>NC_137172.1:80209464-81587797 GCF_951804945.1 Podarcis cretensis | reverse complement strand
ACTAAGACTATATTGTTTCACTGGGAACAGAAGAGGAAAAATGACTATTACTCATACTTAATCTAAGCACAACTACAAGGGCTCCTGATTAGGCATTTAGCTATGAGATATTGAATGTTATCTGTTAAATCTGCTCTATCTTGTTTCCCCTTTGCTTCTGTTTAAACCAGTTCACGAACCAAGAACTTATATATTGGCCACCAATAATGAAGCATATGTTGTAGATATTACTCCAAATTTATTATGCTATTTTTGTGATATACAAATGACACGAGAGGGGGGGACACTAATTTTGCAGTTCTGGAGCAGAAACATTCATACCACCACAGAAACAAGAATATGACTTATAACAGCAATAATTCCCTTTGCATCAGGATATTCTCTAGCCAATTCTCCATTTGTCATTCAAATGGCAAAATCCACTGACATATTCCTCTGTTAAGTTCCCATTTACTGTGCAGGAAACAGAACTGGTAGATTGTGCTGAAAATCATTAAGAGCTAAGTAGGATGAAGAGAAGAAGAGACACACACCTATTTTTTTTTAGCCAAATGCTGGAACATGAAATAATTTACAACCATGTGAAGTTACCAGCTGTTTGGGAGTATTAAAAAAATCCAAATTAATTACCAATTACAACATCCAAAAACATGAACATAAAGATAGAAATAATGAAATGTAATTGTACGTTATTATTATGATTCTTTAGCTGTTGCAAATATGATACAAGACTGATCTAGATTAATAATTCATTCAGCAATAATGTATCAGGAAAAGATAATTATACAGTACCACAATTCTCACGCTGATTTCTGTAATTACAGATTACAACAGTGTTAGCAATTTAAAAAAAGGTTAGGGAGCGGCAGTAATTTGCCATGTCATCTTCAGATGCATTAATCTCTCTTTCTTGGAGCATCAGGGATAATTGGAAACACAATAATGGGTCAAGTAGGACTACATGGCCTTGCCTTTATGTCTATTGGCAAACATGCTGAACATGGTGTACATTAGCAGCCACTAGCCATAAATTGCTCATTCAAAGTGTTTACATAACTTATACAGGCAGGACAAAAGGTGAGTTTCCAAGGGGCAAGAATAACTAAAACAGAGAAAGATGGCTCAAAGCCCAAGTTGAGCTTTCTTAAGTCCCATGGATTTGAATGGGTCAGATTTAAGCACATGTCTATCTCTTTCATTGAAACCAAAGAGGTAGAAGAAGAAAAAGCAGATGGCCTTTTGCTAAGGTTGTAATATAAGCCTATGTGGGAAGCCCATGGCTAAATTAATACCTGCACTATATTTCCTGTGTGTGCACAGAGTTCTTGGAAAATAAATCCCACATGAAAATTCATTAAACTCACAATCATAGTTAGCAGAATGAGCCAGGATGCACCATACTATGAGTGTGTGTGTGTGTGTGTGTGTTGTTCCCAATCTCAAGTATTCAAAATCACTTAGAGGAAAGGAAATATCCACAGTAATATATAGGCAACTATGTATTTGTCGGATATCTATCTATCATCTATCTATCTATCTATCTATCATCTATCTATCATCTAGTAGTCCCACATATGTTTTTTTATGACAGAAATTGGTCTAAGCCAATTTATAGCAAAATAAGAACTTGTGCCTTATTTTCATAAGTTCATGTGTGCTAAGAAGTATTTACTACAACAGTGTTCGTTTCTCATTTGAATTACAGTGAGAGGGAGGAAGGTTCACTTGGATGGAAGTGAGAAAGTTACAATTGCAGAAACATGAAAAGGGAGCCTAAAAGAGAGAGAGAGAGAGAGAGAGAGAGAGAGAGAGAGAGAGAGACCCAATGTTTTTGCAGAGTGTCTTCAGCAATAAATTCATGAGATCTATCTATATGACATGGAGATGGTCCAGAGCTGAAGGTCAGAAGGAGAAGCAAGAGAATAAAAGTATCATGCAACACAGCCATAGGGGACAAAATGAGTGTGGAGGTCAGCCAAGATGAATGAGGGGAGGGAAAGGGGGTTGGAATAACAGGAGGAGAATGAAGTCAAAGTCAGACAGAAAAGTGGGTATGGAGATAGGTTTTTTTTGTTTTTTGTTTAAAGCAACTGTTAGCACAGAAGTCGATGGAGGAGAGTTCTGATGGAGGGCTGATTGTGGTAGAAATGTAGCCAAAAGGTGAGCCAGTAGTGACAGAGAAAAGCAAATGTTACTGCTCAGTTGGGCTGGAAAAAAAAGAAAAAGAAAAAAAGGACAGACCAGAAATAGTGTCAGTTTGGTGACAAAGGCAGTGGGTGCTGGCGGTCAAAAACATATAAATGCGCAGCAATTCTACAGTAATACAGGCAGGCAAGGAGTGAAAATAACAGTTAATGATGATAAAGATAAGCATAAGATGATAAAGCAATTCTGTTTAAAACAGGTTAATGCCACATTCTGTAAAAGTGCGACCTGACACAAAGAAAATGTTACTTCTCAAACAAACAAACAAACAAACATTTTTTCAGGGACTTGGGAGATTCCAGGTTGGTAGCCATGTTGGTCTGACACAGTCGAAATAAATAAAAAATTGTCCAGTAGCACCTTAGAGACCAACTAAGTTTGTTCTGGCTATAAGCTTTCGTGTGCATGCATCTGAAGAATGCATGTATCTGAAGAAGTGTACATGCACACGAAAGCTTATACCAAGAACAAACTTAGTTGATCTCTAAGGTGCTACTGGACAATTTTTTATTTATTTTGATTGGGAGATTCCTGTATTCTAAAGTGACCAATGATCTTTGTCATATGTAGAGTACTTGCCCATCGTTTGAACATCCATTCTAAATTATGCAATGATCATCTTCTCTACAAGGCAACTTTTCAATCAACAATGAGAGGATGGATATGAAGACATGAGAGGGATATTAGTATGCTTATTATAAGTGTATCAATCTGACATCGCCAATGCTAAAACTGTCTGCCTCGTGAAGATTGCTAATTATTTAATACTTCATAAACTATGGATGTTTGACAGAGAAATTGATATCTACGTTAAACAAAACTCATGTAGTGTACATATTTTTATTAACGTTCTTTCACAGTGAAATGTGCAATTAATCACTTGTCTTTATTCCCCCATCCACAAATTCTCAAACAGTTGGAAAAAGCCTATTTAGGCTTCGGTACAACTATTTGCTATTTAAGAAATCTGAGGCAGTCAACACAGATTGCTTTCTAAGTAGAGTAAGGCACTGCATCACATTATTAGAAGGACAGAATGCTGCTGAGGTTAACATAACAAGCCTTGTCCATCATGGAAGAGAGGTTAAAGCTGAAGATTTTCTTAAACTGTATTGATTGGTGCTATATAAAGCAAGTGCTGTGGCTGAATATTTTTTTGAAAAGGGAAGACAGGGTTCACTGATGTCAAACTTAACAGCAGTAGTTCTAGAGATTAAAGGATTTTTTATCCTTTAGTTAAAAAAAGCTGCACAGTGTTTTCCCATTTGGAAATGGGCAGATTACTTTGCAGAGTAATAACGTTTATCTTAAAATAGATATACTATTAAATCAAGTCAGTTATAAGTAATAACAGTAATAAGGAAATTCTATGGGGTTTTTTAATGCCATGTATAGGCTACCCTATGGCATAGTTCTCAGATCAGATCACCAAAAGGAACCATTTAAAATTCAACAGCAATCAAGACATAATGGTCTGTTTCACACAATGCTAAGCCATTTAGCTATAGTGTGGCTTGTTTGAACATCTGAAGCCAACCCAGCAGACTAGCCATGATTTCATTTCAGGCAACAAACTATGACGTGAAGCCATGGTTTGCTGCCGTCTATGGCTTGTTTACCTATAGTTTAGCATTGAGGTTTGAGCCCAAGAGCCTTGCTTCACGATGGTTTGTTTGACCATCCCACCTAAGGCACTTGCTGACCAAAGAGGCATGAGATATGGGCAGGTGGAAAACAAGCCAAGCTCTGAAGGAACAAGCCACAGCTTGTTTGCAAATGTGTGTTTAACAAACCATGGTTGAAACATGTCATGGCTTGGCATCAAGTACAAAAGCAGCCCACTGTGTAATTGCCTGCTAAGTAGGTAAGAGATACTGTCCTGAAAATGGGAATGTTTTTAGCGTCTAACGCAAATTGATTTGCCTAGCACAGGTGCTTGACTATAAAGCCAAATGGCCCCCTTCGCCATAAATGGCTGAATCCAGCAATTTTTAGCAATTATATAGAATTGCGGCTGCCTTTATAAAAAAAAAACTTACACAAGTTCCTTCATGGTTCTAGAAGGGCTGCCCTTGCAGAATCGCTGCAGTGTCGTAATTCTTGAAGCTATTTGGGGAACAGCTGGCATAACAAGTTTTACAATCCAGCCCATTAGCATGCAAAACACTTCCATTTAACTTCAGCAACCAGCTTGAGGGCAACATTTGGTATGATATCTTCCCTATTTCTACTTTCTGCAAAATGCAAGTAAGGAAGAAGGAGCCAGAAACAGTGGGATGATCAAATGAGCGTACATGATGGCGAATGTTAGAAAAGGCAGGCATGAGTTTCACACACTCATCTGGCAATCCCGGTGACACCCTGGACATTAGCTGAGTAGCTCCAGCACACTGCCTGGATCAGATTTAAAACTGAAAGAGAGCTTGATGTCGTCAGCATACCAATGACACCGCAATCCAAACCCTGCTCACTCACTCCATCCCTGGATGACCTCACCCAGTGGTTTTAACATAGATGTTAAAAAGCATGGTGGACATGGGCGTTGTTGAGCTTTTCTTAGGGGATCCGCCAGGGTTGTTGAGCTGTTTTTAGGAGATCGCCCCCTGATGTAGTTGAATTGCATTGCTTATCTAGAAAAGGACTTGCAGGAATTAGTACTCCCTGCTTTCCCTTCCTAGTTGATCTGATGATGTCCTGTATGGCAGAAACAAGAGTGACAGTTCCTCATTGCAGGCATGTTGAGCCTTAATTAATGAGGTAAAATCAAAGTAGCTGGCTCACCAACTGCCTGCCATAGTAGTTTCCTGTTACTGAGAGGTTTCCTTGAAATCATAAACACATTGCAAACAAACTGGAGAAGAAACCACTTTCCCTACTGATTGCCCACTTGAACTTTTCAGGAAGGCTGTGTTTATTTAGCATGGCTCTTGGAATGCTGTTTCTGACAAATGCCATGTCCTGGAAAGGGTTCTTTAGTGGTGGTGACATCAAGCTAAAAAGATTAAATACCAGCATTCCAATCAAATGGCAATATCACATTCAAAAGAGTTCTCGACTCTGCTTTTACTTTCTGAGGTTGTTATGGTGTGGGGGGAGAGGGAGGGGATGGGACAGAAGATGAAGCCTCTCACAAAATACCTTCAAAAGAATTTGGCTTAGACTACAGAAAAGAAAATACATATGG
This sequence comes from Podarcis cretensis, assembly GCF_951804945.1. Taxonomy (NCBI): domain Eukaryota; kingdom Metazoa; phylum Chordata; class Lepidosauria; order Squamata; family Lacertidae; genus Podarcis; species Podarcis cretensis. The sequence continues at coordinate 81,582,408 of NC_137172.1, read as the reverse complement.
ACAATATAGATGCTATATCAACAGACAGGTAAACTGGGAAAATGCTGCAATTTTTCTGATTTTAGGGAGAGTGGAGGCTGCTATGAACCACAATTAAATACATGTGCAATTGCACTTCACCTGACAAACAGATTCTCTTGGGGTATGAAATTATGATAATAGTGCAATGACAAGTGCTTTAGTAGGAGCAGTTTACACTAATGGATTTTTGAAGGAAGAATAAAGCGACTCTTCTCAAGACAGAGATTCAGTAGCAGGGAACTTCACACAATGCCAGTGGTGTGTACTCTATTCTGTTTCACAAAATCTTTCATAATTCAAATTCCTCTGTGCATATGTCACATATGAACAAATAACTTCATTGTTCAGAACATATCTTTGTATGAACAGTGCTGCTGTTGGGGCATAGTGTTATTTTCCATTATTCCTCTTACAGAGTGGGAACAAAAGTGCTTTTTTTTTTAAAGTGCAGTTTGGGGAACTTCAATAAAAATGGAAAGTTTTACACTTTCAGTTGGCAGTTTAATAACACTATGTTAGTTTATTATTTACAGCCTTTGACATATTAAATGACACTATAATGATATGTATTAAAGCAGCACTAATGTTACTGAATTTAGCCTTTGATAAGGAAATCCAAGCCTATAGGAAAGTGTGTGTGTGTGTGTGTGTGTGTGTGTGTGTGTGTGTGTGTGTGTGTGTTTATATAGGTGAATTCTTTAAAAGCTTGGCACATATAATAAAAGTTAAGTTCTAAGTATTTCACTTTTAGGTGCAACACAGCATCCCTTTCTAAGGCAAAACTTCAGCTTTGTTCCATGGTGGCAGGGCCAGGCTCTACCGGGGGGGGGGGGGGCTGGCTGGAATTAGCTAGTGTGTCCTGTTATTGGTGAGAAGGGTGCCTGTATTCAAGGCTGCACACAGTACTGCTACAAGTCCACCTCAACCTAACCTGACCTACCTCACAGAGTTGCTGTGAGAATAAAATGGAAAGGACAACCATGTATGTCACCCTTAAGGTATTTCGAGGAAAAGTAGGGTGCAAATCCAACAATAAATAAAATTGTTGGATGACTTTTACTAATATTACTGCACATACATCACTAAATCCCTTGTCCAGGGTGGGCTAAATTAAGAACCGCTATGAGTCAGAAGATTATGCTGAACGCAGTCTTAGAGAATGCAGTAAACCGAAAAGGCTCAAAGTGGCATAATCTGATTCAGCAGGTTTAAATGAAGGTTTTCAAGAAAGGGAGAAGAAAACAAAATAATGAGAGATTACACACATAAAACAGATCCAACTTACTTGTTTCTTAAGAAAAATAACATTCCTCTAACATGTATCTGCAAAACTTGTTCTTCTGCCCTTCCTAAAGCATTCATCCTGCCCCTAATCTTCCTCCTGCCATAGCAATGCCTACTTCCTTTGTTGCCATCATTAGAGCAACCTTTACGACTTGAGCAAAATCTTGCTAGAGTTTCCAGAAGAAACCATGGAAAAACAGAAATACACAGCATACCTAAGCTATTGTGGATGAAGGAACTGATCATAATTTGCATCTGAAAGCACACAGCCACAGCATCCCATTTCAACCATGAGAGGGACCACACAAAGCTCTGCAGAGCTCTGCTATGTGCACAGTTCTTTACATGAGTTTTCTACATTCTCTTTAATGCTGGGAAATGCACCTTGTGAATTTCCAAAACTAAGGGTAAAATTCAACAGATAAGTCCCAACAGTGGAAGCCCTGTGTAAGTGTTTCTGCAATAGGACTGCCCCTCTCCCCCTATGCACCCCCTGAAATTGGATCAGGAGAACCCCCAGAACAGCATGAATGGGGAGGAGAGGGAGGGTCTTTAAGGAGTGTGGATTTTTAGGGAGAAATCTGACGTCATACTAGGGCAATTGCTCCGCCAGGGCAAGCATATCAGCTTGCCAGACAGAACAATTCCCTTAGTCAGTGCTACGGCGAATGCCTCCCTAAATACGCACACATTCACCTGCTGGATCCTGTGAATGTTTATGTTGTTAATGAGACTGCTATGACTCTGTGATCACAAAATAAAAACCACTCTGGTGTTCACATGCATACCACTCTGAGGATTTCCTTGTGATCCCTTGGAATGCTATGTTAGAGTGGTAGTGTACTGCAGTGGCTGAGAGAAGCTGAGTTGTGAACCTGGTTCAGATTTTGTCTTTGCCATGAACTCAAGAGACAGCTTAAAACAAAACAGTATTCTCTCAGTATTCTCCAAATCTGCAATATGAGGATAATAAATAATACTGGCCTACATTACAGGGCTTTAAAAAGAATTAATATGATAATGCACTGGAAGTGCTCTGAATGCTAAGGAAGCACTGTAACAATGCTGATATATATTTGTAAGCTTATAAAATAAAACTATACTATTTACAAGATGCAATTCTTGGAAAAAAGTCCCTACTAGTAGAACAGATTGAAGACTGAAGAACTGCACACAAAGCATAACGCACACACTCTGTCACTGTCCTCTGAAAAGCTGCTCCCAAAAGACAGGAAACATCACACTACCAACCTGGCAAAGGTCTCGATACAACCATGACCACATATATGTAATGTATTTGGACAATTCCAGCCAAGCACCCATCTACTCATTTTCTTACTTTCACATATGTTTACCAAAGCTGCATGATTTACAGTGCATCCAGTATCTCAGCTTTCGCAGAGGTAGATTTCTAACTTTTCGGAAAGTACGGTGGTTGGCGATTACTGTTGAACTAGGAATAGGATAGTGGATGACTGACTAGATCTCTCAAAATGTGACTTAATGCTACAATGGCTTATGTTACTCTCCTTGTATCTGATCCTAAGGGGTGAGCAAGTGAACAAGATCATTAAAACAACGAGACACAGTAGGCATCACAGTTTATGCTCAGAATGTTGAATCATGTACCTTTGTTGGACACGCCCCCAAAAACAAATGAATTCAATCTACACCACAAGTATCACAGCATCCCAAAATTATGCTCCTAAGCATTGGGGGACAGTGTAGGATATTGCACATAGGGTTGCAGTTTGAACTTCATTAGGTCGTATGTAAATAATGATCTTTCATAGGGGTAATTTCCTGGACATGTGGGTTTGTCATGGTCCAAAACATCCAACAGAAACATAGTATATGGGTGACTGATGTAGAGCATTTTTTTTAAATGCAGAGCTTAATGTATAACCATAATCCCACCTATGACTCTTCCCAGAAAAGAAAGAAAACATCAGTCACCCATGTACTATGTTTCTGTTTTCTTAAGACACACATTCTATGGAAAAGCATTCTGTGGAAAAATATTAGTCCTCTGCTGCTTTTGCATCTTTTAAAAAAGGAACAAAAATGCAACACTTTGGCCATAATGCAGCTTAAACTATATAAATCTTAAGTCTTATATATCAATTTGAAGCTTGGGGGGTGTTGTTTCTAATAGTCCTGGGGGATTCTTTTTTCTATCGGTTATTAAAAGAGATGTTGAATTGCACAGAAAAGAGTGGAAGGGGGAGGCAATTCCAGGATCCTTTTTTTGTCTGTGACAGACCCCACATTCCTAATCATTTTGGTGTATATGCTTTTGTTGCAATATGTTTGACTGGTCTACAACCCTGGCTTACTGCCCATATCCTCTGCAAAATAGGTCCTTTAATTCAAGTAACAGCAGCAGAGAGAATAAGAATGTATTCTGACACACACAAACTTGCAAAAAATTAAACGCAGAGGGCCCTGAAACGCTTTAACATGGTAAACTTCAAAAATGCACCAATTTCCAAACCCTGCAGCCAGTTGTACTGTAACGTCTTCTGCTTTATGCTGACAACCTCTCTTTTCCCCTCCACTCATTCAGACACAATGCCTTCAGGTCTGCCTAAGTAATGTAATTCACTGGAGTGGAATTCCCTCGATACCTGCTGCAGTACTCAGTGACAATATCATTTATACTCTACACTGTCATGCCATGACACTGATACATTGGCTTTCATCCCTCATTCACTGCAGAGTGTGCAGTTTCACCTTCCACTGTGCCCTTTCGCAGCACATGTGTACAAATTTACTCCATTCATCCCCAATTACAGAGCTCTGTTGAAATGCCCTCGTTGCATTTATATTCCGCACTCCTTATTTGAGAATTCCAATTACGCACAAGATTCTGCCATTAGCTGTAAGTGCTACACAGCATTCCTCAAGCAAGCATCCTTAGATTGTGGCCAGAGAGCAGAGATACACAGGCAAAATACATTATTATAGTGTGGCACTGCTAAATGCTGTATATTATTCAACTAAAGCGACACTGGCTGGACTGAGCTACCGCCATCAAGCATTATGCGGAGATTAGGTCATCCACTGTGAATGAGAAACATCTATAAACCTCTGTAGTTCTTCTGCATACTGATGTGGGAAGCGGATTGCTGGTGGAATATGATCTTTGCTGCTTCTTTTGTAAAGTTAGGGGTTTGTATAGGTCCTAGACAGATATACACCCTTTTGCTGTATACCGCCTTGATACAAAGCAGAAAAGCAGGGTATAAGTATTTTAAACAATCAGGGTGATATGCAATGTTACCCACACAGGTAGACAGTTGAAACCAACAAACTTAAATAACTTATGTTTATTTATTTCAGTGGGTCTATTCTGAGTAGAATTTAGTTGGGTATAATCAATAAGTGAAAGAGTCATAGGCTCACAGGTGCTGTCATCTCTACTCTTCCTCTCTGGTTATGTAAAAAGCAACACCTGACCCAATACAATAGTAAGTTCATTTGAGCAGGATCTTCCTGAACCACCTGCCTTGTCTCCAGAACTGGGGGTGGGGGCGGGGGCGGGGGCGGGGGAGAGGAATAGACTGATAGAAGTCTGTGTACGGCCAAGACCAACTCAACCCCTTTCAGAGACGTGTCTGACTAGGCACACAGTAATTTCAAATGAATTCTGTGGCACGGTGCTAGAAGCTTAAATCCAAAAAGCGAGTTAAATTTAAGCATTTCCAATATTACTCATTTTATAGGTGACTGTTCAATTTGGAAAGGTTATAATCGCAAACAGTCACCCATGCATAGAAATTTTATTAGCCAACTGTTTAAAATAGACTTCTGCTGCTCTCCAAAAACAAACATAAAGATATCCTAAGGTCTAAACTTCAAGAGATAACTGCATGTTCCCCCTCCAGGGTGAAAGAACAACTGAGAAGGATTTAGATTTGTGAAATGGCATGGCGAGGAGGATATTTTAAAACCCTCCTTAGCATCACAGTTCCACTCAAAACTAAAGGACTCCATTATTTGTTCAAAGAAAAATAGAAATGTCATGAGATCCTTTCACAGACCTGTTTTTTGTGTGTAGTTTGGCCTACTCATACAACCATGCTTTTCATATGATTGCAACCAAACTACAGCTAAAGTAGTACATCGGAAGCTCATATATATTTATCAGTGTCTTGCCCATTACAGAGGGGAGGGGTAAACTCAATATGCAGTTGGCTATTTCTACAGGAACTCCCCCTTCAAATGCTTTTTGATTTATTTAAAACATTTTTTTCTTTGAAAAAGTTATATCTCACTCTTCATTGCAAATGACCATTCCAGAGTGAGTAACAGTAAGACATACTGGCTGTCCTGGCTTCTGGCTTAGTGGCGCGCAGCCTCACACAGGCAAGGGGAGCCTTCATCCCCTGCCCGGGAGAGGCTGCGCACGGCTAAGGCTCCCCAAGAGCCGCGCTCCCTTTAAAGAGCGAGCGGAGTGTGTGTGCGGCTCTTGGGGGCTTTCCCCTGAGAAGGTAGAAGGGCAGCCCTTCTCCTTCCTCGGGGAAAATCCCCCAAGAGCTGCACACACACTCCGCGCGGCTCTTTAAAGGGAGCGCTGAGCAGAGACTCCCGTCTGCATTCGCTACATATCTCCATTTCCCCTTACTTTTTAGGAGGGGAAAAGTGCGTCTTATACAGCAAAAAATATGGTACATTAAAACCAGCAACTTAAAATCAGCATACAACAGCACAAAACAAGGCAGATAAATTACAAGAACTATAGAAACATCCAGTCAGATAATTGCTCTGCACCCCAAGCTTGGGTGAATGAAACCATGTAGGTGCCAGGCATATCTCAGAAAGTGTGGGAGTTCCAAAGCTGAGCTGCCACAACCAAGAAAGTGTTCCCTTGCATCACTGATAATCAAACATGAGGAATAAGTGACACTGCCCGGACAGCTTCCCTGGCTGATCTTAACATAAAGGCTGGTTTACAGATGAGAAGGTGTTCTCTCAGGTAATTGGGTCCCGAGCTATTTAGGACATTCTGTACCAGAACTAAAGCCTTGCAAGTGCCACCCTGTCCCATAGCTAAAATCACCCTTCCTTTTCCTTTATCTTTTGGGTGGCGATGGGGATTGATATATCAAGCCACTTGCTTGATTTTTATATTATAATAATCATTCAGATTGTTCATCTCCTGATACAGCAATGTCTTCAGGAGACATACAATATTAAAGGGATACAATTCAAATCCCAATTACACAAAAAGTTAAAACACAACAAACAGAAACCCTGCAAGTGATCATATTCAACTTCTCAGATCTGTAATCGCCAAAAGTCCAAACAAACAAATTAACCAGCTAAGACAAATGCCCTCAAATGTCTTTTGCTCAAGGAGCACATTGAATGTAAGGGTTTAGGTTGTTTACGTAGTTTTAATTGTTTTCTTGATTGTTTTTCTTGTATGTGTTTGTTTCATTAATGAATGACCCATTGAAAGGTTGCCTGTGATGAAGGGCAGGATATAAATTCTACAAACAAACAAACAACAGTAATGAGAAGCAAACAAACCACTGTCAATTAACATGGCCACCATAGATTTAGAGATTAGGGTTTGTATCCAGTTATGTCCTTCTGTCTACCAAAGAGCCTTTGCTCTACCAAAGAGCATTAGCCTCTTCTAATGGAAGAGGTGGGGAGATGATTTCCCCTTCTTCTTGCAGAGCTGTGCATCACCTTCCATGCTATCTTGTATGATCCTTCAAACATCTGGAAGAGATTTTCAGAAGGCGCAAGGAGATGCAAAGAGGACAGGGAAATGGGCAAAGGCTGGGTCTTCTTTACCGTCAGTTGAGGCATCTGCTGGACCAAAGGTCCTTCCATGAATGGAAGGACACAAGTGGATTCAAGCCTAGGTCTATAGACCTGTAAACAGAACCTCGATGTACAGAATGTACTGTACAGAATATCCCTGACTACCAGATGCTGGCAAAGAAACAACAGGTGATACCGGTCACTTTCATGCCCTGCCTACAACAACCATCTGGTGCCAATGCTTGATGGATCTTGGCTTTGTCCAGAAATGTAGGTTTTGCATCCAGATCCATGTTAAATGCACAATTGCACTTTGGGTGATAAATTTTAACCAAGAATACAAGGCTTCGTAGCCACTTACGCCAAACCTTTGAAAATTATTTTACACATCCACACTATTTTCCTTTTTTTTTTTTTTTGAGTAAGCAAATTCAAATACTTTATCTCATACAGAACAACTGCTATTTTAACCTGAAAACCCTCTCTTAATTCAACTGAGTTAGCTGCCAAATACAAAATATAGATCTTACCAGACAGACAGAGGCAGGACTGCAAGCCAGCCAACTGTGAGCATTTAACAGACTGACTATGTTTGGTCTACGGCTCCAGATTATATGAGTCTTTATTTTCAGTTGTACACAAAAGGGCAATAGATGGAAAGTCTTATTAAAACCACTAATTTTTCTTGTCCGCCCACACTTCCAACACCTACAAGGCAAGTACAAAAATGCAACAAAGACAAAGAGTGGGGGGGGGGGGGAAACCCAGACTGATGGCTCACTTAAAACCAAACCAGAACAAGTCTCTTCCTCTCCATCTGCCCTCGCCACCCAAAAACGTAGTTGCTTCTTGATGAGCAGATATAGGGGGCGGAAATGTATAGAGCTTGGGTTTGAACTAGATATGATGGTGACAGATCCCTGTGTCACCATCAGACTTGCTGAAATCACCTAGGAAGCAGGAAGGAAATGTATGTAGGTAGGTCCGGTTTATGAACCAAAAGGGGGCGGGATGCGGACAGAATATCCTCTTTCTCATTGCTTGACTCTTCCAACAGGTTATTTCCCCACAACTAGAGACTCCAGTGCTAAAAGGGAATCGGTCTGGGTTCTGCATTCCTCACCTGAACACCACTTTTGCTCCTTATAATTGGATCTCCTATCTCACTCTCTTTCTACTTTACTGGAGCAGTTCTCTGCCCACATGAATCTAGGTCGCCCTTGAGGACATGAGGTAAGGGTTTCATGCAGGCTGGAGGTCATCTAGGATTGGCTCCATTATGGAAATCTCTGCTGTAAATTGATACATGCAGATGCCAAAGCAATAATCGGCAAAAGCTGCAGAAAACATGTCAAGATGATGAGGTGATATGTTAACGTTTGCTCTGAGGGAGGGGGGAATCCCAAACTATACATAATTCCCTGCTATATACCTATATGATCACTACTGTTAATCAGAGCACTGAGGAACATGCTAGTCAGTATCTGTATTAGATTTTAAATGGTTCTCGTATACAAACTTGTTTTTCATATGTTTTGAATGGTAACATTTTAAATGATTGCTTGGAGATGTTTCATAGGAAGTGATTCATAAATGGAGATGAACAAATAAACATACACGGACAGTCAGTAAAACATAAAGCCCCGCCGTAAGGACAGGTAGCATTGTATTTCAAATGGAAAAGGCTGAGGTTATGTGGAAACACCGCATAGTATGCAGTCACTTTCAAGCCCTTTTAAATACCCCTTATTTCAGCGGCAGCTATTGAAGAAGGCTCTTAACTCTTCCACTGAAATTACCGGTAATTAGTTGTCCAAGTGCTTAACTTTGTCTGGATTATGCACATTGTAAATAGTTAACAAAGAAGCTGCCGAGCAACTTATTGCTGGGGAGTTTTATGAATGGTCCACCCATAAACGATGTACAAACTTGCCTTATGGCTGGTTAGAGAGTATCTCTCTATGTAGTCCAGTATGATTCATTCTGGCTGGCAGAAGCTTTCAATGTCTTTCGCATCACCCTCTACACAATATTTTCCCCCAGTGATAATAAGGATTAAACCTGGGACCTTCTGCATGCAGATCTGGTGCCGTGAGCCCCTGAGCTATGGCCCCTCCCAGAAAATAGATTACAGTGAGAAGAAAAAACCCCAGCAGTCATAATCGTACCTGAAGACACAGAAACATTGTACAGTCAAGCATGATGCTGGGACTAAATACTGTACTTCAGAACTTGCTTTGCAAATTAGACTAATTTTTAATACATATGACACACAACACCGTGCGCCTTTCCCCCCATTATGGGTCTCATGCATACCTAATTTTTTTTTTCTTTCCGTGAAATACATGCATTTCAGAAGCAATTCTCTTTTAACACACACATGACTAACTTCGCTTACATCTTCTGCCTATTTAGCAGAAACCCACCTTGAGAGAAGACACAGTTGGATGATGACAGCTCAGAAAGCCAGCTTCCTTCCCCCCCCCCATTAACCCCCTTTCTGAAATTGCACATTGTTATGTCCATTGACCTTCCATTATGACATGGCTTAATGTGAACTCTCCTCTAGTCACTGTAAATAAGCTAATGATTAATCAGGGCCAGCCAAAGGCATTTTGTTGCCTGAGGTAGAGTAGCAAATGCCTCCACCCTGCAAATTAAGCTATTTTGGCACCTGAGGCAAAACAAATCCCACAAGTTTCTCTCCCCCAGCAGCAAAAATGACATTAATAAAATAACTAACCATTTGCTGCTCTTTCATAGCACTGAAAATCAGCTGTCTGATGTGGCTGCCTCACTTCACCTACTGAGAAGAGATGGCTGTGTGCAGGGATTGCGAACCGTTTTGGGCCTTCACTCACTTGCCTAGATTTAAATGTTTTGTCCCTCTTAGGGACAAAACAGGACTAAAACTGACCCTTCCCACAGAGCGCAATGCCAGGATGAATGAGGGGATTAACAAATGATTACTGTAAAAGCACTTAAAACTAGAAGTGCTATATAATAAATTAACAGCAGCAGCAACGTGCTTTCTGAAGATTATTTCATGTTGTAGAAGTTCCAAATACGTCTGGTATTTGTAGCATTTAGAAGTGTTATGAAAAATGGGTCACATCTTACTCAAGCTGCAACCACAATGCCCTCAGATCAGACACTAAATGACTGTACAGTATGGGACGAGCACAGAAGGAAGTATTGAAACTGCAGTAAAATTAAAACTTATGTGGTGAGAAGAATTTGAGTTTCACTGGCTAAGGTTAGGGAAAGTGGATTTCACTAGTATCGTCTTTTTAAGTAATCTTTCATTGAAATTGTCTTGAAATAAATGACTAGCGCTTGGCATGTGAAGGATTCTATGGGAAACTTTACGGTCCATAAAAGACAGCGACTGACCTACAGGGAAATGTTCATCACTGGGGCAAGATTTATGGAGGGCCAGCTGTGATTATTTTCCCAGTGCCTCTATATAACCCTGGCTATTATTAGGTACAAAAGAAACTACCACCACAAACCATTTTAAAATATACTCTTTTGTTGTTGTTGCTACAGTCTCGAAGCAAGTATCTGAAGCTTGCAATTTTTGGCTCTTTCCCCACGGAGCTCTCTTTGCCCAATGCCAACGTATGAAACTTTATCCCTTCTAGTTACCTCCAACATTGTGTGTGTGTGTGTGGGGGGAGGTCCTACCAATCTGGGATGTGAAGAAGTATACACAGGTTGCAACCTGAAAAAGCTACAAGCAGCGTCTGGTAGGCAGCTGGGGGGCAGGGGGAGAAATAATTTAGCATTACAGTAACTTAAGGGACATTTCACATTAGTGTTAGGACATGGAGAAAACAACTGGAAGCAGGGAACAAAAGCTAGAATATTTTAAAGCATCCAATATGCACAGTGAAATGGCTTCCAAGCTTTAATTTTATGTTCAGTGGGGTTACAAATGGCATTTATCTTAATTTAGTGTCTGCATAGTGCAGTTTCCAGCAAAGGCATAAAAAAGGGAAATAGCAGTTTCTCACTATGATGCTGTCCTATTTCAAGTGTCAGCAGTTCCATTAGCTTTATTATCCTCTATGACAGTGACAGATGGCTGACCGTTCAACACCTTCCGATAACATTATATATGAAGAGTTATTGAGCCCATGTCTTCCCCTTGCAGAACAATTTCCAGCACACATCTGCAACCATGCTGCTCTGATCCAGCTCTGCTTGAGTATATACATCAAGAAAGATTCATGCAAGACCTGTGCAAGAACATGGATGGGAGCCTGCTTTCAAATGCATGTCAAAAAAGGGCAACAAAGCACAGACTGGGGGAGTGGGGGTTAAAACTTATTCAGTCCAAGGCTTGCATTTCCTTGCAGGCAACTTTCCAGGGGCAACATGCAAAAGTGAGTTGAACCAGAAGCAAAAGTGGGCAGAGCAACAGATGTCATGTTTACTTTTTGTCCAACAGGCTACAGTCTAGCTACACAGAAGTCAGAGGCTTATCACAGTTTAAGGACATACATATTCTCACCAGGCAAAAGCACTGATGGAGGGTGTATAGTAGAGCTGGGGAGAGAGCCTTGGGAGAGTCTTGAGAAACGGATAAATTTGCATGGTTTAGCCTAATCTCTATGAGGGCTGCTGTTGCAGTTCTGGGTTATAATATCTCAGATTAAAGACTCCAGCAGCAGCTCTCATACAAACTAGGCTAAACCATACCAACTGCTTCTGCCTCTGGTTAAAGCACCCAATTCCTAAAGTTCTAATTTTCTGCTGCTAAATCTGGTGTTTTATTATTATTATTATTAAGCATGAGTTTAAAAGGACTGTTTAATATAAGTATAATGTTGAATGTATCAATATGATATGCTTTTCGTCGGGTTCATGATACACCGATTGTGGACTTAACGTTCTGCTCATTTGTTTTGAAACGGATTGTGATAAATATTTCGCTTTACATTGTTATCCTGTTCTGTAATGTGGGTTGGTAAATTATATTGTGGTTAATTTGAATCCTGTTTCAGGATTTTTATTACTGTAGCTTAATTTCTTATTTTTAGTGGATTGTCCAGTCTTAGTTTAATATTGCATTTATTAACCTCAGGGGTTTTGGAGAGCCGACTGAAACATTAACTCAGGGATGGAGAAGCTCATGTCCAGGGGCGAAATGTGGCCCCCCCAGCCTCTCCATCTGGCCCTTGGGACTCTCCCCAGGCCACACACCTCAGGGGTCCTACTTCACACCTTGAGTGTTTTTGCCTGGCTGGAATGCACAACCCCAATTTATACTATTCCCATATGCTCTAAACTGAATTGTTAACTGATTGTCTTGGAATGCTGCGGTGATACATTTTATTATGCATATTCTTGTCAATTGCACTTGGTTCAAAGGCTACTGCAATCCACTCTGTGGGCTGTTAATCAGGGAAAAGGTGGCACACCGGTAAACCGACGGTGGTTGTAACAACTGTTTTTCTGGCGCTGCAAAATAATAATAATAAAAAAAGGACTTGTCCCTTGTGCCCACCACCACACTTCTAATGGCAGGGGCAGATGGAACTCAGCTGGCCACAGAAGAGGATCTTATGAGTCAGGCAAGTTTCATGTGAGTGGGGATGATTAATATATAGTCTGGTTGCAGTCTCTTCAGAAACTACTTCAAAGTGCTGGTTTTGATCTTTAACGATGAAAAATTTAGGGAGCTAGCACTTTGAATTGAGCCTGGAAACAAAGCGGAAACCAATGTAGATGGCATAATTTTGGAATTATGTGTACAATCTGCCAGTTCTAGTAATATCCTGGCAGCCACATTCTGCCCCAGATGAAGCTTCCTATCTGTTTTTAAAGGCAGTCCCAACATCAGAGCATACAGGGTGACTACAGTGGGAATGACGCTGGCAAGGTCTGACTTCTCAAAGAAAGGATGCAATTCACATACTGATTCAGGATCACCACTAAGCTGAGAACTTTTTAAGAAAGAGGAGCACTACCTGTCCAATACAGATTGGACACCTATTCCTAGATCACAAGAAACCTGAATCAATAGTGCATTGTTCTCGTCTGCATTAAGCTTCAGTTTGTACAACTCCAACCACTTCAAAACAATGACAATTCCCATGCTGTGGTGTAAAAAAAAAAAAAAAAAAAAGGTGGGTGGGGTGGGGGAGACACACGTGTGAAATGTGATGTGAGAATATACATATGTGTGCAGTCATCAGCTAGAACATGGTTAGTTCATACTGCGGATTCAGCAATAATCCTTGGGGGCAGTGTTACAACCAGGAGGTTGAGATCTATGCATGCTAGTATGCATAGATACTAGTATTTTCTTTGGGAAGTGAGGGCTAGGTAGATGAAGGAAAATACACTGCACTTTCAAAATTGCACACAGATGCTAATAGACCATCAAAAGATAGTTTTAGGTAAAACCATGAATTTAATGGATTTGTGAACATGTTGCAATTTTCTGAAAGCTGCAAAACCGAAACTGCAAAGGGTCATAGCTCAGTGGAAGAGCATCTGCTTTGCATGCAGAAGGTCCCAGGTTAAATCCATGACATTTTCAGGTACAGCTGGGAAGGTTCTCTGCCTGAAACCATCAAGAACCATTGCCCATTTAGTGGAGACAATACTGAGCTATAAGGCACTTGCTTCCTTGTATAAGGCAGCTTCCTATGTTCTTCAAGAATGATGGATAGTTAAACCTTTAGAAGCCTCATGGTGCTCTCAATGTTACTGGCACTATATAAAAACCAACACTATACTTTTAATGTTATATGATGACCTTAGCATTTTTTTCAAAAACGAATTTCAACAATAAAAGTTAAGTGTTGTTCAAATGCAAAAGCAACCAAAATGCTTCAAGCTACAGCTCAGAAGGCAATAATCTTGTAACGCTATGTGAAATGGACTGCTCTGAAGCAAGAATGCAGCAGTTGCTAAAAGTAGCCATAATGACAGCATTTGCTGGCTCAAAACCCACTCGTTTAACACACACACACACACACACACACACACACACACACTATTCTGTTAGGCACCACTATGTATGATTCATGCTTGCCGTACACCTTTAATCAGCTTCTTTGTTCCGTTAGCACAAAGATTTAAGCACATTAATTCACATCCTAAGTGTCTACTCTGAAGTACTGCCTGCAATCTGAAGTACAGTGGTGGCTGTGCCAGCATTATGTACTGATTTTCAACCTTGCACTGGCGTGTATACAGCCTGCTTTCCTCTAAATATTCCATTTGCCGCTGTGGCATGTTCTTGAATCAGGCTATAAATCCTTCACCAAGTCTGAATCCAAAGATGGTTATCCTTGAATAGTGTACTTGATACTTTCCAAGTACAGAATAGGCTTAGAGACGCTGGGCCCCTTCAAATGTTACATGGTGGACACATGCCACAGCATGCACATGCAAGAGGGAGCCTGGAGCTGTACAATGCACAAAGAGAACACACACGCCCACACATGAAAGTTCCTGGGTACACATAAAAGTGGTTCACTTGTACATCTGAATGAAAAGTGCAATGTGTGAAGCCGTTTTCAAGAAAGGGGTAGTTTACACTTGTGCTAGGGACACCAGGAGTGTGAATGACAGATGTCCTTATACAGAATATTTCACGTTCCTGAGCATTGATCCAGTGCAGTTTTCATTCTACAAATTCTTTCTGGGTTATCCTGGTAGAATTATCTGAGCAGCTGCAAATAATCACATGACCCCCAAGACTATGAATAGTGGGCACCACAGTACCCAGCCTCGTCTAAAGTAGCAGCATATCCAGAGACAAAAAAAAGATCCCAAGTATTACAAGTGGTTCTGGTGGCACTTTTCCGTTTACAAAAACCTGACAGTTCTGAGGTCATTTACATTTATAACGGAACTGGGAAGCTTCAACTAAAAGACCCAAATCTGGGAAATATAGGTCCATATTTTTGTGAGCTTATCAGCAAACTGCACCAATGCACATGGGATTTTGCCAACCTAAACTTTGTGTTTCAAAGCTTTCTACAGTTGCCTTGAGTTGTGCTCCAATATTTTCACATTGTGGATTTAAGCTGTCCTCATTCCCATGCTTGCAAGCTGCTACTAACACTGTTGTCTCTCTCCTTGACTCTAGTTCACTTTCACTCCTTCCTTCAAAAACAACACAATGACCAACACTGTCAGAAATCTCTTGTGGGAGTTTAAGGCACATTCCAGCCAAGCAAAGCACTCGGGATACAAAGAAGGGTCAGTAAGGTGTGTTTTAAGAGCCAGATAGGAAAGCCTAGAGGGCCACATTTGGCCATAAGATCTGAGGTTCACAAACCTTGATAAATATAAGAGCCACAGTAGAACTAAAGCAAATACAATAAACAGTGACTACACTGGGACACATAGGTCATACAGGCAAAGCAGGGTTGGGAAGAATAGGATGGGCAATGTTAAGTCATGCTCCATCAATTTAGGCTTTTTGTCCATGTGGAAGACAGGAAACAGGAATGAAATGACGAGCTGTCTGGAGGCAGGGACACTAACACACACAAAAAAAGTTTCACATTTTCTCTCGTGGATAGCTTGACCTTTCTTGTTCCCCTTCTCCCTCTTTTGACACATGCTCCTAAGCAAAACCTTTGAAGCAGGGAGCTAACACTGAACATGGAGCTCAATGGTACAATCTTCCTGTCCATAGTATAAGGCATATCCTTCCTTTTACTCAATTGTCCAATGGTACACTATCATTTTATTTAACAACGTCATTCACAGAATTGTAGAGTTGGAAGGGACCCCAAGAGTCATCAAATTCAGCACCCTGCAATGGTTCACAGGCGGACGCACTGACCCACTGCACAACAGAAGTGCTTGCTTTAACCATAACATGGTTGTTATGAGGACAAAATGTGTGGTAGTAGAGGCAGGTACCCTGCTTTATGAGAAAGAGTGGATTATAAAAGTACCAAATTAAGGGTGCAGCATAAAGGGAGTCTGTTTCACTGTTGAACAGTTCTTACGGTCAAAGTTCTTCCCGATGTTTAATCAGAATCTCTTTTCTTGTAACTTGAAGCCATTGGTTTGTGTCCTACCATTCATCCACAAGTAGGACATACATAAAGTGGTGTGTGATCAACGCTGTTGCCTGTTGTCTGACAGTTCAGTGCGAGAGCACTTTCTAGTAATTATGAGCAGGCGAAAGAATGTGGAGTGTGAATATCAGCAGTGTTGATGTTCCTCGCCAGCTATTTTGATTTTCAAAGTTTTGGATTGTATGAATGGAACATAATGCTTTTCACTGGCTTTATGGGGAAGCCCTTTGCTCTCAAGATCCATTAGGAGAAGAGAGGGCCAGAGGGTTATTTTGTCCTTCTAACAGTCCATTTGAAGTGGATTACGTACGTTACAAATGGTTTATTACAGGTTGCACGGCTTGTACAGTGGTGCCCCGCAAGACGAATGCCTCGCTAGACGAAAGGGTTTTCCGTTTTGGAGGTGCTTCGCAAAACGAATTTCCTATGAGCTTGCATCGCAAGACGAAAATGTCTTGTGAGTTCCTGAGGGTTTCCCCCCCCCCTTTTTCTAAGCCGCTAAGCCGCTTATCTGCTTATCCGCTAATCCGCTAAAAGCCGCTAATAGCGCTAATCCGCTAAGTCATCAATGGGCTTGCTTCGCAAGACGAAAAAACTGCTAGACGAAGAGACTCGCGGAACGGATTAATTTCGTCTTGCGAGGCACCACTGTACAGGAATGTGGAAAAGCATGCAGACGTAAGCAATTTCAAAACAGCGCCCCAAAATTCAAGTCAGCTCTGGAAATTAAGCAGTAGAGGGGTCATATCTCATGTGCTTTCCATGTGGAAGGGCCTAAGTTGAATCCCCAACATCTTTAGCTAAAAGGGTCAGGTACCAGCTGAGGTGAATCTAAGGCTGGGTTACTTCCGGGTTTCAGCGTTCGTGCATGCACAGAAACACTAAATCGAGCTTTGCACATGCGCAGAAGCGCTGAATCGCAACCCACATGTGCGCAGACGCGGCGCTGAGGGTTGAGAATGCTGCGGGTTGCGAATGTGCCTCCCACACACATCACGTTCGCAACTCGAGCGTCCACTGTATAAGACATGTATTCACTGGTTGGAAACAGTGGGAGAACTCCAGGCTGATACTGGTAAAATACGCAAGGCCATATGATTCTCAGATGCGCAGAGGCATGTTATCTTAGTACTGCTCCTCCTGCATAACAAACAGCACTGTCTAATTTTAAAACACACACCCTCATATTATTCTGCTCTCAAAAGCCCATCAGATGAGTTGTCAACAGCTCGAAGAGAAAATAAGAAAAGCACTTGAAAAGTTGCAAGGTACAAAGGCAGAAATGAAGGGAGGTTCTATACCCGCCCATGTCCTCCATTTGCCCTGACTGGGGCAGTTCTGTGTTGAAAAGCACGTGGAGCAACAGTCGCTGCATCAAATTCAGCCCCGGCATCTAATTAAATACAGCCCTTGTCACCAAGAAAGCAAAAAGAAAAGCAGAAAACAGAAAGAGGACAAGAATCCTGAGGAAATCAGACCACAGGCTTATCCAGCACAGCATTCTGTTCTCTCACTGGCTAACGTGACAGCTACAGAAAGCCCACAAAGCAGGGCATGTGGGCAATAGTATTCTTCTGCTGTTCTTCCCTAGCAATTGGTATTTAGAGGCATAATGTTTCTGAGTAGGCATCACTAGGCATGATGTTGGGAAGCGTTCATCCTCTAGCCCAGCTCAAGGCTAGCCGGAAGTTTCTTGATACCTCTCTAGAGCAGTCAGAGTAAGAGCAATCTCATGTGAATCAACAGTTACCTTCAGAACTCTCTGAGATGTGCCAGAAAATCCTGGGGCGCACTCTGTATTTATGCAGCAAGAAAGACACATTGGAAGTCACTAGAGTATGTGAGTTCCTAAATTCCTACTTTGATTTTGCTTCGGAATAATAACCTAAGCACCATTTGAAGTGTGCTACCAAAGGCATCCATCTAGTGTGTTTACGTGGTACACATTTTATATGCAACTGTTTCATTAGGGATAGATTCAAGCAACTAGTTTCTTCTGTTAACACACACTAGCTACTTGCACAGAAATAAGTAACCGGGAATCTGCCATGTAGCTAGCTCTGTATATTTTGGAAGCTTCGAAAACCCTGATTTCCCCAAAATGCCAATACTTGGGTACTGAAATGCAGGAGTTGCCACACTGTATTTTTTATTGGGGGGGGGGGGGAGAGATGTCTGGCTGAATCTGTAGGCTGATTCTGAGAAGTGATTTATCAGTACAACCTCTCCACACCTCAACTGAAATATTACCCTGTTTTGCGCATATATATGCACAAACACACACCACATCAACTTAGCCTACTTTTGAGAAAAAAGCCTAAGCTAAAAAAGCCTAAGCTATTTATAAAGTACTTTGTGACAAGTTCAGCTGTGGCAGAAAACATACTCAGGAAGCGCACAAATTGACAAAATTACATTCTCCATTTAGTTTTTAAAGAGACAATAAGTACTTCAAGATCAATTTATTCACAGTCTAATGTTATCTGATGAATTACAGCTTTTAGGATGATTTAACAAGTGCTATATGGATCCCCCTCCTTACCAGTTGGAAACCCCCCCCCCCCACTTCTTTGCATAGTTTTTTTTTGTGTTTTGTTTTTGATGAAATAGGAATCAAAAGCAGGACTTACATGTAACTTTCCCAGGATCTGTGCTGGCTAATATTCTCACGAAACAGGGAAGTGGACAAATGGAGAGATTAGTAGGTTACAGCAACCCATTAAGATAAGAACGCCTGAAGATTCACAGGGCAAGCTTCTGGCAGCTCAGCTTCTCTGGTGGCAACCTAAACATAACAAAACATCAGGACACATTTCAGAAAACAGGTTTGCATTGGCACAAGCATCCCCTTTCCTCTACAAAATTTTATAATCTCATAATGAATTAAAAGCTATACATTGAGCTTCTGTTCTTCAGTGGCATTAAAGAAATGAGTCAATCAATAAGCATTCTCAGGATGTTCTGATAATGAGCAAAGCCAGAGTCACACAAACACACACACAAAATCCACAAAAATTACTAGCCCAGCTAACATTTCTTTAAAAACTCGCTTTTCTAGTTATACCTACCTGTGTTAGTCATTTGTAGCCTACATAAATGTTTCAGTAGCTTAGCTCTGGAAGATTCCAAATGCTGTTCTGTACAGGCACATAACCTGTCTTTGATGCACCATAGAAAACCACAAAGAAGAAATTACCTTCTGTAAGCATGGAACATAGTGCCTTGTACACTGGGTCATCTACTATTGTCTGCCAATCTATAAAGTAAGGTGGGGCAGAGAGCCTGCATAAACCATTCTCAATAAATACAGAACTCAAGTTCTACCTGGATTGCTTCCCTAACAATGCGAAAAATCTTAAATAAATTGTAGAGAAAGATGAAAAGCACATATCAACAAGTCCATGTGTAGCAAAAGTAGCAGGGTGTGTGTTTGTCATAAAAGAGGCCCATTTGCTTTTTCCAGTCAAATTACAATTGTTCTGGGAGGAAGGTTGGAATGGAGGTGGGAGAAACTTGAGACATGGTGGGAAGGTCTGTGGCCTAGTACAGATGTTTCTGCTGTTTCACTCCAGGCTTTATGTGAAAGCTAACACAAGAACATAAGAGCAGCTCTGCTGAATCAGGCTAATGGCCCATCTAGTCCAGCATTCTGTTCTCACGGTAGCTGCCCGGAGGCTTGTAGGCAACCCACAAGCAAGATTCAAGCACAAGGATTCAGGGAAGAAGATTCTAGCCAAGGCTTCTTTCTGGCATGCCAGATATCTATATGTACACACCTTTTTCTTCTTCAGTGGGTGGCCATTTCATAGCACGGGACAGTCTTGACGTGGCAGAGCCCAAACATAACTTTGCCACCTCAGTGAGAACCAGGTCCACCCTGTTCTTGGAAGGTGTGATTGATGTTCACTGCTGTAGAAGCCTGGGACTGCATCCCACACATTTCATTCCGTTTCTGCAAATGTCCCACTCTCTATTTCTCTCCCTGTGTTCCCCAGATATCCTTACACTACACTGAGTGAGCCAGAGCGTATTAAGTTTAACACATGACCTATAAAATGAAAGCAGGAATTTCTCTGCTCAGGGGTCAGGCTAGGGTAAGTTGTAATCTAACCTTGTCCTAATGCATTGCTAAACATCTGTGTCTAGTCTTAACTCCGTCCCATGCTTCTGTTTTATACAGCTATTCTTATTCTGAAATGTGGGAATGACTAATAGAAATAATTTCGTTACACACACCAAAAAAAAACAAAACAAAAAAAAACCAGGCACAAGGAGAACATACTCCCATTGATCAAGATTTGATGTAAAACACTTCCACCCAAGTATATATGAATCCTTTTCCTGCATTGGCTTCACACTCCAAGCCACACAAACAAGGTCGGTACAACAGAATGCAGCTATATGCTCATGGAGGTAGTTGTAGATGTAGATCATAGGTCAACAAAACTGAGTATAGAGAATAGGCTTCCCACAAATCTCTAGAAAGCAATGCTCATCTATCTACCCATGTCTGCTGCTCCAAATGCAATCACTCACTCACTCACTCACTCACTCAAACAAACAAACAAACAAACAAACAAACAAGGAGTTTGGTTTGGCAGAAACATTGTTTAAGATGTGTGTTCTGCCTTGAGGCTATTCTGCCACAGCTGGAGGCTACTTGTTTGGGAAAATAATCTGGAAGAACGAAATTGCTGAAGAGCAGTGGGACGGGGTGGAAGAAAAAGCATTATCTTCCACCAGAACAGGCTTCTAATTCTGCCCCCTTCTTCCTTGAACAACCCATCACTTGCTGATTAGACCTGTTCCAGAAACTACCATGACTTCTGAAAGTTATGCACTAAACCAGCGATACTGATTGCTTCAAATGTTGCAAGATCACCATGGTATGGACTGTGATTTCTGTTTCCGCCTGAATGAACTCAAGCAGAAATTAGAATTAATGAAGTGGAAATGAGACACTTTAAAAACAAAACACAATAAAGCAGAAGATGGCATAAGTAGAGAGCGTCCTTTCAAGCAGCAATGCACATTTATATAGGGCACTCCAAGTGCTCAGAGCATCTCACATATATCATCTTAAGATGCTTCACAACATCCCTTTAAGACAAAGCTAGGATTACTGTTCCTATATTTTAAATACTACTGGTTTGCAACAATACACATGACTTGGCTTGTAAAATGCAGTGCATGTTGGGCTGACCTTAAAAACCACAAAGGAACTTCAACTAGCTCAAAAATGCAGCAATTCAGCTTCTACCTGGAGCTCTCCACAAATCCTCCAAACCACCAAATTCTTTCTGAACTTCACTGCTATCAATTTGTGCTAAAGACATGGTTCTGGCTTTAAAGTCCTGCAAGCCTGAGTGCGGACTACTGCAGGAAGTTCCCTAAAGTCAAGGGGAAAGACACTGCTTCAATTGCTACAACTATGATGTAATGGACAGATTCTCAGTCTTCCTCCTTACTAATGGAATAGGACCACTGAGATATACCACACCCATGTAATTTTCCCTCTAGTAGCACCATCACTATGCTTTTATAACCTTATTCTGAACACACAGAAATTCAAACAGGTATCTTAAGGTGGGGAAAGGCTGTAAAAATCCCTGAGTTTCTCAGACGAAGGTCCCTGACTGAACATATGTAGAATGAACACGCACGCACGCACGCACAGAGACACACACACACAGTGTGTGTGTCCAAGAGTTCACTTAGTTCATGTGACCAAATAAAAAAGCTCAGCTCTAGCTGGAACTGCTTACAGACACATTGGGGGAAGGCTTAGCAAGTATATAATAGGACCCTGCTTAGTTTTTAGTTTAAATGAATCAGGTCACTTCCTTAAACTTAGTCAAAACAAGTTGCGAACGTTTGAATTCCTTTCTGTACCAAACAGCATTTGAGGAAATGTTTGGCACATTCTATGCTTAACCTCATTTTGAGGAATAGCAGGCCTGGAAATTTTGAAGCCAAAAAGTTCTTTTTCCTGGACTGAAGTTAGAAATGGAAGTGCCAAAACAAAAAACAACAACTTTTTTTGGGGGGGAGGGGGAGGGCAAATTGATCCCTTTAAAATTCATGGCAGCCCAGCAGAAGACAACTGAATAGTTAACCCAGAATTTCAACTGCCCCGCCCACTCCAAAAGATAAAGGTGTCCAGGTATTTCAAAATACACAGGCTTTGCCTGAGACCCCGAAGAGCTCCTGCCAGTCAGAGCAGGCAACACTGCTCAATAAGTCAGCTTCCTATGTTCCTGTATCACTATATTTGAGGAACTGGTCACGGTTTGCTAGCAGAATACATGCTTTGCATGCAGAAGATCCCAGATATCTTTAGTCAAAAGGATCATCTCGTTCAACCTCCTGCAATGCAGGAATATTTCACTCCAAGTGGGGCTCGAACCCATGACCATGAAATGAAGAGTCTCATGCTCTACCAACTGAGCTATACCTCAAAAACTATAAGGCATAATAATTTTTTATTTACACCAGTTACTTTGATATGTGAGATAATCCAATGCAGCAATTTTAATCAAAATGTAAGATGCAGTACCTTCCCCCCCTCCTTTTAATGTGGTGATCTGTCAAGGAACAAACCCACTGAAGAAGATACTCAAACTTTGTTGCTGGTGGCAAAGGGGGCCCCATATCAGTTCAAGCTTCAGGGCTGCAAAAATGCAGGTCTGCCACTGCCAACAACTACTTGGAATTCCAAGTTAATTGAAGCAATTAACTATTTACATTTTATCTAGCTAGAAATGTTCAAAATTAAGGGGTATGGGGCAGCTGTGAGTGAAGAAGTGAATCACCCTATTGGCTCTGCTTTGTGTATGCATATATTGTATCACATACAGTGGTACCTCTGGTTACGAACTTACGGTAATTCATTGTGGAGGTCCGTTCTTAAGCTGAAACTGTTCTTATCCTGAGGCAAGCTTTCGCTAATGGCACTTCCAGCTGCATGCATGCCTCTGGCGTGCGACTTCCGCTCGCATCCTGGGGCAAAGTACGCAACCAGGAGCAACTACTTCCAGGTTAGCGGAACTCATAACCTGAAGCGTGCATAACCAGAAGCGTTCATAACCAGAGGTACCACTGTATCCATGAATACCAGAAGCATGTGGGTCAGGCCAAGAGTGCCATAAAACTGGAGCTCTGCCCTTAGACAGCACAGGATGCATGGAAAGTCTTGTTGACAGAAGGTGCACAGCAGCAGTTTCTACTGAAAGTTGGACTGCGCTTGCACAAGACACAGCAGCGGGGAAACCTGCCTAAATTTGCATAGTAAGGGCTGGTGCTCAATGCATGGATGTACCTCTGTAAGAAACCTTTCTCTGCTCCCCTCCCTTCTAATCTTCCCACTTCCATGTATATTACTTCTTAATTGTTTTTGAAACACAGGCCCTCCCTAGAGTCGTGGGAGCATGGAATGTGGTTTGATACCTGTGTCTGTGCTTGGCTTGGCTTAGGTTAGCTTGCACAGGGAAATAGCATACCTAAGCAAAGGGGCGGGGAAACACACCTAGAGACCAAAATCAAATTCATAGATTCCAACACTACTAGAATAAATTTGCATATTTCATTTTAAAAACACATTGCCCTGTTTAATTCATTGCAATTTCATACACTCAATTCAAGTGTAATGCCCTGGCGCTTCCCCCTTCCCTTTCCAGAAATAAACATCCCTTTTACACAAAGATGTGCTGCCTCAGGAGTAGAGAAGTGTTGGAAACTGAGATGTGAAAGCTAGGAGCTAAGCAGCACCTTAAACCTTGGTTATGGGCACTACGGAATGTGTAGGCGCGCTTTTTTATAACAAGAATACAAAGCTGAAAATGAATGAACTGCAGCTAAAATATTATGTTCATTTTTCACATGGTCTAGTCCTTCCCTTGACCACCCCCCCTAATATTCTTAAGAAGGTCTCTTCTCCAGTCTTCAGAGAGTACCTGGAAGTGAGGAAGCAGAACAAGGTCCTCCTTTCCTTCCACTCTGCAATTTTAATCTGAAATCTTAGGTGCAGTACTGCGCCCAGAGCTCAGAAACTGCTCGCCCTAATGAAATTCCCTGTCACAAAATGCACCTAGAATGATGGGACTTTCTAACACGGGAGCAGGGACATTCTCTACAAGAGATAAGAAGATATACTGATGTCAAGTTTCTCACTCGTGTGTCTATAAAAATCTGCAAGATACTATTTAGGACTTGACTATATGGCAGTTTACTGAAGCCTATACCTGCACAACATGGATCCAAGGGCTTGTAGCCCCCTCTAACTCCTGATAAATTAGGCCTTTGTGCTAAAATAGCTATACTTGGGTTTTATTCATGCATCCTTTGTGTAAGCATTTCATAGAATCAGATAATTTTAGAGTTGGAAGGAACAAGGGGTCATCTAGTCCAACCATCTGCAATGCGGGAATTGTTTTGCCCAAAGTGGGGCTCAGACCCACAACCCTGAGATTAAGAGTCTCACAATCTACCTGCATTTTGTCATATATCAACCTTAAACCATCACCACCATCTTTATGAATCGTCTTTCACATAAGCTACATACAAACAACTAAAAATAGGTTAGAAAACAACTAAAGATAGATTTAAATAATAACAAATACCCAAAGCACAGACCTTTAAAAGGAAACAAAAACAGCCAACTGGAAAAGTTTCTCAAAACAAAAATGTCCTCAGTTGTTTCCATGAAGCACAAACAGTGGGTGCCTGTTGTATTTGCCATATTGCTTTATCACTGCTGTGTTTGCCACCCTTTTCGAGGAAGGGCAAGATACAAATTTAAATAATAATAAGAAAGAGGCAAAGCAGTTTCTCACGTAACTCAGTCCCAAGCTTTATACATTCTTTTACATTAGGAACAAGCAACATTGCTGCAATGTTTCCCCTCCAACTACACAGAAGAGTGGCATGGCTCACTGACGCAAGCAGCCACTTAGGTGCTAGGTGGGACAGGCAAAAGCAATAAAAGAATGGGGGGGGGGGGCGGAATCACACAGACAGTCCAGATATGCCAACCATGGCCAAACACATACAGTTGTTTAGGATTGCCAACACCATGCATTATTTTTTAGGTGTTAGATATGTTAGGTGTCATTTGTTAGTAGTAACATTTGTTTCTCCTCCAGATGCGATAGGTAAAAGCTTTGCAAATACTATTTACAATCATAGCCCTGCTGGTGAATACGGGGATCCCGAGATTGAGTTAGCTGAGATGTTGCAGGCTTCCTGCAGGCTAAAGCTAAATCAAATTCAGACTTAGCACAGAAAAATCGTAATAGTACACACAAGCCTTATGCTCCAATCCTCGGAGTGTTTTGTTGGCTCAGGTTTGAGCAGGTGGAGTACCTTAAGGACGGGACTGTTAAGTCACTGAATTCAATGCCATGAATGCAAAGCACATATTTAAAACAACAACAATTATATGACCTCAAATGTAGTAACATCCTGTCTTTGCTAATACTTCCAACAAGTCCCATCAAATGCCGTAACTGAATCAGACAGCACTACAGGCAGTGAAATCATTCACTAGGAATTTGTTCTCCAATCCAAAAATTAGATGTGCCAGACAGTTCCAACTTCAGTTTCCTCCCTCCCCGCCCCCCCCCCCATAATTGCAGCAGGACTGGATGGGTTTTACTAAGAGGAATCTATGGGACTGCTGACGTCCAGTGCATTTTAGGCTACCAATGAACAAGCAATAATAAATATAATGCACTTGTTTTTTTCAAAGTTGTGTTTTGTTTCTGTCTGTCATTCAGAAACATATTTTGCATCTCAGCTTCTGACTCACCAATTTAACATACACCCTGACTGAAATGACTAATAAAGGAAACTCAGCAAGTGCTACAGTTTGACTCAGTTGTTTCTTTAACAAATGAAAATATAGATACAAATTTCCCCAGTTATAATTGTAAAGGGAAAGATCTATACGTCATCTACTTCATCCTATTAGCTGGACTACTTTTATTACACAGATCCAAAGCAGTCTTCTGCCCAAGCTTATTACTGCTTTTCTGACTGAGCAGTGATGTAGAACACAAATCTGACTTCAACTATAAAACAAAAACTATTCCTAAAAAGAACCTAACATGAAACCGAAACTCAGAAACTGCCATAGCATTGAATGCTTGAGTCATCAATTACTTTTCTCTATTAATAACCAATACTGACTCAATTTGGGGTTTTGTTTATTTCTTTTATTTACCTTCTGCTGACGTTTTAAAAACCCGTGGATAAACAAAACCATATAATTCCACATGTGCTCCCAAATCTGTTTAATTGAAGAAAACATACCTCAGAGTCAGATTTTGCTTATGCATTGACATTGTGAATCATACTTTAATACAAGAGAGAGAGAGAGAGGGAGGGAGGGAGGGAGGGAGAATGAATATGAATGATGGTAATTGTGACAGAGACTATCTCTAGAATTGGATTCCAAGTCCAAGTTTGGCTTTCTGGTGTAAGAGAGAGAGAGAGAGAGAGAGAGAGAGAGAGAGATATTACTATAGTCCTTCACACGTTTCCATCAAAATGAACATTTAGTCTTTAAAGTCCCACACTAAAGACTCTTTCTGACAAGAATGAAATATTCAGAGAAATCTTTTAATAATAATAATAATAATAACATTTTTTATTTATACCCCGCCCTCCCCAGCCAAGGCCAGGCTCAGAGCGGCTTACAAACAATAATAAAAACAAGAAGAATGATTACAACTTAAAAACAAAAATAAAATACAACATTAAAATAATGGAACATTAAAATATTAAAATGTAGCCTCATCACAGGAGGAGAAGGAAAAGAAAGAAAAAGAGAGAGAGAGAGAGAGAGGGGGGGGGAGGGAATCAAATTGGCTGCAAGCCAAAGGCCAGGCGGAACAACTCTGTCTTACAGGCCCTGCGGAAAGAAATCAGATCCTGCAGGGCCCTGGTCTCATGAGGCAGAGCGTTCCACCAGGCCGGAGCCAGAATTGAAAAGGCCCTGGCTCTGGTTGAAGCCAATCTAACTTCCTTAGGGCCCGGGACCACTAAGGTGTTGCTATTTATGGACCTTGAGGCTCTCCGTGGGGCATACCGGGAGAGGCGGTCCCGTAGGTATGAGGGTCCTAGGCCGTGAAGGGCTTTAAAGGTCAAAAGCAGCACCTTAAATCTGACCCTGTACTCCACTGGGAGCCAGTGCAGCTTGAAAAGCACTGGGTGAATATGCTCCCATGGCAGAGACCCCGTGAGAAGCCTCGCTGCAGCATTCTGTACCCGCTGGAGTTTCTGGGACAGCTTCAAGGGCAGCCCCGCATAGAGCGAATTACAGTAGTCAAGCCTGGAGATGACCGTCGCATGGATCACTGTGGCCAAGTCGGGGCGGGAAAGGTAAGGGACCAACTGCTTGATGCGGCGAAGGTGGAAAAATGTCGCCTTGGCTGTTGCTGTAACCTGCGCCTCCATGGAAAGGGAGGCATCAAGGATTACACCCAAACTCTTAACGGAAGGCAATGGCACTAATTGGGCCCCTGCAAGAGAAGGGAGTTGGTTCCTCATCCCCATGCCATCCCGACCTAGCCATAGGACCTCTGTCTTCGAAGGATTTAGTTTCAATCGGCTCCCATGAAACCATCCAGCCACAGCTTCCAAGCATCTGGTCAGTGTGTTCGGGGTCGAGTCGGTGTGGCCATCCATCAGCAGATAGAGCTGAGTGTCATCAGCATATTGGTGACAGCCCAGCCCAAAGCTCCGGATAATCTGGGCAAGGGGGCGCATAAAGATGTTAAAAAGCATCGGGGAGAGAATTGCGCCCTGCGGCACTCCACACACCAAGGAGTGGCGCGATGACATTTCCCTCCCTAGTGCCACCCTCTGTCCCCGACCAGAGATAAAAGAGCACAACCAGTTACGGGCTATGCCCTGTATCTCCACGTCTGCGAGGCGGTGGTCCAGAAGATCATGATCGACCATGTCAAAGGCTGTTGACAAATCTAAAAGGATCAGCAGTCCTGATCCGCCTCGATCCAGGTGTCTACGGAGATCATCTGTTAGGGCAACCAGAGCCGTCTCCATCCCAAAACCAGCACGGAAACCGGACTGAAATGGATCTAATGCTGATGTTTCCTCCAGAAACCTACCAAGCTGTTCAGCAACCGCTCTCTCAATTACCTTACCCAGGTATGGAAGATTTGAAACTGGGCGGTAATTGGAAAGGAGGTAGTGACTGATTTCCACCCCAATGTTAAACAGGAGCACATGTACTGTATTTTATCCAAAAAAAGAAGTCACTCAGCTTCAAGTGTGCTATATGAAAAATGCTTTACACCAACTAGGAAATATGTAGCACTACAGACATGTGTTGTGGTATTGAGTTCATGGTGGCATCAACCTACAAATCTCCACATGAAGATGAAGGCTTGTCATGAGACTCTAACCCGGTGCAACTTTAAAAGAGAATGTCAACACTGCCAGTGTTGAGGTCAGAACTGGTGACCAACCTTTCCTAAACGACAGCATATCTGTACCTATTTTGTTCCCTGGAACAGGTGGCAACAGGGAAGGGTTGGCTGCATGATAGAGCCCGTTCTTAATAGAAACGCACAGAGAGAGAGAGAGAGAGAGAGAGAGAGAGAGAGAGAGGCTTAACATATCTGGCAAGCAACCCATTTGATCATTCTAGTATCAGTTCCTGAACTCTCTGCAACTTGAAGGAGTTCCATATGGTTCTCTGGCAGACACACAGCATGTGGAAATTTCTTGATGGTAGAAAGTTTAAGCCCCATTGCTTTGGCAGTTCGAATAAATCCAACACAGTAACAATTAACTCCATGTGATGCCTATGACCAAGGTGGTGGGATTATCACCAGTAGTGGTCAGTAAGGTAGTGTTGCTCACTTTGTCTCCCAACACCACGTGTCCCTGCTGGTTACCAAGAGAGAGAGGTGGTGGGGAGCTTGGCTCAGGAGTGGCAGCAGGAGTACTGGATTGACTCTGCTAAGCCTGCGCTACGCCAAGCTCCCCACTGGTTTGCTTCTCCTCCTCTCAGTATCTGGCAGCAACACGTAGTGTTAAGGAGCCAAGTGAGCAATACTCGCAATGCTTGCAGCACCAACCTCCAATGCTTTTCATCAATACACTTTTGTGCACGAGTCTCAATCTATATCCAAATGCAGGTTCCTTCATTGTATCAGGATGTATTGATGTCATAGCAGAGGGGATAGCTTGAGATGACGTTTGGTGAGACAAAGGAACAGCAGAGGGTTGTCGTTCCAGTTGTGTTTGCTACAGCTTTGAGAACATTGAGGGAAAGAACTGCAACAAAGCCTTGGAAGAACAACGCAAGTAGACTGACCTAGAGGAGCGTGGGGAATAGGCACACATTTAAGGAGCTGCTTGTGAAGAATGAAGAGAATTTTTGATTTTTACTCTTCCCTTGGTTTTTATGCATCCTTAATGCAAAGGAGGCAACTTCTTGGCTGGCGTTTGGAAGTCTTTCAGGTATCCAGCTAATTAACTGTGGTGATGAAATGATTGGACTGAAAGCCCTGGATTGATATTGCCTGCAATTAATTTTAAATTACAGTTTTGAGATGCGGTGTGTTCATGAGTATAAAGTTTTTGGCACCTGACTAGGCTATAGCATTTGCTTAAATTAAGAAACTGATATCTGACTCAATATTTCCTGACAGGATTCCTGTGTGAGAAGTCAAAGAAATAACAGAGATTTAATGAAAACATAAATAGTACCTGCAGCCTCCCAAACTCTGCATATATTTTCTCTAGTATGACATACTACTCACATAGCATTATTAGATACAATTTCACTTATAACTGAGGGGGAATCAGTTTTAAAAAGCAGGCAATGGACTTCAGATAGAAGGCTGAATTGCATGGTGGTGATATGGTGACCTGTTCCTTTACAGCTAGCTCCTCTTATCTGGAACAGCAACACAAATCCATTTTTCCCCTGATTTTTTTTCTTTAACACAGCCAAAAACCTCCAGAATTCTTCAAAATATACTTATTCTGAGAGAGATTAGTTGTTCATGTGTGAAGTCAGAAATGTGGTTCCCACTCATGGTGAGAGAGAGCCATGATAACTAATGACTTGCTGTGGGATGTCATAAGCTCCAGAAATCTCCCTTTAAATGTTTCAATAGAAGTAGAGCAATTTTTTTGTAACTTGTAAACTGGTTCAAAAAAAACAACAACTGCAGAGATGGGGGGAAGTTGGAAGAGGGCAGGATTATAAAAAGCCCATCATAATTAAGGGGAAAGTGCAAAACACACACACACACACACACACACACACACACAAAGTCAGCTAAGAATGCAACATTCTGGTCAAATCATTTTGGTCAAAAATAAGGTGGAACTTGAGCATAGTTTGAAAGCTGCAGACAGCATTAATCTTTCTGAAGGGCACATTCTGTGCACCAATGGGTGGCATTCAAACGACATCTAAATATTCTGCCATTGTTCAATGGTAGAGCAAAGAAGCAAAATGTATACCAAATGTAGTTCATTTTGCAACATCTTTTAAAAGGAGAAGAACAAAGACAGAAGAGAATTTGACAAGAGCAAGAGAAAAAAACTAGTGAGCTAACTTAAAAAGAAAAATGGTACTATTCAATTTACAAAGGAACAGAAATAAGCAAAAGATTGCTTTACTGAACTACTGGGGAAAAAGACAGAAATTTAGCTTCTAATATTTGAAAGAATGCTGTCTTCATAAAGCAGGTGCTTGATGACTTTAGAAATCTGTTTTCCGGGTCTCTTATTTGTTTTAAATAAGCTATACTCCCCGCCCACCCCAACTTTGGTCAGTGTGAACAAGTGTGGTGTACTGGTTAGGCTGTTGTACTGAGCGTTGGGAGACAAGAGTGAACTTGGGCCAGTCACTATGAGCCTCCATTCCTGGTTAAAAAGGAAGCAAATGATAGTTTGCCCAAGACGCTGCAGATGATATTGGTTAACAACTCCCATTACTCCAGCCATGGTGGCTGGGGCTGATGGAAGTTGTAAGCTAGACACTTCTTGGAAGGCCACTAATTTGCCATTCTGGAGTAGACTATAATAGAGATCCATCATAACTACATGTAGCTAATTGTAGTCATAGCAAATTTTCCAGAGACTCCTTGTTAAGAAATGCTGGTCGCAATGCTGGAGCCTGAGGTTTAGAAAAGCACCTTTCAATGACATTCAATTATTCATTCCCACTAACATTCCAGCACAAGTGGTCACATGTTAATACCAATTTTACCTGCAAATAGAGCTGGATCAAGGCAAAAATCCTTTAAGTTACAACTTAAAAACAACAACCCCAAGAATGTTTGGGAGTGATTGGAAAAACAAAGACTACTCTATCTGCAAGGGCTGTTGGAACGGAAATCTGTAATTCTTCAACTTGGCTCAGAATTACAGTTTATCTTTACAGCTCATTAAATGAAAAACAAAATGGGACCTGCTCAGGAATGCAGAGAAAACCATATCCAAGAAAAAGAAATTATATTAATTCAAATGTACCCGTGTGTCTCACACATGGTATTATGACTGCGGAATAAGGCCCATTTAGCATATTTGGAATTACGTGAAAACTTGAATAGGTTTGCGTGGCTGCAAATGTTGCAGATTTTGAAGACTGCATATAAACCTGGCAGCATTGAACTTGCCCATTAGATGATGATGATGTCGTGATAATAAAATCACTGTATCCATTTAACACTGCATCTGCATGTCTCTTTAAACATAGTGTTTCATGAGACAACTGTAAGAAGCTTTTTGCTTAAACAAGCAAGTAGATTTTTTAAAAAGGTAGAATCTCTCTTTATCAGGCTCCTTTTCCAACTCAGCTTGCAGCAGCCATTAATTACTTCAGGGCTGTAACAAGCCTGCTGAGAAGCCAGGCTTCTCCTTCCATCAGTTGTCACATAACAGCAGCCAGTTTATCAGGCTATAGTAAACGATGGGGAGAGAAGCGATGCAGGACGACTCTCTAGGAGTGTCTCAAAGACCAGCAAATTTGATTTTTTCACCCCAGCTGGTAATTACAAGAGCTTGCAACTGTGAACTTGTATGTCCTCCCCACACCTCAAATCCATTTTATTTTAGTGCTATGTCTCTTTATACTTTATTCTGAGACCGATGGAATGCTGCCACAACAAGAGTAGGGACTGCCATGTTGTTGATCTGAAAGATGCCCAGGGAGACTTTTTGAGATGAAGAGCAGGATAAACATTTTTTTAAAAACTTTTTTTAAAATGGAGACTACAGATATTCTGTAAACGGCTCGCTACAGTGGTACCTCGGGTTACAGACGCTTCAGGTTACAGATGCTTCAGGTTATAGACTCCGCTAACCCAGAAATAGTACCTCAGGTTAAGAACTTTGCTTCAGGATGAGAACAGAAATCGCGTGGTGGTGGCGTGGCAGCAGCGGAAGGCCCCATTAGCTAAAGTGGAACCTCAGATTAAGAACGGTTTCAGGTTAAGAACGGACCTCCAGAACAAATTAAGTTCTTAACCCGAGATACCACTGTACTCAGGAGTTAGGTATAACAGAATACTGAAATAAAACATCTATTTGTTTTTTTAATGGAACAGTTTTATCCCACACATCCTTCAAGTAGTGCTGGGCAGCCATATACGATTCTCCCCTCTCAAAAGCCACACAAGGCAGATTAGGCTGTGAACAGCAAATGTTTCAGCTCACATACATCAAGAAACTGTAATTTACACCCACGTATTCTAGTCCACTACTACTAAACCAAGTTTTAAAACCCGAAGAAAGAAAGAAAGAAAGAAAGAAAGAAAGAAAGAAAGAAAGACTAAAGATACTCCTTTTTAGACAAGTCTACTACTGAATTATTGGTAAAGCTGATCTAAGCATATCACAGGTGCTCTTCTCTCTTTGGGTTGCCAGTATAGTGATGTCTACTCCACACATTGCTCAAATAATGGTCTATACATGGTGACATTCTGTCACAGTTAATATGAAGCATTACTCTTTGTGCATTTTTTCCACCTACTTCATGTTCTGACTCTCCACACACAAGCCGCTAACATTACCGGGCCAGACTGAAGTGGAATCTGTACGTTAGATGGAAGAATCATGTAAAGAAGTGTTACATGTTATGGTGATGGCAAGGATATGTCATCATGTGTAGGCTGTTTCAAGCAGCTGCCTCCACGGGCTAAATATAAAGTCTAGTCTGGTTGTCAGGTCAGGCAGACCACACAGTTCAATATAATCATGCAGTGCAAAACACTTTTATTTTGTTTTCTACTTTCTCACTCCCCAAATGACAGTGACAACTGGGAGCAGAGCAGAGCAGAAGCTTACAGCACTAGCTGAGCAGTGCTTATCTTCTCTCTCTCTCTCTCTCTCTCTCTCTCTCTCTCTCTCTCTCTCTCTCTGTGTGTGTGTGTGTGTGTGTGTGTTCAGAGTTATAATGACTTGAAATCCACATACAACATGCACATCAGCTCATGCCCATCTCCTGACCATTCATAGCAATAACTACAGGATAAGATTAGGTTCTATATAATCCAATTCTGGTTGTTCCTCAGGGCAGGGGTGAGGGTGGGGTGGCATTCCTGCAAGGAAACAGGAATTTCAATTTTATTCAGTCATTCTACCACTATGAAGAAATGTAGCATTGCTACAATTTTATTATTTCAAAAGGTTCAATGCAAGCCTTGCATGCTGCATACAGTCTCCCAACATCAACAGATTAAGCTTTGTTGCAAGACATTTGCTTCTGGGGACAAGGAGGAGTGAGGAAAGGGGACTCCACAGTGACAGTTTGTGGTTCCTGCTGTGGCAATTGGGGAAAAAAATTAAATAAGTCAGGGTAATACAGGATATAATGTGTTTACATTTGTCAAGACAAGTTTCCTGGAGACAGTGAGGTTTACTGCTGCTGAGCTGTCAGTTGCACTATTAAACTGCTGCCTCATTCTATTGGGAGGTCACTGAGTGACCTACATTTCTGAGCATACGATTCATTTGCGAGTTCTGTAAACACTCTCTCTCCCTTTAAAGGGCTACTCAGTGACACACATACCCTTTCAATCAACAAGATCTTCTAGATTCCGCACTGCGCTGCAGTTTAGCCTTTTCAGCCTCAAATAAATTTTGTAAATCATTAAAGTTATGTACAATCACACTTGCTGCTAGTCTCTATGTCTCACAAAAAGTTCGCTGGCATCGCTTTAACTGCCGCTGTACACAGCAAAGACTATTCATTTCCTAGGGAACACCCAACTCAAAACATAATAGTACTTATTTCCCCCGCCCCAACAAAAAGTGAGTGATTAATATCACTAGGATGTACAATTAACAAAACGTACTGACGAAAAGCCTGCCTTGTTATAATATTCTCTTTCAAGTCTTGGCAAAGGGGTGCAGGATTTTAGATTGCACACTAAACCTCCCCTATTTCTTTCTTTCACCCAACACTTTCAGGCTGTATCAGAGGATTACCCCCCAAAATTCCCCATGTTATGTAAGGTACTTGTGGGATGGTAAAAGGAAAATTCTTGGAAATGGGCAGCTCAGACACCTTACTGCACTCCATAGAATCTCTACTCCTGACCTGTTTTGTTGGCTTCTTTTGTTTGCAGACTATAAAAAAACACACACAACCACCCAACATATTTTTCTGAGAACAGATACTAATGAGGGCACATGACACACCTTTCCACAATACTCAGAATGCACAAGCAGGAACCACTTGTTTGAAAACACCCCCACAAATTCTTTCTCCACGTGGACAGCTAGAAGTCTTTTCATTGATATCTAAGCTTTTCGCAACCCGGGAGAGCATGACATGAGGCATTGGCAAAGGCTTTTCCACAACTGATCCACTTTCTTTCAGGACACACACATTATTGAGGAACACAATGCATATCCCTTTATTTCCACAGGAACTACTTTCTCCTTGCAGACTCTCCAGCTGCGAATATGAGACATTATAACCTGCCAATCCTACTTCCCACAATTTTCCGCAGAATAAATATTTGTGGATGGTGAGAACTTTTAAGAAAAAGGTTCAGCCCAAGAATTTATTTTCATAAGTGCGGTAGGATTTCATGATTTCTGTGGTAATTTTACTCCCACGCTAATATTTACATATACTGGAAGCTGCAATTATCCAAGCACTTGGGCTTCTGGAACAGGTGCCTTTTCAGTGTAGCATATTCCCAGGGCAAATATTGTGTGGAGGCTGAACACACTTCCAGCTTCCTGTGCAAAGCTAAGGACAAACTTGTCAAAGTGGTAAATGAACAAATACAATCTATGCATATATATATATATATATATATATATATATATATATATATATATCTGTCATCAGTAAATACTGGGGAACTCGAGCTGGATCCCCAGCCTGGATACATGGCATGTGAAGGAGTTTAACAACACCCACACCCACATTTTCTTGACAAAAATATGCCCTCCCATGGAATCAGCTATTTGCTGAAACAGGGAAATTAACCAAAAAAGACTACCAGGTGGCCAGGCCATAGCCTAAGAAACACATAGGTGGACACACACAAGTGACAATGCTACAAAGCACACTGCAAAGAAGTTGCGCTGACTGAACTGTATCCTAGGTTTCATTGACATAGATACCTCACAGACCACAAAAGTATAGGAGAAGGTCCATTATGGGAAACATCACAGACCACTAGGTTACTTGGCACAACTTGCTTTTATTTAAGCTACTGCAAAGCCGTTATGTTTCAAGTTGTTTGAGACAAGGAATTCCTCTTATCAAGTTTTCCCACACCACAGTTTCCCAAACTTGAGTCTCCAGCTGTTTTTGGACTACAACTCCCATCACCCTTAGCTAGCAGGACCAGTAGTCAGGGATGATGGGAATTGTAGTCCAAAAACAGCTGGAAACCCAAGTTTGGGAAACCCTGGCCTACATCAAAGGTCCTGGCTTGAAAATCAAGGCCTCAAACTGATGTTCAAATATATCTATAGCTATAGCTGTAACTATCTATCTATGCACACTTTAACGCTATTAAACAGAGGATTTTGCATCAGTTTGTAGAAGCTGATCTGTCACAAGGAACCAGGCAGAGGCTTAAGTTGGAGCAAGCAAGGAGGACATCTTGGAAGGTTTATCAGGGGAACTGGTAACCAAGTATACTAACTCTGGACCCAGATATACCTATTTTGGCTTCATGAGCAAAAACAGTGGTCATGACCATTGGTGGTCATCAATAAACAAAACATCTCATGGGATTCAACGAACATCAGAGAGACTTGTTTTTGAATTAAAACTGTGAGATGCAAAATGCAAAGAAACTAATGAGTAACACAGAGAGTTCTGAACCTAAAGAAAACTATAAAGTGCAAAGACAGAGCAGATTCAAAATGCTAAAAGCCAATACACTTAATCTTCTTTTCTTCTCATTTCTGCAAGTCATCTCAGAGACGGAAGGGGATTTGCTGCTCATGCAAATCCTGGCAATACCTTTGGACTGCCTAAGCATTACAGAAAGAATTAAGTTCTGGCCCTAACAGATATCATTACCTGGGCAAACACATGACAACTTGGGACTTTACCAGCTTACGTTCAGGAACCATATTTCTGATGGGTGGTGAATGAACTATTTATGTCACAATTCAAAGAAAAGGCCAATGCAGTATTATATTTTGTAATGAACTAAGTGTTTACCCTTTACTAAAACAAATAAAAGTGCAACTGATAGAGCCACTTCTTAAAGTAGCAGTTTCCAATAAAAGCCCAATTAATTTGGTGTCTCAGGCTGTAATAAAAAGTGTGATGTCATGACGAATTGTCTGAAAGCTTAAGAAACTGAATCCGCTCAATGCTTAGATTGAAGACTTCCTGGAATATGTGCATATACCATATTCAGATCCATGATGAAAGAAAAGGCAGAATATAACATTCAGTAAGCAAATAAGGAACTGAAGTATCCCATAGAAGCAAGTCATGTGTACTCGGCTGCAGACTTTGAGAAATGTTTCAACCTACACCACATTATATACTGTGTGTGTGTGTGTGTGTGTGTGTGTGTGTGTGTGTGTAAAGTTTTCAAGGTTTGAATGAAGTGTAGTGTTTCCTTCCATTCCAAATAAGCTCTCTGTTCTTCCTATCTGCCTCAAAATGTTTCAAACACTTAAAAGTGGGAAGACCTTAAACAGGATCTTGAAGTCCTATCCCCTTTGCTATGAGCTGGCCACAAACAGCCACCCATGCAGCATGAGAATGGGATCCATTTTTATGAACTAAAGGGAGAACACAAGTAAAATGTAATTATTGAGTGGCGGGGGGACCATTAAACAAAGGTTGAGCATACAAGCAGAGTTCATGTGTTTGTCTCAGCAAGTACATAAGATACCAATGGTACATTTCATGCCATCATTCAAGAAAGGACACAATAGTTAAGCCAGTAAAAACCAACTGCTACATATTGTGTGTATGTTTTAAATTGCCAACATGCTTCCTGGTTTTCCCCCTCTTGTGCCCATTTGTTTTTGACTTTGTAATGGAGAAAATAAGACAAATCTGACTGATTAATTTCTAATTCATTACAATGCACAGCATCTTTTAAAAACCCTATAATTTAAACCTAGAGAAGGAAATGGTTCCTTGGCAGATGAGGATAATAATGTCTTATATGCATCCAGTACCAAGGACAGAGGTTTTCTCCAAATGACCCTTAACACTAGAAATAATTTTAGTGTTGATTCATATACACTTACTTGGGAGAAAGTCCCAATGAACTCCAAAGGGCTTACGTCTGAGGTCTGCGAGGAACCTGATTACCTTTTTGAAATATTAGACTGTTTAAATAACAGTGGGAAACCTGAAACCTTCCAGAGGTTGCTAGACTACAATCACCATCAGCCTCAGTCAGCATGACCAATAGTCAGGTATGAGGGTAGTTGTATTGGGACAAAATCTAGATGGCCACTGATTCCCCTCTTCTGTTTTAAAGTAATCACAATGAATTTCCTCACAATACATTGTTGTTGTTGTTTTAAAAAATAATAATCTGTTGTTACTTCTTTTCTTCTAAATTAGTTACATATATAATTAAAGAAGAGGAAAAAATGAAAATGGGGTACAGAGGCAAATGTGATATAGCATGAAAGCAAAGCATTCAAATTTTGACAAAAATAACTGAATGGACACAGAGAAGAGGACTGGGAGTTCAGCCAAAAAGAGTTAGAAGTATCAATGGAGCCAGCATTTTTTCAGGAAACTGCTATCATACTACAGGCCTTGCTAAGATGATGTGGAGACTTGGATGGCTATAAATATACAACAATGTTGAAGTACACAAGGCAAAGAAATAAGTATTTTTTCTGGCAACTGGTTTGGGGGGTGTGTGTGTGTGTGTGCGTGTGTGCGTGTGTGTGTTTATTAAGAGAACCATGCTTTTCTGAATATCACTTCCCAAAATTCCTTCTCCAACTACCTTTCACACATTTTGCTTTCATTAATTAAATTTTCAATCAAGATTCACAAGTACCGGTTAATTATTTCAGTTTCAAAATGTTCTCTGTTCACACCTTGATATTAGTGCATCATATACACACATGTGCCACACACCTGTACCCCAACAAACAACATGGTGAAAGATGCCCTAACAAATGGCATACTAACATAAGGCCAATGGCAATTCAGAGATCTTGCCTGTAATCCTTACTGTCATTTGACAAATTGCCCCCTCCCCCCTTTGCATGAATCAGATGGTGTTAAGGGCATTTCCATGTGGGAGACTTAAATGTGGTCTAGTATGTAAAAGTAAAATCCATGTCAGCTAGAACCTAAGTATAAATTTCCCTTCTACATTTGTGTTATTTACTCATTCAACTTGTTCACAGGAGTGCTAAATGTGTGTAGGGCTGTCGGCATGGCCTCCCTGTCCCCCAATACCCCTTCTCAACAGGCATGTGTTTAGCCCAAAAACCTGAAGGGGGCTTGTTCCACTGAACACTGTTAGAAGCCCCCTTCAGCCTTCTCCAGTGAACACACAAAGGCTGGGGAGAGGAAGGGCATGCCCAGAATGCAGGGGAGGTTGGGGGCAGAGGAAGCACATGCGCGCCTGGCCCTCTGCACACATCTAGCTGTTTCATGATCATGCTGAATGCCTGGACAGGGCTTCTCCCTCATTATCAACATTCACGTGTAGCAAAAACAGTGGCAGAATTTGCTTATGTCAAGTTCATGAACACAATTTTACAGTGATGTATGGAAACTAAGGCACAGTTCCTCTTAAGTAGTGAGTGAGTAAGCTTTATTGTACTAGCCAAAGACCATAGCAAAGCCATACAAACACTGACTTAAATATGTGCCTCTAGTATCAGTAGAAATTCCAGCAGCGGAGAGCAGGGGGGAGACGAATCATATATATATATGTATATGTATATATATATATATGTATATGTATATATATGTATATGTATGTGTCAGGGGTTCAGGAGCAGAGACACAGGGGAGAGAGGAAACGGAGAGCGAAGGGGAAGAATCTGAGGGCAGCGTAGGGGAGTATGACAGTGGTCCGAGAGATTCCATGAGCTTCTCCAGCGATTCAGAAGATTCCCAGAGGGGGGCGCCGATGGCCAAGGCAAGGGGGGTCCCAGGGGGGACACACCAGAAGCAAGGGGCCAGCGGGGACTCCCGAAGCAGCAGCGGGAGATCAGGACCAGTTCCCCCACCAGAGCGGAGTGGGGGGGAAGAGTCCCATGAATCAGGGCCAGCGTCTCCTCCAGTAGGGAGAGAAGATGAGTCAGAGCTGGCCACGCCTCCATCGCAGAGTGAGGGAACGGAGGGGAAGTCAGGTCCAGCTAGCCCCCCCGAGGGGGGAAGCAGTGACAGGAGCAGTGTAACGGTCAGGAGAAAGGTTGCTGGCTGGGCGCGCGCGCCAAGTTCAAATGTACAGGCGCGCGGGACAGCAGGAAGCCCGGATTGGGAGCCAGGTCCTAAAGCACGCCGGAGGCAGGGGGAAGAATCCGGGGACTCAGCATCAGAAGAGTCCAGAAAGGGCAACACCCCAGCGGACAGGCGGACCCAGAGGAGGAAAGAGCAGAGGAGGAGGTGGAGCAAGGCTAGAGTCTTAAACTGGTGTCTGGCGGGAGGAGATTCAGACGGAGCTTCAGCGGTCTAGAGTTGAGATGTAGAGCTGCGCGCCGCGGCTTTGAAATTGAAACTGAACTCCAATAAAGACTTTTGTATGTAATAAGAACTGGCATTGGTCCTTTGTGAGCTGGGACCTAGGGCAGCTCTGACAGTGTGTGTGTGTGTGTGTGTGTGTGTGTGTGTGTGTGTATATATATATATATATATATCTCCATTTGCTAAGATATGTCTTGTGAACCAGCCTGAGATCTATGGATGAAGGGCGGTATGCACATTAAATAAATAAATAAAATTATGAGAGTAGGCAAATAGTTGGAATATCAGCAGTTTGCAATGCATGCGTTTGCTTAGCAAGTTCATTATCTACTTCTATTTTTTTAAAAAATGATATTTATTAAGATTTTCCATAAAATCTTTTTCCCAATAACATCTTTTCAGGACTTCCCCTCCCCTCCCCCTCCTGTATTCCAATTCTTACAAATAAACAAAAAAGAATTTCAACAAGTTCTTATCCCAAATTTAAACTTATTATCATTGACTCAATTTTAAAAATATTTTCCCATCCCCTAAAATCGACCTGTTCCCTTCCGCGAGTTCCCCCCTTTAATATGCAATACAGATTACAATAGATGAAAAATAAAAAAATAATTTTACGCCCTTTGGATTCCAAATTTCCCTCCCCCCTTTCCCGGTTGCGTTCCCAATGTTCCTCGACGTCTGATATCTTCCTGGAGTTCCCACATCTCTCTAAACCATAGTCCTTTCCCAGTCATCTTTAGTTTCGAATGTCCAATCTTGGAAGGAGTCTGTCTCAAAAAAGGCCCATTTCTTCCATCCAGATTTTTATATCTAGGGGTGAAAGCTCCAATTTTAGTCCTTTAAACCTGTCAAATCTGGATGTCCCAAATGTTCCCACTTCCAACTTTGTCCAGTTCTTATTATTTTTGTTGTTCTTGTTGATCTCACTCCTCCTTTTTTTTTTTCTTTTTCCCTGCTCTCCTGCACAAATGTTCCAATTCCAAAAGCTTCTAATTCCTCTGCAGAGGCTTGTTATTCAAGAACAAAACATTACGTCAAGTCCTTTTCATTCTTCAATAGATAAATCTATTGTCTCCTTTAGTGCGTAGACCTCTGTAGACAAAATAGTGTTCCATTTCTGCAGTTTCCCAGGAGATAGAAAGTTCTGGTCAAATTCCACGCCAACAATACTTGTAATGTCCCTCGGCTCCTCTAGGTGGATTGCAATAACTAAATTCCCTTCCAGATCACGTCCACCGGTCAAAATAACTTGTTATTCCTTGTTTGTAACAATTTGTATCCAATTTATAACAAATGTAACCGGCAAAGTCCTCGTAACAAAGATCTCTATTTTATTCTTCCGCTTTGACAGCTCTTTGACAGCTGTCAAAACCTCTATTTCTCTTCTCCCGGCGCTCTCACAAATCGCTCCCAGGGTTCCGGGGGGGGGGTTGCTTTTTAATTCAATTCCACCTTTCTCCTCCAGCTCAGTCTTATGATTTTCCCTCGTGAAGTTAATAACTTTATCAAAATAGGGTTGCACTCGATCTTAGTTGTCAAATCCTTTGCTTTAACTCTTCTACAACGGGGGGGGGGGCTGACTTCCTTTTTGCGCCTCCCCCGCTCGCTCCGAATTTTTAAAAAAAAATTATCCCCCTTTTTAGTCCAGGTTCCGATTACTCACGGGTTATTCTTTTAAGTCCAGATTTTCAATAGAAGAAGTCAGCGCTCTCCGTCGAATGGCATGCGGCTTCGCTCGGCAGGGGAAGCGAAGGACTCAAAGCACCACCCCCCCCCGTCACCCGCTCCACAGCCTTTAAAAAGGCTCCTTCGCGGGTCGGGGGGGCGCAAAAGGTGCCAGCCGAGTCACCATGTCCATGGGTTTCAGCGCCCATGGTTTTTGAGGGTCCCCGCGTCGCCAATGCGGTAGGACCCAGCCCCTGCCGAGCAGGCTCCCTCCGGAGCTCGGAGGGAGTCCGCCATTCGGCGATGGCGCCAACCCGGAAGTTGAGTTCATTATCTACTTCTAACCCAGGAATGCTTTCACAGAGAATTACTTAAATGAAACCAATCTAAAAGGCGAACAAATTGCTGAGTGTAATTTCTCCCTCAAATAATTAAGCAATTAATGACATTTCATCAAGAACACTTTCTCTCTCTAGAAATAAATCATTAGCTGAATCTCTTATAAGCTGCTTGGTCAGCTCGAAATGAATGTGCAATAAATCTCTTTCCCCCATACTGATTCTGTTCTCCATGATAAAAAGACAGAAGGTAATCCTGTGCGTTCCATGTTCACAGGCACATCAATTTTATACTGCACTACAAAGTAATTTGTTTTTAGGGGGATGAAGGCTGCAGTCATGCACATGGTTAGACAGTGTAAGTCCCATTCTATTCAGTGGGAGTTTAAGCATTCTATCTACACAGAAGGTTGCATAAGTCTTTTGCTGTCCTCCTGTGTTAGTTTCCCTCTTCCTCCAACATGTAGACACACTGATTAGTGCAGGGGTCAGCAAACTTTTTCAGCAGGGGGCCGGTCCACTGTCCCTCAGACCTTGTGGTGAGGTGGACTATATTTTTTGGGGGGAAAAGAACGAATTCCTATCCACCACAAATAACCCAGAAATGCATTTTAAATAAAAACACACATTCTACTCATGTAAAAACACCAGGCAGGCCGCACAAATAACCCAGAGTTGCATTTTAAATAAAAGGACACATTCTACTCATGTAAAAACATGCTGATTACCAGACTGTCCGTGGGCCGGATTTACAAGATGATTGGGCCGGATCCGGCCCCCGGGCCTTAGTTTGCCTACCCATGGATTAGTGCTACAATTGTGGGACTGTTAGATGCTGCTGCAAATAAAGAGCTGTGTAGAGCTGAGTTGGAAGCTGATGTAGTCCAACTATTGAAATAACACATAAATTGTTCACCCCAATGCTATTAAAAGGAACAACATGAGGAGTATTGGCACTACGCTTGAATGGCAGTAGCTTTCAAGCAGTTTCCGCCCCTTAGTTCTTCAACATGAAGGTACACAATGTATGCAGGAAGCATGCTGTGAAAACATGCTCAATATATTTGCAGTACCTGTCCTACTTGCCCAGTTTCAAACAGCCTGGATTCGTCCATTCATGAGTCAGTCACAAAGCTACCACCCATTCTCCTCAGAGCAGAGCATGGATAGGCTGCCTCTGTGTCAGTGACAAAGGCCCATTTCCCCATGTCAGAGCAAATTCAAAGCAGTTTCTTTAAAAAAAAAGTTTTTAATGGTGGGTGGGAGAGAAGTCTTTTTAAAAAAATGTAAAACACCTAATGAGCCACTCTTGAAGCACTGTGAAAATAGAAATAAAACAAAGCAGACAACCAGGAGTCAATACAAAGACTGCAGGGATGTTAAGTACACCAGATATGGTGAGGTGAGACCTCCACACACGCTTGCATCTAGCTACACATGTGTACAACCTGAAGTCCTTTAAACTGAAAGTCCCAGGGATTGCATTTAGACTCTTTGGTATACACCCCATTCCCACCCCTGCGCACAGATCCTATAGAGCAGTGGGCAGAAGGTACATTGGGATCTATTGGTAGATCTGTGGGTGATTTGCAGCATATTGGCAAGGGTTTACAACTTGCCATTAAACTGCTAAATTAGGCAGCTGAAACAAGAAGAGCTTAGGGGAATTTTTGTGTTAAAGCACTGTGAGCTCAGCTTGAGTACCGAACACAAAATGTGTGGGCCAAGCATATGAATTGTTCCTTAATTTTAAGTGGCTATTCGCTTCCCTTAGCCACCATTTTGCATCTAGAACTCCCAAGGCCAAAAAAGCAAAGCAGAACCCACCAGTCTGAAATTTGCCCACCTCTGAGAACTGTGTCCTGCGCAACCCAAAGAAGTAGAAACTTGAAGTATAGTGGACTAACATCTAGCCTTGACTATTTTATTCATGCCATACACACGCCACATGTTTTTAAACTCAAATGTTCAGAACTATTAATTTGGGGGGGAAATCTGCACTTTGGTTAGAAGGAAAGACTAACCTCCTGCAAACCACTTTGATAGGGATGATTACGGGGAATTAATAGGCACATAGTCTATGTTAAGCAATTTTTAGGGGAAGTGGGAAATTGAACCAATGCATCACCTTTCAAAAATGTTTTGCATAAATGTGAAAGGGATGACTTTGAACATTGTAATAAGTGATGAAAAGATAATGCATTGATTCACACACCTGTTCACTGCAGAGTGTAACATCCAAAGAGGGAACTTTGCCCATCTGCCAAAAATTCCACCAATGCCACACTCAATACAAGAAGTGGTTCAGAAAGCAGGAAGGCAAAGAGCAAATAACTGAAAGCAAACTACTTATGCTTTAAAAAAATAAATGGAAGGAATGGGGCAGGAGGCAGCTTTCCTCCCCCATTCCTTCCATTAAAAAAAAAAAAAAATCATGAGAAAGTATGATTAGCACTTTCTTCACTCCAATTCTTAGCCATTAATAAAACTGCTTTGGTTTC
Organism: Podarcis cretensis; assembly: GCF_951804945.1. Classification (NCBI taxonomy): domain Eukaryota; kingdom Metazoa; phylum Chordata; class Lepidosauria; order Squamata; family Lacertidae; genus Podarcis; species Podarcis cretensis. Next base: position 81,537,608 of record NC_137172.1, on the reverse strand, counting down.
CACCGCTTGCATAAGTACATTTCCTTCTACAGCATAGAGTCTGTGTGAGTGTCTGAGGGCCCTGCTCTTGCTGCTTACCATCTACCTGGCCCAGGGCGGGGCCTGAAGCCTCACAGGGACTGCTGCACTCTGCTGCCCAGGAGGACTCTCCTGTGTGAGTGTCTGAGGGCCCTGCTCCTTCCTGCCACTCACCATCTGGCCTGGGGCGGGGCCTGAAGCCTCACAGGGACTGCTGCGCTCTGCTGCCCAGGAGGACTCTCCTGTGTGAGTGTCTGGGGGCCCTGCTCCTTCCTGCCACTTACCACCTGGCCCAGGGCAGGGCCTGACAGGCCTCACTAGGACAGTTGCTGTTATTGCTGGAGGGGTGCAGAGTGCTTTTAAAATGTTTTAAAATTTTTCTTTTGAATTTTTTGTATGTGGGGGGTGGTGGGGGGTGGGATGGATGTTTATTGGGCCTGGGAATTTGTTTGATTTTATGTTTTTGTAATTTTTACTGTTTTTTGTTTGTATTGTTTTATTGGTTTTTTTTAAAGGTGTTATTTTGTTCTTAAGGGGAGGGGTCAGGGCTGCCGGGGAGTAGGTCCCAGACCAACAAAATGGCTGGGGCATGGTCCACGGGGGGGGGGGATGCACTGGGACAACCGATCTCAGTGATCACGGGTAGGAGGAGGAGTTACGCTAAGACCAGACCATGTCATTACAGAGGAGGCAGGTTTAGTCGTTGTCTGAGGACTATCCCTGCCTCCGAGTCTGGTCCTGACCGGATGGATACTAGAATCAGCAAGGGATACCCACATGACCTGAAGGTGCTGCTGTGCAATGCCAGGTCAATGATTCATAAGACCACTGCCATCCATGACTTGATCATGGATGGAGGACTTGACCTGGCATGTGTAACAGAGACTTGGTTGGATGAAGCAGATGGGCCTGTCCTTGCCGCTGCTTGTCCACCAGGTTTCTCTTACGCACAGCAACCCAGGTCATGTGGGCGGGGAGGGGGGGTTGCAGTGATTTTTAGGAAGTCATTAGTTTGCACCAGGCGTCCTATTGGGAAGACCCAGTTTTCCGAGTGCATGTTCTGGAAGTTGGGCAATAGGGGCAGTACAGGATTCCTTTTGGTGTACCGACCTCCCCGCTGCACCAAGGATTCCCTGCCCGAGCTGCTTCAGGTTGTGGCGGATGTTCTCCTGGAGACATCTAGCTTGGTTGTCCTAGAAGATTTTAACATCCATGCCGACACGACCTTACAAGGGGCTGCTCAGGACTTCGTGGAAAGCATGGCCTCCATGGGGCTGTCCCTGAATAAGTCTGGCCCAACCCATAGCCGCGGACATGCCTTGGACCTGGTGTTTACCTCTATGGATGTTGGTGATCTGACACTAAGTAAAAGCGAAACGAAAGAAGTGCCACTTCCTGGTGCAACTGGACTTCTCGGCGACCCATCCCCTTTGCAGGGAGGTGGGACCGATTCGGATGGTCCGCCCCCGCCACTTAATGGATCCAAATGGTTTCCAGAGAGTGGTAGGGGATGCTTTATCCCATGTTGATGGCCTTTCAGCTGATTCCCTGGTGGCCCGCTGGAATGTGGAGTTAACCAGGGCTATTGACTGTTTGGCTCCGAAGCGCCCTCTCCGATTGCATGGAGCCCGGACAGCCCTGTGGTTTTCCACGGATCTGAGGGCAATGAAACAATCGTTGAGACGGCTAGAGCGCCGGTGGCGGATAACTCATTCCGAATCTGACCGGACACAGGTTAGAGCTCAACGTCGAGCCTACCAAGTGGCGATAGCGACAGCGAAGAAGACTTTCTTCGCCGCCTCTATTGCATCTGCAGAAAACAGCAGCAGGAGCCTTTTTCAGATGGTTCACAATTTAGCGGAACCACCTGCGACATCGGGGCCCAGTACGGGCCACATGATCTCCTGCAATGATTTTGCAAAGTTTTTTGCAGATAAAATCGCTCAGATTCGGGAAGAAGTAGACTCCACCGTGGGAGCAGGGCCAGGGCGGGAGAGTGCTAGAGTCCTGTCTAGTCAAGTTGTGTGGGATCAATTCCAATCTGTTACCTCCGAGGATGTGGACAGGCTGCTTGGACGAGTGAAGCCAACCACCTGTCTCCTGGATCCTTGCCCATCCTGGCTTATAAAAGCTAGCTGGGAAGGACTGGGCAATGGGCTTCGTCGGGTGGTGAATGCTTCCCTCCGTGAGGGAGCCTTCCCAGACCCGCTGAAAGAGGCGGTTATTAAACCGCTTCTTAAAAAACCATCTTTAGATGCGGCCACGATGGCCAATTATCGCCCAGTCTCAAATCTTCCATTCTTGGGCAAGGTGATTGAGCGAGTGGTTGCTGAACAACTCCAGGCACGCCTGGAAGAAGCGGACCATTTGGATCCCTTCCAGTCGGGATTCAGGCCTCATCATGGGACTGAAACTGCTTTGGTCGCACTGGTTGATGATCTCCGGCGGGCTAGGGACAAAGGTGAGAGCTGTTTCCTAGTTCTGCTGGATCTCTCAGCGGCGTTTGATACCATCGACCATAACATCCTTCTGGACCGTCTTGAGGGGCTGGGAGCTGGTGGCACTGTCATACAGTGGTTCCGCTCCTTCCTCCTGGGCCGTGTTCAGAAAGTGGTGGTGGGGGATGAGTGTTCAGACCCCTGGGCTCTCACTTGTGGGGTGCCTCAGGGTTCTGTCCTCTCCCCCATGCTTTTCAACATTTACATGCAGCCACTGGGAGAGATCATCAGGAGGTTTGGGCTGGGTGTTCATCTGTATGCGGATGATACCCAGCTCTACCTCTCTTTTAAATCAGAACCAGTGAAGGCTGTGAAGGTCCTGTGTGAGTGTCTGGAGGCGGTTGGAGGATGGATGGCGGCTAACAGATTGAGGTTGAATCCTGACAAGACAGAAGTACTGTTTTTGGGGGACAGGAGGCGGGCAGGTGTGGAGGATTCCCTGGTCCTGAATGGGGTAACTGTGCCCCTGAAGGACCAGGTGCGCAGCCTGGGAGTCATTTTGGACTCACAGCTGTCCATGGAGGCACAGGTCAAATCTGTATCCAGGGCAGCTGTTTACCAGCTCCATCTGGTACGTAGGCTGAGACCCTATCTGCCTGCAGACTGTCTCGCCAGAGTGGTGCATGCTCTGGTTATCTCCCGCTTGGACTACTGCAATGCGCTCTACGTGGGGCTACCTTTGAAGGTGACCCGGAAACTACAACTAATCCAGAACGCGGCAGCTAGACTGGTGACTGGGAGCAGCCGCCAAGACCATATAACACCGGTCTTGAAAGACCTACATTGGCTCCCAGTACGTTTCCGAGCACAATTCAAAGTGTTGGTGCTGACCTTTAAAGCCCTAAACGGCCTCGGTCCAGTATATCTGAAGGAGCGTCTCCTCCCCCATCGTTCTGCCCGGACACTGAGGTCCAGCTCCGAGGGCCTTCTGGCGGTTCCCTCACTGCGAGAGGCCAAGTTACAGGGAACCAGGCAGAGGGCCTTCTCGGTAGTGGCGCCCGCCCTGTGAAACACCCTCCCATCAGATGTCAAAGCGATAAACAACTACCTGACATTCAGAAGACATCTGAAGGCAGCCCTGTTCAGGGACGTTTTTAATATGTGACATTTTAGTGTATTTTTCATCTTTGTTGGAAGCCGCCCAGAGTGGCTGGGGAAACCCAGCCAGATGGGCGGGGTACAAATAATAAATTATTATTATTATTATTATTATTATTATTATTATTATTATTTTCCCTCTCTTTCTTTTACTCTTCCCCTCATGTGCACATCAATAATTGTCAACGTAGCTATAGCACTGTGGGGTTTCATTTGTGATCAGCAAGAATTATAAGCCTCCTGTAAGAGCCGTGAATCAATTGTCGACCCTCCCAGGTCCCAGCTAAGCTACCATTATATTAACAGAAGAGAGCTTTCAGACGTTGGCCACAGCAACAAGGAGGAAATCCTTTTTACTGCATTGATCACACACTTTCATGGATGACGCTAGCAGTCCAGATCTATACTTACTTCCAGGAACATCCAACTAAAATCACTAGAGCACACTTTCAAGTAAAATGGTAGAGGCTGGGCTGTAAGAATACTTGGCACAGGTCTGCATTGTGGAATTGGCACACTGGGTTCTAATTGCTCAAGGCAAGCTGTTCCACAAAATTTTAGCAGTCCTTACAGCAAGTCTGCAAAGCAGACTAGTATAGTCCTCCATCTGGAATATAGGACTAAGGCTAAGGAAGTGTCAAGTTACCCAAGATAGCTAGCCAACTTCATGGATAGCTAAGTTTTAACAAGATGCGTTGCATGCCCTTCAATGCTATGCTAGACCAGGTTTTAGAGTAGGATCTAATTCTGAGGGTACCTCTATGCAGCACCATGGAGAGAAGGGTTGTTCTCCATACAGAAAGCAGACCATCAAGAGAACTCTGGGTTGGAGAATCATCACCGGAATGTCACTGAACAGGATATTCCTTGTGGGAAATATTTTCCAGTATGCAATACATGCGTTAGGAGAAGGCATACACTGCTAAATAACTTCTACAGATGTTCTAGCTGCTACATGCTTTTGCTTGTGTTCATAATGTCCCAAACACCTGTCTGATTGTCTACAAAGTTTAAGTCTGGTTCTAGAGGTACCAGCTGTTTTAGGGAACAGGAAAAATATTCATAGGACACAATTTTGACAGGTTATCCTGCAGGCAGGATTGGCAGGCAAGCAAGCATCTTCTCTCTGTCCCCTCTGCCACCCCAAATATAACACCAGCGTTATAAAGAGCAAAGTTGGTTTTAGCCTCTGCAGTCAAAACTGTTAAGTCTAACACTACTCAAAAATATTTATGACAAGTCAAATGTAAATGTAAATGACCTTCCTTTGCATGCCACTAAACACCCACACATCAGGAAGCTTGAAAAACCCACAAGTGTTGATATGCATCTGAGCTTTAAATTCTGGAAATTTTGATACCTAGGGCTTGCATGGGTTTTTCTTTTTAAAGCCAGGGTAATTTTTTTTAATCTAAGTTTTTTTTTTAAAAAAATATCTTTTATATTCTTGAGATCTACAAAAACCAAAATACCTTCAAATTAGCACAATATAATTAGCTAAAATTCCAGTGTTATACAATGCTGTCATTATGCAATGATAACAATTAAAAACTCGCTAAATGCAGCAAGTTTTGCCAAATGCCTCTAAACAAGGCGGGAAGGGAAAGAAACGTTGAATTCATTCCAATAACAAATGAGTTACAATGGTGAGCATCCATGAAGAACTAGTTCCACCAAGCTCAATCTTTACCCAAGCAGAGGTACAGAGCAGGAAAAGAAAGGGAGGGGAAATACAACGGGCTTACAAGAGCCATTAACAAGAGCATCTGGTGAGATGTGAAATGGGGAAAATGCCCCTTTTTAAAGCACATTATCACTGTGGCAAACTACCCACAAATGAAAGTGTCTGAACAATGCCAACTTTTCCCTGGCTTTAAAACTAACTCCGTAAAGCTTAAGAATAATGCTCACATGACCTGCTTTGGGAGTGGTATCTAGACAGCGCATTTCCTCTCCCCAGAAACAATCAAAATAAAACATATCTCAGTCGGTAGAGTTTGAGACTCTTAATCTCAGGGTCATAGAATTCAAGCCCCACGTTGGTCAAAAAGATTCCTGCATTGCAAGGGGTTGGACTAGATGACCCTGTTGGTCCCTTCCAACTCTATGATTTTATAACCTCAAAAGTCTTATTCAAATGCATTTGTTGTGCCCCACAGCACTCCATAAATCCAGCTGCCTATGGAAACAATCCTCCACAGACAAATGAGAGATGAGAATTTAGCTTCCATAAAAATATTAAAAGCGGTGGTTAAGAAGACAGCCGTTCTCATGTATATTGTCTATTGCAACCTTCCCCACTGGGCAAGCATGCCAGTGGGAGATGTTGCTATTCTTTGACGCTTGCCCCTCCTGGCTCAATAAAGGAGATGAGAGAACGAGAATAGTTCACATTTCCAGTCCCAGCCCTCCAAAACTTTGTCCACAGCTCCACATGTGGTAGGACCTCTAGCTGCAGAAAGACTTAAAAGAACGTTCATGGAGGCACCACTTTCCTCACAAAGCATGTGCCTCCACTGTGGCCAAGAAACTGTGTTAACCCGCTTTCCTCTATTCTTTCCCCTCCTCTTCAAACACGACAGGCTGCTGCTGTTCACTCCCAATATAAACTTCCTCCTCCTCCCCACAATCTCTGTCTGTGCAGCAAACCACATCCTATGCATTGCTCCCCCACGCAGGAACTCACTGTCAGCCCTGGCTCCTTATGCATTTTATATTGCCCTTATGCATTTATATCCCGCATTCTCAGGCAGCTTACAAGTAAATACATTTTCAAAAGCCATAGCAACCAGTATCAAAATACCAAAAGTTATCAGGATCTTCCCCACAGGGCAGTTGGTGGCATTTGTCGTGTGTGTGTGTGTGTGTGTGCGCGCGCGCGCACACGTTTGTGTGTGTGTGTGTGTGTGTGTGTGGCTTTTACACCTTCATTGTCTGTCTGCTTCTTTCCCTCTCTTCTTATCGGGTCCTTATTCTTACCTTCCACCCTATAGGCTTTCCCCATGTCAAGCCTTACCCAACTAGCTGCTAAACTATAACTCCCATCTTCCCTGACTTTGGGCTATGGGAATTTTAGTCCAAAATGACACAAAGGGGGGAGGCTGTCCCTGACTCTCCTTGCTCAAACTGCTTACCAGATTGAGACACCAAATCTGCCTCGTCTCTAGAGAAGATTGTCATATTTCTTAGTAAATGACAGCTTACCATTTTACTGTCTTCCCCTGTTTCCCATACCCCCAAGAGGCCAACCCCACAAAGGCTTAAGTCCAGTGTTAGAAACTGAGGTATGAAAGCTAGGAGCTAAATGGCATCTTAAACCTAGGTTATGGGTGCAACAACAGAATGACTAGTGGCGCTTTTTTATAACAAAAGTACAAAGCTGAAAATGAATGAACTGCAGCTAAAATATTGTATTCATTTTTCACATGGTCTAGTCCTTCCCCTGCCCACCCCCCTAATATTCTTAAAAGGGTCTCTTCTCCAGTCTTCAGAGAGTATCTGAAAGTGGGGAGGCAGAACAAGGTCCTCCTTTCCTTCCACTCTGCAGTTTTAATCTGAAATCTTAGGTGCAGTACTGCGCCCAGAGCTCAGAAACTGCTCGCGCTAATGAAATTCCATGTTGCAAAATGCACCCAGAACAATGAGAGTTTTGAACACGGCTTAAGTCCCCCTCTCTGCTGGCATCAATTCTCTAGAGAGGAGGTGCTAGAAAGGCTCGTATCACATCTGAGAACCTCTGCTAAACCTGCACCTGAGTTTCCTCTCAGCAGTTTGCAGAACATAAGAAGCACCCGGCTATACATGCTTCAGAAGCTGCAGCCGGGAACCAGTTCAGAGTAATTCTTAAGTCATCAGCATAATTTCCTATTAATTCTCTTCCCTCATTATGGAAGGCACAACGATATACTTCTGCAAATTACATTATCATAAAAGGTAAGAAAAGTGATGAGTCAAAAAAAAAAATCTCACTTCTATAAATAGATCTGTCGCTAAGTCATTGTGGTTTCTATGGTAGATGTGACCTATTTACGCCCTTATTTATTCATCTGGGTAACAAGTATAATAGTTGCCTGCTTAATAGTTAGCAGCAAGTGGGGTAGTGTGGCATTTAATTTAATTAGTGTTTATAAAGTACTTAATGGTGTAGACAATTATGCGAAACAATAAAACTTTTGCTGTATCTGCATGCATTGACAAGAACATTGAATTCTGAAGCATTTACCCTCGCAAAAAAAGGGAGGGCCAGAGAAACAGATGTTTATTATTTAATATGTTCATTTTCTGCCTTTTGTTCCCCTGTGGAACTCAAGGCAGCTTACATGGTGCTTCCAGGTGGCTTCCAATCTCATCCCTTTGATTTGCTTCATTTCAGACCTGCAGCTGCATCATCCAGTGGCCTCAGACCATGGTCTTACCGACTGCCTATATCAGGGGTAGCTAGAAGGGTGCCCTCCAGGTCTTGTTGAACAACAGTTCCCATCATCCCTGGCCATTGGGCCATGCTGTTTGTGGGCTGAAGGGACATACAGTCCAACCACATCCACGGGACACTCATGGCTTATACTAACATACCTCTAAAGAGTTTTACAATAGAAAGGATCTGCTTTCATGATATTTTCAGGGTCAACCAACGCCCCAGGAGGTGATGTGGTGCAGTGAATAGGACTGAAAACCATGGATGAGAATGTGACAAATTGAAATACCACCTCAGCCATGAAATTGATAGGTGGTCCCCCCTCGCTCTCAGCCCTCATCTGCAATAAAGTAACCACTTAACTGCAGTTATGGCTTGCTGAAATAATTGGCACCGCTTTAAGTATTTGAGATACGCAAATGTTTCCTCCTCCAAGTTTCTTTTGTGGCTTTAGTGCGAAGTTTATATCGGACTCCAACTTGTAAGGCTTGGGACACAGATGTGTGCATATCGGAGTTTGATTCACAGATCCACTCATGGATCTTCTGGCTCAGTGAAGGGATTGGAGGTAATTTTTAGCAATCAGCCCTTGCCCATGCAGCCCTGTACTCTTTAAATGGGGCTGGTCTGAGGATGGTAGGATACTGCAGGAAGACCAAGGAACTGATGAAAATTGCAATGAATGGGAACCTTTACTGGATCACTACCCCGTCTGTTAATGCAAGAGGCCCTTTTGCTAACAGAATGGCTACTCTGGATCCAAGCTATTGACTCCAAACATTTACAAAAAATAATAATATCTTATCTGCAACAGAGCAATGCCTTTGTGACATTAATTTAACAGTAGGATTGTAATTGGTGGAGCAGACTCATGCAATAGACTGTTCAACCAAACAACATCATTCTCCAGAAACATTGCCCTTCTGTTAACAAAATAAATATATAAATCTTTCTTTTACAAAAATGACTGTTACTGATGTAACAGAAGAGAGCTGTGTGAGAAAAATGACTTCAAATCCGCAAGACTTCTTCTGTTCTTATAAACTCTTGGGAATGTGTTTGTTCAAAGTCTTCTTACACAAGACTTTATAGTCCTCTACAGTTTATACACAAGAACCTGCACTTTCATTAGGGATGCAGGTGGCATCATTATTCATTATTCACGGTTTCTTATAATGCAACCTGTTCATGGAAGAGCACTAACGTATTTTCTCCTTCCATTCACAGGTTTCTTGGCTTAAAGCAACTGTTAATAGAATGAAGAAAAGATATATTCACATGTCCATTTATCCTGCAGTGTAATGATATGAAAGCACTGAGGGAAGTTCATCGATTTACCTTAATGGCTAGACATTTTATTATCTTTCAACCATGATACTGATTTTTACCTGTAAAAACTCTTTATGCCTTAGACTGCATCTTCCCCATGTCTCCACTGTGCCCTTACACCAAGCAAATGCACACTCCCATGGATGCCATAAAATAGTATAAGGGCACACAATTATATTTGTGCTGCTGCCCTGAAACACATACTTCTGAGATTTCCCAAAAGCACAACATTCTCAAGAGATTCCATGAGATCTTTGTCTTTGAGAAAGCATTTAAAGAAATTGGATATTTATTAATTTCTAGGCCACTTTTCCACCCACACTTCTTCAAAACGGCTAGGATGAAAAAAAAAGGTGGTGGTGTTGGGGAACAACTTGTTGTATATTTATTTGGATAGGGTTGGGGCGATGTTTACAGTATTTTTCCAAGTTGCCTGTGGGTGGTGTGATGCTACACATTGCATAAAAGTTTTCGTAGGTATACTTGGCATGTGAGTTTTGTAAAGTTATTACCCATCCTGAGGGCACACTAACAGTCTAAACATCAAGGGAATATATTCATTGTAGGGGGATAAAAAGGTAATTTTAGTTAAGTCGTGACTGGAAACCTGATCCGTTTTGAAAACCAAAGAAAAGAAAAGGTGACCCACCCATGTTGTGCAAAAACACAGTTCAAAATTCCTTTTCTTTTTCCATTTATCCTCTGAGCTCCTTCTGAAAATAATGCTATTCAAAGAGCAGTGGCTAATGAACTATAGCAGTACCCCTCTTGGAAAGCACAAAAGGCTAAAATTTATTTTATTTTTTCACATTTTCAACCTACTTTTATTCCAAATGGTCATACATGTGGTACTGGACATGCGCTACCTTATCATACTACAGAAGGAGACATCTTAAACTGCTGTAGCAGTTTAAAGCAACCTTTAGCCAGTATGGTTTTTGTTCTGACCAAACTCTCATTATTTTCAGCTTTCCAACAGTAGGTCTCCACTGTATTAGGTAACGTACTTGATTATCAATACAGTGGTACCACAGGTACCACTTCAGGTTACAGATGCTTCAGGCTACAGACTCTGCTAACCCAGAAATAGTACCTCGGGTTAAGAACTTTGCTTCAGGATGAGAACAGAAATCGCGTGGCGGCAGCGCAGCGGCAGTGGATGGCCCCATTAGCTAAAGTTAAGGACAGTTTCAGCTTAAGACGGACCTCCAGAACGAATTAAGTTCTTAACCCGAGGTACCACTGTATTTGGGTGGCACCAGAATTATTGCTTTAACAAGCAAGCACTGCAAAAAAAGTTTCTACAACAAATAATTTTTGCAATCCTTTATCAAACCCATTCCAAGTAAAGAAGAAAAGTATGAACCGAAATTCTTGCAATTCCTACAACTAAGAAATAAATCTCTACAAAAATATTGACCTAATATACATTTTGCAATTTGGCTGCAAAATGGTGGAAGTGATTAGGAAGTTGTAGCCATGTATTTCCACATTCAGATATAATCAAGCTTTGAAAACAGTAAAAAGAAAAAAGAAAGAAATTTAATGGTGCTCACAGACGCTTGAACATACGCAGAAGAAATCTAATTTGCATTTCTGCATCTGTATGTTGTGGTAGGTTTTTCCCCAAAGTGGGAGACCATGAAATTTCTATGTGCAGCAGCTCTTGGCTCAGACTGTAGGTTGATCTGTATTCTGTAAAAAATAAACATGCAAATACTTTGTTTGACCTTAAGTAGGTTGCTGATTATGTGGCTGCTGATGCTGGGTATCACTTTTCCTAGCCTAAGTAAAGTCCATTTCAAGTTGTTCAGCCCAAAATCCTTTGTACTAGGGATGGAGGAGGATTTTGTCTGTTCTGTATTGTTAAGTGGAATGATCAAATTTGCAACCCCAGGACTAATGCTCAGATCAGAATGCAATCATCTTATGGATTCTGCACTACTCAGAATTTTGTGACAGATTTCCTGGCTCGAAAATGGACCAAAATACATTTAAAATGCATGTTTGGGGAGAAGGTATGTTTATAAATGCATATCTACTATTTATTTTGGGAAAGTTTTCTGCCTGTTCACTATTCATTTGGGCATCTCTAGAGAAATTAGAATCAAATGACTGTTTCTAAGATCAAGAAGCCAGTTTCTGTCTATGTTTGGATATGATTGTATGCCATTTTGAATCAAGATGGCAGAATGAGCTTTTCAAAACTGCAGTGATTTTCACCACTCATTTCAAAACTGCATTGATTTTATTATTTTTTTACTTCACGAGCAGCACTGGGAGCAATGCTTTTGGTGCTGAAATAAAATACATATTTCAATATACATTTTGAGATAAATTACAGAATGAAATACGATTTTAAAAAAATAAAATAAAAACTGCAGGATAATGCAGAAACAAGATGGAACAGACTTATGAAGAAACATATACAATATTTACATAGGTTAGAAACAGACAGATCTATCCACCCCAACTTTCTACTCCTCAGTTTAAAGGCACTTGTTCTGCTAGGTGCTTACTTTTTTTACTTATGTGTCTGGAATGACTTCCATTTTCTAAACTGGCAGTAGCCAATGTGGTGCCCACCAAATGCCGTTGAGTTCAGCCAACATAGTTAATAGTTAGGGGTGATGGGAGTTGTATCCCAACACCACCCAGAAGGCACCATGAACACCTACCCTTGTCCCAGATGTTCCCATAGCCCTGCAATTAAGTCTAGAGAAGTTACTCATTTACAAACCTTAACAGATTACCTTCAATACACACTCCTATCCTGTGTGGCCTAAAAGATAATCAAAAGCAAGGACTGCCTTGACACAACTCTTTACTGCAAGAAACAACAGGACGAATAGCAATTTACACATTTCCATTATACAAATTACAATATGTAGAACTTGAAATTAATGAGAGTTTGGGCAGGAAGCGGGATGAAGAAAAATGGATTACTGCCAATTCCACTCTATAACCGTAACTTGCTCCCCAAGTTCCATTAGCAGCCTGCAATCAAGGATGGCTGTCTCTGTTCTACTCACTGTCCAGGCTTAAGAGTTTCACCTGATTAATGAGACACTGCAAGAGTAGATTCCAAGACTTCCCATCATTTATGAATGAAGCAAGCAGCCGTTAGTCCCCTGAAGGAGGACAAAGCAAAACAGTTCCCTGTGCTACCATGGGAATACAGTAATGCACACTTTTCTAAACACATCTATGTGAAACTCTCTGCATGCCAGAACCATGCCAGTGTTCTTGCACAGGAGGTGGTGTTGATTTAAAGGAGAAGTGTATGTGCTACTGCACACCTATTACAGGATTTTTTCAATAGGATCTTGGCCATCTTGTGCCAGGGTTAAAGGATGTCTCATAAGGAGGAGGACTACAGCTATTTATCAATTTCTAAGCAGGAGCATAATTAGCATGAATGCCCAGTAATGGGGTGTCTGACATGACAATGAAAGTATACAGGCACAGCACTGCTAGCCGGTTAGGATTCCCGGGATGTTTGATTCCCAATTGAAATGATATGATTTCAAACAATAGCCCTCCCCCCCATTCTTACTGTATGGGAAGCACAAGAAGAAGAATTTCTGGCGCAACTGGAAAGTAATCACATTTAGAATTGTTGTACTGTGGGATATAACTGCAAAGCAGTGTGGTTACCCAAAAGCCAGATAAAGTTTAGTTATTCTAGGGGAAAACCCTACATCTGGGTGCACCCACACAGATACATTTTAAAAATTATTCTGTGGAAGAAAAGAGGTGATGGACTGATGGTTTAGTAACCTTTAAGATGTACTTTGAATTTCCCCCTTTTTTCTCATCTAGCTCTTGTTCCTGCCCCCTATGACTGTATACACAGCATCTAAAACCATGTTTAAAAAGAAAAACATGGCACCCCCTAAAACACATAGATATGTTTTGTTTCTCTGTGCTTGCTGGTCACCTTTCCTTTTTCAATTCAACCTGTGATGGTTGAATGTTAGTGCCAGTGATGTCAATATCTAACCGGGAGCTGCTGCTATTAAGCCAGTGTTCTGAAACAAAGCAAATGAAGGACAGAAGGGACAATCTGTAGATATCTTGGAAGAAAGGAAGGAAGGAAAACTGAGTTCAAATGAAGATGAATTTCTAGGGCCCAAGCAGAAGGATCTGCAGCACTTTTGCATGTGTTCAGTCATAAGCCTGATCCATCCTGTTTTCTGTGGACTTTTTTAAAACCACAAAAGAATTCTCATTTAACTCTTCCTCCATTCCTACCCAGGCAATATGCAGCTTCTTATACAATATTGTTTCATGGTGGGGGGCGGGGGGGGCTTCTAGATGTACAAATTAATTTCTGCTTATTCTGCACTCCCATCCCTGAACTGTATTCTCATTCTAGGAAGATATAAACTAATGATTAGAATGACAGACCAAGCTTGAATCTGTGATTCAGCAGATTCTAAGGGCTCAGAAGTACGACAATACATGTACTATTGAAAGATAGAAGCAGTCCATTATGTGTATTGATTTGCAGCACTTTGTCAGCACTAATGATGTTATCTCATTAAAAGAGATAAATGTCTTTCAGTCGAGCAAAAGCATCTGCTTCTTGCTCTCTCACAGGCTCTCCAGTGGGGCCTTCGTCTGCTGTATGTGCAACCACAACTGAAATCCAACGCAAGCCTTTAAGAGTTGCTAACCAAGTCATTTCTTTTTAATTGGGTTATATTTTTCTTTAAATGTTATCTCTATTAAAGACATTGTGTGGGCAGACCGGAGGGGCGGGTGGAGTGGGGGAAGCTGCAATGATGAGAGAAGCCTCACAAACAAATAATATAAAAAAGGTATAATTTGCAATTTCTGAACATTAGTATTAAGCTAACTCTTCAATGCAAAAAACCCCCCTACATGCTAGCAAATTTCATCAGTATAGGTCAGGCATAGGCAAACTCGGCCCTCCAGATGTTTTGAGACTACAATTCCCATCATCCCTGACCACTGGTCCTGTTAGCTAGGGATGATGGGAGTTGTAGTCCCAAAACAGCTGGAGGGCCGAGTTTGCCTATGTCTGGTATAGGTGAAATTTTAAAGAGCAACAATTATTCAGCTGATTCCCATCCAGCAATACTACCATATGCAATGCTGTATACAATGTTTTCTACTTGTTAAATAATAAAAGGTAGTAATTTACCACAATTGATGTTTTATACATAAATCCTTTGTATGTGGGGTCTTTAAAGTACACTATTAAAAAGTCTCCATTTAGTAGCATCACTGATGTTCCTCTGGAGGAAATCATTACAAGGAGGAGAACGTAAGTATTTCAATTCCATATGTTTTACCTTGATTAACAACCCAGGTGTTAACTTTCATATTCAAATACCCTGATCCTACAAGAACACTTCGTATACAGAAACATCTGCTAACTGGACAGGTGGGCAGAGCATGACTCAACTGTGGTCCCCTCTCACCAGCCATTTGCGTGGTAGGTCTTTAGCTGATTCAACATCCGATGCCCAATTTGTTGTGGGAGTAGGGGATTATTGGCTTGTTGTTGTTCTTATTTTTATTGTATATTTTGTGTTGTTGTTTTTAGTAATTTTATGTTGTGAACCACCGTGGGATCTGCGGATGAGAGGTGGTATACAAGTTTAAGAAATAATAAAAATAGTTGCAAGTAAAGTAGGAAAGACACAGCTTTCTACAAAATGCCTTGATTATGTAGATTAGTGTCAATCTACCAGGTTCCCCTCAAGTTTAACCATCCCTTTCCTAGTGTATAGAACAATTATCCTGGTTTAATTGAAATGAACTGTAAAATTGTATCATAATTTGGTGAATTTTCCATAACAAGTACCACAGATTACCAGTACCTATAATTAAGATGCATTTTTCGTGACTATCTTGATATCACACAATATTTTATTGCTATGGATACACAAACTATCTTATTTATGTACTTGTATTCTTCAAGCATTAAACCATTGAAGAGTCTCTTACTGTATCAGCAAAAGATAATTTTAAAATGAATTAACAGCCCAGTGCATTGCACTTTCAAGCTACAATTTAAACGGAACATGCCACAAAAAATTCAACTCACTGCAGTTCAAAATGAGGTTGTCTGAATGAGACACAAAAATTAGAAGTCAAAGGAAAGCTGATGATACTCCTAATATTTCACTACAGTCGTACCTTGGTTCTCGAATGTAATCTGTTCCAGAAGTCTGTTTGACTTACAAAATGTTCAAAAACCAAAATGCGGTTTCTGATTGGTGCAGGTGCCCCAGAAACAATAGCCGACAACCGCACTGGAGGTTTGGCTTCCAAAAAACGTTAAAAAACCAGAACACTTTGGCGTTTGGAAGCCAAAACATACGAATACCAAGGCATTCAAGAACTAAGGTACGATTATGTGACAAAATCAACCATAAAAACTGGAAGTTGTCACCAGCACTAGAAAATATATCCATTTATGCATCAACAAATGATAGGATTCAAAAAAGGCTTATGCAGTGAATCTGCAGGACGCTACACGAGGAAAAGATGCTTTATTTTGCTTTACTGGATTTCACTTTCCAGGCTCACAGCACATACTGGAACCATTGGTCACACTAGAGTTCTAGACAGTTGAGGAACTTAGATCAGTGGACATCTTGCTCAGGATTGCCAACTCTGACTTGCAGTGGGTTCCCAGAGTTTCAAAAAGAGGTGAAGTGGTACCTTAGGTTAAGATCTTAATTCGTTCTGGAGGTCCGTTCTTAACCTGAAGCTGTTCTTAACCTGAGGTACCACTTTAGCTAATGAGGCCTCCCGCTGCCGCCGCGCTGCTGCTGCGCTGCCACCATGCAATTTCTGTTCTCATCCTGAAGCAAAGTTCTTAACCCGAGGTACTATTTCTGGGTTAGTGGAGTCTGTAACCTGAAGCGTCTGTAACCTGTAGCATCTGTAACCCGAGATACCACTGTATTTCCCAGCTTTGTCTAGGGATGCTTGGGATTAATTTAACAGGATTTAAAACTGAAAGAGGAAGATGCGGATTATTTTTTCCAGCATAAATATTCAGTGTGTTTTATGAGCAACTAATGTGGTAGATGCAGGAGTCGAGGCAGGCCCATGATAAGTACCTGATGAGTAATAACTGATTCCAGGGCCTGGGGCATGATGAGCAGGAGAAGATGAAGGGGATTTCAAGGAACCAAGTGCTTTTATATGTATCTGGCAGGAACCAGTCTAATACTAGGATGTGATTTGTCGTGTCAATATGGTGTGGCAGTACAACTAATGTTTAATTGGAGTACTGCTTTATGTTTGATTTAAAAATACAGTATCTCAGAATATTTTAACACAGAAAAATGCCTCAAGAAAAAGAATAGCATTAGAAGGTGTTACAGAATATTCGGATTACACAGTGGTCAGCCGTATGGATAACTCGAAGATCAACAAAAGCTAAAGTATCATGGACCTCAGACATTTGGGAAATACAGGCAACACCGAACTAAACTGTGATGCTGATGTAAGCAAACAGGCAGAAAATGATTTCAGAATACAGTATGCAATACTTCAGCAAACAACTAGTCAGGTGCTAGCTAACTGATCAGACAAACTACTAGAAAAGTCAAAACATCTAGACTTTTTGCCAAGCATATAAGCTGGGGAAACAAACAACTCTGCTAAACAAATACAGTGGTACCTCGGGTTAAGTACTTAATTCGTTCTGGAGGTCCGTTCTTAACCTGAAACTGTTCTTAACCTGAAGCACCACTTTAGCTAATGGGACCTCCTGCTGCTGCTGCGCCGCCGGAGCACGATTTCTGTTCTCGTCCTGTTCTTAACCCGAGGTACTATTTCTGGGTTAGCGGAGTCTGTAACCTGAAGTGTATGCAACCTGAAGTGTATGTAACCCGAGGTACCACTGTAATAAATGCTACAAGGTTGCTATTGAGCTTAGAGCACCCTTTTCAAAACACTTATTAAAAGTACGCCCACAATGCCTGCAAATGTTGATGTTTCTGAACTTTGTATTATGTGCTACATTCCTTTTTTTCATAATCTTCCATTGCAGAACCCTAAGCAGCACGCATGGGGTTTCCTACGTGGTCCTCCATCCCTGCACTGACCAGACCTAAAACTTATCAGTGTCAGCAAACTCTCTGCACCATGTGCCTTCAGGGCATAATCCTAGGTATGACATAGGCATTAAACCTCCCCCCCCCTTTGGGGTGAGAAGGATCTAAGAAACTATTCACAAGCAGAACCCATGTCACACATTCCACTATAGGTATGGTTGGGGCATAAGAGCCTTTGTGTGGCACCCCGTCCAATGTGAAGCGGTCGGTTGCCATGAAGGAAATTATGCTTTGGAAGTCATTTGGGTTGGGAACAGATTGGTGACGGAGGCGAAAGAAAGGATTGAACATATTATGTGGACACAAGCACACCACCACCTCTTCAAATCTCTACTCCAAAGCCACTTTTTCCTAGGAAAAACAGATATTGGGCTTATGACGAATGTATCTGAGTACAACGTGTAGTTGGATCCCCAAAGAAAGAGACATTGTTATGGCTTAGCTCTTATTGGGGTGATAAACCAATGTTGAGGGTATGTTACTATAGAGTGAAGTCAGGGCTTACATGATGGAATACTCCTCTACAGAATATCCTAGCCTTCTTCCTGACACACTAGTTTTCTATGTGCAGGGATTTCTCCCCTTCTGTGTATGGAGAAGCATTCCAGCATGTGAGCCGCTACTCACAGTCTGAAGTATCAGCTTCATTAATAGGCACACTGAAAGTCAAAAATAAATCAAGAACAGATTGAATTATAATTCAACTAGCCGGGTGTCCCTGTCCTATTTTTAGAAGAAGGGGAAACAAGGAGGAAGATATGGGAGGAAGGAGATAGAACCCACTGAAACATCCTGATTCAAAGTTTATCATTACTTTATCATTCAAAGCAAAATATGAATATTAGTTTCAACAATATACACACAAAGAAATTGTTTCTGTAGATAAATATATATATTTTTCATCCAGAAAGAAAGAAAGAAAGAAAGAAAGAAAGAAAGAAAGAAAGAAAGAAACAGACTGGAATAGGTACAAGGCAAATGGGGCAGGGGACCCAACAAAACCAAATTTAAATATTCCTAGTTCCACTCTTCTTGCATATTGTACACCACCCAGTTTGCATATTTTGCTTCTATTCCAGCTACAGAATCTGGCAGATCCAAAGAATTTTAAAATCCCCAATTTCCCCAATACCTACCTCATATGAAACATTAAAACAAAGTGTTCTGATCAAATTTGAAATTGTAATTCAAAGTCTGCTTTATTACAATGGCATTCTCACTCCACCCACCCACCCACCCACCCACCACCAAACCTTTCAAATCAGTTTTGCAAACCCACCATTTAGAACGTAAATGTAGATACGCTCAGTCATGAAGACCACCACCAAAACCACCTATCTATTTTTCAGGAGTGGGGTGGCGTGCGGGGGAACACCCCCCACACCCCCGGCTCTCCGTCCTGCCATGACTGCTGCTCTATGCAGATTCAGTGTACTGAAATGCTGACTGGTTTCCCCTCCTTTTGCTGTCTTGTTAAATAATTTCTGGAAGGACCTGCCCATGTTGCTCACGTTGCATTCCAGCTCTTCCTTCCACCCCCATCCCCCACGCCACAGTCATGCTGGAGTCAAGACAAAGCAAACTCCCTATTGCATCACACAGGCAGGGTTTTCCGAACTGCGAGAGGCATTCTCTGCTTCAAAATACGCAATCCTGTCAAGTGGTTGGACTGCTACTGTGACCCACTAGTCGAAGGGAACAGCCTCCCCGCTCCACTTGGACGGACGCGTTGTGGCTTTAATTTTAAGCGAATCCCTTTGCTGTCTGTCTCCACCCTATACTGTAAACTAGACATTACCTTATACAAGAATAAATCTGCTGCATTCCACTGTCTAGCTGCTTCACTGAAGATTTCCTACACTCGCCAGCAGAGTCAACAGCAATGCACACTCTCCCACCCACCCACATCTCCTCCTCGGTTAACCCCCTCTTCCCACTCCCCCACACTTCTTTTCCACCTCCCCCCCTTCACTGCCTCGCTGTGTTTTTGTGTAAATGATCTCACATGACTCAACAAATCCATCTGCCTCAAGCAGGCCAAGTTTAGAGCCTTCCCAGGAGGGAGGGAGGGAAGAATTGCTTTGTGGAAGAGACCTGGAGCTTTGCCCTTTCTCTGGCTCAAATTACCCGCCTGTCAGGCCTGACGGATTTGGCTAAAAATAAAAGGAAGCGGGCCATGAAAAGCAGATGAATGAGCTCAGCAGTTCCTTAGATAACATGGGGCCATGGTTTTACCCCCCCAAAAGCTTCCAAAACAGGAACTTCAAATGGTGGGCAAGTAAGGGCAACGCTGCAATCCAGGCTAAGCTTCCGGTTATTAAAAAATATGACATACTGGTAATATATGGAGCACAGAAAAATGCACAAGCACACACAGAACAACAAGAAAACTGATTGGCATTGGGACTCAGCTTGTAAAAAAGAGAAAGAAAGGAAGGGAGACAGAGAGGAGGAAGAAACACTCTACAGCTTCGCCGCGGCAGACAGAGCAGGGAGGAGGAAAGTGGCATTTCTGAAGCTGACTATGACATCAGTTTCTTACTTTGTGCCAGTAAAGAGCTGAAAGTCGTTTGTGCAAGTGCGGGCCCAGAGCCCACAGTGGGTATTAAGCACTTAGCTTGGCAATGTAATGACACACTGTAGCAATCTGTAACGTGAAGCAGTCAGCAAAGCCCTAGCTCTGAAAGCTATTTCTCCTAACTATTAACCATATGTTTGGCTCCTCAGATATCCGAGCGGGTATCCCAGCTTACCATCTGGTTCCCATCCACACAAGCAACTGTAAAGCACGGAGTATTTCCCTCCAGAGCCGCATGTTCCTTTCTATGTCTGCTTTATAAAACACACACACACACACACACACACACACATACTCACAACTTCCTTTAAAAAAAACCCTTCCCAGCAAAGATTTTCTTTCATTCACCAGTCTGAAAGTAAACTTTAGCTCACAGAGTATCCCGCCAAGGTCTTTTTACTATAATTATTCAAGAATGCACTGCTGTACTGTAAACAAGGCATAGAGAGGCATTCCTGTTTGTACAAGAGATCTCGGAGGGAGCAAGTGCATACATACACCACACACACACACACACACACACACACACACAGGGATTTAAACCTGGCAGCACTGACACTTGATACAGCATGTTAAAAATAGGGTGCAGTCTCAACCGATCCAGGCATTGTCGTGGCGCCCTCTGTACACACACAGCTTTCTTGGAAATGAGTTTAAAAACAAAACAAAAACAAAAAAACCAAAACCCTAACAAAAGTGAGCTTCACTGCATTCTGACAACTTCAAAGCTGGACTGAGGGTGTAATAATTAAACAGCAATCGAACACACACAAACATCCCAATCAAATAAAATCAGATGGGTCAGAAGGATTGCTTGTGTGTTTTGAAGCTACACTTTGCCTATTGTAGAAATGTTCACTTCTCCAAGCAGTATAGCCCTGTGTAATGGCTACTTTAGGAGGAACAATGACTATCCCTTTTGTTAGCCTGGTATTATTTCAATCGCAACCAAACATTCGCTGATGAAAGCAAATTGGAATGCTCAGCAAATTTTGTACTTGCTACTCTTAAAAGCTTGAAATGTAGTCGGCCGCACACACAGTATTCAAGTAAAAATACCCTTGGACTCAATACCACATGTTCAAATATTCAAGCTTATTAAGTCAATTTCTTGTGCATGGAAATGATTTTCGGATGGGCAGCAAGCACAATTCATAAGGGGTGGTGACTGATGCGTGGCTGTAGCGGTAGCATTACAGCTGTCAGCCAAGGAAACAGCAGCCCCACTTATTTTTTTCCCATCTAGATCCTAGTTGAGTGTCTCAGAAGTACCTCCCTCCCACTGATACTAGTTTCTTGGGCACCAAGATGGGTTCAGTCATATCATTTCTATTCAAATGCCTACACACTAAACCAGGCATGGCCAAACTTGGCCCTCCAGCTGTTTTGGGACTACAATTCCCATCATCCCTGACCACTGGGTCCTGTTAGCTAGGGATGATGGGAGTTGTAGTCCCAAAACAGCTGGAGGGCCAAGTCTGGCCATGCCTGCTCTAAACCAAGGGCAGTCAATGTGTGGTGTCCTCAAAATGTTTGACTATGACTCCCACCATTCCTGACCATTGGTCACATTCATGAGAGTTGTACAGTGGTGCCCCGCAAGACGAATGCCTCACAAGACAAAAAAACTCGCTAGACGAAAGGGTTTTCCATTTTTCGAGGTGCTTCGCAAGACGAATTTCCCTATGGGCTTGCTTTGCAAGACGAAAACGTCTTGCAGATTTGCTTCCTTTTTCGTAAAACCGTTAATACCCGGGGAATCCGCGCTCCGCAAGACGAAAAAATCGCAAGACGAAGCAACTCGCAGAACGAATTAATTTCGTCTTGCGAGGTACCACTGTATTCCAAAACCTGACAATGTCTACTCTTATATCCTGCACTAAAATCTTTTAATACATGATACAAGCAAAACATTACTATGGTGTTTGCAGCATGTTTGCACTCCAGGAATTTTAACTTCCCACTAAAAGGTGTGTTGGGTTTCCAAACTACTGTACCACAAAATCATTCCTCAGCAGTATCTTCTGATCAGGCAGTGGTGGCCCACATCTATATTCCTGAGGTATACTATATTCCTCTAATGGTTATCTGAAGCTGAAGAGCATGCTGTACAACCTAGTTCTTTCACTGGTGATCAGCCTCTACAATGAAGCTGATATTACCTAGCAGTAAGAAAGCTGTATGACACTGTCTTAATAATGGGAGGAATACAGTAAAGACTTAGCCATTAAGGATCATATGTACCTAGCATTACGTACAAAACCTAAAGATATACACAATATTATAGCACAGAATGCATCTATTTTTCACTCATTCTTGAAAAGTATTCTCTATTCGTCCAAACGAAAATTGCAGGGAAAACACTAGCACTCTATAATCAGGTAGAGCTACAGTGGACATATTTTAATTAGTCTGTAAGGGGTAAAATATCATTCACTAACACTGGATGGGGGTTATTTGGCCCTCCAGATGTTTTTTGACTGCACAGTAGATCCAGCCAACAGTCAAGGATTGTGGATATTATAGCCCAGCAATCCTTGGGGCTCTCCAAGCTAAAACAATGCTAATACAAAAAAGATGAATTGCCAGACAAAAACACTATAGCACATGCATTTTATATATCAGGAAATCCTGAAGGGAAAATGTATGTAACACACTGACATCCAACAGAGGTGGGGAACCTTCTTTTTTGTGCTACAGGCCAGATCCTTATCAGATTCTAGCCTCATGGGCCAAATGACATCATGTGATTAGACACTTTGAAGTTCCAAAGTCAGAACTTCAAAGCACCATGGAGTATTTGCAAAGAGTCCAAAGCTTCAGTTTTACCTCCCATCAACTGATGTAGAGACAAAACCTGCTTTCCCTTGCCAATGGACTGCAAACTTCATTTGCACACTGTTAGCACATGTCTATATGCCCCACATATGTCAGATGCAGAGCAAGTAGACATGAATTTGGGGGAATGGCCTAACTGGATAAATTTAATCCCTGGTAGGCCAAATTTGGCCCATAGGCTGGAGGTTCCCCACATAGCAAACAATATGATGCAACAAACAACAACAAAAACTAGGATCAGCTAAACATAAAGGAAGCCAATATCAACGTTTTCAAGGTCTGTTTGAAGGCGTCAAGAGCGGAAGCTGAAAAGGACTTATGGAAAGGGCCCTTTGGCAATCACTCGTAGCCGAGTAAGATTGTCTTCCATAAACACAGTTGCATCCATAAACACACTCCATAAGTGATTGTGGAGGCCAATTCTGGATCCACACGTCCTTCCACAGTGGGGACATTGGTTTCTGGGCGGGAGTTGATCATGGTGTAGATTTGCCAAGTGTGCCTTCCTCTTAGCATGTTTCTCCCTTGCGTCCTGAGTTTGAGTGTCTTCAAAGCCCATGACACCTTTGGTAAAGGATGTTCTTCAACTGGAACGCTCGCAGGCCAGTTTCCCAGTTGTCAGTGTTTATACTACATTTTTTTAGATTTGCCTTGAGACAGTCTTTAAACCTCTTTTGTTGACCACCAGCATTACGAAAATGATCGCACAACATGGCCAGCGTTAGAGAGTGAAGAGGGCCTCTGAGAGCGGTATTTAGGGCCATCGCAGAATCATATGTTGTTACCACCATGAGCCCACATGGCAGGGAGGGACACAAATTACTTATTTTTCCTGTATTAAATATTAATACAAGCAAACAAGTTTCCAAGCCAATGCACCTTTGATTCTATAGACCCAGGAAATATGCAGCATAGTGACAAAAAGAAGTCCCTGGGGTTAAAATGAATCCACATTTCCAAACTCTGCCCCTGAGTCAAATACCACCCAGTCTTGAAATCCTGTACCAACCAGACTAACATACTTGCACATACTTGTTCTTAGGCAGCAAACAATAACCTCTTTTACACCACACAGTCATCTGAAGAAATAGGCCGAAACGTCATGGGAAAAACTAGGAAATATCTGCTGAAAAGAGTTCTCAAGATGAAGGGTGGACCTATTAATTTAAAATTATATGAAGCGTAAAAATACAGAAGAAAAGAACCTCAACAACCTTTGTTACTAGACCTCTAAACACTGCAATAAGAAAAGCCTTTTGTTGTTCTTGAGTCTTCAGAGTGGGGGAGAGAAAAGGAAAACTCGAGACGGTAGCTACTGTAGAAAATAAAATGCTCTAGAGATGCAACGCTTCTCCTTAAAATAAAATGCTTAGGGCAAAATTCATCTCTCAGAGTTACATGGTGGATCCAGAAGGAAATCTACAGCCGCTAAAATGGTTATACTTGCAGGTAGGGAAGGATAGATCCAGTCCATGCCATTCTTTTTTTATTATTATTAATTTTTAAATTAATTTTACTATACAAAATTAAAAAGAACACAACACATACTTTCTCACAAATTACATTCGTTATGGACTTCCCTCAGCTCTTCTGATAATCCTCTGTATTAGTCATTTCTTGTTGTTTAGTCGTCTTGTCGTGTACGACTCTTCGTGACCCCATGGACCAGAGCACGCCAGGCACTCCTGTCTTCCACTGCCTCTCGCAGTTTGATCAAACTCATGCTGGTAGCTTCAAGAACACCATCCAACCATCTCATCCTCTGTCGTCCCCTTCTCCTTGTGCCCTCCATCTTTCCCAACATCAGAGTCTTTTCCAGGGAGTCTTCTCTTCTCATGAGGTGGCCAAAGGATTAGAGCCTCAGCTTCACAATCTGTCCTTCCAGTGAGCACTAAGGGCTGATACATTTGATCTTCTTGCAGTCCATGGGACTCTCAAGAGTCTCCTCCAGCACCATAATTCAAAAGCATCAATTCAAAAGCGATCAGCCTTCTTTATGGTCCAGCTCTCACTTCCATACATCACTACTGGGAAAACCATAGCTTTTACTATACAGACCTTTGTTGGCAAGGTGATGTCTCTACTTTTTAAGATGCTGTCTAGGTTTGTCATTGCTTTTCTCCCAAGAAGCAGGTGTCTTTTAATTTCGTGACTGCTGTCACCATCTGCAGTGATCATGGAGCCCAAGAAAGTAAAATCTCTCACTGCCTCCATTTCTTCCCCTTCTATTTGCCAGGAGGTGATGGGACCAGTGGCCATGATCTTTGTTTTTTTGATGTTGAGCTTCAGACCATATTTTGCGCTCTCCTCTTTCACCCTCAATAAAAGGTTCTTTAATTCCTCCTCACTTTCTGCCATCAAGGTTGTGTCATCTGCATATCTGAGGTTGTTGATATTTCTTCCGGCAATCTTAATTCTGGTTTGGGATTCATCCAGCCCAGCCTTTCGCATGATGAATTCTGCATATAAGTTAAATAAGCAGGGGGACAATATACAGCCTTGCCGTACTCCTTTCCCAATTTTGAACCAATCAGTTGGTCCATATCCAGTTCTAACTGTAGCTTCTTGTCCCACATAGAGATTTCTCAGGAGACAGATGAGGTGATCAGGCACTCCCATTTCTTTAAGAACTTGCCATAGTTTACTGTGGTCGACGCAGTCAAAGGCTTTTGCATAGTCAATGAAGCAGAAGTAGATGTCTTTCTGGAACTCTCTAGCTTTCTCCATAATCCAGCGCATGTTTGCAATTTGGTCTCTGGTTCCTCTGCCTCTTCTAAATCCAGCTTGCACTTCTGGGAGTTCTCGGTCCACATACTGCTTAAGCCTGCCTTGTAGAATTTTAAGCATAACCTTGCTAGCATGTGAAATGAGTGCAATTGTGCAGCAGTTGGAGCATTCTTTGGCACTGCCTTTCTTTGGGATTGGGATGTAAACTGATCTTCTCCAATCCTCTGGCCACTGCTGAGTTTTCCAAACTTGCTGGCATATTGAGTGTAGCACCTTAACAGCATCATCTTTTAGAATTTTAAATAGTTCAGCTAGAATACCATCACTTCCACTGGCCTTGTTATTTGCAGTGCTTTCTAAGGCCCATTTGACTTCACTCTCCAGGATGTCTGGCTCAAGGTCAGCAACCACACTACCTGGGGTGTATGAGACATCCATATCTTACGCATATCTTACGCATTTCTTACGCATTTCCTAATTTTATATTGCCTTATACTATTTACCTCTCCTCCCTCTTTTCCCTTTTTTACAATATTTCTAATATTTTTTCTTCACAGAGCTTCTTGTAAACCCACAAATGATTCATCGCTGCATATACTTTTCAAATAATCCACAAATTTACTCCAGTCCTCGGTGAATTTCTGGTCCCGCCGGTTTCGGATCTTTCCTATTAGCTTATCAAGTTCTGCATAGTCCATTAATTTCATTCTCCACTCTTCCATCGTTTCAGTCCATGCCATTCTTGCATGTGTTCATTCACAAATCTGTTCTATCCCGTTTCCACATTTATTTGCATTTTTCTTAAAATCTGGATTAAAAATTTCATGAAATACTATTTAAATAAGGATTGGCTGGTCCAATCCACACATCAGTGTGGGAAAGATCAGATTAATTCACACTGGAAATAAGAAGGCAAATTCCTCAGGCATCCTTACTTGAACATAGGGATAAGAACTGGCATAAAAACAATTATTTGCTAGACAATTATCTGTGTGATTGTGGTTCGCTTTCAAGTTAAAAAGAAGTGAATGAGAGTCACAGTTCCGAAGCTGTCCCACTCTTATTCTGGGCTAGAAATGAAAATAATGAAGTTGCTTTACACTGAGATAGACAACAGTACTGTCTCTCCTGATTGGAACAAATGCTAACAAAGGGATGTGTTCTTTATTTTTTAAAATGTGCCCAAATCATTTTGGCTAAACATACCTGCGTCAATGGCTTATCTAAAATGATAATATTAACATTTATTATACAATGACTCAACCACACATTAAAAAAAATTAAAACTTAGAATGCATTATAATAACAATTGTAAGGAGTCAGAAAACGAGTGGAGGGAAATTATATAGTGTTATTTTATTGTATTTTTGGCTGAAACATGTTGGGTATCTGTGAGATTCATTTCTCTTTCTGCACATCATCATTAGATGCTTTCTCTTTTTCTCTTTCGATTGGCAGCATCTTTCCAACTTCAGAAGTTTTTCCTAGCACTACTAGTGGTGGTACTAGAAATCTTTTCAGCTGAATACTGAATCTGCGACTTTTTTCATACCAACCATAGACTTAACTCCCATATAAAAGGAAAGTTTCTCTGAGGTGAAACTCCAATGATGTTACCAACTTCAATGAAGTAAAAAGAGGGTGGGGGTGGAGGGAGAGGGAGGGAGAGGGAGAGGGAGAGGGAGAAGGAGAGGGAGAGGGAGAGGGAGAGGGAGAGGGAGAGGGAGAGGGAGAGGGAGGGAGGGAGGGAGGGAGAGGGAGAGGGAGAGGGAGAGGTCCTGGAGTCGAAAAGTAAACAAGTTTTTGCAATCTTTGCTCCAAGAGGGTTGTGAGAAAAGGATTAAGAAATCACAATAGCCAGATTTGGTGGAGTATGTTCAGTAATTACCAGTGGCAAGGGAACTGGTGATAATAGTGAAGCTATAAAGGTAAAGGGACCCCTGGCCGTTAGGTCCAGTCGCGGACGACTCTGGGGTTGCGGACCTCATCTCGCTTTACTGGCCGAGGGAGCTGGCGTTTGCCCGCAGACAGCTTCCGGGTCATGTGGCCAGCATGACTAAGCCGCTTCTGGCGAACCAGAGCAGTGCACGGAAATGCCGTTCACCTTGCTGCCAGAGCGGTACCTATTTATCTACTTGCACTTCGACATGCTTTCGAACTGCTAGGTTGGCAGGAGCAGAGACCTAGCAACAAGAGCTCACCCCGTCGCGGGGATTCGAACCGCCAACCTTCTGATCGGCCAGCCCAGTTGTCAATTGCTGCAAATGCCTTCAGGATAGCAGCCAGATGTTTTTAGAGAAGGCAGAAGGATAAGAAACCCAACCCTGCGTAGAAACAAGCTGTGACTTCTTTGCCTATCAGCAAGCCAGATCCTGAATTGTTCAATATATTGCTAAAATAAAACTACTTTAATGTTATGTCCAAACACGGCCATTGTGCTGTTGATACCTTATGCAGAATCCACAGGTTTTTTTCCAAGTTCTTCAAGTCTTTGGTGTGGAAATTTACATTTTTCTCCAGGGCCCGGTCACAATATTTTACAAAATAACATTACATACACACTGCAGCTAGTGTGCTGGCCATCGTAATTGCTGTGAAAAACACAATTTGCCTCACATCTATTTGGAGATGTGTATGACATCATGGGTGATGTGGCACAATTCCCTTTTCCTGCGTTCACATGCTCTTTTTTTCCTCTGCATTCCCAACGCTTTTTACTTATTACTTCACTGGCTGAAATTCCCTCATCTTAGTATTCCATTATGGTAATGAACATGTGGCACGTATAATTACCACTGCCCACAAAGCTACATATTCCTGAGCCAACTACACCCTACCATTACATTAGTATCTTCTATATTTCTTAAATGTGTGTAATTTAATTATTAGCATGCAACGCATTTCATCACTGTAGCATATTAGCTTTACTTGATTAAAACAGGTGAATGTTAAGTGTAGCCATGAGCTGCTTTATGTGGGATATTATAGTGCTGGAGTTGGACAGGAGCTCACGTAAGTATCACATTAAGGAAAATGTATATGCATTTCATAGCCACTTTGTGTCTTTCCAATTCATATTTAAAGGAAGCTCTGGTTTTCCTCGTAGTCATTATAATGGGGAATCTATTTTGGTTGTTGTTGTTCTTTTTCACATTACCAGATGAAATTTGCAGACATAGGAACACCTCCAGAGTGGATTGAGCCTATTAAATTGTAACCAGATGCAAGGTATTTGGGTAGGGGAAAGAACATGGAACCCTAGGAGCGAGAGAAATATCATCCTCCAAGAAAGACTCTGCTACCTCAAGGGTAGCTGGTAGGAGGTGGGCTTCTGCCCGCACCATAGTTTTTTGAAAATACAGCCTCTTTCCCAGGGGGCGAGGCAGGGGATAGGAGAGATATCTCCATTGACTTACACAAGATAAGAAATAGACCCACATAGAGAAAGAGACAGGCCCACGTGAAAAACAAAGACATTGTTTAATTGAAATGCCCTGGGGGAAATAATTGGCTGAGTTAGCTTGGGTCACTATTTTTAAAAAAAATGCAACTGGGGGGCACCCAAGTCCACAGAGCAACCAAGGGCTTTAAGAAGCTCCTTATTCTACTTGAGATGCCTTCTTATTGGCAAAATGCAATTTCACAATGAGAATTGCCTTCAAGCATTTGGGTTTGCAACTTCACCAGTGGCTGAGTGGTGGGCCGCAGCTTCGAGGTAAGCCACAAATTTCAGCTAAGCCTTAGTTAAGGCAGGAAACACCCAAGCCAACACCATCTGGAGGACATCCCATCTCAGAGACGATTCTGACATTCTTCCTAGAATCCTGACACGGCAACACTGTTTTATAATACCGTATTTTTCGCTCTATAACACGCACCTGACCATAACACGCACATCGTTTTTAGAGGAGGAAAACAAGGGAAAAAACATTCTGAATGAAACAGTGGATGTATCATTTTTGTGCTTCATGCTGTGGCCACAGACATGTGATCTGATGGTGAATTTGGGCTGACCCAATGCAAAGATCCTGAGGATCCATGTGGATCCATGCTTTTTAACCACATTTTAAGTGGGGAGGGAAGGAAAAACACAGAAGGGACAAGGAGCAGGAGAGGGGTGTGCAGAGAAGCAGCTGGCTAAGAATGCAGGAGAGGGGTAGGGAGGAAAGGAAGGCAAAAGTTTTCCCTCACCTACCCACCCAAGCCAGCCAGCTCGCGCTCTCTCTCTCTCTCTCTCCCTCCTGCATGTTTTCAGCTTTCCCCTCTGCTTGCCTGGAGGGGAGGGGCTTTCCCTGCTCTTTGTTCCGTTTGAGCAAACACAGCAAGGAAACAGAGGTGGGTGGGCAGTAAGACCCTGAGGCAGTATGCCGGAAAGCAGCCGCTTCCTCTTTTCAAGTTTCCCTTCTAGGAAACGCGCGGTTTGATTTTTGCCTGCTTTTTTTTGCCTCCCCTTGCACCAACTGGCTCCAGGGACCACACATTCGCTCAATAACACGCACAGACATTTCCCCTTCCTTTTTAGGAGAAAAAATCTGCGTGTTATAGAAGGAAAAATACGGTAATTGAAATCCAACCGTTCCCACTCAATGCCAATTCTGCAATACAAAACACAATGTTGACGCGAAATGCTTTCCAGGAATTTCATCCAATTGCCTAATAAGAGTCTCCACATCCCATTGCTTATTAAGTCTTTCCCTTGAACAAAGAAATATTTCTGTTAAATCTGTTAAAATATGGAATTTAATGTTGGAGCATTGATCTTAAGGAATTCATAATTATGTTTTTGTTTTTAAAGGATTCAACAGTTTGAAGGCTCTAGAAAATCATTAACACAAAAATTAAGGCAGGAAAATCAGTGTTGGCTAGACATGCTTCAATATTTGTTACCATAGAAACAAGACAGCAGGTTTGG
The DNA here is from genome assembly GCF_951804945.1 of Podarcis cretensis. Taxonomy (NCBI): domain Eukaryota; kingdom Metazoa; phylum Chordata; class Lepidosauria; order Squamata; family Lacertidae; genus Podarcis; species Podarcis cretensis. Next base: position 81,507,091 of record NC_137172.1, on the reverse strand, counting down.
GTTTTTAGTTATCCACTGCTATAAAATATTAAAACTTCTTCAAGTCTTCGCACATGCATACTACACTAAGACACTGTCAATCTGCAGCTGAAAACTGTTCTGTTTTTAATGGAATATGGCTGCATCTGTTTTTCAGTTAAACATTATTCTAAATAAAAAAATCAATGACATAAGAACACAGGAAGAAGTGCTAGAAACTCAGATATATAAACTAGGTGCCCGGTCACAAAAAAAGAATGTCTAGTTGCCATTTGGGGGCAAGAAGGCTCAAAAGTCTTATTTTTCAAATGGACTGACTGTGATGATCAGTTAAACATCTGGCTAGTTCTGATGACAACCTTGAACTAGGTTAAGAGCTTTGAGAACTTAAAAAAGAAAGCACACTTGATCCAGAGACAATCTACATATACTTGGCCTATTCTGACCTCTTTTTCTTTTCTGCTCAGGCTGCACAGAAAAAGCATTTTGGTTCCTGAAATTCATTCTGATTGTGCTTATAATGTAAAATATAACTGATAGAATTCTACAGGATGGGTTTTAGTGTGTGAAAACAGTCAAGATCCAAGGATCCTCAGCCATGCACTTCCAGATGGTGGAGATGTCTTGGTGCCATCCTGGTACCCAGGGATCTTCACTTGTTTACAAGTGGTTGAAAGCCAGGTGTAAAATACGCCTGGCACCCGGATAATTTCGAACACGGACAGGAATCTGTCTTATACTAAATCAGACCACTGGTCCATATAGCTCAGCATTGTTGTCCTTGACTAGCAATGGCTGTCCTGGGTTTCAGCAGAAGTCTATCCCAGCTCTACCTAGAACTGCCATAGATTGAACCTAGGACCTTCTGCAAGCAAAGCTATGGCTAAGGGAACTAACCTCATTCTGTTCTAATGACTTTTTTTAAAAAAAAATGTTCAAAATAGAAATAAATGACCTGAAATATTTTCAAAATTCCAGAAGAAAACATTTATGAATGAGAATAGAAATTTAGAGAAAGCAAATTATAACTCACTCAATATTTTTCAATGCAATACAGAAAATATAATAGGGATTAAAACAACTGCAATAATATTTTTAGCATTTGAATGTATAAGCCACCTTAAACCTCAAGACCTAGGGCAAATGGCATGTAACATATTACAACAAATACATTCAATATAGCTACCTCAGAGCAGTTTCAAACATTACCCGGTTGTTCAGGAGCAGGATGAACAAGTTCACCATACTTCCTGCTCTTCTGTAACAATGTCATGTTTGACACATATAACCTTTGTGAGCATAGAAAACATTAGGCTCTGTCTAGTCTGGAATTTGGCTTCCAGCAGCAATTCAGATGCATTACTTTTAAGGGTGGAGCACTTTTAAGTGATGCATAGCAAAGGGATGTGGGAACCAGCATCCACTGATAGTACCCCAGAGAGAAAAACAGATGGGAGATTTTGAGCAGAAAAAGAGCCATAGAAGAAGCAGTTCTGTTCCCCTCATCTCCTCCCCTCAAGATTGCAGTTTCTTTCAGATGCTTGTGGTGTTTAACATGCACACACACAAACAGAAGCATGAATGCCTCATATAGCTTTAGACAAGATCATTATGGCTACCCGCATATGAAGTTTGTCATATGATGCTGCTTCCTACAGAATATTATTTCCATCACATGTGAGAACCAATAGTTCTTGCATTATGAGATAGTGACCTTGGGAAATGGTTACCATTTACTTCAAGGGACTACAAATTAAACTGTGAAGCAGGCTTCATACAGTATAAGAAAGTTCTCCACAATTCCTTAGAACTCAGAGTATGGTGGCTGTTCCTTTTACTTTGTCATCACAATTGAAATACTAGGCAGGAAGTAGCCAACATGGTCCTTCAGATGTTGTATACAACTCCCATCACCCCAGCAAGCATCATAAAAGGTTAGGAATTGTGGGATTGTAGTCCACACCATCTAGAAGGAAGGCACCATGTTGTCAACCCTTGCACTAGACCTTAGATGACCCCTTTTTTGCCCAGTCGTGGAATTTACCAGCTCAGGTTGTGGAATTTGTTGAACCTCACTGGGCCCCTGATAGGACTTCTTCCACCTTCTCTTTGGCAAAGCTGTCTCAATATCACACTTCTTCCTCATTATACTTCTCACTGAATTGTGGCTGAAAAATTCATGGCTGGCCACAGTCCTTACCCTATATATTGGCTCTGGTCTTCAAGACTCCTCAGTTCCTGACCAACCCATTCTTTGCTTCTTTTCAGCATTGCCGTATCCATTTGACATTTGTCTAACAATAAAGACTCTTTAGAGAGTGAGTTACTTTAACCTCTCCATTTTGGTTGCAGTTCTTGTAATCTCTAGCTCCTTCTTAACCCCCTCGGCTTGCTAACTGTTTCGTAGCTTCTGTATCCCTTATGGACTACTGGGAACTGTAGTACTGCAGGAATATCTATGAAGAAACTACACTGCAAACTTCAAAGTCTCAATCTTCACTTAACCCAGTTATTCCTGAGGATCTAAAAGCAATTACCAAGGCAACACTAAGAAACAGGAGTACCCTTCACCAGCCCCTGCAACAGCAGAAGTGCTAACCCTAGGTAGCCACCTACAGTGTTTTGTAAATTCTACCATGTCATTATTTTAAGCACTGTGGGAAAGGCACTAGGCTTATGTGACTCCATAAATGCTGAGTCAACAAAACTAAAAATTAGCTAAAGTCTGGATATGCTACAATATTATTGTTTACAATGATTAAATTAATGGTACTGTTGTGGATTCCTGAAAGTTCAAAAAGTATAATAGGAGGAAAAATAAATCACATTGCATCACAACAGATGTGATTCCTTTTTCAATTAGAAACAAAGAATTACATTCTCATAACTAGACAACACTGCAACAAAATGGGCATAAAGAACCGATTATACCCACTCTGAAATGCTCATAGAGAGCATCCTCTTTCTAATATGAACTGCTCTAACATTAACTGGTCTAATTCCCTGTGACTATCTAAGGAAGGAGAATCTTTGTTCAGTTTACCCACAACACTAAGCCAAACTATGGCTAAGTAAGAATGTGCAAGTGTTCTCACAATTTTCCTGAATCATAGAATTGTAGAGTCAGAAGGGACCCTGAGGATCATCTAGTCAACGTCCTGCAATGCAGGAATAGGCAGCTGTCCCATACGGGGATCGAACCTGCAACCTTGGCATTATCAGCACCATGCTCTAACACAACTGAGCTATCCAGGATCGAAGCAGTATTATTATTATGTTATTTTCTACATTTAAAATTGGATAATGGACCTTCTTATCAGTCATTTCTATTCAATAATACCATATACAGAAACTACAAAAACAGAGCCGACTTCATAAATTTCTGTGAGTGTTTCTGTAGCTACGTATTTTTAGTTTGGTTTATTATATAAATAATAAAAGATCAGCATGTTTTGTTGACTCCACCCAATAACTATAACTAATACTTTTCAGGGAAATAAGCTAGGTGAGTTTCCTACCTATTAAAATAAGCACCCTGCAAAACCCCTAGGTGGCTATCGCCTATGGAAGCGAAGGCTTTGAAAAAACTCAATATGGAGGCCAACTGGCCAAAATATTGGGAGATTTTGGAACAGGAAGGTGACAAATTGAAATTACAGAGTTACGAGAAATTAAAGGATAAAGTGCGAGACTGGCTATATTATTTTCAAATAAGGGAGGCTTATAATTTAGATAAAAAAATCGGTTTCCAGGTGGAAAAATCAAAACTAGAGACAGAATTGTTAGAATCCAAAGCTAAGACATTATCAAAAATGTATACTCTGCTGCTGAAATGGAACACGGAGGATGAAATGGTAAAATCTGCTATGATAAAATGGGCATAAGACATTGGTCATAACATTATGTTTGAGGACTGGGAACAGTTGTGGACCACCGGTATGAAATTTACGGCATGTAATGCCTTAAGGGAGAATATTATGAAAATTATATATAGGTGGTACATGACCCCAGTCAAGCTAGCAAAAATCTATCATTTGCCCGATAATAAATGTTGGAAATGTAAAGAGGCTGAAGGTACATTCTTTCACCTCTGGTGGACGTGCCCAAGGATTAAGGCTTTCTGGGAAATGATATATAATGAACTGAAAAAGGTATTTAAATATACCTTCTTGAAGAAACCAGAGGCCTTTCTCCTGGGTATGGTCGGCCAAGTGGTGCCAAAGAAGGATAGAACTTTTTTCATGTATGCTACAGCAGCTGCAAGAATACTCATTGCAAAGCATTGGAAGACACAAGACCTGCCCACCCTGGAAGAATGGCAGATGCAAGTAATGGACTATATGGAATTGGCAGAAATGACTGGCAGAATCCGAGACCAGGGAGAAGAGTTGGTGGAAGAAGATTGGAAGAAATTCAAATTCTATTTACAGAAACACTGTAAAATTTTTGAATGTTAATGACGTTGGAATGAAATGAAGTGGTTCTAGTAATAAGGTAAAATAAGGTAAAATAAGAATAGGGATGGATTTGGATGATAATGTGAAACTAGAATCTGTGTGGATAAATAATTAAGGATAAAATATGAGGTTATGAATTTGCTGAACTAATTTTTAACTGGAATACAAAAAAGGGAGGTGCGAGGAAGTCAGGAAAATAAGAGAATGAAGATAAGATATCATAAAAGAGGGTTTTTTTTAGTTTTGTATTTTTACTTTTTCCCCCCCTTTCTATGTTAAATTCTTTTGGCTTTGTATGTTTGTATCTTTTTTGTGTGTGTGTGTGTTATGATTTTGTAACTCTTTTTTGTTTAAAAAATTCAATAAATATTAATTAATAAAATAAAATAAAATAAAATAAAATAAAATAAAATAAAATAAAATAAAATAAAATAAAATAAAATAAAATAAAATAAAATAAGCACCCTGCCAGCTTTAATAAAATCTTACTAAAACCAACAAAATAAATGCCCTGCCCATGGAGTCTAAAGAAAACCACTCAACTGAAGTATACTATGTTGATCAGGATTGCTTCACAGTCCTCAATAGAAAACTTGGCCTCTACATGTGCTATGTCTGCCACCTCACCTCAACAGCTTTCTTAGACTGCTTGGAGCACAAACCAATAACATACTTGAATATTTTTGAGTTCTTTTTTAAGACAGTAACTGCAATCTGGAATATGGCAATGCAATCGTTTTAAAATAACTTCAGGTGAACGTTAATGCCCATTGTTTCTGATTGGCTAATACATTCAAAAGGGATTAACCAATTGCAACAGTTTACACACTCATGACTGAGTATATCTTTCTTTGCTGAAGACCAAGCACCTGGATCAAGTCATGGGTGTCCAACGTAAATGACAGTTTCCCCTTCAACAGAAATATTTGTCAAATTCTATAGCAAACAAACTTCATTTTATCTGTTCGGTGGAATGAAGACTATTACAAAATACTAGCTGGCAATGCAGCCATTTTCAATTTATTTTGTAGACAATTCAGTATTTGTGGCACTGCTTTTATTAATATACTATTGTTACTGCACTGAGCGATCCACATAAAACCATAATAGCGCTGTAGATTATAATATAATCCTTGGTTTAAAGGGATAGTTAAAGCAAATTAACGGAAGACTTAATGATTACTTAAGAGAGTAAGTACACAAAGGCCTCAAAAATCAATTCAGGAAAAGTGGCTATTAAGTGACAAGAACATCTATGATGCAACAATCACTAGTTTTCTGCATCACTTAAAGTATATGCAGGATCTTGGCAACAAAATGGCCACAGATGTGGGCCTCCATTATATAAACGGCAAGATTAAAGGCGATAGATGACTAGTAGCCTTCACAGACTCATCATTTTAAGACACACGTGTGTGTGTGTGTGTGTGTGTGTGTGTGTGTGCGCGCGCCGCCCTATACCTGTGGGTCTCAGGGTGGTTCACACATTATGAAGATGCACATCTGAAACCATTCTCTGCCTGCTTCACTGTGCATGTTTTAAGGTCCTGAAAGAAGGGCAACAACACAGGAAAGGACCTTTGTGATGACAGTGCCTAGCTCACTACTACATCCAAATAAAATTCATATGAATATCATTAGCAGACTATTACACCTAATGAGTTAGCAGGTGGTGACAGAAGGACAGAAATGCGTTCACAATCAAATCCTACAAAATTAACCCTTATCTGAAAATGTAACCGAGGCAAGGCACAACCCTAGCACGAACAGACGATTCATCTTCTCTTAAAGCTATGCAACGTGACAGCTTAAATACCTTAAATCCATGGTTCCCAATGTCTGAGAATGTGAGCAGATGCTTTAAAAAGTGGAATCTCATTTGAACGCAGTTTGACTGCTTCCATGTAGCGTTTCCACTTCCACTTGTGCTTAAGGACAGTACAGATAAAACCTACAATTCGCAACATGCTTTTCATTTCTCTAAGGCACACATTTCAGAAAACAGTATGGCCACCAACCCTACATTTCCTTTCAGTTCACTGCCAACAGGCTGCATCTCCAGGAAGAAAAGGTTGCATATTCTAGAAAGTAAGCAAGTTTGTATAATCTTCTGGTTTCAGACCTACCAAAAACGACTGTAATTTGACAAAATAAAAATATTCTAAACAGAATTTATAGAACTTACTGCAATATCATAACAAAATGCCAACAACTTGCATTTCCTGATATTGCCAGACACAAATAGGAGGAGTAAAGCAATGTCCAGAGCCCTTTCTATTCTTTCACATGAAAGTTTCAGGACTTAAGAGCCTCTACTTTTGTTTAAAACAGGCAGAGACTTAAAACTCCCTCAACACTTCCAAAGTGAGCCTGGTAAAAAACAGAATCAGATTAGAATGCCTGATAAGGATGATTATGATGATGATTTTGGCAGGGGAAGGGGGATTGTTGTTTGATGTTTGTTCAGTATGAAAATGAAAAAAAATGCTTGAATGTACTCATTATTCTGGAAATAAAAAGGAGGTTTCTCTCTCAAGTCTAGCTAGCTGACAGCAACTCAGAGCTTAGACCAGGCAGATCACACAGAACTCCATTACTTTCTGCCATATCAACCTGGAGTTTTAATTTTGTAATAAGGGAATAATGTATGCTAACCCTATGCACATATTGCTTTAAGACCACTGCTTTGTTTTGTTTATATTTTTAGCAAAGGGTGGATGAGAATGTTCAAACTTTGATTTATAGATCCCACTTATGTTGAAGGTTGGAGACAGATAACAGCCAACTATTATTTTTTTTTTAGATTATTTTGGATTACTAGCAAAGAATTTAAGATAGTGAAAAACAATTTAAAAATAAAGAAAACACTGACACATTAAAAGAGCTACTTAGAAACTTAGAAATATGTTTATTTCTATTTTTAAAAAATAAAACCAATGTTTAAAAGATTTCAAAGAATTTAAAATTCACATAATTGTGTTTGTTTTAGAAACATATTGTTATTGAACAAAATGATTCAGTGTAGTTTTACAATTTCATATGATTGTAGAAATGCGATGCATAAGCGCCAAATAATAAAGCAGCAGGACATGGATGCTATTAACTAAAATTGTTCACACTGCCCAGTTGTTTGAAATGGAAATAAGAGAAGTGCATAAATTTCTGCACAGTGCCCTTAGACCAAGGGAGAGCTATGTGGTGCTCTCCATATGCTGTTGCACTGCATCTGCTGCCAGCATAGTCAACAGTCAGGGATGATGGGAATTGTAGTTCAGATACATCTGGAGGGTTCCATGTTGGCTACCCCTGCTTTAGATTATCTGCTGGAGTTGATAATATGTTAGGATACCAAATTAGAATGACCTAATCTGACCTCAGTAGAGACAGATGCTGCTACACTGATCTTGAAGAAAAAAAATAACTGACTCAACAGGCAATGAAATTGTTTTTCAGACCCATCTGTTAGCAAGACAGTCTTAGTTAACACCTTGACCCAAGTTTGTGCTAATACCAATTTATTCATACAAACATTTTAGCCCTGCCTTTCCTCCAACAGAATCCATGCTAACTAACACTGTAAGATTGAAATAGAAATGAGAAGAGATAAACACCCACCCACACCCCAAAAAATCCAACAAAGCAACAGATAGCAAAGTGAAAATAAAGAGCATCCATTAAGCGCAATTTTCAGCTCAGGCTAAAACACTTTAAAAAACACAAAGCTGAATAGCATGGAAGAAAAGCAAAGGGAAAAAGGGAAAAACAAGGGGCAAGGTGAACATAACTTGGTTGGAAATTCTAGAGCCTGGAGATGGCTACTGAGAAGGCGCCCTTCTTATTTGAACCCAAATATGCTCCTGAGGCACACAAGGTCTCTAAAGAATTAGTCAATAGGCATACTAGTCCCAAACTGTGACTGCCACTGTGAATTGGGTCCAGAAACTAATCAGAAGCCAATGCAGTTGTTTCAATAATGTGTGTAAAGAAGCAATTGTCTGGCATGCTAATTTAACAAAGCTGAACTGATTAAGTTTACATACGAGTAAAAACATATCTCTGTATGATACCTCAAGTTGCAACTTACTTTGCCCTTCTGGATCTGGAGTTCTTCTAGTGCTCTTTGCTGGCCAGAGCAGTGGGTGGCTCTGCTGGAATACAAAACCCATCATCCTTGACCACTGGCTGTGCTGGGAATTAGAGTTCCACAACATCTGAAGGGCAAGTTCCCCATCCCTATTCTAGCTGGACAAGAGGCAAAGTGTTTGTGTGTGTCCTTGCTCTGTAGTGATCTGGCTCTTAAAATTCCAGGCAGAAACATATTTTTCAAACTACGGCACTCAGGTAGCAGGTAGCTAGCTAGTGTGCCTACTGTCCCAATCAATTTTAACCAGTGTTAAAATGGAAACCTGTTCCCAAACTTTTCATTAATGTAATCTGGCTATTTGTCTGCTACTATCTTCCTAACACATTTTATAATAAAGGCACAAGCTTCCTGTATGTGAAAAAAAGAAAGAAATCTGCTTTAACTTCAGCACTGAGTATAACCCAGAAACAGAAGTTTAAAATCCCTACATACTTACAAGCTTTCGAAGTATAATGCATGTAATTTCAAAATGTAATAGTTTAACTTGCTTTCAAGCCAAAAGTGAGAACATGTTCCTCAACTTAACAGCTGCCAAGAAGGTTTATTCTACTGGCCATGTGCTCTATTTTTTAAAAGATGAAAACACTTCCACACACTATACTTCCATTAACACATGGGAAAAGAGCTCAAGTACCATCACAACGTACAAATCACGGTCACTAACTATCAATAGCACAACTTGTACAGCTTAGCATTCTAGCTAAACATGAAGATGTACCGTATTTGCAGAATGCAAATAGGTATCAGCACCAAAGTCTTTGGCAGCATTCTGGTATCTACCTCAGTACGCCATGTCCTATAACACAATTGTAACATAATAATTTTAGTGTTAATATATATGTGTATAAAAATATGAACTCTAGGAGGGCACCACCACTATATATATATATATATATATATATATATATATATATATATAGAATACACCTGAAAAAAACAAGACCATCACTTGAAAGAGGAAAGCCTCCTTTCATTTGCAGTTCTGAATGAGAACCAGCGAAGGAAATTTTTCCTGGTTTTCCCCTTCTCTTTGCAGTCCTTGCACCACTATGGAGGTTTTAAACCCTGCAGAGCAACTTTTCAGGAGAATATGGGAGACATCAAAGTTCTGCTCATATTAATTCTAGATCCAGTTTGGGGTCTAAGGTATTGCACTGTGCAACGTCTTTTGTATACAATGGCACAAATATTCACAGCAATATGTCAAGGCACTCCTCCAAGATGTTCTGTCCTCTATCCCACAATGTCTAGCCTCACAAGCCAGTCCCTGGATTTAACATACAGGGCTGGGATGAGTGCAAAATATAGCAGATAGCCGCACAGTGTGGTGGAGACTATTCCTTCAAAATACCCCTCTCCCCTACGATTTTATAGGTGTCCTGCTATAAGACAGCAAGCCACGCTCCCCAACAGTTTTGGCACTACGTACAGGAATTTTGAGAAGGAGAGCTTTAAACCAAATGTGTTTTGGTTCATCCCTTGTTTATGTTCAGTATGAAAGTAGCAAATAAAGTTGATTTTGGAGTAGGTATTTTTCTCTCTACTCACTTCACAAGCACAAGGAAAGCTATGTGTTGAATCGTAGTGCCTGCAACTGCAAAGATTCCTCTTACACAACAGAGCATGCAGTAACTCCAAAATCCTACGCTGTAAACTCCTTTTGACTCCTATAAATAGGAAGTTGCAACAAACCAGTGGGGTGGGCTTCTTTTAGAAAACAAAATGATGGAAAGTGCCAGTGGGTGTGTGGACCTAGGCAGGTGCTAGTCTGGATCTCAGCCAATGAAACTGCTTTAATGATCTGCTTCACTTATTACACTGATAGCACGTTATCAAAGCACAGCTGCATAGTGAAAGTAAGTTTTACCCTCAGCTAGCTGTTCACACTGTGGATTATGAACATACCAGTTTTCTTTAAATATCCACCCAGTGTTAGTTCCCTATGGCTATCTGCATCTATGAACAAGTGATTTAACGCAATTATCCTCAAAGTAACGATAAGTGGGCAGTCATGCGAATTTGCAACTTATTGGTTTAAAGCATGAAGTTAAACAAGCGAGAGAAATGAAATAAAAATGATTCAGTGTTAGACCATATTGGTTGTAAGATATGAGTATTAGAAATATAACATAATCTCATTTAAAGGGGGTTGTGCAAATCATATGTTTTACAAATATGTATAGACAGTAATCTTGTTAAGTTGATTCTCTGAGTTTTATTCCATTAACAGGAGACATTGCTACTTTTGAGACAAAGTGTCTGAATAATGGAATTTGTTTGAAGTCATTTGCTTACATTCCAAGAACACAGGAAGACAAGACATCTGTGATCCAAGCCTGCCAAGAGAGACTGACATGTTTCAGGATTCTCCTTGTATTTTCCACAAGGTCCAAGACCAAGAATGAAGACAATATTTCATGCTTTACTCTTTTTCACACTTTACAAAATCAGTCACTACACCATTGTAACAAGTTATTCCTTCCACAAAGAAAGAATCTGATGTTGCTTGGAGCCATGCGCTACCAAAGTTAAAATCTTGGCATGTCTATGAACAGACCCGTGGTGGCTTTAAGCAACCCACTATGTCTCAAGCCATTGTACAAAGACCATTACACACTATGCAAGTGAAGTGCTTTGTGTGAACACTGCACCATCTGGTGCATTCCCCATTATTCTCTTCACCTGTAGCTACATGAATATGTCGAAAGTTTTATTTTTGAGGTAGAGTGGGGTCAAGAACCACGAGTGGAAGGAAACAGTGGGTTGAATCAGAGAATCTTTTTCTCTCATTCCAACAAGAGGTGCCTTTTTAAAAAGTCATCCAAAAGTGTGAATAAAATGGGGTCACCTTTTTCATGGGGCTTACCACGTGGCAGACATCACAGAGAAACCAGATTATTGGGCCTCCTTTTAGACAATTTAGTTCCAGTTTGTTTCTACCATCTCACAATTGCCAGAGTCAAGAATCCAGTCTTTCATAACTGATACTATATAAGAATCAATCACATATTGAACTTTTGCATATCTAGTGACATTTTGGAGACTTGTTTCATTGCTTATTTGCCTGCATGCATGTATACAACCCAACAATCTAGTAACCTCTAGGTTAAATTACAGCAATGCATTATATGTGGGGCTGCCTCTGAAGACGATTCAGAAACTTCAGCTGGTGCAGAATTTGGTGGCCAGGTTGCTCACCAAGGCTGGCCCAGCTGACTGTACTGGCTGCCAATCAGTTTCTGGGCCCAATTCAAAGTGCCGGTTTTGACATCTAAAGCCTTAAATGGCCCAGGACCACAATACCTCAAGGACCATCTCTCCCCATATGAACCAACTCAGACCCCAAGATCTGAGGCCCTTCTTTGTGTGTCACCTCCACAACATGTCTCATGCATGCCTTTCACAGATTTCCCTGTAACTGAGAAATGGAAACAGCTTTTGCCTTCTATCTTTAAGCTCGGTTAGAGTGTTCTTTGACATTTAAAAATTTGTAATCTCTGTTATTCAGTCTGCCTGCAACCTGCTTAAATCCAGGATGAAGTGGAGGAGAGAAAACACTGTGGTCTACAGAGCAGAATAAGAAGCCCTATTGTTAGGCCATCCATCCCTGCATTAGATGAATGTGTAAGGAATGCCGACATTGATCATATTTCCAAGGTAGGTACCAGCTGAAAAATGGCAAGTTTCAGTAAAGAAGCCTATGGAAACACAAGGGCCACAGATCCAGCCCATTCCTTCTTAACTCTCCCCCCACCCCACCCCCACCCCCACCCCAAAAATACATCTTGCCTCAAATCTGGCCACAGCCAACATTTCATACTTTGGCAAGAAACTCTCAGAATAAAAGGGAGGGAGTAGAGAATCCATAAATCTCAGCAGGCTGGTAATGGGAAACCGAATGTGTTAGCTACTAGGTCATACCACTGAGCCTATTAAATTCCAAGCGACATTTGGAGAGAATTTCACAGCCTGGTTAGAATGGTCCACTGTCATGTTTTCAGCAGCTTGGGTTTCTAAAAAGCACAACACACACACACACACACACACACACACACACACACACACACACAGGTGATACAGCTGAAATAGCCTATGCAGGTTAGGTTCTTCCAAGAAAAAATCTTGGATATGAGGAAGAGTCTAAAGGCTTGGGAGCTGACTTGCTGATCTATTTTGAGAGAAGTAAACCAGAGGAATTCCCAATTTAGTTACACGGAGATTTCCTAGTCAACAACACTCTAGTGCCTGGCATGGAATGAAGCACCGCCACCAGTTTTAGAATGAAAGTATGGCCTGGCTGGCATCCGGGAGTGATGTTTAGAGGCCAGAGACATGTGCATTACCAAATAAGTCTATTTAAGCAGGGACAAGAAGGCAGAGAAGGGTCAGCAGCTACTCCTTCCCAATTCTAGAGCAGAATCACCTTCTAATCAAGAAAGGCCTTCTCTCATAGCAAAGTCTGGAGTTCAGCAATCTTATTTTTATTAGACAAGACAAAGTGATACCTACAGAGAGTCAAACTGGGTACAGGGGGAAGGGGTCTAGAATGAAATTCTTCACAAAGTAACAAATGAATATCAATATAGAGAAAATGTGGGAAAATATGTTTTTGGTAAAAGGCACTGACTGTACTTGAGGCAGAATACAGGATGCAGGACAGCTGCTTTGAAATGATGTAGTAAAGGTAAAGATAAAGGGACCCCTGACCATTAAGTCCAGTCACAGACGACTCTGGGGTTGCGGCGCTCATCTCACTCTATAGGCCGAGGGAGCCAGCATTTGTCTGCAGACAGCTTCCAGGTCATGTAGCCAGCATGACTAAGCCACTTCTGGCGAACCAGAGCAGTGCACGGAAATGCTGTTTACCTTCCCGCCGGAGCAGTACCTATTTATCTACTTGCACTTTGATGTGCTTTTGAACTGCTAGGTTGGGCAAGGGCAGGGACCGAGCAACGGGAGCTCACCCCGTTGCAGGAATTCGAACCACCAACCTTCTGATCAGCAAGACCACGGCCCACCCGTGTTCTGAAATGATGTAGTAGAGGCATCAATTCACACAGTACATTCACTGCAAATAGTGCTTTCCTTAATTTGAACAGCTTGTGCATAAACGTTGTTGAAGGAAAAAATACCAGTCCTTGTCTAGGGAATATCTTTCATATGCAGAAGTCTTTTTTTACACAGCCAGAAGTCCACATAATTTGTTCAGGGACTTTTACATCCAGAAGTGGACATGCACATTCGGTCCATTTTCTTTTTCTGCTCATAGCCCCCTGTACCCTGGTTTTTATATACTTGGCCCTCTCAACATCCGCTAAAATGGCCATAGGACACAAATATGCACAATTTATAGATGGAAAACATATGTACAAAGCCCCATAGGCATATTATGTCCTTCTCTTCTGGACAGGGCTATTCTCCCCTTATAAGAACAGGTTTGTAGCTTGGGCGCACTCCTGGGCTCAGACTTGTGAGCAGCAATGCCTTTGCCCCACTTTGACTGGTGCGCCGGAGATGTTCTGTCTTGGCAATTTCAGTAACACGGGATCATAGTCATGCATGAATTAGTTACTGGAGGTGTGTGTCAGATTTGGACAAAGTTCAAGACCCAAAAGTTGGGTGCCTTGGAGAAAATACTGGCTTGTCAGAGGTGAAGCAGCTGCACAAGTAGGGAACCCTGAAGTGCTTTGTGGTATCTTGACAATGGAGACATTTTAAAAAATGCGGTAGACAAGTGGCCGCTGAAATCAAAAGTAATGTCTCCAAGTTTACCCATAGTGCCATAACACTAAGATGGGGTGATGCAAAGCAAACATCAGAGCAGAGGGAGAATGGGGTGAGAGCCCTCTTTGCGACTGACAGATCAGAAGGAATGTTTTAACCTCAAAAGTTAGTCCTTTTAGTTCCTTGCACCTCAAAATCAACTTTAAACATGCTTACCTAGCACAAAAGCCACTGGACCGCTTTCTCTGCAATTTGGAAGGTTTCTTATCCAGGGGCAGCTGTCTCATGTCTGTATTTTTCAGAGCAATTGTCCACAAAACATTAGGCAAGACTAAGAGATTCCCTTTTTATCCACCCTAAAACTAAGTTTCTCCTGTGGAAAAAGCATTGCACCTATACTTCTGAAATTTGGCAGGATTTGTGTGCTCAGAAGGAGTAACCTTGCCTGCAAATTTCTTCAAATTCTGTCCCAAATTATGGGTGCTTCCTTTTTAAAACAAACTTTAGGGGGATCTAGCACAAAAGCTCCTGGACCTATTTACCTATAAATGTGTAAATCTAAATGCCAGAAGAAATCCATCTACTGTACTCCGATAATCAGAAATGATATCACAAACAGAAATTAGGTGTGAATTTTGGATGCAACTGTTTTCATGATTACTAACTCAATCCTGTTCTCTGTACTTGGAAGTCCAACTGATTAACAAGGGGGCTTCCTCCAAACTAAGATGTATGGTTTGCAAATTAAATGCAGCTCTGGAATCTCATGCTCATTTTCCCAGCCATTTCTTTTGAAATGTTCAGCATTAAATATTACATTTTTAAACACTTGAAAATGATGAATAGCTGTCAACTACTTTCAAACTCAATAACCAAAAAGGAGAAAGATTAAAAAGATCCCAACTTATTCTATTCTAACTATGACTGCACAATAAACTGTTTTTTGTATATACACACGCACACACACATTATTTCCAAGTGCAATGAAAGACATGAAACTGCGTAGAGTGACAAGTATTTCAGCATTCATGAAGGCAGTGTGCTGCTGAATTAAACATTTTGCAAGATGGGGCCTTTTTAAAAGCATCCTTGTTTTAACCATACAATATGTGTTAAGCCAGGTTAAAAAAACAACCAAAGAATCAAAAATGCATTTACAGAAAGCAGCAAAACTGCTTCAGAATGCATTATCCCCACCCTACAGAAATGCCTCCTACAGTGACACATAGACATATCACGTTCAACACAGCACGAATCACAACTGAACTGTTAGCTGGAGAAAATTTACTTTTGCCATTGACAAGATACTTTATGCTATTTTAGGTGTTAGAAAAATTGGATCTCCCAGCAACGGCAACATATTGAGAGATACCGGTATGTGCATCTCATGCAACAACTGGTAAACTGCTATGTGAAGCAGGGGGAGAAGATTGAAATCACAGTAGCATATTTTGTGCATGAGCATCTTGTAGATTTTTTTATTTTATTTTTTTGCAAAACTTAGGAGCCAGCAAGATTTTCCAAGAGCAAATTGAAAGGAGAAATTGGGGGAGGTTCCTCTATGAATATCAGAGAAACAATTTATCTGTCCACATCCTGGCTACACTTTCTTCTAGACCATGATGCATCCTGACCCTTGCTAGTGTGTTCGTGTTAATCATTCCCTCTAATAGCAAACTATCTGTCTGGAAGCAAAATGGGGTCATGCTGAAGTATGGCCATTGTTTCTACCCACTTAGGAGACTCCCTATATAGGAAGGAATAGAGATGTTTGTAAATTAAAATGTTGCTTTCAACATTTTTTTTAAAAAGCTTCAATACAAAGAACCTGGGAGTTTACAAAATGCTGATGGCAGGTAAGCCTGGAATAATAATAATAATTTTAATAATAGAAGGGAGATTGAGGGAAGAATCTGAAGAAGCCGAAGTCAGGCAGACTCTGTGAGCCCCAATTAAGTCTATGGCTGAGAGCAGCCGAAACAGAACATTATGAGATCAGTTGAACGTGTGCACATACGCACAGGGAAACACAGCACACAGGAAAAGAATTAGCTAGCTGAAGCCCTAAGAGTTAATCACAAGTGTAGTGATGATGCATCCTATGAAATCTGAAAAGAAACACAGATATGGTTCAGTTTCCAAAACAGTGCTCTTCCCTCCACAATATAAAATGTTCAGATTTGGCACTAGCAATCCTCTAGTACAAAACAGCAAAGCAGGAGAAAGTTTGGGGTAGATGGTGGAGATAAAAGGCATCTTTTCCTTTCCTATTCTAGAGACTCCCCACCTCTCCATTCTACCTCTCCATTCTTTTTCAGACTGTTTAGATTCCTGAATGCAAGACAAAATTCACTATTTTGTTGCAGTGCCCACTGGAAAATTATAACAGAAAGCTCCCCTATAAGATGGTATGCCATATTATAGGTCTGATTCAGTAGGGGAAATAATAATAATTTTTAAACTTGCAAAAAGATGTTGCCGTATATACCCAATTTCCTTGGAGGAGTGCTCCCATTCAGGAGGCCCCAAAAGGTGAAACAGGAGCATAATAGTCTGGAGCTGCTATCAACAAAATTACTCCGTTGCTGGTTTCACTCTGCGGTTGAATTTGTTTTGTTTTTGATTTCATGTTTTTAGGCTTTTATCTCATCATCTTCATTTCCCCTTCCTGTAAACTGCCCACCAAATTTTGTGATTGGGTTGTCCATAAATAAATAAAACTGGAGAGGCTGGGAAAATGAGCAGCAGAAAACAGCAGAAAAGTAGACCACTATGTGTTTTCAGTCCTCTCCTTCCCAAAACATGGTGCATGCACACAAACACACAGATCACCCAGTCTCTCTTATTTATTGGAGTAAAAAAAAGACATGTTTCCGGTATACAGACTGCTTTTTCCTTTTTTTTGTAATGTTTTTACATTGCTCTTCATGAAGCCTTATGTACAGCATCAGGCTTTATTTCAAACAAGTGTATGAAAAAATAGATTACAGTGCCATCCACCTGCTGTGTACATATTTTCTTTTTCAAAAAACCTACTGCTAATTTGGTCTACCAATATGTATGCTTTCAAACTGCTGTTAAATCACCAGTCCAACAGGAAATTTCAATCCTACTGAGAAACAGTTTTTGATTAGCCTTGATCCAACAGAAACAATGTACAAATGAGGAGTCAAAAGGGCCTCATATTCTAACACCGATGTATTGTGAGGAAAGCAATTTAAAATGCAACTCTGTTCTGGAGCTGCACCACTTTCCCTTTCAGAGCGCCGACCTTGGCTGGTGTGGCAAACCTGCCCCCCACTGCCAGTACATAGGGATGAACTGAGCTTAGGGGTGGGGGGACAACAATAACGACACCTCAAATTTACAGCCCACTTTCCCTTCCTCCCTTTGTCTGCTTTTAACAGACAAAGTGGCCTGGCACTCTCTGAACAGCAACAGGTACCTGGCTCTAACCACCATTTTAAATTTCCCATGCAGAGCCTGTCTGAGGTCTGGGGGTTGGAATTTTCTTAGAATAAACACAATCAAAAAGGGAGCCAGTCCCTGCCCCCACCCCCAGCCAGCTTAACTCTCCAAGCCCCAGGGGGCAAGTGTACCCGGCTGCCCTCCACCTGCCAATGCATGGGCCTGGGAATGGAGAAGCCTCACCCCAAGAAATGAGGAACAGAATTGTGAGGGCTTCTGTTAAGGGTCAGACATAATACTTTACAAGTGGGGGGTGCCCTATGATGAGAAGAGTCCTGGGTGAAATCTACACACATATAGAAACCGTTCTGAAAATGCTTTTTTTCAAAAGTGTTTTTAAAAATACAGTGGTACCCTCGGGTTAAGAACCTAATTCATTCTGGAGGTCCGTTCTTAACCCGAAACTGTTCTTAACCTGAAGCACCACTTTAGCTAATGGGGCCTCCCGCTGCTGCCGTGCCGCCGGAGCACGATTTCTGTTCTCATCCTGAAGCAAAGTTCTTAACCCAAAGTACTCTTTCTGGGTTAGCAGAGTCTGTAACCTGAAGCATCTGTAACCTGAAGTGTCTGTAACCCGAGGGACCACTGTACATCAAATTTTCCATAAGACTCACCATTGCCATCCAGGGTCACATTGTACATCGAACTTATAACACACTTAAAAAACGTTTTATTTGCAGCTGTATAGCTGAGTCCCTGGACTTTCTCACAGAGGAATGAAGGACTCTTCAGAACCTCTCAGCAAATGATAGAGGATATGGGTCTCTGCAGGTACACTGAGCCTAAGCCTTATAGTGAAGGGAAATCAGTGAGTAATCTCATACAGAATTCCAACTGCATCATAGGTTTCTCCCTCACTACTACAGCCATAAAAGGTATCACACTAGCTCTCCAGAATGGTGGGACAAGTCACAAATGACTAAAGTGGGGTGGAAGGAACAAATGGTAGAAATCAAGAGTATCTACCTTGCACAAGCAGAAATGACTTCTATTGATGCAATGCAGAGCACCTTTGGATCTTAGCCAAAGTCATCCTGGCTCAAATCAATCCACCAAGCTGGATCAAAATATTTATAGATGATTTAATACATATTTCACTCAAGTAAAAAAAGGGGGGGCTGTTTGAAACCAAATGCTCACTCGACCAAAACAGTGAAAGAAAAAGCACAAATCAAACCTGCTCTAACACAAAGCATATGCCAACAAACAGTAGCATTTCTTACAGTGTGTGCCAAAGGATGTGGGTGTTGTGCCTCTCCCACAGCTTCTCCTCCTTTCACCCCACCCACATCTGGCCACCTGTAACTGTCTCAGAGGAAGCCAGCAGTCTCCCACGTAATTTCCAGCTGCACAGCAACAACCACAGAGTACGCACATCGCCATAAGCATCTGCACAAAGAGTTGTGTAAAGGGCAAATCATTGTCACAAAACTGTTTTGCTACCATTTATTAACCTGAACGAGGGTGGTGGTTTTTTTGTTTTTTTAAAGACTATCTCAACAGAATATTGGGAAATTATTTTAAGCAGGACAGAACTTATCTTCTGTAAAGGTACAGAGTAATGTGGACTTTAAAATATATGTGCTAAACACACAGAGAGACAAGCAATGAGATTTTGCTCTTCTGACGAGTCTTTTCCACTGGTGAACAAATTACATCTGGGAGGGTGGTGTTGGGAAAAATTAGCTTCCTTTTTACCTTCTGGTGTTATGATTCACAATACTTCCCCCCTCCCCCACAGGCATTTTTAAAAGCAGAACCTCTAATGGTAGACTATAGGATTTTAAATGTAAACTCGCCTCTCTTTTTTGGTCTCTTTTTGCATGTCCTCTCCAATTCCATGTTAGAATTAGTCACTGTATGGTCACATGCTGTTACTAACAAGACAACCAACAGCATGGGATGGGATGGGGTGCACAGTGAAAAAGTTTAACCCATGCACCGTGATCTCACCCTGAATCACACCACCCAGCTGTTATTTCCAAAAATGTTGGGGTTGAAAATGTGTGTTGAAAACGCACATATGTATCTCTAGTCATAACATGTAGTCTTACCCTGACACAAAAAAAATGTTGAAATTATTCTCCTTCATTTTCCCACTGAATCTAAATATTTCAAAGCTATAATCAGTAAGAATATTATCATTACAATACCCCTTCAGCTACTTCCTATCTTCCCTACTGTTTTCCTTCCTTGATCCCTTTAGCAAGTCCAATCACATCCTTTTTCAACAAGTGGGTATGAGGTGGGGGAATCAATTTTTTAAAAACCACCAAATAAGACTGTGTGAGCATTCATACAACACAGCAACCAATAGTTAAAAGTTTACCTAAACATATAGATGGTCCCAGCTTCCCTTCTTTCCTAGTGCAATCAGCAGATCATAACATCTGAGACTGTGATTTGTTACGCTCTTAACAAACCCTGACTGGTAAAACCAAGTTTCCTTTTATGACTTACCAATCATAGTTGTTCAGTGCAAAACTCTGGTTCAGACCTATCACTAAGTTAAGGGTTGTGATCTGCTGCTAGCAGAGGAGCAAAGAGGGATGCAATCTTTGAGTTCACAGTGACCATTAGGCATGGGTTACCACAAAGAGGAAAGTGGCCTGAGCCAACATGGATTAATTTTTCCTTAACATTTGTTGATCACCCTGCCATTAATAGCAAACCAGGTTGGCTAATGAAGGGCAGACAAAGGCTTATTTTGTCTTCTATTATTGTAAGATGCATCTAAATGATTCAGCAACCAGTTTAATGCCCGGTTTTTTCAGGGGCTTTGCTTCACATAACACTTCACCTACCAAAATCCTCTCAATGTTACTAAAGTACAGACACCTTAATTTTGAAGGGTCAGCCATCTCTGATGTAAAAGGCTACTTTATTTGTTACATTTATATTTTGTCTTATCTCCGCAGGGCCTGTGGCAGCATTTTTATCTTACAGAAATGTTGACCAGGGCCACTTGCTGAGTTTCCCAGATCTAAGCACAATACTTTAGTTACTATACAAACAAAATTGAGATTGCAGAAAATTAAAGAGGTGCCATCTTGTGAAAATTGGCTATGTAACCGCGTTCTAGAAGGACCCTTCAGACACACTTTTAAGAGACGTTTTGCCTGTTTGCATTATTTCAGAAAAGATGTGAAGGCTTTCAAGTCCTGGCAAACAACATAAATTGTTTAGACAAGCCCAAATAATCTATGGAGATGGTTTACAGAATCACTACAGTATTAAGAGAATGCTTGGGAAATGCTTTATATTTCAAAAAGTCCAGAGATGTCCCACCGCCATGAGGCATATATGGGTGTAATATCAAAGGGAGAAAGAGAACTTTGGACGAATTAAAAAGAAAAGCAGACATTTAAATGCCATTTTTAACTGCTATGTTTCACTCGAGCGATTATTTAAAGTAGTGGTTTATCCAACTGAATAGAACTGCACCTGCAAAGTGAATCACTGACTAGGCTGCCAGCTCTGTAAATTGCAACCAAAAAGGATATTCGTTTGAATGCTTACATTATAGAGTCAACCACAAAATATTTATTTATTTATTTTTAAAGGCCCCTCATCTCTCTTCCAAATTCACTTCTGAATGCGCTGAAAGGTATTTCTGCCAAGAAACTGCCTCAGTATAGGGCTTCACTACAACGGTTTTTAAAAAATATTTGCTAGTGATTGCCGCATTCTCTTGGTTTTTTAAAACAATACCTAATGTTTTATGAGTTTAAGCTATTGATATAGAAATTGCCAACTATGCAATTTTATGTTTAATGGACTATGAGACCCTCATGAAAAATAAGACTCCCCACCCCCCACCCCGACAAACTCTCACTTTAACCGAGATGGGAGGAAATAGCCCAATAGCCTTCCCTCCAAAGAGAAAAGATTCACAATGAAGCATTTTTTACAGTATTTGGTAGAATTTAAATAGAAAGAAAGAAAGAAAGAAAGAAAGAAAGAAAGAAAGTAAGTCTCTCTGTCACGAATTTCAAACATTTGTTGTGGCATCTGTCTCAAGAGACAATGGAGTGCACTTGAGGGCGTGAAGTCAAACCACTGTGTTAGCAGCACCAAAATGACCTTGCGCAAGTCTAGGTAGTGTGTATGGAGGTCCTGGGCTGCCCAGATGTCAACCCCCCCCCCCCGCAATCATTACATAAAGCCAGCAATCACCACATATTGATACACATTGAAGAAATTAAGATCCTGGAATGGGATTTCATTCTGAACGAAAAAACAAAACAACCCCCACCGCCCAGTCCTTGAAAGACTGGCTTTTAAGAAATCCAGGATCTGCAGCGTTTTTTGAGAGTTTTCTCCAGGGCACAAATGCTTTTCCAAGTTCAAGAGTTCAAGTAGGAGGGTCACTTATGGAAACATAATTAAAAATAAAAGGTTGTGTCTAACTGCAGAACCACTCTACTCCCCACAATATCACTATTAAAACACACCATTATGAATCATCATAGACTTGTTGACACTACATCCAAAGAATTCACATTAGCAGTAGATTATTTTCTCTTCATATTAGCCTTTTAGTGCTGGGGTCACCAACATGGTGCCCATAGTCTCAGTGGTACCCTTGAGGAATTTGTCTGACGCCAGCAAAGCCTGCATGCTTTGTTATGAGCTGGCAAAGGTGGTCGCTACACCCCAACCTGGAAAGTATGTAGAACAGAAGGAAGAAGATGAAAGGGTGATACCCTCTCCCACTAGGGCTCAGCAATATCTGGTTTTCAACATCACAATATATCACCAGTTAAACATCACAATATATTGATATAAAACAATGTTTGAAATCAGGATGGAACTATGAAGAGGCGGATTCTCCATATAGTTGGGGTATGTGTGTCACTGTAGTATGTGCTCAGATTAACTAGATCAGCAGACATCACTTGGAAATGTGGGAAATATCCAAACGTCAGACGGGAAAAGGATGTATTAGAAGATAGACTTGCTGTTACTTCATAATGCACATTAACAAAGACTCAAAGAGCATGTGGAAAGATTTGTGCATTTAGCAAGACTTGGTTTCTTTTTCAAAACTGAAATAACCACTTCTAACCCCAGACACAATATCCCTGTGCATAAGAAAATAGAATGAAAAATCACAAGTATAAAAAGAGCAGGGTGCAGTAAGGAGAGTGCCATTTGGTAGTGACGTCAGCTATCCTAGTATTTGTAACCCAGCAAAAAGTGTTCTCTATAAGACTATAGATAGGCACACACACAGCAGCTCAAAAATGGCTTCTTTGCGATTTTGCTTAAAAAGCTCAACAACTTTTGGCCGAACTAAAGCTCAATAACTCCCTCTCCCCCACCCCCACCCCCAAAAAAAGAAAGCTGAACAACTTTTCTGTCCGGATTTCCACTAGAAAACCCTATGTTTTGTTTCCTGAGGAACAACAGCAAACGCCTTCAAGCTGCAGGTTAGTCAAGGCTAATCATCAAATTATTTCCGAGCCTGAAGCAGAAAGTGCCTCTCCTCAGGAGTAGAAATACAGTACAGTGGTGCCTCGCAAGACGAAAAGAATCCGTTCCGCGAGTCTCTTCGTCTTGCGGTTTTTTTGTCTTGCGAAGCAACCCTATTAGCGGATTAGTGCTATTAGCGGCAAAGCGGCAAAGCGGATATTAGCGGCTTAGCGGCAAAGCGGATATTAGCGGCTTAGAAAAAGGGGGGGGAGCGAAAAAAATCGCAAGACTCGCAAGACGTTTTCGTCTTGCGAAGCAAGCCCATAGGGAAATTTGTCTTGCGAAGCGCCTCGAAAAACGGAAAACCCTTTCGTCTAGCGGGTTTTTCGTCTTGCGAGGCATTCGTCTTGCGGGGCACCACTGTAAGTGAAACAACAAAGAATCTGCCTCCCTTTCATGACAGCAGAAGAAGAAGAAGAAGAAGAAGAAGAAGAAGAAGAAGAAGAAGAAGAAGAAGAAACAGCAGCAGCAGCAGCAGCAGCTTTTCTCTCAGCCCAACGGCAGGGTCAATCTCGCTGGCTGCTTTTCTAGCTGTGTTGTTCATCTTGATTTGCTTTTTCTCCTAATTGTCCTTTCTCATCCACAATGCCATGATGGGCAACTGGCCACTAAAGCACAGGTGCATAATGACTAGAGAAAGTTGACCAGCTGCTCCTGTTTTCCTTTGTGTTTTTCTGGTGATCCTCTCTAGCCTGCACTCTCTGTTTCTGGAGGACCTTAGGAATTCTTAGCTGGTTTGAATGTGGCTGGTTTTGATGTGATGAATTCAACAGTAAAGGTAAAGGTAAAGGGACCCCTGACCATTAGGTCCAGTCGTGGCCGATTCTGGGGTTGCAGCGCTCATCTCACTTTATTGGCCGAGGGAGCCAGCATACAGCTTCCGGGTCATGTGACCGGCATGACTAAGCCGCTTCTTGCGAACCAGAGCAGAGCACAGAAACACCATTTACCTTCCCACCAGAGCGGTACCTATTTATCTACTTGCACTTTGACGTGCTTTCAAACTGCTAGGTTGGCAGGAGCAGGGACCGAGCAACAGGAGCTCACGCCGTCATGGGGATTCGAACCGCCAACCTTCTGATTGGCAAGTCCTAGGCTCTGTGGTTTAACCCACAGTGCCACCCGTGTCCCATTCAACATGTAGCCTGGCTCTAATTTACAGCTGTCTAGTAAAAATGGACACTAAAAGTTTGATGCAAATTGGACAGTTTTCTCTTCCTGTAGGCAAAGTCTGGGGACTTTTTGCACATTTTATTAAATTCAGGCCTACAAATGGCTGGAATGTTTCACTTGTCTTCTTGCAGACAATTCAGTTTGTCCAGAAGTAATTTACATCAAGATAACACTGCATTCAAGACATTATGAATTTGTAATACCTCATTATTACCTTAACTTGCAGTTTTTCAAATTGTAAGTTAGACCTCTTTATGTATTGCATGGGCAGACAGCTAGTCCCTCCTTCCTTCTACATCAGTTTATGGATTATATATGTCAAAAGCTTTTTAGATCAAAGTTTTGTCTGGCTAGTCAGTCATTTGTTCCCTCCCCCCTCCAAAAAATAAAAATCCCCACACCCCTACTGTATTTTCCCTTGTCACTGAGGCACACATGATACCAAACATGTGCAGCTAGGGAGAGTCAAAATTATTAATATTAATGACTTAAGACAGCAACTTGATGGAATGACTCATATATGTTAAACAGCAAGCACTGGCAACTCAGACAGAACTTTCATATAACTCAACATCAAGAGCGCTACTTCAAATATGGTCTTTTATATATTCAGGGTGATTCTAGACAGGTGTTTGTTGTGGGATTGGTGCTCCCAATGCATTTAAGTTTTTTTGCAGTACAGTTGTCTGTTGTTGAACACCCTGGAACTCATAAGTTTTGGCTCCCGAATGCCGCAAACCCGGAAGTGATTGTTCCGGTTTGCAAATGTTCTTTTGGAACCCGAATGTCCGATGGGGCTTCCACCGCTTCTGACTGGCTGCAGGAGCTTTCTGCAGCCAATCAGAAGCTGCAATTTGGTTTTTGAACATTTTGGAAATCGAACTGACTTCTGGAATGGATTCCGTTCGACTTCCTCTGTACGACTGTCACTGGCATCAAAATGCCACCTTGGATTAATTCCCCATTTATTTTCGATTTACTATTTCCATATACCAAAACCAACAATAAATTACCAACAAAATCTCAGTGACCTGTTAGCAAATTAAGCACCCACCTGGAAGAACCTATAGCTTTCTTTAATAGTCCTAACTATTGTAGTCCAACCCCCTGCAATGCAGGAATCTTAGCTAAAGCATCCAGGACAGATGTCCATCCAACCGCTGCTTAAAAACCTCCACGGAAGGAGAGTCCACCACTACTTGTGGGAGTCTGTTCCACTGCTGAACAGCTCTTACTTGTCAGAAAGCTTTTCCGAATGTTTAGTCGGAATCTCCTTTCTTGCAGCCTGAAGACATTGGTTCAAGTCCTACCCTCCAGAGCAGAAGAAAACAAGCATGTTCCCTCCTCCATGTGACAGCCCTTAAGATATTTGAAGATGGCTATCATATCTCCTCTCAGTCTCCTCTTTTCCAGGCTAAACATACCCACCTCCTTCAAGCGCTCCTCATGACCCTTAATCATCTTGGTTGCCCTCCTCTGCACACGTTCCAGCTTGTCAACATCCTTCTTAAACTGTGGTGCCCAGAATTGGACACTGTATTCCAGGTGTGGAAGCCAGATGTCCCCCATCCTATATTTGTGCATCTGGTTAAGGTCATTTTGAATTCTGATTCTGTCTTGTCTTTAGCTGTCAACTTTTCCCTTTTCTTGCGAAGAATCCTATTCAGAATAAGGGAATTTCCCTTTTAAAAAGGGAAACATTGATAGCTATGCCCAGGATAGAACCCTGCGGCACCCCACTTGTCACTTTTTTCCAGGATGATGAGGAACCATTAATGAGTTCTTTGGGGTCAGTCAGTCAACCAGCTACAAATCTACCCTAATAGTTATCTCGTTCAACCCACATTTTACCAGCTTCCTTGCAAGAATATAACGGGGTCTTTGTCAAAAGCCTTACTGAAATCAAGATTCACTATGTCCACAGTATTTCCCTTGTAATTTTGTAATTCCATCAAAAAAAACAAATCAGATTGGTCTGGCATGACTTATTTTTGAGAAACCCATGCTGTCTGAGTAATCACAGCATCCTTTTCTAAATGCTCACAGACCAACTGTTGAATTATCTATTCTAGGACCTTCCCTGCTACTGATGTCAAACTCACTGGTCGGTAGTTACCTGGGTCTTCCTTTTCCCCCTTTTTGAAGATGGGGACATTTGCCCGTCTCCAGGCTGTAGGGACCTCACCTGTTCTCCAAGAATTCTCAAAGAGAATAGACAAAGGCTCTGAAATTACATCTGCAAGCTGCTTTAATACCCTTGGATGCAGCTCATCAGGTCCTGGAGATGTAAATTCAGTTAAAGTAGTTAGGTATTCCTTTACTACCTCTTTTCCTATCTTGGGCTGCAGCTCCCACCTTACATCATTTATTCTGTTATCACCAAGTTGGGCATCGCTTTCCTTTTGGGTGAAAACAGAGGCAAAGTAGGTGTTGAGTAGTTCCACCTTTTCTCTGTCACTCAATAGCATTTCTCCATGTTCCCCATGCAGAGGACCTACCACTTGCTTGTTCTTCCTCTTACTTCAGACATAACCAAAGAAACCTTTATTATTATTTCTAACCTCTCTTGCAAAACTGAGGTCCTTCTGAGCTTTAGTCAGCCTGACTTTCTCCCTGCAACTGCTGGCTAATCGTGTATACTCCTCCTTTGTGATTTCCCCTTTCTTCCACTTCTTATACATGCCCTTCTTAACTCACAGCTCATCTGTAAGCTCCTTTTGCAACCACACCAGTTTCCTTAGATACCTCCCACTTTTCTTTCTTGTTGGTATTGTCTGCTGCATTTGGGCCTTCAATATTTCTCCTTTAAGAAACTCCCATTCTTCTTAGACTCCCTTCTCATTGCGTATTTCTGACCACAGGATCACACCTGGTAACTCCTTCAGCTTTTCGAAATTGGCCTTCTTAAAGTCCAGAATGCATGCCCAACTACACTCAGTTTTCCCTTGCCTCTGCATCCTGAAACTCAGAAGAATATGATCACTTTCTCCCAAGTTTCCAAGCATCAATCAGCTCCTCCCTTTTGTTGAGGACCAGGTCCAAAATAGATGATCCCCTTGTTGGTTCTCCCACCACCTGGGAAATGAAATTGTCAGCGATGCAATGGAGGAATTTGTCAGACCTTACACTCTTGGTAGAATTTGAGTCCCAAGAGATATCAGGGAAGTTTAAGTCCCCCATGATTATTATTTCTCTCCTTTTTGAATGTTTGGTAATCTGCTCTAGTAAGGCATCATCCAAGTCTTCAGTCTGGCTTGGTGGTCTATAGCAGGCACCCACAGTAAGGTCACTGTTGTTTCTCTCTCTTACAATTTTACGTCATTGTGCCTATGTAGGCAAATGAATTCTTTGTACAGATGCTTATATCTATGTATGGCATTACCCTTAAATTCCAGCTCCAGTGAACAAACTGTAAAGTAGAAAACAGCAAAATGCAGAAGTTTATACAACTTGCAAAATGCAGGGACGTCATCTCCTTGGATCAGGCCACCTAATGAACATTTTGGATTTCAGCGCATATGACAGACCATTCATACAAGAAGAAAGTCCTTTATGCAGTGAATGGACTCAAACAATTTTCTCAAAGGAAGGGAAGGGGAAAGAGAACTAGCTTCTATTTGGTCCCTTTCACTGTGCTTTTTAATGTCATGGGAGAGGACCAACTTACTGCACCATAGCCCACTTCATACAATACAAGAAGGCTATGCACTGGTTTCTGTGTAGGGAATCAATGGGCCAATCTTTCCTCCCTTCAATTAAAAAAAAAGCTTTGAATTCCATGTGCCCTCAACTACATACCTTGAAGCATATTGTAGGCCCAAACACATTAGCGCCTGTCTTTCTGTTCCTCCTTCCCTTTAGAAACTGGTAAAAGTAAATATGCTGCCAGGCATACTCTGCTATCCAGAAAGAATTAAGTACTCTTCAATCCCACTGAGATCAATGGGCTTTAATTTTGCTTAACTCATTCTGGCTTCTGCACAACATGTCATTATTTTTCACACAAGGAAGTTTATATAACTAACACCCCAATATTTAAATGTATTTTTATCTGGAAGCAAGTGCACAGAGTTCAAACAGACTTGCTTCCTTATCAATTTGATTCGAATGCAAATATGGTTTTGGATTGCACATGAAGTTCAGAAATCTGTCCTAAATCCGGTCATGAACCACCAGAAGGTATGTCAGGAATATGAAAATACCCTCCTGCATGGTATGTGTATGTATTTCAAAGATGTATAGCCCATCCTTCACTCAAAGGTCTTAAGGCAGGGTACACATAAGTATTAAAACATCTATCATCTATCTATCTCTGCCTCAAAACCAACAGCTATTATTTCAAATCGACATGATTAAGCGTAGAAATACAAAGAACAGAAAAATAGCATAAACAGAACAGAATAAAACTGACAACACTCAATACTCAATCTTCTCATTATCTATTATTTGCAGAACTTGGTCTCCAATCAAGATTTTGCACAGAGCTCCTTCTTAAGAAAATGGTTCCCTTGTTTCAAAATAGGCACATTACTTGCACACATAGTAGACTATGAAGAATTTAAAGAATAATATATTCTGAGTAGCCACCATTCTTACATTTCATTGATAACTACACTTCTACTTGAAAACTTTGGTTAGTAGGTGAGGGTATAAATATTCGTAAATCACAGAATTGTAGAGTTGGAAGGGAACCTGAGGATAATCTAGTCCAACCCCCAGCAAAGCAGGACTATGCAGCTGCCCCATACAAGGATCGAACCTGCAACCTTGGCATTATCAGCACCACACTCTAACCAACTGAGCCAACTGTTAATTATCTTTTGCTAGGATCATGCAGCTATGGCAGTGGTTCATGTGTAGGTGCATACTAAATTAACTTTACCCTTTTGCCTTTTATTAAAAATAACTCACCTATTGGTCTCAACAAAACCCAACAGTTAGGTGTTATTCTTCTATTTTGTTTCCACCATTGGAAGCTTACTTATTTACTCAGAAAATTTCTATAACTCAGTGGTGAGTCCCAACCATATTGAACACTGACTTCTCTCTGATACATTGGCATGATTACAGTGTATCATGTCCCTTTCAAAGAAAGAATTTGCTTTCCCTCCTACCAGTGTTATTTCAACAAGCCCATGATAATACTCCCAGTTAAAAACAAACAGCATATTTCTAAACACAGTACTGTAACTGCCACAATTAAGCGTATGGATGAAGCATCTATAGATAAAATATCTAGTGTCTCCAATTTCCTATAGGAGCCTCTTAAAATACTATTGTTTCATCTGCTTTGAGAAAATACGACTCTCGTCATAAACTTTGAATCATATATTTAAGTTATTTTTAATAACTGCATCTTGGTAATATTTTCCCAGAGCAAGCCAAAAGCACTCATAAGCTACTGTTCAATCTACCATATTAAATCTGGGATATTAAGTATATTTCCCAGGAACTGAGATGCACAAAATTCAATATATTTTACTCCTAAATAACATACTCGGGATCACTGTGTAGGTGATTTGATGCCTCAACATTAGGAGATAATATTTAGTGCTGATAGCAGTAACAGATATTTACAGCACTGAAGAATGTGGTTTGCCATACCAAAAAAAAAAAAAATCTAAAATGCATTCCATGGCCACTATAAAAGCATGTAAAATATTATGAGACAATCATAATAAGATAGGCAAACATATCTTGCTCGCATCCTTATTGGGTCTCACTAGCTGTGTAAACTATCCTGAAATCCAAACTGGGTGAGTAACAGTATATAATTGTTTTGAACACATAACAAAGCTCTGTGTTGCAGATTCAGAAAACTAAGGCTGCCTAAAAAGATTTACACTTGAAGACAACTATGGCTTCATCAATGCCACTTATAACTATGTTTTCTCAAAATCAATTACTACCAAGCAAATCTTTTAAAAGGTCAGGGTGGCAATGTACCTCCCAACCCTCCAATCTACAGAATTTGGGGCACCATATAGCCAAATTCTGTATCCACGGGGCCTCTTTTAAAGGACTCACTCTGTATATTGTGCTTTAAAATCTAACTTTAACTACATGATTGATACCTGCTCCAGCTATTGCCTGTTTCCCCCTTCAATAGTTCCCAAAACTGAAATAACTGAGTAAAGCACACATCATAGAACGAAAAACCCCCCACAAGTGATTAAGAGTTCTATAGCAGGATATCAATTAATTTATAGGAAGGAACAGTCCACTACCTGACTTAGACAGAACACTGGAAGCCACTGCAGTGTAATGGTTAGTGTTTGGGAGACTAGGGTTTGAATCCCTACTCAGGTATGAAGCTGAAACACCATAAAGGGTGTTTCTCAGTCTTACCTATCTCACAGGGGAGGATGAAATAGGGAGGGAAGAACCATGTACACCACCTTGAGATTGTTGAAAGAAGCGGTGGTATATAAATAAATGAAATCATCTGTCCTGTGTCCAACTTCTGCTTCCAGTAACCTCCAATTCACTGGTGAGGAATTCCTGACCTCCAAGTCCCTAGTTTCAGAAGCCACTTTGCCTATAGGACTACATATGTATAAAAGTATTATTAAGTAATTTAAGAAGGAGAATTCGGTAGCCAAATACCCTGAATACCCAAAGAAGTGAAAGAAACTGCAACAGCAGTTGTGCAGATGGTGTCACAAAGAAGCAGAGGCTTAACAGGCCAACCTGGGAAACTTAGATGTGACTCCCTCTCTGTCTGTCTTGGAAACAGGACTACAGGATCAAGGAGGATATTCCAACTTATGCTTTGCCAAGTCAGTGGAATCTATATATTTTCCATTCCTATGCATATTTCTTAAGGATGCAGCTAGCACCCAGGGGAGAGTAGGAGCCTTCTCTTTGTTTTTTAAGGAACAGATATAGCAATCATAACATGCAAGGTAACTGTTCAACTAACCAAAGAAATAATAAATAACTGATTGACTTAAAAGAAAAAAAGAGTGCTTCTTCATGTAAAGTTTTCCAGCCTTTCACTATGAGTAGGAACTTACACCACAGATTTTTAAGAAGAGTTTTGTACAGATTTATTATTAGAAGTAGAAAACCTCCTGAAACCAATGAGTCATTATGTATTGGAGGATACCAAGAACACCCATTTATTTCACTTCTTCCACAGCACTCAGGGTTTTTTTAAAAATAAATAAATAAATAAATTTCCGCCCCTCCCATTCTTAATCATTAGTCAAATGGATTGCAGGGACCTAACAAGAGTTGCCTAAAAACAAGGGAATTCACTTTGATCAAGGTATAACAAAAGGTTTCCCAACCATTTTTATTCTTTAAAAACAAACAAACAAACAAACAAACAAACATGTGGTTTCAAAATTTTGAGAGAGATTCCATTATTTAGTGAGCCTTTGCAACATGAGGCCCTACAGATGTTTTGCACTTTAGCAAAAGACAAGCTGGCTGGGGTGGATGGAAGCCATAGACCAAAACATAGGAGGGCACCAGGTTGGTGAAGCCTGCTTTAATGTTATCTGCCTCATTGTGATTTTATATGTCATATCCCAGTTGGCAGCCTGTGTGCCATAAGTGTGAAAGCTCTTACTCTGAGGTGCTGCCAACTTCATTGCAATATTGCAGGTAGTAAAGAAAAATACAGTCCTAGCATCTAGATTGCTATTTGGAAAAGAAGTGGGATCACTCCTAAAATCTAGCAGTTGGCCTGCAACATCATAAGCAACACACTCTTATAAAGGCAGAACAATTAAACAATTAGTTAACCTTCAGAATTATAATATTAAATGCCATTTGCAGACCTTGGCAAGGCAATAAACGGGAAAGGACCCCTGGATGGTTAAGTCCAGTCAAAGGAGACTATGAGGTTGCGGTGCTCATCTCGTTTTCAGGCCGAGGGAGCTGGCATTTGTCCGCAGACAGGTTTCTGGGTCATGTGGCCATCATGACTAAACTGCTTCTGGAGCAACAGAACACCATGACGAAAACCAGAGCGCATGGAAACACCATTTACCTTCCTGCCGCAGCGGTACCTATTTATCTACTCGCACTGGTGTGCTTTCGAAATGCTAGGTTGGCAGAAGCTGGGACAGAGGAACAGGAGCTCACCCCGTTGTGTGGATTTGAACCGCTGACCTTCTGATCAGCAAGCCCAAGAGGCTCAGTGGTTTAGACCACAGCGGCACCAACTCCCCTGGTGAAGCAATACCAGTGTAATGGAATACCAGTATAACAGAGCAGCTTACACTTTGTGTAATGGTGTGGCAAAAGCACCCTGGCTTTCACCACAAACCATTGACACCATGCAGATATTAGTACACCAATCATGCTCATGCATGGAACAGATCCCATGGGTTTAACTATACTTCTGCATGCCTCCAGTGCAACCAGTTTTTAAAGCAAAAAATATGCTGGGTAAGAGCGTTTCAGACAGGAGACCATGTGCCAACCAAGATGTAGAAACTGTGCAGACAGAACTCAAAGTATGTACCAACTATTTATTCTGTTATAAAGGAAGGGTGGCTCTTATGTCAACAGATAGAACCGTTTGGGAAAGATGAAACAAGCTGAATCCACAGGAGCATAATGAGACTTTGGGATTTAATCTACTCCTGACAGTTAGAACTAGCATCATGCTGGTCACCATCCTATGGTGAAATTATGCCTGCCTAAGATCACAGGGGACCAGATATGAACTTTTCAGTGCACTGAATTCCGGCAGGCCACATGCACTCACCTATCCATTCATAAAATGAACGGCCCTCCATTGTGGGAATCACTGGCCAGAAGGCACAGTGCTACACAGAAGAATGCTGCAAGAAAAGCCTGTTCAGGAATTCTCTAGTTGTTCTGGCAGCATGAAAAACTGCTGTGCAGGTGTGTACTCAGATACCTATGCAATCAAGATTCACTGTTGTAACTAATGAGGAATTCATTTGGCAAGAAAGAAAACAGGGGAGGAAATAAATGAAAAGGGGGAAAGGAGAAAAGAGCAGTAACGATCTGCAATTATCGAATAGGCATAAAAGCCAGCAAGACCCTTATGGAAACACACTATGTGTGATCACTGTGTGGTTTGGAGGTTTTCTTGGGGGGTGTACAGGCACATATGTATCTAAAATTGAAAAGCATAAGTGAGATAAATACGTTTTGAAACATGGCTGCTGTAATCAGGTAAAGGATTAAATGAATCTCCATGTCAAATATGCTTTCAACATTTAACCTAGGTGTGCTGTCATGCAATGTGTAAAGCAGCCCCCAAGACAGACAAACACATTCTACAAAACATCAGTAGGAGCCACCCCACATCAGCAGGGGTGCAGCAAACGTGGGCATCTTTGCTTGAAATGTGCATCTAAAGAGCAATCTGAAGATGTTAAAATGAAGAAGAAGAAAGTTGTATTGTGTTAATGAGGAAGGAAACTGCCGCAGCAAAGGGAACTTAAAAATAGCCTTTGAGCAACAAAACACCTCTCTCACATTCTTTGAGTCTGTGCTCTCCTATTGTGCACAGCTTAAATTAAAGGTAGCTTGTGCTGCAGGCAGACATGTGAGTCAGCAAGAGCTGCCTGTAGGAAACTGCTGACATTTTTTAATGGCTCAAATACGCTAAATGCACACACACACAAAACCCTTCCCACTCAGTAAGTGCAGGCGCACGTGCACGTGCACGCACACACACACACATTCAGAACAACCTTTCAGCTTACAGTTCTATTCTCCTTATTCAAACCTTGCATATATTTTCTTTTTCAAAATATTTTAATGTGAGTTATAATTAGCAGCTGCATTTGAGTTTCAGGAGTCAACTGCTTTTAGCTTTCTTATTTATTCAAACAAAGGACTTGAGCCACTTCTCTATTTTCAAAACTGAAATTGTTGTCACAGAGCACAACTTACTGCACGGGCTGTAAAATGCACTTCCTTTTTTAAAGTTGGGAGTCTTTTGTTGAACTTGGAACACTCACAGTATCAAATACTCTAGTTAAGAAATGACTTCATAAGCTGGAGAATAAAGGTTTATTTCTAGAAAGAAAAATGCTGGAATTTAGTCATACTAGAAGATAATGCATTTTGACCTCGAAGACCTAATTCACAGGCTTTGGATTGGTTTTTGAGAGGCAGGGGAAACACTTGCAATTATTCAGTAATATGATGAACACAATCTGCACATATTGCTGCTACTTCACTCAGGCTTAAAACTGTAGACCTGAAAACAACAGGATTATAGCAATCTATTAACCTTTTCAGTCCTCTTCATACAGTGGCCTGGTTCACACATAACTCTGAACTAAAATTTGGCTTAGCATGAATGAACAAACATACCAGTCCAAGGGAGAAAATCATGGCAGCTTCAATCCTGCGCCATTCCTGCAGCCACCATGCTACCAGGAGCTAAGCCTTGGTTTGGCTTAAGCATTACATCTGAACCCGTAGTTTGTCTCATTCTAAACCAAACAGATCGCACTCCAAACCAAAGCAGCAGGAACAGAGAAGGAAAGGAGCCAGGCATGAGTACGCTTACTTGTTCGCTCTAAGCCAGGGGATAGGAACTGCTAGTCCACAGGCCAATCCTGACCCACCAGGAGGTTCAATTTGGCCTTCAAAGTCATTTATACCAAACCATGGCCACTGTCCATCAGATGAAATTGCTGGGTAATGTCAGCTGATGGGCCAGGTTCAAACTGCTGGGTGAGGCTTCCCCAGCACATTTCCTGCAGGGAGTGCGCTGGTCAAGCAGACCCCTTCCCCCATCTAAGCCGGTCAACTTCAACAAGTGGGGAGATGAATAGATGAGAGTTGGTCTATGGAGAGAAGAGAAGTGAAGATCTTGCCTAACAGGCTCCCCACCCCTGTGTTAAGCCACAGTTTAGCTTCACAATACATGTGGACAGCTCTAGTAAAGAAATTAGCAGATACATGCCAGTATATTTCCTGCACTATCGCTATACTCCATAATGTGCAACAGCCATTCTTTTACTTTTCGACCACTATGTGAATGGGCTACAGGAACCCAGAGCGGAACACATAGAATGTACTCATGGGGTGGCGGGAGGATGGGGGTTGCTGCCCTGAAACCAGAGGAACAGGATCCTTCACCAGAGCCAAAGGGGTCCCCGTCGCCACAAACACAGTCAGCTCTGAGGCGTAGGGAGCAATAGGAGGTGCACTCCAGGAGGCAGAGGCAGGCAAGGGTGCATAGCCCAGCTCACTAGCTCTGGGAGATTCCTCAGCTAGAGTAGGCTTAGGTGAGGGTCACATGCTTCGTCAAGCCCAGACGTTGTAATCAACACACAAGGTATAAAAGGGAAGCAGAGCTGAGGTGCTGTGTCTGCTCAACTTTCCATGTAGATGGACCTTGGCTTGGATGTTTCAGAAGTTCTGTGGAACTGCACTTTTGGGGACTGTATACCCCAGGGAGATCTTGCTGCCAGGTACGCCAGGGGTTCAGGACACGGTGATTTCAGAGTATTCTTAATTAATTTCAATCTGAATATGTTAGGATAAGTGATTTGAATGCAGAAACAATATTATCCACATGCACAAAAATTGTAGAGGCTTCAGGTTTAGGGCCAAGTAGGAAATTACTATACCAATTCATTATTCTTTTAGGATGACAAATGCTGTGGTCCTAAGTGCACCACTAAATGCACAGGGAATTACTTCCAGGAAAGCATGCATAGGGTATCAGTGTATGCATAAAAAGCATTATCTTAAAGTCATTTTATATAGCAGGAAAATAGCAGCATACCCAAGTATAAAAACTGGACTACCCAAAGTCTCAATGAGCAAGTGAAGAGTACCCATTTTTCAACCTTCCATAGAAGATTACAAACATTATATGTCACTCACATAACATATCACCAAATTGGTTAGTTTCTGTGTTGTTTTTTTAAAAATGCTACCCCTTTTGCCTTTTGATTTGCATGCATTGTTCATTCAATAGCTCTTCTGTCAATGCTGGTAATTGTTGTACTAAGCCAGTAGCTTCAATTTGAGCTCATTATTGATCACACAGAAATTTATATGCATTCCTCTGCTCGCTTGCTCTAAAATTATCATTTCAACTCTAGCAGTGGCAGGCTAAGTATGACGCTTTTCAACACACTACAAAGATGCTTCAGTCTGACTAGAAAGCAAAACGAGCATGCTGCAACTCAGCTGGCTATGCTCATACATTTTACATTTTCTTGAGGCAAGCTTCAAAATGAATACTTAATTTATGCAGCTGCCATAAGATTCTTTTTATTTTATTTTATATTTTGTTCTGCTCAGAACAGAAGAAACAGTGACCAAGTTTTGCAAGAGCTGAGTAGGCATTATTAGCACAGTTGTAGCAAACCGTATGCAGATTTCAGAAAGGAAAAATGGGCACTTGAAGTATTCCAGGATAAACCATTATGTTCTTTGAAATCTACTAATGGAAGCATGGTCTGTCTATATTGCTAACATAGGAAGTTCAATTATTTCAAAACATCTGTGCCAAATTAACAGTGTAACATATTATATTTACTCCCTAACACCACAGGGCATTCAACGAAATTGGTACAGCTATAGCTGATGAAAGGCTATGTTAATCAGAAGATGCATCATATGGGGTCACATAAAAGACGGAACCAGATATATAAATTCTGCATGCCAATACATTATCATCAAATATTGAATTGATATGAGGCAGTATTACTGAATCACTTTGTTGTTGTTGTTGTTTAGTCGTTTAGTCGTGTCCGACTCTTTGTGACCCCATGCACCAGAGCACGCCAGGCACTTCTGTCTTCCACTGCCTCCCGCAGTTTGGTCAGACTCATGTTTGTAGCTTCGAGAACACTGTCTAACCATCTCGTCTTCTGTCGTCCCCTTCTCCTTGTGCCCTCCATCTTTCCCAGCATCAGGGTCTTTTCCAGTGAGTCTTCTCTTCTCATGAGGTGGCCAAAGTATTGGAGCCTCAGCTTCACAATCTGTCCTTCCAGTGAGCACTCAGGGCTGATTTCCTTAAGAATGGATACGTTTGATCTTCTTGCAGTCCATGGGACTCTCAAGAGTCTCCTCCAGCACCATAATTCAAAAGCATCAATTCTTCGGCGATCAGCCTTCTTTATGGTCCAGCTCTCACTTCCATACATCACTACTGGGAAAACCATGGCTTTAACTATACGGATCTTTGTTGGTAAGGTGATGTCTCTGCTTTTTAAGATGCTGTCTAGGTTTGCCATCGCCTTTCTCCCAAGGAGCAGGAGTCTTTTAATTTCGTGACTGCTGTCACCATCTGTAGTGATCATGGAGACCAAGAAAGTAAAATCTCTCACTGCCTCCATTTCTTCCCCTTCTATTTGCCAGGAGGTGATGGGACCAGTGGCCATGATCTTCGTTTTTTTTGATGTTGAGCTTCAGACCATATTTTGCGCTCTCCTCTTTCACCCTCATTAAAAGGTTCTTTAATTGCTCCTCACTTTCTGCCATCAAGGTTGTGTCATCTGCATATCTGAGGTTGTTGATGTTTCTTCCTGCGATCTTAATTCCGGCTTGGGAATCATCCAGCCCAGCCTTTCGCATGATGAATTCTGCATATAAGTTAAATAAGCAGGGGGACAATATACAGCCTTGCCGTACTCCTTTCCCAATTTTGAACCAATCAGTTGTTACATATCCAGTTCTAACTGTAGCTTCTTGTCCCTCATAGAGATTTCTCAGGAGACAGATGAGGTGATCAGGCACTCCCATTTCATTAAGAACTTGTCACAGTCTGCTGTGGTCGACATAGTCAAAGGCTTTTGCATAGTCAATGAAGCAGAAGTAGATGTCTTTCTGGAACTCTCTAGCTTTCTCCATAATCCAGCGGATGTTTGCAATTTGGTCTCTGGTTCCTCTGCCTCTTCTAAATCCAGCTTGCACTTCTGGGAGTTCTCGGTCCACATACTGCTTAAGCCTGCCTTGTAGAATTTTAAGCATAACCTTGCTAGCGTGTGAAATGAGTGCAATTGTGCGATAGTTGGAGCATTCTTTAGCACTTCCCTTCTTTGGGATTGGGATGTAGACTGATCTTCTCCAATCCTCTGGCCACTGCTGAGTTTTCCAAATTTGCTGGCATATTGAGTGTAGCACCTTAACAGCATCATCTTTTAAAATTTTAAATAGTTCAGCTGGAATATCATCACTTCCACTGGCCTTATTATTAGTAATGCTTTCTAAGGCCCATTTGACTTCACTCTCCAGGATGTCTGGCTCAAGGTCAGCAACCACACTACCTGGGGTATACGAGGCATCCATTTCTTTCTGGTATAGGTCCTCTGTGTATTCCTGCTTATTTAATCAATCTGATTTCGATGCTGCCCATCTGGTGATGTCCATGTGTAGAGTCGTCTCTTGTGTTGTTGGAAAAGAGTGTTTGTGATGACCAGCTTGTTCTCTTGGCAGAACTCTATTAGCCTTTGCCCTGCATCGTTTTTAACTCCAAGGCCAAACGTGCCAGTTGTTCCTTTTATCTCTTGACTACTTTAGCATTCCAATCCCCTATAATAAAAAGAACATCCTTCTTTGGTGTCATTTCTATAAGGTGTTGCAAGTCTTCATAGAATTGGTCAATTTCAGTTTCTTCAGCACCAGTGGTTGGTGCATAAACTTGGATTACTGTGATGTTAAAAGGTCTGCCTTGGATTCGTATCGAGATCATTCTATCATTTTTGAGATTGCATCCCAGTACAGCTTTCGCCACTCTTTTGTTGACTATGAGGGCCACTCCATTTCTTTTACAGGATTCTTGCCCACAGTAGTAGATGTGATGGTCATCCGAACTGAATTCGCCCATTCCCGTCCATTTTAGTTCACTGATGCCCAGGATGTCAATATTTATTCTTGCCATCTCATTTTTGACCACATCCAACTTACCCAGGTTCATGGTTCTTACATTCCAGGTTCCTATGCAATATTTTTCTTTACAGCATTAGACTTTCCTTTCGCTTCCAGGCATATCCGCAACTGAGCGTCCTTTCGGCTTTGGCCCAGCCGCTTCATCAGCTCTGAATCCACTTGTACTTGTCCTCCCCTCTTCCTCAGTAGCATGTTGGACGCCTTCCGACCTGAGGGGCTCATCTTCCAGCGTCATAACTTTTATATGCCTGTTGTCTTTGTCCATGGAGTTTTCTTGGCAGGGATACTGGAGTGGCTTGCCGGTTCCTGCTCCAGGTGGATCACGTTTGGTCAAAACTCTCCACTATGACCTGTTCATCTTGGGTGGCCCTGCACGGCATAGCTCATAGCTTCTCTGAGTTATTCAAGCCCCTTTGCCACGGCAAGGCAGTGATCCATGAATCACTTTACACAAGCTGAAAGATTCCCTTTCAGTGTTTCAGAGGGTATACAGAATTGGATTTTAGAAGTGAAACAATGAAACTGTTAGCTATATCCTAGTGGAACACATTATTAAATACTTACAGGTAAACCTAAAGAATAGCAATGCTTCACTACTGCTATTCAAGAACATACACATTCATTTATTCGAGCTCATATCCTCCCTTTCTGGAGGCTCAACCTTTAATATCCTTTATTATCAACTTTAATAGAATCACAATACAGAATAACTTAGGAACCTACAATAACAATTCACATACATATACAAATGGTAATGCACTTAAGGTTACACCATACCAAAAAATCTGCACACACACAAAAACTACTTCCCATGTAGATTGCCAAATTATATCATATATCCATATACCAAAGATAAAGGTAAAGGGACCCCTAACCATTAGGTCCAGTCGTGGACGACTCTGGGGTTGTGGTGCTCATCTCACTTTACTGGCCGAGGGAGCTGACGTACAGCTTCCAGGTCATGTGGCCAGCATGACTAAGCCGCTTCTGGCGAACCAGAGAGCGCACGGAAACACAGTTTACCTTTCCGCTGGAGCGGTACCTATTTATCTACTTACACCTGACGTGCTTTTGAACTGCTAAACATATACCAAACAACCCATAAAAAGTAGCTCTACTTCATTCAATATCTATTGCAGGAATGTACATGAAGGAATGATCACACACTATAGTTTGCTATCATATCAAAGCTATCATGCTCAGCAAATTTCCTATTACAGCACCAAGTATCTGCAAGGTTCCTTCTCATATTATGTATCTGAACATACTTTTATCAAATACTGCCTCTAGCTAGTAAGCTACATTATTTTTATAGACTATTATTACCTCTGAATACCAAGGCTTGATGGCAAACAAAAGATGAATATCCCCAAGACAAAGACAGGGACATGACCATGTTCATGTAAATATGAGCACTGAAGGGTCTCTGTCACTGGCCCAGTTCAAATGTCATAATAAACCACTGTTTTAAACAAACTATGGTATGATGTGAATCAGCACGGCTGAAAAGTTTGCAGTGTTCCTCCCTGATTCCTGCTACTGTCATGGATCAGACAAAGCAAGCAAGAGCCTGGCTTATCATGTTGTCTGAACCTAGATTCATGGTTTGTTTCCTCCAAACAAACCACAAATAGTAAGCCAAGCATAAACATTTGCTACCACTTCTGGTTTCTTTGGAGGAAACAAACCATGAATGATGCTAGCTTTTTTGTCAGTGTGGCGGGGAGTAGTGCTTGTTCACATTAAATCATAGTGATGTGACCTGCAAACCAAGCCACTAGCAATAGACCCAATCTGGAATGTGATCACCTAAACTAAGCTAGTTTATCTTGGCTTGGAATAGGGCCCAAATTAACTCTTTCAAATTTGGACCCTTTCCAAATTCCATGTTGGGTTATGCTCTCAAAGATGTCACTGGGAATATGACAATGCCCAAGGCTTGTTGCTTTCCTCAAAGCTTTTCATTATTCCCATTGCTTCCAGATAAGAGTAACCGGTACTGTGATTAGGCACTCATACAGCAACAGTATTTTAGGCAGCAAAATCCCTAGGAATTGTATTTTTCAAGGTATCTTCCAGGGTCTTTATGAAAGACACTGAAGACAATATTTCCTAGAGTCTTGGCACCCAGAATGCAGGTATCAAATGAAAGCTACAGCAGCAGCTGTTCTACTTTATAAGAAAGAGAAGGGGCTGGCAGTAGCTGTGGCAAGAACCAATGATAGGAAGGCTGAACAAATCAGAAGCCAAGTCTGAACTCAGAAGAAATTTGGCTTAACTCATAATTATTGCAGAAGCTCCAAGAAGGGGAAGTTCATATAATGAACTCTGCTGCATAACTGAGAATGTCAAAACCAGATATATCATCCAAAGCAGTTTCTTCCATATCAAGGCTGGGATCAAAGATCTACTTTAAATATGTTTAACGACATGTGTGCATGCAGAGCCAAACTTTTGAATAGTGTTCTTTATACAGCAAACCCCCTCCCTTCCCAACTGCCATTATCACTTTAGCTGCTTTTGAAAATCAACTACATTTCAAAATCAGTTTGCCACCCAAGACAGGGGAGGGCTGCCATTCAAAAATACCAAGCCAAAGGTTCATTGAGCATGTGGAAACAGTTGTATAGTTCTTAGGCTCCCAGCTGAAGTATGCAACAATTTTACCCCAGACCGTATCCATTTCTGAATGTGCATATGCTGCATTTTTATACATGGGCCACCACTGAAGAAACATGTAATCCTGAAAAGTCCCTATAAGAATATACCCTGTGATTTATATTTGGGTTAAAAAGCACTACCTGCTCTGTTTTCACACAGAGGTTGTTCACAAAAGGTCACACGTGCATTTCTTTGTCTGGATAAACCCAGATCTTTGGGTTTTGTGATTAAGGCTGCAATTTTATTCACAGCTTTATTGAACTTCACTTCTGAGTGAACATATACAGGATTGCACTGCAAGTTTCCCACAAGGCTCTCTAGTGGCAAGTTAAGTAGCAGTGTGTAGTCATCCCTCCACACCTCAACCTGTCTCTCCTGCCTACAATTGCATATGAATGCATACCTTCCAGAAGTTAATTAGGTCTGGAGTTTACCTCAGCTATTGCTTGAACCTCTACAGTATTTGCTCATCAAGAGATCTCTTAACTCTCTTGAAAACATCAATCATCTTTATAACATCGCTGTAGGCATTACCTGTACAGCTTGAGAAAATGAAGCATGTCACAGAACAAGTTATCTGCAGAACTGGGAATACCAACGTACAATCCCTACTCTTATTCCCACGCTTGTAAAGCAGGGAGTTGAAAAAGAAACACAAAACAAAGTGTCATCCCTTTTACACTAAGAATTCGATGTCAAGCATCCAATATTTTCAAGGACATATCTCAATTTGGGCTGAAGTGTGAGGAAGTATTCTACAACGGGGCAGAACTGGCACCGTCTTACAATTCTGACATTCATTTAAAAAACAATTGGAGTATTATTTACTGTTTGCAGGCTAAAATGTATTAGCATTTTGTTTTCTTAGCTATGTTTCCTTAAAATCTATTTATTGTCATATCAAAAAGCTACAATGCTGACATAAACATCTCAGATACATCTCTATTAATTTTTTTGGGGGGCGGGGGTATATTTGATGTGTGTTGAACTTACATAAGCTTCAAGTAGGTAATAACAATTGTTACTCATTAAAAAAAAAGACACGAGTGAATCTTAATGAGTGAAGCAGGCTTAGCCATTTATAAAACACAATACTGTATAAAGGTAAGGCATGGAGAACCTTCATCTTGTGGGCCTAATCACGCTTCCCCATTTGGCTCATGAGGCCATTTTGATCACATCATGCTCATCTGCTCCATGCCCAACACCATATGAGAGACCTGGCTCAGCTGAAGTGGTGTAGTGTTTGGCGTGCCTACAAAGGCCTGTGCAAAGTGCTATGTACAAGTGTGTAACAAGATGTGACAATCAGCTGACTTGGGGGTCTTCACAGCACCCAACATCAGCTGATCATTCCTGCTTTACAGGTTGAGTCTTTGACTGCAATATTTGATTTCAAACCATGAGGACAAAAAGATGGGGGGCTTACCTAACATCATTGTGGCCCTGCCCACCTGTCCACTTGACCATGGAGTGGGATGGGAGAAATAATGATCTGAAACACCAGTCAGATGCAGTTCGCGATCCCTGCTGTAGGTCAAGTCCTGACTATATTTGCTGGGGTTGTGGTGCAATACTAAAATATGACTTTAACACAGGCATAGGCAAACTCGGCCCTCCAGATGTCTTGGGACTACAATTCCTATCATCCCTAACCACTGGTCCTGTTAGCTAGGGATGGTAGGAGTTGTAGTCTCTTCAGATAAGGGCCGAGTTTACCTATGCCTGCTTTAACACTTATCACACTTTGGCTCACATGTTCTCGCTCCCTGGTATGGATATAGGGAGAGGATTAGAATCACTTTTTATTAAATTAATTTGTATTTACTTTTACGCTATGGTTTTAGAACAAGCCAGGATAATACTCAATAGCATGATCATGGCTTATTTGAAAAAAACAGTTTACTCAAACCAAAATCCCCCTAAATCCATATGTAACTAACTCTGGTTAGTTTACAATGTGGAAGTGGAAGTTGAAGCTTCCAATTGCCTTTTTGCAGCTAGATCAAAGGAAGACAGGGGAGAAGGGTTCATGTGAGCCCAATACCCAGCCGACTCATGCTCATAATGCTATGAACTGGCATAGTGAAAGGCACAGATTGGCAAATAGTCCAACCTAGAATAGGAAGTCATATTAAAAGAGTGCTAAATTATTTTTACTGCCAAAGGATAACATTTATTAGCATTTTATTCTAAGAAAATATGATTTTAGTAGAGACAATACATAGTCGTGTGCTGCC
Source organism: Podarcis cretensis (assembly GCF_951804945.1). NCBI lineage: Eukaryota > Metazoa > Chordata > Lepidosauria > Squamata > Lacertidae > Podarcis > Podarcis cretensis. Next base: position 81,462,917 of record NC_137172.1, on the reverse strand, counting down.
TAATCCTGTTCGTGCTTATTCAGAAGAAAGCCCCATTGAGATCAATGAAAATTTTACTCTATGTGCTTTTGAATGTAGGCTAAGACTGCACTTCTGTTCACACTTACCAGGGAGTAAGTGCACTGATCAGAATTGGACTTGTTTTCAGTAAATATGCAATGGATCGGTCTGTAATGGTCCTAAACCCTAAATACGAGCATTTTCCTATGTAATTCTAGGGAGAAATTGTACCAAATAGAGGACACGTGTGTACCTAGCACAACATATTATGTGTGTTGTATATATGAAGTATAGCATAGTGATTGAGTGGCTGAGCTACAAATAAGAAATTCCTAGTTTGAAATTTGCCTCTGCTTTCATTAAGTCATGTGCCAATCTGTCCCAGGCATTGCCTTCTCTGACTGGCAAGTTCTCCAGGATCTCAAACAGAGATGGGTCTGGCATGTCACCTATTTCCTTTTAACTAGAGATGGCAAAAAATTCAACTAGAGACTATTTGCACATAAAGATGTTCTCTGTCACTAAACTACGGCCCCTCCGTGTAAGGTGTCACTTCCACATCCTGATAATCTAAAATAGAAAAAAAAGTTTACTCAAAATCTGCTAGTGCCTCAGTAATGAAAAGCCCAATGATCTCACAATAAGCGTTTTAAAAAAAACGTCTGGTGATTTACAAAAATAGCCTGTTCCACAAAAGGAGAGGCATGATTTCACACTTAGCTTACTTCATGACAGCCAAAGCCTTTACAGTTAAGAGGCCTGGTCTGTATGTTACATTTTAATGATCTGGGAAAATAATTATCGGCGTTAACATCTCTCTCCAACTTTATACAGAATAGAGAGAGAGAGAGAGAGAGAGAGAGATGAAAAATGTGGTCTTTCATTTAGCATTATCTTATTTTGGGAACCCACTAGGCAAGTGAGATATTTTGTTGGGAAGTAATTATCCTTTGCTGTGCAACTCAACAGATTAAATTGATATAGAAACCACTCTTTAAAAAAACTATGGCACAATCTTTTGTGTTACAAGAAAGCATCCTCTAACGTTTGTCACAAATAATTTAAAGGAGAGTTTTGCTTGCCACAAGGCACTTCCAGTAATTAAATGATTTGGCAGCCTGACGCTATAAATGAAGCAATCATTTTTGATGTCCTAAGTATGCACACTTGCACACAGTGACCCAAGTACTTTCACAAATGCATGTTCCAGATTTCTCTCTGGGAGGAAACAGAACATAAATTTATCTTCAAAGCAATCAACAGAATAATACTAGACACTGCCTTTGAATACACAGGAACTTGCAATGTAGTATTGACTCCCAAAGTGTTCATTGCATTGCAATGCACCACAAAGTAATTCCTATTATGCCCCAAAGAAGGAAAGGGAGGAAGAAGGGGAGGCAAGAAAGGATTTGAGGTGCTGACCAGATGGACATCCCCAATCCATATCGACTTATGAATAGGAAACCCCAATGGGAGGATGAGGGCAGAAGCAGCGGGTATAATGAGAGCAGCTTTGCATGCCTTGCCCATGCTGGATGGCTTTAATAAGGATCTGGCAGGAAGCATTTAGCCACCCAGACTGAACAAACAAAACAAGCTCACAAAAAGAAACCCATCTCCTCTCTGCCCGCTCACTATTCAGCACCACCTGAAGCAACCCTCAGCAGCAGCAGCAGCAACAACAACACAACCTCTTCCTTTCTTAGAACTTGTCTCAAAGCATTCCCAGGTTCTGCACAAGCTTTTCCCAACCCCAGTTGAGAACCATCAAGTCGCTGTTGCAACACAGGAAAACTGGAATGCACCGGAGACACATTTGGGGGAAGGGGAGAATTCATAAAAGTAGATGTGCAAGGCCAGGGAATATTTGCCTGCCAACTCCCCCTTCCCTCTTTCCCAGCTTGTTAAAAAGGCCTCGCAATCTGACAGCTGCTCGCATGAAAAACAAGAGTCGCTCTCTCTCCACTCCACCCCTCCCCTTCCCCGCTTTCCGACTTACTATCCAGAGCTCCTCCTCCTGCGGCTTGCTCAAAACACCCATCCCCGGGCATGCACAGGGCAGTCACCACTTTTCCCCTGGCGCGCTGGGACGGAAGCTTTAATGAAATTAAAAAATGCCCACTGTATAAGGCAGGCCTAACCCTCTCCACGCCACACACACCCCTCCCTTCGCTTCGCTCCTCCCCAGCCACCTATAAAAGCCACCCTAGCGCGGGACTCCCAACAGAGCCAAAGCAGTGCCGGTCACAATTCACATTCTCTCTCTCTCTCTCTCTCACACACACACACACAAAAACAGATCTTCTCGGAGCGCAACACACGGCCGTCCGCCTCCTCACAACAGGTCTGGCTTCGCTTCGTGTACACTTCCCGCGCTGCAACGTCTCGACTTTCTGAAGCCTCCGGATCAACGAGGCTGGTCTCCCGCCAGAATACAAAGGCGCAAAGGCAGAGAAATAAAGCGCAGGCACATTCTCCCTCCCGCCGCGAGGAAAGCAGCCCTTTCCCCCCAGATAACCCGCGGCGCCAAACTTCGCCCTCTTCCCATCCTGAGAAGCAAGAGAGAGAGAACGAGACTCACCTTCTCATCCACGCAACTTTCGACAAGCGACCGGTCCTTTCCCTGCCAACGTCGGGAAGGGGGCGAAATATATCTATCTATATAGGTCTTTAAAAACAAAAACAAAAAAAAACAAAACTGGATCTCGCTGAGGGCTCTCGCGGTGGCCGCTGAGGTGGTCTGTAGAAAAATGTGCGCCTCAAAGAAGGCGCCGGTCACATACCGACTTGCTCGCCGATCAAAAAATAAAATGAAATGGAAACAACAACAGCCAGCTGCCTCGCGAAGCGAAGTCTTGCACAGGAGGAGTTTTAGATATGCCTATGTACACGCGCATATAGGCATGCATATACATAGACATAAAAGGAGGGGGGGACAGAAATGGATATAGACATATAAAAGGGAGGGGGCGGGGAAGTGGAAGAGGGTGGCGGTGGTGGAGGAAGAAGAGGCTGCAACGGCGAAAAGGGATGTGGGGGGAGGCAGAGAGAGAGAGAGAGAGGTGGCAGGGGGGAGCCACGCAGGGCTTGCTCTGCCGCTGCAGCGCTCGGGGGCTTCTGTGCACAAGGCGAAGGCGGAGGCGGCGGCGGCGGCGGCAGCTCCGCGCTTCTTCGCAGCCCGGCGTCGTCGTATTGTTGCTGCTGCGGCTGCGGCTGCTGCCCCCGTCCTGTTGGTTCCACTGACTCTCCCGGTGGCTCGCGCTCTTCCCAATGGAACGCCGCCTACTCCCCTCAATCGCTACATTGTTGACATTCGCAGGCTGACATCATCCTCCTCCCACCGCCGCCGCCGCCGCCGCCACTACCAACTACCGCACACACTCACATACATGCATGCATGCATACAAGGCATAGAATCCACCCCGCCTTCCCCCCCGCCATTCACAATAACGCCGCGCAAATCGCGTAGCGCACGCTCCTAAGGCGGCGCGGGCCCGCACGCGCACAACCGGGCGTAAACCCGCTCTGCGAATAGGAGCTCCTGCGCTGCTGGCATTCTCTCCCAGGGCTCCTGCCCGCATGCGCACAGCGGCCTCAGCGATTCCAAGCGCTGCTCCTTCGCTCCTAACTTTTCTCTCTCTCCCTCCTCCTTTTCTGTTCGCGCAGCTATCGAAAGGCACACTGGGAATTGTAGTCCTCCTTTTCCCTCCTTCCCTCTCCTTCCTCACTTCTGCGTTTGTTGGAAGAGCCAGGGAAGGGGAACTCGTTTGTAACGCAGCCCCAGCGGGACAATAAAGCAGCCACAGCCGCTGTGTATGTGTGTAGCCGAAAGGGGCATGAGGTCATTGTTTCTGTGCTGAACGACTAGCGAGGACTTTGGTTCCTGAGAGATGCATTAGGCGAATTCTGAATACCACCTCCTTCTCCATCGCAAACTGAAACGTGTTTAATAAAAACGTGGCAAGCGCGAAGCTAACATAATAAAGTGGTAATCACCAATATGTGCTAAACGAAGTGCTTTCGTGGAATAATAAATGGGCTTAGACTATGGGCCAAGACAACACAAGCATCAATGGGCGATAAATCGATAGGTGTTTTAATTTTTTTAAAGCTGCATTGTAAAAAGAGCTCTCTCTCTCTCTGTCTCTCTCTCTCTCTGTCTCTCTCTCTCTGTGTGTGTGTGTGTGTGTAACATTCAATAGCTTATATATTGTAAACCACCCTGTGATCTTGGGATGAAGGGAAGTATATAAACTTAATAAAAAATAAAATAAACAAGTAAATTGGTATAAATAATATGCTGCATTGATAATAGGAGGAACATGCACCTGCTGCCTCTGGAGCTGTGGTGGCATCAGAGAGAGAGATCCAGGTTCTAACAACTACAGCCCCCCCACCTTACATGGTGGTCACTGGGGCAGTAAATTGTTTAACTTAGTATTGGCTTGATTTTATTTTTGCAAGCCTTTCCATGGTCCTGGCTTTATACCTCCACTTTCCCTCCTTTTAAAAAAACAAAACAAAACAAAAAGCCCAGGTATTTTACATCCTGCACTGTGTGATGACACAGTACCTGCCATCCTCTTTTTCCACATTTTGCCATAATTGCAAGGGCTTTTGCCAAAGTTTTCCAGGTATGACACAAAGGCACTCCAGGGCAGCCTCCACAACTCAGCACCATAATGCAAAGTCCTCTGGGCAGCTTACGAGTAAAAGAAATAAGGGAGGGTGGAATGAAAAGAATGAGACCAAAAGGCTATTACTATTCAAAGTTCAAAAGCATGTAAGATCAGAAGTGACCCATGCACCGCAGAAGGAATGCCTCCCTGCAGCTGTTAAATTAGCTGACCATAGTTTGCTACCCAGATAGCAGCACCAATTGCCGCTGTCTTGAATAGGTCGTTTATTATGTTGTATTTGTGTAAGCTTTACATAGAAAGGTAACAAACACATATAGTGGTACCTCAGGTTAAGTACTTAATTTGTTCTGGAGGTCTGTTCTTAACCTGAAGCTGTTCTTAACCTGAAGCACCACTTTAGCTAATGGGGCCTCCTGCTGCCGCCGTGCCGCCAGAGCACGATTTCTGTTCTCACCCTGAAGCAAAGTTTTTAACCCGAGGTACTATTTCTGGGTTAGCGGAGTCTGTAACCTGAAGTATATGTAACCTGAGATATCACTGTATTGGCCAGTGGACCTCCTATATTACATGACCTACAGCTTTTCTTTTCTTTTCTCTTTTTCATTTCATCTCTATGTGTATGTATATCTGTATGTGTTTGTGTGTACACCATACATATATATGAGATACATGCATATATCTGTCTGCCAACTTGAGGATAATACTCCATGTGTTTGATGAAGCCTAATCTATATGCATTTAAGCACATTATCCCTCTTAGTCTTTACAATGTTGCAATATTGTATTTGCTGCTACACACTAATTACACTATCCCTCTGTGATTCAATGAGAGAGAGAGAGCACTCATTCATGCTTGATTCATTGATCTGTTGATTTCTCACTTATTTCTTTAATGTTCCTTGAACGTTCTTTCGAGATATTGCAATATTGGCATATGAATCTCACCCTAGCCAAACAAAGCAATAAATATATGAAATGAAAATAGTCATCACTAATTGTGCTCATTATCGCAACATACTGTGAAATGCAGGGAAGTAACTCTCCAACACCTCTTAATGGAGAGTGGATGTGGGATTTATTGATAGCAAGCAGAAAACAACCTCATAATGCACACATTAAAAAGCAGCATTGAGCCAGGCAAACGAATTTGAACCCTGATGGAACAGGGAGCAGCCTTGTTGTTTTGATATTTTTTTCCTGTGGGTTGCATTTAAATGTTTATTTCATAAATCAAACATTCCCAAATGCATTATCTCACCTATCAAAGCTGATCAGACCTACATGTGCATAACTTAATTTGGACCATGCTTCATATTTCTGAGGATAAAAACAGAAGAAGAACCTGCTAGATCTAGCTTCAAGTCCATCAAGTGCACCAAAGTCTAGCCTTATAAAGTGATCCAAGTGCCAGTGAGTTTTGCAGTTTCCCAATGTGCAGCATGAAGAAGTACTTTACCTGTCCTGAATCTTCAAATATTCAGCTTTGTTAGGTGATCCCAGATTCTAATATTCTGAGATGAAGAAAACTCTCTTTATTAAATTCCTTTATCTACACACTTTCTCCAAACTATGCATAATTTTACACAGCTCTGTCATGTTTCCCCTTCCCTTGTACTCCCAACTAAAAAGCTGCAAATGTTGGAACCTTTTCTAATAGGATAGTCACTCCAGCCCCTTGATCGTTTGGTTGCTTATTACTGAACCTATTTCAACCATACACTACCCTTTATGAGGTGCAGCAGCCAGAACCAAACACTGTATTCCAAACATGGTTGCACCATAGATTTGAATAATGGCATAAAGATATTGGCAGTTTTATTTTAAGTCCCTTCCCTAATTATCCCTAGTATAAAATTTGCTTTACTCATAGCTGATTTTCATTGATCTATTCATCACAATTCATGACCTTTTTCCTGGTCAGTCCCTGCCTGTTCAGTCCCTATTAGTGTTTATGTGAAATTAGGATTTTTGGCTCTGATGTGCATCACTTTACACTTGCCCACATTGCATTGCATTTGCCATTTTAATGACCATTCACTCAGTTTCAAGAAATTGTTTTGGAAACCCCCACAACTGCCTTTTCTTCTTACCATTTTCAGATGGATTTTAAGACTGAATAATGTTTACAGTGGTGTGTAAAAATGTGCTAGAAAAGATTTCAGATTTGTTCAGATTTAGGACTGTAACAGCTTCAAACCAAGACATCTAAAAAGGAAGAATTTTCAGTTTGCTAACATCAAGCAAAATTGAACGGGTGTTAGGCACCTGCAGGGGATTTTATATCTTTTAAAAAAATGTTTCCATTCAGATTTTAATTCAGCACCACCTTTGTATTCTGCTTTGTTCTTCCCATACTTTGACAGGAGAGGAGACAATTTGCTGAGCTTATTGTTGCTTTAGCATGAGGAGGGATTTTTGTTGTTCTAGTGATGAGTCATGCAGGATATAGCAGATGGCATAAAAAGTGAAGCCACAAAGATATGAAAATACTAATGAGGTTGAGGAAGAAGATTGGTGTAATGAGGCTGAGTGAGTGAAAGCCAATAGAAATGATGTAGGTCAGTGGAAAGAGGAAATCCAGCAGGCACAGCACGGCTGGACTTGAATTTGCAAGATCAGAGAGAGAAGAAACACAATGGATGGAGGAGGGAGAAAGAAGAAAGAATGATTGTCTAAGGATAGCCAGAAGAAGTTGTGAGACAACAAACTAGTGAAGCCAAAGGGCAATCTTGGGTTTGTAGAGCTGGAAAAATCCTTGAGGACCTGAGCCGCTTGAGGTATAAGAAATGGCATCACACACAAAAAAGAATTAATTAACAGAATACAAATCCCACTGTTTCTTAAATCTGCATGCCTCCAAAGAATATATAAGGATTTACTGTAACTTGCATTCTGCAATTCCAGTAAGCAATAAACAAGATCCAGTTTTCAATTAACCTATTACCTCGGTGCCTACCTCCCCTAACTTTAATTAAGGATTTTAAGTAAACATTGTACCTTGAACTGAATGAAAATGAAAGGACTTTATAAAAGACAGGTCTTTGTAATTTGTTTATTTATTCAGAAAATGAGAGGTTTTGAGATCGTAGGAATATATATATGATAAAATATATTAATTGAAACTGATTGCGTATAACTACTACTTTCATGTTGTTTCATATATATGAAACAAACAAATAAATGTTATCATTTGTGAACAGTATCCAAGTGCTTTAAAAGTACCGCATGGTGTGATTATGGCCATAGTTAATAGTACTGAAACGCTGAGACACACAGGCAATAAAAGTCTGGAAAGTCCCTTTGTGATTGACACTTGGGTAGTTACTAATATTTTACAGCAGGGTGGTCCAATGCTTGGCCCAAGGGCCACATGCAGCTCTCAATGCCTTTTTGGTGGCCCTTGGCCACATTTGACGCCCCACCCCAGTCCTCACATTGCCTTCCCAAAGCCCAGTTATCACTTTTCCAGCTTTGGGAAGCATCATGCCAGAGCCTCATGAGCCTCATGCCTCCTTTTCAAAACTCAGTGTCTTGCTTAGCTGGTTTTGGGAAGGCATCATGAGAGCTGGGGGGAGGGAGAATCAAATTTTGGCCTTGTTCTCCACCCCCGTGCGACAAGGTAGTTTGTAGCCCACAGGTTTCATGTCACAATACTCTTGACATGAAAAGCTGGACTGCTCTGCCTTATAGCATGAGCCAAGCCATATCTACTGAGAAATAAGTCCCACTGAGTTCAGTGGGGCTTCCTACCAGCTAAGTGGGTATAGGATCACAGCCTTATACGGCTTCTTTAAATGTGTGATATTCATTAAAGTAAATGAGTGCTATCCAGAATCATTTATTGGAAATGAGTTTCATAAATAATAACATATGCATAGTTGGCATATCACTTAAGAGGTATAACTTGTTGGAATTTTGTTTTTGACTTTTTAAAAAGTTTTTTATTTATACAACAAGAAAACACACACACACACAAATACCAAATTACACACAAATTACAAAAATAACCATATACACATAATTTTCTTAGCAAACAATAAAACATCTATTGGTCTTAACACTAAAGACCCAACCTCCCGTCTATCCCATATTTCAAATTTATATTACTTTTTGCCAGTACACACTTTTATCATAATTAAACTTATTCTCAGTAAATCTAATTTCTTATATCTACCTTGCAAGTGTTACTGAAGTTCCTCGAATGCTGCAACAGAATTTAAACTACTATATTTATTTTTCAGATAATCTTTGAAAACCTCCCATTTTGAAACAAATTCCTGTTTTGATTTATTCTTTATTTTTTCTGATAAACCATCTAATTTGGCATATTCTGTCAGCTTTTGGATCCAATCTTGTATAGAGGGGATTTCATTACTCTTCCATTTTGCTGCGATCAAAACTCTTGCTGCCGCCGTTGCATATAAAAAGATACCCTTCCTCTTTTGTGGAATATCAAAATCTGTTATTCCCAGGAGGTGGGCCTCTGGTTTTTTATTGAAAAAGATCTTTAGCATTTTTTGCAGTTCTACATGGATACTCTCCCAGAATACCTGCATTTTCCTACATGTCCACCACATATGGTAGAATGTTCCTGATTCACCGCATCTCCAACAATTACTTGACACATTTTTATACATTTTTGAAAGTTTCCATGGTGTTAGATACCATCGATGTTGCATTTTTTGAAAGTTCTCTTTAATCGTGTAACAATTTGTGAATTTCCAATTGATCTTCCATAAATTTTCCCATTGGGCCATGGTTATTGAATGGCCAAAATCCTGGGACCACCTCACCATTGCCACTGTTACCTCCTGCTCCTTGAAGGAGTCGATAAGTTTTGGAAAGAGTTTTTCTTTTAGAATTTACAAGAACAGATTCGAATCGGGAAATTTCTGTTGAGAACCCCTTTTGTTTGTCAGATTTAATTTTTTAAAATAACTGATGGTATTGGAACCAGTCTGAGATGTGTTCTCTTATTTCCTCAAAGTTTTTTAATTTTATTTGGTTATCTTCATTTTTTAGAAGTGTTTTATATGTTGGCCAGCTTTCCTGAGTATTTTTCCGTTTTACTGCTACGGCTTCTATTGGAGAAGTCCACCACGGGACTTTAGGTTCCATCAGGTCTTTATATTTTCCCCATACAGCAAAGAGTGATTTTCTTATTATATGGTTGGTAAAATTTTTATGAATTTTCGCTTTTCCATATATCAGGTAGGCGTGCCATCCCCAACGGTTGTCAAAACCTTCCAGGTCCAAGAGGTGCGGATCCTGCAATGTGCACCAATCTTTTAGCCAGGTGAAACAGGCTGCCTCGTAGTAAAGTTTTAAGTCGGGTAGGGAAAAGCCTCCTCTCTCTTTTATGTCTATTAAGATCAGGTGTTTAATCCTAGGTTTCTTCCCTTCCCACAGGAATTTGGAAATTTCTCTTTGCCGTATCCTAAGACAACCTGCTTCGCCCAGTATTGGAATCATTTGGAATAAAAAGATTAATTTTGGAAGCACATTCATCTTTATAATTGAAATCCTACCCAGAAATGTTAATTTTAGTTTACTCTAGGTTACAAAGTATTTTTCTAATCTCTAACCAAGTTTTGATGTAATTATCCTGAAATAAGTTTATGTTCTTGGGGGTGATCCAAATACCCAAGTATTTCACTTTTGAGGAGATTTTCAGGCCCAATATTTTTTCTAAGTCGTCCTTTTCTTCTGTGGTTACATTTTTAACAAGCATTTTTGTTTTTGTTATATTCAGCTTAAAGCCTGCCACTTCTCCAAATTCTTTAATAAATTCCAGCACTCTTTTCAGACTTTCTTTAGGGTTTTCAGTCATAACAAGTAAATCATTGTTTTTGACTTATTTTAATTGATATGGTAATTAGCACACATGGTATCCTACAGCAGGGGTGGGTAGATGGTAGATTTGGCTCTACTAAAGGATCTCTGGGTAATTTGCAGCTGATCAGCAAGTATTTCTGGCTCTCAATTCTTTAATAATAGCAACAACAAAGCAACTTACAATATTTTCATCTGAATTACGCTGCTGAAATTAAGAAATTAAGGCTGCTGAAATTAAGTGGAAGGCCTGCAAGCTCAGCTCAGCTCAGGCTCTGTAAACAAATTCCTAGGCTCAGAATGTGCTCAGAAACACCCTATTATTTAATTATAACTATATATCTTTTGCATCTGGCACTGATTGGTAGCTCTTGGGGTTCCAAGAGCAAAAGAAGTCGATCTGACAAGCCAGATGTCTGCTCATACTTGCCCTACAGTGTTCCTAAAATACATATAAAGCACATTTTACAACTCTGCAACCTGTGCAAGTCATTTGTCTGCAAGGAAGAATTTAAACCAGAGAATATAAATTGGAAGCTTGCTTATTCTGTTCTTTAATTCTTTACCATGCAAAACAGATTGCAAATGCAGAAGTTCGGGTTAAAGGTGTCAGCTGCCTCTATTGACAACCTATTTCCTACCATGTAACTAAGTGATAGTGCACACACTTTGAATGCAAAATTCCTAGGTTCAAACCCCGGCATCTCCTGCTAAAGTTGGGAAAGATTCCTGTCTGAAATTCTGAAGAGCTGTGCCAGTCAGCAGGCAACACTAAGCTAGATGAATTCACCTTCTGATTTGTTACTAGGCAGCTTCCTCTGTTCCTATGCTTATGTGTTTATCCTATATGTAAACTGTTCCTTCTGTTTGTTAGTAAGTGGTCTAGACTCTAGAGTCTTTCTCATCTAGGCAAATAAGGATCTAAAAAGTATAAAGCTGGGTGGCAGTGGACTGCATCTACCAGCAGGGTCAGAATTTGTAATTAAATGACCATAATCTTAAAAACATCTTCTATAGACCTAGAAATGCCCCTCTCCTCTGTGGATCAGTAGCAGCACGTGTCTCTTCATAAATCACTTTTGAAATTTAGGGGATGAAATATATATATGATATAGCTTGTAGGATAGCTGCATCATCATCATCATCAACAACAACAACAACAACATTATCATCAACATCACTATTATTTGTAAGCCAAAAATTCTACTGAGCTAGTGCTAACTCATTGCGTAAAGCGAAGCAGCTCTTGGAATTCCAACCAATTTTCTTGTGGCGCAAATGCCACAAATAAGATGGGGAAAATATAACTGGGGGAAAGTTTAATGTGGGAAACAATCCTAAAAAATCACAATTTCTGTGATGTATTTTTTCATCACATTTAAAGTTGGATTTTGTATTTCCCGAAGGTCTCTTAATTTTACTTATTACAGTCAACATAGGCAAAGGGACTGTCTGTTACATTACAATGCCCCATTGAGTAATGGACTTATTAAATACAAAAGATTTCAAATGCATGTCTTCCTTCCTTCCTTCCTTTGCAAAATCAGTTTTAAGGGACAACATCCTTAGTTGAAAATGTGAAATGTGTGTTGGGTATTTGCTCTGTGGCATTTTTTTTAAATTAAAAGAAACCTGATTACAAAGAACAGTTAGCATATCATCATTATGCAGCAAAACACTATTTGGCTCCAAAGTCTGTAAAGTACATCCCACTCCCAACTTGTCTGTGTATGTGTCTCTCTCTCTCTGTGTGTGTGTAAATCTGATGCAGCATTGTTCTAAATATAGTTCTGAGCAGCCCACTGCACTCTTTGCAGAGCTAGGTTTTGACATTCTATTCAGCCTGATAGAAAAAGAAAAGAAAAGAAAAGAAAGAAAACATACCCTCCAAAACGGTCAACATAGCACATGGGGGCGGGGGCAGGTAGGATAGTTGAATGGAATATTTTGTCAAAGAAGGCCAATATCTTTTAATTTAATCTTTAAAGGTCAATGTTCAAAGTGATACTATCTAACCATAGAAATGCACTCCAGTCACACTCATCCATTATATTATGGAAGTCAAGATATCCTTCCCTAAAAGGCTTGATTTCTGAGCACTGTTTTCATTGCTGGCTCACCATAGGATGAAAAAAAAAAAGGAAGGAAAGAAAGAAAGAAAGAAATTCCTTTAGGGCAAAGATGAGCTACATCAAAGCAGCAGCACAGCAATGCAGCCTTTGTTACTACATGCTCCTTTCACCTACATTACCCATCCCATCTTGCCTTTAATTTGTCAGGGAAATACTAGTAATTCAGAACCTTTTCTAGGATCCATATCATCCATATAAATATATCAAATCATGAAAGCGCATGGGACATCAGGTGATTCCTCTGCAGCTCCAAATTAAATGGAATGAAGTCCACTGCCAGACAACACGGACTAATTGTCTTTACATTTCTGTGCTTGGACCTAAAAAGCTGCCTGTACCATACCACTTGGGAGAGGGGTGGGGGAAGGAGCTGCTCTTGGACTGACGATACCTAAAGGCAAACAGAATTAGGACCAGTGGATCTGAAGAGTACTTGGAAGCGGTTGCCACTGATTTCATAACCCTGTGGTTTACTTTTGAGTAATGCATTTAGGGTTATAGAAGACTTCCTTATAAAACAAAGGAAAAAGAAGAATGGCCCTTGTAATAACATCAGTAGGTAATAACATCACGTGGGTAGAAGATGTTCTTGGACTGGTATGGGAGCCTCTTTAGAGAATGGGGATTTCTTTCACAGACACCTAGGTCACATCATCCTTAGCTGGGATGGAGGAAGATGTGTGCCCCCACCCTTCAGAAATTTAGCCATTGAGAAGACCAGCTATTGAGAACTGATTTCCCTAACACAAAGCAGATACTTGGCCACTTTTCAGTTTCCAGCAGTACTCCTGTGTGTGTGTGGTGAAAGGGTTTAGATGGTCTTCCAGTTCATTGTGATAATCAAAGAGAATCATTAAATTACAAAGAGAGCGAGAGCACCTATTGGTCATCTCTTGGTCATATCTAATTTTGGGTAGGGTGAGAGTGCTTTTCAAACTGCAAGTTAACTAGGATTGCACCTCAAGTTATTTAAATATGTCCTTCTCATCTAAATACACATGGTGGGAAGAGTCACAGCTGTAAACTCAACCACTTTTTGCAAGGGGAAAGTGGTTTGAGAGCAAGCAGAGCTTCAGTCTGAGAGCATGGCCCCCAAATACAAGGTCACTTCCCTTTCAACTGGTGGGGAAGCTAAAAAGCAGCCATCCTTGGCTGGAAGTGCTAGGTTTTTTTACACTTTTTTTACGGCTTCTTACAGGTCTTCCTGGCTTCAGGCATTTTGGGGTTTGCACGCAGTTCCTGGGAGCTGAACCCTCGTGTAAGTTGTGGGCTTATTGTATAAAAACGGGCCATCAGTTTCTTGTGCATTTGGTGAATAATGCATCTTTAGGTAGATCATTCATTTGAGTTCAGCACAAATAAATGGAAGGTGTGAGACTAAACATTTCCAGCTGTTTAGTAGCAGCTCTTTTTTTCTTCTTCTATTGCTGCAGCTTTGGAAATCCAGGCCCCTTGATGTCAGGAAAAGGACTAGACTGTTAATATGTATCCTAATAGAAGATGTTCAAAGGTGAAATTACATACTGAAGTTTAGCACCAAATTGAAGTAACAAGATATCTCTTCCCAGAAAGGAGATACCGTTTAGCTTGGCCAGCCTTGTTAGAGATAATAAAAAGGCAAGCATTGCACAAATTATTCTAAGTAAACACAGAGGTAATTGAATGAAAACTATGAATCACTCCGTGATGCACCAGATGTTAACAACCTTTCCAGAACTGATAAGAACTAAGCTAGTTATAAAAGACTAGAAGAAGCAAAACTCTTAATGATGCGGGCCTTTGATTAGCTCTGAATTTGGGAGGATGTCAGAGGGATGTGTCACTCTTTAAGAGGCTACATAACAAGTTATTTCCTCTGTTCCTGAAGGGAGAAAGAAACTTTATTGAAATAATTTCTATTGTTGCATCCTGTGAAAATATTATTAGGACAGCAACAGAGGGTTGGAGGGAAAAAGAGAGAAAGTTTAATGCTAAGCATTCATGTAAAGACAAGTTCCTCAGTTTTATAGCATAATGAGCAAGAGAAATGAGTCAAGAGAGCTGCACATGTACCTTTCTTGAATTTCAAAGATGCACCTATCTGAGTGAATTGAACAGACTTGTTGTAATTGTTGTACTCAGCAGCAAAAGAAAGATAAACTAGATGGCTTTGCCTCTGTCTTATTATTTTGATTATCAGATGAGATTATGTGGACTCTGTGGGACACTCTTAAATTAACCTGTGGCCCTCCAGCATCCCTGACTATTAGTCATGATATGTGGGGCTGAAAGGAGATGGAGTCTAACAAATCTGGAGGGTAACAGTCTACCCTAGCCTAGCCACAGTTTAAGGATCAAATTTTGTTCATGATAAATTTCTGGAGGGGTCAGGACTCAGGAGAGACAGGGGACTGTCAGCAAGATTCTTGGACTCCCTGTCAATAGAGTCCAGGTAGTGCAGCGTCAGGAATATAATTCAAGTTTGCTCTCATGGCAGCGGCAACCCCAAATTCAGCACTTTCCCTCCAGGAGAACCTAAAGGAAAGCACACCACCTTGCATGACGTGTTTAGCTGCAGGTTAGTAAGTTTTGAAATCATTTGCTACTGGGTGTAAGGTCACTTTGAGAGGATTTGTTTATTGAGCGCATGATAAAAAAAATAGGATAGAAAATTATTACAAATGAACATAAATACATATGGCATATAAAAATAATTTTGTGGAATCTATTAACAATTGCAAACAAACAGTATGTATATTAATATCCAGAGCAAGAGATTGCAAACATAAACAGTGAATACCGACAAAACATCAGTACACGCTGTTAGTGTTTGCATTCTAATAGATATACATTGCTTGTTTGTAAGTGATTACATTTCATAAAATTATACCAGTATATGTGGATTATGTTTGCACTCTCTCACTCTGGATATTAATAAATATATATCGTTTGCAATTGTTATTAGATTTCATAAACTTATTTTTATATGCCTTATGTCTTTATGTTAGTTTGTAATAATTTTTTTGATCCCAATAATTTTTTATCAAGCCTACAGTTTGTAGGAATTAATTTCCTTTTTTTGTACCATCTGTTTATTGAGCATTCATCCTGATTTGTTTGCACGAGGTTTGAGCGGAGGCTATATGGGAGGGGCTTTGCTCCCTTGGATTTACCAGAATCCCTAGAATCCCAACTTTCATTAAAATAATAATTATTGAACCTGAGAAATGAGGCAAGATATGCAGTCACTATCCTTCTTATTGAGAAACTAGCTTGTTCCTCCCTTTCAGTGTTTTACTTTTGTCACTCCGTCCCACTGGAGACACCCATGTAGAAATGTGATTGTATGCATCCTTATTTATTTGCCTTTGGGGAGGCTCCCAGACACCACATTAAGCACTTGCTACCCCACATTTTGCAGTGCGTTTTCCTGTGGTCAGAAATGTTCTCTCTCTTTTTTGGAAGAGCACCAGATCCACTTTAATTGCACAACCTGGATCTGGCGGTGTGCCATTGAATCTCACTCCCCCCCCCCCAAAGAAAGGAATAGTTCCCAAGCACCCTAAATCAATAATGAGCAATTTCTTGCTATCCTTCCCCACCCCCTGGCTTGTTGACTTCCCTCATTTCCTTCCAAATACTAACTTGAAAACTAACTTCAAAATGGATTGAACATGAGGCATTGCCGCTCATTTTCACCCAAGCATTCTACCAGCTGGAGTCTTAATGACAACACTGTTAAGTGTTAGTTAGTACAGTGTACTCTTTCTTTAAACAAAGCTTTTCATATGCATTCCATGAGAGGAAGCAGATTGTTTGCAATGTTTATAGAATATTGTGCTCTGCCTATTGTTATAGTGACACATCATCACCTACCTTATTTCTGCCATCTGTTTCATATCATGTGTGTGTGTGTGCCTGTGAGTATGCGTGTCTTTTGTTAGATTCAAAATACTGTTTGTTTTTATGGCAGAAACGTCAAGCAGGGAAAAGGACAAAGAAATGGAGGGAGGGTTTGGATCATTCTAAATATAGGGGGGGAAAGATGCTAATAAATCAAAAAGCTGCTGGAGGGAAGAGAATACCCAGAAGAAATTAATCTGAGGGTATTGGAAGAGATGTGGGTGGCACTGTGGTCTAAACCACAGAACCTAGGGCTTGACGATCAGAAGGTTGGCGGTTCGAATCCCTGCGACGGGGTGAGCTCCCATTGCTCTGTCCCAGCTCCTGCCAACCTAGCAGTTCGAAAGCACGTCAAAGTGCAAGTAGATAAATAGGTACCGCTCTGGCGGGAAGGTAAACAGCATTTTCATGCACTGCTCTGGTTTGCCAGAAGCGGCTTAGTCACGCTGGCCACATGACCCGGAAGCTGTCTGCGGACAAACGCCTGCTCCCTCGGCCAGTAAAGCGAGATGAGCGCCGCAACCCCAGAGTCGTCCGCAACTGGACTTAATGGTCAGGGGTCCTTTTACCTTTACTATTGGAAGAGAAAGATAATGTTCTTGTAATGAAAGAAAGCACTGGTCTGATTTTGTATTTCTAACCCCAGTGAAACCATTGGACTGGATCCAGTAAGGTTCATGCACAAGGTGTTGTGGCTAATACTGAATGTGGAATAAGTCTGTGAAGTCTGAAAGGCAGCCGATATGCCTTTGCATATCTGCAGCATTGATGGCACAGTAGGAGGAAAGAATGAGAGGAAACTCTCATTCTTTCCTCCTACACTCGTCTCACTCCCTGACACTTCTCTGCTCAAAATCCCACTCCCCATATTATTATAGATAGATATATGTACATAACTTGTTGCAGGTAAATCAGATAACTGCTGATAGGGATTCAGGTGTTTCCATAAATAAAGATCCCCAAACCACCCCTCCTGAAGTTTCATATTCTCCTTAACATCGTTAAGGAGAATGAGCAGCAAACCTGGCCATTGCCTCGATTATGGTGAGATGCGCTATATTTCTATTAAAATAACAGTAATCATGTATAAATTTGCATCTGTACATGCAATTAGCATGTGCACATGTTATGCATATCAGCGACATCTTTTGTCCTGCTTTTCCTCCCTTTTCGCAATGTGTAAGTGGCCACTCTATTAATTAAATGTACTCAGGGATGAACTAAGTGGGTTGGATTGGGGGGGTTGAGTGGGTGGGTGGGCGGATCAGGATTCAGCCTCCAATGAAAAGCTACATATGAAAAAGTGATTTCTCTGCTTTTCAGTTTATATCTTTCAGTGAGTCAAGCCAATGGGTTGTGTATAAATCACAGCATAAAGTGCAAGGCAGTGAAGATGTCAGCTCTGTATATTGTCCCAGCACTCCCAGTGCCACTCAGTGTTGATGATGACTAATCCTTTAATAGCTTATTTGTCAACAAAGCTGCAGAGAGGATTTATTCATCGTGACAAAGGTAGTTATAGATGCTGCCACAGTGCAATATAGATGGAACCAGTGTGTCAGGCAACAGTTACGAATGCTAATTTGAAACTGCAATCAAATACTAAATGTGTGTCTTTGGACACAAGGAAAACAGTTTGTATGTATGTTGATTAGATCTTGTTGCAGGTTTTGATTTGGATTAAGTTCCTACAGAAAGTAGAAATTTCAGTAGAAATACAATTGTTTGAAGATGGAGGTGAGGGACCTGTGGCCATCTAACTTTGTTATTGGACCACAACTCCCATAATCAAGGATCCTTGCCCATACTGGCTAGGTCTGATGGGAGAGGCCCACAATAACTAGAAAGCCACACACTCCCCTTCTGTTCAAAAGCTGGGTGTGCAAATCTAGGGAAGAAATTTGCTGGAAACTAAGAAACATGATATGATTTTTTTAAAAAAAATATTTTCCCCAATATGATTTACTTAAAATGCAAAAGAAATTTTGCCAGTTCATTTAACTGCCAGTTGTTTATCAAACATATGTGGTGTTTCTTTTTTAAATAAATGAATGAATGAAGAGTTATTGAAGGATCTGGAGTTCATATCTGTCAAAATGTTATATTATACTCCTTTGCAATACTTTCTGTTTTTATCTATTCTATATTAGGTTTATGTATATGGCTACATTTTATGTATCTTGTCAAGGTACTTTGTACTTACTGTGCACGTGTATGTTTGTGTGTGCATTTACCTATTGGAAACCACTTCAAGATCATTTAGATAGTAAGTGGTATATAAATAATAAATAAAATCAAAATGGTTCAGTAATGGAAATCTAAATATCCACTTGTCATTAAAGACAACACATTTTCAGCAATGAAATTGACAGATATCCTTAGGATCAGATGAAAAAGGCAATCCAATAATTTCTTTAAAGAAAATAGTACTCTTTCCTATAATATATGAATAAGAATAAATGAATATGAATAAAGCCAAATGAAATAATTATCTTTGTAGTCTTCTTTTTTCTCCATTTCCTTTCCTTTTCCTTCTTTTTTCATAACTTGTAATTTGTATATCTGCTAAATTTTATTTAATGCTAATACAATTTTTTTTAAATGAAGCCTACCCCCAAAATTATACTGGCATAGTAAGGTCATTCTTCTTCCTGAAAAAAGACAAGAGACACTTTCCTTGAACTGTTATTCTGTTCCCTTCCCCCGCCTATGTTCACATGTGGTTGAACATTACTTGAAGGCTGATGTTGAGAATTTCCTTAAGAAATTTCATGCTTCATTACTTCCTTTTATGAGAGCAGAGAAATAAATTGCTGTAATGTCAGCTAATGTGATTAAAAGTGTTCACATTTTTCAATAAAGAAATCACTGCCCTGATTTGCTGAACTCTTCCCCAAATACATTCACAATCACCCTTTATTCCACAATATCGTCACAGAGCATATTGAAGTATTGCTGTGCTGGATTAAGGAAAACAGAGTGAGCAAGTTAGTGAGGCAGGGGAAAACATTTTAGATGTACCTCATGAGAGATGAACCTCATGAGTATGGTTTACAAAAAGTTAAATAAGATGATGACTTGGCTGACGGGCCAGCCACAATGGTCCATCAACCTGGATTGTTGTAGACTATGTACATGGGTTCAAATTCTCAGTTAGCTGTGGTTTGGATATGGGAGCAGCTGTAGCTCAGAGTTAGAACATGCAGTCCCAGGTTCAGCCCTGAGCATCTCCAGCTAGGGCTGAGCGATCCCTGCTGAAATCCTGGAGGGCTGCTGTTAGTCAGGGTTAAACGGCGGTGAACTAGATAGACCAATGGTCTGATTCAGTGTAGAATAAGGCATCTCTCTATGTTCCTATGACCCGGAGCCACTTCATACATGCAGACTTCGTTTTCAATGTGTGTTGGATGTCATGTTTTAATGGGAGCTTACAAGTCTGGAGTCCAACTTGCACATGCCATTCCTAAACCATTTGTTGAAGGATGGTCGTAATGTTTGGGCTATACACATTGCATTTGATGAATGTGGACCCTGGTGGAATCTACACACATATAAAAAATGTTCTGACAATGCTTAAAAACAAACAAACAAACCATTAAAAAAATACATTGAATTTTCCATTAGGCTCACTATCGCCATCCAGTGTCACATTGTATATTGCACAACGTTTTATTTGCAGCTGTATAGCTAAGTCCACAGATAAAATTGTGACATTCAATGAAAGGACACCAAAGAACTAGGGCCACTTGCTGTGATCGCAGTCCTCCACTGGATGTGGAAATCTGTCTGGTTTCCACATGTTTAAAGTAGGAAACCTCTTTCTAGATCAGGTGCAGGGAACCTTTGACCCTCCAGATGTTGCTGAACTGCAACTCCTATCTGCCCAGCAAGCTTGGCCAAGGATAACAACAGTTGTAGCTCAGCAACATCTGGAGGGTCAAAGGTTCCCCACACCTGGTGTGTGTGTGTGTGTGTGTGTGTGAATGATTGGGCACATTTATCTTTCACAGTACATGCATATTGTATACAGATGCTGGGAAGCTATAGTCTATCTTCCCAAATAACCTGGTAACTTGATAACCAGGCTTTAAAAAGGCTTCCTAATCTGACCAGAAATAGTTTGGATCCCTTTTCAAACAATCAAACCATAATTAGATTTCAACCCGATCCTAAGTCTGCATTCTGGAATCTTGTTGCTTTTGTTACCCTTCTTATTAATAAAGATATAACTAAATGAGCTTCTAGAGCAGTGGTTCCCAAAGTTAGCGGTGGGATTACCTGGCAGGGTGCTAAGAGACAAAGTGGCAGCAAAGGTGTGCTGGAGGTAAAAAAGCTGTTGTCGCTGGGTCCGTTTAATCAATTTTGTTGAATTAGTTAAACTAATAAATAGTTTTAATTGGGTTTTGAATAAACGTGCAATTAATTGTGACTGTTCTGAATTTTATTGTGTTATCCTTATGGTGTCCTGCAAACTGCTATTCTGAATGCAGTAATGGTTTTTTACAAGATAGGGTAGAGGATGTGTTTATGGAACCGAGGGGGTGATGGCCAAAAAAGTTTGGGAACCATTGGTCTAAAGAATGGGGGGGGGATAGTTTGAACATGTGTTTGCTGCAGTCCAAAGAATTTACATGCAAGACAGAGAATATGTGCTCATCTTGTTTCTGTTCATCTAGTATCTGACTTCTTTAGCTCTGAGGTAGACTGTAGGTAGGAAGCAGCACACTTTGTGGGAGGGTGGTGGAGAAGAGATTAATAAAAGTATTTTGTTTCATCACAAGCTCTATGGGACATGTATAAGGCATTGATGGCTGTTTGTTGAGGACAGGAGAGTGCCCTGAGCAAGAAGAAAGCAAACACACTATGAAAATAGTCAGCAGGCCACTTGCCAGAGAAGAAAGAGGAGTATTATTACAATAAACCTATTGATTGTGCATTTAGCTGCTATGTGAGATGATGACCTCAATAATGTATGTTTACCCTGACAAAGTACGCAGGTAACAAATCATAATCTTGCATCATGGGAATCATTTTAAACAGAGATTTACAGTACTTCCTAAAAGTGTGCCCTAAGCCAGGAGATAAGTCTTCTAAGCCTGTATTTACTACATGGAACACATGTTTAACTCTGGGTGATGTGATTTCTCTTGCTGCTAAAGCTGCTACTGCAGCTCTGGGGCTCTGCAAAGATGGACATTATCTGTGAGTTAGTTTGTTTATAGTATAGCCCACCTTTCCATATATAGGAAGGCCAGCAATATATGTGCATTGAATATGCATGTGATTGAATTGCTTTCTTTAAATGCGTCTGCGTATTGTGTAGCACAGAGTATGTCGGACCTGAATAGTACCAGAGGAATGTGGGTTCAGATGCCCACTTAGCCATGCAGGAGCCGTGAAGGGGCATACAAGAGGAGATACTCCCAAGCTGCATTTTAAAATATTTAGCATTAAAAATAAATAAATGAAAATGCCTGCAGCAAAGAGGGCACTTTAAAAACAACAACGCAAAACTGCATCTTCTCTTTACATAAGAAAGGGGATGAAATTCAATTGCTGATCTGTTGATTCATAACATTAGATGAAAGGAGAAACTCGGCACAGCTGCTCAAAGAAAGATGCAGAGAGCAAGAGACAAAGGGGGGGGGGGACAGAAAGCATCTGTCAAAGTATCTCAGGGACTAGAAGGTACGACCACAGTATGTAGCAATAACCCCAAACTTGGATGGCAATAAAAGGGTTTAAGACACATTCATGGGGGATAAGACTATTCAATGGCTGCTAACACTGGTGCCTATGTACCACTTCTGGTATTGGACGTGGTATGCCTCCCAAAGTATGCAAGTTCCTGGGACTCACAAGTGGGGAATGTGATGTTGCTCTCACACCCTACTTGTGGAAATCCCATAGGCATTTGCATGGCCACTGTGAGGACAGAGTGCAGGACTAGATGGGCTTTGGGGGTGATCCAGAAGGGCTTTGGGCTAACTCCAATTTTGGAGGGCTTCCTTGAACAAACTGTTACTTGGTACCCTATCAGATTTTGGCTAGCAGGCCTATCACTGTGTGTTGTCCTGAGTCAACACCTGGATGGAGCCTTGGAAGGGATAGAAGGATGTTAATATCCCAGTGTTGTTGTGTTCCCATGGAAACTAATAGTTAGACCAATTCTCTTAAGTCTTTTGAATACTTGAAAGGGGAGGGAAGCAGATTTCACCCCCCTCAACCCCCACTGTGGATGTTGCAGTTGGCATGAATACACTCTATACACTTAAAGTACCCCTACAAAGAAATAATTGGAACTTCAGTTTATCCAGCTAGAATTCCCAACACCCTTAACAAACTACTGTTCCCAGGATCCTTTGTGTGGGTGTGGGTGCTTTATATACACAGAGGAAGAGACAGAGAGCTGAGTTTGGGTTCTTCTTGCGATCCTAGCTGTCTTCCTGTAGATCTGACATGGGACTTTGGTTATCTGTTTGGTTATCTGTTGCAGTGTTTAAACTGTGCCTCCTCCTGTGCCCAACCTGTACAGTTGTAAACAAAAGAAAATATGATAAAATGTCAATACGCCTCCAGTGACTTTTCTTCCAAAGAAAACCAGACTTGGGTAAGCCCTGCACCCCTCACTATTTGAGAAGCGGGGTGAGAATAACGCTAGTGTGAGAGTGGGATTGTGTTTACACAGAAAAGAACTGTCAGCTGATGTGACTGAGCCAGAATGGAGGAATGAGAAGCAACACATTCTGGTTCCATCAGTTTCAGACGGCTGCAGTTCCTGCACTCCAGAAGCAAATTCTGGCAGTGGGAGCAAGCCAGAAACCTATGCGTTTCATAGTGTAAAAGAAACGGGGATGAGAGGTTCCTTAATTTTGGACTGGGAAGGTAGGCAGAGGGATAGAAATTTCTTGCTGCCAACTTGAATGGACTAGGACAGCTTGTTTTGAACAATGTTCCACTGGACAGATGGATAGTTAGTTCCAAGGAATGGATTTGACTGGTCAGGGTAACAGAAGAAAAGGAAACCATTTGCCCTTGAGGGACAATATGATTGGAAGGATGTCCCTTAGATCTTCCTGCAGCAGTGCCTTGAAAGGCTTTGTGCAATACAAAGCTTTGGAGCTTCATGTAAACCCTGGATAAAAAGTCTGCCCAGGACAATACACTGTTTGTAGATGGGAGCTTGTGCTTTTTTGGACTACCTATTGATTTTTAGGAATCAGTCCAACAGCTTTCCCACAGTAGGTGCTTTGGTCACGTCTAAGATTCACTAGAATGTAAATTTGCAAAGATTATAACAGCAGAGATTTTGTGGGCCTGTGCCTTCAGATGGCAAGGAAAAAATGGTTTGCACTGCAGCAACGCAAGAGATGGGAAAGATCTGTAATGTCTTATATGAAGATATCTTTCTGTAATGCAGTTCTGATGTCACAAAGTGGAACTTCTCATAGCTCAGAGATGTGGGGTGAAAGCAACAATACATTATGCAAGGTTCAGCTGCTCCGTGTACCATCAAATATTTCATATTAAAAATTAACGAGTCGGTGGCTGCCAGAGCAAGATGCAAATGGATGGAACAGGAGTTTAGGTCACCTTCTTTAGCACCAAGAGATTTAATGAGAGACGAGTTTTCCATTACAGTTGAGAGTACTGCAGTGAAGGATTAAGGAATATATCTATCTTGAAAACAAACCCCTTCCTGATGGTTCTTTGGCTATTTTGCCCCTCCACCCACCCGCTTAATACAGTACAAATAATATAAGTAACAAAGGGCTTCATCTTTTTTTTTTCATCTGCAATGCACTTCTTCATAAGGAAAAAAAATGACTTATGTCCAAGATTGAAGCTTTTCAGCTGCTTTCCATCCTGCCTCTCAGTCAGGTTATAGTGGAACAAGGTAAAAACAAATTTGGAAAGAAAGACATCAGGGAAGTACAATGAATTTTCTTTTCTCAACCCAGCCAGCAAGGGAGATCTATATGTACATAATAAAGCACAGGACCCAGGAAGCTGCCTTATACTGAAGCACAGCTTTAGTCCTTCTAGCTCAGTATAGTCCCCACTGACTGGCAGCCATCCTCCAGGGTTTCAGGAAAGGCTCTCTTCTTGTCCTTCTGGAGATGCTGAGGATTGAACCTGGGATCTTCTGCGTGCAAAGCAGATGCTCTACCACTGAGCTATGGCCCCCAGACTGGTCAAGATTCAAAGAGTGTTTGAATGGTAAGACGTTTAGGTGGAAATGCGGTAGGTAAAATGGCTTGCCTGTGCTGAAAGCCAGTCTCTTTCAAAATATTATATCAGCTAATCCCTCTTTTCCAATTAGGACCAAGCAAGCAACACGTTTTTCTGGAATGCACACATAAATGCCGCCGCCCCCACCTTTTGTAAGCCCAACTGCCGGACCCCAAAAGAAGGTCCTGCTCATTTTATACTTTTCCTTTCTAGGTTCCTGCAAGTGGCAAGTGCTAAGGCACCCATGTCTGTGGTACTCAGCGTACATGCTGGGTATCACCTCCATCCCTCACCTCCATTGCCTCTTTTGAGCAGATTGTTATCCTCCATCCACCTGCTCTCCTGATCTACAACATTAAAATGGGGCAGTATTATTATTAAAATGTATTGCCTGCCGTTCGGGGATGCGGGTGGCGCTGTGGGTTAAACCACAGAGCCTAGGACTTGCCGATCAGAAGGTTGGCGGTTCGAATCCCCGCAACGGGGTGAGCTCCCATTGCTCGGTCCCTGCTCATGCCAACCTAGAAGTTCGAAAGCACGTCAAAGTGCAAGTAGATAAATAGGTACCGCTCCGGCGGGAAGGTAAATGGTGTTTCCAAGTGCTGCTCTGGTTTGCCAGAAGCGGCTTAGTCATGCTGGCCATATGACCTGGAAGCTGTACACTGGCTCCCTCGGCCAATAAAGCGAGATGAGCGCTGCAACCCCAGAGTCGGTCACGACTGGACCTAATGGTCAGGGGTCCCTTTACCTTTACCTATTACCTGCCGTTCACCCAAAGGTGCCAGGGTGGGTGGGTCACAACAATCAAAACACAACATGGATATTAAAAACACAATATTACACAGTTTAAAACAACTTAAAGTATGCCTTTGTCTTTGTTTACACAGAAGTTCACTGCTTGTTTGCTGTATTTTAAATATGTTACTAGAACTTAGGGGACTGTATCACAGTATGGATTAGATAAAAAATGGCTGTTCCTTTTCCAGTTTCTGATATCTCTGTTTAATGCTGCTTGGTTATTAGAAGAGAACTGGCACAGATCTGATTTTTTCCCTTAAAGACACTGTAAGCCTGAGTTCCTGCATATTATTCAAGATAACAAAACATAGGTGAGTTAACCTATAATTTGAGATGGGCAAGAGGCAGAATAAAACAGACATGTTTCTACCAGTTTGGTATGATATTATTAATTATATTAACAGCAGGGACAATGACAAAGAACCAGCAAACCAGCTTTGATCTGGAACACTTGAATACCTATTGCTAGAAATTTAGGATTCATTGTACATGTATATATGGACAATCCATATCTATTCCGAATCTATCCTGTTGTTTCTGCATTTTGATACGTTTCCCCTCCAAAGTGGCTTCCATCTGAATTGAGAAAAAGAACAAGCAAGCTGCATTTTAAGCTGGCAATGTGCACACAGCCATAGTCATAGCCATTTGCTCACTGAGGGGGAATGAAATCCTAAGCACAAAAGGTTGTGCAGAATTTTGTTTACTACAGCTAAATATGCCCAAGCAGAAAACAGACGAATTTAGGAATAAGAAAAAGCTGCAAAAAGCTGCTAATTACACCATGCAAAAAAGAAAAAAAAATCTCTGAGAATTATCCATTGATTGCAATTAAGCTGACTCTATTTTTGTGACATTGGCAAGATCTAAGAAAAGAGAGAGCTTGCTAGTCAAAAGAATCCCCCCACCAAGCTCTCTCAGTCCTAATGAAAAGTTATGTGTCTAAGGCCAATAGGCATTTATTTGGATAGCCAGTGTGGAGATGAAACAAATCACCTTGGGTCCCTCAACACACACACACACTACAGTTTTAGAATGTAATATACGTACAACTCTAAAGTAAGGTCAGGAAAAGCCCCCCCCCTTTTTTTGGAGGGGGAAGATGGTAATGTTTTATACATCTTGAAATCTTAGCAGACTGAAGAATCTAGCGAAGAAAATGCTGGGGGTTGGGATGGGGGAAAGGAGAGGAAGAAATGGCTGAAGCACTCGGCACAACCATTTCCCCCCTTTGATTTCTTTCCCTTTCCTTTGATCACCTCACCGCTTGGATCTTCATACTGCATTTCTTTTTGCTGTGGTTGCGTGTATAGCTCATCCATCCATGCTTAGACAACAAGTAGTAAAGCATAACATGATACTGCAGAGAATCAGATTAGCTGGGTTCTGGTACTGTACACTGCCTCAGCTCTTTGCATTTGGCATATTATACACTGAAGCAGACCTTTCGTTACATTTTATTTACTTCATTTTATTTCTTACATTTATATACCACCTTTCTTCCACAGAGCTCAATGTAATACACATGGTTCTTGTCCCCATATTATGCTCACAACCCTGTGAAGTAGGTTAGGCTGCGAGACGGTGACTGGCCCGAAGTCACCCAGTGAACTTCATGGTTGAGAAGGGATTTGAACCCTGGTCTCCTAGGTCATAGTCCAACACTCTAACCATATTACACTACAGACTGCAATCCTAAACACACTAGTGAGTAAGCCCTGCTTAACGCAGGGAGGTTTAATTCAGAGTATATATGCATAGTATTGCACTACAGTATTACTCATTTAGTTTTACATGATTTTAATATTGTATTTTAAAATTGTTGCAACTCAACCTGGGTTCTCATGGTGAAGGGCGGGCAGGAAATCTCATTATTATTACAACTTGTGCAGCTCTTAGACTCAGTGGTGGAGCTTCAAGCTCTGGCGGGGGGGGGTGGAGAGCAGGCGGGGGTGTGGCTGGCGCGCATCCAGGGGGTGTGGCGTGCGTCCCGGGGCATGGCGTGCATCCTGGGGGTGTGGCACCCAGTGTGGGGGGGCAGCCTCTATGGCACCCCACTGGGATCGTGCCACCAGGGGTGGTGCGCTCCCCTTGCACCCCTGTTCCTCTGCCAGTGCTTACAGTTATCCTGACTGTATATTGTAGTACAGGGATGGGGAACCTTTTAGGCCCCATGGGCCAGATCTTTATTTACCTGCCACCTGCATGGGCCAACTTTGACAGGTAGGCAAGATTGATAGCAGAATTGAACTCTTTATCCATCAGCTAATGGATGGGTAGATGAAGTCATTCCTGCTAGGTGAAGGGATTGACTGTATGTGCAAATTCTCTGTGCACGCAGCCAAACCAAGCAGAACTGAACTGCTTTCTGCAGGAATAGACTATTCCCCACAGGATTGACTGTGTGTGAAGTCGAAGCAAGCAGAATTGACCCTCTCCCTGTCCATCAGCTGATGGGAGGCAGGGATGTTGACTTCTGCTGGGTGCAGGGAACCACCATGCCCACAAACCTGCCCATCAAAGTGAAGTCACCTGTCCACTGATGTTATGTCACCTGATTGTCAGGTGGGTGCGGTTGTTGGTTTTTTTTTAATGGCATCACAGGTAAAATTGGAACCCCTGGGAGGCCAGGAGTGGCCATGTGGTGAAGGTTACCCACCCTGGTTTAGTAGATTGTTTATCAGCTGGCTGAATGAGATAAGCATGTCAAAATGTAGGATGGGGAAGGGGCATGCCCAAGGCACACCCATGGTGGTGGTGGCATGGCACAACTATGGCAGAGGTTGGGACACACCCACAGAGGTGGCAGGGGCAAAACTTCTTGGGTGGGCCCCGAATGCAGGCTTATGAGTTACACATAACTCTATATTTACATACCCATGGGTTGACAGATATGAGTTGAGTGAAAGCTGTCACCTAACCCAGTTTTATACTTTTTAAATCATACTACTCAACTGCTGTGATCTAGACAGCCAAAGAAGTAATACTTCTGTAACTAAGAACTCTAACAACTGAAAGCCACAAAATAAAACTGAAATACCGCAAAACATAATATATGCACTCATCACTGCTGATCTCATATTTTGCTTTTGATTCTACAATACTTTCAAATGCCAAACACAAAAAGGCTAAGCAGACTAATTGATATGTTTTAGGCTGAAACTTAAATGGAAGTGTTTGATGGAACTCAGTGGGACTTACATCCCTGTAAACAGATACAGTATAGGTTTAGTTTGAATGTACTATTTTGGTGGCAAGGTAGCCTGTGCAAATGTTTGCCCTTAAAAAAAAAAGGTAGTATGCTTCTTCATGAGGGTGGAGAAACCCCTGTACTGTATACACATGGACAGCAAACGCAAGTACACCCCAAAGAGTATAGGTTCTAGAGTATAGGGTCTCTAGGTGCACTCTGTACTCTGAAAAAAATGAAGGGGACAAATTGTGTGTATGGACCTACATACACTATGGTGATGCTGGCACATTTCTGTGCAAATGACACATTGAAAACATGGAGACTGAAAGCAGGGCCAATTGCCATGATACCAGTCTCACCTCTCACTTATTTATTTGTGCATTCAATGACCATCTGCTTAGGACTGTTGTGAAGTCACAGTGCATGGATGCATCAGAGTAACAGGTTCTGCGGGTGTTTCTCCTTTTTGGAATTTTCAGTCTCACTGGGTGAATACAGACAGCCATTTACTAAGTGGTTATGCATTGCACAACTGAGCATGTAACCATGTGATAAGCTAGTCTCCTATATTATTTGGTCAAATGATGAGAATTCTACTATTCCTCTGGTTCCCAGATTTCTGATACAGAAGTGTTTTGGCAGGCTGATATAGGCCAGCAAATCAGCTGGTTACATACACAGTTGTCATGGTCTGGCTGGATTTAGAGGAGTGGTGGGAGGCACCAGCTGGGGAACCCCCAAGGGGGGCTCAGAGCCCGGGGATTAGTGGTGGGACAACGGTGCGTGGTCAGAGGGAGAAGTCTGGTAGGAGGAGGTGTCAGAAACTAAAGAGGCAACAGGGTTTAGTGAACAGGAAGAGGCTGTGACACAGAGCAGTCCAGAATCAGAAGTGGAGGCTGGAGAAGAGGGGGGTCAAGTGGTAGAGATGGGTCAGGCTGGTGAGGAAGTCAGGCTGCCTCCCTCTCCTGCAACAGGCAGCTGCCCTCCATCCTGGTCTCCCAGAACCCAAAGAGGTATGTAGCGGGTAGAACAAAAAGAGGCAAGACGAAGGCGTCTCAGGTTGCTTGGGAAGGACTTAGAGAGCTGCGGGAAGGTGGGGACCTTCAGTCCTCACAACTGCCTCATTGGCACAAGATCTACCAGGAACAGTTATTGTGTTCACTTGACCTGGCCTACTGAGCTGTCTTGTTTCTTTGAATAAAGATAGTTAACTTCACTGCCACCATGTGAGTTGTTATTGCTGACCTGCTCCTGACACCCTGACAACAGTGTGGCAAACTATCACTTGATAAACCCAACTAGTCAGTCTATACATAGCTTGCCTTTGTGCTCAAGAAACAGAAAATCCCAGAGAACAAACCAGGGCCTCTTTTTCAGATACAGGAGCCTATGCAGAAGTCACTCCATTGTCTGGAAACATCTTGTCAGGGAACTGCCATCGGAGAGTCAGGTGGTGGAAGGGCTCAAGGAGGCTAGGAGACCCTCGGATGCTGAGGAAGGAACCAGCAGGGGGAGAGGGAGAGTTCCTGCAGAAACTCAGTCGGAGGAATGGCTCCAAGATACTTCTAGTGAGAACAGCGGGGAGGTCTCAGGACCTCCGCTGGGGATGCCTACTCCGCGCAGGAAACTGTCACGCAGAGAATCCAGAAGGAGAGTTTCCGTTAAGGAACTCTTATGTTGGCGTAAATTCCGGAAGCGCCCACTGACGGATTCTGCCAGCGATTGAGGTAGCCATGCACCCATGGCTCCGCGGACTGGGAGAGTTTAGAAACTGATTGCAAAGCCTTGAGGGCTTAAACGCTTACGCACGAGTAGCCCCTTTATCCCATTACACATCTTATAGGTATTATTGATGCCTGTAACTAGCAGCAAACCAACCATGTGCACTGTGCAGGTCTGCAGTCCAGGAGCATGACTTGGAGCTACTTGTTTGTCTTAAACATCTTAACAAGGTTTTCTCAGACTTGAGATGGATGGGTTAATCTATTACCGGGTTTGTGTCAGTTTCACGTATCCATTTATAAGTCCATTCCAACATTAATGTGTATTCCATGTAAACTGCTTAGAGGTTATTGATGATTAAGTGCTATATAAATCCTGTTAAATAAAATAAATATGTAATTAAAAAAAATGGATGGAAATTAAAATATAAATATGTTTCAAATATGTATTTAAAATGCAACATTTCTAAATATATTTTATCCTAAAATATTATTTTTTGCTATTCTTTTGAGCTGAGAACCATATCACAAATTTCAGAAAAGTATGAATTCCAAAGGATAATAATGTCTCAATCTACACAATCAATCAGGAGGTGTGCAGTTCACAAAGATCAAATTCCTCAAGGATCCCTGTCTTGGAGACAAGAGTGACTTCGAGTGCTCCTGTCTTTCCAAGCAGTGAGCTCTGCTCAGCACCCTCTACAATATTTGAATTCTCCTGAACTGCAGGAAGAAGCAAGCATGCACTGGTCTAGGAATTAGATAACTCAAAGCAATGACTCATCCAGCAGCTATGTAACATTTGTGGTTAAAAACACTTTGCCAGAAGATGACTAAAAACTGTTGGCAGCTGCTTGAAAAGAATCATGACTGGGCCTAAACGACTGTATGTGTAAGCGAGTTCTGTTTAACTGGAGGAAAGTTAGGGGTGGGGAAAAAATGCCCCTGTTTACTTGGATTACTACAGCGCTGTTGCAGCCTCAGGGGACCTTTCAACCACTGCATTCGGTGGGGCCAAGTTCAGACTGAAATTCCCTTGTTCAAGCTTGGCCATGTGAGTCTCTTTTGAAGGCCTCAGTTGGCAGTTCCTGGATAGCTGAAGGGCATTCATTCCTGAGTCAGTGTTCAACATAAAGCAGGAGGAAGAACCAATTTCCAGCACTTTTCTTTCCAGCAGAAGGAATTAAAAACAGAGAGGCAGACTTTTTGTCCGAAGTCTAGACTGAGTATTATTTGGAGCTAACTCAGAACCTGTTTATCTTTTACTCTGGGTCCCTTCACCTCCCATGACTCTGTTCTTAGATTTCCACCCAGCTTCCCCTCTGACCAAGAAACCCAGATGAAGCATTGCAAACATGGGAATGAGGACAGGAAAAGAAAGCATGTATTTTACACAATGCACAATAAACATTCAGAATTCAAGACGTAGTGTAGCCAGGAGCTTAACTAGCTCTGTTCAGTCATTCCTCTAGGTATTTATCTATACTGATAGAGAAGGACCGCATCCACTGAACCTGCTTCTAGCCTCCAGATCAGAGATAAGCCCTTCAGCTGTTGTTATACTGCAATCCCCATCAGCCCCAGCCTGCATTCCCAGTGGTAAGGGTTGAATGGAACTGTAGTCCAGCAACATCTGGAGGGCCACATTTTCCCAGCCATTGCTCCAGACATGCATCCCTGGGTGCACCAAACTACCATGTATGAACATGAAAAGAGCCCTGCTGGCTTGTCCAGGATCCTATTCTCACAGTGGCTAATCAGATGGGAGCTCAGAAGCAGGACCTGAGTGCAACAACACATGTGATTCAAAGGCATACTGCCTCCAACACTAGGGTTGCCATATTTCAAAAAGTGGAAATCCAGACACAAAAGTTGTTGAGTGTTTTTGGCAAAGTTGTTGCTGTTTTTTAGCTATTTTTAAGGAAAATTAGCAAAAACGACACCGCTGGCATGGCTTGCCATGCGTCTGGATTTTCCCGGACATCTACTGAGGCGGGTAGATAAATAGGTACTGCTGCAGAGGGAAAGTAAACAGCATTTCTGTGTGCTCTAGCACTTGTCAGTGTTCTGTGTGCCAGAAGTGGTTTAATCATGCTGATCACATGACCCAGAAAAGCTGTCTGTGGACTAACGCCGGCTCCCTCAGCCTGAAAGTGGAGATGAGCGTTGCCCCCCATAGTCGAATTTGACTGGACTTAACCATCCAGGGATCCTTTACCTATTAATCTGTATGCACCAAAATACTTCTTTTGATTTATGCACACCAAGCTGTTGATATAAGGAACAAGAGCAGGGTTTTTTTTAATTCTTTGTTAAATCTGGTCAGCTAGCAATTCTACCAGCAATGTAGCTGTCATCTTTTTAAGAAAGAGCATTTGTGAAAATATGGAGTTTGTTTTCTGTTGCCACTGCTTACCAAAAATAGCTTTCATACAGTGTGGTTTCTCTGGCTGTCTCTGATATCCATTAAAAAAAAAAGATACCCAGAAAAGTTGTGGTACAGTCCCACAGACTCTCCTCATTAAGTTTACTGAATGCCAACAAGCCCTTCCTCCGACTGGCATCTGTTATCAAGCAGGGCTTTACTTTAAATTAATTTGAGCATATTTGCCTCATTTTAATGGATGAAGCTTCGTGGCAGCTCGTCAACTATGCAATAAACCAGTCATTTGGTGTGTGCAAACACTTATTTCCTTCCAGCCAAGGTCTGAGCTGAGCCCTGGCATCTTTTAGAAAAACCTCCCCACACCTGCTTTTAATTTCCTATATTTCTGGTAATGAACATACGCTGGACCTTGAACTATAGATTCTGAGTACAAAATGTCATTTATTTTTCTTTTCCACTAAAAGCTGGTGTTGGTGTGTTTCTCCCCTCTTTCTTTCGCAAGTTTTATTGTTATAAAACATTAATACACAACAGAATTTCAGCAAACATTTCTGTGCTCTGTGCAGCATTTCATAGCATTAACTAGCCAGTTAATTTGGTCTTGCTGAACCAAACTGAGATTATGGGTTTTGGAGAGGTGAGCAAAAGAAACGGGTGAGGTGAGAGGATACGCAGAGAAAAAGAGACCCTCTGTGGAGATGTTGAGCCTGTGTGTCACATGATCAGCAATGTTGATTCACTGCTGTTCCCCGTTTTGCATTTAGACAAGCGGAAAGGGCAAAGAGTTGTTGAATTGCTGGTTCAGCAAGGACAAAGCAATATAGGTTGCTCCTTCCAAGCTTACTATAGAGACATTATGTGCTGCTACTAAGCTCATGTACACACTGCATGTTAATGTGCATTTGGTGCTGGATGAAGATGCCTCTTTTGGTTGCTGTGCATATGATGTCATCCCCATGACATCCCTGTCCCACACTATTTGCCAATCTAAAGTGAATTCTGCTGGAATGGCTATAATCTGTTTTGTGCCAAGAATGCACTTCTGAAATGCTTGCTGTCTACATGTTTATACACAGAGTACTTTCTCAGGTCACTTCCTATTGGAGCAGACATAATGATGTTGCAGGACTGTGCCGCCCCCCCTCACTATGTTTAACTTGCCTATGAATGAAACAGGCAAACAAGGAAGCAGTATAGTAAGTTATATTGATATATATCCTCTGTATATCATTATATCAATGTACCAGTTTCCAGCCCCTCTCATTTGAAGGCTTTGAATGTGTGTGTGTGTGTCTTTTAAAAATGGTCTGTGGAAACAGTAATTGAAGGACAGGGAATAGATAGCACACTGATTTGAAAACATGGCCACCTACAGACAACATGGATATTAGCTAACACTTTAGATGATGTTACTGCATGAAGCAAACTACTATGTACTGTGAAAAAACTGACCCCTGTGCATTTCAAATGCTACGTGTGTATACAGTCTACAGCTGAAATCCTATGTAAACCCGCTTGGGAGTAAGCCACATTGAGGACGGTGTGGCTTCCTTCTGAAGAAACATGTCCATATAATTATGCTGTGAGTAGCTTACAATAAAATACAAAAATGATCATGTTTAATGCAAAGATGGCGAACTAGTGTGGCCCTCCAGATGTAGTCATACATGAATCCCTATTGTCCTAGCTGGCCCAGCTCATTGTGAGGGATGATGGGAGCCAAAGTCCAGCAACATCTGGAGCCAGAAGTTCCCCATCCCAGTACAGTGGTACCTCAGGTTACATACGCTTCAGGTTACATACGTTTCTGGTTACAGAATCCGCTAACCCAGAAATAATGCTTCAGGTTAAGAACGTTGCTTCAGGATGAGAACAGAAATCGGGCTCCGGCGGCGCGGCAGCAGCAGGAGGCCCCATTAGCCAAAGTGGTGCTTCAGGTTAAGAACAGTTTCAGGTTAAGTACGGACCTCCGGAACGAATTAAGTACTTAACCTGAGGTACCACTGTATTGATGCATTCTCATCATGAAGTGGTGCAAGCAGGGAAAGGACTCTTCAAGTGAGATTCCCAGGAGGAAAAAGTTCTTACTTGGGTAAGAATTTGTTGAGCTGGGTGTTTAAAGGTGAGGAGGACTGAAAAAGGACAGATCCTTGGATGGAGAAGGAGGGGAACTACATCAGAGAGGGGTGGAAGAGAAGTTGCCTAGGAAACTAGTTTCAAAAAAAAAAATTAATTCACAGAAAAAAAATGTTTCAAAATAGGTCTTATGACTTTTCTATGTGTGTCTCTGTCTGTGACTTTCCAGCTGGGGGACGGAAATTAGAAGAGAAGCCTCAACAAAGGGATCAGGTGTACAAGCCTCCCTGGGACAGAGATTGCCTAGGAAACTAGTTTCAAAAAAATTAATTCACAAAAAAATGTTTCAAAATAGGTCTTATGACTTTTCTATGTGTGTCTCTGTCTGTGGCTTTCCAGCTGGGGGACGGGAATTAGAAGAGAAGCCTCAACAAAGGGATCAGGTGTACAAGCCTCCCTGGGACAGAGATTGCCCATTGCTGCCAATTTTCCTTACATTGGACAGAAGTGTCTGGCTGGGAGAGACTGGTGAAGTGGCTTTCTGGAAGGGAGAGGGTTGAAGTGGCAAGAAGTTTCGCACTGCGCAGTTGCACCAGCGAAAGTGCTGGATTGGCTCCACTGCACCAGCATTGACCTCTCCACCGCCTTCCCCATCCCAGGAAGCTGCAATGATGCTGGGGCCTGGAGGCTGACAGATGGTGAAGCCCAAGAGCCTTAGCTAGCAGACTGTACAAGCTAGCTGTGCTGCCTAGAAGTTTTTAAAAAATATATTTTATTTATTTAGGTAATAAATATATATGTTTGTTGTTGGCATCCATCTGTCTTGAGAGACAATGGAGTGTGCCTCCGCAAGTGAAGTCAAACCACTGGAGAATCACAGCAGCTACTGTGACTGCAGGGAATGGTAACTCATAACTGCTCCCTCCTGTGTTGTTTTTGCTGCGTTAGCAGCACCAAAGTGACCTCTCCAGGGCACAAGACTGGGCAGTGTCTATGGAGGTCCTGGGATTTGGTCCAAAGGAAAGCAGAGCAATACATTTCGACCACCTTGGCTGCAGGAGTTGCTGGAAGGAGGCGTACAAGACACCATCCAACTGTCCTAGGGACTCCACTCCAGATTTGTGTGGTGTTCACTCCTTTGCCTTTTCTTCTCCCGAAGATGTCCTACAATGCAGCGGACAGAGATTTTTCCTTGGAGTTTACCCCCAAAGCCTTTCTCACAAATGAGTATAGCCACAGGGCAGAAGGAGTTTTCCTTCTCCTATTTGAGATACCTTCCCAGGTTGACCAGCCCCATCGGCCCAATATGTATATATAGCTTCATATTTCAAGGAAAATCTCTAAGCCGTTGACAACATTCTAAAATGCTACTTTTAAAAGTCAAATACAAAAGTAAAGTAAAAAATCCACATTTTAGAGCAGCACAGATAACATTTTAGAGCAGCACAGATTTACCCTCTTAAACATCAGTGTAAACTGAAACAATTAACATATGGGGACTATACCCTTAGTAGCTTTTTCTTCTAAAGACAGTGGGTGTTAATTAAAGGCTGTAGCCTATTCCAACAATAACTACTAGCAGATCCAAAATACAAAAATGCAGCAGAGGCAGACAGTCCCACCCACCAAATATACAGGCATGTATTTATAGGTAGAAGCAGCACTCTCACATAAACGTCATAGTAAAAGGTGTAACAAAATTTCACTTTCTCCCGAAGCTCCCTGCTCTCGCCAGGAAGCACCCACAACCCCCCCATCCAAATATCAATAAAAACAAACAACGAAAGGGAGTGGCACCATCACAGTCGTTGTAACCCAAAAAGGTGATCCACAGTGCCACTGGTTGTCCACCTTGCAAGGGAGATTAAGTAACTTGACCCATATTTCTATAGCTAAATTTGGAAAGAATGAATTTGTTGGACTTATCCAGACTTCCTCTCGCCCTCTGCCCCCCCCCCCAACCTGAGGAAAACCACTGGAGCAAATGGCAATTCAGATCTTCCTTGGATTGCCATTTCTTCCAATCTATGTATTGCAAAAGAGTGGGTTTTCTCCTGGGAAGGAGTAGGGCAAGTGGTAAACCGCTTGGATCCAAGCCTAAAAAATGTGAGTCAAGCAGAAAACTGCTCAGAACAGTATTTTATAGGCACTGCACAAGTGGAAGTGAGGATGAGCTCTTGCCCTGCTTTAGTAAAAACCTTTTTAAATTTAAGGATACCGTGGGCTTGTCCTACCTGTTCTTTTGTTTTTTGGGAGAACAGATCTAGCCTATTTGGGTTACATTTTTATTAAGCTATAGTCAATGTAGAATCATTTATTTACAGTGGTACCTCGGGTTAAGTACTTAATTCATTCCGGAGATCCGTACTTAACCTGAAACTGTTCTTAACCTGAAGCACCACTTTAGCTAATGGGGCCTCCTGCTGCCGTCGCGCCGCCGGAGCACGATTTCTGTTCTCATCCTGAAGCAAAGTTCTTAACCTGAAGCACTATTTCTGGGTTAGCAGAGTCTGTAACCTGAAGCGTATGTAACCTGAAGCATATGTAACCTGAGGTACCACTGTATTTTGTTTGCAATACTAACAAAATACTTTGAAATACTAACAAAGTGCTTACAATACTAACAACAACAGCAATGATAACCCCCTAACTTAAAATAGCAATAAAAACATACAACCAAACAGAATAAAACAAGCTGTAGAGTCAGCTGAAAAATAACTCAAAGGTGTGATGAAGTAAAAAAAAAAAGTCTTTATAATATGCCTGGATATAGTCAGCCTTAGAATTTTAGAAACATACTTACATTACAAATTTGAAATACTTGTTGAGCTCTAGACATTAGAGGCACCTGAAAGATTACAACCTCCTGTCATTTGAGTTGCCCCATTTCCAGTTCCACCTCTTAATTCACTATCTCCTCCTCTTCCCTTCTCATCCCATGAGCAATGTGAGCCAGAAACTCACAGAGTTTACTTCAGAAACTTCCATGATTATTGATGTTCCAAAATGCGCCTAACACCTTGTGGTTGTTGCTGCATGGGCATAAATGTCTAAAATTGCTGCTGGCTCAATTTTACCCCAGGACCAGACTAGAGGAAAGGATAATAGAGAACCTAGTGAAAGGAAGTACAGTGGTACCTTGGGTTACATACACTTCAAGTTACATACGCTTCAGGTTACATACGCTTCAGGTTACACACTCCGCTAACCCAGAAATAGTGCTTCAGGTTAAGAACTTTGCTTCAGGATAAGGACAGAAATCGGGCTCTGGCGGCGCAGCGGCAGCAGGAGGCCCCATTAGCTAAAGTGGTGCTTCAGGTTAAGAACAGTTTCAGGTTAAGAACGGACCTCCAGAACGAATTAAGTACTTAACCCGAGGTACCACTGTACCGTATTTTGCTGATTAGGTTGAATTGCAAATATGGGTGGACCTACCGGTATATAGGCCCATGCGATTTA
This sequence comes from Podarcis cretensis, assembly GCF_951804945.1. Classification (NCBI taxonomy): domain Eukaryota; kingdom Metazoa; phylum Chordata; class Lepidosauria; order Squamata; family Lacertidae; genus Podarcis; species Podarcis cretensis. The sequence continues at coordinate 81,424,563 of NC_137172.1, read as the reverse complement.
AACACAAGAAAATAAACAGACCCTATCTAGAAGCCCATCTACTCCAGATTCCTGTTTCACATGGTGGCCAGTAGGTGACTATAAGAAGGCAAGGAGCATCATTGCAAATAGATCTTGTTATGTAGTGAAGTTTCACCCTGGGCCAGCAGGGGGATACTGTATATAGTTTTCACTCAGGTCTGTAGATAGTTATCACTCAGGTCCACGTCAGTTATTTTAGGCGGGAAACTCTGGGCTGTTGTTGCTACAATGTTGACAGCCGGCTGCCTATAAAAGCAGGCCGGCTGAGCTGTTTGCAGTCAGTTCTATTCCAGCTTACAAAATAAAGAGCTACTTGGAGAAATCGCTGTGTCGTCTGCTATGTCAACCCACAACTTAACATTGGCGACGAGGATGGGATCGATGGACATCAGAGCACAGCCAGATGCGGCCAGCCTCTGAACTGAGCTGAATCACTGAGCTGAATCACAGAGCGAAATCACTGAGCGAAATCACTGGACAGAACCAATTCAGAGCTGACTGTTCTGGCTAAGAGCACTGTGTTCCATCCATCGCCCTTCACGCCGGCATCGGAATCATGGCTTCACTTGTGCCTCTACCGCCGTTTGCGCCAGCCTCTGAATCATGGGACTCCTACCTCGCTCGGTTCGACTGCTACCTCCAAGCCAACGAGCTGACAGCAGTATCAAAGGATCGGAAGCGGGGCCTATTCCTCAGCCTCTGTGGGCCTGAGGTGTTTGAGACGGCCCGAGCATTGGTTGCGTCTGAAGCAGTCCAGGCAACACCATGGGACACGATCCAAGAGAAGCTCCACAACCACTACGCACCAAAGCCGTCCAAGATTGCTGCCCGCCATGCGTTCTACCACCGGAACCAGGCAGAGGGGGAGTCAATCAACAACTACACCACCGCCCTGCGACAGGCTGTAATGCACTGTGAGTTCCGAGACTTAGACGATGCCCTGATGGATCGAATAGTCTGCGGGGTCCGGGACATCCATCTGCAACGGCGTCTCCTCGCCAAGCCAGACCTCACGCTACAGAAAGCCATTGAGGAGGCTGTGGCCTCAGAAGCTGCTGAACGCTCCGCCCAGGAGATCCGCAAGTCCAGCAGCCCGCGTCTTGCTAGGGAGCCAGTTCCGGTGCATCATGAAGAGGCCAGCAGTGATGAGGCATCCTCCAGTGAAGACGATGACGTGCACCAGACAAAGCGGGAGCGCAGGAAGTTCCAACAGAAGTCCAAGGGCCAACCGGAATGTGCCGGCTGCAGAGGCAACCATTCCCATGCCAAGTGTCGATTCAGAGACGCCATCTGTAGGAAGTGTTCCAGAAGGGGCCACATCGCTAAGGTCTGCCGATCGGCTCCGTCTGACACCCCCCCTTCATCGACTCGCAAGTCCAAGTCTTCACTCCAGTCTGCCAAGGAAAGTTGTTTCGCTCTCATCAACTGCCGCTGCCCGTCTGGAACCACGATTGGCCAAACCGACTCGCCTACGTGACGCAAGCTGAACGTCACGGTGCTCATTGAAGGAGCTCCATGTGACATGGAGATCGACACCGGGTCTGCCCTGTCCATCGTGTCATGGAGCACCATCAAAAGACTGGTACCCAGAGTGTCCAAAAGGCAACTCGACTCTCACCGCGTACACCTGAGAGACTACCAGGGAAACGACATTCCCGTGTAGGCGTTGGCCGGTTCCGGATCGCCTTCAAGGATTTTTCGGGCCTGCTCCGGTTGGTGGTGGTCGAAGGTCAGTGGCCAAGCCTCCTAGGGCTAGACTGGTTTGATGCCCTCGGCCTGGAAGTCACCGGTATCAACTGTATCTCTAACGCAGAGACTGAGGGTCTGGTCAAAGACTTTGCCGAGGTTTTTGACGGCACCTTGGGGCAATATAAGGGTACGCCCATCTCCTTTAGCCTTGATCCACAAGTCGCCCCCATCAAGCTAAAGCCACGCTGGGTTCCCTTTGCTCTCAAGGCTAAGGTGGGCGAACAACTGGACAAACTGATCGCCCAAGGAGTTTTGGAGCCGGTTGACCACGCCAAGTGGGAAACCCCCATCGTCACGCCTGTCAAGCCAGATGGGTCGGTGAGAATCTGCGCTGACTACAAGTGCACGATCAACAAGGCACTTCAGCAGCACGCTTATCCGGTTCCTGTTGTCCAACACCTGCTGCATTCCCTGGGTGAGGGTAAGGTCTTCGCTAAGCTGGACCTTGCCCAAGCCTATCAACAACTGCCAGTCGATGATGCCACTGCTGAAGTCCAGACGATCGTCACCCACCGGGGGGCATTCCGTTGCCGCCGGTTGCAGTTCGGGGTGAGTGTGGTTCCTGGCATCTTCCAAAGCCTTATGGAGCGTCTCCTGCAAGGGCTTCCGGGCGTGGTACCATATTTTGATGACGTCTTGGTGTCTGCAGACTCACACCAGCAGCTGTTCGAGCGCCTCCGTGCTGTGCTGACCAGGTTCCAAGAGGCCGGGCTCAAGGTAAAGAGGGAGAAGTGCCAGATCGCCGTTCCACAGGTAGAGTTCCTGGGCTATCTTATCGATGCCTCCGGCCTTCACCCAACCACATCCAAGATCCGCGCTATCCAGCAGACCCCCACCCCAAAGAACAAGACGGAGTTGCAGGCGTTCCAGGGGCTGCTGAACTTTTATAACATGTTCCTGCCCCACAAAGCCACAGTGGCTGAGCCTCTTCACCGACTCCTTAGCACTAAGACGCCTTGGGCCTGGGGTCATCGGGAGACGGCGGCCTTCAACGCGGTCAAGGCTCTCCTTTCATCAGACAGTGTGCTGGTACAGTACAGTAAATCCAGGCCGCTGGTCCTTGCCTGCGACGCCTCACCTTTTGGCATCGGTGCTGTCCTTAGTCACCGTTTTCCAGACGGAAGAGAAGCACCGCTCGCCTACTTTTCCAGGACGCTATCTCCGACGGAACGGAATTACAGCCAGCCCGACAAGGAGGCACTGGCACTTGTGGCTGGAGTGAAGAGGTTCCATGAATACCTCTATGGCAGGACTTTTGACCTCATCACTGACCACAAGCCACTCCTGGGCCTCCTCGCCGGTGATCGTCCAACTCCACCGGTCCTCTCGCCACGCATGCTGCGATGGACTGTTTTCCTGGCTGCCTACCACTACCGGCTCATCCATCGCCCGGGGAAATCGATGGGCCATGCCGACGCCCTCAGCTGTTGCCCTCTTCCAGCATTTGTGGAAGACCCGGCTCCAGCTTCATCGCTCCTTCTGATTGAGGATCTTCCGGCAGCGCCTATATCGGCTGCCACTGTGGCCTCCGCGTCTGCCCAGGATCGCACCATCAGCCGGGTGCTCAACTGGGTGTGGAGGGGGTGGCCACAAGGGCCTTTTGCATCGGAGTTCCAGCCCTTCGCAACCAGACAACATGAACTCTCAGCTCATCGCGGCTGTCTGCTGTGGGGAGACCGCGTCGTGATTCCCCAGGGACTCCGTCAGCGCGTCCTGGAGGCTCTGCACGTTGGCCACCCGGGAATTGTCAAAATGAAGGCGTTGGCTCGGTGTTACGTCTGGTGGCCTAATATGGACGATGCCATCACTGCCTGGGTGTCCGCCTGTCAAGCGTGCCAAGAGTCGAGGCCTGCACCCCGGCAGCTAAGGGACACACCTGGGAGACGCCAAAGACACCCTGGTCGAGGGTGCACATTGATCTGGCTGGCCCCTTTCACAGCCGGACCTTTATGGTAGTGGTGGAGGCCTATTCCAAATGGCTGGAGGTCGCCCTGATGCCCTCCACCACTACCGAAGCTGTCATCCGGGTGCTGCGAGGCCTGTTTGCAACGCATGGGTGTCCTGATGTCCTTGTCTCTGACAACAGACCGCAGTTCACGTCAGGCACGTTTGAGCGGTATCTTTTGGGACTGGGCATCCGCCATGCCCTAACGGCACCCTTTCATCCATCCAGCAACGGGCAAGCGGAAAGAATGGTGCGCTCGGCAAAAGAGGCACTGGCGCGCCTGGACCGGGGAGACTGGCATGAGCGGGTCGCCGAATACTTGTTCGTGCAACACATCACCTCTCATGCGGCCACAGGGCGGAGTCCTGCTGAACTGCTTATGGGCCGCCGCCTCAGGTCACCGCTCGACCGGCTACACCCAGACTTTGCCGTGGCTGAACCCCCAGGCTGTGCCAACGCGCCACGGTCATTTGTCCCAGGAAACCAGGTCTTTGCCCGGAACTATGTGGGGGACATTCCTTGGGTGCCAGCCACAGTAGTGGGAGTCACTGGACCTTGCTCGTACCAGGTGGACGCTTGTGGCGACGGCACATAGACCAGCTTAGGCGCAGGGTTGGGGACTTGGACACTACCGAGGTGCCCCCAACTGCGCTTGCGGCTCCAGAAGAGACACGTACAGGTGGCGAGGCCCCACCTACACCTCCCTCGCAAACTGCCAGCGTGGAGCCAAACCAAGCCGCTTCAGAGGGTCTGCCAGACTTACCACAGACTCAGACCACTCCACTTGCGGAGGCTCCACCCACAGCAGCGGATCCAGGGGAGTTGGTTCCAACGCCACCTAGGGTCGCACCACAGCCTCAGCAAGAACTGTGTGGCCCTCCGGACTTGGCTACCAGTCCCCGGGGGTCTGGCAGAGTTTCCAAGCGCCCAACTTATTTAAAGGACTATGTTGTTGGACATGTATCACTGTTGGTCTAAGTATGGGAATGTAACCGATATGCTTTTGTGCCTAATTGAACCATTACGCGTAGTGCTGTATATAAGGAAACCATTACGATTGTAACTAACGCCTTATCTCGGTGGGGAGGGGTGTTATGTAGTGAAGTTTCACCCTGGGCCAGCAGGGGGATACTGTATATAGTTTTCACTCAGGTCTGTAGATAGTTTTCACTCAGGTCCACGTCAGTTATTTTAGGCGGGAAACTCTGGACTGTTGTTGCTACAATGTTGACAGCCGGCTGCCTATAAAAGCAGGCCGGCTGAGCTGTTTGCAGTCAGTTCTATTCCAGCTTACAAAATAAAGAGCTACTTGGAGAAATCGCTGTGTCGTCTGCTATGTCAACCCACAACTTAACAGATCTCTTCTACTCCTGCTCTCCAAGAAGTGGCTTTGCCTCTTACTTGGAGCACAAGGGAGTGCTCACGGCCCATGTTGTTTCGCCATGCCGTCATTCTCTAAGCTGTGGGAATTGGTCAGTATTTTAGCACACTTCGGCAGAACCATGAAAGGATTTCTTTTGTCTTGCAAAGCCAGCTCCTTGTCTTCTCTACTTATACAGATGGAGTCTGGATGCATATTGATTTTTCTACATTTTTCAGACTGTGGCCATCAGTCATTTTATATTACTGGATAAACCATTAGCAATTAAAAAAATATGAAAGGATAAGAGGTAGTGGGCCCATTAGCGTATGCATATGAGGAGAGAGGGCGAAACAATTAAAAGAACATCAGCTTATAAACCTGCTGATACAATTATTAGCGTACGGACTAAAATACCAAGGGACACAAACTCCCCACTTTGCCTTTCTCTCTTCCTTTGCCCTTAAGTGAAAGAGAGAGAATCTGGTGTTCCAATAACACTGCAGAATGCAAGTAGCTTTAACAGTTGTAGCTGAGACAGGGAAATAGAAACCTCTGTAGGAAAGCAAAGGAAATGATAGAATACATGAACATTACATGACAGAAATTCAGCTGCTGGTTCATGCATGAATAAATTTCACAACCATTTTGGAGAAGCTGAAGTGTGAGGCATGGGGGTTTTAAAGGAAAGGAGTGACACTGAAGTCTCTAAAATGTATTTATAACTTCCAGGGAAAGAAAACAGGCCAAACCCAAGACATTTTTCCTTCTGAGGCATAGCACCAAATAGCATCCATTTCCCCCCAAGGTAAGGTGTACAGGATGCAAGGCTAGCCAAATTACTTTGGCACTCCAGGCAGAAAATCCCACAAGTGTTTCTCCTCTGAAGTATAGTTTACAATCATAATTAAATAAGTAACAATTTACTGCCCTTTCAGAACTCCCAAAATCTGCTGCGGGAAATGGCTGCCACACTCTGCCTAATGGTAAAGTTGGGCCTGAAAGCAATCCCTTTCTGGTAAATTGAGAGATGAGAGAGTTTCTATTGTTTGATGCTGGATTAATTATTTACAAAACATTCACCAGGTGTGGTATAGTGGCTATTATGAGTTGGTAGTGAGTAAATCAGTTAATACAGAGTGATTGTGCAAGAAGTCTTAATCATTCTTATGTATCCCTTAGTCAGGTAAATATCACTCTTGCACAAGATCTCACTATTTTTAAAAAAGCACACATCATCTAAATCAGTGGTGGCCAAACTTGGCCCTCCAGATGTTTTTGGGACTACAATTCCCATCATTCCTGACCACTGGTTCTGTTAGCTAGGGGTGATGGGAATTGTAGTCTCAAAAAAACATCTAGAGGGCCGAGTTTGGCCACCACTGTTCTAAATGGAAAGGGATGCTGCCCACCCCAGCACCAAAACAGCATAAGCTTCCATTTTTGTCCATTGTGAAACCTGATAAGTAAGGCGGGTAAAAGTTTGCCCGTTTTCACAAATCCTGGGATTTTAAAATTACTTTAAGGCGTGCACACAGAGATATTTGTACGCATGTCCTGAATGGAATAATTTGGTGGCAAGTGGAGGAGACATGGCTGAAAGGAGGGACAACTCCCCTCCCCCCAACCAAAGCCCCTTCTTTCCAATGGAATGGGTGGTGAGTGAATTGAATAACAATGATTATCAGTGACTGGAAAAACAGGAATGCGTGGAAGCTAAAGTGCCAAACATGCTATGAAACTCCCCCCCCCCCACCAGATTTGAATGACCTGTTTGAGTTCAAGCCGTGCATCTGGAAGTACCCAAAGCTACTGTGTCTGCCTTAATTAAGCCACTTTCTTCTCAAGTTCCTACTCACCACCCAAACTCCTGTATGATATGATAGTGACTCACCTCATAAGTTGTTTTAAGTTGTTTTTCTTGGGGGCAGGGTAAGGTTTACTGAGGTAACTTTTGACTGAAAGTGAGAAGCAGTGTTTAATTTTATGGTTTTATCTTTAATTTTATATTAAAATTATATTTCATTTATTTGTTGTAAGCCACCCCAATACCTTTATGTTATGGAATGGAATACAAAAATAAACATAGATATTTTTTTTAAAAAAAAACACACCACGTGGAATATTTTGGAAACGCAACATAAACATGATGATATTGATGATGATGTTATCTGACTGCCTAACTAAGAACATTCTAACTGTGTGAAATAATTTATATCAGCACTCACATTTTCCCCTTTCTTCATTGTGCAGAGTTTAAAATGAAAGAAGAAATGGCTGTTCTCAACGTGATGTCTTGGTGTATTCAAAAGAAGATGCAGAATGGCATATATGCACTGTGTGGTTAGAGGGCAGGAATTTAACTAGGAGAATATTATTGTCATGAAGTAGCGATCCTGTGAGCAAGTATCGCTGGGTGTGGCCCCTCAGGCAGGTGGTAACAAAAGCCTGGTAACAGGTTTGGTTCCTGTGTGTGATTGATTAGTAGCTTGGAGGGAGAACTCAGGAAAGCGACCCCGTCCTTGACAATTATGTGTTTACGTGCATATACAGTTTTCCTAGCCAGGAAGGAAATGGCAGAAATAATCCAACCAAGGAACCGTATGTGTGTGGATTACACTGCTTACCCTGCCTCTCTCACACATCAACACCAGACAGGAACTTCTGCAAGGTAATCAAGAAGAAGTGCTGAGTGAAGAGATGCTGTTGAATTGCATATTTTTTTATTCCCACCACTGACAAAAGGTTGGATTCCAATTACTTTTATGTACATGTTTCAGATGACATAAAGGAAAGTGCAAGTCTGACTCAAAAATGCAGGAGTAAGCTCGTTGTTGATTGTTCATCCATTTTGCTTAGTCAGGAACACAGCAGCTGTCTCTGGCTTTAGAAACCTTCCTTCAGTCACTAGCAGGTCTCCTAATGGGAAAACCCCCCAGATTTGCTATGTAAAATACACTTACTGAGAACTTAAGTATCCAAATGATTTAGTGCCAATAGTCCTTTTCAAGCATTCCAAATACTTGATATGTGCCTGATTAGGTGTGTGTTTGCAGGGCAGGATGGGGTGGGAGCAAGCACTATCTACAAATTACATTAGCTATGCATGCATGTTGCTCATACAGCTGCAATAGTAGGGTTCATTACCAAATGTACAGCTCTATACATGGAAATCTCCACACTGGACTGGCCCTATCATTAGGCAGCCACCTCAGGTGGCAGAAGTTGAAGGGCAGCAGTGGCAGCTCTCCTGGCTGTTGCTCCAGCCATTCCCCTCTGCAGGAAGACAAAACTGTGTGTGCCTCGCAGCATGCACTGTACCCCTTAAACTATGGAAGGATGCTTGTGTCAAAGTGAGTCTCATCTACCATTCCAGTCAGCTTCTGAATGTGTACTGGCGAAGGGCGCCATCTTGTCCTTCACCTTAGGCTACAAAGCCTTCTAGGCTGGCCATGCCTCTACAGCAGCCTTCAGCCTCCCACAACCTTGAGTCCTGAGATCATCACCAGCATAGTCAATGGTCAAAGATGAAGGAGATGTAGTCCAAAGAATATCTTGGTGGCCAAGAAGAGGCTGCCCTACAGGCATTCTAATGAGCAGAGTTGTGTAAAAGAGAGATTTGAGGTTTGTGAAGCAGGGATGTTAGAAGCAACAAGGGTAATGAAATTCCCTTCCACAGAAGTGTTAAAAAGAACAGAAGGCCTGGTCACCCAAGCTCAGACTGTGAAAATCCTTTACTGTTGCCACACAGAACTACCAAGAACAACATTTTTCCAAGGAGAGCAAAGGAACAATAGGACAAGTAAGGCAAAAAGTTTGCATCTTTGCTTTGTCATAGGGAATGACGTTTGGTAACACATCCCTGCACTCTCACTTGCATAGCTTCAATCCCAGGTGCAGGTTTATCCTGTTATTATGCTGTAGTGAAAGGACAGCCGAGTACCACCAACCCTCCGCAACTGGCTCTTGGCACAGAAAGCATTCCCAAGTGTTAACACAGTAATTAAATGCTGTACCCAGTGCTTTTTGACTCTGCAAATGACAGTCTGAGGTTTGTCTGCCCACCCAAAGTGTGTGGGAGGGCAAACCCAAGTCTTAGCATTCAAGCTTCAGTGAAGTGGCTCGTCACTGTCTTGATCACAGTCACTGGGGGGGGAAAGGTTGCACCCTTCTGGAGCTGACAACAAACTGGCTTCTCTTCTTTTGCAATCAACTTGCTTGAGATGCCTGCCCAGTGATGTTCCATTAGCTCATCTCCTGCATTGCGGCAATGCTCAGTGCTGTAATTTTCCCTTTATTTCCTATCAATATGTACAGGCATCTGAAATGAGGATCCAACTACTGTAGCATGTCCACTCAAAGTGTTCAGTAAGAAATCAAATTAATGAATGCTGCTGTCAATACCCTATTATCCTGTTGCTTCTGAGTAATGGCTCAGACCCATTTAGTCACTTCAAACATTAGTACAACTTTATGGAACAAGCAGCACAGCTGATAGCTTCTGTAAGTTCATATCAATTTGCTCTTTCATAGTCTGGGCTATTCAGAAAGCTGCAACACTCCCTGTATTTTTTTTTTATTTTACCATAGTAGTACATTTGCTTTTGATCTGTATTTTCTCCATGGACCCACATACAAAAACTGGGGTGGTTGTGCATTCAGCTGTTGAGCATTCCTAAGTATAGGTTGCTTCATCTATGATGCTAATAGTCCTTCCTATATCTACCAGAAATTGTATTACAATGCTTTTCACATAACAGCTCTTTTAGGCTGGACCATTTTTGAACTAGTTCAGGAGAAGAACACACCAATAGGATCTCTAATAAAATGTTGCCGTATATTCTAAATACGTGTCAGGAGTGTTCCTCTTCAGGCTGAGACTGAAATGCACCTGGCTGATTTCTTTTGAAGAAGAAGAAGAAGAAGGGGGAGGAGGAGGAGGAGGAGGAGGAGGAGGAGGAGGAGGAGAAGCAGCAAACAGTTTGTATTTCTTTTATTTGAAAGGTGGAATAGCCATATAGGCCAACCAATCAGCACCCTGTGGAGTCAAGGGGGAGGTGTCTTGCCAATCAGCACTCTGTATAAAGACAGAATGGGCCAGAAACAGAGTGTGTGTGTGTGGGGGGGGGGAATGGGAGACCTGCCTACCTTACTGTTAGAAGTTTGGAAGCAGAGTTTCTATTACATTTGCAGCTCAAAGCAGAGGTGGATTTAGGGGAGTGCAGCCGGTTTGGAGCCTCAGGGTCGCCTCAGGGGTCTCTGGAACTATGAGGTACATAGAATGGAATGCAAGAGGCTCAGGGTGTCAATTTTTGGCATCACACTGGGCGGTGCTGAAATTTGAGACCCCAAGGCCCACCACTGCTTAAAGCAGAACAGGAAAGACTTGGGTGCAGTTAAATTGTCTATGTTTGGAAGCACCCTTCCCTTGAATTAGAGGCAGCCTGCACTTTCCAAATTCAGTGAATATGCGGAATAGGAACACCTTGCTAATGGGATTACTGGCATCTTTGCTGATAGTTTCACTTAACACCCCGCCAACCCTAATAATATACTAGTTAGTCTGTTTATATGCTCTAGGATAAACGTCGTGCTTTTTTTTTTTTTAAGGAACTAAGAAAGCTGTTTGCTCAGATTTCAGAAACAATGTCTTGTTGCATTTGGCTACCTAAGTAAAATGGCCTCGAGGCAACTTAGCTGGTGTCACCGGCTCTTACGCAGCAAATCACTCTGGGTGTAGCTGACCTTGCCAACTTCACATAGGTCATGTTTTCTCACAGCTAAGACCGTCCCCTGACGCAGTAAGAATGAAAAGGTTTCTTTCACTCTATATATACACAGTGCACGTCAACATCTTTATCCTTATTTGTTTCACTTCACAAAATAATGACGTTGGAAAAGAAAATGCATCAGAGTTTGCTCACGAGATGATATATTCTTAAAGACCATAATGAGAAATGCATTATTCCATCCTCTCCTATTCAGACTTTCTCATCCACTGAGGCTAGTTGCAGTGGGCCTTCACCCCACCATCTAAGGAAGGAGGAATGGTAGAAAAAGTTGAAAGGGTTTTATTGGTTGTGTAACCCAGAATGTGGGACTTCCTCTCTCTGAGAGACCAATTCAGCTGCCTTTCTCTGTCTTTTGACGGCGGCTAAAGACTGTCATTTAAACAAGCTTTCACCTTGTCTGCCACTTGAGGTTGAATTTGTCATTGGCTTTCTATAGTTCTGTCTGTTATGTCTTAATATCATTTTGTGGTTTGATTGCTGATGTTAACCACCTTGAGTGCTGTTTTGGAGTTCAAATGGTGGCATAGAGACCCATTAATAAACAGACAGACAGAAAATGACCTGAATCCCACAACATGGTATGCTGAACTATGGTTTAGCTAGAACACGCTCAAGGGCAATCTCCCAGAGAGGAGCTCACAACCTCTCTTTTATATTCACCTCTTTGTCCATGAGCAATTCATTAAAATAATGTCCTTTCCTCTCCCTTCTCCTCCTCTACAATTGGCTCCGGCTCAAGATAAACTTCCTATGCTTAATCTACACAATCACAGAATCATAGGCTGAGGTAACAAAAATGCTACTCTATACCACTGTCTTTGGCAAGACAGACCACATGCTAAGTTCCTTCAATGCCACATACATTGTTCTGCTTACTAAAGTCACTATGTATGTGCATGTTCCGTTTTTAAATGAGACAAATGCTGTTTTTGACAATGCCTCTAGAAGAGTGTATTGAAACGAAACAGTGTTAAATGCACAAGATTCACCTGGTGTGTTTTTAGTCACATTTCAGTTCATCATAATCATGGTACTTTTAAACCTTAAAATAGGCTTCCTGTACTTTTCTTTCATTTGTTTCACCTTGTTGTTGCTTGTCTGTTTAAAATCTGGTAGAGCAGATGATCAGTAAATAGATAGGCAGCTTTGACAGTCCTGTTTAGATTTTAAAATGTACCGGTGACATGTCTGGTAGAACATGGAAATTGGTGGCAGTGTGGGTGAGTGAGTGGGCAGGAGGGTACAGGACCTGTTCTTAAAGCAGACAGAGGTAAATTATAAAAAACAGAGCAATTTTTACTGTACACACACACACACGATCAGTGCTCAGTTTCTTCAACTGCTGCTTTATTGAAGATGCAGAAGCTATTTTTTAATCTGTGTCATGTTCTTGCTTTTTGTATCTTGCAGTGTTGATGCATCTTGGTGTACAGTAAATGTTGCAATCTAACCATGGAAATCCCTATTCGACTTTAATAAGAAGTCAAAACTTGAGCAAAGGTTAAGGAACTTAAGTTCCAGTCATATACACACTTAGTTGGGAATAGATCTCCTCAGACAAGTGCGTCTTACTGTGAGTAAACATACATGGGATTGACAGAGTGCTTATTAAGATTGGTAAGGCAGACTCTACTACAAATATAGAACCGTACCCATTGTTCATTACTAGATGTTGCTGCCACCTTCCCAGGAGTGGGGCCTTCAAAGAAGTGAATGGACAACTACCAACTTCCTCTTATGCAACAGAAATGCCTTTTCATCAAGTCCAAGGACTCAGCTATACAGCTACAAATAAAATGTTTTAAATGTGTTGTAAAGGGCAATATACAAATGTGACACTAGATGGTGACAGTGAGCTATGCCAAATTCAATGTATTTTTCAAAACATTTAAAAAAAAGCATTTTCACAGCGTTTTTTTATGTGTGTGTAGATTCCACCCAAGTGTCCATGAATTGTTAGCACCCCCAAAACAGACATTGAATCAGAGCCATTATTTTAAAGTTTTGAAGCTTTTAGCAATTTATGATGAGCATCTTCCTTCAGTAGATAATGGCTTGGATTCTAGAATAGATTTTATTTATTTTGAAATACTTTGTAGGTTACCCTGCATCACAAAAGTAACCCCTGAGTTACATTTAAATGGAATTAAAACCACAAATATAAACAGCTGTGTATCAGACTAACCTTAAAGGCATTCATGGAAGGAATACTTCCCACACCCTCCTCACCACAGCTTGAGGGACCCCTCTTGAACAATGTGGGACAGGGCTTGGGAGTTGCTTTGGGAAGAATGGGATGGGAAACTTTTCTTCCATGGGTTTTCTTAAGTTAACTTATCCTATGCTCTGAGACTGGTTTTGGGGTCCCCTCCTCCCCAGCATCCCCTTGCAACATTGTTCAGGAGTGCCACACACCCAGTTCAGAGAGAATTTTGAGGGGGCACAGCTGGAAGAGATTGGGGAGTGGGAAACTTTCCTTCCATAAACTTTTAAAACTTAATCTTAGGATCCAAGCCATTATGGTACTGTCCTTAATGTATGTTGGCAAGCCACACATTTTCAGTGTTCAAAATTTTCTGTATTTTTTTGTTGTTTGCTGCTCTGGGCTCCTTTGGGGAGAAGATGGGGGGGGGAATTACCATAAACAAAGCAAGAAGTAAATAAGTAAGTAAGTAAGTAAGTAAGTGTGTGTGTGTGCATTTTAAAAGTTATTTGGGTCTTGCAAATCAATATTCTTGGTGGGCTGTGGCACCAACTGGCTAACCCATATTCCTTCTACCTCAGTGCATAAGGCAGGACCTCCTCTGCTGTGGCACCCATCTTATGCAACAGCTTTCATGAGGTTACTGGCCTGTCAAGTTTTATTTTTACATATCTTCAGCTGAATAATGAAGGGTGTTTTTTTTTAACAGATTAAACCTCCTGAGAAAACCTTGTATGAAAAGCACAGTTTGAAAAACTTGATGCTGTCCTCCCTATACTGCGCTAAATATACTGTTGCAAGTAGGTTCTTGGTGAAATTGCTTTCTGACCTCATATTTGATCACCATGAGTAGCTCAGAGGGAAACCTGAATGAATAATTCACTGGATATAAGACGACCTAAATGAATAATTGACAGTGAATAATTTGCCCATTGAAGGAAGTGCCTTTTTTCTTGCGGAATGTGTCTAATCATATTTCCTCGATTCAATCCTCCTTATCCGATCGTCCAATGATCCTGTACCTTGAGGCATCTGGGTGTATTTGTAGCACCTGCTGAATTCCCCTTCCCCACCCTCTGCCTTAGGAAATATGATTTAAGCAGTATTATGAGAGTCAGATTTGGCACTGTATTAAATCATGGAATCAAAGAGCAGAAAGGGAACAGAAGAACATCAGCTCTAGCCTCATTTATCTTTCATACATCACCCCATCACAAATCAACACATCTTATTATTTCATTTTCTTTAAGATAGTTATACACTACCCAGAAGTATAGTTCAGAAACCAACATTATCATGCTAAAATACAAAAAGGAAATGGTTAAGATGAACTATGAAACTTAAGAAAAAAACAGCAGCCAAATGGAATAATTAGTCTCTATTAAGCATGCATCTTCAAGTAAAGTTTAATCAACAGCAGAAAGGCCTCCACAGATGGGAAACCTGTGGCTTTCCAGATGTTGTTGGATTACAGCTCACACCATCCCTGACTAGTGACCATGCTGGGTAGGGATGATAGGAATGGGAGTCTACCAATGCCTGAAGGACCACAAGTTTACCAGCTCTGCTCTAGATGAACAGATTGTGCATTGGGAGGGGGAATAGACTTCCAAAACTGAGGTATTATCATTAAGAAGGCTGGCCCCTAGTTGCTACCCACCTCATCTCAGAAAAGTGCTTTAAACGTATGGCAATGATAAACCTTTATTTGATTGCTGTTAAACTGAAAACTTTTTATCTGCCTTAATTTGTAAAATGACACAAATATTGAGGGAGAAACGGTAATAGAACAAATATGAGTTTGCTCAAAGAAAACCACAGCCTTGACCAAGTTTCACCAAGCATCCTGGCTGAAGAAAGAGAAAACAGGAATATGTGCACAAAAGACAAAAGTGAGCCATCTTATCAGGTCTGCAATTCTGCACCTGTCCAGGGATTTGTCTCTGATTGGTTCTCTTTTTTCATATTTCTGCAAGTACAAATTAGAGTTTTAAACACATGATGCATGATGTGTAGAGCTATGCATGATGAATAGTCCCAAGGAGCCAGAATCCCAGCCTACAAATCTTTTGACTGCTGATGGGACTCGGAGAGAGTCATGCTTTTGAATACTCTACTACCTTAAAAACAAAACAAACACCCTGCATGTGGTTAATTATTTATTCATTTAAAATGCATTTACCCTGCTGCTCTCCAGGGGGTCGCAGTGGTGTACAACACACTCCCTGATGTGCCTATTTACTGCACCGAGGGGCATTTTATGTGGGCAGAGGGTTCATTGGCTCATAGGGAGGGGGAAAGAACAAACAACTCCATATCACTAGGTCTCTTTGACAGACCTCGCCATTGTTTTGCAAGTCCCACAGCCTTCTGGTTCAACCTCAAGTTTATATTCAGGGCGCAATATCCCTGAAGCAAGGGTCTCTCAAGGAAAGCAGGAAGAGGAACAAGATGCTTTCCGATATTGCTTTACCGTCAAAAGCCATCTAGAGATTTTGAGTGGAAAACCCAAGTCAGCCACAAATAATTAAGCATTTGGTGGGCATCCAACTCCTTCTGTGCTGCTCAATTTTTATGTACTTTTTGTGGTCTTTTCCTCCCCTTTCTTTTCCACCAGATTGAGCAAGG
Organism: Podarcis cretensis; assembly: GCF_951804945.1. Lineage (NCBI taxonomy): Eukaryota > Metazoa > Chordata > Lepidosauria > Squamata > Lacertidae > Podarcis > Podarcis cretensis. The sequence continues at coordinate 81,408,865 of NC_137172.1, read as the reverse complement.
AGCAAAGAACCTTTCTTTCCTACCACAGCTTTGCTAGTGTAAATAATATAACAGTATTTTGCCACCGGTAGCACCATCCCCTGGTGCCTGTCCATGGAAGCGGGAACGTTGCAGGAAGGAGCAGAGTGAGAAAGGGCAGCTTATGAACGACTCCAGTGAGCCAGAGCGATGTGTCATTCTGGCAGGGAGCCCATTAAAGAGAAAGTCATGTTCTGGAATATGTTCAGCTTGGGATTTCTGAGAACCCCTTTATACCCAGTCATTATGCATTTCACTCTCTGGAAGGAGATGGTTATGTTTGCTTTTGTGACACAGGCCTTAATTGTCCCCAGATCCTTCAGTCTAATGCAAACACCAGGCTAGCAATTAACATTAAGTGCTAGGAAAAGGATTGGTGGTGCGATAAATGCTCAGCGCATCTTGGGAATGTAACAACAGCTTTTCATTTAACAGGCGTGCCAGGGGCACGATGGTGAGGCTCAGTCACCCAATAGCACCCTACCTCCAATGCACATGAAACTGAGCCCCCAAGCATACACCAAGATCCTTGTAGAATGACATTCCAGGAACATCAGGCAAAGGAAGCCAATCCTGGAAGTTCACATGCTCTCTGGGGCAGAGGGAGGGATGGGAGGAGAGACAGGGGAGGAGGTCAAGTCTATTAATGTTGAGAACTGCAGAGCAGTTCTGCAGCCAGAGCAAATAAATACAAGTGACCTCAGCAGCATATTTGAGCAACTGGTCTTTATAGTCTGGGCTTGGTATTGCAGATGGAAGCTCTGCCCCCTGAGCTGTGCATCAGCAGAAAAAGGACCAGTGCCTTTTCCTGCAGCGGTTGCTTTTTTCCTCCCTAGACAGTAGATTTTCATGCTTCAGGAACTTATTTGGGGTAAGCTCTTCACACCTTTTGGGACCCTCCAAGAAGTCTGTGGACCAGTCATTGGAGGCTGGTGGCCGAAGAGTCTACCTGGGCTGCAGGGGATGAGATGCAGGGTCAATGGACCCACATGGGATGGAATGGGGAGTGGATCCAGCTCATCCTTGGAGTTATTGTTGGAAGACTCTGGTGTCCGAAGATTCCTGGTCCTAGACCACAGCTGAAGTGGATACACCCAAATTAGTTTCCTTATTTTATGTACAGATTGGCATACATATAGTATGGAATAAAAACTTTTTACCATAGTACTAATTTAACACTTTTGGTGAAAATAATTTTAACATGAGACTATGTTTTGGTATAGCCAAATCACATTTACAAGAGCCTTCAGCACACAGAACAATTTAAGGACTTGCACCAAAATTGTAGAAGAATCGCTGCCATATGTGGAAAATCACAAACTGTGACGATGATGGGAACCATGTTAACCGCCTAGATTGTTAGACAACCAGATGGCATTACTTACAGATTGGAACAACATCCCTGCCTCATAAAGTTATTTCTGTTTCAGAGCCTGCTTTTTATTATTCTAGCTACAAAAGATTCAAATTGAGGTCTTGGGGCTTCATTTTTTATTTAGCAGTACTTTAGGGATAGTGATTGCAGGTAGATTTGGTTTCACAAAAAGAGTTAACACTTTCCCAACATGATCCTATTCAGGTACTCAAAATAGTATCAGTAAGAAAGTGAAGCCTCCCCATCTTTGCAAAAAGGCACTACACATGCATGTACAATGCACCCCTCCTTTGTACCAGACACATTCCAGCTTGCAAGGAGATGCACTCACACAGCTAGAGTAGCCTGTATCTCATCCTAGCAGTGTTCCAAACAGGGCTGTGCTTCTGGGGAAAACTTAATATCCTGATTTTTTAGTGTTTCCTGGTTGGAAGGGCTCTTGCTGCTATGCACATTTTTCATAGAGTAAGTTGTGTAGTCTTTCCTTGCAGCTAGGTCATTAAAATGTGGGGCTCTTCCCCATCTGCATCAGATCTGCTTGCGAGGAACGACAAGCTGGAACCCTTGTCTTCCAGGAGGGACTGCTTGCTCAACAGTGTTGGATGCTCTTTTGCCAATGATGAAAAATGGCTCTGCCTCAGTTCTTCATTACACAGTGAACCACTGATAAGAGAGGTATCTCAAAGAAGTTCTACCACAGGGGTGGGGAACTTGTGGCCCTGCAGATCAGCCTTCCCCAGCCTGCTGCCTGCTGCAAGACTCAGCTAGCATGACAATGGTTAGGGATGATAGGAGCTGTGGTCCAACAGCATCCGGGGAGACACAGTTTCACCATCGCTGCTCTGTAAACCTCCTAGGCTATGATACATTTTAAGCATTCAGATCTGGATCATAATCAGAGCTGGATTACTGGACTGACTCAGTACAGCTGTTCTTATTACATGATTTATATTACAATAAATCGTAACAGTCTACATAATTGTATTAGTGCGGTGCTTACAATTGCAAATAATTATCTACACTTGGTCCTTTATGCTATAAACAACATTTGTACATTCTTGGGATGTGAGGCCAGTTTCCAAGCCACTGAAGAGCTTCTTAAGCCAACATTTACCTGATGTCTAATTTGTGGTTGTGGTAGGGTAAACCTTAAGTGGTTTTAGTTTTATACCTCCCACCTTTAGTCTTCTATGCATTTGATGTGGTCAGCATTTTTTAATTTTAAATTTTAAAAAGAATGCCTGCAGTTGAACAGGTCGGCAAACTACTGGAACATGTGTGCCCTTAATTGGGGGCAACCACAACTTTCCTAAATATGATACGTCCCTATTCATGTCAGTGAGCAGAACTGCTGGCCTTGTGTCGTTCTGGGTCAGTAGGAAATGCAACATGATAAATGAGCACTTGGCCCCTGTAGTCCAACTATTAATACGCTTCTATTGAAACATATTACTGAAGGTCTCCATACTTATTGATTCTGATGGATCTTAAAAAGAACCACCAAATAACCCTGGAAGTATAAGAGAATACTAGGGGGCCCTGGCTTATAAAGGTGGTTTACTGAAAGAACAAGGAGAAAGCCAAAGTGGGCATTTGTTTCTTTTAGTGGGCAAATTGCCACAGTCAATATGGCAACACATTAATGATTCCTTCCAGTCACATCTGACTTAAAAACCATTTCTCCCTGCCCCCGGTCCCGCAGCAGCTTGGTGTGGTGATGAAGCAAACTAGCAAACCGATTTCCGGATTCATAGATTCAGAGTTGGAAGGGACCCCAAGGGTCATCTAGTCCAACCCTCTGCAATGCAGGAATTTCAACTAAAGCATCCATGACAGATGGCCACCCAACCTCTGTTTTAAAACCTCCAAGGAAGGAGAGACCACCACCTCCCAAGGGAGACCGTTCCACTGTTGAACAGCTCTTACTGTCAGAAAGTTCTTTATGATGTTCAGTTGGAATCTCTTTTCTTGTAACCTGAAGCCATTGGTTCGAGTCCTAGCCTATCCTGTGGCTTCTGCACACAGTTCAACCAGTGGCAAATGTTGCCAACAGGAAATGGGACCTCTGACGCCCAGTTTTAAACCATTGCCTGAAAATGTTACTTAGGCTTCCAATAAAAGGCAGTTCCTCCCCCTATCCTAACATAGTCATAACGGATGCCATTAAGCAGCTGAATGATTTATGTATTGCTCTCGCAGAAGGCTTTTCTCAGCAGAAGAAAAACAGCAGGAAAAATTATACAGGTTTATCACCACTCTGCCCTTTTATGTGGGCAGAGAGGAGGCTCTTGAAGAACAGATTTAAATCTTGTGGAAGCAGCTTCACACCTCTCCAGACTCCTGTAGTCTATAATTTATTATTAAGATCAATAATGTCTGAAATTGCTTAACAGTTATTCTCGCTTACGTACTTCTAAATCATGTCTAAACATAACAAAAAAATAAAATAAAATTATTGTTTGGAAATCTTTTAGAACAAGGCCCTGGGCCTTCCAGAGAGTGAGATGTTCAAGTTTTAATACATAAAAGTATGAGTCACACAAGCAGATTGTACAAGGAAAGACAATCTGATGTAACAGAAACATTTACAAGTCTCGTAACCCTCCTTTCCTCTCTGCTAAGCTTTAAAAAGCCACGTAAGGCCAAGGATCAAAGCAATGGTTGCAGAATGCTCTCTGCTGAAACAATAACAAACCCAACTTCCTCAGACGTCAATGGGGCAGATTTACAGAAGGGATATATTTATTATTATGACTTTGCAGCCACTGAAGGAAGACTAATATAATCACATGCATCATGGATTGGAAGCTGAGCTCTTATGCCACCAAGTCTTATTGCTACAATAATGCAAAACATTATTACAGGGGTCACTGGAAAGTATCAGAAGCAGAACAGGAGGAAGGAGGCTGCAAAGCACACAGTCCAGAAGTGCAGAGTTAGTTAATGCTTACCAGAAGCAATCAAATTGGAGGGCTGTTGAGTTATGGCCCCAGATATGTGTGTTATCATACTACACAAGAACCTTTGCTCTCTTTGCATGTCTTTGCACAGAACTATATTATAACCAGCTCTCTGTTGCAAACCACAAGAGCTAAGGCATTCCTGTCACATATTTTAGCTGTCACTCTTTAGGAAAGGTGAGAAAAGATAAAATGTTATGGTTTGAGTTGATTTTTGTATGAGGCATTAGACAAGAGAAGGCATGGAACTATACACATGGAAGCTGTTTTCAACAGTATCTGAAACCTTAGCAGCTATCTAGTTTGGTTCCACCCCATTTCCAAATGTTGACCCAGCTACCCCTGTATCTTAAATTAAGGGATATATTCTGGTTCTAATTTGGGTTCCCTCCAGTCTAGCCTGTAGGTCAGGGCTGGGCGTGACACCAATGAACAGTGTGGCCTGTGTGGAGGGAGTGAGGTTTAGGGAGAATCCCAAGGGCTGCGTTTTGACCCCGTGTCTTGAGTTCTCCACCCTTGCTTTACTATAGCACAATAGGACATATGACTTTGTTTATTTCATTTGAGACAACTGCTCCCAATGGGCATAGTTTGGCTATGACATCATTTTTTATTATTATTATTATTATTATTATTATTATTATTATTATTATTATTTGCATTTATATCCCACCTTTTTCTCCAGGGAGCTCAAGGTGGTATACATGGTTTTCCACCCACCCTAATTTAAGCCCCACAACATCCTGTGACTGACTCAAAATCACTTCATAGCTGGGTGGGGATTTAAACCCTGGTCTTCCAGGTCCAAGTCCAACACACTGGACATCTGCACTGAGTCTGTTGAGAAGGTTTAGTAAATCATGAGAATTCTCTCAAATGCTCCTATATTTTGTGTGCTCTGCAGTTCACACAGTATGAGTGTGTGTGGAGTGGAATATTAATACTGTTATTAGTGGGTCATGCTTTTTATTTAAAAAAAATACCTCTATAGTTTATCTTTATATTAAAATTTTAAAAAATAAACTAAAATAAGCAAGCTTTGGCCAACTCCCCCTCCCCACTAGAGAGATTATAAGAGGCAAAAGAATATTATCTACGTAATTCCACAGCAGTGTCAGCAACACTTGACAGTGGTTTGCATGGTAGCTGAAAAACCACCACAACAAACTAACAGGAAAGGCACAACCACGAACAATGACTAGTCAGGCCCTTCTAAGCAGACTTTATATCAAACTGTAATTTTTTTAAAAAAGTATATTAAGTCAGAAGAACTTTATCATACCATCTTGACCATTTGAAACTTATCAGAATAAGCATACCCCAGCAAGGAAACTTTGAGATGGCCACAAATCCCCCCCTTCTTTTGGTGCCCTTCTGGTACTTCTTTGTTTGTTAATTTATTTTTCTGAACTGCCAACAACTCTTAAATCAATGTTCTGTTTGTTAGTCTGTATTTTCACTCATAACTTCCATATTTCATCGGCCCATTTTCAGTGGTTGCCAACTGTGCTTTTATTTTATTTTTTGTCACCACTCTTCTTGACCATTGGACACACCATTGGTCTCCACCGCTCACTTCACTGGAGCCCGTCTTCACAGGCAGGGGAAACCCCAAACTCACTGAGGGTTTGAGACCCATCAGCTACCTTCACCAGGTTTAGCCGGTCAGTCAAAGCCTTTTCTCAGGATGTGGCCACAGCCGCATGCTGACAGCTTCTAAAATCCACAGGTGAGAGCAGGGTGGGGACCAAAGGTGGGCAAACCACCCCAGAACGATCACGACACATCCTCCACCAGAGGTACTACTACCCCTCCCCTAACACCACACACACCAGCAATGGATACTTAGCAAATAAGTAATTCTTGTGGTAACACTGGACAATGCTACACCTGCACAATTTCTGTTTGTCATGCAACAGTGAAAGGCACAAGAGTCCTGTCAGAGAAAGCAGGACATCTGTGTGTGTGTGTGTGTGAGAGAGAGAGAGAGAGAGAGAGAGAAAGAGGAGAGAGAACCAGTTTAAAGGGAATTGGGGGGAGGGGGCAAATGACATGCCAGTATATACAGACAGCTCTTGAGTCAAAACTTCCAAACTGTTTTCTGGCTGTTTGAATTAACTGCATTTCACTATGCCTCATTTTCCTAGAACATGACGATATGTGTCCTTAACTGACTTCGTAGGCAGGAAAATCAGCTGTGGAATATAGTGTTGTACAGTACTTTGTGCTCAAGTTATCACATTTTGCAAATGATAAGAGATAGAGGAACACCTGGCAACAAGTTGAGGAACTGGAAACATTTAATAATTATGAAATCACACCTAAGAGATAACAGACTATATTAACTGGCAAAACACAGACATATACAAACAAAGCCATCCATGTTTATATTACAAAAGAGATATTTTAGAGAATCCTAAGTAAGTTCAATAACGAGCATAAGTATTTCTGTGTTGACAATTGGCAGGATTTGGTGTTCCCTGATATGTTAATTAAACAAACTCTGGTTATCCAAAATGCTTAATGGATGTTAGCATGACCAAATGTAGAGGAAGAGTCATGGTTGTGCAGAAGTCTTTGTAGAACTTGCCATGCCTGTCAGAGCAGACATTCAAGATGCAGGAATTATTCAAGACACAGTCCTTTGTATCTGCTGACCTGAACACTCCTCAAAAAAGGGTTGCCAGTTCCTTATCTGGCAAGGCTCCTACCCTAAGAGTTTCATGCCTGGGAGAAATTAATCATGCGAAGGAAGGTGATGAAGTAATGGGGAGAGCGTTAGCTCCTGAATTTCTGCTTGCCACACACCTGTTAAAGGCACTGGAGCTGTGCCAGAAAAAAAGAGTTGGCAGCTGACCCATCTATGCAATATGGAATAGTAGCCCCTTGATATATTCTATCCAGATTGTTTGGGAAACAGTGTTTATTAGTAAAAAGTTATATTCTTACCTGGCAGAGCATATACTGAGTTGTGGCGAACCAAACAGCGCCTGCAGGTGAGGGTTCTGCATGTGACATCCAGCTTTTTCACAAAGCCGTCCCAGAGCTTAGCTTCCATGATGCAAGCAGCCCTTGTAGGGGAAGGAAGGAAAACATCCTTGTAAACAAAGCAGCAGTGCCAATAATATTGTAGTCATGTCAGGAGGGCTACTGCTGTTTATGGGGCTGCAGCAGTGTTTTTAACAGCACCCTCCCTGCTTAATTTCTGCCTGTCAGGCTGCTGTTGAGTCATTGTGAACTGACAAACTGCATTTGATGAAATGTCTGCTTCCAGCCCAACTATTGAAGGAACAGATGCCTCACAGCTGAAGGCTGCACTGTTGTTACTGTGTGATGTGCTGAGCATAAGAGGCAACTTTATATGGACTTATACTACACTATACATTTATAGAAACCTCCCACAAAGAGGCTTGGGAACTGCTGTTTGTTTAGGGAGATGGGAATTGTAGCTACATTAGGAGGAAACTACCATTCCCATGATTTGTTTTTTGGGGGGAGGCGAGTCATGTGCTTTAAATGTGCACCGAATGTGTTTTAAATGCATGAAGTGGATCTACCCACAGTCTGTTTCAAAGACAGCATCTCCTGGAGATTTCAGGCAGAAGGTATTTTCCAGTCATATGTCTTTAAGGAAGCTATTTTGGATTCTCAGCTGGAGATGCCAGGGACTGAACATGGGATGCATGCTGAGCATGTTTTACAACAGACTATACTTTTTCTCCCTAGGTGGAACATCTTGCTTTTGTCATTTTAGTTCAGTTTATTGGTATGAATGGAGATTCGAAGCGTACTTCCTTGAAATAAAGCGCTGAGGAAATAAGTGAAACTTCCTTTTGAGTAAGCATGGTTAACATTGAACTACAAGTGTTACAGTGGAGTAAATGTCTCCCTGCCCTCTGCCCACCTTCAATGTTTCCCAAGAAAGATTAAAAATGAAAAATACCCTGGCCCCACTGAAATCCACTAGACCTTTCCAATATGTTTCAAAGGGGGTAGAATGTCAGCAGAATTGACATTACAATCATCAGGGCACAGATCGCGGACAATATAAAATTGTGATAGAAATGTAGCATGGTAGGCATAATTAACAGGGCTTGGGAACAAGAAATTTAAATTCCAGGTTATGCTTTTCACTGTCATAACTGATTTTAGGACATTGTCTCTTCAACCTCATTGAATAAAGCAATGTGTCTATTGCCATCTAGTGTTTAAAATATTGAAAGATACTTCAAAGCAGGATTAAGCTCTGTATTAAGTTAGTGGATTTAACATATTTCACAGCACATCTGTCAACATCTGTGATAACTGGTTCTGCTGGTTCAACCTTATGTGACTTGAACAACATATAGAGGGCTTCAGGTTCACCACCCTGGGAGGGACAATATGTTCTAGGTTTTCATAGCAGGGCTGAGTTTTTCAGTGACTAACCTGGTTGTGTTCTCGCCCCAACTCTCTCTGGCATATTCTTCTCCCTCATGCTCTCATATGCCTTTAGCTTGATTGAAGATTATGTGTGCTTTCATTCAAGGAACAACAGGGGTCTTCCACATGTCTCTGTGCCAAGACAAAGGTGTGGCCTGTCCTTTTCCAAGAGATACAGTTTGCAGATGATGCAGCCTTGACAGCACTCTTTGTGGAAGCTCTACAGAGACTCAGCAACCGCTTTGCCCAAGACTGCAGGGAGTTCAGCCTGATGAAGACCAGCATCCTGGGTCAGCTGGGATAGCACTCCACACATCAGCAGTGGTGACCACATGCTTGAGGTGGTAGACAATTTTGTGTACCTGCATTCCACCATAACCACCAACCGTATTGGCAAGGCAGCTACAGCAATGGCTCACCTTTCCAAAAGGGTATGGGAGAATGTGATGCTAACATGCCAGCGTGCGCAAATTATATGTACATGTACATGTACATGCATATGTATATGTTTAATCTCCTTTTAAAAAGTGTACCATGCCTAGTAGCAACTGAGATCTGTGTGCTTTACCAGCGCTTTAATCAGGTGGATATTGCAATGAAAATCTGACAGCATGTTTTCTTACTCTTTTGAACAGGTGCGATATCTTTGATACTTAAGGAGGGAGCACCACCATTCACTAAGGCAGGGCTTCTTCTTTCACTTTTTCTTAATAAACAACCCTGCCCCAAATAACTGTTTCAGTGACCAGTTTCTGTGACATCCACAGATAGTAGTTAAAATTTTGCAAAGTGTCAGCAAGTATTTTAGTCTCAATTAGCTCTTGGAAGAGAGGACATGGTGCGTAAGGTGTGCCAAATAAGCAGCATGGAACGTCTAGCTAAGCAGCCTCGCTCTCCTGCCTGATGCCTTTGCTTCCTGCAGCGCCAGATGTAGCGAGTGTTGTACCATTTCTTTCTTCAAACAGCAGTGCTCAGGGGGGGATAAACTTTACTTAACCTAATTAATTTTAATCACAGCTTTCCAATCTCATACTGTGTAAAGAATTACAAATTGGAACACATTAATAGAGGCTATGCCTTGCGCTGCAAGATCATTCTGAATTGTGCATTTACATTTTCTACATGAGTTTGCAATGATCATTAGAATAAAAAATGCAGTTATGTCCCTTTTAAATTACAGAAATTTGAAGAAACAGATTGGGACCTGTCCCATTTGCTGCGCTAAATGACTCGAAAATAGCTTGCATTTCAAGGAATTGAATGGCTCTCACTGAACAGGCCGCCCTGGAAAATGATTTCCAGTTGTTTAGAGAGTTAATGTGCTCCTAGGCGTTTGTGTTGTTTAAACAATTTAAAAAGGGGGTTGAGCCCTCAAGGCTTTCCACCTGCTGTGGTGCAGAGGTTCTGAAATAATACTAATAATACTAATGTTAATGCTAGCATTTAGGCAGCACTTTAGAATGTTCAAAGCACTTGAGAACATACGAGAGGGAGCATACCAACAAAGGAATCTGCCTTCCATCAAATCAGACCACTGGTCCATCTAACTTAGTATTGTCAACCAAACTGGCAGCAGCTTTCCAGAGTTTCAGACAGGGGACATTTCCATTCTTACCTAGAAATGCTGGGGATTGAACCTGAGATCTTCTGCATGCAAAGCAGACGCATTGCTACTGAATTTATGACCCACAGTGCTGCTGTGCTCCCCCATAATAGCTCCTATTTATCCTCACCCAATTCAGAAGCCAAGCCTCACTATGCATAATTGCATTGCTACAATTGGGTTGTTATTTTCATTTTCATTTTATATTTTGTGGTTTTATATTTTGATTTTGTTCTGTGAAATGCCCTGAGACTTCCGTGTATAGGGCAGGATATAAATTCAATTAATAATAATAATAATAATAATAATACCTTTACGTGCAATTAGTGCCAGCACCGTCCGTTAAGAGTTTGGGTGTAATCTTCGATACCTCCCTCTCCATGGAGGCGCAGATTACAGCTATAACAAAGGCGGCATTTTTTCATCTCCGCCAAGCCAAGCAGTTGGCTCCTTACCTCTCTCGCCCTGACCTAGCCACTGTGATGCACGCGACGGTCACCTCCAGACTGGATTATTGTAACTCGCTCTACGTGGGGCTGCCCTTGAGACTGACCCAGAAACTCCAGCGGGTGCAGAATGCCGCAGCGATACTCCTTACGGGGTCTTCGCTGTGAGATCACATTCATCCGGTGCTATACCAGCTGCACTGGCTCCCGGTGGAGTACAGGATCAGGTTTAAGGTGCTGGTTTTAACCTTCAAAGCCCTATACGGCCTAGGACCCTCGTACCTACGGGACTGCCTCTCCTGGTATGCCCCACAGAGGAACTTACGGTCTTCAAATAAAAACATCTTGAAGGTCCCAGGCCACAGAGAGGTTAGGCTGGCCTCAACTAGAGCCAGGGCTTTTTCGGCTGCGGCTCCAACCTGGTGGAACGCTCTGTCACAAGAGACAAGGGCCCTGCAGGACTTGACATCTTTCCGCAGGGCCTGCAAGACAGAGCTGTTCCACCAGGCCTTTGGTCAGGGTGCAGCCTGACTCCCTCCTTTGGCAATCTTTACAAAACTTTAGTTTATGGTTGCCATCAATTTTGATTTTAATTAATTTTTATAATGTTTTTATAATGTTGCACTGTTTTAGTGTTGTTAGCCGCCCGGAGCCCGGCTTCGGCTGGGGAGGGCGGGATATAAATAAAATTTATTATTATTATTATTATTATTATTATTATTATTATTATTATTATTACGTCTCTCTTTACACCCTCTATAGAAATCCAGATTGCTCCTGTGCTTTGTTTATTCTGCTTTATATAGTACCCTGTATGTTAACTACCCTCACATTGACTGAGTAAATTAGTTCTGGGGTTTGGTCACAAAGTCACAACATTTCTAGATACAATAAAGGATGGAGCTTTAGAGGAGGTGATAATTTGTGGGGTACAGGGATGGGGTGGGAAGGTGGCGGAAGAGGAAAGTTTGGGCTGTATTCTGAAGAGTGCTCGGGATGTGGTGTGTTGTTTGAACTGCTTTGGAACAGTGATTGAGCTGTCTCAGAGCTGTCAGATCCAACATACGTGAAAATAGAAAATGACCCAGAAAGCCCAACAGGGTCCTGTTTAATTTCAAAACCTCGAATATTCTGAAAACATATTGATTAGTTAGAAGAAAGGTGAAGGGAGGAGTCAAGAGAGTCAAATCTGTTCAGGACTCTTGTAAATTATTTAAAATCATGGTAATAGAAGATCAGAGATCAAATCATGTATACCATTCCTTCCAACTCTACAATTCTGTGATTCTATGAGGTGTAGGGAGCTGCCGGAGTGGCGCTCTAGGAGGCTGAGGCAGGCTAGGGCCCACAGCCCAGCTCCCTAGCTGGTCAGGTGGGTCTCACTAGCTCTGGGAGGAAGTGTGTGATTTCTCAGCTGGAGTAGGCTCCAAACAGGCGAGGGTCCACATGCCTCATCAAGTCTGGATGCAAAGTACAAAAGGAAGCAGAGCTGAGGTGCTTTGTCTGCTCAACTTCCCATGTTGATGGACCTTGACTTGGATGCTCCTGGACCTCCACAGGACTGTGCTTTGGGTTTGACTATGGGCTATATCCTGACTGCTAGACTTCAGACTTGGCTACTTGAATTGACCCTGAACTGTGTTTTCTGACCTTTGAATTTTGGCCTCTGTACTTTGCTTGTGTGAATTGACCCTAAGACTTGGAACTGTGCATACTGACTTGCTGCCAGGTAGGCCAGGGGTTCAGGGCAAAGGGCTAGTGATTTGTTAGAGCCTTCCACAGAAGGGGAGGGGGAGACAGTGGTGGCTGCTGTCCACATTTTGTATTATGTATGTTATCTAATTTCTTTGTTGCCTGTTTAAGTTTTGGACATACCAGTGATCTGGTGTGTATATGTTTTCAACATGTTATTTTATGTTCAATTTCTGAATTCTAAAATGCTGGCATGGCTGTGGAGAACAAGCAGTGTGGTCTTAAATTAACACCCACAGATAAAAATCTGGTAGCATATTAATCTACCAGTCTGCAAATGCAAAGTGATGAAAGCATGCACTAATCTGTGTCATGTCGGGCCAGGCGTGGAGCACCTCTGACCCAGTTGCCAAATGTGTCCACACACCTGCCTCTCACACCCTCTCTCTCCAGGCCAAATTCCTTACCAGCTTTGCGTCACAACTTCCATGAGTATTTTTGTCAGGCTGTAATGTGCCCCTGAACTCTGGTAAAGATCCCTGTTTGTCCAGATGGAGGACAGAGTGTGAGAGGATGTCTAGAAACCAGCAGAAAGATAAACATTTACAGTCATTGTTCCACCCACTTTTGCCTTTGGCTCCTCCTACAACTGGTATGTGGCTGCCACCCCCCAAAGGTTGCCTAGAAAGGAATACATTCTTCAGACTGAAGAAAGTTCCCTACCCCTGCCATATGTAAAAGCTCCATTGTGAGGCATTCTCTATAGAACATTAAACATCCTGGCCATTCGTCAGATAAATACTAGCTATTAATGTTTGGCAGGCAGGCAACACTGGCTCTCCGACAAATTGCAGCATGAGAGCCATTGGCTCTGCTTGGATTCAGACTCTTTCTCCATATGCTGCAATGAAAAACTAGCCCTTAACATTTGGAAATATCCTTTGAGCCAAATATGTCAAGTACAAAAAGTGGGGGGGAAAGAAGAATGAAAAAGGGCAGTCTTTTGTAAAAATAAAGGAAAAATATTCTAAAGCATTAGAGCTCTCTGTGTGATTCACCAAGAACTTCCAGTGCATGATATATTTCAGCTCTTCAAGTGTGGTAATTCTGTTACAATGACGACTTGAGAAGCGTTAGGTGTTTGCTTGTGTTGGTTTTTTTCAATTAAAGGATGTACTTAAAAGCTGTATTTCCAATCTAACAGACAAGGCAGGCGTTCACTTACCACTTGTCTTCCAAGCCATTTGAATCTAAGAACCTCTTAGGTATAACATTTAAATGCTTTGTTCTCACCAAATGCTACCCAGAGACAAAGGATTCTTCATGGTTAAGGCCAAACTGTTTGTTTGAAATATTTGTATCTCGCTTTTCCTTTTTTTAAAAAAAACCTTGGGTTGTGCAAAATATGTAATCGTTTATCTTTTTGGAACAGCTGACAGCCTCCTAAAGCAACAATAATTCTGCATTTATAACCCAACTGCCCTCCAAAGAGCTCAAAGTGGTGTACATGGTTCTCTTCTCCCTATAATATCTTTACAGCAACCCTGTGAGATAGGCTGGTCCGGTCAGATATTCCATACAGAGAAGCAAAAAATTGTAAACTACGCTGCGGGGGAACAACTCGAGAGGCAGACATTTCTGGTAGGCAACAGCAGTGTGGTGAAACTGGAAGCCAGAGATGGTGAGAATAAGTAGCTAGAGTTGTGGGAGCATGACCAGAGTGTAGCAAGCCAAGAGGCAGGTGTCTTAAAAGCTGAATTGCTCTTGCCTAGGACAAGTCACAAACAGCAGATTACACCTGTGCTAGAATGCAAGGCGCTTGATTCGATCCTTGAAAGCAGGGTGAAGATGACTTATTTTTATTTACGTATTGTGAAGACCGCAAGTGTCCATCTCACATTAACAAATGCCTTGCCAATATTGCATCATTTTAGTTGTATGTGGAAAACAACCACTGCAGTGTTCAGTGGCAAGTGTGCTATTATGTTAAGCTTTTGATGCATCTCTAAGAGCAGCTGCTGCTTTTTCCCCCTTCCCCTTCCAGCCAAATGAAATAAGGCTGGACATTGTCACTGCTCACTGTGTGAGCTGAAAATGGCTTTGCCCATTGTGCTGAGTGCACAGATACTTACTCAGTGGAGAAGATGATGTGATGTTGGTTCAACTCCAGGACTGTCCAAAGTCTTACAGACTCTTCATTTTTTTTTAGCTGCTAATGTCTAACTGCTGGAAATGCTTCCTAATCCGAGTATTGGAAAGCTATCCCTCCAGCGCTGTGGATACAGTTCTCAAACCCTTCGCCTGGGCTAGTGCCAATAACTTCAAGATGGAATGGTTGTCTTAACTGTTTCTGCCTTGTCAGTCTGGTTAGGGCTGAAGGCCTTGAGCAAGACATCTTCCACACACACCCCACAGTGCGTCTGCTTGCTCACTGCTCTTGTTGCCAGTTGCTCCTGCTTCCTTGCTGAGAATGGGCGGGGTATAAACAATAAAATTTTTATTATTATGTAAAGACCTAATGAGCAAGCTGGCAGCAGCATCTACTGCTCCCTGTACTAAACACTGCAGTTGTTTGATTGCCCATCCCCTCTAGGTCAGAGCGACATTCAAGTGAGCAAGCAGGTTGCCATGGTGAAGAGGAGCAGGCCAGCAGGCCCTCTGCTGTGGTGTGGGCCCTCAACAGGTGCCCAGCCTTGACACAGGCCCTGAAATAACAAATTAAGCAGCCAGCGGCTTGAATCCTGCTAGCCCCTCCCTGTCCCATTTTTACAACCTGGTTAGATTGTGACAGTTTGGGAAGTAGGTGGGGATTATGAGCCAAGGTAAAATCTGGAAGCAGGGTTGATCTCTGCTTACAATTGTAGGGTGATTGCGACACCATCTACCCCATGGGTAAGCAAACTAAGGCCCAGGGGCCGGATCCAGCCCAATTGCCTTCTAAATCTGGCCCACGGATGGTCCAGGAATCATTGTGTTTTTACATGAGTAGAACGTGTCCTTTTATTTAAAATGCATCTCTGGGTAATTTGTGGGGCCTGCCTGGTGTTTTTATATGAGTAGATTGTGTGCTTTTATTTAAAATGCATCTCTGGGTTATTTGTGGGGCATAGGAATTCGTTCTCCCTCCCTTCAAAATATAGTCCAGCCCCCCACAAGGTCTGAGGAACAGTGGACCGGCCCCCGGCTGAAAGTTTGCTGACCCCTGATTCTGCCCAATTTTAGAATTTTCTCTCTAGTTAAGACAGTTTCCATTACCCCCAATCCCTTAAGGGCATGTTCTTGGTTTTTTCCTGTCACTCATCATCAACACTGTGATGGGTTGGATGCATGAAAGTCATCACAGAGTGTTTCCCTCGCTTCTTATAGCACCAACACCATACTTTTTGATGGAGGCAGTTCACACATTTCCCTGAGTCACTGACTCTTTTGGTCTACCCAGTTGTAAGCCCTGTGGGGCTCAATGGGACTTATGTTCAAATGACTATAGGAGTATACATCCATATGGACACTGGAACTGTACCACAAAGCTTGGCTGCAGATCCAGGCTTCTCTAAAATTCTGGAAATTTCGGAAGCCTATTGGTAAAGGAGGCGGTAGCTTTTCCATAAAAGTCATTTGCTGGCCTCAGCTGTTGCCCTGGGCTGTCATTTGAAGCACAGGTGCTGACAGAAAAGTGCATAAAAATGGCATCTTACTTCATGTTTGCTCTCCTTTTATCTGCTTAATTTACAAAAATAAATTCTTAGTACCATTCCTGCGGCACAGCCAGCCCAGCTCCCAGTGTGTTTTGTTGCGTTGGTGCATTGTGTCATTCACAAGTAATGTCAAGCTCTCGTCTAACCACAAAACACTCAGTTGGAATTGATGTAGAGAGCTGAAATGCAGGGCAGGATGCAGAGTTTTGCTTAGTTATCTTATGGCTATCAAAGTGACATTTATAACCGATCAGTATTGCTTCTATGAAGTTCATTAATGTGTCTTGGACAGTTGTCGAAGTAGATTACTCAAGTCGTTTTCAACCTTCTCCGATTTTGGACTGACATTCAGCCCCATCCTTCAACAGCATCAACACAAATTTTAGTCTTCTAAGGCTTATTCATAAGGAACCAAAACCATACTGCCAAGAAAGACATCAGTAGACTCAGGGTAACATCAAAAGTTTACAGATACTAAAAATAAAGAAATAAATAACTTCAGGGGAAAACCCCTCTAATTATCACAAGATTTGTAGAAGCACAGGACTATATAACCCCATTAATTCCAACAGGGCCTGTCACAACTACTTTTTGTCTAGATCAGGGTTTCCCAAACTTGGGTCCTCAGCTATTTTTGGACAATTCCCATCATCACTGACCACAGGTCCCTGCTGGCTAGGGATGATGGCAGTTGTAGTAAAAAAACCATGGAGACCCAAGATTGGGAAACCCTGATCTAGGATATGCTTAGCACCTCCTGCTGCTGTTAGGTATTGTTTAAGCTTATTTCTCACTCCCACTCCCAGTATTTCTTCCTATTTTTGAAATTCTTCATTCCAGAAAGTTAAAAAGATGTATAAGAAAGAAACAGGCAAAGGGCAAGTTTTTATATGTAGTGGGATGGATTGATGGAGTATTCAAATGATTTCTTGTAGATATCTTATATATATTACAGTGCTGCTTCTCCTACAAGATAACCTGTTAAAAACAGAACCACAAACACAGCTGTATTTCACCCCCTCCCAAATATGCATATGCATACTACTGATATTGAGACCAGCAAGTTTCCATCTCCGTATCAATACAAAACACGTTGTTGGCCAAGGATCACTCTTTGCTCCTAAGACATATTTGAGCTGATGCAAAGCAGAATGTATTGTTCATTTAAAGCACATTTATGTGAAACATGATTTAGAATACCAAAAAGATGTGTATACTTTCCTTCCCTCTGCAATCCCTGCATTAAAAACTCCCCTCTGCCTGCCTGAGGGTTTGTTCTACTATCAAATCCTACCTAAGAGGGAACTACAAGGCTAAGATATCTGGGGAAGTTTCAGCATCTCCCACAGAAGCAGCCCTTCTACTTGTTAATTTTAGCAACTCCTTGCTCTAAAATCATAGAATTGTAGAGTTGTAAGGGGCCACATGTGTCATCTAGTCCAAACTCCTGCAGTGCAGGAATATTTTGCATAACTTGGGGCTTGAACCACTGACCCTGAGATTAAGGGTCTCATGCCCTATCAACTGAGCTAACCTAAGATGTAGCAACGCTACATTTGGTCTAAAAGTGCACAGTTCTGCTTGCCATTTCAGCCCTTCAGAACTGCTCCTACAAATCTGAGGTGCAGCTTTCTCATTTGTGATATAAATCTACTGCAATAATCAACTGGATCTTGCACAATGGCAGCAATCATCCTTGATGAAGCTTTTCCATAGCCCTCAAAGCACATTATATGGCAAAGGAGAGTTGCTCAGTAACGCTAATCCCTATGAGTAACTTCTTCAGCACCACTAGGCCTATTTTGTATTAAAACAAAATTAGTAAAAACCATAGCTTTCAGTAGATATTCCATTAACGTGCAAGTTACGCACCTGCAATTATCTACGCTGACTACACTTCAAAAGCTATTTCACAACACAGTAGAACAGGATTGTTCCAGAGACAACTTGAGGTTGTAGCCTATAATGTGTAGAAAAAGTCAAATTTCAACAGATTTGCTTAGTCCTACTCAAATTTACTGAGAAAAGTGGATGCACCACAACTACATCCATTTGGCTAACCTGACAGATGTGTGCAGATAGCAATGCTTTGGATAACTTTGAGCTATTCCTAATACTATAGTTATTTTCCCTGCCAATTACATTTTGCTAAAAATAGGTGTGCCCTTAAGTTGATCCCAATATCAGTTTCAGCTAACTAATCAAATTATATGCTAAGGTTTCAGGAATTATAACCCTCCCCTTTATTTAGACAAAATGAGATGGGTTTTAACTCTGAGAACTTGCCAAGAATAGATTTATTTTAAAGTTGAAGGGGCTGTTTTCAGAACACAGACCTTTAGGTATGGTAACCTTTGTGAACAAGTCAGCAATACTTCATAGTTTAAAGAAACACAGGAGGGCAAGGATAAAGTTAGGACACATACAGTGAAACCTTATACCTGTCTACTCAGAAGTCATTAGGAGTTCAATGAGACTTACTACTGGGCAAGTAGGTAGGATCCTGCACACACTTACTATGGTGTAAGCCCCACTGCACAAACTTCTTGGCAAATAAGCATAGTATTGCACTATAACTGGGGGGAGTTCTGAGTATTTTGGAATGGCTCCTGACCAAATTGGTTTTTCCAAGGTCTGTTTCACATGAAAGCAGCATTTGAGTGCAATGGCTCACCGGATATTGTAGAAGCTACTTTATATTTTCCTCCATGCCTCTGTAAACAGTAATGTGCACGGGTATGGTATACAGTAGCAAATGTGTGGAGTTATTTTAAAAACCTTTCATAGGTAGCTGTTTCGTGAAAAGCGAGCTTGAATCAAAGCTCAACATTTTTCAGTTAATCTTTCAGAGGCTTCTTGGATATTTCACCGAAGCAATTACCATTTTTGTTTTATAAGTTTCAAGTTATTAAAAACCATAGCTGTTTCAGAAATGTATTGCCATATTAAGGCTGCAACATAGCACATGCTTTCCTGGGAATAAGCCTCAGAGAATACAGTTGAACATAGCACTAAGGAAACTTGCATAGAATCAGGCTGCATATTTAAACTAGGACTGAAAGTTATCCAGATTCTCGGTGTCAACCCACAGAACGATGGACATTGAATCATGTAAGGCTGTATGTCTTCCTTTTGGACAATTCTAACCACAGGTTGTGAGTCATATCTTTAATGATTTTCTGACTTACAAAATCTATAGTTGGAATCAATAACTCTTCCCTCTCATCACACTGGGCCATATTTACATATATACACAAAATAACTCATGTCTAATCTTTGTGGTTCAAAGTACTGACATGACAAAATATTGTCAAAATGCAGCCTTTCTGCTTCAGACTCGGAAGACAATAGGCATTTTATGTACTAAAAGTCACTTGACATGGTTTTTCACTCAGACCCACCATTTCACCACCTTGTTCTCCAATTCCCAACCACCAAGTGCCCACGCAACATGGAAGCCACTTTTGAAACTTGGGGCAGTTCAACAGCAGATTGTGTTGGGAGTGGGGGGCAGCTATTCTAATGGGGTTAAAAGTAATTTTTAAAAATCCCTGTATAGATTGTGAGAGTTTGTTTTCTTAAAACAAGGTGGTGGTTAGTGAGAGAGCTTAGGGACATTCATGGTGCTTTTTCTCTCCCCTCCCCAACTCCACATTCAAATTTGACTGCAATATAGGTAGCAATGTTTTGATTATTCTAAGATGCAGCAGAGTTCTGACCTTCGGTCTGATCACATTCCTTATAATCTCTTGCAACACAAGAGAAGGTAGCTGCTGTTTACTTGTTCGTTCGCTGAATCCCATCATCCACATGTCACCCATTGTGTAGCAGTGTACCTGTAATCCTCCTGCTCACATCTGACAAGGCAAAGAGTGGTGTAGAGAACAGGATTCAGGGGGGATTGCAACTACCTTCTCTCTTGCTACATCAGGACATTTAAAGCTGAGACCTGGGGGCTCCAGTTGTTGCTGAACCCACATCGAGCCCAGCAAGCATGGCCAGCTGACAAGGACGATTGGAGTTGTAGGTCAAAATATCTAGAAGGCCTCAGGTGTCACATCCCTGATTTAAAGGAATGTGCCCAGTGTCCAGGTTACAATGTGGTAACTCTCAAGAGATGAACCAATTTTATACATGTCCATACTTAACGATACATAATGTAACTGGATCCATTTGGCTTATTGAATCTTTATCCTCAATTTGAACATACGGGCTTGATAAACGTCTTCACCATATCTTTCCATTCTTTAACTCTCAAATGTAAAGAAAATACAGGATTGTATGATAGCATGATTACAAGAAATTTTAGTCAAAATGCAGGGTGATCAAGTGCTCAACCAGTGATGGTGGCCTCAGCTTAGACTTCCCATATTCAAAAGAATGCAGTGTTTAGCCAGCATCAGCTCTCGAGCTTGGTGGAGTTCTGGAAAATGACTGATTCTTGCTAACAGTCCGAGATGGGGGAATAACAAAAACATTCTAAAAATCGGGGGGGGGGGGGAAATCTATACCGTTCCTACTGCGTTAACACCAAAAGATCTTACAATTTAGCAGCCACTTAAACCACTTTTGGTAGGCTAGCCATCACACGAGGGGCATGCAAACAGCCAGAGTTCATTGCATTTTGCTTTATGTTTAGTGCTGCTGATAATTCCTGTAGCTGCTCATACCTTTCTCAAACAATGTTCAACCAAATAAAAAGGATACTGGACTGATGCTGGAAGAGCAGCAGGTATGTCTACACATTCAGCACACACCAATAAGGGAACACTCAGAAGATGTCATATTAAGGGATAATTTTTTAAAAAGAAGTTTTTCTGTGCAACATTGTCAATTTGAAGTCCCACTGAATCATGATGTCCCTTGACGTTTTTGTTGCTGATTTCGGATAACTTCCAACTGTTTTTTGCATTGCTGGTAGTACGTGGAAAGACTTTTATTTTCGTCTAAAAGCTTTTTATGCTCTTGTACCAGACGTGATGTATTTTGCTGGTCTTTTTCATCCTGGTCCAGTTCTGCTATTAGTTCTTGCCTAAATTAAATTTTGAAAAGTTAACATTAGAATCTCAAGAGAAATTAATTGATACTCACATTTATCTACCAATATTGCTGTTTACTTAAAAAAAAAAAGTCTCAAATATTATCTAATATACTTCACAGAGGTTTGATAAAGTAATCTCCATAGGGTACAGTAGCAAGGTCTCCTTCACACCCCATTTAAGTATGCATGTGCGGTGGCATGTGTGTCCACAACTATCCATGTACCATACAACAGCACATGACTTTTGAAAATTAGACAAGGGAGCAGTGTAAACCAACCCCAAGTTCATTAATATTGAGAAAAAACAATATTTCAGTAGCAGATGCCTGCTGAAGTACAGAAGATCGTTGCCACCAATATTTTATTAGTAGTATAACTTAAGTCTATTATTTAACAAGTTTTTTGGATGCCAAAATTGTGTGTCAAAAATTATGTATGAAATTCACGTGTGGTTTTAGTGAAGCTGTACTTGTCACTGGCTCAGTTCAGGTATGCAGTGGTTCTAGACAAATGCACTGCATGAAGCAGATGTTCACAAAGCAACTATCAGTTTGATTTTAAGGAGAACTTAATACAGGCTTCAAGTTCTGACTCCTATATGTAGGATCATAATTAATAGTCAATGTCAAATTAACAGGCAATGATCTGGCCACAGGTTCATCCAGAAGTCAGTGTTTGTATCTGCCCAAGGTGGGGAGTATTCCTGAATCCCAACTTGTCACTGGAGTCTCAAGTGGCTTCTGTGGCTAGGAGTGCTTCTGCCCAGTTTAGGCCAATTTGCTAGCTATGGTCTTTCCTAGATTGGAATAGCCTTGCATCAGTTATCGATTCTCTGCTAACCTCTCATCTGGATACTGCAATGTGCTGTATGCGGGGTTACACTTGACAACTGGAGTTAGTGTGGAATGCAGTCACTAAGCTGGTAAGTGAGGTAGCCTGATGGGACCATGTGTCACCGGTGGTCCTCAAAACACTGTGCTGACTGCCAGTAAGCTACCAAGTTAAATTCAAGGTGTTCGTACTGGCATATAAAGCCCTATATGACACAAGTGCCACGAGGGGCTGTCTGATTGGCAGTGACCTCTGACAGGGCCTTTTCTGTGGCAGTTCCCCATTTGTGGAATCTCCGACCTGGTTTGCTGCATCTGTCTCCCTTGTTATTGACTTTAAGGAGACAATAAAAACATTTATATCCACCTAGCTATTTGATGACTGAGATACTGTTCCTGGAAACCCTGAGACCACTGTTTTCATTTGTGAGTTTTCAAATGTTTAATCATGTGTCCTGTCACCCTAGGCTCCCTTGGGAGGAAGGGTAGAATATAAAACAAACTAATAATATTAATATTCCAGAAGATTATTTTGGCTCATAGTCTCAAAGATTATTTAGGTTTTGTCCTTTTTACACCATTCTCAAAATAGGTCACGTTCTATATTGAGATGAACTCTTGTTAAAATAGCAGAGGCAAGTCACGTAGACTATTTTTTCACAACTGTCATTTCATTTAATTGATGAGATAAGCATTCAAAACACTTTCGGCCTCTAATTTTAGATGAGAAAATATTCTAGGCAGAGTTGCAGTGAACTAGTTCTCTGAGTTTTCTTCTGGGTCTTAAAGAATCTACTTCATTTAGAGAGTCCAGCTGCCCCACAGTGCTCTCTTAGAGATGTACCCGTGAAGCAGAAATGGGAATACAGTGGTACCTTGGGTTACGTTACCTTTGGGTAACGTAATTTCAAGTTACGAACGCGGCAAACCCGGAAGTCTATACTTCCGGGTTTCGCCATGCGCGCATGTGCAGAAGCGCTCTGCAGAAGTGGCGCCTCTAGATACTGACTTTTCGAGGTAAGTACAGGCCCCAGGGACAAATTAAGTTCGCATCCGGAGGGTCCACTGTACTGCTTTGCAACTGCTCCAAATGATGCACTTTCAATGATGAAAGCTGGGAAGCACATTTGTCACAAGATGGGCATCAGCTGCTTCCCTTAAGACTGGAGAGTGAGTGGCATTTAACACTCAGAGAAAAGAGTGATGTTGTGACACAGCTCATGGCAGCAAGGGTTGGAACGGCTGACTGCCTTGGGAACTGAAGAGCATGCTGTTTGCTCTGTCACAAAAAAATGGTCCTGCAGTCAAAAGTAGGAACTGCTGCCTGGCAGGTGGAATGCTGAGCTATGGTCACAGGCCAGGGTATTGGGGAAGCAATTGGGAAAAGAAGAGGAGAAATGGGGGTTGACTCTGGAATTGCAGCAACCGTCTTGGAGGAAGCTCCCATGATAGGAATGAGCCAGTCGTCACTCCTACAGCTCTAAGTTGGGAAAGACACAAATCATGGCACCAGTCTATTATGAAAAAGTTATAATTATTTTTATGTATTGTTTTAGTTTATTTGTTTTTGCAGTTGTTTATTTTGTATTTTAGCTGTGAACTGCATTGTGATCTTGTGTGAAGAAGAATATATAAACAGGAATGAATGAATGAATGAATGAATAAATAAATAGTTTGGGAGTCATGGGAATTTCCAAGGCCTTCCCAGACTCATCCTGTTCTGAGAAATGGGACTCTGTATCTCACTAGGAAGTACAGAAACATTACTCCATGGCTTGTTGCATGTGAAATATTTATAACTATCAGCCCAATCTGCCATTCAAAGCAAGTGAAGAAGATAGTTCAACCTTGGGACATGATACAAAACAGGGAACCATACCTTTACATGTTCTTGTTTCTGTAAGCAGATTACAAATTCATCTACAGAGACTCCTAGTATTATAAGTTTATCATAACCAGAATCATGCTTGAAAGTAAGAAAATGCTGCCATTTTAGAAGCAATATGTAGGTTTTTTTTAATTTTTAAAAAATGCAATACTGTGTTAATCTACACTTTTGTTTCAGTAAAATTATCACACAAGAACAAAAAAGGAACATATTTTACCACTTACTTTCTTTGCAACAGCAATGCAATTTCTGTCTGAACTTTCATATATTCTTGTGCCATTTTACAGTGCTGTTCAAACACAGCCATAGATTCTGAGTTTGGACATGGCTGTAAAGGCTGAAAATAAAATCAAACATGTTAAAAATGAACCAACTGTTATCTCAACACACAGCATGTCAAACCTTCTCTTTTTAAATTCAAGGGAACTAAACTATATCCAGAAAACATCTTTGCAGACCTAGGCAAACATGAAGTATACCAGAGTATTATTTTATAATCTGTAAAAGAAATATATGTGGGCAACTATTTAGCGATCATCATGACTGATGAAGCGTTTCAAGTGGCAGCCCACCCTGCTCTGGATGTCTACGTCATCCCTGGGGTGGGTGACCATGCAGTTACCAATGCGCTGCTACTTGGTACTTCTTCAGCACAGTGTGGGATAAGAGGCTAGTGTTGGCAAGATGTAACTCTAACTTTCTGAGCTGGGTTGTCAGGGCAGCAGTTCGTTGCATCAGGAAAATTTATTCAGACATAAAGACCAGAGACTACATTTTGCATAGCTAGCTTTTTGGCTAATCAAACCAATTGCAACAGTACCCCTTTTAAAAAACAAACAAAAACAAAACTATTTTAAACATGCACATGCTAAATTTGGCTCAACTCCTGCATGCACACCAGTATAATTACCCCCCCCCCCAATCTCCTGCCAACCTAGCAGTTTGAAAGCGCGCCAGTTCAAGTAGATAAATAGGTACCGCTCCAGTGGGAATGTAAATGGCGTTTCCGTGTGCTGCTCTGGTTCGCCAGAAGTGGCTTGGTCATGCTGGCCACATGACCCGGAAGCTGTATGCCAGCTCCCTTGGCCAGTAAAGTGAGATGAGCGCCGCAACCCCAGAGTCGTCCGCAACTGGACCTAATGGTCAGGGGTCCCTTTACCTTTTTACCCCCCAAAATGGACAAAATATTGAAGATATAGAATTGTATTATCTATTTTTTTATTTATTAATAGGTTGTGTATTGTATGCTTCTCTTTGTAAGAAGCTTGGAAAAGAGCTTTTGCCATTAAAGGTGGCCTAAACATATTAAGCAAAAACGGAAATCACAGAATGATTTTACCTGCAATTGGTGATCTAATGTAAGATATGCCATTGGGATGGAGTTATCAGACCCATTGGTATCTGTTGGAAAAAAGACAGGTATTTTGAGTTTCAAGTGTGCAAAGTGACATCAATACATGTTGGAAGTTCTCAAAGTCCTACACAGACATAGGTTTCATGAGGAAATGATACAGGGTACTTTCACATGACTAAGTGCCACATAGCACTTGTTATCTATCTCTGCATGATGGCTGCATTTATGGCTTGCTGACTATACTAACTGATCATGCAGTGAAGTATTTAATGAGCAACTACAACCACACAGAACTGTAAAGCTGTTGGGAGTGTATCGATGTCACGCTGGCCACGTGACCCGGAAGTGTCTCCGGACAGCGCTGGCCCCTGGCCTCTTAAGTGAGATGGGCGCACAACCCCAGAGTCTGTCAAGACTGGCCCGTACGGGCAGGGGTACCTTTACCTTTACCTTTACCTATCCTGTACCTTTAGTATCTAGGTGCTTTCAAGTAGTCGAATAATAATGGATGCAGTGGAGATATATTTATAAAAATAGTGTTTTTGTTGCTGTTAAATCCTCTTAATTCTTTTTTCAAGGAGCTTAGATCTACATACAGCAGGTTTCTAGAGTCTTCCTCCAACTAGGCCTGTTCAATTTCAAAACCACATAAAAAGGTCACTTTTCCTCTCATCATACAATAATGAAAATGGCCATTATGTTGTACTTGGTCTACTGAGTGGTTTGGGCGGCGGGGAGGGGGGGTTGTCAGCAAAATAGCAATCCAAATCTACCCCAAAATCAATCCAAATCTAAACTAGAAACCGAAAAGACACAACTTAAGAATTACCGCCCCATCTCCCTCCTGAATGTGGATTACAAAATATTTGCAGACATTTTAGAAAGCAGATTTAAAAAAGTCCTAAATGAAGTGATCCACAAGGACCAAGCAGGCTTTCTCCCAGGTAGACATTTGTTTGCAAACACAAGAAATATTACTGATATCTTGGAACTCTTGCAGACAAACATTAACACAAAAGCAGTTTTGATATTTATAGACACGGAGAAAGCTTTGATAACATTTCTTGGAAATTTATGAAGAAAAACTTGGAAGGAATGGGAGTGGGGCGGGGGTTTGAGAATGGGATAGAGGCAATCAATTCGGAACAGAAGGCAAAACTGATAGTGAACAATGTGGTGACGGAAGAGTTTAATATTGAAAAAGGAACACGACAAGGTTGTCCTATCTCCCCTTTGTTATTTATATCGGTCCTGGAAGTGCTCTTAAATATGATCAGAGGAGACCGGTTGGTGGAGGGTATTCAGGTCGGAGCGAAACAATATAAACTTAAAGCATTTGCAGATGACCTAGTATTGACTTTACAGGAGCCAGAGCCCAGCACCAAAAGGGTACTGCAATTGATTTATGAGTTTGGTCGGGTGGCGGGATTTAAACTTAACAAGCAAAAAACTAAGGTTTTGGAAAAAAATATGACCCCTTCAGAATCAGAAAGGTTTCAGAAAGAGACAGAATTAAATGTGGTTAAAAAAGTTAAATACCTAGGGGTAAGCATAACAGACAAAACCAGGAACTTATTCAAAGATAATTATGAAAAATGTTGGTCTGAAATTAAAAGGGATCTAGAAATCTGGTCAAGATTGAAACTTTCCTTGTCAGGACGCATTGCTACTATTAAGATGAATGTATTGCCAAGAATGTTGTTTTTGTTTCAAACTCTACAGATTGTGGACAAAATGGGGTGTTTTGAGAAGTGGCAGAGAGATATTTCTAAATTTGTCTGGCAGGGCAAAAAGCCCAGAATTAAGTTTAAGATATTAACTGATGCTAAAGAAAGAGGGGGCTTTGCCCTGCCAGACTTAAGGTTGTACTATGAATCAGCAGCTTTCTGCTGGTTGAAGGACTGGCTACTTCTTGAAAACACGGATGTTTTAGATCTGGAAGGATTCAACAATGCTTTTGGATGGCATGCATATTTGTGGTATGACAAGGTTAAAATACATAAGGCTTTTAAGAACCATGTTGTCAGAAAAGCAGTATTCAATGTCTGGATAAAATATAAGGACTTATTGGAAAACAAAACCCCAAGGTGGCTATCACCAATGGAGGCTAAGGCCCCGAAAAGACTCAATATGGAGGCCAAATGGCCGAAATATTGGGAAATAATAGAAAAAGACGGAGATAATTGGAGGTTGCAGAATATGGAGAAAATAAAAGATAAAGTGCGAGATTGGCTACATTATGCTCAGATTAAAGAAGTTTTTAAGTTGGATAAAAAGATAGGATTCCAGGTGGAAAAATCAAAGTTAGAAACAGAACTGTTAGAACCCAGCTCTAAGATACTCTCAAGAATGTATAACTTGCTGTTAAAATGGAATACACAGGATGAAACCGTCAAATCAGCTATGATAAAATGGGCACAGGACATAGGGCACAACATTATGTTTGCTGACTGGGAAAAGTTATGGACTACAGGTCTGAGATTTACCGCATGTAACGCCTTGAAGGAAAATATTTTGAAAATGATATATAGGTGGTACATGACCCCAGTCAAGCTTGCAAAGATATACCATTTGCCTGATAATAAATGTTGGAAGTGTAAAGAAGCTGAAGGAACATTCTTTCACCTCTGGTGGACTTGCCCCAGGGTTAAGGCCTTCTGGGAAATGATATATAATGACCTGAAAAAGGTATTTAAGTATACCTTTCTTAAGAAACCAGAGGCTTTCCTTTTGGGCATTGTGGACCAGAGTGTGCAAAAGAAGGACCGAACCTTTTTTTTGTATGCCACAACAGCAGCAAGGATACTCATTGCTAAAAGCTGGAAAACTCAAGATTTGCCCACATTGGAAGAATGGCAGATGCAACTGATGGACTATATGGAATTGGCAGAGATGACTGGCAGAATCCGAGACCAGGGAGAAGAATTGGTGGAGGAGGATTGGAAGAATTTTAAGGACTATCTACAAAAATATTGTAAACTGTATGAATGTTAAGAAAGATGTAAGATCCGCAATAAGATGGTTCCAACAAATTAGTTATAAAGAATATAAATTTAAATGTGATTGAAAGAAAAGATAAATTTTGGATGAACAATATGTTAGAACTAGAGTGTTTTAAACTATAAGATTTGAGATTTAATATTGGATAATTAAATGATATAAATTGAATTAAGTGAATAATTTGCTAGAAAAATCCATGTGTTTAGAAAGCAGGAACAAGAGATGTGAGGAAGTCCAAAGATGTGAATGAAACGTGGTTAATGAGAAAGATCTTGTTGTTATCTATGTGGATTTTTGTTTTATAAAATTAATAAATATTATTATAAAAAAAACAAACAAAATCAATCCAAATCTTTTTGCAAAAGGCAGACAGATATTTCTTTGCACCAGCTACTGACTTTTGCAACTTGATTTTAAAAGGCAAACATGTATAAACACCTCTAAGCAGTTAAAATTACCAAAGTTAATTAGAATTTTAAAATTATACAACTGAAAATTCAGGGCAAAAGTGTAGTCCTTATTTTAAGGACGGTTACTAAGACTTTTGCAGCTATTGCTGTCATCAGCTAGTATTGATCCGCAAGGAGAAAAATCACACAATAGCCAGTTAGCACTCCAGCTGAAATAGCAATATTGGGGTGATTAACTCCTTACACAAAGCCCTGTACAAACAATACTACAGTTTCAGTACTGCCATCTCCACATGTATTGTATATGTAGGAATTTGTAATAGCATTCGCTTACAATGGCCCTCAGGAATCTACAAGATGCTGGCAATAGCATCTTTTTTCATGCACATACAGAACTGCTCATGTACATAGTTTCCTTGTTCTCTTAAGTCAAGGCATACTTTGCATAGGCAACGAGGATTCTTTGTTGTGAAAACAAGGTATTCTGTTACTCATAAAAGATGCAATCCTTTCAGGTGCAAAGCTGTGTGTGTGGCATGCACAAACATTGCAGTCCTATGTGTGCAGCAGGGTAGCTGAATACAGCTCCCAGAAGCGATCCCTACTCCTAAAGGGAAAGAGTCCAGAACAGAGACCTTTTTGTAGTTATATCTGCAGAGATGAACAGAGTCTTTTCAACAATCCCATTATGATCTCTTCTTCCCAAAGAAGCTGGGCATCTTTGTTTTCATTTTAGAAATGGTAAAGGATTTTTCGTTCCAGAAGGGGTGTGAATGTGTGGGGATGGTGGGGACTGGGGACCAGGCTACATTTTTATAATATGAACCGTTGGATTGCCAATCTGCTATGCTTTCTTCAGGATTTTAATTTTATTGTTTTGTATTTTGTTTAGTGTGCTTTTTATAGTTGTTTTATGCCATGTTGGAAGCTGCCCTGGGGACTCCCAGGGACAGGATGTAAATTCCCCCAAGTAAAATAAAAAGTTGGTGCTTTTGGACCATGTGTATATACACATTTTGGAGGTATTTATTTATTTCATAAAATTTATATGTTGCTTGATTGTAAAAAACCAACCTCCCCCCCAAAAAAAAACCCAAAGGCACTTTTGCAGCAGTATGTGAACCACTGGTAAAAGTTGTTTCTTCAGGTTAGCTTGAAAAAAAATCATTATGGAACAGTCATATTTACAAAGCATTTCTTTCCTAATATTGAGTATTCATTATCACAAGAATTGGACATTTACTATCTAATAAGAAACAACAGGTTGATTACAATACACTGTATACAAAATGTCCATTTCTACATTATTTTGCAGCTGGATGTAATAATGCTAGAAGTACAGGTGGAAGACAGGAGCGCCTGGCGTGCTCTGGTCCATGGGGTCACTAAGACTTGGACACGACTAAATGACTAAACAACAACACAGATGGTAATTTACTTTGCCGAAGTCAATGTAGTTATTAACACTAGAAGCACTGGGAATAAACTTGGGGAGAGTCTGATGTAGGGTAACATTCACAATCAATTAAGCCTGTCTTAAATGAAGGCATGCACATAAATAATGTACAATTTGTTTTTATTATATGTTTTATGCTAAAAAGTAACTTACATACAGCATTGGAAGAACACATTTTGTAACAAAAATTTGACACACAGCACAATGTCCGACAGTCCTGGCTCCAGGTTTTTGCATAAAAATTTAGCGGGTTCCTGTAAAATACAAATGATCACCCTCCCATGGTTCAGCACTAGTGATGGAGAGCAAGCAAGTGATCAGCAAGTGACAGCAGCAGCTTTCTCTCCCTCTGTGATGTAGTTGAGTATTTTAGATGATGCTGTGGCCTTTGGCTAGTGCAATAAAGCTTCTGATTATGGTGCGGACACAAGAGGCCAAATAAGGAGCCGCAGTCACAGCTGTAGCAACACACTCACTTGCCCTATGGTAGATGCCTAGCAGGGACTCACATTGATTTTGAACCTGAAGTTGATAAAGTTTAATACACACAAGCCTTGTGTGCAAATCACTACGCAAACACAGTACTTCTCAAGAGCGAGCGTTGATACTTCCAAAGCCAAAGCCAAACCCAACTTTACCTGTAGAGTCATCAGGTGTCCATGGAAGACTGCGAGCTGGCTTTTCAGAGGTTGGTCCCGAGGTAGTGATCATTCTCACACTAGGACTAGATGATCTACTGTTGTTCCTGCTTTCCTGTACGAAGACATTTTTTTTAAAAAAAACCCCCAAATTATTATCTTAAGCACATTGCATTTTCAGAACACTGTTGAAAATCTGAAATTTCTTGATTGCCAGATCAGTTAATTTTCATGAACATTTGAGAGGTTTGCTTCCCCTTGAAATAAAGAAAACAATAATATAAAAAACATGTGAAGCAGTCCACAAGTTTTGGGAGTCATTCTTCCATGATGTTTTTCTACATGTTTCATCAGAGCTCAGGGACTTTCTAGTGAAGGGGACAGGGGAATATACTGCTGTCAGAAAAGAGTAGAGCTAAAAAAGCAGCAATGCCTCTTCTCCAACCCACCCACTTGGTGCCAAAGGACATATTCTTCCTCCCACTGAAAATAGCCGGTGTGGCCTCCCATCCTCAGTTTAGACTGACACCATAATGCAGCAAAGGCTTAAAGTCCCCCTTTCCCCATGCCATGATACTGATGTGGTTTGCAGCCCCTGCTGACTATTTAACGTCAAGAACAAAGGTAAAAATAAGGGCATACAAGGGCTATGGCCCTCAGAAGTTGGGTTCTACCCTTTTACAACATGGTGGGGTTTTGAGGGGGGAGGGGGGGTTATTGGGCTGTTGTTTTTATTTTGATTATATATTTGTGTTTTATATTCTGATTTTGTTCTGTGAACCGCCCTGAGACCGCCGGGTATAGGGCAGTATATAAATTCAATTAACAACAACAACAACAACAACAACAACAACAACAGTATAACATCGTGTAAATAAAAATCAGGATCTATTGGGAAAATAAACAGCACTATTCATCAACCAAATAAACATGGAATGGTAGGCTGGGTTAAGTGAAAGGATTCTTGGGACAAGATTGCATCAGACACAATAACCCTGCTGAAAAATGCAAAATTACAAGAACTGGCCGTAAAGGGGAACAAAGTTAGCAAGGACAAATTATTGTCATGGAAAACGAGGAGTGTTGCCCATCCTTTGGAATGTGTACACCTCTTACCTCTGCCCTGCTCCAGTCCAATCAAAACTTCTCTGTACATTTATGGATGGGCTTCTTAGAGCCCAAAGTAGGAAAAGTGCTAAGATTATCAATGGCTACATTACACCTCCGCTACACTTCCAGGATCAGAACCGGCATGACTCTGAATACTGGTTACTGAGAAACCACAGCAGAAGACGGCTAGAGTGCTCATGTCCTGTTTGCAGGGTTGCCAGAGACATCTGGGTGGTCACTAATGGAAACAAGATGCAAGACTCGATAGACCTTTGGTCTAATCCAGTAGGGCTCTTCTTATAATACATGCATAGGTAATGTATGGGCATTAATGCCAAGACGGATGGTTGTTAAAGAATATACAGAGAATTTATTGAAGGACTAATGTTATTAAACACTTTGCACCAAGATTCTGGTTGGCTTGTGGTGGGCTCCCATCTCAATGGGGAGAAAAGATTTAATCCCTGTTCTATGCTGATACAAATACAAGTGGAGCACAAGTATTAATTATGAAGGCCATGATCACACATTTCACAAAAAAATAAAATGAAAAGCACCTAGGCAGCACGCATGCTGCCATTACTAGTTTGACACTAACCATATTCAAAACAAATGAATCAATGTTACTCATGCTACTGACGTTTAAAGACTGTTGCCTGACATTCCATTAATTCAGGTATAAAAATTAAAAACACAAAACGTAAAACATTTCATTTCCCCCCTTCCAATGATTTCACTCTAAGCCACTAAGGACAAAGTGATGAGATGATATGTCTTTGGTATGTGCATATGTACTCAGAAATGTCACCTCAAATGACAAGGTGAAACTATGGATAAGTCAGTAGTTGTATTTTCCCTAAACGCAAGTTTGAGAGCTTTCAAATTCACATCGGTTTTGAAAAGTTTTACAGTAAAGCAATGAAGCTGAAGAATTCTAAGTTTTATAAATAAAGGTTTGTGCAGGCAAGAAATTGCTCTCAAATTTAGCCAAATATCAAGTAGTATAGTTAAAAAATAGTAATTAACAGCATCATATGCAGAGTCAACAATAAACATTTTCAATGGGTAGCGTTAACAGAACTTGCAATCTTTTTAGGCATGTTGGGCGTTTTTCGCTTGGAACCAATTCCTACTAAGTACAATGCCATTTTCTCACCTGGAATAATACATAGGGATATAGGCTTGTTATACCATTACTAAGTCTTACCAAAAGGCAAGCAAATATACTTTAGACTATAGCAAAGGAGAGACAATATTGTGAAACTTTTCTTGCCAGTTTAAGCATCTTTAACGCAGTACAGAGCTATGGTAGAGGTTCTTCAAAGCTGTACATGGCACTTTCACAATTCTGGTGCTCTTCAGGTATTTTATAATTTTAATTTGGTGGTTTCAATTTGAAAAGAGTTGCTCACCCACAAAAACATTTTTTTTTAAAAAAGTAAAATAAAATAATATTAGACAATCATTTAATGAACCAACTATGATCTTCAAGGGGAAAAAAGCTTTTTTACCTGGTTGGAATCTGTTCCAGCGACACTAAGGTCTTGAATAGATCTGCGCCTCTGTTGTCCGTTGCCTGCTGATGAGAGAAAGAAAAAAAAAAAAAAGGAGCTGAAATGCACTCAAACAAAATAAGGGTGTGACTGTTGCAGAAAGAGCTTGGAATTTGTACAGATCCAGCGAGAGGGAGAGAAAGAGTGTGTTTGTATATGGGGAGGAGTGGGGGAGAGCAGAAAGACAGCTGCAAAGTTTTAAGAAGAAGAAAAAAAAACCACCCTGCACACTGGCGTGTCAACAGAAAGCATATCCTAATACAATAACCACTCCTATCCCATGAATAGCTTCTGCACTTTCCTTCACCATCTTCTGTCACATGTGCTTTAACAGGCTTAGTGCTTGGGGGGCTGGCACTGATGACGACATCTATTTCAAGGAGGTTACGTTATGGGGATTTCTAGAGCACGGCTACTACGATAAGATGCTGCCAGTTTTCTCACTTCTTTGGATTAGTAAGCAAAATGAGTAATCAGCAGTACTGACCTGCAAATCATAATTTTGCTCTCTCTCACAGGAAAGGCCAACCCAATTTCTATTCCAGTTATAATGCTCCTGTTTAGTTGCCGAGAATCATATTATACTTATTTGTCCCATTCTTGAAAATGTAGCCTGCTTCTATATATATATATATTTATAAATCATTTTGCACCTATTACAGACCTGAATGCTACCAGTTTTTTTTAATTAAAAAATTAATGGCTATATGCGATATATATATATACATTGTTAAAATCTGCAAGCCAATAAAATAACAAAAGATCACAATTTTTGGGTATGCAGCATTTCCGCTAGCATTTTGCTATTCTAATGATCATTGTTTATGCTGCTTCTGGGATGAGAGATCAGTTGTCCAAAGGAAACACCAACACATTGAAATTAACAGCTGACACAATACTTAGGATTCTTCAGTCTTTGAAGGTTACATTACATAACATTTTTGTTTTAGAAAAACACAGACCAGCGGTAACGCAAGCAACCACTCCAACAATGAGAAGCACATGCATTCAGCGTCCTTCAATTGATCATTCTGTTTTACAACATGCAGTTTGGCTTTATACGAGGCCTCAGTGTTGATTAAAGTGACCTAGGAACTTATTTCCAGTTTGAATATAAACGGGATAAAAAGGAAGAGAACAACCCAGTTTTCTGAATAATGTCTTGCTTAACATCTTGGGTTTCCCTTGAGTTACACACCACCAAAAGGAGTATATATTTGGACGGCTTGTTACCCATTTCTCCCAAAGGATTTTGATTTAACAAGTTATTTAAAAAAATACAGAAAGGGAATCAGATACTTTAAAAGTTTTTAGAACTTTAGAGCAAATTGATACTGTGAGCAGCAAAGCGGTTCAGAATTTCTGCGCCACTTCTGAAAATATCAATTACAGAGTACTGACACACACAAGTGCTTGACTTCCAGGTCAACTACACAAACTTCCCAAGAACTGCCTAAGTGGTCCGTGATCTGCTCCTTAAAAAGCATGCAGCAGCCTGTCATTAAGAAAACGATCATTAGGAGTTTACATTGGGAAGCACAACTTGTGATGTTTTTTTAAAAAAACAGTTGCTCATTAACAGATTTATGCAGTTGGTCACAGGCTCTAGCAACTTAGCATGGACCTCAAGATGATCCACTCATGACTGATGTAACAATTATGTCCACATTTCATTCAACAGCTCCGTTCTAAAATTAGCTTAACTGAAATAAACTTGTAAAAAATATCTGGAATTCCCATTCTCCTTTAAGATTAGCAACATTTGTGAATCTAAAGAACCCAGCACATGTGCTGCTGAAACATTATATCATGGCCACCAAAAAGTTAAAATAATCAGGGTGGGGTAGAATTAAAAATGCCTTTATATATTTATATTCAAGAAGGTTGTGCTCTGTAGCACTGACGACACCAAACTGCTTTAAATGAGAAACCTCCAGATTAGCAGCATGAGATTTAAAGCAAGCTGTTAGGCTAAGGCATTTTCATTGCGGTTAACTAGTACTGGCATAGGGCAAGCAGCTCAAGCACAGCCAAACAAACAGGAAATCAATAAATACTTGTTGCTCCTGGATCAATATCAGCTTAGGGGTCCAGCCATAAAAACACAAGCTTCCAGCACGGAAATCAGTTAGCTCCAGTTATAAACACAACTCAGAAACTTCAACTGGACCAAAATGCAGCAGCCAGATTATATGCCTTTAGAATGCATATAACCCATTCTAAAACAGCTACATTGGTTGCCAGTTCATTTCCAGGCCCAATTCACGATGCTCACATTACTGTTTAAAACCCCTCAAATGATTAGGCCCCAAATATTTGACAGACCGCCTCCTTTCCTATAGACCCTCTTGGGTATTAAAATAAGCAGGTCTTGGTATTTCTGCCACCGTCAAAAGTCCTGGTGGTGCCCCCAGGAGAGCATTTTCTGTGGCACCCAAAGTATGTCTGCCACCTTCACTATACAGCTTTTAGTGAATGCTGAAAAGGCATCTCTTTACATTGGCCTTTAACACCTGAGATGCGTGTTTCAGGACACCTGTAACTGCAATTTGTTTTAAGTGTTTTTAATACTGAATTTTAAATTGTTGTAAACCACACTGTTGGTGAAGAGCAGGCAGTAAATTTAATAAATATTACTACTACTACTACTTTTTAGAAGTAACCATCTTACTCTTTACGAACAGAAAACAATGCTGTTAAAACACAAGAGAATATCCTACTGCAAGGAGTGCCATTCAAGTGATTATGTAATTTGGGGGTAAAAGGTAAAGAGAAGCCTTTGAAAAGAACCATAACCCTAAATTTTAATGATAGGTAAACAAATTTTGGGTGGGGAGATACTTAACATGTGTACTGACCACCAATCAATACCTGTGTTTGGTAACATTTCTTTACTTTAAATTCTGGTTCAAATCCTTCCCCTGAGAAGTTTAGTGAAGTGTTATAGATACTGTAGAATCTGTCACTCTAGCTGTTTTAGTTGAGGGATTGTGGCAAAGGATACATTGCACAGTATGCAGAAGCATGAGTAAATTCAAAGGGCTTAAATCAGGGTTATCAATGAGGCACTTGTGGGCACCAGTGTGCCTGCCAGTACCTCCTATGGTGCCTGCAACAGGTCTCAGTAAATGTCCCATCAAAAATCTGGATAGAATGAGAATAAATGTCCTTTTTGTCCTGTTGCTGTTTGCCCTATTTTGGCCTCTCCTACATGTCCCCTGAAACATGACCACACTTCATGCTCACCCTTTTGTTGTGAGCAGAGAAAAGGTGCAAATATGGCAATGGCTTATTATCTGAGGGAGAGGGGTCTGCACCATTTTGTGGTCCTGTCACTTTCTGCTCTTTTAGATATGGGGCAGCCATTTTGTGCTATGCCCCCTGGCAGCCATTTTATGACTGGCACTCATGGCACTGCCTCCAAATAACGAATGTGCCCCAAAAGATTGACAATCCCTGCTTTTAATTATACTACAACCTCACAACTGTAACTTGCTAATGAACTAGTATACTTGCATATTTTGTTAGCTCTGCATTTTAAGTGAATTGGATTTGTGCTTCCTGGATTTATGGAATGGAATGCATTAACCCTTTGTTTTTCACAAATCTTGACACAAAATAAATACCAAAATGCATACAAATAATGTGCACCTTGTGAAGAAATGTTTAAAATAATGCATATTTTTGTGCTGTTTAAAATAAACTTGGACTGTTCTGGAAATGAGATACATGAAATAATATTGTGAAACTGGCACAACCAGAAATAGATTGATCTGAGCCAACAGTGAATCCCAAAGTAAAAAACACAGGAAATATGTAAAAAATAATAATGCAAATACCATCCTGTGCAAAACATTTATGAATGAATGTTTGGCATGCCAATTTTCCTCATAAACATATATGAAAAACAGGTTCAATGACTGAACCTGTTTGAAAATACTGTATTTCATTCATCTGAAAAGGTGATCTCCATGCCTACCGAAGTTTATGATTGAATTCATTTGTTACTGTTGTTCCAGAAACACTTGGATTGCTGAGAATGTAATGAAGAAGTTCCTAACCACTTGTCACCAGATTCCTTATCACTTGGGCAAGAGCAGAGGTGTTGGCCTTTGTTTCCAGGCCAAGTTCTAGCCTATGCATCATATCTTGACTATTTAGAATTCCTTTCAAAACTTTCTTTGCTATGTCCTAAGACATCGCATAACATTGTATTCATTTTTTAACTCAGGGTGTAATAGAACGTTTATAAAGTATTTGGTACATGAAATTCCCTAAGCTATTTGGCTAGGAATGACTACTATATGAAGGTCATTTGTTAAGAATGTTTTGATTGTCACTTTGTTTCTGTATATTTGTCAATCTTACATAGAGCATTCATTACTCAACAGGCGTCATTCCTATTTAATTATAAAGTTGACAAAAATAGACTTGGACCCTAAAATAAATCAAGAAGTTCAGAGAGAATGCTTCCTGTCCCCTCCTTTCCAGCACTGCACTCTGTATAAGATTCTTATTGCTAACACTTCCCTGTACTGTCACGTGATTTGAATAAGATCTATAAAACCAACCCAGATACTTGTTGGAAAATGTCACTCTACCACAGGAGCTAACTTATACATGTGGTAGCATTTTCTGAGATAAAAAGCTTTGGCTATCAAATAAAAACAGCTGTCATGAGATTTATGATAATCTGTCCTTACAACCAAAAATTATGCTGTTTGAATTTGCAGAAAGAAAGAAAGAAAGAAAAAAAGAAAGAAATGGCTTGGATCCCAAGGTTGCAGAAGGAGACATTTCCATCCTTCCCAGAAGCCCGCTAAAAGTCTCTCCCAAGGCTAAGGTGAGGTGCAGGGCAGTGGGGTGGGAGAAGGAACTGCAATATATATATATATATATATATATATATATATATATGAGCGCAGGTAACTTCTGTGGGTGAGGCATGCATCCAGTTTTGAACTGCTTCTTGCTTCGTAGCTCACCCCATTCAGAAAGGCCCACCAAACTTTCAGACGTCTGGGGGAATACAGGAAAGTGCTCTTTTGCCAATCCCTTTCTCTGATCACTTATTATGATCCAATACATTGTTGTAAATTACTTATGACTGGAAACTTAATTATTGTTGCAAACTTAACTAAGGATGAGACTGTTCCACAGTGTGAAGAAAGTATATAGTGTTTTGAGCAGTTCAACTTAAAAACACCCTAAGTGAAAATGTTAAATTGAGAGAAGGAAGTCACAGTAACAAGACATCTGTGACAGAATAGCAACTTTTTGGAGAAGAAAAAATATTAATGTACATGTGTACCTGTGTTTTTTTAATAACAAATGTGTCTCTTTCTGAAATCTGATTGTATCCATCGACCAGTGGACCATCCAGAGCAGATTTGGTGTGGATGAGAGAGAGAAGAGGCGGGATGAGGAGAGGAAGGAGAAGTCTCTTTGCACAACACTGGATCTTGCTCTACATTTTTATTCATAAATATTTATTTTAAGTCCTTTATTTACTGCATGGCCTTCCATGTATTCCCTTTATGTATTAATAGTAATTAGTAAAAATTAAAACTAACAAAATATAGTTGTAACAAATGCATTTATATCTCAGGCTACATTTAGTCAGTCTTAATAGATATTGCATACTTTCTTAAAATCTGTTATTTTACCCATATCTGGTGCACTGGAATAAACCATATACATGGTTTTAAATAACCATTTAATTATTACTATAGCCAAAACTGGTCTGATATAATTTTGATAATGTAGTTGTTATTTAATCATTCAAAATGCAGACTTGTTTCACATATTAACCTTTCTAAGTAAGAGGTTTTTTTTATGAAGAGAACCATTTGGATTTGAAAGACAACACTGGTATGTTGACATAATTCAGGAAAATTTATCCTGAGAATCATATTAATAGTTCATTTTTAAAAAATCAAGTTCTTTCTACACTGAGAATTTGAACAAATTCACCTGTTATTATTATTATTTTTTACTAGTTCAAAGAATTGTGTTAATTTGCAATGGGAGCAAAAGCCTTCTTTTCCTCATGCATCTTTAGCATGTAGTGCCAGCTTGTTAATTCATTAACAGGAGCAAGAAGTATTTAAAGAACTGATCATTATTCCAGCATCAATGTCAATGGCCCACTTTGCCGGTATGTGATACCTGGTTTGATGATCTCTGGGACATCCAGAATGTTGCCAAATGAAGCAGTTTTACGATGGCCTCGTTTAGGTTTGGAAAAGGCTGAAAAAACACATACACACATACAATACACATGCAAACGACTACAATTTTAACACAAATCATTCAGACTAAAATTGCACCTTTTACTCAACTTGGTTAAACTGGAGACCATGCAAAAAAGGTCATGCAGAATGGTCTGCACAGCTTTCCATTCATGCTCAAAACTGTAAAGCATTTGTTAAGGGCAACAAACATAAGTACGGTCGACAACGTAACACAGCACTTTATTAGTTATAGTTAGAAAGACAAAATCCAAACAAACAAAGCGGAATGGTAAAGGAGAGAGGGAAAACCAAAGTCTGGTCACAAAATAAACTAAACTGTCCACCGGCTCCACTTCACTAATATACTAATAAGATGTCTGCCACATGTGGCAGTCCAAATATTTTCTACAAAGTGTTCCTCTCAAAAGATTTTAGTGAAAACGCCTATACGTTTTCAAGAAAGCTTTTTTGATTTACGTGCACTAACATTGCCAGATTATTCCCTGCCACCCACTTTTCAGCTGGAAACTGACTGGAACTGCCATTTTGAAGGAGAGTCAGAATCAGCAACCTCCATAATATTAAACACAAATGAAAGATTAAAATGATGAAATATAAGTATTTTCTGGAAGTGAAATGTGTAATGGAAAGCTTTGGAATTAAATACAGCTGTTAATGCTACCAGTAACATAAAGAAGGGTGGTGACAGTGGTGGTATAATGGCCCAACGAGTTAAGTTAAAAGCTCCTTCTTAAGAACAAATAACAGGTCTGGGAATGCTGTTCTATAAAAATCTTATGAATACGGTGGATGAGAATCTAGCAATATTTAGTGCCTTCACCAATCCCTGTATACCATCGGGTTCATTGATATGTATGTATTGTATGGTACTTCTAAGTTGGGGTAAGTTTGTTTTACAGTATTGTATTCTATTCTATTTCTAAGATGTAACATGCCCTGGGACCTTATGGAAAAGAGTTGGCCACAAACATAAATAAATAACAGTAATGTTGCCAGCTCCAAATATAGATTACTTCTGGACTAGAATGTAGAACTGCGGGTATAGGGCGGTATATACTACTACCACCACCACTACTACTACTACTAATAGGATGAACATAGCAGATTTGACCATGGGCAACATTCCCTGTAGTTAAAAGATTTAAATTCTGTTGCTTTAGCCAATTGCTTGCATTAAGAGCATATAAGCAGGAGTTGTTGCTCTCATTGGTTTTCTAATAGAGGCCACACATCAATCTTTAAAACATTTATTTTATTCTAGGCACCATAACTTCTGATTTAGACAGTCATGGAATTGGAGCATTCTGCTCCACCACATTTACATAAACATAATTAGATGATCTCCATTTTGAAGTTTCTCCTGGAATTATATGTTATTGATTTGGATACTTGACATTTTCAAATTAAGGTAAAGGTAAAGGTACCCCTGCCCGTACGGGCCAGTCTTGACAGACTCTGGGGTTGTGCGCCCATCTCACTTAAGAGGCCAGGGGCCAGCGCTGTCCGGAGACACTTCCGGGTCACGTGGCCAGCGTGACATCGCTGCTCTGGCGAGCCAGAGCCGCACACGGAAACGCCGTTTACCTTCCCGCTGGTAAGCGGTCCCTATTTATCTACTTGCACCCGGAGGTGCTTTCGAACTGCTAGGTTGGCAGGCGCTGGGACTGAGCAGCGGGAGCGCACCCCGCCGCAGGGATTCGAACCGCCGACCTTTCGATCGGCAAGCCCTAGGCGCTGAGGCTTTAACCCACAACGCCACCTGCGTCCCGACACAGCGCCACCTGCCTTCTTTAAATCAAAAGGATATCCAGATCAAAATCTAAGAACAAAGAATTGCCTCTCAGTTTTCTCTACTGCTCCACTGAAGTCAGGAAACTGAACTAGTATAAAAACTAATGACAAACCAGTATCAGTTCCAGTGTGTATACAAAATGTAATTTAAAAACCCAATCCTACGCATGTCTACTCATTGAATTCATGTGTATGAATGTTCAATGGGACTTTCTCTTTGTTAATTTTGTACAGGAATGCAATTGTAGCCATTTACAAGGACATATTAAATGTTGAACTATTACTGACAGAAGAGAACCTACGATCTCAAAGGCTGGGATTTAGTCATCCCATTTGCCTGTTGAAAACTTTGCTTCATCGTTGTTCGGCCAATATCTCACCAGAAGTAAGCAACAGAAAGGTTGATTGATAAAATAAAAATGTCTGTTTAGTAAGGGCACATTAACAGGTTCAGAATACCAATAATTTTCCATAGTACAAAAAACCCATCTTTAATATACAAATCGCTTTAGTTATGTCAATCCCAATTAAGCTGTGGTTGCCTTTTATAATAAATTATGATATTATAATTAGCGACACAGTACATTTTAGGTACTCCACTAATTTACTAAAAAACGGAAATGGAAGCCTTATTTAGATCCTTTCAAACCTCAAGCCAGGGTAGAAAAAAGTGGGTGCTCTGGCCCCATTTAGGCACCTCCCTCTGCACAACACAAGATTAACGCGGTCAAATTCTCCAGACATGCTCTCTGCCTCAGCTTTGATCATAGCAAATATTTGAGGGGCTCCTTGAGAAGGTTCACTTGGAAGTCCCTGGCAACTCTGATCTATTGTGAGCAGCTGGGAGAAAGGCCCTGATACAAAGGCTGGACACGCACTTTGCCTTTGTTCGCACGCTCTGAGACAGCAGCTTCTGCCTTCCAACCATTTCAGGATGATGAATAGGCATGCAATTTTCTGTTCTGTTTATGAATTCTGTGCATTCTGGCCACTGAGGCATCCTTTAAATCACAGACTTGTATTCAGAGTTCATTACAAAAGGCCATACACAATACTTTTTAATTACAATATAGTAAAGAGTAAGTAGAATTTTCTACAAAAGATCACCGTATTTTAATTTAATAATAACTACCTCATGTATGCACCAGTTTCCTCTTACATGTGGAGAATTCCAGTTTTTCAATTAAACCAGCTGTTCTTAAAATGCAGAAAATATTTGAATTCCAGGCAAATGAAAACATTCAGTCCTAAAGGGAACTGCATAGATTTAGAAAAATAAAGTGACCAACTTTAATAGTCATGGACATACCCAGAGAAGGCAAAAATAATTGCAAATATACCTCACTCATCTTCTTGCAACCCAAGTGCACTTAACTGGGAGTCAGACTGCACCCAGCATAACCCGTTTCAATGGCGAAGGATGGGGGTGGGCAGGTAGAATTAAACAGCATCACAAATGTGCACAGCTAACAAAATGATCCTTCTCTCCTGCAGTCCTCAGGTAGATACATCTTGTGCCAGCAAGCTCCACTGGTGCAAGGTTCATCCACCTGATGGTGGATGATTTTCTCCTCCTACAATGCAGCTCTCTCTGTTCATTTTGGCCCTACAGCCCCTGGTAGAACTTATTGATCTCAGTCCCATTTGCCTAGCTGTTTAGTAAGATTCTTTTACCTGTGGTAGCAGCAATTCTTGCTTCAATTTCAGACATATCAGCACTCATTCGTTTGCTTTCTCCCGAAACAAGGGTTGACTGCGGTCGCCCACGAACTTCTGACAAGCTCTCGACACTGCTACCGCGAGATGGAGGTAAGCTCAAACGGCCAGGCTCTCCCTGCAGAAAACGAAACACTTTACAATGATTCAAAAACTAATTGCAGAAATGGGTGAACAAATAAAGTTTGCATGAATAATACATCTGCAGCCACCATTTTCATTTAGTTCTTAAGATGATATGCAAGCCCATAATAACCACTCTCAGAAGAAGAGTCGGCAGTTTATGCTTCTGTTAAGGTATAAACATATGTTTAAGGCTTGGAACTTATTTTTTATGCTCTCTGCAAACCTGGATCTCCTTAACAAAAGTAATAATAGTTAGATTTGATAAATGTCTTTAAATCTTGTGTATTTTTTTGTCACAAACTCTGAATAGGTACTTACTGTCAGAGTTTTAAAATATTTTAATATGTATTTTTCAAGC
This sequence comes from Podarcis cretensis, assembly GCF_951804945.1. Taxonomy (NCBI): domain Eukaryota; kingdom Metazoa; phylum Chordata; class Lepidosauria; order Squamata; family Lacertidae; genus Podarcis; species Podarcis cretensis. The sequence continues at coordinate 81,365,129 of NC_137172.1, read as the reverse complement.
AGTAATGGTTAGGGAGATCTCATTATTTTGATTTTAAAGTTTCCTTAATGAATATTATTTCTATGTTCTTACCGACTGCTTTGCTGAATTTTTCATCTGCTGGGCCAGTTTTGACTCCAAGCGTTTAATAGTGTCATTGGTAGCAGTTCCTGGAAAGTCATTTGGTTCCATGTTGGCATCACTCTTGTTACTAGTATTTGTGGAAGTCATATCCATGAAGGAACCTATACATTTTAGAAGTATGTTACTTTACTTGAGAAGTCACTCATGACTACAAAACTACAGTTTTAAATATTGGTTGTATTTTATTTCTTATTTTTAGATTATTATTTTTTTAAAAAACCCAACTAGACTGCATAACTACAGCCTTAACATATTTGTTAGAATTACAGATTTATCCCAGTATGTGAAAATCAAATTCATCCTCTCAACACAACAAATCACTAGTACTAAAGGCATTTTGTTTGGAAACATGACAGGCAGTGCTGCTAATGGATACGAGTTCTGCTGACATAAATCCTTCTTTAGAAGGCTTAGGTGTTTCAGCTAAACCCCGGTTTCAGAATAGCATGATCCTGCATATCTTTTAAATATGGACTGCAAAGTTGTTATCTTGTTTATTTCTTTCTGTGAGTATATGAGATGGATAGCACTAAACTTTATGAGGAATAAATCTGAACATAAAGCTAGCTTCCAGGTAATTTCTCCACATATGACTTAAGGCATTTCACAGTAACTTTGTGTGAAAAGGATTCCTTAGTCTGTTGAAATCATCGTACTGTCAATCAACTACAAGAAAGAATATCTTACACTCTGCAGCACGGTTTATCTTACTGTATGTAAGGCATATCTTACTGTATGTAAGGCATTTGAGGCATAAACATTTATGCTTCAAATATTTAAGGCATAAGAAGCAGAACTAACTCTCTGTGGGGAAGGGTTGTATTCAGTGGCAGAGCAGATGCTCTGTGGTCTTTCCAGGCAGGATTGGGAAAGACTACTGTCTGGAATTCTGCTTTCTGACAATCAAGAAAACACTGAGCATAGAACTGACTCAGTATAAGAGAGCTTCCTGTTCCTATGCTGTCTGCGGGTTACAGCCCATATTAAGAAAATATTAAACACAATGGTTGTTCCATGGTGCCTGAAAAAAACATCTGAAACAGTATGTAGGTGAGTCTTACCATGACAGCTTAGTACAATGCTACAAAAGAAAAAAAAGGTTGCTTGTTTCTAGAGTTATACCAAATACTGCTGCGCCAATATGACATCTTTTGCTGTGTTGGCATTAGAATAGACGCTGTAAATTGGGAACTCATACTAGTGCAGTGGTTCTGGGCTATGCCTATACCATTCATCTGCTGACACAATGAACAGTAGGACATTGTGCTTGCTTTTAATTCTACATAATCTTAATTAATAATCAACTACATATGCATATAATCTACTTACCTGTACTAGTAGCAGAGTTGCTTTGGCCTTCATCAGAATACTGACAAGGGTATTGTAGAGGTTCCTCTGCTCCCGGAAAGTACTGCAAAGACGTAAAGGAGGAAAAGCTCAATGATCGACAAATTCATTTTGTGTCCTGGCTCACTGGACAGAACATGAAACAGGAAAAATCAATACTGTATATATTATTTTAGTAAACTCCCTAAGATCTTCAACTTGGTTCTCAAAATGTGTGGTTGGATGTTTGGTATAAAGCCAGTTTATTCTTTAACTAAAAAGTCATGACAACATAAAAATGTCAGACATAAGTACAAGGAGAGATGTAGCATGATTCATATGTATGCTGCTATCAGGCAAAAGACAACACTCAGCTAATGTTATTATTTTTAAAAGATAATATGCAATCTTTCTACTGTGATATTAAATAAATGGCAACATTTGTTTAATAGCATCAGTCAAAATATACTGAAACATTATTCACTAGACAAGCCTGATGTTCAGTAATGAAAGGCAGTATTTATTTTGCAAAGTTGACTCCAAATGTGATTGTAGAAAAGTCTCATAAATAGTTTACTAGCACAAGAGATATATGGTGTGGCTGTATATGTTTGCCAGTAATCCTGGCAACAAAGATGTGAACATTTCCATTCTAGGCATAATTTCTATTACACATTTCCACTGTAATCTCGCATATTATGCAAATGCAGTAAAGTAATTTGTAAACATGGGTCCCAAGTGGCATGTTACTCCCTCTTTAGTTACTTCAAGAAATTAGATAGCTATCTCTAGATTGCAGCATAGATATTTCCAATGGCTATGAAGGCTAAAGCAGTTATAACAATATTGTTGTAATTAGGTTGTAAGGCTGAAACTGTCGCAGGTAGTTGAAAGAGGGTTCCTAGGTGAAATGCTATGGGAATCTGTCCTGGCAAATCTCAGACTTCAAAGCTCCCCACTTTTCTCTTTTTACCTGGCATGAGGATCTTCAGTATCTGCTTTTAAACAAACCAGAGTTCCTTGCTATGACCAAACTTGCAGGAACTGTGGTTAGTTTAAACATGATTTATATTCAAAAGTAAGGCTCAAATCATCATTCACTATGGCTGCTAACAAACCATAATTTTAATAAACCATAGTTTGGGCATAACAGTGAAGTGTGGGGTGTTTAAAATTTGAGGCTTCTGATCTCTTCCTTGCAGCTATGACAGAGTGGAAAGGTGAGGAGGAGTACCTGATAGTGAGACTTGTTCTGAAAGTGCTAAACAGTAATTTAGCATGAAGTGCAAATTGGGCCTGCATGGAATATTTTACAATGTATTTCTGTGGGTGGGGAAGCAGTAAGAAAAAGTCTCAAAAAGAGTAAAAAATATAGTCTGCTGTTTACCTTTGCTTCAGGATGTTCAAAGCAGAAGAGAATTATTCCTCCAAAAAAACCACCCAACATTCTACTAACAAAATTAAGCTAACCTCAATCATAAGATATCAGTCAAATCAAAAATTAAAGAAGGAATGGAGATGTTTCGAAGAGTGTATGTTAAAATATTGTTCTAAGAAATATATGCTAATATGCCTAGAATAAAAATGTAAAGTATATCTATGATTTGGAAAAGAGAAGAGATAAAAGAAATACAAAGAACGATACGTTGGAGAATGCAAAGATAAAGGTGGAAACAGAGATTCAAAGAAATCGAATTGTGGCGGAGGGAAGCTGCGGGGGGGGGGAGTATTATATGGTAAGTATGTAATATTTACTTTCAATATTTTTGGATTGTATTCAATCTATTTTTTTTTCTTTTTTGCTGTTGTTAGCTTTTTTCTGTACTACTTATTTAAACAAAATAAACTATATATAGTTTTAAAATATGCAGAACATTATCCCAAGCCAGCAAATTCTTATGGGCTGGCTGTTCTGTTGCAACAAAGTGGTCTTCCATTATCATTCTCTTCTACAATGGTAGTGACTTTTCCATACTTCTCTTTCCCCCACTGCTTCCAAAACATCTACTTTCCATGCCTTATATAAGCCAGTCCTTTCAGTACATTATGCCATATGTAAGAAAAATGTACCTGCATCAAATGTGTCATTATTTTGACAATTTCTTCCATTGAAGGTCGTTGTGAGGGATCTTTTGACCAACAGCGAGTCATTAAGCTCTCAATAGGCTTGGGTAAATTTTTTATCAGTGGTGGCCTAGTACCTACAGGGAGATCATTAAAAAATACATTATAAAATTGTACAATGAAGATGTAAGAATTCTGCACAAAACAAATGTATTTATCCCATTGATTATACTGAACTAACCATCCTTGACGATTTCATAAAATTAACAATACTGTTGCCTTTTCAACAAAATAATCTTGCGGCTTTCCATCTGCTATCCTTGCAACATTGCAACTTGAAAGATTTCACATGAGTGGATATAGGGATTATTTTATCACTTCACTAAATTGCTTACCGAAAAGGTATGCCAATTTATGAAGTGGTACTTGGGTTCTGAATGAGAAAAGCATTTTACTTGAAGCAAATGCTGTATATCCTCTCAGCTGAGGATGGGGATCTTCTGGCCAGTAGGCCAAATGCAGCTGTCAGAGGCTTCCCATTCAGTCCCCAAAGCCTTTTTTTTACTTCCAACCTGGCTTCTGCCAAGACAGCACAGAAGGCAGCAAATTGTTGCAAGAAGGTAAATTGTGACTCCAGTTACAAAAGCTGAGGCTGCTTAACAGAATCTTGGGCTGGGGTGTTGTTTAGGGGGTTTTGTGGCAGAGGGCTTATTGCTGTTGTTCATGATAAATCACAACATCCAAAATTAAGATACAATGAATTAAGTGGAAAATGTTTAATTTGGCTCTGTACTTTTTGATGTTTGTAGTTATGTATTTTTTTTAAAGTTGTAAATTTCCCTGAGCATGGTTTTAACTTTGGAGAGGAGGCATACAAATAAAATGACTGACTGATTAAATCAATCAATCAGTCAATCAATCAATGACCATTTTACTATTTAAAATAATCCCCTGCCTTCTATGCGACTAGAGCAGATAAGAGTTTAAACAAGTGGATTTGCCCCTGGCTGGTCTACTTTTGCCCCAATCTTGCGCCAGTGAATTAGGCACCAGAGTAATGCACTTTACTGAAAACTTGTGGCAAATACATACACACACAAAAAAAAATTCAGAAATGCTACTTGTCAGTTACCCATTAAGTTTGAACTTACCATTGTGAACTGCCCACATGATTCGAAATGCAGGACCACCAATCTCATCAAAAGGTTTTCTACGGGTAATCACTTCCCAAAGAATAATACCCCAACTGAATACATCACATTTTTCACTGTAATTGCTACCTGAAAAAAGGTTATTCATATAATTTATATCCTTTCAAAAACAAAATGTGTGCCTTCTCAAACAATATATTTTCTGAATGTTAGTGACAAAACTCAAGGTGTTCCATGCATTCAACTCTGTATGAGATGCTACAACACAGGTAAAGAAGACGTACCCCATGACCAACCAATGCAAAAAGCAGGCTTGAAGTTACTATCAGCTGTGTTCAAGTCTGTGGATCAAGTTATTCATGGGGTGTGCCATTAAACAGCTAATCTCTGCAGAAAGTAGGAATGCATTAGGCTGATGGGTGGTTGCTTCAAAGCACCCTGTAGGGCATGGTGTTTTGAAGTACTGACAATTATCACTTGACATCATTGTGATGTTCGGTGGAAGAATCAAGAAAATGATTCTTTTGCTTAGGCCTCTGGTCTGTGCGAAGAAGTTACTTTTCAGTAATGGAGTGAGCTCATCAGGTTGAAGCACTATGTTATCTTATGCTACTGTGCTTCAAGATCAGCAGTGAGGCCTGCTAGTTGAGAATGGGGGTCAGTGCTTTATGGAACTGATAGAGTTAGGAAGTTAGCTTTCTTATTTAGTCTGATTTGTAATTCCCAGTGGTGTTTGTCAATTGGGTTTTTGATCTGTAACTTTTATGGCTCTTTTGGTTCTGTCATATGCTGCTATTTTTATTCTACTTCCAGTCTTTTCTTTTTAATAAATCTACCTCGCTTATGTTGCTATCTGTCTATTTTGGGTAATGCCTTGGTACTAATTCTAGTTCCTAATCTCTTGGTTACCGATTACTGAATAAGGTGGTTAATCTGAGGCTCAGGGAACAGACAGTCCTGTTTCAGCTGTTGCTTCTTAGGGAAGTTTCCAGTAAGGTCTGGGAGTCTCTTGGCCCAGGCTGGTTGCACTTAAGGAGTAATGGCAGTGTAATACTTTGCAGGGTTGGTTTTATACCCTGAATATTTTGAATCACCGAAGACAGGGTTCTGGGTTTGGGCGAGGGGCAAGTTATTGACACGCAGGACTACCCAACTGTCAAATTTGACATACAAAGCACAGGAAAGGTTCTCCCGCCCCCCTCTAATTAATTTGATCAATGCCAAATATCTGGGGAGAAATATTTAACTAGGAGTCCCTTAAATTCTCTTAGTACAACAGTTGATGAGTTTTCAAAAAAGAAAACTTCTTTGCAAGTAGGTTTTGTTAGAAATTTAAAAAGAAATCATTCTAAGCATGTTACAAAGCATTCCTTGAGTGACAGTTCAATGGAACCAAGAGAGTGCATCCTTGAATGGCTTATTACATATTCAGATTGAGAACAGGAGCAAGGAAACTCTTAGGTGACTTCTGAGTGTGTGTGAACTTCTACTACGTTGTGTCCACACCAGGATGCTATTGCATGTGACAAGGCTACACCAATGCCCCTATCCTGCATGCATAATCTCATATACGTATCTATTTCAGTGCCACACAAGTGATAGCACTAAGCAGATTTTATAAATGGCAATATTTGAATTGAATTCCTGCAAGATTAAATGCTGGTATATATTAATATGGAAGCAAGTTTATTTATTTATTTATTTAATATTTAAGTTTATAGGCTACTTTTCAATGTAAATATGCACAAAGTGACTCATAACAGCACGAATTACTTTGTCAACAGGTAATTCCCTTCAAGATATATAATTTATGGTGGGTCTACATACATAGCTAATATTTTAACGATTTGGAAGTTTATTGTTTATTGTTAAAATTAACTCAAGGTATTAAATATCTAACTTTTGTTAAATATATTGTTTTTAACCTCCCCAAGCCATTACCTATTACAATATTCAACAGGAATACAGAGAAAGAAAAATTACATATGCCCTTGATAAATAAAAGTCAGTATAAAAACCAACGAACAATAAAGCTAGTAGAACACACAAAAATGCATATTAGGCATCAAATTACTTTCTTACCTTCAAAAACTTCTGGTGCCATCCAAGCAGCACTTCCCTTATTGTTGGTCATGTGTGTCTGAATATCACAGGCTGTACCAAAATCACAGATTTTCAAAACTGTCCCCCCTGCCACCAAGAGCAAGCTGTCAAACAAACAGAATAGTTTAGGAATCTTGTGACTAAATAAGAGTAGTTGTTGCCCTGAGCTCTTTTGGGAAGAAGGGTGGGATAGAAACTTTAAAAATGTTACTACACTAAGGGTGAGATTCTATGGCTGCTGGGAAGGTGTTACAGGAGCCATAGGATAAGATGTTGCCCACTGCCCCCTCTTAGGTGATGCTGACCCCTCTGATGTCCTAGCTCAACCAGTGATGGAGCTCTGACATCAGCAGGGCCAAAAAAGCAAAAGGTTGCTGAAAAGTAGCTAAGATCTGAAAAATCCAAAGTCTTCTGTTCCTCTAACCCCTCCCTCCAGAGCCCCAAACTGGATGGAGATTGACACACTTCTGAGAGGGTCTAAAATTGTTTCTTCCCTTTTCTTTCCATTGTTTTCAGTGGGAGAGAAAATGAAAAATATAGAGTTGTGGTTTTTTTTTTAATATAAAAAAAATACAGGTTGGGAATAGAGCATTTGTCTGTGCTTACTACTGCCCTAAGGCAAGCCCAGGAGGGTGCTGGATTTGTATTTCCTTGTAAGCCAGACATTTCAAGATTGCATCCTGAAATCCCATGCTCCATTGAGGAGAATGATGCAAACTTGCCAGAAGGAGAGTTTTATTAGAGGATTATCATGTTGTTCCAAGCTATTATCAATCACAGATCAGAATGAAGAACGGAGCGCTATAATGGGTGTTATTCCATAACTTTCAATAGATTTTTTAAACATTGTTTTTAATGTTAATTTTAAAGAACAGTTTCGTAGAACTGGGTATCTGATGTTATACAAACACATGCTTTGCATGTTGCACAACGAGCACTTGTGCTGAATACCCTATTCCCTGCTAATAAAAAGCACCATAATATGAGCATAGTATCTGCTTTCAGATGCGCTGTAAGCCATTTATCCTCTAAGAAGGGTGGGGGTTGGAAGAAGACTACAAGATTTATTTTAAATGTTAAGAAGCTTAAACAGTGCCCAAAGACCTACTTTGGTGGTTTTAGGTCCCTGTGAATTAGAGCCTTCGGTTTCATGCTATGAAGGTATGCCACTCCCTGGGAACACTGTAAACACCAACTCATTGCATGTGCAGCAGTGTAGTAAGGCAGAGGTTCAGCACCATGTAGGACTGAAAAACAAAGTTACAAACTAAAAAGAACTTAATTGCACACTACAGTTGATACAAAACAAGAATACAAAATCACAGGTCTGAGTCACTGTTTGTTTCTAGCAGCATTGGACACAAAAAGGTAGCCAATTTAATTTGTGAACTGCACCACTTATGTGAAGAATAAGTTACAAACATCTTGGGTATTGCAGTAACTTTATTTCTAGAACAAAACACAGGGCCAAACTGGCAGACTAAGAATGTGTGCTCAAAGTCATTTGTCCTGAATGGTATTTGTGGTAATGTGAGGGTAGCTCAACAACTATTGTGTCTGGATTTTCACTTTTTGAAATATGGCAGCTCTAGATAATGCAATATAAGGGATGCTTCACTAAGAATACCATCCAATCTCTATGTTTATAATACCACAAGTGAATATGCTTTCAGTGGCTTTGTGGTGACTTAAAAGATGGGGGTTCAGTAACTGTATACTCATAGTAAAGCAATTGCACCACCACAGCATAACTTGCTGATGAACCCACCTTCTTGCTTAGCCAATTTGGTTATATGAAATATCTTCACAAATTTAGGCCCAATGCCAATGGAGTTGATTAATGGTAGTTGAGTAGAATACTTAATAGCGAGTTCTGATTTATTTTTTTTAAGTAGACAAAACAAGAACACATGAATTCACATTATAAAAATCAAACAACACTAGAAAGAAATTGTCACTTCTACAGCTTTGGAATTATAGTACAAATTTCTAAATGCAACCTTGCATTTTAGTTAAGTGTTTTGGATAATGCAACTCAAGAGAGAGACTCACCATTATAGAGGGAACCTCCTTCAGCATATTCCATAACAAGACAAACCTTTGTGGAAAAATCAAAGTGTTAAGTTAGAAGACACTTTTGATTTTTATGTAGAAGAAAATCTTTAAAATAGGAATGTTTTTGAAAAGTTCCCTATCTTAACTCCTGTGTGGATTTGTGGGTTCCAAATTGCCTGATCTTGTTTGTGCAGCGGCAAAAGTAACTTGGGATAATTTCATGATCTTTTTTCGATTTCTGATCTTTGCAGATAGCTTCATACATATAATTTGCTGCAACTTTGATTTCCTTCTGTTCTTACACAATATCCATCCAGCCCTACTTTACTGATGCATACATGGGTTTGTGCATATTCATGAAACACAGCACACACAAAAATCTTGATGCACTTCTATGTTGTATTTCAGTTAATTATCACTTGTGAACATTGGTAATGAAGGGGGGAAAGAACAAATGAAAATAAATTAACTGGTGCACAGTTCTAAAACTAATTTTAGAAATTATTCATGTGAATTGGAAGGGGGGGGGGGCAAAAGAAAATCTTGGGCCAAGTGAACCCATGAAACATAACCTGGGAAACCTGATTATTCCAGGTTTATTGCTAAACAAATAGCAAAAGCATATCCAATTTATACACACATTTTCATAATAAAAATGGGAAAAGTCAGTGCAGTATGTGCAAGTAAGCCAACTAAGGAACTATTTGCTCTCGTATTCTTACTTAATGCAAGCAAAACTTTTAATCATCATAAAATATTTAGCCCTACAAAATATTGTATTGTGATCTCAAAAACAGAAAAAGTTCAACTTACTGGGTTCAAACAAGCTCCATATAACTTGACAATATTAGGATGGTTCACACGTGACAACTGTCGAAGCTGGAATTTAAGAGAAAGAATGCATTTAAAGGCTACGTCCTTAATTTTAAAAAAGTGATCTTTTCTAATCTTTGCTCATGTAGGATTCACAGCTGAATGCTAAAACTGGTTTGATGCTGTATGGTATTTTACACAGACCTGGAGAATGAACTGTGGTTTAGTTAGTGCAAAGCAGATACCTCACCTAACACTATTTTTTTAAAAAAAATTACTACCAGTTACCCTCTCCCTATGCAACTTTTCAGTGAGAAGGACTGCTATGGCTACCCTTTGGATAAAGTTTGTGTTATCTGTGGTGGCCCTTGGTTGCCACTACTCTGCCAGTGACAGAGTAGTATTGTAGTATTGCATGTATAGAACAGCATCTGAACATAAAATCAGGTTGAGCATAAAATCAAGTTCTAGAAACACATTTAGCAGGTTAGCCTTTGCAAGCATTCAATTCTGGGTGACCACTGTCCCAATCATAGCATGATGTGAGACCCCTATCCCCCAAGTCCTCTCACCACAGAAAAATCTGGAGGGGGAACTCATGGCTTTTGATTGCCATTAAGAATGAAAGTGAAAGGGTGACCCCACCCCTGTCCGAAGTCCACAGCACATAGGGAGGGATAGGTAGAGACCACAAATAATGGCTGCCTAATCTACACACGTGTTAAAAACGTCGTAAAATGTGTTTTTTTAATTGTTTTGAAAAAAGCATTGAATTTGCTATAGCTCACAGTCACCATCTAGTGTCACAATTGTATATTGCACTTTATAACACATTCAAAGTGTTTTATTTGCAGCTGAGTCCCTGGACTAATTTTACATCAATACACATCCTCTGAGAAGAACAATAGTCTTTAGCTATAGGTAGGAAATGTACAGAGATGTTACATGGCAGATAAAGGTAGTAGTAACTGGCAATCCTAATCAACACTTTACACAACAGACGCAAGGCTTGGACACTCCACAGGACCCTGTGGGGGATCACCTGAGCACTCCAATTCAGTCCAGAAAGAGAAATGTAGTTTCATCCCACTCCAGAGAAAAGGGATGGAAATTTGTATCAGGCCTTTGACCACCATGGTTCTGTCTCTCAGGTTTATCCAAGCAGTTGGACTGGGATGGAGTAGAAGCTCCCTTTCAGCAGCTGGACTGGACAAGTTAAGGTCGATGTTTCTGCCCTCATATGCAAAACCAACTACAAGCATGGCTAATAAACAATACAGCCAGTTATTTGCCTATTTGTGTGAGTCAGGCCTATTGTGGGCACACTATGCTTAATGATGTATTTCTGCATGTTTAAATAGTGTACTAGCAATGGACCATTGTACCACCAATGGACCAGTGTACCACCAACAGAAGTGCCATACCTCTCTCTCTCTCTCACCCCCCAACCCCCTGAAATATTAAGTGTTGATCATCTGATAAATAAGTGTACATATTCAAGTAGTTTGTCACTTTGAGTGATCTGGTTTAAATTACACTCACTTCCTGATCTCTTTTCTATGTATGGTAGAAAACACACTTTCCCTCTCCACCCTTCTGACACACCCTACAAAATGTGACACCCACATCTAGTGTGACAAGAGTTACCAGCAGGAAGAGTAGGAACGCACAGTCCCATTTCCCTCACCACTGCTTGTAGGGAGAACATAGAGGGGAAGTAGTATTTTAAATGGGCCAGCGTGACTGGAGAAGCAGGACACCAATAAGTCAGCTTTAGTAGTTTGCAGAGTTGTTTTATTCTAAGCAAATGCAGTTGACATAATATCCCTACAGAAACGGAAGAATTCAGTCTTTAAACAGCTAATTGAGTTTGCAATATTCTCAAATACAGGTGGTGGGACTACAATTCAGAGGGTTCTTGGAGTCAACTTTCTAGTTTGTCCCTCATCCCAACAGAGTCCTGAATACACCCCAGGGGTGTAGAAACTTTTCAAAACACAACTCACAATAAATCTTAAAGGAACATTTTACGGCACAGCAATAAAATTATGAGCACCCATACAAATTCACAATAGGCTACCTGTTAATCAGATTATGTTAAAAGAATTTTAAAAGGAAAAAATATACCTCTACTATGAAAGCTTTTCGTTCTGATTCACTTTCTATTTGTTTAATGGCCACATCTTTTGCTCGCCATTTTGCTTTGCAAACTACTCCAAAGGCTCCTCTTCCAACAACCTATATAAAAAGTCAATTGGAAACTTTCAGTTACATATTTCAATCAAACCATCTGCATAGCTCATATTATTTTCTTTCTTCCTACTATAGAATGACATGGTAAAACATTTATGTTGTGCAAAAGACCTGCACAACTCATGGCTTGCCAAGATATATTAATCGCAGTCTGCCAGATGCTTGGCAACTTCCTGTTTTTACAGTCTCAGGCAGGCAACAAAACCAAGAGGTTTAAACAAGCTCCTGCAAACCACCATACCTGGATGGTGGGTCATGTTCAGATTTGAGATATTGCTGTACAGATCTGTCCAAAATAATTTCCATCTTTGCATATGCCCTAACTTCTTTCTATCCTAGAAACCTTTCTATCCAGGCATTGACTGATTATCCTGAGTCTCCAGGAGTGTGCAGATTTTTTTATTTTTAAGAAATGAACCTTGGGGATCTTACGCTTCCTTACACACTTCCCATCATTGACACACCAATTTTTTATTTGAATGCAAGATCTCCCTGAGCTGAGAAAATATGTCACTTCTGGCTACCTAGTGTTTATGAAGCTGAGTGCATATGAAAGTTTGTAATTCATCCAGGAGATGTGATAGCCCAGATGGAAAAGGTTAGTCCCACAAAAATCAACAGGGACTACTTGCAAGTAAACTTGCAAAAAGGATTTTGACTTTATGATGACTCTTCCAACTTAAGATACCAAACCCATATTCAGTAGCTAACAGTTTTAAAGTGATCCCACCACTGATGGGTCTTGTTGATCTAAAAAGGCTTTGAAGATCAATCTGTTCTAAGTTGCTTTTACGTGGTTTCATTGGCGATACTGTTGATTTACTGCTTTAATGCTGTGTTTAGTGATAATTATTTTATACTGGCTGTTTTATATGTTAATTTCTGAGGCAGCTCCACATATAACACATTGCAGTAGACTACAGAATTTAGGCTATCCTTGTCCAGATAGGGGTGTAGCTGGGCCACAAGTTGAAGCTTACGGAAGGTACCTTGTACCACTGAGGCCATCTGAGCCTCAAGCAATAGCAAAGGATCCAGAAATACCCACAAGCTGCATACCTGGTCCTTCAGAGGGCATGTACCCCCATCAAGAGCAGGCAACCTCCCATCCATCCAGTCTAGGGAACTACTCACTAAAAGTCCCTCAGTCTTATCTTTTATTTTAAAATTATGTGTGTTGAGGTTCCCTAAACAAGTGTGTGTGTTGGGGGTGGCGGCCTTTAAATCTTATTGCGACTCAAATCTTGAGATGATTGCCTCAGAACTAGTTACTCAAGCCATAGCTCAGCTTTCATGCTTGATAAAGTACCACTGGAATATTAGTATTATTATATTTTCAAACCTTCTAAGGAATTCAAGGTCACTCCCCATTCCATCCTCACAACACGCCTGTGAGTTATGCTCAAGAGATGGGGATCAGCTCAATATAATTCACTGAGCTTCAAAGTCATGTAGAGATTTGAACCCCAAGCTACTGGTCTAAGGGCAGCCCTTTAAATACTACACACAACTCTGACTGTCATATATTGTCTTTATCTCACCAATGGGTCATGTGTACAATTAGCCTGTAAACAAATAGAGTGTATGTTTTTTTTGAGGGGGGGGCAGAAGAGAGAAGGTGCAGTTTCAGGAAAGCCTCGAGCCAGACCCCTTATATAAATTTGCGATCCTACGTGTGCACTGTACTCCATTGGGCTTACTCTCAAGTAATTTTTAGGCACAGGATTACAGCCTCAAGTGTGCGCATGGGGGCAATGCAGGCAATGTTGACTTCGTGCAACCGAGCCTGCCATCCTATATATGCATCTATATATCTCCAAGGGGGGGGGGGGCGGCGGGGAAAGTGTCTTTGGAGTTATGTGGGGCTTACTGCCGAGTTGAGTTACCAAATGTCCCTCCCGGCGCCCACTCCACCTGTGGGGACTCACCTCTTCCACCTCGATCTCTTTGTAGTCAATTTCTTCGAAGTTGAGCACCGGGGGGGTTTCAATCATGTCCGCGGAGTTAGCAGAAGACATCCCTCCACTTCCAGCGGGTGAGTGTGAGTGTATATGGGGTGTGTGGGGCTGCGCGTCTGGAGGGAAAGGAGGAGAGCGCGGGCCGCCCAGGCGAGGCGAGGCGGGGACCGGGGCGCAGAAGGGCTCCTCTCGCGGGGCTGTTTCCCCGGGACCCCCAGCCCACCTCACAGCACTCAGCGGGGGACGGAGGGCCCGACGGAGGCGCCTCCTGGGCCGCGGAGAGGCCTCATACGAGGCTCTTCCGCCGGGGCTTTATTGGGGCCACCGGGAAGCCCAGGCCGAGGGGGCCCGGCTCGGCATCCTGCGCCCTCGCACGCACGCACCCTCCGCCTCCACCCCCACCCCCGGCTTCCCTCCTTGCTCCGCTCTTGCAGGCCGCGGCCTCTCCTCGGTCGGAGCCTGGGAGTCGCGTCGGCGGCTGCGCCCCCCTCCCTCGCAGAGGAGGAGGAGGAGGTTGAATGAGGAGGACGAGGAGCCGCCGCTGCCGCCGCTCAGAGCCCAGCACCCGCCTCGCCCGACATCGGGGCCGCTTCGCGGAAGGGACTTTCCCCACACGGCGCGCCGCCTCTCCCTTTCCGGCTACTGAGGAGGCCCGGCCAGGGCCACGGCCTGGCAGGAGAAGCGGCGGCACCACTAGCTGCTCCTCCTCTTTCCTTTGGCTCGTTCGCCGCCTCACTCTTCCCGGAGCTGCTCCGCCTTCCTGCTTGCTTTGCCGCCTCCCAGAGGCCGCCGGAGGAACCCGCCGTCGTCATTTCGCATCGCTTTCCCCGTAGCCGCGCGCGGGCCAGGGCCTTTCTCCCTCCGGGAGCCGGCCAGGAGGTGTGAGGTTCACAAGGAGTGGCCTGCCTTGGCTTTCAGCGGCCTGGAATACGAAAGCGAAACATGGAAGCGCATGTCTCCCTTAGGAGAAGTGCAGTGGTACCTCGGGTTAAGAACTTAATTCATCTTAACCTGAAACTGTTCTTAACCTGAAGCACCACTTTAGCGAGTGGGGCCTCCTCCTCCTGCTGCTGCACCGCCGGAGCACGATTTCTGTTCTCATCCTAAAGCAAAGTTCTTAACTTGAGGTACTATTTCTGGGAGTCTGTAACCTGAAGCGTATGTAACCCGAGGTACCACTGTACTGCTCTCTTGTACACCTCTGAGCAGCAGCAGGACAGGCATAGATTTTAGACGGGATGCTTTTCCGCTACCAATGCACCAACGTGCTAGGTAAGAAGAGCATTGCCAAAGAGCATTGTACTGCACTTATATTGGAAAAAGTCAATGGGCACAAACGGGCACACCTCACTGAGCATCTGACCATGAAAAGGGACTGATGATCACCCTCTTCCTGCCCAGTTAAGGTCCAGAGTGTGGCCTGCCACATGCATTGGGCCAATGACATGTTGGGGCAGCCCCATGGTTGTCATGGCATCAATGAAGCACTGATAATATGGGAGTTCTAAACCAGGACCGAAATTAGGCTTTCTGTCAGTCAGGTCAAAGATCCAGTTTGGCACCTCACCCCCCCATACATGTTTGCGTACCCACACATACATACATGCATGCAAACAAACAAATAAACAAACACACCCACCCCCCAACACATTTATCTGTAAAGAGCATAAAAAGTAGTCAATATGTCATTTTAATACAAAGGAATCCTAAGAAGTATTATGACTGTATGACCAAAGGGGAAATGAGCAATCCCCTCCAGTAAAAGCAAATTGTTTGTCAAGAGTAGAACTTCCATGTGCATCAATTGTTTATTTGAGGTCAGGTTTTGAATTGGATTTATTTGGTCACAGGATCATTAAAAGACAGCATTTCTATAAGATCACCCAAGGCCCTCTGGTTTCCTTTTTTCCTTTTTCTCTTTGAGGCTTTTTGTCACCCACCCCTCTTCTTGGTTCTGAGAGAACCTTTTCAATGACTTTTGATGTGTAAATTTACTCCTGAGTAAGCTCCTGCCAACCTAGCAGTTCAAAAGCCCTTCGAAGTGCAAGTAGATAAATAGGTACTGCTCCAGCGGGAAGGTAAACGGCGGGAAGGTAAAGCGAGATGAGCACCGCAACCCCAGAGTTGGCCACGACTGGACCTAACGGTCAAGGGTCCCTTTACCTTTAAGCTTCAACAAGATTCCTTTCAATTTTGTTTTTGTTTGATTACTCACTTTAGGAAATGATAATTTTATAGCAATTTTAGGCTCCATGTAAGGTGAAAAAAATGCTTTTTACGAGTTTAAAGTAGAAAGTGCTCTTTCATTACAATCTCAATGCAGTAGCAAATCCACAGGGAGTCTTTTGCTTCATGGGGGAGAGCCATGCAACCTCTCCAGATTTTCCAACTCTCCCTCTCCCTGCAGCTTCTTAGGGGAAGGAAGATGCTAGTGGCTGCCTTCACTTTTTCATCTTTTTCTCCAGCTGAAGCCCTGGGAGGCTGGGAGCCTCAATGGTGCTCCTCTGGAGGCTTCACCTGTGGTAGAAACTCTGCCTAAACACCACCTCTTGAGGTCAGCTCTGTCAGCTCAGGCAGGGAGACTGCTGGGCAGTGAGGCAGGCAGTAAATCAGTGAAATCCCTAACCTGTCCTCATTGCCCAGTGCCAGGAACACACACACTAGATCCCCGCAACTGGGTAAAGAACCTGGAGAGAGAGAACCTGGAGGGGTGGGAAGAGAATTTCTGTAGATCACAGTAGCTTCCCCTCCCCAACCCTCGATTCTGGCCTGATGCTGCACCAAGTATGCAGATGAGCACAGCTGGATGAGACCAACTCCTCCCTGCTCACCCATCCAGGTCTCAGTGATACAGGACAAGATGGTAGAGGAGGGATAGGCCTGCGGGGATGCTGGGTGGAGATTGGTCCCATTGGTTGCCAGGGGAAGACTGACTTGAAACTGTGATGCTTCTGAACCGTGTGGAATTTGGGATATCAAGAGGCCTCCGTGGCTAGCAGTGCTTTTAACAGTTTTAGCTGGTACTCCAGCTATGACCATTCCTGAGCTGGTATAACCTGATGATAGTGGTCCATGCACTGGTAACCTCAAGACTTTATAACTGTGACACACTCTATGTGGAGTGTCTTTGCATCTGGTCAGAAGCTGCAAGCAGTGCAGAATTGAGAAGCCAGATTGTACACAGGAACAGGCTACTGGCAACATAGAATCATAGAATTGTGGAGTTGGGTCAGCTGGTTCAACCCCCTGCAATGCAGGAATCTTTTACTCTTGTTGAAAGAGTTTCACTGGTTGCCAGTTTGCTACTGGAATGTTTGTACATATTTCAACTATTTTATTGTACTGTAGTAGAATTCTGATTTTTATTTTTTATTTTTGCACACACACCATACATTTCGGTTACATAGTTTGTTGTTAAGGATTATTTGTGTCTTGGTTGTTTGCATATCTGGAGTTCTGTCAGCATAGTTGTTTCCTGCTGTTGGTGGATCTTCAGTATAGGATTGCACTCTACATTATAGAGCAATAACAAACCATGTCTCCTCAGAAGTTTTCTTCTTGATTGAATGCTATGCAGTCTTAACCATACCTTCTCTACTGAATTGAGACTTAAGTGGAGTTGGGCTTGCAGCCTTAGGTACTACAAAAACATATTCTGATTTTCTGAACTCATGTAGCAAATCATACAGGTCTGTAAGTAACAAACTTGTCCAGGTTTTTTTTTAAAAAATAATATTTATTACCTTTTCCAACAGTTTAAACACTACAAAGAATGAAAACCATACAATACAACACAACACAATACAATACAATACAATACAAAAAACAAACACAAAACCAAAACACTAACATTAAACTAACAAAACAAAACAAACACAATTTAAAACACATCAAACAGTTTCAATATCTTATCTTTCATTCCTTTATTTCCGTGACCTCCTCACACCTCCCTTTTTGTATTCCACTTCTATTAATTCTTTCAGCAATTCCTTTCCATCTTCCTCTATTTTTAATCCTATACTTATCTTAACACATTCTAACCTTATTTTCCCTTTAATACTCTATTAATCTATTTGTCCTTAATTCCTTATGACATTTCTGCTAAAGCCATATAACTTCATTCCAACATTTTTCTAACATTCATTAATTTTACAGTATTTCTGTAAATAGTCTTTAAACTTTTTCCAGTCTTCTTCCACCGACTCTTCTCCCTGGTCTCGGATTCTGCCAGTCATTTCCGCCAATTCCATGTAGTCCATCAACTTCATCTGCCATTCTTCCCGGATGGGTAGATCTTGTGTCTTCCAATATTTTGCGATGAGTATTCTTGCTGCTGTTGTTGCATACATAAAAAATGTTCTATCCTTCTTTGACACCAGTTGGCCGACCATGCCCAGGAGAACAAACTTGTCCAGGTTTAACAAAAAATGAATAAAACTATTGATCCCCCAAACAGATATTGGTAATAATATTGACAGCAATATTATTGCACCGTATGTTTACCCGAAGATGCATTCATAATATTTATTTTCTTTCTCTTTTAAATTTTAATTTGATTGAACACTTTTCAGATACTTCAACACTGTAAAACCAGCATATAATTAAAATAAAGCACACAGAAAATGAAATACCTGCTACTTTGCCTTTTCTAAAACTTACTTCCTATTCAGTATTGAATATATTTCTTCCCACAAGGTGGTACTGTGGCACTACTGTTCTATGAAATCTTCTCCTTTACGTTACTAAATTAATTCATTTCTGAAACCAACTTCCAGAAATCTTCAAAATAAAAGAGTTAAAAAATTTAATCACCAAGTTGGCAAGTTTTTTTAAAAAAAGTATTGTGTCTTGTTAGTACTTTTGTTTTTACATTGTGAACAGTATTTATACATTTTATTACAAGATAACTCATTTGCAACAATATGTCCTTTTCGTTTTAAAAACTTGAGAGGTATCTTCAGCCAGATGATTAGAATATTATTATTATTATTTAAATGTGAGAAACTTTTGTTGGAAACCTGGGCTGAAATGCTAAAACTGCTAGGTGGCAAACGGTCCAGCTGAACTATCTATGCCTGTTCTGATAACATCCTGAATCATAATTGGTGCAGTGTATGACTCCACCCAATATCACAGGTATTATTGGCTATTTCAGTGGCATATGAATTTGTGAGGAAGATTTATCTGGGTCTAAAGACTGGTTTTGGAGTATATTCAAGGTTTAGTTGGAAAGCCCCCCCCCCCCCAATTATTTTAAGAGCATTTGTTGTGATAATTTCCTTTCTTATACTTCATTACAACTGTAGGAAATATGATGAACACGAGTACCTAAGTACAGGTGGCATTTAGCATGCATCCAATTGACATGCGACCACCAATGCATGTGTTTTCAGCTCCAGAAGGGGTGAAATGGGTGTGTGGCGGGGGTGGAACAGGTTTATGACATGGACAATGACCTGGAATGCAACCCCTGTGCAAATGAGGAGTTGCCTGTAAATAGATCCATTTAGGGTGCAATTTTTTACTCAAGTTAAGCTGGCTGGGGGGCTAGGCAACATGGTGCCATCTGGGTGTTGTTGGAAGCCAACCCCCCTCAACCCCAGAAAGCATGGTCAGTGGCCATAGACAATGGGAGTTCTTGCCTAGCAACTTCTGGAAGGCACCATGTTTACTACCTCTGCCACTTTGACACATATCTCAGCAGAACGGTTTGGAGATGCCTGTAGAAAACTCTGCTAGTACAGTTGCTGTGCTGGTGAAAATGCACCAACAAAATGGCTAAAATAGAGTGGATTCCTGGATGGGATGGGTGTGTCATAGGAAAGAAGGACACCTACATCTTATCCTGTACTCACTGAAACCATGACTATGCTTCTGTCAATGGTACATCTTTACACTACCCTCAGATCCAATGCAAGGAAATTCTTCATTGCCTTTTCCTTTTTACCAATAAACACGTTTTAATCAACTATGCATTTTTGTAGACATTAGTTGTTTGGAGAACTGTGCTGCAAAATATGGAGAAGTGTGACTTTGAAAGGATGGCTGTGTTTCAGAAAGTGCAAATTAGTCAAGTTCGCCTGTAAATGTGAATGGTCTTGAATTTCTCCCCCATCCCTACTTATGAGTAGGTAGTAAAAGGTGACTTTCGCTTTTACTTTAAGGGATGCCTGGGGATTTGCAGAAATGGAATAATAGCTGCTTGTGTTCCTGAGCTATGGCAACCCTAGTGTAGGTCATTTCAGGATAAGGAAGTTGTTTTAGATGAATAATTATTTAGAGTAACTGTAACAATATGCAAGCAAATATTTCTGTTCCTCTCTAGGAACCTAAATGAAAATATTGATGTGTATGAGAAAACGTAAAATTCAAACTACAAGAAATGTCACCTATATGCCTCTTGGAGAAGTGTAACATTTTCTTGCCTTTCCAATGTTTGTTTTATCATAATTAGTTCAATATATACTATGTGGATGTAGATGCTTTAAAAATGCATTTTCCTTAAAGCTCTTAAGAAATTATTTTTTAACTTTTCAGTGGCCTCTAAAACTTTTAAGTCTGCTGTTTTTCTGGGTTGCTGGGGCTGTTTTATTCATCCAATCAATGAATATGTTGTTGTTGTTGTTTAGTCGTTTAGTCGTGTCCGACTCTTCGTGACCCCATGGACCAGAGAACGCCAGGCACTCCTGTCCTCCACTGCCCCCCGCAGCTTGGTCAGACTCATGCTGGTAACCTTGAAAACACTATCCAACCATCTCGTCTTCTGTCGCCCCCTTCTCCTTGTGCCCTCCATCTTTCCCAACATCAGGGTCTTCTCCAGGGAGTCTTCTCTTCTCATGAGGTGGCCAAAGTACTGGAGCCTCAGCTTCACAATCTGTCCTTCCAGTGAGCACTCAGGGCTGATTTCCTTCAGAATGGAGAGGTTTGATCTTCTTGCAGTCCATGGGACTCTCAAGAGTCTCCTCCAGCACCATAATTCAAAAGCATCAATTCTTCGGCGATCAGCCTTCTTTATGGTCCAGCTCTCACTTCCATACATCACTACTGGGAAAACCATAGCTTTAACTATACGGACCTTTGTTGGCAAGGTGATGTCTCTACTTCTCAAGATGCTGTCTAGGCCTGTCATTGCCCTTCTCCCAAGAAGCAGGCGTCTTTTAATTTCGTGGCTGCTGTCACCATCTGCAGTGATCATGGACCTTCATCTATTAAAATTGGCCTGCACCAATTAGTGAACTATTGTTTCTGCTTCTACTATTCCTATTTTCTGTGTTTTGTTCTGAAGCTTCTTTTTCACTATTCCTTATGCTAGGCATGTTCCTGCTGGGAGTAGTCCTCTTTTCAGGTTTGTTCCTGCTCATGGTATCCTCATACTCAGATGACGTGGAGCACTCCAAGCCAAATGTCACAAAGGAACAGCCCATGTTGAGGGACTATGCTGAGGTATATCAAGTGGATCTGGGACCCCCAGGGGAGATGGCAACCAATGCTTCCCCTCAAGATGCAGATAGGCCCTGCTCTGACCTAGAGGTGGAGACTGAACAGCCACCAGAAGCAGAAAAGTGACTGCATGAGTAAAAGGGTATTTGTGAAGAAGCCACTCCTCATGAGTACTCAAATTCCGTAGTTCACACTGATAGCCAGCAGCTGTGCTTTGAAGGCTCAGGCTTAAAAGCCTTCAGTTCTTGACGCAGAGTGATGGAGCAACTACCGTATTTTTCGCCCCATAGGACGCACTTTTCCCCCTCCAAAAATGAAGGGGAAATGTGTGTGCGTCCTATGGGGTGAATGCAGGCTTTCGCTGAAGCCTGGAGAGCGAGAGGCATCGGTGCGCACCAACCCCTCTCGCTCTCCAGGCTTCAGGAAGCTATCCGCAAGCCTTGCAAGCCCGGCGGGAGTTCCCGCGGGCTCACAAGGCTTGAGGGCAGCAGCCTGCAGCCCCGGCGAGTGTCCACAAGCCTTGCGCGCCCGGCGGGAGGTACTGCCGAGCGCGCGAGGCTTGGGGCAGCAGCCTGCCGCCCGAAGTACGGTGAGCCCTCCGGAGGGCTCCCCGTGCTTCGGGCGAGTGTCCGCAAGCCTTGCGCGCCCGGTGGGAGGTCCTGCCGGACGCATGAGGCTTGGGGCGGCAACCTGCCGCCCCAAGCATGGTGAGCCCTCCGGAGGGCTCCCCGTGCTTCGGGCGAGCGTCCGCAAGCCTTGCGCGCCTGGTGGGAGGTCCCGCTGGGTGCGTGAGGCTTGGGGCGGCAGCCTGCAGCCTGAAAAACGTGGAGCCCTCCGGAGGGTGCCCCGTGCTTCAGGCAGGTGTGCGCAAGGCTTGGGGCAGCAGCCGCAGCTGGGGGGGTGGGAATAATTTTTTTTTATTCATTCCCCCCCCAAAAAAACGCAAGCTCTGGGGACAGCTGGGAGGCGCAGCGCATCTTCCCGCTGTCCCCGGACCTGGTCTGAAGGTGGGCGGCGGGGAGAAGAGCGCTTCTCCCCGCTGCCGGCCCCACAAGCGCCTGGTGGGGAAATAAATTTTTTTTCCTTTATTTCCCCCCAAAAAACTTGGTGCGTCCTATGGGCCGATGCGTCCTATGGGGCGAAAAATACGGTAGCTCTCAGAACTGGGTAGCTTCTGACTGCCTAGCTCTTCAGTGGAACAAGATCCATGCTTGGACCTTGGACTTCCATCAGAGTATGCTCCAAGCAGTGATTAATTCTTAACCGTTCTGTTTTTGTGCCACCTGAATCAGGATTTTGCCTACCAGTCACCTTATTCATTGTCCTTAATTAAACCTGTCTCTCTAAACAAATTCTTTCCCTTTGCATTTCACCGGCCGTAATCCTTTCAATTTCCCTCTGCTGCAGCAGCCCTTTGTGTCTCATCTTATATTTATTTATCTCTTGAGTTATTTAG
The DNA here is from genome assembly GCF_951804945.1 of Podarcis cretensis. Classification (NCBI taxonomy): domain Eukaryota; kingdom Metazoa; phylum Chordata; class Lepidosauria; order Squamata; family Lacertidae; genus Podarcis; species Podarcis cretensis. The sequence continues at coordinate 81,342,387 of NC_137172.1, read as the reverse complement.
ATACAAAATCTTTGGAGACTGTGGATCTTGCCTATCTATGTGAAGCACTCAGTTATGAATAAACAATTACACTAATAATAATTTGTTAAATGCATGCTTGGCTAGAAAGGACAATGTCATTGTCAGAGTTTGATATATGTCACAGATCCTCCCACAGATTACTTGTCAGGGCTGTGACAAAATGGGGACAGAGACAAAATGGGGACACACACAGTAGAGCGGATAATAAATGACTGTAAGTCCTGGAACAACAACAACAAAAGGACATTTACACAAATAGAACTGGTTTCCATGTGTTTTAAGGGAAATTTATGACTATTTGATAAAACTGCTTTGGACAACTTCTCCTCCAGTTCACATGGACTCCTCCAAAGCAGGGATGCACTACTTTTCAACATAGCCACTCTTGGGTAATCAAAGGGCTGGGTTCAAAGGCCTTGAGATTTGTCTCTCCCCTTCGCACTTGATTCTTCACCCCCCTCCAAAACCAACAGATCACATGTTGAAACTGTTTTTTGAACAGCAGAATGTGTGTCCCCCCCCCCCCGCCAGTATTAAAACTCCCTGTAGATAGAAAAAAACAGTCTTTCATAGAGAATAAGGATTCCAGACTAGTTCTTCCCATTGTCAAGGGCTACTTCTAGATGACCTGTTTATTGAGCATTCATCCTGATTTGCTTGTTTATTTTGTATCAAAGCAAGTGTTATTCCACACTTCAGCTCACCACTTTTCCCATCACAAAAATTCCAGCCTTTGGGGGAAATAGAATGTGTGGCACAATATTTCCCGGTCAATTATTCTAGTGCCAGTATATGATTGAAGCCCATCCAAAAATAGTGAAAGTCTGGAAGAACCCTAAGAGTGTGGAAGTTGATATATCTGTCCATCTATCTGGATCAGTAGAACTGTCTCAAATACAAAACTAGCAAAAACAGTTTTAGCACAGTATCTGTTTGTGTCCCCATTGGTGTACTTGGGGCTTTAAAATTTCAGCAGCACCCTGTGTGCTGCCGAAATTCAACATCACACCACCTCTTGCCTTCTGTTGTTTGTCATTGTTGTGGCACCTCCTGCAGCACTCAGTGTGGTCGAACCAGTTGTGCTCCCCTAAATCTGCCTCTGATGTCCCAATCCCTGTAGCCCTCCAGATGTTGTTAGACTACAATTCCCATCATCCCTGGACATTGCCCATGCTAAAGTCCAACAAAATCTGGAGAGCCACTGGTTCCCCTTGGTTTTCCTTGCAGAGGGGATGAGCCGGTATTTCAGTACTTTGATAACTAAAAACTCTTGCCTGATATTTCTAATTGTGTCATGCAAATCCTCTCTACCCCTCTCTTTCTTCTCTCTGAACCAGCATGAGTATGTTCTAACTGAAGCTGCTGTCCTAAACACAATTACTCATGAATACATTCCACTGAGACTACTGGGATCTGCTAATAAATGTGTTTATTATCACAACCAGAGAGAGTAATCCAAAGTGAAACATCTGTTAGACATGCTGTTCCATACGGCAAAATGAGTGTTGCTCTGGGAACCTTAACTTTTGTACCTTTAACACTATACATCCACTGTCTTGGTAGCAATCCTTGCTATCTCAATTCAGCACTCATTTATCATTGAATAACCCTTTTTCTTTATATGTGGCTCCCATATGATATAGTGAAACTTGTGCAGGGTACTTTCCAAGAGTGCTATGCCTACTATTTCAACGTTATTTGTTGTGTACATATTGTCTTTATTTTATATCCTGAAAATATTCTTTTCAGGGCAGCTTACAACATCCAGTTTAAATAATACAATAAAGTTCAAAGCGAAAACATCCTTGCATAGAAATAAAGCAGCTGATAATTTCCCAGAGTTCCCAACCTTTTTACATCGCTGCTGGCAATTTTGCAGGACTGGAGGAGGCGGGCAGCGACTGGAGGGTGGCTCCTCTGGTGGGGAAGAGGCGGAGGATCCGGGCGCAGCGCTGCTTCAGCGAGGTGGGTGAGGGCGGTGAGCTGATGCCGGGAGGTGAGGTGCCGCGTCCAGCCTTTGCCTCTTCCCTGGCACCCTCCAGAACTTGACGCCCCGCGCCACTTGCCTCTATGGGCAAGACGCCCCTGATTTTAACATCACTATGTCCTGGGTCTTCAAGCTTTAATGGGTAATAACCTTTCAAATGTGAGCCTGCCTGTTTTTTTCCCCTTTTTTAAAATTTTAAATACACAAGTGAACAAAGAGCACATGTGATATATTACATATTACCTAATATTCACTAAATTTATAACTTACTTCTGTATGCTGCCATGGGTTCCTTTGGGAGGAAGAGTGGGATAGAAAATCAATCCTTCATTAAAACCATAACTTTAATGTAATATAATATAAATATTTCCTAAAATGTATCTCTTTCTAAAATAAAAATGTAAGAATGTCATTTCATAGTCTTCTCTGGACAACTGCATCACAGTCCTGGATTTTCATAGATGGCGTAGGGGAGCAAAAGTGAAGGCAATCTGCACAACAGCAGTGGCCATGGCATGGGAGAAGGGAGAGACCCTGAGAGGGAGAAAGGTGATAGTTTAAAACAATGGCAGAGGCATGATTAAAACAAGGATAGGGAGAACTGGGAAGAAAATATTTATTTCCACATTTCATCTGAGACATTTATTTTAATCTTTTTATTGTCAATGTTCATTTCCTTTATACTTCATGAAGTATAAAAATATTATCATATTTTGGATAACAGCCCCCCCCCCCCTTGTGTAATTTCTTCAAATGATGTCAATTGTACCAATTCTCCTTTCTCTTTTTATAAAATTATCATCGGAAAGCTCCTTAGCGGAAAATACTGATACCATGGGGCTTGTTAGCTTCCATTGTAGTTGACAATTCCTCATTTGATAAATAATCACCATTTCCTATTACAGCTCTTATTGTTGTAATTTTGTACTTATGTCATAAGTCTGCACTGCCCAACAATTGAAACTTAACATTGTATAGAATGTACTGAGGTTGTGACATAGAGTTTTTATGATTGCCCCATATTCCCAGAAAAATTAAGTTTGGTTCCATTAAATGCTGAATCTCTTGATATCTTTTGTCATATGGTCAGAGGTAATTTTCAATGGGCATTTTACTATAACATATATAACCCATTATTTTCTTTAGTGTGGTCTTTGGCAGATCATTTAGCTTGATTTAGCATTCAGATTTTGCTTTGTCTTGTAAATTGCTGCTGAGTCTCTCTCTCTCTGGAACAGAAAGTGATACTGAGTTAGAAAACAATGGCAAGAATGACTCATATCACAGACTTTTATTTATGAGAACTACTAGGAACTTTTATGAAAACTACTAGGAACTTTTTATGAGCCCTCACTTAACAAACTACATGAGCACTTACTATAGTGCATAAGGCTGCAGAGATTAATAATATTTTAGAGCATTGTCATAATCATCACCATTATTTTTTCTCAATTGACATACACACTTAATTGTTCACACACAACACAGCTATGTCCTCCTTTGGCAAAAGAGAGCAATGGATCCCTGACTGGATTGAGGCCAGCATTAAGGGCCAGTTAGTTATTGCTGGGAGAAAGGGACGCGGGTGGCGTTGTGACACACATTTGGCGTTGTGACACACAAGGGGAGATTTGACACACATTTGACTGAACTCTTGTAGAACCCTCTTGTTGTCAGGAGCTCTGACAACAAGAAGGCATCTAAGCACATTCAGCTGAACATGCTTTTAATCTCCCTTCAGATCTTCGCATTCAAATTAGTTGGCACAAGAGGAGGTATGTGTCTTGTATGCACACTGCAAGCCCCTCCTCACTTTAAAGCCACACTCATTGACCTGAACACATGAATAGACTCAAATGTGACAGCCTTCCATTGAGAATTACCTTGATGGATATGCATTTGAAAGAGGCTAAGTCGGGTGGTGCTGTGGGTTAAACCACAGAGCCTAGGGCTTGCCGATCAGAAGGTCGGCGGTTTGAATCCCCACAACGGAGTGAGCTCCCTTTGCTTGCTCCCTGCTCCTGCCAGCCTAGCAGTTGAAAAGCACGAAGTGCAAGTAGATAAATAGGTACCGCTCCGGCAGGAAGGTAAACGGCGTTTCCGTGAGCTGCTCTGGTTTCACCAGAAGTGGCTTAGTCATGCTGGCCACATGACCCGGAAGCTGTACACCGGCTCCCTCAGCCAGTAAAGCGAGATGAGCACCGCAACCCCAGAGTCATCTGTGACTGGACCTAACGGTCAGGGGTCCCTTTACCTTTACCTTTTAAGTCTGCATGTGAATTAATTGTTTGACAGTTAAAGCTTAATGAGGCTTCCAGCAATCTGACTTTGGTCTGAGATGAGAAAATGTATATTAAAATGGGCATACTTCTTGGGAATTCTACATTCTGGGGGGCCTTGGGTGACAATGTTGGCAGTCTGGAACTCAGCAATCTTTGCTCTTCAAAGCATGTCCTCCTTCATATCTGTAATGGTTCTAGGGGTTGCTCGTGCGTAAAATCGGCGCCACACCTGGCTGGGTTGCCTGAGTGAACCCTTTCTGTCCGGACAGCCACTCACCCGTGGCTGTCTCAATCGCTGGCAGAATCCGTCAGTGGGCGTTTCTTGAACTTCTTCCAGCAAAGAAGCTCTTTGACGCCTAGTCTCTGCCTACTCTCCCTGCACGGAAGCCTTCTGCGCCGGGAGGGTGTGGGCAGCGGAGGACCCGTGCTCTCCCCGCTGGTCTCCAGCGAGGAGTCATGGAGCCACCTCGCCGATTCCCCCATCTGCCCCCCTTCTCCACTGGTGCTACCCTGATTTCCTTCCCCAGAAGATGGGCTGCTTCTCTCCCTCCCAGGATGCTCTCCGGAATCCCTATGGAGCCCTCCTTCTCCCTCTGGCTCCGATGGCAGTTCCCTGACAATATATTTTTGGAGATAATTCAGAATTTAAAAGGAAAGGCACACGGTATTCTTGCAAATCCAGTGACTTTACCCTGGCAGCACAGCGGTAAGTTTCTTACAAAGAAATGACAGGAGAATTGCAAGGCTTTTGTGTTTGCAGTTTGATATTTAATACAAACTTTCAGGCCAGCATTGCTCTTCTTTTGTTTATGATTGCTTTCTGTCTGACCGTTTTAGAAAAAGTGAGGGGGGGGGAATACTGCAAAAACGTAGCCTTAACTTTTTCAATATTATGTCGGCTTTGGGCTGGTGTTCATGGTAATTCTGGTGTGTGTGGGTGTGTGGGTATGTGAAAGAGAGAGTGATGATCAAGCAATCACAAGTTATTTATTTAAAATTTATTTTTAATTATCATTTGATTATTTTAAATTTAATTACATCCCACTCTTCCTCCCTAAGGAGATTGGAGCAGTGTACAGTAAAAAAACTTATTAAAGATAAAAAGTTTTAACTGCCCTCCTTAACATAAGATGTGAAGGAGTCATAACGATCTCCAGTGGAGGACTATCACAGTAAACACTCCTTGTGCATTGTCACTCTATGACTAGCTGAAATGAGATCTGTGGAAGGTCTCAGTTCTTGGGCAGAATTATCAGAATGAAAGTATTCCCTTAGGTAACCTGTTCTCAAGCTGTTTTTTTTTGTTTGTTTCTGGCAGGGTGACCAGGCACATGGCACATCTGTGGCTTTATATGAGATTGTGTTTGATATTATAGCGATGACAATGTTTTTGTTTTAATGCTACTGTGATTATTGTGAGTCACTTTGAGCTCAACATTTGTTGGTAGAAAAGCAGGATATAAATATTAACTCAACGCAACTCAATAGCATGAACTGGCAGGACAATGGGGAGGAGGAAGAGGATCCTGGCAAGGGATGCAGCTGTGACTGGGACCAACTGGAGCAAGTATACATGAGATGACAGAGGACAGTGAGGAAGGGGGGGGGGGTCAGTGTTCTGGGACCAGAAGAGCAGGACCCCTCATCAGAGCCAGAGAGTCTCTACAAACAAGGCAGGCTCTGAGGCATAGGGAGCAGTGGGAGGTACACTCTAGGGACGCTAAGGCAGGAAAGGGCCCAAAGCCCAGGTGTGGTTTGTTAGCTCGGGGGGGGGGAAGGTGTGTGATTCCTCAGATGGATTAGGCCAGAACAGGTGAGGGTCACATGCTTCGTCAAGCCCAGATGCTGCAATCCACATGCAAGGTATAAAAGGGAAGTAGAGCTGAGTTGCTGTGACTTCTCAACTGCCCCTCTTGATGAACCTCATCTTGAAAGGTTGCTGACCCCTGTCCTTGACCAAAGGCCCATGGACTGGAAGTGGCCCACAGAGGCCATTTGACTGGCCCACAAGACGCCCGCTTGCCCACTGTGCTAAACCAGTGCAGCATGGTGTGGGGACTCGCTTCCGCGGCGCCGGAAATCACGTCTGTGCATGCGCGATCCGACCCATAGAGGGATCTCCATGGGACTGATCCGGCCCAGGCAAGATAAACCTTGCTGACCTCTAGTCCAGGACCTCTATAGGACTATGCTTTGGGTTTGACTCTGGGATGTTTCTTGACTGTTGAACTTTGGACTTGACATACTGTATGCACCAGCGGGACTTGCTGCCAGCAGGACTTGCAGCCAGGTAGGCTAGGGATTCAGGGCAGTTAACATACTTTGTTTGACTCAGGGCACACACATTTAGTTATATTAAACACAACTTATTCTTTTGCATTGTAGCTGTCTCTTCAATGATGAAAGTTAACACTGACCCCAGGGTGATGCTGCCACCATTCTCTGAATTATATGCTTTTTTCCAAAGACCCTAATAAACTATCTTATATCTAAGGGAAGAGAAGAGTTGATTTGACTGTTGATTTGTAATGGAACCAAAGCATATCTTTAGCTGAGTTTTGCAGCATCCAAAATTGTAATATAGTGCAAACATTATTTCAAAATATAGCATGATCCTAAGCATGTATCAGTCACAATAGATAGCATTGTTATACGGTAAAAGTTATTTCTCATATTTATAGTTTGCAATTAACTGTGCACATGTGAATGACTTCTCTGAAAGACACCTCTGCCATTGATAAATAGATATTTCTGAAAACATTACATTATACTTGGAGGACAAGAGATGACTCTTGTGCAAATAACAAGACTTAATTTCATTTGAAAAGCTCACCTGGCATCATAAACCAAGAAAACTTGATCAGGGTGGTTTCTGAGTTAGGCAGGCCTCAGGAATGACTTCATTTGTTTATGCTGTTGGGCCAGCTGTTTCTTTGATACAAGAGTATACCTATGTTGTATAATATACAACTTGTTAAGCTTTTGATGTTTTTAAGTGTTCAGGTTCTTAAACTTTTATGGGTGCGACACTGACTTCTTAACAGCCTTCATTTCTGTCTTTGAGTGATGTCAGCTCGAGAGCATTATCACTCTTGGTGACGTTAATAGTATATACTGGAATATATCTAAGTGAATTTGCTGTTACATTGTCGCTTAGTAGCTGGTTTTGCTAAATCTGCCGTTCTTTCATTTTGCATAGTAGCTGAACAGAAATGCTGAACTCAACCATGTGTGTGTGTGTGTGTGTGTGTGATCAGCTTGTGCTTTTATCAGCAATTGACAAGAGAGCATTATTGCCTTATTAGTGTACACATTTTTTATGCATTCACATAGATGAACATAACTGTCAAGAGCCATACCTTTCTGCACATGATAGATTCTCTGTGTGCACAGTTCTGCAGGCATAAAATGGCTGCATGGAAAATACTTCAATTTGTGCAGCAGGGAAGGGGTGGCTCCATGGACCTGCTATGCCAGCAGCAGGACTGTTGTGTATGAGGATGGTGAGTGGTACAGTGGGTGACAGTGAGGTTGGAGCACTTTGGTTCCACTGTTGCAATGCCATATTGGCTCCACTGCTATGCCCAAAGTGCCCTGAACTTGTAGGTGCCCTGTTCACTCTCCATCCCAGTACATGCCATTGGTGCTACTGCTATTGGGCCAGGTCCACCTTGCCACCCCTCCCTACCAGTGATCTCCATACTGATCTATTCCATCAGCTGGATGTTTCAGGTGCACTACAACATACCCAGATATTGCCAGTAACTTGAGACCCTCCAATGAAGTACACATATTATTCAGTAGTCACTCTTTCCCAACTCAAGTACACTGTAGGCCCAGAGAAGAGACTGTACTTGATGACTACATGTGACATGCTAGAGGTGCTCATGTTACTGCTGATGGCAGGGCACATTAGACTGCTTCTGGCACTGTGCAGGGGGAGAAGGTCAGTAGGGGGAGAAGTCAGTATAACACCAATGCTGATATCTTCTGTGCATGCGGAGCTGCATAAGGATAAAGTTCTGTATGTAGGCAGCAGGGGATAGATTGTGCCAAACAGGAAATTGTGGATATAGTGTAACAATTTTCCACATCACAGGAGCCCTGTGATCATGGGACTTGTCTCTGACTATATTTGTGACTACCCTCGTCACACATCCATTTTGTCCATGTGAACATGCAAATACCTGGCGAGTCAAGACTGCCTGTGCTAGCAAAACTGGTGTGTGGACAGGTCCTTGTTTTCTGGCTGTGAACTCCACTACAGGAGCATACATCTTAGCTAACTACCATCAAACCAATATGCCTTGTGTTTCACTTGTAGAGCATTTCCCTCCAGAGTGAATTAGCTAGGGAGCTTAAGTGTAATCATGCAAGGATAATATGAAATATGACAGCTTGAAAAATGAATTATGTTTCACATATTGACCATGTGGCTTCCACGTCATATCTAACCCCCCGCCCCCAATTTCATATTGAAACTTGAAATGTAACTTCTCCCTTTTTTAAATCCTGGGAGGTCTTAATCTGGAGATTGTAGAGAGACTAAGTGGCTAAAATGCTTCGCCTCACGGAGGTTGCAAGGTTCTGTCTCACACTGCCCTACACCATGGTTACAAAGTGCTTTGGGGAGAAACAAACTGCAGAAACATGGGAAACTCTTCTTCTTCACTATGTAGTGTATCCTGTCTTGGTCTTCAATCTGTATTTTCATTTTATCTCTTATCAGGCTCCCTGTCAAGGGTGGTGGTCTTCCTCTTTTCAAAACCCTGCACAAATTCTGAACTATAAAAGAACTGAGGACCATTTGATCCCAGAATCAACTTAGGTTTTCATTAATCAATAGTTCATGATCCTAATAGTCAGCTTATTATTTGCAGCAAGGTGATATTCTTATATTTTCATTAGTGCAAAACATTGATGAAGTGATGGCAGTGGCTAATCTATATGTTGGCAAGACAACTTACGGTGTTCAGCATAAACCTATCTCCTTTTCTCTTGGATACAAATGAGTAGTTGATTCCTTGGCTTAATTGAAATCAAAACCTGAGTAACACAGGAAACTCTTGAAGTACATAGGCTGAACAAATGATGTGAGCTCTTTTGTGTCCCTACTATGTATAAACTCTAGCTTTATATACTGGAGTGGGGAACAGGGGAGCTTGGAGTCCAGATAAGCAATTGGCAGTGTGCAAGATTCTGCAAGCTTTACAATTTTTCCACAGAGTTCAGCTGGGCAATGTATTTGACCACAAATTCTGGCAATCATTTTTGCACCAGATACATAGTAAGTTCTGTTTACCACCTAAGAGGTTTATGAAGACAAGCAAGTTACACTGAAGTTGGTTTAGTCATCTCTGTGGGCTCATGGGGACCTTGGCACTGGTGTCTTTAGATGGAGAAGTTATGTGAGTTGTGGTATCTGTGGCATTCAGGGCAGCAATGTAAATACTTGGAAAAATAATTCCACTTCCTCTTGTGCATAGCTGGACACTCCACCTGTGTGCATGCCATTCTCTCCTAGGTAGGCCAGTGAAGGGGTAGGACATGACTCCCACTGCTGCAGTTATTCTGGCTGTGTTATGTGGAGGAAGTCTGTGTCTTTTGCTCCTCGCTGTGGAAGCTACTGTTGTCTTCTGTGCAACAGGACCCTACTAACTTTCTGTCTGGATCAGGGACAAATCATTGGATTTCTTTATCATAAGGCAGCAATGTAAGTAATGGCAGTACCTTCACTTCTTGGGCAATATAGCCCTCTGGTATATTCCCACTCGAACACAATCTCATGCTGACCAAGAGAAACAGAAACCCAGAGGCCAAATCTGGCCCACCCAATTCTTGGGTAAAAGTACTATATTTTCTTAGCATCTGGATTTTTCTTGCTGATAGGGAAAAATCTAGTGGGGCTCATCCAGACTTGTGCTTGCCCCACCACTTTCCTCTGGGAAAACCCGATCTTTACCACTGAATAGGAGCAAAGTTCAATTGGATTTTCCCCAGATTGACATTTGCACCGATATTAGCACTAAAGTGTTTCTTTTTCTTGGAGAAAGTGACAAGGCAAAGGCAAAACTATTCAGACCTGTGTCTAGAAAGCACAGGACAAGCATAAAAACCAATTGGACCCATGCTTTTCAGGCACAGGGCAAATGCAAGTCTAGATGATCCCAGACTATAGACACCTGCCCAAGTCTGACAACAGTCTGACAACAATGCATCTGTTGTTGCAGTCGTAGCATAGTGAAGAAACCTCAGAATCTGACTTACACCAAGTCAGTATAGTTGACACTGACTGGAAGTGACATTCCAAGGATTTTGTCCAGCCTTATCTAGAGACCCCAGGACTGAACCTAGAACCTTTTGCATGCAAATCATGTGCTCTACCCCTGAGCTACGACCTTTCTTATATGAATGTAGAGTCTATCATTACAACAGAATTGCTTTATCTTTTGCAGTAACCGTCTCCCAAAGGAACTAGGCATCGATTAATATTTAATTTGAATATGATAAACTAAACTTGTGAGCATACTAAATTCTACACAGACCCATAGGTTGTTAGATTAAAATTACTGGAATCTATTACCATGTTCATGCTGTTTTGAAGCGGTGCTGCTTGGATAATTTTTCCCCTTACTGAGTCAATTATATAACAAATTCCAGTAATTAGTCGCATAAAACCAGGTAATAATATAATTAAAAAGAAAATATTTACTTGCAATGGAGGATGTTTTTATACATCTTAATTATGTTGTTTTGCTCACCAACTAATAGCACAGCATAATATTTGTGTAGGTGTACATCTCACAGATATGGAATTAATAAAAACAAGAGAGTATAATTAAGTCTCAGGTACAATTTGAATGATAATATGCATCAGGGTATGGCCTTTTGATTGAAACAAGCCTGGAAGAAGACAGAGGGTCTGTATCCAACTAAGCCATATTTTAGTGTGGGTCCACTGAAATCAGTGCATTCAAGTTAGTCAGCACACCAGTTTCAAGAGGTCTACTCTTGAGGTGGATACAACTAAGTAAGAAGAGTGGCTTTACTTATTTGATTCCATTGCCATTGGGAATCTCAACTAATCTTATCAGGGAAATGCTTTTTGGCATAAGCTTTCCAGCTTGGACCTCAGCCCCTCCAACATTTCAAAGATGCAAATAGAGGCACTTTTGTTAACTTATAAAACATCGGTATTCCCACACCAAGGAACACCGAATGAGTCTCCTCACTGTTATATATTTGAGCAGAGGTGGCAGAGGTGATTCTTACCTAACCTCCTATCACCAGTGTTGCTGGACTGACCAGAAGGGAGAGGAAGAGGGGCAAGGCAGTGGGCCAGTCAGTGCAGTGCAAATGCACCAACAAGAGTGTTGGGTTGGCTCCATTGAAGCATTTGCACAGGGATGACTGCCACACCACCTCTGATAAGTGCAATGATGCTGGGGACAGGAGGTCAGGTAAGTGATGACTCTCCTTTCTGCTAGCTGCTACTGAATTTAAAGCAAGACTTGTTAAATATAAATGAGTAGAAGACTTAAGAACATAAAGAACATGAAGCCATAAGAATATAAAGCTACCTCAGATGTAGGCAGCCAGAGGCTATATCTGGGATGGGTGCTCTGCTGCTGTCAACCTGATTTCAGATGGAAGCAAACTTAACATTCAAAAGCTATCAACAGCTGATCAGTTGAGAGCTCTAGCAAAAGCAATCTGTCCAGCAAAGAAGGGGGAGGGGGAAAAGAGAAAGAAAGAATTGCAGTAAGAGGTGGGAGGAAGGAACGGTCTAATCTAATTTACCTTTGACTCTGGCTCCATCCACCATAGGCTTCAGCACTGGCCACTACCAGCATTCAGCCCCTGGCAGATTTCCCCTAAGGGAATGCAACACTTAATAGTCTTAAGTTAATGCTCCTCACCCCTGGCCTATTGAGTCCAGCATTGTGTTTCACACAGTGGCCAAACAGGTGCCTCTGGGAAGCCCACAAGTAGAAGATAAAGGCAATTGCCCTCTCCTGCTGCTGTTCCTCAGCAACTGATACATCAGAAACATACTTCTTCTGGTCCTGGAGGTCATGTATAGCCATCATGAGTAGTGACCATTGATAGCTGCTTTAATTTGTCTGATCTCCTTCTAAGGATACCCAAGTTGATGGCCTTGACCACATTTTGCGGTAGCAAATTCCATAGGTTAAAAATGTGCTGTGTGAAATAGTACTTTTGTATGTCCCAGATCTCTAATCCTTCTGCTTCATTCCGTGACCCTGGGTTCTAATATTGTGAGATGGTGGGAAGGAGGGAGAGTGAACTTTACTATGATCAACTTTCCTCACAGCATAAATAATTGTGTAAATCTCTGTTGTGTTGCTGATTACTTGCCCTTTTTCTGAACTAAAAGGTCCCAAAGGCCTTAACCCTTTCCTTGTAAGCGGAGTTGCTCCATTCTCATGGAAAGTTACCTGGACTTTTTCCAGCAGCCTTTTTGTGATGCTGCAATTGAACTGTACAAAGTATTCCAAGTGTAGTTGCTCCACATACTTGTTTAAAGGCATTTTGATATTGGCAGTTTTATTTTTGATCCCTTTCCTTATGTTCAATTAAAGGGGGGGAACCCACCCTTGTGATAAAAGCTCTATTAAGAAAGGGGATTGATAGTTCTTTTTAATTAGGAGTTTGAACTGATTTCCTATGGGTAACTGTTTAAAGACTTTCTTGGTTCATATTAGAAGACATTGTATTCCAGCTTGGTAACCTTTATAGATCTTCTCCTCTGGGCTCAATGCTATTTAGAAGATGAGTTTTCAGTAATTTTTAGGAGAAAGAGTGCAACGTATTTCAAGCCAGCACAACATGAGTTGTGGAAAAGCCTGCCCTTATTTAAGCCAGTGAAAATGGGCCGTAAATTTGAATTAAGTAGCCAGATCCCATATTGCCCCAATACAACTTGGGGATTCCCCAGGCTGGGCAAAGTGTCTGTTGACTGATTAAATTGGTTTAATAGCCTATTTGTGCCACTGCAGTATACAGAGGCGTTGTAGTAAAGCCAAAAGTTTGTGTGCTTAATGCTGACACATGCTCTCCTCAAGCTATCTGGAGACCTAGAGGTTTTGAGGCTTTTCATCAAGGTGCAATATAACTAACACAGGTACCAGAAAATAGTGTGTTCTCATGTGTAAAGGAGAAACCCTTCTGGATACATTTAATATCCTAGTTTAGCCCTCTGTAGAGCCCACTAGATCCATATAGATAGAATCACAGAATTGTAGAATTGGAAGGGCCACCTAGTCCCTTAAATACAAAAATCTCAACACACAGTACTCCATCCACTTTTAAATCATTCTAGACCCTGCAGATGTATGAGTATCTAAGGATCAAATGACACTTTGCACTGGATGTGCAACCTGTAGTTTCGGTTGCTGAAGCTAAGATTAGTATTTTGAATATTTTATCAGTAAAGAGAAGATGAATAATTTGCCTACTGTCTTGAAAAAAAAGCTGAACAATTTGCTTGATCTCTTGAAAATTAATTAATTAATGCAACACAAGTAGCTACTTCTTAAAATTCAGGGATGGCTTTTGCATCACTGTGATTCATTACCCTCCTCTTGATGTCACTCAATAAAAAGAAGTATTATGATAACCTCCTTCCATGACCTTAACTAAAGTGCTGTCAACTGAAAATTCACCTGTGTGCCCCCATTTACAATATGCATGAAAGGACAGGCATTGAAATGTATTTTCTGCAGTTCTCCATATCTGACTGCTTGTGCAGCATGGTGCAAAATTGCAAATTAGGCAAACATGGTAGATTGATGCTGGAGACGTTTAAGGTGTTGGTGGGGAATGAAATCTTCTCATTTATACATGAGATGGCAAGATAAATTAATAAAGGAAATTGACAATCATTTATACATGCCAGCGTCAGCAGGCCTCTCAGCAAAACTGCCAGCCCTAGGTCATAGCTCACCTGCCACTAAGACAACCCGCAGTAAGGGCTAAAAGTTATTCATTTGCAGACATTGTTTGGGCGCTTTGATTACAGTGGAGGCAGAAGTGCTTCTTTCTCCCCCCGCCCTTTAAAACTGGCAGAAGCTATAAATCAGCCCCTTTAAGAAGACTCGGCTAACTCAACCTAGATCGATTTCACAGGGAAGTTGATGAGCTGTTAATAGAATTACAACTACCTGTCATAACTTGGAAAACATATCTGTGGCAGTGACAAAGGGCAAATCAATTCAAAAACAGGTTTTCTTTCATTTATTTATTTTACTCCACACGAGACACACAGACGCAGAAAATACAGGTGTCTTCCTTTTTGAATTACAGTGGTATCTCGGGCTGCAGAGACTTCAGGTTACAGACTCCGCTAACCCAGAAATAGTACCTCAGGTTAAGAACTTTGCTTCAGGATGAGAACAGATATCGTGTTCCGGCGGCGTGGCGGCAGCAGGAGGCCCCATTAGCTAAAGTGGTACCTCAGGTTAAGAACAGTTTCAGGTTAAGAACGGACCTCCAGAACAAATTAAGTTCTCAACCTGAGGTACCACTGTATAATGGTGAGTTTAACATAGGATATAACCTGAATTTCCCCAGATTGTTCAGTTGAGGTCAGTGGTTCAATATCCTAGCAGGAGGGTTTCCTAGAATGTTGTTTTCAGGGGCTTGTCAATACAGCTGTAAAAAAATAGGGTTAAACTGAAAATTTAATAGACAAGATCATAGCATATTTTATTTATTGCTGTTTCCCATAGTTTTCCCACATAGCTTTAGCCTTTCACCTGCATCCTTCAGTTTACAGTATTCAGACTTGGAATGCTTTGTACTATCATATTTGAACATGAGTTACATCTTAATATAACCAAATTATAATGTATAGTCATGTGCATAGAATGGGATTAGAGCCATCTTGCTGGTTTAATAATGAGATGGACTTTAAAAAACATAGGTACCAATATATTTTTAGCAGATGGATTGGAATGGCTATATGGAATCTTTCAGTTCAGTTGAGTAGTTATATTTCCCAAGACACAGCACTGGTTAAGTTTTATTTTTGAAACAGGAAATTATAGCAAAACTGAAAATACATACATATTACAGCCTTTTTTTAAAAAAAAAAAAACAAAGCAAACTTTTAATACATTGTGTCATTGTCTGTTATATAAGCAAAGTTAAATATACAAAATTTATGAAGAAAGTTCATGCAGTTGAGAGTAGGGTTGTACATTATCCCATGCTTTACTTACTTTCCTCTTCCCAGGTATGGACACGAAGAAGCATTTATCACCTGCTCATAAAGGTGTGCTGAGGAAGGTCTTCCTTCTGACCTATCTCTGTTTACATGGGAGCAGTTCCCATTGAAGAATGCATGATTTACTCCTGAGTATAGATTTACTTCCGGGTGGCGCTGTGGGTAAAACCTCAGCGCCTAGGACTTGCCGATCGCATGGTTGGCGGTTCGAATCCCTGCGGTGGGGTGCGCTCCCGTCGTTCGGTCCCAGCGCCTGCCAACCTAGCAGTTCGAAAGCACCCCTGGGTGCAAGTAGATAAATAGGGGCCGCTTACCAGCGGGAAGGTAAACGGTGTTCCGTGTGCTGCGCTGGCTCGCCAGATGCAGCTTGTCACGCTGGCCCCGTGACCCGGAAGTGTCTGCGGACAGCGCTGGCTCCCAGCCTATAGAGTGAGATGAGCACACAACGGGCCAGTCTGTCAAGACTGGCCCGTACGGGCAGGGGTACCTTTACCTTTACCTTTACCTATAGATAAATAGGATTGTTTTGTATGTGAACTAAGTCACTTGAGGATTCTTGAGTCTGGGGGCTGTTGCCTTAGTATACAGGAAGCTGCTGACCAAATGGAAGCATCTTTAGCTGTTAATATCCTTAACAATCTATCATTCCATTTCCTCTCCTCCAATGGATATGATTGGCTAAGAAAGACCAGTACTGTAATTTTCCCCCAAAAAGACAGCAGGGCAGTTGTAGTTATCAAGGGCTAAATTTAGTAATGTTGGAGCTAGAGCTGTAGCAACTGACCTTCATTTGAAAACAAGATAAAGCTGTGTTGTGTCATATCCTGTCACTGGCATTTTAAGGCTTGATCCCAAAGGTGGCTGCCGCCATCCTACGTGGTGATGTGCTTGTTTGATCTGAAATCAGAACTGAGCTTAAGGCTTGTTGCATCAGGGACTACCCTTTACTGCTTTACAAGTCTGAAAAGCTTGCTGTGCATTTCTAACGCTAAAAGTAATTTAAAGTAAGTAATAAGATTCAAGTAATCCCTTCCTTCAGAAAGGCCACTTCTGATGTTAGTTTGCAAATCTTTTAATTTGATGCCTGACAAAGTCACCTACACAGCAGAATGTTTCCTTTTTCTGTGTTGACAATAGATTAAGCTATATATTCCGCCTACAAATGGGCTTCCTATGTGTTTTCCCAATGCTGCCATCTGTTATGATTCTCTAGATATTACCGCAGCCACTCTGAATCATTTCCAAATAACTGCAGTGAAGAGTGTAAAGAATATGAATAATAAAATGTATTTAAATGAGATATTTAAGTTAACTGAGTGCATCATAAAAATGATAAACGCAAATTAAACGCACACCATGAATCCCTCCCAAACAGATCTTGACACTATTACCTACTGCTCTAAAGGCAGAGAAGTTTCTTAGGGTAGGGATGGGGAAATCTGTGGCCCTCCAGAGGTTGTTGGTCTCCAAGTAACCACCAGCCCCAGCCAGCATGGCCAATTGTCAGGGATAATGGAAATTGGAGTCCAACAACATTTGGAGGGTCACAAATTCCTCACCACTTGCTTTCAAAGACCATTTCTGAATGGTCTTTGAGAGCAAGCCCTCCTAACTTTTAACCTTTGCTTGGTACCCCTCAGGCAAACTCCTTTTTCAGTGACTTGGATATGAAGCACCATGAGTGGAAGACTGAAATACTGTATATTGGTGCACTTCTCTGAACACTTGCACAAGGACTAGTAAGAACAGTGGACGCTTGGGTTGCAAATGTGATCCATGAGGGATGCATGTTCGCAACCTGCAGCGGCGCGTCTGTGCACGCGCGGGTTGCGATTTGGCGCTTCTGCACATGCGCAAAGCACAATTTAGCGTTTCTGTGCATGCGCGAGCCCCAAAACCCGGAAGTAACCTGTTCCAGTACTTCCGGGTTTCGGCGGGTCCATAACCTGAAAAAACGCAACTTGAAGCGTCTGTAACCCAAGGTATGACTGTAGAAGGCTCCTTGTAGTGAAGTGCCACAATGTATCAGGGGTTGCATCACAGTACAAGAAACATGGTGAGTAAGACAGATTTTGACTATGGCCTACCCACTTTGTTGTTGTTGTTTAGTCATTTAGTCGTGTCTGACTCTTTGTGACCCCATGAACCAGAGCACTCCAGGCACTCCTGTCTTCCACTGCCTCCCGCAGTTTGGTCAAACTACCCACTTTAGTGGGTGGTAAAAAGTTATTGAAAAACCCCCTGCACATTTTAGAAGTTATTGTACAAGTATTCCTGTGAGGATAGAGCATCTGCTTTGCATACAAAAGCTCTCAGGTTCAATCCCTAGCATCTCTATGTAAAGCTGGTGAGTTTTCTCTCATGCAACACTCTTCTGCTAGATTGGAAACAATAGTCTCATGAGTGGAAGAGGCTTTCTGTGACTCAGAGGGCACCTTTGAATTCAAGATAATGACAACATCCTTTTCACAGGTAACATCTGGGGTGGGGGGATACATTTTCAGGGCAGGAGACAAAGCTAGCTATGTTTAAGAATGCAATCTGACTCAATACTCACTAAGTGGTAGGTGTTGGTGATTAAAGAGGGTGGGGGAAAGGATAGTTTTGCTTGGGCTTCTTGTTGATCTTGAATACCAGAGGGTCAAACTTGACAGCCTCTGAACCATGTCTTTGAATGCTGACCAACACTTTAAGGCAGTGGAGTCAATCCCCATTGCAGAAGCGGTTTGCCTGAACCCTGCCTCTGGTTGCTGTTTTCATCTTGCAACCTCTTCCCTCAAGTCATTTTTCTTCCACTCAGGCTCTGACACACATCTCAAAGTGTAGGGAAACTGAGACTGAGGCATCAAATCCTAAAACACCCTAAACATGTTTCCTGTTATCTGTGAGCTGAACTAGTGCAAACTTGATATGATGTCTATTGCATGAATACAATTCATGTGCATTAAAAAAGAAAGTGTAGGAAATAGCAACTACAGGGAGACCAGAACAGCCTTGGGATAATGGGTACTGGAGAGTGTTCCTGCCTCTCTTAAGCTGCTATTTGCAAGCTCCAATTGGCCCCAACAGAGGCTTCTGTTGAAATACCAATAGCAGCTTCAGAGAGGTGATGTTTATTTCTCTTCTGATACTGTGTTACATAGGACCAGATGTTAAAGTCGTTAGCAACCGACCCCAGCCAGCTACATGATTCTTAATCTACCTGACACAGGAATTAAATGAAGGTTTCCAGGAAAATTATAACAACATTTATCTACAAAGTAATTTACAAAATAAAATTTGAAAGTATCATTTGGTGGGGGGAGGAAAATTAAAGCAGAATAAAACTAAATGTAGCAGAACTAAAATGTGCCTTTTTAATTTAGTTTTTTTATGCTGCTTGCTGCAAAAAAATAACATTTAATTTTCTGAGAAGAAATATTCTTTACTTAAAATGAAATGAAACTCGGCTCTGCAAAAACAGTTTAATTAACTTAGGGCTGCATTATGCAACAAGAAGCATTTTCACAGAAAGACAGCAGATTTATCATCTGTAAACCTTTTGCCTCTAATTTATTTCTTACCTCATAGAGTTATAAACTACATTAACACTCATGCGTAGGGCTCAGCAATCTTTCAGAGCTCTTGAGCAGATGCACGACAAGAGATCCTCATTATTATTATTATTATTATTATTATTATTTATTTCAACTCAAAGAATAATGACTCTGCAATATCATGTGGTGAATGAGCAATAATTTAATAAACACTGTTGTTCAATTAGATTAGAGCAATTAATCTGATTCCAATTTAGCTGAAACATTACCATACAGGAATCCCTAGAGCCCTGTGAATAATCTCTAAACACATTGACACACTCAGCAGACAGACATTATCTCCACTCTTACTGTTCTTCCATATGGTCTCCTCCCATGGTGATGGAGGGCACCCTGCTGTTTCAATCAAATAAATGTCAATTATCTGAGATGGATTTTTAGTTCACAAGCTGAGGCTTGCTATTCAGCCAGCACATTTCCTGTTTGTGATCCTTTTCTGAAATGATCTCTCTTTCTCTTTCTTGGAATTGTCTCCAAACTCTGCTGCATCATTGAAAGTTGCCTGGGTTAAAATTGCAAGTGCAGGAATCAATTTCTGGCTGAGCACAAAAGAGAAGCGGAATGCAGTGGGAGCAGGGAAATGGTTGCAGACTTCTATATGGATACACCTCTTCTGGCCTCTTTATATAGGTATTATAGAAGACATGCAACAGACTATGACTTGACAGTTGCATTGGCATGACAGCCCACCAGGGGCTTGATAAAACTTGCTTCTATTGTGTGCCTTGGGTTGCATAGACAGGGAGGTTGACAAGTGCCTGGGAAGCCAAAATTTGTGACCGTTATGCAGTGTGGTGAATGGAATTTTACAAGCATGGCTTTCTCAGTTTACTTAGCAGAGGGGGCATCTTAAATGTGCTTGAAATACATTTGTGTAAACATGTATTTGTACATTTCAGAGCCAGGGAACCTGGGGCCCTCCCAGTATTGATTGACTACAAGAGGTGTGTGGAACTTCTGGTATTCCAGATGCTACTTACTATAACTCTTATCACCCCTGGTCATTAGCCGCGCTTGCTGGGGCTCATGGGAGTTGTAGTTTAGCAACATCTTGAGTTCAAAAGGTTCTCCACACCTTGATTCCCAATAACTTCCACCACCCCTGACCATTGGCCATGTTAGCAGGCCATGTTAGCAGAGGCTGATAGGAATGGAGTCCAACAACATCTGGAGGTCAACAGGTTATTGATCCTTGGTGTATATGAGCTCTGAGAATTGCTATCCAATACTATACTTTACTTCCTCATTTTTTCTGTCCGCTAGCAGGCTATATTCATGCAGTGGCACACCAAGGAAGTAATAAGGAATCAGATACTGAATCTGTATTATATTGGTGTGCTATAAATCATGTGTCTGGATCTTGATAAAGGTATTCCCATGGTGTGGTTTTGCACATTATCAGCTGTGACAATAATTATTGGTTTTTTATTTTTATTAAAAAAACCCATTGCTTTGAAATATATTTTACTGTTGTGCTGTGTTTTATTTAGTATTGTTGTAAAACTGCCCTGTGATTCAGACTGGGGGAAGGATGGGATATAAAACATTTAATAAATAAATCTGGATTATTCTTTACTGTGGGCCTGATCCTGTGCTCCTGTGTTGCCTTCTCTCCATTCTGATATGGTTGGTGCTCCTTGTGTGCAAGGCAGCTTTCCTGACTCAGCTTGCACTCCCCAAAGCTATTATTGATGGTTGATGGATATGCTGGAACAGTGTGGAATGGGAGGCTGTAGCAGGATGGGATAATAGGATTGGTAAGACTCCCTTGCACAAGCAGAGTTCATACACACATCTTTGGATCCATAATATTCACTACAGTTCATTTAAGTAAGTGTGGTATTTGCTTCTCTTTATTTTCCTGATTTGGAAGATTACACACAGAAATTCTATTTGCCACAGCAAGCAAATTTGCATGCAGGAGTTATATGAGCCTTTCAGTGCAAGATGAGCTGCGAGATGAATAATGTGATGTATTTATTGTATTGAAGCTAAAAGTTTTAGTTACTTAGATCTACAGATTTCATAAACAAAAAAGTGCCACTTACCTAATGAATTTGGACACACTTCTCAATATTAATGGAATCACACAGCCTTTGCTCGAGGACATTGGGAACTACACATTCTTGTTGATGTTACTCAATAAAACAATTAATGCAATCAATTTGGTGTGATGTGTGTCTTGTCTTGTAAACCACTGGGTCGTTAACTTTAACAATGTCACTGTGCTCTCACTATCAAATTCAACTAAATTAATGTTCACGGAATAGGTATGAAGAATTCATTTTGCAGAGAGAAAATGTTTAATGCACTGATGACATTAAAGAAACAAGTCACCTAACCTTCAATTTGTTTGGAAGGGTTTTGGCAAGAACTGCATATCAGTAGAAGGCAAATAAGAAGAACAGAATGCACACCTAATGGCAGGCAGAAATAGCTCTTGAAGAAAAATGGGTTCTAGGAAAAAAGACTCTTCTTCTACGCACTCTTTTAAAGTCTGCAGGGAGGGTGTTGCTGTAGGTCAAGGGTGGCTAGCTTTTGTTCCCCAATATATTGTTTTTTTTTATAAGATATTTATTGAAGTTTTCAAAAATAATACATTGTAAAACAAAAAGAAAAGAAACAACAAAAATACAAAAATACAAAAATAAAAACAACTAAAAACACATAGAGTTTCCATTTACTTATTTTCTTTTAACTTATTTTCCAGACCTCCTCATACCTCCCTTTCTTATATTCCAATTCAAATTGTTTGTTCAACAAATCCTCACCATTAGTTTTTTTACTTATTTCAAAACCTTATTTTCCATATCTCTTAAGCATTACAGCTGGAAACCACTTAATTTCTGTCCAACATCATTCTAACATTCATTAATTTTACAATATTTCTGCAAATAGTCTTTAAAAATCTTCCAATCTTCTTCCGCCGACTCTTTTCCCTGGTCTCGGATTCTGCTGGTCATTTCTGCCAGTCCCATATAGTCAATCATCTTCATCTGCCATTCTTCCTGTTCCCCAATATATTTTTGGGCTTCAACTCTCAGCATCCCTGAATCCCATTTGTCATCCTGGTAGGAGCTGATGGGAGTTAGAATCCAGTATCCTCATAGCCACAGGGTAAACAAACCTGCTGTAGCGATCAGGCTTTGTATTGGGAGGTTTTGTGGCAGTTGCCCGTAGTTTCACAATAGCTGAGATTTGGCCATGGGCTCCTGTGAGAATCACAGAATCATAGAGTTGGAAGAGACCACAAGGGCCATAAAGTCCAACCCCCTGCCAAGCAGGAAACACCATCAGAGCATCCTGACATATGGTTGTCAAGCCTCTGCTTAAAGACCTCCAAAGAAGGAGACTCCACCACACTCCTTGGCAGCAAATTCCACTGTCAAACAGCTCTTACTGTCAGGAAGTTCTTCCTAATGTTTAGGTTTCTTGTAGTTTGGAACCATTGCTCCGTGTCCGCTTCTCTGGAGCAGCAGAAAACAACCTTTCTCCCTCCTCTATGTGACATCCTTTTACAGTGGTGCCTCGCAAGACGAAATTAATCCGTTCCGCGAGTCTCTTCATCTTGCGGTTTTTTCATCTTGCGAAGCACGGCTATTAGCGACTTAGTGGATTAGCGCTATTAGCGGCTTAGCGGCTATTAGCGGCTTAGCAGCTTAGAAAAGGGGGAAAAGGGAAAAAACTTGCAAGAACTCGCAAGACGTTTCGTCTTGCGAAGCAAGCCCATAGGGAAATTTGTCTTGCGAAGCACCTCAAAAGACAGAAAACTCTTTCGTCTAGCGAGTTTTTCGTCTTGTGAGGCATTCGTCTTGTGGGGCACCACTGTATATATTTGAACATGGCTATCATATCACCCCTTAACCTCCTCTTCTCCAGGCTAAACATGCCCAGCTCCCTTAGCTATTCCTCATAAGGCATCGTTTCCAGGCCTTTGACCATTTTGGTTGCCCTCCTCTGGACACGTTCCAGTTTGTCAGTGTCCTTCTTGAACTGTGATGCCCAGAACTGGACACAGTACTCCAGGTGAGGTCTGACCAGAGCAGAATACAGTGGCACTATTACTTCCCTTGATCTAGATGCTATACTATTGATGCAGCCCAGAATTGCATTGGCTTTTTTAGCTGCCGCGTCATTCTAATGAGAGACATGAGTGGGACCTACAAAAATTCTATTTCTACCTTGCCTTAGTACAGTTGGGCAGGCAGAAGTGTAGCATACTCAGCCAACAGCTTTTGTGATGGAGTACTCTGGGCTATGGCTGCTTGCTTTTAATGGGGTCTGGAAAGGATTTTTAAAAATCTGTTCCTGATGGCCTGTTGGCACATTTCTGACCTTTGCTTGGGTCTTCTATCTCCCAGGTGGCCTTTATTTTGGGCTATTTGGATAATTTACTTGCTATGCATATGGGAAAAACACCTGCTTAGATGTGTGCATGTGGGAGTATTGGAAAGTATAAGAGTAGAGATGGCCCCCGACTGGGAAAGTCATGGTGGTGAAGCTATGAATTCCCTCAAATGGGAAACCTGGAAAACCCCAAACTCTCTCCATGAGGAAAATGGTTAATTTATCACATGCAATTCCTGGGTGAGCTGAATTGCATTGGAGAAACATCTCATTTGGAGGTTCATACTAGTTTCTATGGGCACAGGCTCGAATCACTCAATCCACACTAGTCCGAATAGCTACTGGTTCCTCATGGCTCAGGCGTATGACTGATTTCCAACAGGAGCCATGTCTTCAAGTATGGATAGTATTCCCCACCTCTGTTTTGCACCTGGAACTATATTGCCACCCCACAGTTTTCCATGGGATACTCAAGCTCCAAATATGCCCCAAATGAAGCCCCTCTGTTTCCTAAGAGCATTTCTATAAAGGTAAAGGTAAAGGGACCCCTGACCATTAGGTCCAGTCGTGACCGACTCTGGGGTTGCGGCGCTCATCTTGCTTTACTGGCCAAGGGAGCCGGCGTACAGCTTCCGGGTCATGTGGCCAGCATGACCAAGCCACTTCTGGCAAACCAGAGCAGTGCACGGAAACACTGTTTACCTTTCTGCTGGAGCGGTACCTATTTATCTACTTGCACTTTGACGTGCTTTCAAACTGCTAGGTTGGCAGGAGCAGGGACCGAGCAACGGGAGCTCACCCCGTCACAGGGATTCGAACCGAGACCTTCTGATCAGCAAGTCTTAGGCTCTGTGGTTTAACCCACAGTGCCACCCACGTCCCTAGACCATTTCTATGCTGTGCAACAAACTTGATTTGCCATGCTTCTCATCACTTAGCATCTTCACTTTGGTCTTGGAAATTGCTTTCCCCTTGAGTATCTTGCCCTTCTCTTCAGCCATATTCAAGTTTATCTATTGTTTCAATTAATTTCCCTGCTATGTGCTTGGGTCCACGTTGTTCAGTCTTCATACCTCAAGCTGTTTTAGTCTTTGTGGAAACATTGTGTGCATTGCAGCATTGCTCCAACTCCAGCTAGTTCCTCCCTCTCATTCCCTTGTCTCTTCTCCATGTTCGCTGTTTTTTTTTTTGGATAGTTAGGAACCTTAAAGGAACATGAAGCTGTGCTCTCTCTTGCATTTCTGCTTTTTGAACACTTTTGCAGTCAAGCTTGCTGACTAAGAAGAAGAGAAGAAGAAGAAGAAGAGTTTGGATTTGATATCCTGCCTTTCACTCCCCTTCAGAAGTCTCAAAGCGGCTAACATTCTCCTTTCCCTTCCTCCCCCACAACAAACACTCTGTGAGGTGAGTGGGGCTGAGAGACTTCAGAGAAGTGTGACTGGCCCAAGGTCACCCAGCAGCTGCATGTGGAGGAGCGGAGATGCGAACCCGGTTCCCCAGATTACGTGTCTACCACTCTTAACCACTACACCACACTGGCTCTCTAAGAATGCAAATACGTGCAAAAGAAAGATTTGATCTAAGCATAAATGCTCCTCTATCACACTGGCAATACTTTAAGTATGCACTGCTAACATTTTGCTAGCTTTTGTGAAATAATGGCACTGCGTAGTTGATTTCTGTGATACATTTCTTTGGTTCAGCAACCTTGTGCAGAATTCTCTTTTCACACTGTTATTTCCTTTGTCTCCCCAGTCTGATTAATCATTGGTTCAATGTATTTGTATTGACTGGGTCGAAGATTTAATAACTCTCCCATGTCAGAGCTATGTACAAGCCCTTCCCAAGGGCATTCACTGTGCCATCTCTGCTCGCACTGTTTACCCACCCAGCTACATGGTTTAATATTAAAGGGCAGACGTAGCTTCCCTTTCCATCTCCTCCAGTGCACGAGAACTTGAAAAACATAGTAAACATTACAAAGAAACTTCAGGATAACTTGGTATACTGTTCAGAATTCTTTCTGACCTTGTTTAATAGATAGCTATGTACTGTACTCCAAACTTGCTCAGAAATCAAATTAAGTTTCAGGGGTCTTCTCTACACAACAAGTTTACCGCAAGTAAGTGCTAAGTTAAAAGTGTTATGTAGAGTCCAAATTGTGAAACAGAAACACCTGGGACTTGATGAATACTAAGGCTGAAAGAAAAAAAGGGGAGAAACTGCTCCTCCTAATTCTTCTCAAAACACTCCTTTCTGAAGTTTAACAGTGAACGTTTCTGGATACACACATTTGGTAGATACTCTCTCAATATTTAACACTGAGCATTAGCATTTGACACCCAAAGACTTCTTACAATAGGGAGCCAGCCAGACTGACTCTAGAATTTGGAAGTTCCTTGACATCCATCTCATTGTGAAAAGATCCACACAAAATTGTTCTGCAAAATTGTTAATGGCCCCATGTTTCATCTACACATCAGATGAAACTAACTCCCACTGTTCACATTGAAAAAAGGGGCTTCTGGAGGCAATAAGAATGTTGTGCAGTGCATTACAGTGGTGTCGCTTTCAGTGGTGTTAGCTGCAGTGGGGCTTGCTGACTTCATTTTTGCGGGGGGCGGGGGGGGCGGGGGCGGGCCTGAGGCCTGAGCATATAATAAATGATTCCACTACTACTACCTTCACCACATCTCCTTGTCTAGGAAGTATTATCAGTTACTTGTTGCAGTCTTAAGTATTCAGCTTCTGACTCTCAGTGGCAGCCTTAATGTTCCATTATTATAATTTTCTTTTGGAATTGTTGTAAAGTAATCTTTCTTTCTCGTATTCAAATATTTGCAGACAATTAGCATGCATCACAGAGATAGCTGGCTCTGCATAAGTAATAGCCACAATGTCGACTATGTCT
This sequence comes from Podarcis cretensis, assembly GCF_951804945.1. Classification (NCBI taxonomy): domain Eukaryota; kingdom Metazoa; phylum Chordata; class Lepidosauria; order Squamata; family Lacertidae; genus Podarcis; species Podarcis cretensis. The sequence goes on along the minus strand of NC_137172.1, from coordinate 81,315,995 downwards.
TTCATGCACCCTGGTTTTTGTGTAAAAACATTGTAGTACTTAGAAGGCTATATTTATAATAAAACTAGTTATTCAAATGTTGGCTCTGTCTTTAGTGGAAGTGATGGACTCTTAGCTGAGGAAGTGTCTTGCCCCAGTGCAAAGCATCAAGGTAACAAGTGAGTTTTTCAGTAGGGCAAGGAGCCAGAAACTCATTAGACAACAACAATACATGTGCAGGTAGAAATGTGGCAGCAGGAATGTGGGAGCTATTCTGTATATTGTGTCCTGTTGGACAGATGTTGTATGTGTTCAGTGCCGTAAGCTCTTGGCACTAAGGACACAAATTTGTTTCGTTGAGTCAAGATAACCAGAGAGAGTCAGTGAAGTTGCTGGATGAGGTCTTAGGGACATGAGAGTGCTTTCCCACTCCCAAGTCAGAGTGCTATCACAGAGATTGAGGGTCTTGGGAATGAGCGGGCTTTGGTCTTTCAAAATTCAGTGGTGTTCTGTGCAGGGCCAAAATTCGGTGTACACTCCCACCTCTCACCTTCCATTCTGCTCAATTCACTAAGTCATAGTTGTGACACCTTGTGGTTCCCCCTAGGCTTGGTGCTCAGTGCAGTGGAACCTGTTGTCTTGGCCAAATTCACCTCTTTCTTAGGAAACAAGGTCATCAGTCTGAGGAAGATGGAAATGATCCATTAGGAAAAGGGGACCCAGTGCAGAAGTTCCTTTCTACCCAGGCACCTATTGGGTACAACCCACAACCCTCCAACTCATTCTATTTTATAAGTGGTAGGCTGCGGGGGGGATATCACCTCAGTTTTACAGGCCTAGCTGGTATATCAGTATGTAGTAAGAGCATAACAAAAGACCTGCTGGATCAGGACAAAGGGGCATACAGCTCAGTATCCTGTTCCCACAGTGGTCAAGCAGATACTCATCGGAAGCCTGCATGCAGGATCAGTGCAGCAAAACCCCTTCTTCCTTGTGATTTAATTTCTTTAACCAAGATTATAATATTGTATACAATTATATATTAGTTACTGAAAAATCGAAACACATCACAGTAAATTGTTGTAATTTCACAGCCTTCTTTCCTGATAGTAGGGGTAGGATTCCCTATTTTCCATTTCCTCTCTTTTCTTGTCATTGGTTGACAGCTGCCATTGGCTTTTCTGACAAACTGTTGAAACAAAAAAATTGCTTTACATTTCCATCTGTGAATTAATGTGGAGATCAGGTCAGCGTCTGCATCAATATTTCTTACTGCCCAAGGGATAGGATAGTACAAATCAAATCTGGAAATACACCATCACCAGAAATCGAACATGGCATGTTGGTCTCATAATGCCACTGTCACATGAGTGCTTACAAATGTTACAAAGTTGCTTTGTGTACTGTAAAAATTGGCAGAGAAAATAATTATCCCAGTAAAAATGGCTTTTAAAAAGCAATGAGTAAATAAATACATATATTTATATGCAGTGGGGTTGCTGTTAGTCAATTAGATTTGGCAAGATGATGACATCACAGATGATAAATAAAGCTAAGGGGGCAATGCCCCCATTCCAAATAGCTTCAATTGACTGCAGTGACATCATCACTTAACCAAATGTGATTAACTACACCATGGCCTCACTGTTTCCAGAACGAAAAAGGTCACTGCAAATGGGACTGAAGCAATAGCTATGCAAATCTGTGACTAGCAGCAAATTGGCTCAAAAATTGTGAGTGTGTCTGTAGCTCTCAGGAAACTTTTAACTTCATCAAAAAGTCCCTTTTTGCACTAAAATTCAAATCCTGAATTCACCACAGCAATCTTCTGTATTGTATTTTTATGTATCTTATTTAGCATTTTGCCTGCTTAAATGTGTAGAGGTTCTCAGTGCACCTGACCTCTAGCTGTAAGAAGCTCTTTAGCATGAAAGAGCTACTGGTCACAGGTTCACAGTTTTTCTCTGCCATGAACTTAACAGATGGCCTTAGGTGAGATACTTTCAGCCTCACTCCCCACAGCCTTCCCCATTCTGGATAATGATGCTGACCTGATGCAGCTTTTGCAAAGATTGTGGCAATAATTCATGTGAAGGACTTTGAACACTCTAAAATGCTATATAAATGTCAGATATTATTATGCTGAAAACCAAATGTGTTTATATATATATATATATATATAACAATCTGTATCTTCTTTAGCATATGAAATCCTTTAAAATTTGTTTTCACTTAAAAAGTAAGAGGTATAAGTTTTGTAGCTATCATACAGAACCTATTAATGCAAGAAGTGCTGACAATAACAACAAAACAGGCATAAGCCAAGCTAGTTTACTTCTGATTAGAAGTAAGACTTTAATTCCAGAAGTCTTCTAAAGCAGAAAAAGCTGGGGGGGGGGAGGTTATATTTACCTAGGCTATAGTTGTGCAGGCCAACCCTACAAACGTCTACTCAAAGGTAAGAACCTCTGAATTCCACCAAGAGCTTTTGTCAAGCATTTATCCTGATTTACTTTCAAAGCTTATGTTGAGGTTAGATATGCTTGTTCTTTTTAAGGATTCATTCCAATTTGTTTGTAGATAAATTAATGAGTGTCATTCTTTATACACTTGCATGACATCCATACATAGCACCTTAGGGTGAAGGGAGGCTAGGTGATAAAATAATAACAGTGCTTCCTGTCAATCATTAATTCACCTCAAACTTTCCAGTGCATTTCCTCATCACTTTCCTAACTGCAAAAAATGGATTTGTTGTGCCTGGGTGACAGAATGCTTTAATCCACTTTAATTGTGCAAACTGTACAACTGTACATTGTATGTACATTTTGCTTCATAATTTTCCTTCCAAGAGGGGACTTCCTTCCTTCCTTCCTTCCTTCCTTCCTTCCTTCCTTCCTTCCTTCCTTCCAGCTAAGAATATGGGGCCCTCTTATAGACATGGATCATTGTGCAATTGCTCCAAGTACACCATTATAATCCAGCCATAGAAATACAAAAAGGATTGTGGGACAAAGAAGACCGAAAATGCAATCATATGTTCTTCTTTCTTCATCTGGTAAGCTCTCAGCTTCCTACCTACTTTGAGCATACCTTGAAATAACAAACAATTTGCTTTCCTAATGGCTATTTGTTTATTGCATTTGTTACTTTAAAAAAGAGGAAGCTAGATTTAGAATTAGAACACAAAAATACCTTTAAAAGCCCTTCTGATTTAGCTCACTGCAGTCAGTTTAAAGATAGGCATTTGAACAACTCTGGGGTATCTTTTTCCCTTTAGGAATTTCTACACAAGAGAAGAACAGAAGCCACATATTGAGGGAACAATCAGAGCCATTTGGGTGATTGCATTTCTAGATTTGACAGGTAATTTTGGACATGACCATAAACCTCTATATTTTATTAATCCATTCTCTGCAGGATGGGATTTCTTTTTCAGAAAACTGTGATTACAACTGCAGACCTACTTTTTCATATCTTTTTGTCTGTGGCACTTAATATGCTCACAGTAAGACACCATGTACAGCCAATACACCCATGGGCTCAAATACATTGCTTCATTGAGCTGTAGCTTGGTTCATTCAATGGTTTTTCAATCTCTTGGTGAATTTGTTAAATAAAGCGTGCAATCTTTTCCTTATTTCCTGCTTTCCTCCCATCCCAATATAGCGATAATACAGACAGCTGCTAATACTTTAAATATGGAAGCTTTTCTTTTGAACAGTTATTACCGAGAAAGCCAGCCTCAAATGCCATTTAATTCTTCTGATTGCTTAACATGGCTCTGTAAAACAGGCCATCTTAGATGTTGTGATAGTTATAATTGAGCGTAAAATTCTCTGCAAGGATAATACAGTAGGTTACTGGGATTCGTGAGGAGTTAGCACAAGATAAAGGGGTCAATGAAGGGTGAGTGGAATTTGATAGGATGCCCAGTATAAATATCCAGATGAAACTACAGCTAGTTACTCCGTTCTTGATATCATGCCTTGACTGGTGGGGGTAGGAATCCCCCTCCATCAGGCTGTTCAAGGCTTTAAATAGTCATTCATAATAAGAATTGTGATAGAATGATATGATTTCACCACACAGAAGAAACAAATCTGACAGCTGAAAACAGGCAAGGTATTAATCTCAGAACACCACATAAGGCTTTCTTTTCTTCCCATTCTGCAGTAGGAACAAAACCAGCTTCTCTTGTTTTTATCCCAGCTCAAATGTCATTGCTCAGGGAAAGGGTGATGAAGGAAAAGGAGAGAGAGAGAGGATGAGATGTGACAGGAAAACAGAAAAAAATGGAGCCCGTTTGTCCCTCTCAGTCTGCCTGAGGCCTAACATAGTAGACGGCTTCACAGTGATTACATTCAGCCAAAAGAGCCCAACAGAGCAGCTTGCATACTGCATTTGATCATATATCATGTGGGCATAACTGAGTGGAAAATTTCACAAAGTACAGTCTCATCACTGAGCGAGGCAATTATTATGTTTTTTGGTGTCGCATTTGGCCTTTGATATTTTCTGACATGAGGAGTAGAAAGGGACAACTCTATTGTCCATAGCAGAATGGGTCTCTGCTCCAGTTTCTTTGAAGAAACCACCTTTTGGCACGTGACACATGGAGTCAGGTTTCATTCTCTTGGAGAACTCTTTTAAATACCACCATAAGGTTACAAGGGCTAATTCCCCATTCTGACATTCCTGGAATGGGAACATTAATGGAAGAGGACTCTCAGCACCCCAATTCATACCTTATGCCAACTGTTACCTTTTTCTTTTGCCGCTGCAGAAACCTATGCACCCTGACTTTGGTGTAACTCCCACTGAACTAAGTAACTTTATTCGTTTTCAACAATAATAGATTAAGTTTATTTTAACATCAGTTAAACTAATATTATAGGGTGGATTAAGCTTCTATTACAGTTAAACCACTGGGTTTATCACAGTATATTTTTCTGAATAAATTCTGTTGGCCTTCATCCCTAGTTCTGATGCCATAGCAGACAATAGAAAATCTCTAATTTCCAAAGGGAAATAAAAACTTCCCAGATGCTATTTAAGAGCCCTAGAGCACCATAAAATAGCCTTTCCGTTTATGTTGCACAAATTTACCAACCAAGATTATTTGACCTTACTTTTGTAGGGTACTACTAATCATGGATTAGTTTCAGACATTTCACCTGTATGGGCATTTGCCTGAATGCAACTGAACTTAAAGTGGTGAGAGCACATAAGCCACAAGTCCACCAGTTCCACTTCAGACCTTATTGTGTTGAAAAGGAAGTTCTGAGGGGAGATTCTAAGTATGTTCACCTAGATGTCCTTAGAACCCCCTTTCAGAACTTCTCTCTTAATAGATGAAGATCTGAATTGGCAATGGTGTGCATGGGGAAATTTGGATGAGGACTGTGAACACCATCCTGCCACCTTCAATTTTTAGCCTGAACGCATTCACCTCAAATGTCTGAAAACAAAGCCTTTATCCTCTCCCTATTCTTTCAGGATGTCCAAAGCTCAGCTTACATATTTCCCCAGGGAAATATTCGTGTATATGCTGTCTCTTCATCTAGAGTAGACACATCTTCCCAAAGGAATAGTTATGGATATTCTTTGCATACAATCTCAGGTTCCCCTCATTTCACTTTTTTTTTTTTTAAAAAAAAGAATGGAGCTAGTCCTATCAACATTCTGAAGATGGTAGACACTTACAAGCATGTAGGAATTCAATTTAAAATGTCTTCCAATTAGAAATATTTTTCTGTCTTTGGAAGATCATACAATCTGAGCATCAAGCACCACCATTAACCCAATATAGCTCTCCCCCACTTTGCTAGTTAATATATCGTTTTCTTTTTGCTATGTGGAGCTTGGATAGCTCATTTCCTATTATTATGTTCTTTTTCACAATGAGTCCTACTGACAATTTGCATAATGGAATTGTAAAGCAGGCCCAAAGGTAAAAAGAAAAGAAAAGTCTAGGTGTCTCTGATTATGTGGAAGAAGATATTCACATATATTAAAACAGAATTGAAAGAGCATGGCTTTCTTCTGGTTGCTTAAAAGTTAGGATTTAGATGATGGTGAGATCATGGTAGAATCAGATATGACTTTTTATCCTGGGCTAAGTATAACTATCAGTATAAATTGGAAATTTATATTGAATGTCTTTCAGAAAATAGATAAAGACGCTAAATCAATAGAAATGTTTTTAAACCTGACTTAGGTTTGATCTTGTTGTCATAATAGATTTCTCCCTAAAATAAAAATACAATTGCACAGTTGTTATTGTTCTTATTTCATTTAAGGTGCATTGAGTATTTTGCTTCTCAATGAGCTTTAACTAAAAGGAACTTACAGGCCACTTAGCAAATATGGTGATTCATGGCAAAAGTTCAGATCCAAAGCACCATACACTCTTGCATTAACTTGAATGTAAGTGGTGCACAATAAGCATGTAAATGTGGATCAAAGACTATGCAGCAGGCCAGGTTCTTATCTGCCCTTACTCCATGGGTCAGCTTTGACAGGTGGGCAGGGCCATCCACCTGACCATCCTCTGACATCATAATGCTAATTAACTATTTAGCTGAGTTGGTAGAGCATGTTGGGCAAAAGATTCCTGCATTTCAAGGGTTTGGACTAGATGGCCCTTATGGGCCCTTCCATGATGTCAGGTGATTGATAGGTGTGTGTGTGTGTGTATGGGGGGGGGGTCCCATCCACTGGACAAAGTTGGCCCATGGGTTGGGGGGAATTGAACTCTACATGCATCAGTTGATGTGCAGAGTTCAATCCTGCTTTCTAAGGTTGGGAGAGTTCTCCATGGGGAAGGTGGTCTCAAACAGGACCAAAGGCTAGAGGAAAAGACTTCACCATAAATAAGTAAAATAAGTGTATTGTGGAATCTAGTTGTGGATGACCCTGGAAATCTTGGGCACATATTTAAAACTGTCTGACTTTTCTTGTTTTCAAGTCCAAATTAGGGTTGAGCTTTCACAGTTGTTCTCCCTCTGCTTTGTTTTATAGTGGATACAATATTAATCACCTTAGAACACAGTTACCCTAATAGCGAAAAGGGAACTATGATCTGTTGTAAGGAATGCTTTGCAACTCTATCTATCCCTTTCTCATTCATTTTAATTGCAAGGCAATATTTTACATTATTGGATAAGGAAACTTTAGGATGTTTAATTATTGAGCCTATAAAACTGCTTATGTTGTAATAAGGTTTGCCTGGGTATGCAGTATTTATGTGTAGGTATTTGGATATAAACTAGGCAGCTCTGCCCCGTTCTGACTAGTCCTGCAATTCTTGTTTCCTCTTGGTGTCTCAGTGCAGCCTCAGACAACCTCCACTGTTGCCATTACCATACTGGAAGTTGTACGGTACATGTGCAGTATGGTTCCCCATATAGAAACAATAAATTTCATAAATGTACCAGAAACAAAGGGTGGGACACAATGTGGTACAAAGTAAGAGTGGCTTTGAATTGTCCAAAAACATAAGAATGGGTTTTTTTTTAGGGTGGTGGTAGTTCTGAGCTTATCTTAATCTGCATCCACAATGTTTTTTTAATGGTACACAGGTGATATAAAGTACACAAAAGCCCTATTCACACATTTACTCACATGAAGCAGCAGAAGTGGGGTGATGCCTCTGGCTCCACCAATAACATTTACTGTGGAGGACTTTGTGTGGACAGCTACTGATGCAAAGCTATCCCTTTTCAGACTCCTGTGTTCAACATGGGAAGGCCATGGGAAGCATGACAATAGGACATAATTTTGAGGACGGGGCCATTGCTACTATGTGTGAGTGTCCTGCATAAATGCATGAACAGAGCTAGAGTTAAAATGGGCTCAAAGCAGGTACATAGATAGGAAGCTGTCTTATACCAAGTCAGACCATAGGTCTTATCTAGCTCAGGATTGTCTACACTGACTAGTAGTGGCTTTTCAATATTTCCGGCAGGAGATACTGGGGATAGAATCTGGGGCCTTCTGCATGCATAGCAGACACCCTGCCACTGAACTGCAACTTAGTGCATCCATCAAGGTTTTCTCCCAGGGTTTAGCCTTAGGGAGCTGAAATGAATACAATATGGAGTTTCCCTTGGCAGCTTACCTATGAAGGCACAAGAAACCAACTGCTGAAGTACCATAGACAAAAACCTTCCTTTTTGAATCCATTAGTAGCTATTCCTCAGAGTGTGCTCCCTTCCTTCTGTCTGGGGTTATATCATGACACATGGGAGGCAGAAGGAAGTGGGAAGAGCAGCTTCTGGAGGGCAGGAGGCCCTCGTCTTTCAAATCTCAAGTCCCACTGACACGAGTGGGAGCTGAAGGTGCCTGGTACCTTGCAGGACCGCAGCCCTTCAGAACGGCATATGATTAATACATGTTATGAATATCTATTAAATGTTACAGCAGGTTGGTGACACTCAGCCGTATCGCTCATTTATTACGAGCAGCTCTTCAGTTATAGGCTGAACAGGGGGTGAGAGAGCAACTGCACTGCAGTCTTAGATTGATGACACTTCTAAAAATTGTCCAAGCATGTGTGCAAAAATCTATCAAAATGAGAGTGTAATAAATGAGAAGGTAACTCTTACTGTGCACAAAAGCTGCAATCATGCCTCATTTCTCCTCCTCTATACAGGGGGAATAAACAATAGTCTACATAGGTAAATAACGATCTTGAAAGAAAAGATGGTATAGAGGAGGAATGGCACAGCCGTGTCAAGAGTCGCTTCTTTGTCAGGGTCAAGTTCTCAGCCTGGTGTGAGGAGCTGAACTGTAGCCACATCCAAATTGGGCTGTTAGAGGATTTCTTGCCTCAGGCCCCTCAAATTAATGTGAATAACTTCCATTAATCAGCAGGGAGCTATTCTGAAGAGTTAACACTCTGTAATGAAGGTTGTGGTCCTGCAGGACAACTAGATTGACAATAATGGAGAAGAGGCTGGGTTACTTACACCTGTCAGCAAGATCATTATGAACCAAGCCTCCAAGCCATATTGTCTGCTAGGCTGGGTACATGTCATATATTGAAAGCATATTCTCCTCTCCCCAAGAATCCTGGGAACTGTACTTCACCCCTCATGGAGCTATAATTCCCAGTACCATTAAGAAACTACATTTCTGAGGATTCTTTTTTTTTTTAATAATATTTATTACTTTTCCAACAATTTAAACACTACAAAAAAGAAGAACAATACAATACAATACAAAAACACTACATAACACTAACACATTAAACTAACAAAACAAAACAAAAACAATTTAAAACACATCAAACAATTTCAGTATCTTATCTTTCATTCACTTATTTCAGCGACCTCCTCACACCTCCCTTTTTGTATTCCATTTCTGTTAATTGTTTCAGCAATTCCTTTCCATCTTCCTCTGTTTTCTATCCTATAATTATCTTAACACATTCTAACCTTATTTTTTTCTTTAATACTCTATTACTCTATTTATTCCTTATAACATTTCTACTAAAGCCATATAACTTCATTCCAACATTTTTCTAACTTTCATTAATTTTACAGTATTTCCGTAAATAATCTTTAAACCTTTTCCAGTCTTCTTCCACCGACTCTTCTCCCTGGTCTCGGATTCTGCCAGTCATTTCCGCCAGTTCCATATAGTCCATCAACTTCATCCTGGTGATCTTCTATCCGATGCTCTTGGCTCTTTTCCAAGTCCCCTCCGCAGATCTTCTTCGCATTTACACAAAAACTTTACTTTATCTTCTACTGATCTTATTTTTATTTTCCTTCCTTTGAAACTGAAAGATAGACCTTGGGGAAACTCCCACCTAAAGATGATTTTATTCCTTCTCAGCAGGGCAACAATATCTCCGTAATTAGGCCCTTCTTTAGTTCAAAGAGTGATCAAGCAGTCTCTTATTCTATTCTTCTCTTTTTTCCCTTCTCTTCCAAATCTGAAGGCCCTCACAATTCTAAACTCTTCTTGGCCCAAGTCCAAGTCCCAAAAGTCAGCAAATTCCTGTGTGAGAAAATCTGTCAAGCTTTCCTTCTCCAATTCAGGTAGGGCTCTGATCCTCAAATTCGTCTGTTTTTCTTTAAGTTCAGTCATAGCAAGCGTCAACTTATGTTCATCAAGTTGCCTCTGTAGGGCTGGGACTCTTTCTCTCTTGAGTTCCTCCGCAGTCTGCCGTATCAAAGTAGATTCCTGAATCAATTTCTGGATGGTTTCTGTATTGGTATTCACCTTTTGTCCCAGATTATTTATACTAATAGTTGCAGCATCCACTTTTGCATTTGTCGCATCTGTTTTCTTGTTAAGCTGTTCCAGTGAATCATTTATCTTATTTAATGCAACCGCTAAGGCCTCTTCTGTCGACATTCCTCTTGGTTTTGAGTGTACTGGTGCAGAAGCAGCCGCAGAAGAAGCAGGGAGGCCTGATGTTTAGCCTCTCCTGGGTTGCTGCAAAGTCCTCCCAGACCTTAGTTTTTTCTGCGGTTGACTGGTCTGTTTTTTCCTTTCCATTTGCCATAGCACTTAAAAGATTCAAGGTCAGTCCCAGAGTCTCACAGTTTTTTATCTTGCAGCTGGAAATTCCCCTAGCCCAGCTCTTGTAAAGCAACCAGAGGCTTCCACTAGGGGGAAACAGTTTCTATTTATATTAATCAATAATGTCCTCTTTTAAACACAGTTCAAAGAATCCAAAGTTAGTTTCAATTTTCAGTTACTTTTACTCTTTTTAAAAGCAGCCAGAGACAGTAGAAACAATGTATTTCTCTTATTAGCTAGCTGTCAATGAACGTTCTAAGCGCTGTCAATGAACATTCCAAAAGACGTCAGTCCTGCTAGCAGCCCGTTTCCAGGGTCAGAGCGGCGGTATTTTAACTCTCTTCGCTCTCTCCTGCAGGCATATTCCGTCCACAACTTCCCCCCCTCTTCTCCTGCCTCCAAGGGGGGTTTTAATGTTCTTTACCGATGAAAATTTAGTCTTTTACAATAGGCTTTCTAAGACTTCAGCTTGCAGCCTCATTGCTTCAGTCTATTTACAAAAGGGGAAGGCGGATTTCCTGTATTGAACCTCCCCGTTACAATACCAAATTAAACGTTTAAAAATCCAATTCTCCCGCTTCAGCTCTACTCACTGGTAGTTACTTTAGAATCAAATTGTCCACAGGAAAAACTCAGCGCTCTCCGGCAACAGCTATGCGGCTTTGCTCCGTGGAAAAAGCAGACGATTCGAAGCACCGCGCCGCTCACCCCACGTTGCTCTGGACCCCTGAAACCAGGTTTCCCTGTGAGTAAGGGAGGCGCAAAAGGTGCCCACCGAATCCCACACTCACAGGCTTCTCCCGCCTATGATTTTTTGCGGGTCTCCGCCTTCGCCGTGGCGGCCAGACCCAAATTCCCACGGGGCAAATTCCTCCCGATCAGAGGAATTCCGCCATTACCGGAGGCACCAACCCGGAAGTCCCATTTCTGAGGATTCTTGGGGTTATGCTTTACATGTTTGGTATTTGCACAGCCCTAGTCGTGATGTTTATAGATCATCTCCAGAATCAGAGACAGCATGCCTCTGAATACCAGTTGCTGAGGAAAAACAGAAAGAGAGGGCTATTGCTCTTGTATGCTGCTTGTGAGCTTTCCATAGCCATAGGTCTTTGGTCTGATCCAGCAGAGCTCTTCTTGTGTCTTTAGGGATGTTTCAATATCAAAGCATCTTACCTATGTTAGATAGCAGCACTGTACTAGTTGGTGCATGAAAGGATTGTGGCACATTTGCAATGAAAACACCCTCCCAAATCATTACCAGCCAGTCTCTTTGAAAACTTGAGATGATCTTTGGAAATGGCAATGGTTTGGAAGAAATGTTGTCTGGATTCCCTGCAATAAATGAGTGATGAATAGTGTCAAAGCCAGTTTGATGGGCTGCTACACAAAGGCTAGTGCAGAAACACTCAATTAACACGTTTAGCATGGAACTGTGCACTGCTTGGTTGCCAGTTTGACAGTGTCATTTAATAGGCAGCATATGTGGCCTTATGCTGTACGCTTTTGCCATGGCTAAAATGGAAGAAATAGATCTTCACAAGCAATTTAGCACAGCAGAAGGAAGGAAATGTAGCTGTCTGGCATTTGTTTTCATTTCTGAATCTAATTGCAATAGATTTTGGACTAATGACACAGAGTATGACATTCATGTTCTATATGTTTTGCAAAAACCTGACACCATTGGGGGAGAAAAGCTACAATGGTTTTTATGATTACACATGATAATACACACATAATAAAATACCTTTCTAAATAAAGCTGATCTTGCCTTTGACCATTAATGCTTTAGTGCAGGAGTGCAGGGCTGAGAAATCTGTGGCCCTCTATGTAAGGGCCAGCCAGTATGGCCAATGGTCAGGGACGGTGGGAGTTGGGGGTTCAATAATATCTGCAGTCATGTGGGCTTTAGCCTCACTTTATGCTGATGGGAAGAAGAAGTGGGAAAGAGAGTGGCAGAGAGACAGAGAGAGGGAGGGACGGAGGGCAAAGGGGATGACTTTGGACTCAGTTCCTGCCCACCATCTGCATGAGGACCCATCCTCCACTGGCATACAGACCCTGACAATTATCTCAAGATAATGCAGTCCTTGATGGGCATGGGGGAAGGTTCCCTACCCTGCTCTTAGCAAGAAACTATGTTTGACACACTTGAAATAGCATACCTGCTTAGTTTTGGCATAGTTTCCCCCACTCAGTTACATTTGTCCCTAGACTGCACCACTGTGCCTAAAATGCATATTATGTCACTGAACCCTCTCTGGCATACAAAGTACCTCTTCCACACATATGTGGAGGAAAAGGGATTTAGCTTATCTGTTTTGGTAAATTTTAGTTTTCTCTTTGCAGATTTTGTCTATCCAACAATCCATAGCTTCAAGTGATAGAGCTCCGAAACAGGTCTGTGAGAATATGTCTTTATTTCAATACAGGCACATTTTTTTCCTCTTTAAACAGGGCTTCCCTTCTTTAATGCTGCTATAAGATTGACATTAAAGGAAAAGTAAGAAGTAAAATAATCATTTTCATTCATCTGTTTGGTAAAAAGACAATTAAATAAATGCTCTGGCTGATGAGATCTAAGTACTTACGCTTCTTCATGATGGAAAGTGAACACCCACTTCAGATTAATATTTTGTCGTGCAGAATGAATGTAAAGGTGCATCAATTTGTCTTTACTGTCTGTAATGGAACAAAACTCGTTTGATCAAAAAGTACAAAACCTACATTTACTAAGCATTTTGATCCATTGCCCCTCTGCCTATGATGAATACAGTATTCAATTTTAAATGACCCAAATAGCAGAATAAACACCTCCTGCGTGCAATTTGTAACCATTTCCCGTAAATGCACATGCCAGAAATATAAGCATTCATTTGTATGCTTGAGTCTTGCCGATTGTGGCTAGTAAAATCTAGAAGAGAAGGCATGGCTGTTTGGGCCAAGGAGCTGATTAATATTCCTTGTGTGAGGGGGCAGTCCCAATCCATGTGAAAAAGGTGCTAATAAGACCATTCTCTGGATCTGAATAATTATAGACCAGTCACAAATGTTCCCTTCTAGGGCATGATTCCCAAACAGGTCCAATCACTCTGAAATAGATGAAATTGATTTTCTAGATCCATTAATCGGGTTTTGGCACTGAAACTGTCTTGGTCACCCTGTATGATGAACTTGTATGATAAGGCACCTGTTGATTCTCCTTGGTCTCCCAGTGACTTTTGATACAATTAATCATGGCATCTTGGAGTGGCTGTCTGACTTCGGAGTGGATGCTGCTGCTTTGCAAGAACAAGACTTGCTGAAGCAGAACCAACATGGTTTATGCAAGGGTGAGTCCTGTCTCACTAACCTATTAGAATCCTTAGAGATTGTCAACAAGCACATAGACAGATGTGTTCGAGTTGACACTGTGTACTTGTATGAAGTATACTTGAGTTCTGCACCAGATATGGGGGAATCTTGAGTGAATCAGGATTCCTCTTTGTGTGAAGGAGCTTAGCACATGTGTATGACCCCTTCACACAGCTAATGAATGCACAACAGACAGGGGGTATAGCAGGTGGTTGTATCAGTCGTGGAGGATGGGACTAGCTATCATGTTCCTTCAACAACATCACATGTGTTTTCAGAATGTGAAGCAGATCACCTGAAGGCCACTTACCACATCAAAGCGAGCTTCTGTTTTCCATGCTTACCTCGACACTCAAAATATCTCATTGTAGTTGCTCACATTCCAATTAAATAGTTATAACAGCAACAGCAACAACCACACTGATGTGGTGAAAATAATCTAAAAATTCATGGTGAGTTTTACATGCCGAAAAATAACTTAAGTAACTGGCCTGAACTGGTTAGTAATTGCAGGAGTTTGCAAAGCTTTTGCTTGAAGCTTTCTGAATAGTCTACTAAGTGTGCAACAATAAGTAGGAGTTTTATTTTTTTCTGGGCTTTAGTGAGCCCGTTTCACAGCTCCATGTGTAACTCTATGGAGAGTGAAGTTACTTCAGAAACATGGCAACATCATATGATTTTGTTGCAGAAAAAAATGCATGTATGTGGTGAATGCACAGGTCTATTGCACCACAAAATACATGCCAGTATTTTTCCAATGGAATAGTTTACATGGGATACATGGGAATTTTCCTACATTTGTTTATTTGAGTCACTTTTGGCTTCCTCTTCATTACATTCATTCCCAGAGTGGGTTGAAACATACACGGAACTCATATATGGCATTGGTGTTTGTATATGGCAGTGATGTCAGGCCTGAGATGTCTCCCTTTCTCTGTCCCTCTTCGTCTTTCTGAGCTCTGGCCTTCAAGTAGCTTGGCCCACAAAAGTTTCGTGGACTTGATCTAGAAGTTGGCCATCACACCGGTAGAGTAATAAGGACTTTATTTCTATAGATAACCTTCACCCCCATCTATTTTTGGAATGCCAGAGAATCAATATGTTCTACCCAGAACCTTCTTATTTAAACCATCTTTAGGACGCTGGTTGTTCAATATCAATTACAGCTCTTTTGCTTCACCTGGGAAGAATAAGAGATGAAAATAGTGTCTAGTTGAGCAATTACTGGGCTATTTTGAAAAGGTATGTTGAAGGCCCTTTTAATATTTAATGGAAGTCATCACTGGAATGCAGATTGGTTATCAAGATATCAACCATCTAATAAATCAGTTACCCCCCAGCTGGCATCTTTTAGGTGCATTACTCATCTTCAGCAAGTGTAATTGAGGATAAAAAAGTGTAACACCGATGGAGGCCTCTTCTTCATCTTCAGAACTCTTGTTTTAATTCTTGAACTGTCAATGGAAAGAGAATCTTCTACATTTAATTGCACACCTGTTGGACATCTTAAGAAGAAAAAGCCCTCCAGTTTAGTTGAATTAGGGTCGTGTGTGTATATGTAAATGGAAAAATCCTGTTAAAATAACTCTATCAAATTCATTGATTGTATTCCTAAAAACTTAGATCTACCAACTAGAAAAAGATGGAGACAATTGGAAATTGCAGAGTTTGGAGAAAATGAAGGATAAAGTGCGAGACTGGCTACACTACACTCAGATTAAAGAAGTTTTTAAAAATGACAAAAAGCTAGGGTTCCAGGTGGAGAAATTGAAGTTGGAAACAGAACTGTTAGAGCCTAAGACTAAGGTACTTTCAAGAATGTATAACTTGCTGTTAAAATGGAATACACAAGATGAAATGGTTAAATCGGCTATGATAAAGTGGGCACAGGACATTGGGCACAACATTATGTTTGAGGACTGGGAAAGGTTGTGGACCATTGGGTTGAACTTCACTGCATGTAATGCTTTGAAGGAAAATGTAATGAAAATGATATATAGATGGTACATGACCCCAGTTAAACTTGCCAAAATATACCATTTGTCTGATAATAAATGTTGGAAATGTAAAGAAAATGAAGGAACATTCTTTCACCTCTGGTGGACTTGCCCTAGAGTGAAGGCTTTCTGGGAAATGATATATAATGAGCTGAAAAAGGTATTTAAGTATACCGTCACTAAGAAACCAGAGGCCTTCCTTTTGGGTATTGTCGGCCAGAAGGTGTTAAGGAAGGACCGAACATTTTTTATGTATGCAACAACAGCAGCAAGGATACTTATCGCTAAGCACTGGAAAACCCAAGATCTACCCACACTGGAAGAGTGGCAGATGCAGCTGATAGACTATATGGAACTAGCCGAGATGACTGGCAGAATCCGAGACCTGGGAGAAGAGAAGGTTGAAGAAGACTGGAAGAAATTTAAGATTTATTTTAAAAAGCATTGTAATTTGGTTGAATGTTAAGAAGGATGCTAGATCATAAATAATTGAGCACCACTAAACTAGATGGAATTAGGATGACAAGTGAGATTGAGGAAAAAACATAAACCTTTGGGAGGATTATTAGATTATATTTTAAATGAATGGGATATAAGAATGTAAACAAGATGATAAATTGCGGGTAAGAATTGACAATGATGCAAGTGGGAGCGGGAGACGTGAGGGAGTCCAATGAAGCTAAGAAAATATGTTATGATATATGTTTCATTGTTTTTATTTCTGCATTTATGTTTAAAAATTTTAATATATATATATATATATATATATATATATATATATATATATATAAAACTTAGATCTACCAAACTGTTTTAATAAATTAATTCAAAACTAATGATGTAGGATCAGTGAAGTTCAGAGGTGTAAGCTGAAAAAAGAAGACGTGCTCTCCAATAGAGCAAAGCCATACAACCTGCTCTAAGTTTCTGGACACCAGCGGTAGCCCATACAGTAGCCTCCATATATTGTTGGACTACAACTCCCATCGTACCTGGCCACGTTGGCTGAGGCCGATGGAAATAATATCTCAGCAACGTCTGAAGAGCACCATGTTAGCTATGCTAAAAAATATTAAAGCTCTCTAAGCAAACATGCCACTATAATTCCTACTTGAGGCTAATTCATCTTGAAGGTTGGTTTCAAATTTTGTTGAAATAGTCCCAGCTGCTTCAGTTCTATCTTCTTTTTCAGAAGAGCTTTGACATTTGAGGAAAGCATTGCGTTGTCTTCCTTTTTTTGTCTTTTCCTCCCTGGGGTTGCCTGTTGCTCCTGGGAACTCTTTCTTCTGTTTAATGAGATATTTCTTGTCAGTTGTAAAGAGTAACCTTGATGATACCTTGATGTCTGTGTCTGTCTCCATATATCCTTTTGTTACTGCTGCTGTTGAATGGTGAAGATTTCTCCCAGAAATCCTTCCCTTTCATAGAACCTTTTCTAGAGTGTCAAGGATTGACTTCCAAACATCTGGTGGTCATTGATATTTTTTGTTAGAGAGACATCAATGCTTTTTAACCTGACTATAGAGTATGAACCAGGATGCAATCCCTGGAGCTTTGGAGAGAACCCCACTTCCTCCTAAACAGTTTTCTGAGTAATTACGTTTGAATATTTTTAAACATATGTGAATCTCAAACCAATGTTTGATTGTTTGACAAATAAACATCAAGGCTTCCAGGGTACTGACATGGAGCTCATAGCACAGGGAGTGCATGTTTATTGACATTGAAGGCTCCTCACTTCCATTTTGTTCAAAGGTTCTGAAGAAAAGTGAGTGCAAATAATAATAATAATAATAATAATAATAATAATAATAATAATCCATGCTCATTTCGCTCTGTACATTCCACCCCCAAACCTGTGAGTGAATGCATTAATGTATTAATATAATGAACCTGCAGCATAATCTCTGAATCAAAAGCAGAGTTATCTTTTGGTATATTGCTCAACTCTTTTGTTTGTAAAGCTATTTATTAAAAAGAAGGCACTCATGAAGCTAGTGTCTCGAATTGGCCATCTCATTATGTTAACTAGCTTTGGATTCAAGCTACTGTATTCTGGTGAAAAATATGCAAGGTTCCTTATCAAAAGAGACACCCGGTTTTTCTTCAAAGGCCATACTACAGTTTCAGTATCAAACGTGGGGGTTAGTGCTAATAATTAGAACCAGAATTTCTCACCCATTTTCTTTAGACCTTTCTGCAAACAAGGACTTCCATCATTAATTAAAAAAATATAATCACTGGGCTTTGGCACTCAATTATGTCCAGAAACATCTGAATAATGAAAAATTGTTTGCCAGTTCTAAATATGGCTCTAGTTTTGAGCCCTAAAAATTCAGATGTCACGTTGTAAAATTGTGTTAATGCAAAATCTGAATTTTTTGTGTATTTTTTGTTTTCACATTCTGAATTCGATTTGCATTGATTTTACATTAGTTTAAGATTGATGGGGCACTACCACAGGATATACCTATTTAACTATGAGAAAGAAAATGTAGTCTATTGTTTCATAGGTAAACAGAATTTTAGCAAGTCTGACTTTTCAAACTCTATAGCACTTTGCCAGAATCCCTGTTATAGCCAGCAGTTAAAGTTACAGGTTCTACAATGTTGAAAAGCTGGCTATCCTGGCATAGAACTATACTTTAAACCTTGGGAAGGGAAACTGTGGCTCTCCAAATGTTGCTGGGCTACAACTCCCATCATCCATGCATTGGCCATGCTAATTGGGACTGATGGGAGTTGGAGTAAAAAACAACAACCTAGAGTCACAGGTTCCTTACTCCTAACTTAAGCAACAGTTTGAGCCATTTTGAATGATTTATTGTTCTGGGTTAGTACAACATAAATCATTTGGCTGAATCAAAAGCATTATTTCTGGTAGCAGCGCATAGGTTCAGAATAGTACATGATATTTCTTCCTGTACATCATAATTAATTGTACCAGCCACACCTAATGATGCTTACTGATTTGATTCTTGTTGATGTTATCCACCTTGGAGATTTCTAATGAAATGGAAAGGATGGTTTAAACCTCTCAATCAATAAGAAATAAAAAATAAAACACTTCTGTAACTTACTGGTCTTTTCTGTGAATAAAATAAAAACACCTGGATTATTTGGTGTAGAAGAATGTAAAGTAGCATCCACTTAGTGACCTGGCCATGCACATCAGCAGACAGTTTCCTGAACATGGTGAAACTGACTGCATCGAGCATTTCATAGGTGATAGCAGTAATATGTTAAATTGAAATCTGTTACTTTACGGATGTTGTTAGTGTTGTAGAGAAGCTTAAAAGACCCAGTTGAATGTGCAAGGCAGCTTTTAGAATTTAAATTGCAGACATGAGAAATGCAAAGATTACAGCATCATTTGTGCAAATGACCATAGAGGGTGACTGGCAATACATGTAGAACAATTGCTGCGAGAAGAGCTAAGGGGTGTAAGGGGACACAACAATTACATGGAGCCTAAAAACATCTGGCAACTATGATGTGTACATCTATCAGCACAGCAAATTTGCAATTAATTGTCCTAAAGATGGATGTTTGAGGAGGCGGCAAAAATTGGCCTGATATGCTGTGTCAAACATTTCTGCCAAGCTTCCTTTAATGCTAATAAATCATAAAATGTGGCCTAGACAAGCTTTTTCATATTTAAAATGCCTTCCCTCCCCTTTTCTACTTGTATGGGGTATTCTGATTTAATTTCTGTATGATAATGTTACAGTCTAGAAATTGCCATCCGTGACCCCACATACTTGTGGATCATGTGGTAGACAGCAGTACAGGCTTAACAGGAAAGCTAAGATTTAGAAAGGGTGGATGGAAACATTTTTATTCAATATTCCCTCAGAGGCCCCGGTTTAAGAATGGACTTCCAGAACAGATTAAGTTCGTAAACCGAGGTACCACTGTATCTAGAAAATTTTGAATGGATTTTTTTAAATGAAAAAACCCAACAGAGACTGGGTGAAATGTGGTTCAATACATACTCCAAAGTGAAAGCTTAGTCAGAAAAGCACAGCTTTTCACCTTTAGGCAAGGTTTATAGCTAAGATGACTACAAAAGCAAATATATTCTGTGAGCCTGTTCATTCAAATTACAACCCTGACAGATTGTAATTTGTATTTACCAGTTCAATATATTAAAATAAAATGCAACCTTCTCCCTTAAAAAAAAAAGATTTTGAACAGAAGAGGTCCTTTAAGTAGGTGGAATATTGAAATGATGAAAATAAGTTTTTAAATTCTTCATAGAATAATCTAAAGGAGTTTTATCAGAAAGAGATAACCCATGGTCTATGCACATATTTTAAGAAGAAACATTTGGAGGAATATTGCAATAAATGGCAAAGAGTGCTATGCATTTATTCACTTCCATTGGAATAAGCTTTCTCAATTACCAGAATGAATATGTCCCCAGTTTCACTGTATCTTTCTCAGCCGCTAAGTGTATTCCAAAGGTTATTGAATGCATGTAAATGCAAGCTCTGAAACACACAAAAGCTCTAAAGATATTCCCTCTTCATCATTCTAAAGTTCCCCAAAGACTTAGGCATTTTAAGGCAGAGAGACTCAATTTTAGTCAAAAGGATGCAGAGCCAAAGCAAAGACCCCGAGCTAAAGCAGAGAGTAGGAAACCTGGGGTGGGGTGGGGGTGTGGCCGGATGCGCCCCTCTAGGAATTTCTATCCAGTCCTTGGTACTTTTCCCAGGCCACGTCCCACTTCCCTAGTCCCACTTTCTTTCCCCAGACCAGCCCTCCTTAGCACCCTCCTTAAGAACTCTGGCCTGGCTGGCATTATATCCTTGAGTTGTGAATGTGAGTCTTGCTTGCCTTGATGGAGGGTGCTGAACAGTGTGTGTGTGTGTGTGTGTGTGTGTGTGTGTGTGTGTGTAAACCTCTAACTTTTGCATGGGTGGAATGTAAAAAAAAATCATATCCGTTGCTCCTCTCTCTCTCACCTCTGGCCCCCACCCCCCACTGGTGGTTGCAGGAAAGTTGTCCTCAAGGAAACGTGGTCTTCAGATTGAAAATGGCTCCCCATATCTGTCTAGAAGTCTTTCTGTTTCACTGTGTTACAATGGCAATCACTCAGTTTAGGTAAATGTCGTAAGTTAGCAATCCACAGCAACAAGGATTTTGTAGCTACCGTATCTAGAATGCTGACACGCTCTTCTCAAGATGGTACTATGAGGTTTTCAGGTTGCAAAATGATTGCCTTTAATCTTTAATATGGTTAAACAGCAGGAGGTAAATAGACATTTGAACATAGCTTTGCTTTTTATAAGTGGCATTTAATATGTTCAGAATCTCCTAGACAATGTCTCTTCTGTCCGATGCTTTTGGCTTTTAGGGTTTTAATTTGTACTGTATGCTAGTGGAAATAATGGAAAGTTCAGAAGATTTCCTTAGAGGGAAGCATAGTGTCTTGAGTCAGACCATCTGCTTACAAAATGCAAAAATAATTAAAGGACACATTTCACCAGGACCTTCTCTCATGAAGGTCCCATTGAAATGAATGGGAGGTGTGTATGAAGCAGCATCTCTTGTGCAAGTGCTTGCTCAGAAAGTGTTATCACTGGATTGTGGCCAATAACAGATCTTTATGAAAGAGAACTATGACTTAAAAAATGAAATCAAATGTTATTTCCCCCTTCACATTTGCTATACAGCTGCCATAGCTGCACCTGGCAAACTGCTTTAACAATTACTTCCTCTGCTCTGGGAAACCTGGGAACTGTAGTTCTGCGAAGACAACTTGGGAATGCTGGGAATTCTTAGCATCCTCACTAAACTCCCATTTTCAGAATTGGAGCTCTTATACACATTTGCACTGTACATACAACAGGTGATTTAGAACTTCCCCTGTGCTGCTGGAAAAACAGCCTGGGATAGTATTACAGAGATTTGATCACCTTGTGAAACTAATACTCTGTTCTGAAACATCTGCTTCTAACCATGGCATTTTATATTATTCCATGTTTGCTGTGGCCATACAAAAATGCAGTTCTGCAGGTCAGAGCTGGTGGGTAGGAACAGAGCCGTCCCAGCCTTTAGGCAGGGTGAAGCCACTGTCTCAGGCCACTTCATTGGTTATTCTTTGACCCTGACTTGTGGCTTACTCATTACACCTGCTTCCTGGCTTGTCCTTTGGTTCTGGCTTCTTTGCATGTCCTCACAATGAGTGTGTACTATAGTTCCTGGCTCACCTAAGTCAAAAGTAGCACTCATACCTTTAGTATGTACCTTTAGACTCATGCTCTTTAAAACATTGCTCTTTTTATTTGAAAAAAAGCAGGATGAATTTCTAGCCTTACTATTCCGCTGTAAGGCTCCCAAGGAGAAAACTTTTGTTAAATTACTGGTTCCTTCTGAACTGAATGCCCATGGGCTCTTGAAAACAGTGTGTATCTATTTTTTTGTTCCTTTGTTTCTTCATTAAAAGAATCAAGGTCTCTTGCCCCTGAAATGAAAAAGGAAAAAACAAAACAAAACCCACAACACTATCACAGTCTTTCTCTGCACACCAGTTTTGTGCTGATAGAGAACTTTAGCTATCATGCTGTGTCGTTCTGAACTAATCCTCCTTGCTAAGAAAACTTTGATAGATTTCAGCTTCCTTTTATTTCCCACCCAATAGCGATCATTGTGGCGCAAAATAATTTTGGAGGTTCTCGGGTAAGAAAAAAAGTGCTATTAAAGTAAGCTTTATTGATCTCTGTTGCAGGAGGTCTTATCACAGATGACACCATCTGCGACTGCAAAAATGGCTTTTAACCAACCATAGAATAGTTAGGGTATTTAAGTGAAGATGGGCTTTTTCCTCCTTTTAAAGAATCAGATACAACAAACCTATCCTGGTGTGAAATTATAGATTCAAACAACTTGAAATTTATTTCTTTAAAGTTCATCCATTATTGTATTCATTTTCTCTCTCATCTTATTTTGATTTCTGAGGCTTCTTTAAAAAGAAAAGAAAAAGAGGATGGGAAGAACTTAAAAAGTTAATTCCAGCTTATTGCAAACACATGGGATGCCTTTGTTAGGCCGAGGAGGGTGAGCATATGGGAATTCTTCAAGGCTGCACTATACCATATGGCACATTATGTCTTGTGCACTGCATTATACTTCAATATTCTCCACCTAAATGGAGTACTAAATTTGCAATAAGGACATCTTTGCTCTTTCAGTTCCTTAAGAAGTTGTCTTGCCTTAACTCTGATATGCATTCAGGCTTTGTGAAAGGGACTGCTGTTAAACACTGCCATGCTCTAGGCACTATGCAGAGCATAGGTGACGTGGCACACTTCCATTTTGGAAGTGACTTCTGTCGGACAAGGTTCACAAATCTTTTGGGCCCTGTGCGCACATAGGAAAACCAGAGAAACTGTTGCGGGCACTACATACCCCTCACAATGAAGCACACACTGCAGCCTGTTCCACGGGCTACAGCTAAATACTGCTTTCACTTTGAAGTTCATCTGGAGGGTGTGGTGGGGAGAGGACACTGGGGGTGGCAGGGAGGCCTCTCTATTCTCATGTCTGCCTGTTGATGCCATGTCAGTTCTGCCTGCTGTAGGCCACTGGCCTGTGAAATGCAGTTTAGAATATTACTGATTCACTCAACCGCATTGCCATGACAAGTCATTTAACTTTTTTCCATTTTCCATGAACCAGAAGGCCGCAGATGTTGTCCGGCAAAACAAATCTCTAGGCAAGCTTAATGAGACAAATGACAAGTCGTTATTGAGGACACTAAAGTTCCCCAATAAAGGTTGGATTTCTGCTCAAAATCTATTAGGGCTCTTTATGTCCTTCTCTTACATAGCCTTCGAAACCTTCCATAAAAAAATGTGTTTACTGCTGTCTCAGATGATGAAGTCAGATTTAAAGGTGTTAAAAAAAAAAGTTTTCCAGAGCATTTTTCCTCTGTGTTTTTGTTTCAGATTTTACTGCTTTGAATGCAAACACAGGTGAAACTAAGTATGAGTCGTAACCAGAAGGCTTGTCTTAAAAGATGATGCAGTTATACCTTCCCTTAATGAAATAAGATGTTACTTTCTCAAAGATAGATGGCTTACATTAGAACCATAAAATCAATAGGAAGGTCATGAATCCCAGTTCTCTGAATCAAGGTAATTTTCTTTATGTTGAAACATCCCAAAGATTGTAAAAAGAGCCCCATGGGGGTCAGTCCAAAAGCCTACATAATACAGCATTTGATGCCCGCAGTAGCCAACAAACAGGACAAAAGCCTTCTCCCACTGTTCGTTTATTTATTTAATAAACTTATGCCTACTTTTTCAGAAATATTCTTTACAAAGCAGCTTACACTGTGTTTAATTTTTTAAACAAGCATTATGATACATAAAAGACAGATGGAGAGGAAACTTTTATTCCATAAATTAATCAAATGAATAAAACAGCAAAGCAACATTAAAACCCAGAGCCACACAAAATCAGTTTCTCCAGATACCCAGTTACTCCAGTTACCCACTAAAAGCCACTGAGAGGAGCTGGGTCTTCCATGCCCTCTTAAACATTGCAAGAGATGAGGCCTGTCACACTCTGAAAGGGACAGAGTTCCACAAGAGAGGTGCCACAGCGGAGAAGACTTTATTACAGGTGGTCAGCAATCTTAACAGGTGGACACCTAAGCCAAACTTCTGATGTTGATCTCGTGGAATGGGCAGGTTGACATCACAGCACACCTTCAAGTAGCTTGGGCCTTCAAGTAGCTTCTTCAAGTAGCTTGGGCCAAAACCATCTAGGGCAAGGTAGTGTCCATATTTGGTAGACTATCATAAAGAACTATAATTTCCAGAGTTCTCTGGGAAGAGAAATTCATCCACTCTAGGAACTGTAGTTCTGTGAGGGAATTGGGGTTCTTCTGAGAACTCCCAGCATCCTTAATAAACTACAGTTCCCAGGATTCTTTGGAGGAAGCCGCAACTATTTAAAGTGATATGATGCTGCTTTTGATGTCTAGTGCAGATGGTGTCCATGTCTCAGCATCTAGCACCTTGCAGTTAGACAAATATCAATATTGTAAAGACATTTGTGATCATTTGCTAGACCAAAATCCAATACCCCAACTGAATCACACAGTTGTCTTTGACATAGTAAAGTCTTCAACACCTTGCCCAGTTTTCAAGCATAAAGCTACTTGTGTGAAATTCAAACTGAAAATTCACTCCAACACAGAAAACAGCTTTCACACAAGCACTTCCACCTCTCATCAGCAAATACCTGTAGAAGTATGACATTTAGCCCTGTGGAAGACAATGGAAGGACCTGGTTGACTTTGCTGGTGCTGGTAACTTAATCAGTGAATTGAGGCAACATATTTCAGAGATAGGGCGGTGCTTGCTTCCGTGCAAGAGACAAATAGCATGGACAATATAGGTATATTTTGCTCACTCCAAAGAGGCCAGCTGAAGAAGAGTTCAATATGTATTTGTAGAAGATGCTTGCCAATACAGCACTAGTTCTTCAAGGGATCCCAAGCAACCAGATGCTGGGTGCTCTCAGAGTTGCTAATGTCAGTTTCAAATAAGCAGCCCCACCTCAGACACCCCCTATGTTAAGGAAGAAGGAAAAGCATGTTGCTAAGCAACCACAGCACCCTGTTCTACTTACTCAGCACCTTGGCGAAATGGATGAGCTTAATATGGTACACATTTTATGAAAATGCTATAGGTGGGAATAGAAATTCCCTTGGGACAGTGATTAATCTGGTGTGTCTGTGTGTCTAGAGCTTCCCTCCCTGTCCTGATAAGGCCATGGAAATTGAAGTGCAACATACACTGCCTAGCTGATTTTCAGTCATTTTGAATTTCAAGTCCTGAACCTCTTGGTTTACCTCATTATGAACTATTATTATTATTTTTTAAAGACTCATCATGTTGGTATTTCCCATGTGAAATTGGCTGCTTAGTTGGGCACACAGCTATGGGAGCAAAATTTCCAATTTCTAATTGCACTGTGCACTCCAATTATGCTTATAATAGTGCATATATATATATATATATATATATATATATATATATATATATATTCATTTGAATGTGAAGTTTTCCCTTTGTGATGAAAACAGAAGCCTTTGGAAAACTAATGTGTTTATTTATGTAGATGCCAGGATGCATTTATGGAAAGTGCTTTAACTCCAGCGATGCCAAGGCACTCTGCCCGAATGAGCCTATAGCAGTCTGTGTTCTGAAGCTGCCATCTCCCAAACAAAATATGTCTCCTAAGAACAGTGAAAATGAAATAATGTTTCACTAACCCCATGTGGAAGAGGGTGGGCAATAGCTCAAAAGAAAGATATTTTGGAATTTTATACAGTTCAAATAGTAAATGAACCTGACACTTCCCCAGAATTCCGCGGATAATGACTCTTTAAGTACCTTCCTTATGAGGTCCTAGAGCAGCTCTTTCTCTTAATGTAATTTTCTTAAAAGCCATATTTCGAGCAGGAAAAATTATACTATTATTTCATTGTTATGACCATCAGCTTCAGGATAAGCTTTGCTGCCTCCCATAAAACTGCCTAGAATAAAGTATATTAACTCCTGGGGAAAGTGTAAATTTTCTTATAATTACAGATTGATTCTGGTGTTCTCACCTGCTCTAAGGCACTGGGAGTCAGCAGGGGAAAAGAAGAGGACGACGCGGCCAGCGGTGACTTTGCAACAGTGGAAAAGCAGGCAGCCACAACTCTCTTGGCGTTGTCGCCTTTCTCCACAAGCAAGCTGTTGAACTGAAGGTACAAAGAGATTGCTCACCCCCAGTTTCTTGAGGCTCACAAAAGATGATGCATCCTATGATCTTGCCCCCAGTGTAACCCTGGCGGAGGCTAAGTACAATGCTAAGCAGCAGCATAGCTCCTGGTAGTAGTAAGAGTTATGCAATTCCACATTTGTAGTGGGACTGGTGCCAGAGTTCGTGTTGTTGGGCATCTGCTGTGGTCTGTACTCCCCATTTCCAGGGCCTCCTCTGCCCCTCATCCTCCTTGCTATTGCTTCTTGTTTACCTGCCCTCTACGAAAAGGCAGTAAGGAGAAGGAGTACAGTGGTACCTCGGGTTAAGTACTTAATTCGTTCTGGAGGTCCGTTCTTAACCTGAAACTGTCCTTAACCTGAAGCACCACTTTAGCTAATGGGGCCTCCTGCTACCGCAGGAGCACGATTTCTGTTCTCATCCTGAAGCAAAGTTCTTAACCAGAGGTACTAATTCTGGGTTAGCGGAGTCTGTAACCTGAAGCGTATGTAACCCGAGGTACCACTGTAGTAGGTTTTGCATGCCTTGTCTTCTAGCTCCGTGTGCTGGTGCTGAATGGACCCAGAATGGGAGGCAAGCAAAGAGGGCATGGCAATAGTAGGAAGGAAAAGGGGCAAACTCAGGGAGATGGCTCTTAAGAGTATTTTGCTCAAGAATCCGCAAAAAACTGGAACCAGCAATATGCTCTAGCATGCATTCCCCAAATTCACACACTATGCAATCATTATGTACCATGACAGGGGAAGGTAGCCCATCTAGGAGAAGGAAACTCTGATCCTAAACTTCTGCTGCCTTGTGGCTGTACTCATTCATGATAATTTGTAGACTTAGGCTGCATCCAGACAGCACTTTATTCTGTTTTCCTGCTCTCTCTTTACCTGAGCATTTCTGTGTTTTATGTGAAAGTCTTACACCTTGTAAAAGCCACTTCCGGAAATCTAGTGGAATCTAGTGAAAGGCTAGCATTCATTTCTGTTTTAATTATTTCCAGAAAAAAGTCCATTTGCAAACCCATTAACTTGGGAAATTGTAGAAATTTTGCATTGCTGAAACTTGGGACACTATTCTGGCATACAGTTATTTCCCACCATTTAAAATTTAGCATGACACGTTGGTATAAGGATCAAAAAGCCACTGTTGCATAATGCAATGCTTGCAACCAACTGGGATTGCATGACAGAGCCAGTTGCACGAACTGGTATTGCCACAAGAGGATAGGCGTGTTGCGATGAATTTTCATGAATACATTAAAAAATAAATAAAAATTGCAACCTGATTCAGAAATGTGGCAAACCGAATTTAATATTTGGAAAATGAGAAATGGAAAGAAACCAAAATGGGCAGATCCATCTATCCCTGATGTGATCATCCTGACAACCTGTGAAAGGACCCACGGTCACCTTGTAATTTGGCAGCAGCTCCACCTGGAGGTGCCAATCCATACACAATCCACACTCCTACAAGCCGCCACGTGAACGCCTAAGAGCATCGGAACCTCAGCATTTAATTCATAACCTACCTCATCAATTTAAATACCGACTTTCCCTGCAGACTTTGCTACTGTGCAGCAACTTCCTGTGCAGAAAATGAGTTTTTGCTGTTCTGAACAAGATTAGCGAATCTTAAATCAGATATGCTTGGCCTATAATGGACTTGGAAAGCTTATAAATACATTTTCATTGCAAACATTGCTGGCTGACAAATGTCAGTTTTGCAGCAGGTTTGTAGGGAAATGAAGTATGTATCATATAAGGAGGGCTCTGCTGCCGGTATGATCAACTCTTAAAAGCAAGCCGAGACCACCTTATCCGAGCCCTTTTATTTATTTTCTGACTGGGCTCTCCCAATCTGTGATTTTCTTCTGGAATTCTTGGTTTGTACGTTATGAGCTTTAGCAAAGGTTGTGTTTTCCTGAGTATGTTGCAGGTTGATTGGACTGCAGAAAGTGCTACAGATAGAGGGTGCTCTTTTCCTAAATCAAGTTGCATCCAGCAAATGTATACCTCTGACTGTCAAGGAAGTGAGAGAAGCCCAAAGCCAGTGCATTCTTGGGAAATATTGTCAACAAAAAATGTTTCTTCTGTGTAGGAAGGCAACATAGTAAATTACCTAAGTCTTAACCTCAGTTAAAGTAAAGCTGCTGGCTTGGCATGTGTGCAGGAGTTTACTATGTAAGCTGCATGTTTCATTGCAATCCTGCAAATATTTCAAAAGAAAGGCTTCTATACCAAGTGTTGTAATAAAAGGGCTCTAGTACCTAATCTTCCTGCCAACCTAGCAGTTCGAAAGCACGTCAAAGTACAAGTAGATAAATAGGTACTGCTCCAGTGGGAAGGTAAACGGCGTTTCCGTGTGCTGCTCTGGTTCGCCAGAAGCGGCTTAGTCATGGTGGCCAATAAAGCGAGATGAGCGCCGCAACCCCAGAGTCGGTCACGACTGGACCTAATGGTCAGGGGTCCCTTTACCTTTACTAGTGCCTAATCTAAAGCATCTTAGTGGCCAGTTCAGTTGAATGAATGAATGTATAGAATTTGAAAATGTTAGCAACACCACTGCCCCAACTAGTATGTCTTTTGAACCTGGTCAGCAAGCATATTTCTAAAGAGGGGCACAAAGACTTCACTTACTCCCATGTGAACTAAGGGCACTTTCAGACGGTCACTATTTTCCGGTGTGATTCAGTCACCTGAAAACATTATTTCATTACTAGGTTGAACAATTAGAGTCATTTAATTAACTTTTTTTTTTGCAAAGCAGTTTGCCTTAATATGCTTTTTTGGTATGTTACTTTAGCCAATACATGAATTTTTGCACACATTACTTGGCTGGAGAACTGCATTGCAAAACTCAGAGAAGTGTGAATTTCAAAGGATGGCTGTGTTTCAGTCTGCCTTTTGTTTGGAAAAGTGTGTATTACATATATGTGAACTGAGTTCAGTTTCTCCCCTATCCCCTGTCCCCTCCCCAGAACAAATAATCGTTCTTCTCATGTGCAAAGTCAGGCTGTAGTAATCTGTCAGCCTTATGACAAAAGAACCTGAAAGGAACTGATGGAATATCTAATTTTAAAGTTGATAAATGTACGAGTTGATCAGGAAGGTACCTGGATATTTGAGGAGAACTGATAAGATGCATAGGAGTCTTCTGATTACACACAGATTTCATTTAAAACCTTGTTTGTTGCTGGGGCTGTTTACAAAACACAGCGGGATGCCAAGGAACAGCTTTCCAGTCTGAACAAATAGATCAAACAAGCCTAATAGAAAACAACATGTTGCGCGTGCGTGAGTGCGTACACACACACACACACACACACACATTACTGACAATCTCAGAAGGATTACAGCAGGAAGTTTACATCACTAACCTTTTCAAACATTTATCTTGACAGTACTCCTTTTGTCAAATTTTAGAGGGGGTTAGTGGCCCTACTTTGTAGAAACCCACTGCAGCATACTGATAATTTTTTTTTTATTATTGGAGGATAATGACCATTGTTGGCGCCTCTTTATAACAGCGGTATAATGTTAACAACATAGAGGATTGCTTCAGGATAAATGAGCTCGGGTAAGGTCTGTTGAAATGTTTGCTTTCCTCCTACCTAGCTGCTGGCATTTCCAACAATCCGTCCTGGGTTTCCTTTTTACTTTCTACAAAGTTCTTGTATTCATATGCAAAGTCCTGAAAAAACTGGGCCTAGGATATAAGGACTGCCGGAGGCCTTATATCTCAGCCCAGTTCCTGAGAACATCCAGAGGAGCACTGTTCGGTATCCTCCTGTGTTGCAGAGGTCCAGCTGGCCTGAACTAGAAGACAGGTATTTAGTGGTGCTGCTCCCATTCTGGGGAACTCTCTTCCTGCAGAGATTCAACAGGCATCTTCGCCTTTGACTCTCAGGTATCTCTGGAAGACCTTTTCCATTTGGTGGTTTGCATTTTCTTAATGTGAGTTAGTCATTTCTCTGATTATTCAATGATGTGAGCAGAAGTGACTCACTTGGTGGAGCAGAGCTAAAGCAATGGCCTTCCTGCAATGGTATTGCTATTGCTTCCAGAAAGGGGAGATGCAGCAATGAGGTTAAAGTTGTGTATGGTTGCACCAGTGGGAGCACCACATTGGCTCTGCTATTGTGTCCAAGAGGCCCTGAAGTCCTTGCTGCCTCTGCCTTCTACCTGATGTCTCCAGGAGACTATTGCTGAAGCTCCACTAGGTTTGGTGAGTGACCCTCCACCATCTCTCAGGGAGCTTCCAGGCTATTCCTTTTTTCAGGTGGGATTCAATCACATGCTGGTAAATTCAGGTTGTGAAACTCAAACTGAATTGGTGCTGCTATGCAACAAACCCACTACCCCACCTTGCAAGCAGACATTGGAAAGTGCAAGATAACAATTACTTAGCACAACATTGTCTAACCTCCCCACAAACTTTGTGGAAACAAATCATAATGAATGCTCAAGAAACAGCTCATCTGGAAGCAATCTTGTTCTGAAATCTGGAGGATTCTCCCATGTGCTATAGGATATACTGGGATGGTTTCTAAACCTCGGACTGAAAGATTTCTGAATCAAGCAGTAAAATATATTATTGAATAAGAGGCATTTCCATTAAGAACTATTTAGGAAACTAAAACTTAGTAGAAAAGATAAATTATTCAGTAGATTTTAAATACTGCTTGGAATTGTTTTGAGGTTTTTTTTTTTTTTTAAAAAAAACAAGTATTGGCTTCACAGCAATGCATATGCCAACTGTGTACCCATGCGGACATGAGTGAGCATTTAGAGCCACACACCATCTCACAGTGGAAAGAAATGGAAAATTAAACCTCTAATTATTTCACTGGAAATTATAGGATTATATGCAACCACCCATAGCAGATAGCAGATAAAATGCCCAGCTTTGTTTAGTGTGCTTATAAAAGTGTGCCAGAAGAGTGAAAACTCAGGAGTTACTTTAATTGTGCATGTGTGTTTTTAAATAAACAAGACAATTACAGGAAACCATTTTCCTCCTGAGTTAAATTGTCAGGTACACTTTGCGACCACAGTTCCACAAACACCTGAAAGTTCCACTGAGCACAACAGTATTTACTTCTGAGTAGGACTAGAGTTGCACTGTTAAAAGACAGATAGCAACATGTGCTCAAGGGAAATGACGTTCTTAAAATGATGACTAACAGTCTATGTCCTTTTAAATGTGTGAAAGGGGGGTTATTAGTTTGCTTTGTTCTTTTTCTTGTTTATATTATGTATCTTGTGGTTTTATTCTGTATTTTTGTGCTGTGAACTGCCCTGAGATCTTTGGCTGAAGGGCAGTATACAAATTAAATTAATAACAATGATAGCCAATGTACGGTGGATTTAGAAACCAGAAATAGGTCGCTCTCCTTTAGTCAGAAACCAGAAATAGGTTGCTCTCCTTGAGCCATCTTGGTCCAGCTGATAAGCAAATGGGACTGTATAGAACAGGAATAGTGAACTGGGGTTAGTATGTATGCATGTATGACTATGTATGTATGAATGTTTATTTTCCTCAATTTTTTTATATAAATGAATCCACAAAACATCTTACAAAGCTACAGGTGTGCTTTTTGTAACAATCAGCTCAGGGCTTTCTATCGTTATATTTCTAAAGACAGGACCATTTAAACTTGTAATGCCCAAGATGGCTGGGATTGTTCTCCTCTTAAGATCTTTCAGAAGCGTGGAAGTGAGCTGTAGAAAGGGGAAGAAGCAGATTCCTTAGTATAGGGATGAAGTTGAAGGAACAGACAGGAACCAAAAAGAAGGGGTGGAACAGGGAGAGAAAGAGGAGTAGCAGAGCATAATTAGGGCCCGAGCGGCAGGTCCATCTTAGTTGGTCACAGGCTGTGCCTTTAACTTAATGTATAGAAAGATTAATGTTATGTAGTGAAGTTTCACCCTGGGCCAGCAGGGGGATACTGTATATAGTTTTCACTCAGGTCTGTAGATAGTTTTCCCTCAGGTCCACGTCAGTTATTTTAGGCGGGAACTCTGGGCTGTTGTTGTTACAATGTTGACAGCCGGCTGCCTATAAAAGCAGGCTGGCTGAGCTGTTTGCAGGCAGTTCTATTCCAGCTTACAAGAATAAAGAGCTACTTGGAGAAATCGCTGTGTCGTCTGCTATGTCAACCCACAACTTAACAATTAACATATGCATATTGATCCACTGTGAAAAGCACAGGTGCAAGCTGTCTGTTTTTCTGATCAGTTGGCAAGCCTAGTTGGTTGGCTGTTGTGTGGCCCGATGTTTGGGATGTCCCATGGCATCTGCAACCCTTGTTCTGCTCTGACATCATTGCCGATATGTGTGGGTACCCTGTGTTGTTGCAAGGACGCTGTTACCACGATGGCAGACACTGCTGGCAGACAGCAAGTTGGCTATCCCTGGAATGGCCATAGAGTACAATTAGGCTCAGTTCCCTGAAGATCAGGACCTAATAATGTGAGCTACTGAATCATCTGGGTCAGGTTTTAAGTCCAATTATACAAACATAACTGAAGAGTGAATTGCAAAGGAATGTAGTTCATCAAGCACTTTCTGCATTCCAGAGCCTTAAGAGATGTCAGCAGTGAATTATTCTCTTGTTGAAATAAACAGAATAAGATAAACCCAATTGACCTTTAATACTTTTGCTGCTCACAGCTTCCCCAGTGGAAATCATCCCCAAGTGAAGCTGGACTAGATCAAGCAAATGACCTAAGCTTACCATTAGGCAGAGTGAGGAAACAGAGAAAAAACAGGTACTGAGGTGCCCCCTAAATTGTCCCACCATTACCATACTTCAGAGCTGGTATCCCAGTAGTGATAACAGCATTTGCCTACTGCTGTTCTGGGCTGCCCTGCCCCGACTCCCAGCATATGATGCACAGCACTGTTGTGAAAGGCCTTAATGAGGCAAGCAGGCAGAGAAGCAGCCACTCTGTGTATGCTTGCTTGAGTCCCACTGCCATTGTAGGAGGAAGCAGAAGGCAGAGAGGTGCCAAGGGAGTGAGAAGTGGTGAGGCCTCTTGACTGGAGTGGAAGATAGTGAGGAGGGTGGGTGCAGAAAAGGTGTGGTGTACCATAAAAACAAAATGTACATTAGTTGCTCTGCCTGCTTTTGCCTCTGGCGCTACCCACTCCTGGCTCTTAGAAGGTTGCCCAGAAGGGAATGTGGCTCTGAGGCTGAAAAGTGTAACCCATGCCTCCTTTACTCACTGCTCTAACATTCTCCAATCACTTCCTCCCAAAGCAACTTTTCAAGCACAAAAAGAGTCCACTCTTACTGTGTTGTGTAACTTTTTTGAGTGTGTTTGGGTTCAGTCCTCCCCTTCTTTAATGTAATCCTTGAATATCAGGGATGGCTGCTATACGGGTGACCTAAGCCAGTTAGGGATGGTAGGATTTATAGCTCAACAACATTTGCAGGGCCACAAGTTAGCCACCTCCGCCTTACATGAACTGAACAGGACCGACAGTAGATATGCGTCCATTCTACTCTAGTTAGGTTGATGCCTGGTTGATTTATGCAGAGAGCCCTTCTTCTCAAAATACTATTCACCAGGCACCTTTTGTTACTCGCTAAAAGATAAAACCTCTTCCATTGTACTGAAAGTTTGCTTTAATGTTTTATTCCTAGACTCTTCTTTTTCTACAATGACTGTGAATGCTAAAAATACCCCGTCTAGACATTTATAGTATCCCTTGCAAGCACCATAAACCCTGGTGTGAAGAGCTGGAAAAATAAGTTTTGTCTCATTGAATTTCCCCTGGCCCTCCCTAATGCATTCCAATGTGCTGTCCAACTTTTGCATGCATTATGTTTTCAAAGTTGTGCAAATGCCTTAGAAACTGTTTTAATAATAAACTGATAACAAAGGCTGCATGCACACCAGACAATTAAAGCATCTCCGCAAAAGAATCCTGGGAATTATAGTTTACTCCTCACAGAGCTACAGTTCCCAGCACCTTTGACAAACTACAGTTCTTATGATTCTTTGGGAGGGGCGTGTGTGATTTAATTGTACGGTGTGTGTAGAGTCGAAATCTCTGAATTACTTCGTTTATGTAAGGATATAGAGGTAGGGAGCAACTTGATCTAACAGAAAGTATTGCTTTGTTGTTAAATGAATGACACCTGCTTAGATTTCAGAAGTGTGCCCTCCCATTTTTTATATAAAAACACACACACATTAAAACAGATGTGGGGGAAGAAAGATTAAAACTAACTTCAGGAACAGCTATGTTTGTTTACTATACCAGATGCGGATCTTCTGTTGTTTATAATCCGGCACCTCTGAGAGAACTCATTGATTGTAATAAACCTGCTGTAGAGAAAGTGGTTACTAGGCTAAAACAAAATACAGTGGCTGTTGCCCAATGAATCTACTACTTAGTGAATCACAGGTGTCATATTTTGCTCCAGTCCTTCAGAAGCTTTTGTTGTGATAGGTCCTTATAGCCCATGCCAAGCCCACCTTAATAAAGCAGCAATATAGATCTGAGGCTAACATTAAAGCAACAGTCTCGTTTAAGTGCAGCCTCTAACTCATCGTTTAAGCACAGCATCGGCCAAGGCAAATTCCTTCCAAAATATAACAGGGTTTGCCTGCTTTGTAAAGATAGAGAGGGATGTGTATAGGCAAGCTGGAGTCTTGTGTGGCAAGGGTACTTGCAAAAGAGCCTCTTTAGTATCCCAGGGCATGTATGAAAGGAGGTGATCATCAAACCTTTATTGGCATCACTTACAAACATTCAGAATAAATAGGCCAATGCAATCTCGTCGCCATTTCAACAGTACAGTCATTTGCCAAAGGGAAGAAGAGGCGAGCAATCTATTTCACCTCTGTGGGACACCAGCAAGGGCAGGGGTCCTCTAGTGTACTTTGGTGGCAGAAAATCAAATAGAGGAACTTGGCTACTGTCTTGGTGAGCTCCTGGTCTCTCCCCTGTAATAAGAAGCATATAACCTCTGTCTCTGGTTTCCATGTCTAAGAATTGTTGGCGGAGACCATCATATATTTTACAATTAAGGGCCATGTGAGCTAGAGTTTCCACTAGGTGGGCATCACATGGGCAGATCCTATCTATGAAAGGAGGTTTTTCTTCAAGCAAGCAGGACCTAGTATGTGTAAAGAGCTTTGAGAATTCAGGTTAGCACTTGGAATTCTGTCCAGAAAGCAACAGGTAACCTCTACAACTCTTCAAGGACATATATAATGTATTTTTTGAACAGTCTTCAAAGGCAGTCCTATGTAGAGGCTATTAGAATAATCTAATCTAGAAGTTACCAAGGCATAATCAAACAGACAAAGTCTCAGTTGCCAGTTGCCCAGCTGGATTACTTAGCCCAGTGCATTTGCTGACCTGCCTGTACGTGTCCTTTGCAGTCTATGGAAGCTGGACCCTCAGGGAAACTGCACTATACATTCTTTCCCTCCCTTAACTGGCAATTCACAAACAGTGCTTAAGCCTGAGTTGTTACTTCCAACATTTTTATAATGTTTGTTATAATAGGATGTGTGCATCCCATTCTCCCTGGGTAGGCTGAAGTCGCAATTTAACAGACCTTTCCATGACCTGTCCTGCTTCTCAGATTTAAAAAAAAAAAACACCCCCGCAACAACTTGCAACCACGGAGAGTTAGAAATTTTGGTTAAATAGTGGAAACTTTAAGGGAAAATTCTCACATGCTCCATTCTGGGTGTGCAGAAGTACTCTGCATGAGTCTTTCTGGTTTCTAACCTATATGGGGTTAGAAGACCTGTAAAATATCTGATTCTGACAAGACCTTAGGTCTGACAACAGCTAGATCACCCTTGAACCTGCAAGTAAGTGGTAAAATCCACTGGAATCTCAGTCTATATGTTTGCAATATCAAGTTGCTTGTGGGCCTTCACTTTTATGAAGTTTGAGAATCTCTAATCAAGTTTAATCTGTTCTTAGTCTGTCAACATAACTCTCATTTACCGTACTTGCAAGGATGCAAATTCTGTTTGATCATATATGCATAGAGCTGTAGGGTTTTCGCTGTGTGTATATTTTAAATGCTTGGTTGTATAGCTCACGACAGCACCAGCTTATAAAATGTGCAGATTGTAGACCAAGAAGAAGAAATTTCCATTAACTGCTTATGCATGTGGAATCAAAGCAAGCGAACATATTCCTTTGTCCTGAACAGGGGCAAGCTGCAATAATTTGCAGGAAATTAAAGCCATTTTCCCTTGCTTTTGTATGCTTCATATAATGGTGTGCCAAGTTTCAGCCTGAAACAGATTTTAATGGCTACATTGCAAAACTTTGAAAAAGGTTATAATGAAGACGCAGGCAAACACTGAACCATCTCTGTGTAGCCCACTTAGATAGGACATATGAATCTTTTTGTTTGGCATACAAGGATAGAACAGCTCGATCATCCATGCTGCCTAGCACATGCCTGGCTACACTAGCCTTGCACAGAGCGAAGTAGGAAAGAGGCCACATTCTACAGCCATATCCCCCTCCTAATGTAGGACGTCACAGAGAGGAGAGAGAATTTGACATCCATTATGCAAGCTAGCCTCTTGAAATAATAATAATAATAATAATTTATTATTTATATCCCGCCCATCTGGCTGGGCCTTCCCAGCCACTCTGGGCGGCTTCCATAAAAACCAAAAATACAGTAAAATCACACGTTAAAAACTTCCCTGAACAGGGCTGCCTTAAGATGTCTTCTGAATGTCAGGTAGTTGTTTATCGCTTTGACATCTGCTGGAAGGGCGTTCCACAGGGTGGGCGCCACTACCGAGAAGGCCCTCTGCCTGGTTCCCTGTAGCTTTGCTTCTCGCAATGAGGGAACCGCCAGAAGGCCCTCGGCGCTGGACCTCAGCGTCCGGGCAGAATGATGGGGGTGGAGACGCTCCTTCAGGTATACTGGACCGAGGCCGTTTAGGGCTTTAAAGGTCAGCACCAACACTTTGAATTGTGCTCGGAAACATACTGGGAGCCAATGTAGGTCTTTCAAGACCGGTGTTATATGGTCTCGGCGGCCGCTCCCAGTCACCAGTCTAGCTGCCGCATTCTGGATTAGTTGTAGTTTCCGAGTCACCTTCAAAGGTAGCCCCACGTAGAGTGCATTGCAGTAGTCCAAGCGGGAGATAACCAGAGCATGCACCACTCTGGCGAGACAGTCCGCAGGCAGATAGGGTCTCAGCCTACGTACCAGATGGAGCTGGTAAACAGCTGCCCTGGACACAGATTTGACCTGTGCCTCCATGGACAGCTGTGAGTCCAAAATGACTCCCAGGCTGCGCACCTGGTCCTTCAGGGGCACAGTTACCCCATTCAGGACCAGGGAATCCTCCACACCTGCCCGCCTCCTGTCCCCCAGAAACAGTACTTCTGTCTTGTCAGGATTCAACCTCAATCTGTTAGCCTTTCTTGCTCGAATCAGGTTAAATGTCAATGTAAAACCTACATTGGTCTGAATGAGAAATGCCTCTTTTCTCTGCTTTCTATTCTGCATGGGCCATGATCAGGCATTCATATAGTGCAGGAGAGGCTCAAAATCAATTTCAGCCTCACGG
This sequence comes from Podarcis cretensis, assembly GCF_951804945.1. Lineage (NCBI taxonomy): Eukaryota > Metazoa > Chordata > Lepidosauria > Squamata > Lacertidae > Podarcis > Podarcis cretensis. The sequence continues at coordinate 81,277,780 of NC_137172.1, read as the reverse complement.
GTGGAAAATGCTTTCTGACTCCCCTATCCTGCCTTGCAATGATCATTACAGGAAAAATAGGCATGGAGGATTCAGTTCAAGGCCTCTTCCTTTTTCTAGATCACTCTTGCCTGCCACATCCTCTGTGGTAGTGCATATGTTTTTTACAGGGGCAGATATATCATTTCACACATGTACAAATTGGGGAGATCAAGGACAGGGATTTGCAAACCTGTCAATTTTAGTTGTCTCAATTTCCTAATTCCAAGTTCAGTTTTCTACATTTCTGCAGCATTTTCTTTTAAAAACAGTGTGAATTTCTCCCAATAAACACATATTTTGCATTCAGAAAGGATGGGCAAAAATTGGGCAAAAAATCGCACTTGGTCCCCGAAGGTGGCCAGCATATCCCCGCAGCACTGCACTTACAGTGGTAGTTTTGTGGGTACAGAGAAGAGCTAGAGTGGCTGGAGACTAGAAAGGATCCACCACAATGGGCAGCTTAAGGAATGGAGTTCTTTGCAGCTTTCTTAACATTCACAAAGTGGGCAAATCTAGTGAGGAGAAAATTACTCAGCCTGCTTAGCAACAGTTGATGTGAGCCCACACTGCTAAAGCTGAAGAGCAGCAAACCTAACTTTAAGCCCCTGCCCCTCCAAATGTTGCTGAACCATAACTATCATCATTCCTGACCTTGTCTATCCTGGCTGAGACTGATAGGAGTTGGAGTCTAACACTAACTGGTGGCCCACTGACTTCCTACTTCTGTTATAACACAATTATATGATCCTCCTTTGCACTGGAGCACTGTATACATTCACCCCAGATATCACCCCTCAATTATTTATGAATCATTTCCCCCTTCTTTATGTAGCACTGAAGTTAAAAATACGATCCCCCCGCCATCTGTTAAGAAGATTTTCTTTATAAAGGGAATATACTAAAATCCACCGATCATGAATTTATCTTCATGAGATAGGGATGGCTTCATCTTTCATAAGTGTCATTGTGAAGCAAAGTTGAATAATGAAGCCACCTTTATCAAGAATAGATGGATTCAATTTCCTCTGTACCAGAATGTCATACTTGAAGCACATCTACTTCTTAAAACTCGCCTGTGGGTTTTTGCCCTCTCTTGCTCTGATGCAGTTTCTCCACTTTTCCCTCCACCATCCCTGCTTATTTTATTTTTGGTTCCCGCCACATAAAGCAAGTCTCAAAGGTTAGTTGTTCTCTCTCTTTCTCCATGTTCATTCTTACATTTGTACATCACCTTTCGTTTGAGGAGCGTTTTGAGGTGGTGTGTATTTCATTCTCATTTGGTCTTCATTTCATCCTCACAACAACCCTGTGGGGTAGGTTAAACTGTGCAATAGTGTGTGGCCCAAGGTCACCCAATGAACCTCATGGCTCTGTTGGGATTTGAATTCTGGTTTCACAGATCCCAGTCCAACACTCTCACCACTACACCATCTTGGACCAAAGGGAGAATAATGTCACATGGCTTTCCCATGCAAACTGAAATAGAGTTTGAAATGGCAATTGGAAGTGGCAATTATACATCTATGAATATGTTTATAACAATATTCTAGCATGTGTGCATGCTAAAAAAAGTTCAAATGAGTTAAGGCAAAAAACATTCTTAGCAATAGTCCAGGTGGGGATTGGGTTCAAAAGAGTGCACAGGAGAAACCCCACTTGATAGTTTGTTTTCAACCATTTCCTCTGATGTCCTAAGGGCTGCCACTATATGGAGAATCTCTGTGTCTTCTGGCTGCTGCCAGAAATGTGGGCTGGAGGCATTGAGAGTGGGGACTGCCATGCGACATTGGGTTTTGGCAGCATTCCAGGAAATGTATCGTGTGTGGTCTGGTTTTGTGTTATTCATTTCCATGTTCAGGTATAGTCAGTGCTTTCTCTCTCTAGAAAAATAGGTGCCAGTACTCACCATGAAGTTGTTGTAAGTGCCACACTTTTTAACAACAAAAAAGAGGTGTCGGTACTGCATACCCTTTAGTACCCCTGGAAAAAAGCATTGGGTGGAATCCAAAACTTAAGGTTTAGGCATCTGTAAGATGGTGCAGGTGGATGAAAAGAACAAACAAACCATTTTTTAATGAAACAAATTGGGTAGAATAAAAGTATGGAATTGGGATTGGGAGAGTATATCATGCGGAGGCTATGGAAAGACTTTGCTCAAACTGCTCCAGATTCTAGTGCTCTGGACAACAGGACTTTGAGGATACGGTTGCAGAAAATGAATACTTAGGAAAGTACTGTAGCAATTGTTCCTGTTTCTCAACTCTTCTGTTTATTTTGAAGTATCTCAGATCTGAAAATGGAAATGCAGAAATAGTGATGAGAGCTGAATCCTTTGTAATATATTTCTTTCTGCACCAATAGATGGAGCTCTTCCTTTTCATCTATGTTTCATTCCACCAAGTACAGCCATCTTTCTCTGGCTATGTCCCCCACAAGATATAACCTTCATCTAAACACCAGTCAATAGGCATAATTATATGAAAGTTACAGAGGCAGTCTTTGCCACACCACCTCTGTACATATCCATGTAGCAATGCCACTTAGCTTATTACACATGTGTGGTAGCCTGCTGAAAATATGGGGGTGTCTTCTTGCAACCTGTCTCTCAATCCAAGAGAGCCTTAATATAATACCTTGCTGAATTCTCTGCAATATTCATGCCTCTTGCCCATCTACACAACAGTTGTTCCGTCACAGCATATGGAGGTGGATCAATCACATTCTGCACTTTCAGCATTCACTTTAAGAGAAGGAAACACACAGAGACTCAATTTTCAACCCAATTATGTACAAGGAAGGAAATTCTGTGGGAATGACCTTCCAGGTTTTAAACTCCTTAGAGAAACAAGGAAACATTTTCACATTATATTTACCTAATTGAGGAGATTCAGGCTATTAGATGAGATATAAAATAAATTAAATTCCATGGCAGGTGAACACCCTAAGGGTACTTTGGTGCATTACACTATATTAATATTTTTCAAGACCGCTGCACAAGCTTAGGAGAGCTAACTTCAAAATGAGCTGTATAGGCCACCTGCAGCAATTCCCCCCTCTTCTCTCGCTTCCCTAGTCAAGCTACAACGCTAGATAATTTTGCTCCAATTATTGATTAAATAATTGGCTTGGAATATGTCGGGTTTTAAAGAAATCTCATTCTCAGAACACAAAAGCAAGCTATGCAAGCATATGATAGAATGTCCTAACCTTGCAATTCTAGTTCCCATTAATGCACATATTGAAAAAGGTAAATACATTTTTACATATCCCTCTAAAGGCGGAGAAAGAGAAAAATATCTTATATTGGGAAAGGGATATTAATTCACAGGTCTTCTTAGAACCTGGTCAGAAGAAAGATAAAAGGTTTTAATGAGCAGCAAGGTTTTTCCCCTGGATGTGTGTGCGCATCCATATGCATTTGCTGATAGGACTATAAAACTGAGGGATTTCGTAATGCTCTTCCAAAAGGATGACTGGTGAAATGGAGCGCTTACTGAGATGATAAGGGACTAGTAGTTGGTGTTCCTTATTACTGCAGTTTGGGTTAGTGGGGAACTTTTAATTAGGCTCTAGAATTTTAAAACTTGCAAGGTTATCAAGAAGAAATAATCCCAGTCACTAGACAGCGTCTTTAGCGGGGAATAGAAGGCACATTTCTACTTGGAAGAAAGCAAAGCATTTCTTTACAATCCAGTTCTTCTTTCATGCCAAAGCTTGGCAAAGAGATCAAGTGGAATTATTCTCAGATGTCAGAATTTTGGCTGTTTTCAAAAGATCTTAATGATATTTTGGGAGCAGGTCAGTAAGTCCCCCCCTACATGCCTATTTCTTTCCATCCCCCCATTCCTTGATATTTCCAGTTTCCACAGTTTAATCATTATGACTTAAAAGCCTGTGCCTCCTTTCCAATTATAGCATAATATAGGTATAATCTTTGCATAGTTTCAATAGATGCCCTACTTTCTGACTGTTTCTTTATAGTTACAGAGGCAGGCTGTGATTTCACTGTTGTTTAAGAGTTCATCTGCTTTATGCTACAATCAATATATTTCCCTTTCTTCTCTGCTATATGATGAAATCAAGTTTCAAAAGAAGCAATGAGAAATGGGCTTGGCAAGTGCCACTGAGGTTATGGATTTCATCTTAATTCTTATTGCAAGTGCCTCTTCCGTGGTAGGGCTTATGTTGTTCGTGCCAATTTATATTTAATGCTACAATGGAATGCAATAGTTTTACATCATCTTTTAAATTGCTGAAAATTTCAATATAAGACTGCTAAGAAATATGTCTTTCCTGGGCTGCCACATCCTATGCTCGTTTTATTTTTTCACATTGCATTTTTACAGGTAAAACACATTACAAGCATACTTTAAAACAGGGGTGGGCAGACTTTGGACTTGATGGCTCTATTTCATTTTTTGGGCAGAACCCTAGGACCTGTCAGCTAGAGCCAGGTGCAAAAGTCATGAGGTTAGAATCAACAAACAGGCTGCCTCTGAGCACATTCTGAGTCTAGGAATTGGGTTTCAGTACAGTCCTTTCACATAAATGTGAGCACACAGTCCTTTCACACGTGTGCACTTCTGGCTAGCCAACTTATTTTAGCAGCCTAGCCTAGGTAGAATTAAAAAGTCATTTTGTTGTTGGCATTGTTCAACAACCTATATCTGCAAACATGCAATCGATTTAGAATCGGAACGCCTTGTCGGTCTACTGCAAATCACCCAGAGCTCCACCAGTAGATCCCTATCTGCCTTCTGCCTTAAATCATTTAACACATGAATCAGATCTGGTCTGTGGCCTTGGGCTGTTTAACATCACTCGGGCTAAGGCTGAAATTACCTCCAAGGTCAGAACAGGGGCGCTGATCCACCCTGCAACTATTCTGTGGCACGTCTGAGCTGGCTGCACATGAAACACATCATTTGCCAAAGTAAACACCAGTCAAAGTGCTGCTGCTTTAAGAAGAGCCAGTATCTCTATTGGAGAGCTTATGCTTTGCCTGGTTCAATCTCTAGCACCTCCAGTTAAAGAAAAGGATCAGGAAGCTGGTGGTGTAAAAGATGTCTGCCTGAGAGGTGCTATCAGCAGAGCAGACAATAATGGGCCAATAGTCTGAGACATGTTCCTATGAACAGAACTCGTTAATTTATTGCCTCCTGAAAGAAGCATGGCATGGAATGGTGGGTAGGGAATCCTTACTGCCCACTTGATAGGAACTTTGGAATCTGCCTTATACAGAGTCAGACCATTGCAGTGGCTCTTCAGGGTTTTGAGCAGGGAGTCTTTCCAGCCCTGCCTGGAGATTACAGGGACTGAACCCTGGACCTTCAGCTTCCACGGCAGATACTGTACTGCTGTGCTACAGCCCTTTTGTTTTAAGTCTGATTGCTTAGCCCGGGGTGCAGAACACATTTAGACTGATCCTACTTCCGTGAATGCTGAATGTTATTTGTATCTACTGGGTAATTTGTGTTGGCTGATTAGATTTTCACTTGCACAATTATTATAACTTGCACAGCATTCTATGTATAGCTGTTCTACTTTGTGGTAGGCTTTAGGACTTGCAGAGCTCAGTTGTTTACTTGCAGTAAGCTAAGATACCTGCTTTATCATACCGAAGCTCCCATCTGGGGAGACATCTGGCAACCTTGAGATGAAAGGGCGCAAAATAAAATTTAAAAAGAAGAAAGTTTCCACGACCTCGGTGAAACACGTTCCTGACTCCTCAAGGGCCTGGGAGCATCAAATTGAAAACCTTGATACATTGCAATGTCTTTAAAGCACTCTTCCCCCCTCCCCCCACTTACACCTTGGCCATACTGTAAAGCTAGAGAGAGAAAATGTAATAAATGACCAAAATCGAGTGTAGTGACATTGTATGGCGAATAAATTGAAGCATTTAGTCATAAGACTAGTAACAGAAGGAGAAGGAAATTAAGAAGCATAGGCAAGGGAGACAGAGTATCTGGCAGAACAAATGGATGCCATCATTTCTGAATGTGTCATTTTGAATTGAAGTAAACAATTGCTATCGGGATGCATGCTTGGACCTAGCAAGTCCCCCCCCCCCCATTTAAACATTACAAGAAATCTAAGTGAATTATAAACATTTGGGAACATAACATCTATTTATCTACTTTTTTTTTAAATCATCACTGACACTGCAGTACTAAAATTAGCATTACTAGTTTCTCCAACCAGCTTCTGAAAGTATAATCACAAATATCTAAGGGTCATACAGAAACTCCAACCTCCAGCCTTGGAGCAGCAGAGCAATGCACCACTGCACCCCAAGTCCCAATGCTTGTGCTGACCAGCATGGAAAGGGCATTTTTATGCAGTGTCATCTCTAGGCTGGGGCACCTGAGGGCAAACAGGCCCCTCAGGGGATCTGTGGGACTTTAGATCCCATGGATGCAAAGACTCTGGTGCCACACCCTAAAACACCCTGTTGCGGATGTTTCTCCCAGCTATGACCACCAGCAGAAAAACCAGCAGTAATAACTTCTCATCCACCAGGGCAATGCTTGGGGACTCCACTGTGGAAGACACTGCCCCATCAGCCACTCTCCCTTTCACTCATGGAGACCAGTAGAGAGGCATTTGCACACCATCTTAAACCCTCCTCCTTCTCAGGCATCAACATCAGGGAGTTAGACATGTGCCCTCAGTGTGCTTTCCTAATAGCTTGGAGCAAGTACAGGTCGAATTCATGTGGGATAAATCATGCTTGGATAGAATTTACCCAGATCAGAACTAGGAGTCTCACCTACCTATGAAATTGGGTTAACTGATGCACATACACAAGATAACTCCAGTTTTCAGCCAAAGAAATAAATAAAAAGCAAATGTTCCTGATTTACTAACTTTTCTCAACAATGATATGAAGCCTGTAAGTTTTACAGGTTTGGGAGAAGCTTGGTCATTTCTGAAGTAAGAAATCAATTCTCCTCATTGCTCCTCTGGCAGGTCCATCAGCTTATATCCTACTAACCAAGGACAGCTAGAGTCACCTTTGCACTGTCTTTATACAGAGAGTATTTCTGTGAGTTAGCCCTGGAATTTGGAACCAGTAGCTGGAAAAAGAACAGCAAATATGGCTGGCTAGTAGCCGATCACAGCCACAAATGTAATTTTTGCATCCAGTAGGGACAGCCTCTGATCTGCTCTGACAGGAAAGCAGAGAATAAGTCTTCAAAAATGGTACCTGGCATCATAGGTCAGGATGCGGCATTAATGTCATGGGTTGGAAGGGAGACATAGGAACATAGGAAACTGCCTTACACTGAATCAGACCTTTGGTCCATCTAGCTCAGCATTGTCTACACTGACTGCTGGTGGTTCTTCAGGGTTTTAGACAGGGTTCCCGTTCCAACCTAGAGATGCTGAACCTAGGACATTCTGCCTGCAAAAAAGATGCTCTACCAACTGAGCTATAGCCTATTTTTATTTTTGGACCCCAGAACTGGAGTGGTAGACGAGAGGATGTCACATGGAGTTGGTATAAGTCTCATAACAAGGAGCAAAAATCACAGCTCATTCTGATAATACTTAGAACCTAATGGCTACACACAACTCAGAGATGGCGTTGAGGCAATCCCATATGATGCATGGGATTGTGTTCCAGAAGAAGACACATTTGGTATTACTTGCAGGATACAGGGATGATGGGAAGTTGATTTGCTCCCCTTTGACATTTCAACGTCAGCTGATGACAATTGGGAGCAAAAAGGCAGGGACTAGACAATACTTGTTCTCTTGGAATTGAGTATGGACACAAGTACAGGTGTAGATATAAAAATCTTAGCCCACAAAACCAGTTCAGGCTTTAAAACTAGCAAGTGAATGTATTCATTGATTAAAAGTTTGGGATCCTGGTCTACATCCCCTGGTATCTTACTACAGTTTAGGCAATGCTACCTTTATAAGATGGACTTGATAGATAAGGTGTCTGCTAAGTTGATTGGCTATATATCATGTGCTAACCTTTAATCTTTAAGGTGACATTTTGTACCTCTGAAGCTTTAACTCAGGCAAGGTGGGAAAATGTGCTTCTTGATTTATTCAGTTTTAACTTGCTACTCTTACAGTATTTATAGACAACTTAAATGTCCTGGTTGTGATCTTCAATCATTTTAAACTGGCACCAATCCAGAAAATGTTGCTAGGTCTTATGGCAACCAATGGGACAAGTTAGTTGCAACTAATTTAAAGCCCAGGAATTTTAACAGGATTTAGGTACACCTACCTTTCTTTATATCTGAGTATCTATATCTTACTCATTACCACTGGGTAACTAGGACTTTAACCAGGATCCAGGAGTTCTGTTATCCCCACTAAGAGAAATAATTGGTGGGAGGTAAATGTTTGAGTAGGGACGCAGGTGGCGCTGTGGGTTAAAGCCTCAGCGCCTAGGACTTGCCGATCGAAAGGTCGGCGGTTCGAATCCCTGCGGCGGGGTGCGCTCCCGCTGCTCAGTCCCAGCGCCTGCCAACCTAGCAGTTCGAAAGCACCTCCGGGTGCAAGTAGATAAATAGGGACCGCTTACCAGTGGGAAGGTAAACGGCGTTTCCGTGTGCGGCTCTGGCTCGCCAGAGCAGCGATGCCACGCTGGCCACGTGACCCGGAAGTGTCTCCGGACAACGCTGGCTCCTGGCCTCTTAAGTGAGATGGGCGCACAACCCCAGAGTCTGTCAAGACTGGCCCGTATGGGCAGGGGTACCTTTACCTTTACCTTTAAATGTTTGAGTAGTGAGTTAGTTATATGATTGGTTAATCAAGTATCTAAATAAATGTCTTTTAAAATGTTTTAACTGAATCACATTTTTGAAGACCATGGGCTGGACTTATTTTATTTTCCTTTATGGAAGGAAAAGTTCTAAGTTAGCTTTCCTGTATAGGAAATTTAACCTGTATATTTATATTTAACAAAGGCTGGAATACTGTTATACATGCTGCCTCATGTTATTGCTTTATGGCGGGGGTGGGGGAACAGGCCCATGCAGAACTCACCTGAGGCCCAGGGTGGAAATCTTGTTAGAATAAATTATAAACACAAACAAAGAAGCAGCCAGTCTATGGCAGAGACCCCTGAGGTCTGGGGAAAGTATACCTGGCTTTCTGCCCCCCTCTTCATGGGTCTGGTGGGGAAGGAAAAGGAAAGGAAAGATCTACAAACTGGGAGAGGCTGACCATAAGTCATAAAGAAGGGATGTTCTCATTCTATTGCAGAGTGAAGACATTTTCCCCAGGGAAGTTCTTTGAAGCATCATAATAAGGAACAGATGAGAGGGGAAAGGCATACAGCTATGGACAAAGTATGAGTACATGTTAGAAACCTCAAGCTTGAAACTCATGTCAGAAGGGATGGGGAATCTTCCCAAGCACTGAAAGTATGAGGATTCCATCTCATAATGAGGTGCAGAACAACCCTGGCTACATGGCTATAGTTTCTGCAGTTGTCTAGCTTTCCATCTGCTTACTGTGTTTTCCTACCTAGAGCATTACTACCGAGACACAGCAAAACCCATTTCTGCACACCCAGTTGCTTTTCTAGAGTGCAGACATTACTGGTAAAGTGGTTAAAGTGGTTTCACATTTCCGTAATGGTTGGTTGTTTCTGCATGAAGGAGTGCTTCTGATATTATTACACATTGAGGTAAGTTGGGCTAGAAAGATTAACGGAGAGGAGAAAGAGTTACAGCTATGGACAAAGTGTGAGAGTGCTAAATGACAGAACTAGAAGCTTGAAATGAGTGTTGGCGGAGATGGGGAATCGTTCATGTGCTTAAAAAGAGCTGTGTCATAATCACGACATTGGGAGAGACAGTGATATGACTACCAGGCTTAAAGCAAATCTTTCGCTGGAGCAAATTTGTCCCATTTAGAATGCAGAAGGCCATTAGTGGGAGTAGTTGGCATATATCACTATGGAAGATGCATAGGTGAATGACCCACTGATGCTGTGGATAACATTATTAGGTTATATAACAGTGCAGCCAGACTAGACATAGGTATATTGCGAATGAAAAACTCTTTTGGCCAGCTTCAGAGATAACAGGGAATCACTATTTACCACTACATGTGCAAGAGCCAATGAGAACTTCAGGGTCAAAGATGCACTTTCTCTGTTTTTCCTCTGCTGCATTCCAGACAAGAAAACTGAAAGCTTCTATTTTTATTTTAAGCTAACCACAGTTCTGGATGCTTCAGAACTTTGGCTTGCTTTAGCTATAGTTAGCAAAGAACAAAATAGGATCAACTGTAGATATAGATCCTGGGTTATTCTTCAACCATGGTTTAAAATATAAACCTTCATTGAGGAAAAAAAACTATGGTTAGTTTAAGACTGGAAGGGGAAGCTTTCGGTCTCCTCTTCATAGTTACGAAAGCTGAAGGTTTGCCATGGTTGATACATGTAGTAGAAAACCAAGGTTTCCTGCTGCACTTGAACCTGGCCTAAGTGTGAAGAAAAAGGTGAGATTAACAACTGCAAACAATTTTAGATCTGGAAGTTTGTTCTTTAGGATTGTGTATTGTTTCAAGCCTTAATCATGCCTTATTTAAATATATTTTCACACACCCTGGTTTGGCTTTTGGTGACTATCGTCTTTTGATATTGCCCTACATGTGTATTTACAAATTTGTCACAGTGACCTTGCCAATGTACAAAAATCAAAAGAACTGGCACACTTCTCTACAAAAGAAAAACACATACAAATGAACATACCGTGCAAGATCAGTGCATTCTAAATTGTTCTGCCACTTTTATTTCTAACATAAATCATTTTATCTAGGTCTCACAGTGTGATCCTGGCTAGATAATAGATTTGAGAATGTTTGATGAAGCACAAATTGAAGACTGAAGGGTGTAAAAACTTTTGCATTTCCTTTAAGTTTCTTGGAACAAACCTGGAAGTGTCCACATTATTAGGCGTTGCTGTCACAGTGGTGATTTGCACAGCACAGTGGTGATTTGAGGTTCTGATGACATGTGCCATATCATGAATCTACACAACGTTATGCAGCATTAACAAGTAGTGATATAATTGTTGCTATAAGTTGTAGATGGATATAGTACAGGCACCCCCAAACTCAGCCCTCCAGCTGTTTTGGGACTAGAACTCCCATCATCCCTGATCACTGGTCCTGTTAGCTAGGGATGATGCGAGTTTTAGTCCCAAAACAGCTGGAGGGCCGAGTTTGGGGGTGCCTGATATAGTAGGACTAAAGCTCAAGTGATGTAACTACAAATTGCTTATCTGGAGACCTAGTTCCTCATTTCCATGCACACCCAAAAGGACATTCAGATAATAATAATAATAATAATAATAATAATAATAATAATAATAATTTATTATTTGTACCCCGCCCATCTGGCTGGGTTTCCCCAGCCACTCTGGGCGGCTTCCAACAAAGATGAAAAATACACTAAAATGTCACGTATTAAAAACTTCCCTGAACAGGGCTGCCTTCAGATGTCTTCTGAATGTCAGGTAGTTGTTTAGCACTTTGACATCTGATGGGAGGGCGTTCCACAGGGTGGGCGCCACTACCGAGAAGGCCCTCTGCCTGGTTCCCTGTAACTTGGCCTCTCGCAGTGAGGGAACCGCCAGAAGGCCCTCGGAGCTGGACCTCAGTGTCCAGGCAGAACGATGGGGGAGGAGACGCTCCTTCAGATATACTGGACCGAGGCCATTTAGGGCTTTAAAGGTCAGCACCAACACTTTGAATTGTGCTCGGAAACGTACTGAGAGCCAATGTAGGTCTTTCAAGACCAGTGTTATATGGTCTCGGCAGCCGCTCCCAGTCACCAGTCTAGCTGCCGCATTCTGGATTAGTTGTAGTTTCTGGGTCACCTTCAAAGGTAGCCCCACGTAGAGCGCATTGCAGTAGTCCAACCGGGAGATAACCAGAGCATGCACCACTCTGACGAGACAGTCTGCAGGCAGATAGGGTCTCAGCCTATGTACCAGATGGAGCTGGTAAACAGCTGCCCTGGATACAGATTTGACCTGTGCCTCCATGGACAGCTTGAGTCCAAAATGACTCCCAGGCTGCACACCTGGTTCTTCAGGGGCACAGTTACCCCAATCAGGACCAGGGAATCCTCCACACCTGCCCGCCGCCTGTCCTCCAAAAACAGTACTTCTGTCTTGTCAGGATTCAACCTCAATCTGTTAGCCGCCATCCATCCTCCAACCGCCTCCAGACACTCACACAGGACCTTCACCGCCTTCACTGGTTCTGATTTAAAAGAGAGGTAGAGCTGGGTATCATCCGCATACTGATGAACACCCAGCCCAAACCTCCTGATAATCTCTCCCAGTGGCTGCATGTAAATGTTGAAAAGCATGGGGAAGAGGACAGAACCCTGAGGCACCCCACAAGTGAGAGCCCAAGGGTCTGAACACTCATCCCCCCCCACCACTTTCTGAATACGGCCCAGGAGGAAGAAGCGGAACCACTGTATGACAGTGCTCCCAGCTCCCAGCTCCCAGCCCCTCAAGACGGTCCAGAAGGATGTTATGGTCGATGGTATCAAACGCCGCTGAGAGATCCAACAGAACTAGGAAACAGCTCTCACCTTTGTCCCTAGCCCGCTCGAGATCATCAACCAGTGCGACCAAGGCAGTTTCAGTCCCATGATGAGGCCCGAATCCCGACTGGAAGGGATCCAAATGGTCCGCTTCTTCCAGGCGTGCCTGGAGTTGTTCAGAAACCACTCTCTCAATCACCTTGCCCAAGAACGGAAGATTTGAGTCTGGGCGATAATTGGCCATCGTGGCCGCATCTAAAGATGGTTTTTTCAGAAGTGGTTTAATAACCGCCTCTTTCAGCGGGTCTGGGAAGGCTCCCTCACGGAGGGAAGCATTCACCACCCCATGAAGCCCATCGCCCAGTCCTTCCCGGCTAGCTTTTATAAGCCAGGATGGGCAAGGATCCAGGAGACAGGTGGTTGGCTTCACTCGTCCAAGCAGCCTGTCCACATCCTTGGAGGTAACAGATTGGAATTGATCCCACACAACTTGACTAGACAGGACTCTAGCACTCTCCCGCCCTGGCCCTGCTCCCACGGTGGAGTCTGCTTCTTCCCAAATCTGAGCGATTTTATCTGCAAAAAACTTTGCAAAATCATTGCAGGAGATCATGTGGCCTGTACTGGGCCCCGATGTTGCAGGTGGTTCCGCTAAATTGTGAACCACCTGAAAAAGTCTCCTGCTGCTGTTTTCTGCAGATGCAATAGAGGTGGCGAAGAAAGTCTTCTTCGCCGTCGCTATCGCCACTTGGTAGGCTCGACGTTGAGCTCTAACCTGTGTCCAATCAGATTCGGAATGAGTTATCCGCCACCGGCGCTCTAGCCGTCTCAACAATTGTTTCATTGCCCTCAGATCCATGTAAACCACGGGGCTGTCCGGGCTCCATGCAATCGGAGAGGGCGCTTCAGAGCCAAACAGTCAATAGCCCTGGTTAACTCCACATTCCAGCGGGCCACCAGGGAATCGGCTGAAAGGCCATCAACCTGGGATAAAGCATCCCCTACCACTCTCTGGAAACCATTTGGATCCATTAAGTGGCGGGGGGCAGACCATCCGAATCGGTCCCACCTCCCTGCAGAGGGGATGGGTCACATAGAAGTCCAGTTGCACCAGGAAATGATCTGACCATGGCACTTCTTTCTTTTCGCTTTTACTTAGTGTCAGATCACCAACATCCATAGAGGTAAACACCAGGTCCAAGGCATGTCCGCAGCTATGGGTTGGGCCAGACTTATTCAGGGACAGCCCCATGGAGGCCATGCTTTCCACGAAGTCCCGAGCGGCCCCTTGTAAGGTCGTGTCGGTATGGATGTTAAAATCCCCTAGGACAACCAAGCTAGGTGTCTCCAGGAGAACATCCGTCACAACCTGAAGCAGCTCGGGCAGGGAATCCTTGGTGCAGTGGGGAGGTCGGTACACCAAAAGGAATTCTGTGTTGCCCCTATTGCCCAACTTCCAGAATATGCACTCGGAAAACTGGGTCTTCCCAATAGGACGCCTGGTGCAAACTAATGACTTCCTAAAAATCACTGCAACCCCCCCTCCCCACCCACATGACCTGGGTTTCTGTGCATAAGAGAAACCTGGTGGACAAGTGGCGGCAAGAACAGGCCCATCTGCTTCATCCAACCAAGTCTCTGTTACACATGCCAGGTCAAGTCCTCCATCCATGATCAAGTCATGAATGGCAGTGGTCTTATGAATCATTGACCTGGCATTGCACAGCAGCACCTTCAGGTCATGTGGGTATCCCTTGCTGATTCTAGTATCCATCCGGTCAGGACCAGACCCGGAGGCAGGGATAGTCCTCAGACAACGACTAAACCTGCCTCCTCTGTAATGACATGGTCTGGTCTTAGCATAACTCCTCCTCCTACCCGTGATCACTGAGATTGGTTGTCCCAGTGCATCCCCCCCTGTGGAACATGCCCCAGCCATTTTGTTGGCTGGGACCTACTCCCCGGCAGCCCTGACCCCTCCCACTAAGAACAAAATAACACCTTTAAAAAAAAGAACAACAAACCAATAAAACAATACAAACAAAAAACAGTAAAAATTACAAAAACGTAAAATCAAACAAATTCCCAGGCCCAATAAACATCCATCCCACCCCCACCCATCCCACATACAAAAAATTCAAAAGAAAATTTTTAAAACATTTTAAAAGCACTCTGCACCCCTCCAGCAGTAACAGCAACTGTCCCAGTGAGGCCCGTCAGGCCCTGCCCTGGGCCAGGTGGTAAGTGGCAGGAAGGAGCCAGGTAGATGGTAAGCGGCAAGAGCAGGGCCCTCAGACACTCGCACAGGAGAGTCCTCCTGGGCAGCAGAGCACAGCAGTCCCTGTGAGGCTTCAGGCCCCACCCCAGGCCAGATGGTGAGTGGCAGGAAGGAGCAGGGCCCCCAGACCCTCACACAGGAGAGTGCCTGTGGGAATCCTGCAAACAGAAAATGATCACAAGAGCAATAACTTCTCCTGCAAATTCTGGTGTTATGACAGAGGGGAAAAGCATTTTCTCTCCACTCTCTCCATGCCATGCTTAATTTTAGAAACTTGTATCACAGTTATTTTGGTTGCTCTTTCCTGAACATTCCCTAACTTTGCAATATCCTTTTTGAAGTGGGATTACAACTGTACACAGTAATCTGAATGTAGTCACATCAAAGATTGGCATACTGGCATCATGATATTGGCATCCCCCAGTTCTTTTCCTAATGATTCCTAGCATGGATTTTGCCTTTTTTACAGCTGCCTTACCGTGGATTGATATCTTCACTAAGCTATCTACTACGACCCCAAGCTTTTGCTCCTCGTTAGTCACTACCTTTTCAGACCCCATGAATATATATGTGATATTAAGAATTTTGGCCTCAACAAGCATCATTATATACTTGCTTACATTGAATTGTATTTGCCATTTTATTGCCCATTCACTCAGTTGAGAGAGGGCTATTTGGAGCTCTTTGTAATTTCCCTCTCTCTTTAAGAACCCTGAACAGTTTAGCATCATCAGAAGGCCTGACCACCTCACTGCTCAGTCCTAACTAGATGATTTATGAACAAATTAAAAAGCACGGGTCCCAATACCAATCTTTGGGGAACTCCACTTTTTACATCTCTTCATTGCAAAAAGTGCCCATTTATGCTTACTCTCTGGCTCCTGCTACTTAAACAATTCCTGATCTGCAAGAGGACCTCTTCTCTTGTTTCATGACTTCTAAGCTTTCTCAGGAGTCTTTGGTGAGGTATGCTGTGGAAAGATTTTTGAAAGTCTTTGTACATTATGTCAACAGAATCACTTCTATCTATATACTCTTATCTGGCAAAGCTTTTGCAACACAGTGAAGAGCTTTGGAAGACTGTGAAGATAGTAGGAGAAACAAGGGGATGATAAATATTTAAAACATGGGTGGTTTTTTGACACTGAAGGTGTAGAACACATGATTTTGATCCAATCCCATGATTTCTTCATCTTTTGTGAAATTCTTTAATTGGGATGGGGCTGATTCTGTGGCACTTTGATGCTGAAATGTTTAAAATTCTGCAGCATTTTCTCAGCAGATATACGTTGATACAAAATCCAAACCATTCAGATTGGTTGAAAGATCTTCTCAACTCCTTTTGAACTTTAGTTTCAATATATGGGAAAGCTGATGTTTTGAATTGTCTCTGATCCCTGTGGCCCAAGGGCTAGTTACGCATCAACTGCATTAATGAATGTAATCTGAGGGAAACATTTGTCAGAAGGGGGTAGAAAAAGTGATCATGGGGAGGAGGGAAGTATTATGGGGAATGGAGTGAAGGGGCAAGCCCTCTGATTATAAATCTAAAATATTTAAATGATGGATTCACAGAATCCCTATTAGACATCAAAGCTGCCTCCTTATTGAGAGTATGCTTTTAATTTATAGGCCTTGATTCAGGCCAAAACTAAGTCTGATAAACTGTGTGGTGAATTCCCAAGATGATTAAAAAAACCTGACTCTGGTTTGTTGCTCTCCACAAATATGTGAAGTTGGGAAAGCAAAACTTAAATCGCTAATTCCTGAGGTAATTCAATGAAATTTAATGGATATGGCCAGCAACTCAAGAAGACACAACACTCCTTTTGATAAACACCAATTAGGCCACCATATCATGCTATTTCGTCTTTATTGTTCAGTTTCGGCATCTCCAGCTTATAGCAAAACAGAAAGCAAGTCTGTCCAAGAGACAAAAGCAGCCTCCTCTTACAACTAATAAACATGACAAGTCCTTTAAAAGAAGGGCAAAAAGGGAACCAGAAAAAGTGTAGCAACTGAGGTTTACAATGTAGCTGAAATACAATTTAGAAACTTCTTTCATATATTAAATTGTTCAAATGATGTGAAACTCTAGGCCATGAAACTCTTTAAGATCTCAGCGCTATTAGTTTAATACGATGGATGACACTTGTTAAAGGAGCAGTGCTGACCAAAATGGCTGAAAGCTATAGACATCTCTGTTCCTTATTTGGGGTACTTTCTCCTGCCCTAGGTCTTTGGAAAGCAATGAAGCATTCATTATCAATGTGACAAATGATGAATGTTTCATGTATGAAAAAAATTAAGGTAAGCTTCGTGCAGATGATTGATCACTAAGAGGAAGGGTGATGATACATGGGGTTGCCAGATGTTTCTTCTGCTGAAGGATCGTCATTTTTTGCTACCACACCACAGCCCCAAAGCACGTATGAGATGCTCCATTTTTCCACACATCACACTTCCATTAGAACATAACAGATTACCTTTATTTCAGATACCACATCATAAAAATATTGTTTGCTTTTATATATATATAAAAGATGAGCCAAAGTTACGGTACTTCTGTCCAACTTCTGACCCACAAACACAGCCTACCCAGTCAAGTTAGTATAGCAACCCTCCAAGGATTCTGTAAAACTTGTTTTGGTGTCTGCATAAAAGAGCCAGTCACCAAGTGTCTGGAAAACCACAAATGATTTGGCCAGTCACAAGTCCAGTCTTAAGTCAGAGTGTGAAGTCATTGGCCTCATATGAAACAGCTCCCACAAGGAAGTCTGTTTGGAAGGTGCCATCGGTGGCTGGCTCTGTGGTGCGAATTTTCTTTCTGTTTCTTTTTTGAGAATTTTAGTAGAATGGAGAAGATTCGCAAATTTATCTACAGCTTTTATGCAGCTCACACAGATTTATTTGTAGTGAGTCATTCTCACCTAGTTGCTACTTCCTCAGTTAAGTTTTTTGTCACCAGCACAGCAGAAACAATCAGAAACACTATTTTTATGTTGTATAATATATGCTTTTATTTTCTGCTGGAACATACTCTGCGATTCTTCTGTAATGACGGACAGTCAAAGCATTTGGTAAGTAAATCAGTAAGTAACAAAATACACCAACTTTTCCCTCTCTCTAGCACCAGTAGACAATTCAGAAACAAAGGGCAGAGTCTGGTAATGCTCTGATACTATCTGCTTCTTGACAGATTGGAGACAGGATTTAATGCTAGTCAAGCCAAGCCATGGGGTAGAGGAGGCTGTACCAGGCTTGTTATTCCTGTCTGCAAATTTTATCCAAGAACATTACTCCTGTTCTGGGTTGGCTTTATCTCCAACTTCAGTTGCCTTCACCTCTTGCACATGTGGCAATTCAAGTTCAAATGAGTTATGATGGTGACCATAGGAGGTCTAGCAATATGGTTTGCCAAGGCTGCCAGTCTGTTCATATATCTATTAGCTGCAATAATTCTGATTTGGCACTCTAAAGATACGAATATGCTGATGACCCAAAATGGAACATATTTCTGCAACCTTACCAACATTAGGCTTCAGACCAAATCAGTTGACCTCAGGTTGCCTTGCACTGAGAGCATCCTGGGAGTGAACAACTGATATGGGACTATTTATATGCAAAACAGAGGGAGACCACCAGAGATGAAATTAGGCCAAAGGAACAATTTCTCTTTGCTAATGACAACTGCAGCACTGATGGAAAATTCCCCGTTCCTATGTTTTCAGAGTCAGTTCACTAGACTACATGTAGATCTTCTTTTTCTTCCTCCTCCTCTCCTTCTTCTTCCTCTTGATTAGCTTTCCTTTAACCTTCCAATCTGACTGTGCCTGCAGGATCGTGATGTTTTCATCAATTATATATTTTCATTTCATACCGGTAATCAATACTACTTCAGAATACTAATGTCATACAATATCTTTGTCTCGACTCCTAAATGAATTATAGCTAAATAATGCATTTTCAAGCAAGAGAACAAATGTACATTCTCCCCCCGAGCGCACAAAGAAACATGCAAAGAGAAATCACTGAACAATAAGGCATTGATTTTTCTGGTTCCAAAACTTTCATCTTGCTCAAAATAGGTAAAGACAACACACTACTGCAGGCAGTATAAATCAGAGAAATGATGTAGTGTATTATCCTCTTTCAAAAGCTGGCAAAAAACACAGAGAGGGGAAAACTCCAATAATGTCTCTTGTTTCTTCAGCACCAAAGTCTGCAGTAGCATTTGAAAAAGAAGGCAACAAATAAAAAAGGGAGGCAGAAAATGGAAAGACCCAAAGCGTACAGATTGTTTTGGGTTTTGTTTTTTTAAAGAAGCTGCTCATTACAATTCTGTTACATTGTGGGAATATTACAAAAGCAAGAACATTCAGATGCCCAAAGTGACACTACATTGAGACTACTCACCCAGTGCAATGGGACTGTGCAACTAGCTATGCACTGAGTGGTGTTCAGGGTGAAAAATCTAGGCATTTGACAAGTAAGCCAGTGTCGTGTAGTGGTTAAGAGTGGTAGACTAGTAATCTGGGGAACCGGGTTCGCGTCTCCGCTCCTCCACCTGCAGCTGCTGGGTGACCTTGGGCCAGTCACACTTCTTTGAAGTCTCTCAGCCCCACTCACCTCACAGAGTGTTTGTTGTGGGGGAGGGAAAGGAGAATGTTAGCCGCTTTGAGACTCCTTCGGGTAGTGATAAAGAGGGATATCAAATCCAAACTCTTCTTCTTCTAAGCATAGGTAGTACACTGTTACTAACATGCACACATAATTTCAATCTGTTTTAAGCAATCTGGTGCAGTATATCACTACACCTTGAATTAATTGTTGTATATATGGGAGTATTTCAATTTGGGGTTGATGCCTGTTGAATCAACAAACAAAAAATAGGATGATAATAGATAGAAATGTATGAGTGCAGATCTGTGAAAATATTCTCGATATATTTTTTGCCCAAAGGATTGTCCTCACTCACAATTATTTCAGAGCTCCAGGTAAGTGTTCTGTGCGTTACTTTCTGGAACCGACATGGAGGGAGCCAAGTAGCTCAGTGAGAGAGCACATACTTTGCTTGCAAAGGTTCCAGGTTCAATTTCTGACATCTCCAGGTAGGCTGGGGAATGCTCATCAGGGAAACTCTGGAAAGTCAGTGCTAGACAGTGTAGTCCAGGGATAGTTTGCATGGCATCTTATGGATGTTGTGAACTACGATTACCACCACTCCTGACCATTGGCCATACAGGCTGGGGCTGATGGGAGCTGGACTCCAACAAAAACTCTGGAGGGTACCACACTGGATACTCCAACATAGACAATACTTACATTGATCATTAGTATAAGGCAGGGATGGGGAATCTGTGGGCCTCCAAATATTGTCCATTCCAGCCACTATGGCTAATACTCATGTATGATGGGAGTTGGTGTCAACAATTAGAGAGTCACACTGCTTCCCCATTCCTGGTATAAGGCATTTTCGTGTGTTCCATCCATACTGACAAACAGGATAATCAAACAGAAGCAAAGGATGTGGAACATCAAATGAGAACTGTACCTTTTTGAGTCTTGTGGTACTCTGACTTTAGCATAAGGGGAGCTTGCATGTGGAAGACTTTGGCTTTCAGGGTTTTTTTTGGGGGGGGGGAGTGGAAGTTGGGAGGCAGTAGAAGTTACCGCAATTACCCATTATATTTTTTGCAAAAATAGGTATTTATAAGAGACTATCCTGCAGGTGGCGCTGTGGGTTAAAGCCTCAGCGCCTAGGGCTTGCCGATCGAAAGGTTGGCGGTTCGAATCCCTGCGGCGGGGTGCGCTCCCGCTGCTCGGTCCCAGCGCCTGCCAACCTAGCAGTTCGAAAGCACCTCCGGGTGCAAGTAGATAAATAGGGACCGCTTACCAGCGGGAAGGTAAACGGCGTTTCCGTGTGCGGCTCTGGCTCGCCAGAGCAGCTATGTCACGCTGGCCACGTGACCCGGAAGTGTCTCCGGACAGCGCTGGCCCCTGGCCTCTTAAGTGAGATGGGCGCACAACCCCAGAGTCTGTCAAGACTGGCCCGTACGGGCAGGGGTACCTTTACCTTTACCTTTATCCTGCTCTCTCGCCCTCTAAAATTTTCTTCCCATCCTTAATTGTAGGCAGATGCAACCCTATGCATATCTGTTCAGAAGCAAGCTGAGCATGACAAGACTTAGTCTTGGGTAGGTGTGTTGCAGCCAGAAAATGTTTCTATAGATAGGGTAAAAATCATGCGTATATCCAGACATATGCTTAGTGGCATCTTCTAGAACAGGGATAGGAAACATATATGGGCCATGGCTGCCAAGATTTTTTACCTTGGACTGTGCAACACCATGAAGCTGCCATATGGAAACTCACCTGCAGGCCAATTGTTCTGAGAAAAAGAAGGGAGGAAAGCTTTTCTGAGAGAACGACCTTGGCAGGCTCAGCGTAGCACATAAGCTGTGTGTTGATTACCTCTCTTCTACTTCAATATGCTTTTCTTTATGAAAACCATACTGACGGTTTTTAGCACAGCCACAGAACGCTTGGGTTTGATTCCTCTTAACACATGCATCTCGTTTTCACTTTGCAAACACACACACACACCTGCTCCCAAATCAGTATTTTGACAGCGATGGTGTGTTTGCATAAATTTATTCTGCAATCTTATGGAAATAGTGTCTTAAAACAGAAGTACAGTTGAGATTAATTTTCCTGTGGGCTTTCACTAAAATATGATTATGCAGTCAATATGCAGTAAAAGTATAGATGAACAGCTTACCATTATTACATCAAGAAAAGAATATGGGCTCTTGAAAGCAGGACTATTCATTTATTCTTTAGTCTTCTGACACATTCATGCTGTCCCTTATGTGCCTCTTGTCTTCAATTTGCTTGTAGGCCACAAAAGAAATGATGGCCACAAGGTGCCTTCAGATTCTTAAGGTATTGTCTGGGGTTTACAACTCAGCCTTCTTTTCATATGGACCCAATACTTCCCCAGGATATGTGCAAAACTGATGATCCAATAAGAGTCCTTAGGAATTCACTTAGAAATTTAACTGGATCTTTGGTAGCTAACAACTTGATTCAGGAGTTGTTGAAATGCAACTTGGGTGAGGGACTAGCTAATGTTTGCATAGATTTTCAAGACTCAGTTTTGGAAGTAGGAGATTACATTTAATAGGACTTAGGCACATGAGTGAAATCTGGACAGGTATTCCATAAGTAGTAATTTATAATCCTTTAACTGTAATGGTGGAATCATACAAGGGGAGGGGATTTTGTAGGCCAGGTGTTGGGAACCTTTGGCCTTCCAGATGTTGCCAAACTACAACTCCCATCAGCCCCAGCAAGCATGGCCAATGGCTAAGGTAAATGGGAGTTGTAGTTTGGCAACTTCTGGAGGGCAGGCTGTGTGAAGTGGTGCCATCAGGACAGGACTTTAGGGCAGATGTTGAGGGTCCTACTCTGGGGAATGAGCAGGGGGGCTCCCAAATGTAGCAGGACTAGCTTACCACATTTTGAAGTATGCATGCTACTATCAATTAAATGCAGAGATTAGAATTCCTTAAATGCACTACTGGCTATGTGGCAAACACAACTCTGTTCTCCAACCCCTTGTGCCACTCACAGTCTCTACCATCTGTTGCCTGAGGTGACTGCTTGACTCTGCCAAATGGTAGGGCCGGCCTTGCCTGAACTCTCCTTTTCCCACCTTGATCAACTATAAGCACCTGCACCCTATTGTTAACTCCCAGATATTGTTTGCACTAGACAGAGTAAGACTAGATAGGCATCAGGTGTGGTGTGCATGATTGCCCCATCTTCATGTGTAACAGAAACGGTTGGTCGTAATTCAAAACTGGCACATCAAGCCTGTGAAAGACCTGGAAACATTAGAAGCGTTGCCCTCACCTGGAGTGTCCAATTTGGCAAAGAACCTACAGCAGCTAATAGCCAGTGGAAAAATTTGTTTCATATGGTAAGTAATTCACATTGCCTACAAGGTTAACATCGGATTATACTTTCATCTTCAGTTTAAGTGACTTAAATTCTTGAACATATAAAACTATATGGAATACAGACTTTTACTGGAGAAAAGAGATCTCATTGCTGGGGATATGTGGAGCAGCAGCTGGTTTGTTTATGGCTTTTGTGTTTTTATCTCAAAGTGTGAGGTTGGGTTTTATGATTTAAGTGAAATGTTGGATGAGAATAACGGAGCAGAGACAGACCGACCCCCCACCTCAGTGTGTTTAAAGTTTAAAATTCCTAATGTCATTTCCCCAGCAACTATGATGAATATTTTATATAAATTACTCATTATTGGGCAGGGGAGAGACCTTAAGAGGATGGAATGTTATAAGGAACAGCTCTAGAAAACCCTGAGACATTTCTATATGCTTTGGATGGTTCCTTAAATAATTAGCAAATATAGGTTGTGTTTTTCATAATCTGTTGTGTAGCATTTCACGCCTCGTTTACCTATAGGGCCATGCATACAACCGTAGTACACAAAGCATATATTTAGGAATACAAAGCCCCTATGTGCATAGAACTGGAGCAAGGCATCTGTTGTTGGGGTTGCTCTGTTTTGGAAATTGATGCCAGCTCTTGGGTCATTGCCCATAAATATTTGCAAGTGTTTGGCGAGCATCCGCTTGCACTTTAATGGATGCTTCCTGTATTTGCATGATAATGGTAGTAGCACTACTTTGGATAATTGGATGAATAAATGAAAAACAGAGATAAACAAGGGTTGCTTTTCAAGTTGCTATTTAAAAAGAGATCAACCTCCCAGGGCTGTTTCTTTTCATGTCAATGGAACTGATGCTCAAGGAAAGTTTTCATGCCCTTCTCTTCCTCCCTGCAGCCACTGTGATCTCCCCGAAAGCTTCTCCAGAGTGAACTGGGAGGTTCTCCTGAACAATGTGGGATAGGATAGGACACAGAAGTGGGGGCTGCTGGGAAGGAAAGGATAGGTGGCTACTTATGCACTGCCAAAAAAGGAGGAAATGCATCATAAATAAAGATGGGGGCGGGGAGAGCAAACAGATTTGCATAGAATTTGCATATGCTATTATATACATATACAATGTAAAAATAATCCAAAGAGAACTAACAACTTCATCCACAGAGGGGAGGGGGGGGAACTGTGATTAGGTGAACTATAGACCTGCTTTGTCTGCTGTCTGTGTAGATTAACCATTGATGGAGACCTTTCATTCCATTAACTAGAATCCTAAACCTACTTACCTGAGAGGAAGCCTCATTGAACTCAGTGGGGCTTGCTTATGAGTAAGTTAAGACATGTATATGACTTAGTAACAGTAACACTGTTCTTTGTGAATAAACCACACATGTGAGCAGGGGCTCTCAGGGCTCCCGAGAGGCTCAGTCCCTTCCCATAATAAAAATTTTAAAATGACAAAACAAAAAACAAAAAGCTCTTTACTTCAACCTCAAAGTAAGAAATAAAACTGATCCACAGGAGAGTAACTTGTGAGAATTAAACACACAGATTGAATGTTGAATGTTTTTACCAAATCACATCCCTTCTTTGCTTGAATTTGCAGCTATGACAGTGTCACGTTTTGGCTAGATGTGCCTAAGAAGACATTGCAAATCTTATCAAATGCCAAAAAATAACAAGTGTCTTCATTTGAGCCCCCTTTTGAGATGATGCCCTGGGTCCAAACAGCCCTGTAGTGCCCTACCCCACCCCAAAAGGCCCTGCATGTAAGCCTTTGCAGAAGTTGGCCTCTGACATGTTATAAGTAACTGAGTTGTTATTTGCTATTCAACTTGCACAGTGTGTGATGACACTGTCACTTTAAGTGGATTCTGCAAGTTATTAATATGTATAAGAATAACACACAATCATAATCATGTAGCAGCCTTGTTTATTTGGACAAGGTTCAGTGGATTCTGTGTGGGAAACCTGCAGATTTTTATGCAAACTAAATACAGTTTAACTATCAAAATCATTATAACTAGGCCAGATGCTATGGCTGCCTGTTTTGGCACTTTGTCCTCTCCCCTTGGCCCAAGTGTATCCATATGAGCTACGTGTTATCAGGTAAATAATTTAAGTAGAAGAATCAGTTATGAGCAGAAGAAACGTATTAACCGTTTTATCCAACAATCCTCCGTCTCAACTCTTGTGCCTGATGTATGAAAAGCGTGGGGCGAACCCTTTTACTTCACTCTCATTTCATTAAACTCAATTGCAAAAATATGTGCTTTAGTCTGATAAATTCTGGTAGATGTTTCCCAAAATTGAATTAGAATAAAAAGCAGATAAATGACATAATGTTTTATTTCCTTTCTTATTTGAAAATTATAGTTGACATAACTGAATCTCATGTGATAGTTTATTAATTCTTCACTGGACTTTCAAGACCAGGAATTGTTTTTAATCTTCTTGGTGTAAAAAGTAGTATCATTCTTTTTTTGTTCTCCCGCTAACCACCACAAAAGGTTTGGAGTAGGTCATTGGACTGGGCTGATGCATTCTGATAAGAAAGTCTGTTTGGCACCAGGAAGATTATTTTGTTCTTGATTAGTTGAGTCATCTGGGACACTTGTCTATACAAGTGTATAGGAATGTGGGGTGGTTAAGTGATGATTTGAGTGCTATGTAATGCACATCTGACTTGCATGGTCTGAACTGGAAACATCTGGGAATTAGTGCTGTTATGATGCTCAGAACTGTATCATCTGTGTGGGAAAAGGACAGTTTAACGCACTGTAAAAGAAGAAGAAGAGGGGTATCTAAAAATCCTATTATTGATGGTGCTATCATGACTAATGAATGCAGAACTACACAGTTCTAAAATAATTAAAATAATAAGGCACAGTAGAATGTTGGAAATAAAGTAACATCCATGCATTCCTATAGCCATAGGTCAGTGGTAGAGCATGAGTTTTACATGCAAAATATAGGGCTAGGAGAGACTTCTGTCTGAACCCTGGATAGCTTCTGTCAGTCAGTGTAGAGCAGGGAGTGGGAGTGTGTTACCTGTGGATGCCTATGGAAGGTCTTGGTAAATATTGCCTCAAAAATTCACAGTGCATGATAGACCTTTTGGTCTTCCTGTTCAGATCTTCTGTCTGTAAGCAAGTGCAGCAGTGGCTGATATAGGTGCTTTCCCCTTCCAACTGATAGTGAGTTACATACCTGCACCATTTTGTGGTTCTCTTTTTCTGCTCTTTTAGACATGGTAACCATTTTGTGTTAGGCCATGTCCCCACAGCAGCTGTGACTGGCGCCAATGATACTTTATCAAAATTCCAACTGTGTCTGCTGACTCCAAAAGGTTACAGCAGAGAAAACTGTTCCCTTTCCAGTAAATATATTTTATGATATTTGTGCCAGTAGATAAAAGAGGTACACCTATCAATAGGATACTGATAGGTATGGTCTAGGTCACAACCCAGAGAGTATCTTTAAAAGCTCTGAAACCTCATTTGCTTTTGTGTATTTTCATTCATCGAAGCCTTCTTTGGAATTTAACTTGCTCTCCTTCCTTTGCTGAACTCATTGCAACAGTCTATTGTCAGTATCCACCTCTGCTTCCTTCACTTTTTTATGGTTGGCAAGCTTCTCCCAGACCCTGTTTTAGGAGATCCTTCCCCACCACTACCCAATTATGCTTTAATCTATTTCCAAACAAATATCTTCAGGATCTGAGGCAAGAACTCTGCATGCTTCCTACTCAAAGCAGTGATGGATGTTACATACTTAACATGTTCATTACATTTCAAAACCTTCCCTAATTGAAACAGCTCCTGAAACTTTCTTCCAGGGTATAATAAATGCTAGGATTTATCTGAAGCTTTATATTTTAATCCATTCTTGGTCTCATTGACTGTTTGACCTTCCTGAGAGATGCTGCAGTTGCTGCCAAGGTCAAGCAGGCAGGAGGGACTCTCACATGAGACATGCCACAAGATAAACAAAGAGAGGATTACTCTGTAAGACCAGCACATTTCTCTAAAAGGTCATATTTTATGTTGAATAAAAAGACAGCATGGGCACTGCTTGCAAGGAGCGTTCAAAGAGCACTTTAAAGCATTTTTACACTTTTAGAGGGGAAATACTTATTCACAGACATCACAAACCAGGTTCTAAATCCAAATTCCAGGAACAAGCTCATAATCTAAGATTTCAATTCCATTTGCCAGCTCTTCTTGACACATCACAGCCTCTTCCTAATTTGCCAGCATCCCAACCCTCTGAGTTTCACCTTTGTGTGTATGTCCATAAATTATTTCTACCTACACTGGTACCTCTGGTTGCAAACTTAATTTGTTCCGGAGGTCCATTCTTAACCCGAAACACTGCTTGTAACATGAGGTGCGCTTTCGCTAATGGCGCCTCCTGCTGCTGCCGTGCTGCCGGTGCGCGACTTTCGCTCACATCCGGGGGGAAAGGTCGCAGCTGGGAGCATCTACTTTCAGGTTAGCAGAGCTCGTAACCCGCAGCGTTTGCAAGGGGTATGGTATGTAACACAAGGTTCCACAGTATTTTCAAATGACGACATTGTGGTATTTTGAGATTAACTCAAATTAAATTGTGTGTGTGTGTGCATGCATTTCAGCAAAAAAATAATTCCTTTTTTATATATTTATTTATTTGGTTTTTCAGATTAAAATTTATAATCACATATCCAACATATAACATAGAAACAAGATTCCAAAGAATCTTCTAGACTTCTCTCCTCCCCTTTGTGGGTCCTATTCTTAATAATTTCCTCCTGCATCTTTTATAATAATCCAAATCTTTTAACTCTCAATTGTGTCCAAAATTCACCATTAAACTACAAGTGTTATTCCAATCCTACTAACGATTTTAACTGTTTACAATGGTTTTTAAGATAGATTATAAATTTTCCCCATTCCTTGTTAAAATTTTGGTCTTCCTGATTTCTGATTCTTCCAGTCATTTTAGCCATTTTGGCATAACCCATCAACTTGATCTGCCATTCTTCAGCAAAAATATTTCCATGAGACGTTTTGTTTGAAGGCATATAGTTTACCCACACGACTACCTTTAGGATCAAGGTGCTAGATCAATTTTAGACTTATTTTTAAACGTGGAGTTTTGTGTGTTTTAAGATTCACAATCTGCTTCAAAGTCATTGCCAAGAAGTAGGGCAAGAATGGAGAGCTAGTGTAGAATGGTGGCTAAGAGACGTCTGGTTTGAATGTGTAGTGTGCTTCCAGATGGGTATTTATTGTGAGATCAGTGGCAGACCTTGGCATCTCAAATTTCAGTGGCACCCTGTGTAACACCAAAATCTGGCACCCTATGCCTCTCAATTTCTGTTGGACCTTGTAGTTGTGGCATCTACTGCAGTGCCCCAGAAGCTCCCCTAAATCTGCGTTTGGTAAGATCAGTGCTTCTCATGCATGCAAGGGTGTGTTTTTTTCCTGAATCCACACAACATTGTTGGCATCAGAATACTACTCCCTCCCCAATTTAATCCAGATCTATCCTTTCCATAGGAAACCCTTTAACTAAAAAAAACAAAACCCTGTTGCCATTGACCCACTTGTGATATATGGATGACCTGGTGACTTCCAGCCACCATCTGAAAGAACTCAAAGTGGTGTTAGGCAATACCCACTCCAAGCAGTATTTGCAAAATGGGAGGATAATAATACTGATGTACCTTATGGGGTTGTTGCAAGAATTACAACTGGATAGGCATATGAAGTGCTTTGAACCCAGGAAAGTACTATACAGTCATACCTCGGAAGTCAAACAGAATCCCTTGCGGAAGTCCGTTCGACTTCCGAAACATTCTACTTCCAAAGTTCCGGCAGCCAATTGGAAGCCACGGAAGCCCCATCAGACATTTGGCTTCCAAAAGAATGTTCAAAAACAAGAACATTCACTTCCGGTTTTCGATCGTTCGGGAGCCAGAACATTCGACTCCCAAGGCATTCGGGAGCTGAGGTTCGACTGTACAAATACTACCTAGGACAATTCCCTCTATTTCTAATGTTTAGGCTGTGTGTTCTGTTGCTTATGTAGGCAAAACATCGCACCCATGCACAAGAGGAAGGTATCAGCAGGCTAGGGGGAACCCCAATGCTTACAAAAATACAAAAAACCCTGGTGAACACTTTCTTAAAGTGGAGAACCCCCAAAATTGTCCAATGAGATTGGAGAATGCTCTGCAGCCTTGGAATGCTGATACAGGATGGACAGAAAACCAGGACAGGGAGACAGACTAGAGCGACTAGAATCCTGAATAGTAGAACTCCACACTGCAACATTTTATTAAGTCTTTGAAATTGAACCATCCATCATTTTGCCATGTTTCTCCTGATGCACTGACCATACTACAGTTCTTCTGCCAGAATCCAGCTTCAGGACCATATGGAATCTAATCAGGCTCACCTATCTCTACCTGGCTTATTCCAGTCACAGTTGTACATAGCTTTGCATTGTTGAGGAAGCTGCGGGGAGGTAGCACCTTTGCTGTCAAGCTTTGAAGCAAAAGTATTACAAAAACCCTGAATGCTGCATACTTAGGCAAGCAGCATATCATTCCTCCCGCTAACCTTTTAAGAGAAGATCCATGATTTAGCATACAAAACGGATTACCTTTCACCCCAATTAATGTTATAATAATGAGTACCAAAGGCAGAAATAATCTTTTGCCACTTATTATAAAGTGTTGCCAGCACAATCCCTTAAATTCAAGGCGTAGGTCATCAGCAGCTCTGACACAGTGGCAATCACACAGCTGAGGTTTACACCCTCCCAAAGTTTTTAAATAAAATGGGTCAATTTAATTTCCGGCGCTATCGGTATGGTGCTTGGAATAGTGAAGCTCAAGAGTTGGAAATAGCTAGAGGTCTCTCAAATCTATTGAAAGTCACACACAAAGTTTCAGGCTTAAAATGTTATGGTCCCCCCCCTTTAAAAAAAGTAATAAAGAGTATTTAGTAAAGAGCATTTAGCCTTGAAACAGAATGGGGACAGCTTAGGAGGTAAAATTAACAACAGCTTGAGCTTTCGTAAACCCCTTGCAGTGGTTTAAAGGACCCACGGTAAATATTTTTCTCCAATTCCATTTTCAGGCTTGCCAAGTCAATTCCTGTTGTGCTCTCACAAGCACCGGGAAGGATTGTACAGCCATTATCCCCGTTGACACAGTCTTTTTGTCCTGTGCAATTCTAAACAACACACACACACACACACACACACACACACACACACACAGAGGCATCATTTTAATTGTTTGGCTTAATCTGATCCCCAGCCTCCTTTGCATTTTTTATTGCTACTGTTATTTATCTAATGAGTAATTATACTTGAGGGGGGGAAATAATGTTGGACGGCAAGCAGACACAGAGGGATACCTTAAATGCATTGACATATTGAAGCAAGGCTTTTAAGGAATGCCCTTGGACTTTCTCATAAAGGAGCAATTAGGCTGCCATTGGAGAGTCAGACTCCAAAGCAGAGGCATATTAGCTTCAAGCAGGAGTTCAGCAGTCAAGCCCGCACTCCCTTTGCTAATAAAAGGAATGCTGCTGCTTCAGAATATCCTGCAGTGAAGTGATCCAACTTGGCATCTCCAACAACTGACATTGTGTGGATTCAAGCCCCAAAGCCTGTCCTCCGTTCCAGGGCTCAGTTTGGGAGTGTATGAAGAAACAATAAAAACACATGTTAATGTGTCACTTATCCCAGCACTTTTCTCTAAGGCAGTGGTTCCTATCTGGTGGTCTGCAGAACCTAGGGGCTCTGCATAAGCCACCGAAGCGGTCCGGGGCACCATTCACATAACAAAAAGCTACCATAGAGATATGGAAAGTTGGGGCTTAGCTTTTGAAAAAGAGGGGGTCTGCAGTACTTAGTTAATTGGGAACCACTGCTCTAAAGTAAGGATGGACCCTATGATGACAATGATGATTTAAAACCCTTCAGCAAGTTGTTTGTGAATGATCTAAACCAGTCTTTCTAACCAGGTGCCCTATAGATGTTTTGGATAGGGGCTATTTTTCAGCCAGAACTGAGTTCCGGCATCTCTTGGAGAGGCATTCATGGTGAGTTCTGGTACCTCTTTTTCCAGAAAAATAGCACTGTTTGGGACTACAATTCCCACCAGTCCCAGCCAGCATGCAGGAAAAGGCTGGTCTAAACTATTTGAAATGCAACCAATAAGTTGTGGTAACCTTCCTCTCCCACTTGTGTCCAATGTCACAGAGCGCACAAAAATGTCAGATGAATGCTATTGATGGACTGAAAATGCATCATTTGACACTTCTATTTTGTCTCTATTTAGTGAAATGTAAAAGCATTCTATCAGTTTCTTGCTTCCACTTCCCATCTCCTCTGCTGGTTGTAAACCATTGCAGAGGTCATTTTTTTAAAAAGCGGGCCTTTTGCCCCCTGGCAGGCCTTTTGAATATTAGCCTTCAAGTTTTATCTTACCTGGTCAGCATTATTAACTACATCAATGACTGCTGCTGTTTTCCTTTGCCATTGCAGTGAAACCTGAGCTACTAATTGCAGTGAGCTAATTTGGCAGTGGTATATGCACTTCCTTGAAGGCATTAGTTAAAGTCTATACCTTTCTGTGCACAAAGAGTGCTTAAAAGAGAAAGCATACTGCCAGGGCAGCAAAAAGACCGACTCCTGTACCTTAATACCTAATAACATATCCTATAATTAGCTGGAAATGGGGATGGATAGATTGCAGCAAATGGCAGGAGAGCCTGTACCTTCTGCAGTGGCACAGCTCTGTAAAAATTGTAGGTACAATATTTATGTTTAAGGATGTGCATTGGATATACACTGGACTCCTAATGAACAAGGCAATCTGTATCACTTTAGGTTTGTTGGTTGGTTTAATTAGATTCTCCTCTGTCTTCAAGGCACCATATAGTCCTGTTGCAGCAATAGTGACTTACTGTTTCCTTATTAAATAAGTGGACTCATTTCCTCACCCGCCTCCCCAGCTTCTGTTAAGGTGAGAGTAGATAGTTGAGTTTTAACAAACCTTTCAGACCAAATTCTATAACGTGTTAGCCAAAACAATTTCAGGGACAGCTGTTTGCTCAGGTTCTGCTGTGGAATGTACTCAAATGATTTGCACTCCATTGATGAGCAAATTATGTACCCTCTTTCAGTAAGGGCAGCCTGTTGATGGCTCAGCTGTTGGACTGGCTCTTCTCCACTACACCCACCCAATAGGGCTGTGGTCATCTTTGCAGCACACTGCTCTATCCTTAGGGTGTGGGGCAGGGCTCAGCGTTGTTGGGCACCTACTGAGGCCCACACCCCAGGTGCAAGTCCTCTGACTCTGCTCTTCTTTGTCCTTCGCATCTCTCTCTTTCCATCTGCGCTGTATGAGTGTATGAGCATTGGGTAGCACAAGGGAAATGAGTGCAAGCCTCCATTTGGCTTCTTTTTTTAGGTAGAAATGTGGACTGGACACCAGGGGAAATGGCAGTTGAATGGTCAGTGGCAAGAGTGGTGAGAAAGAGGAGGGTCACCCAGGAAGGGGAGTCTTCTGAAAGTTTCTGGCCCACAGCAATGCAAACCCTGCAGCCAGGGGAGAATGACTGAACCAATTCCTGGGATGTAGAGCAACCCTTGGCTTGGTCCAGAAGCTGGTTCAAAATGCTGTGGCTAGACTGTTGGTGGGGACGAACTACCACCAGCACATAATTCCAGCGCTTAAAACCTTGCATTATATGCTCAAATGTATTGGGCCAAGTTCAAGGTTCTTGAATTAATTTAAAAGGTCCTTAACAACTTGGGTCCAGGATGCCATAAAGACCACCTGTTTCTTTATATGGTTCAGATGCATGGCTTGTATCCACCAGAAGCCATGCATTCATTGTTGTGGGTCTGATTCTGTGGAACTGCCTTCTGGCTGAGATCAGTCAAGTCCCCTGCATTCTGAGCTTCAGATGCCTGAACAATACAGCAGGCATCTTAAGGACAGTTTTCTGCTTTTATGATGATTTTGAATTGATCATATCCTCTGTATGATTTTGGTAATTTGTATGTACACCACTTAGAAACTTTGCCGATTAAGCTGTATATAAAAAGCTGAAATAAATGAAGTAACTGGTTTAAGTAATATTGACCATGAAGACTCTCTATGGATATGTACACTAGGTAATTTGTGTTTTGTGACTCCAAGTTTCTTAAGTTCAATGCTGATATCTCTCTTCCCTTTCCCCACTATGTCCCATGGCCTTGCAAACCTCTGTAGGCACTTCTGCATATCTGACTTTGTGACTATCTAGATCATTGTTGTGCTCTAAAATTTAATGAATTGTGATTATACATTAATCTTGCAGCAGTTTGTGCTTTGAAATG
Organism: Podarcis cretensis; assembly: GCF_951804945.1. Lineage (NCBI taxonomy): Eukaryota > Metazoa > Chordata > Lepidosauria > Squamata > Lacertidae > Podarcis > Podarcis cretensis. The sequence goes on along the minus strand of NC_137172.1, from coordinate 81,244,582 downwards.
GTTAAAACACCTGAAGTCTAATATTTGTGGTATACACATAGGATATGTAGGTATGTTGGGTATGTATTATATGTAATGTATTGTATTGTATTTGTTAACTGTTAATTGTATTTCTATGTAAATTGATGTATAATAAAGATTATTTAAAAAATCTGAATGTTTATCTAGCTGCAAGAGTGGATTCTGCTTATAAGAACAGACCATATATTGATGAATCACATGATTTGTGACATTAGCACATGCTCTGTAAGTTTTTATCATGAGAAGAGAGTCATTGGTACAAGAAAGAAGAGTTCCTTCATGAGCTCCTGTAATATATGTGACACACACAAGGTGGCAGAATGAGCATAGGGCTACCTAAGTAAAAAGAATGGAAATGCCGCAAAAGAAATGTTTCCCCCTTATTTTTGTTCATATTTCTCAAAAGCCAAGTGATTTCTAAATATGTAGAAAGGTGGATATGATTATTTAAGACTTCAGTCTTGCCAATCATCCCATCCTCTCCTAATAATTGGCAATTAAATGCAAATGTTCAGAGCTCACCGGCTACTTCTGGAAATTAATAACCCGGGCAACTACTCACACCCTCATTTTTATTGAAAACACGATTCTATCAACATATTGATTCTCTAAGTGAAGCTGAACTTTTCTCAGCTGAAGGACAGCTGCAAGAACATACCCCTCAATAACATTTCATTTTGCTTTATAGATTTATGGGCAAATTCAACCCTGATGTAAAACCAGAGGGTGTAACCCAAACAATCTTAATAGAGTTGTATTCGTTTACTTTGAGTATGAGTCTCACATTTATGATTAACTTTAATTCATCCATGTTGCAATCTACTTGTTTGGGCACAGCACAGTTGAGATTAAATCCATCCCTTTGTCATGTCCAATACAGTTACATTTTATGGAGCCAGCCCTGCTACTGGCCAGATGGACATCTAGCTAGAATAAACACAGTGCTCTGTGTCCTGCTGCAAGAATACATGCCAGGTTGATGCTCCCTCTTCTACTTTCCCTGTCTAGTTGTTTCAACCTTTGGGTAGGAATGGGAGTTAAGGTGTGTCCAACTGCATGGATGTGTTCAAACACTTCTTGCCCTCTAATGCTGTTGGGTCCCTTTTCCCAGAAGATCTCAGCCCCTTCCTTCTTCTACAACTGGTAATTTCAGTTAATAAGGCTATATATTTTTCATGCAAATGTTGGTAGTTTATAATGCATCCATACATTATGTTTTCATAAAAAAAATAAATCTGAAGCGAAAGCTTCATGGGCTAGAGCCTACGTTATTGTATGTGTGAAATACTAACCTTGGGAAATATGTGTGTGTGTATTGCAAAACAAAACAAAACAAAACAAAACAACAGGATGTCATATCCAACATGTAGTTAAAACTACAAGTAACCAGGGCACACATTTTAGAAACCACAAATTGGCACTTTAATTCTTAGAACCACATCTGCCAGAATTATCAATTATTGCTATAGGGATGCCAACATATCCAACAATGTTAGTAAAAAGAGAGAACTTCTGGATGCACACACTGGATACATTACCAGTGCGTGGCCTCAACCTCTTTGAGGATAATACCTTAGCTTCAATAAGTTAAACCCTTCTGAACTTTCCACCCACAAAACTCTATAACCACTACTTTGGAAACAGCATCATTTTTCTCAGAGCAACTGATAAAGGTAGAAGCCAAAATGTTATGTTAAAGCCCAGCTCTATTCTAAATATGTTGATGTTTCGAAAGCATTGCAGGGTCCACGATGCCTGCTACCTTGGCCTGTGTTGGGATGGCTCATTAGACTGCAACACTGACCTGTGAAGGAGAGAAAACTTCTTGCTGCAGTTGGTTGCAGTAGTCAAGAAATACTCTCAAGTCCAAGCACAATGGTAATATAGGGAGGTTATTATGCTACATTTTATTTAGGCCACATGAATGACAAATGGCCCCTGTCTTAAAGGCGAAAGGGTTTTTTTCAAAGCTGGAAGCAACAGTAAAACTTTTATCCACTTACCGAGTCAGCCTTTGAAGGGCAAAATAACTCTCATTAGACAACGAAAAGTCCTTTGATCACATTGAGTAGTCATTCCTTTCGCTTGCTTTTTCACTGATGGGATTTGGATAAAAATGCCTTAACTAGATATGATAAATGTACTGGGGTTCAGTGGCCAAGATCTTTACTCACTGCTCTGAATTCAAAGGGTTTCTCCATCTGAAATGTGAAATTATGCAGGCCTGACCCTACTCTTACTAGAGAATATGTGGCCCATGGAATGTGCTCCTGAAAATATTAATGGCAAAAATGTCAGGTATGTGTTCCTGGAGCAGCGTCGCTACATGTCGCCTGTTTCTGAGGGCATCTTGGAAATGCATTTACCTGTGCTAATGAGTAGATTATGAAATTCAAATGTGTTCTGTGGATGGTTAAATTCCTGCTGACTGTCATTAGAAAGTAGATGCTGGGTTTTCCCTCCCCCTCCTTTTAGCAGTTCATCCTATGTACAGCCACACAACTGCTTAGGTAGCATGTAAAATAAGGGTTCATCAAATGTATCTCTCCCATTGTACATATTTTACTTCTTTTTCCTAAGGAGCAGGAGGGATGGAGGAAGTATCTGTTTTAAATGGATTCATATATGGATTCTGGTAGTTCTAACACAATCAAGCTTTTTCTGCATTGGACTGCCCCTTGCGTCAAGTGTCTAAGCTGCCCGTGCTTTGTCAGTTTCCCCCTCTTATTTTTTAAAAAGCTTGGCTAATAATATGGAAAATTCTATGCAAAACATACATACATTATACAAGAACCTTGCTGTACTGTACTTATGCAACATACCTCTATCTTGATCTCTGTCACAGTTATTTGCATCCTTGTAGGTAATCTGTTCATGTACTGGATTGAATATGTGTATAATATGCATAGACTATTATACATATAACAGCACATATGTAAAATGCAAGAATTGTTCATATTTTAAGCGGAACTGTGGGAGGGAAGTGCTTCCAAGTTCACTGCCACAATGAGGACTATGAACAAGCGAGGCCATTTGGCATCAGACCCAGCTAGTACTGGAATGAAGCAAAGGTTTGTCCTTGGGGATTCTCTGTTTTATACAAAGGCTTCCTGGATGCCTGCCTGCTCTAGCACTCTCTCTCCTGACCTGGTTGGCATTTGGTGTTTGATGTACACCAGTGGCTGAGAATCACAAGTGAGGAAGAGTGCTGTTGGGCTCAGGGTCTCTTTGTGGGCTTCCCATGGACATCTGGATATCTACTGCGAGAACAGCATGGTGGACAAGATGGGCCTTTGATTGGATTCAGCAGGCTCTTCTTATGTTCTTATGGGCATCACACTAATAAGGCCCAAATTTAAATAACATCTTAAGAATACAATCTATTAATTTATCTGTTTCTTATGTTCTCAATCTGAATTCAGTTTGACACATTTCCATATCAGTTTCTGAACAAGTTGTTTTAAACTGTTTTTAATATTGTGTTTTAATTTCAAAACCCACTTTAGGGTGGCAGGAAATAAAGTAAGTAAGTAAGTAAGTTCTTATGAAAATTTGACAACATTTTAAAACAAAGTTCTCCTAAAACACACCTTTTTGCATGCAATTTTGTCCAATACGCATGTTTTTGAAAGCATTTTTTTCTTAATTTTTAATGAACACTTGGCCCTAATATACTCCCCTTTCACACATTTTTGAAGTTGGAGAACTGCATTGCAACATTTGTAGAAGTATGAGCTTTGAAGGCTAGCTGTGTTTCAGTTCACTTATTGTTTTGGGAAGCAAACTGAACCAAATTTCTCCCCCATCCCTACTCAACCTAGTTCTCTGGGAAAGGGCATGATACAAACGTTAAAATAAGTAAATATATTTGTCTAGCTGCATTACAGAATTAAGTAGAAAGATGCGAGCATTTCAAGTGTGAAATCACAACAAGCACAGAAACCTGGGTAATGGGCATGAAATGAATACTGTATTTTCTCTAAGATTGTACTTGAAGTTGCTTAATTTAACTATGGCAAGCAGTTTATTTTTAGATTATGGATTATTTCTCTTGATGTTCCCCACTCTTTTCTCACTGCATATGTACATGCTAGAGAACAGGCTGGCAGAATTTTTACCTCTGGCTTGATTCCTATCTCAAAACACAAGCTTGTTTGATTGCTGTGGTGTATCTTAAGACTCTTTAAAAGATAAAAATAAGTAAGCACTTCATCAGACTTCCTTGTTTGTTTTGCTTCAGAGAAGGGAGGAGAGGATAACCGTGGAAGGTATTTCCAAGCCAAGAGGCAATGGCAGTTCTAATTGTTCATGTGAAACTCTGCACATTTGTTGACAATGCTGCATTAATCTTTATCTGCAAACACGTTTTCGTGAAATGCAGGTGAATGCAGTCAGATAGATACTCCCAAGAGCTATCTTTTGATGTAAAGGGTTGGACCCGAAACAAAGCTAGAATAATCCAACACCGCTTTGCTGTGCTCAGTATTTGTCATACTAATCCATTCCTCTAATTTTATGTGAAAATCTTGGGATGGGGAAAGAGTGTGGTTGGCGCAAAGAGAATGACATTGGATTGAATCTAGTCATCCCTGAGATGGTAAAAGAGACTAGAGGGGAAAGAGGCAATGTTACTGGGAGGTACTGAAATGCTATCTCTCCCTCTCCCTCTCTTTCCCAACTGGAATATATTCTCCAGTGCTGTGCAACAGCTATCTTGACATAAAGAGGTGTCATTAATTTACCACATATATGATTTGTAAAAGCCAGCATATGGCCAATCAATTCATCCTTAAGACTGTGCAATTCATGACTGTGGTATGGAATTTTGTTGGGGAGGCAGTGGAAATATGACCAGCAGGATAGGTACTGTTATTGTTGACGCAGAGAAAGAAAAAAGTAAAAAACAAATTCGGGGGGGGGAATCAAAAGATCTCCTCTAGTTCCATTAGAACAGGGACTTCTGGACTATTTGTCTGTCTAAAAGGTTCAGGAGAAGGTACATGCTATAACAGATTATGACAGATTTTACTTTGAGCAGCAATATGTGATGCATGCATTATGAGTAAATACTGTGAAAATGTAGTATAAGATGTTAGCCTTTACAGTTTTTGAATGAGCCAGTCACGCTTTGTTTTAGTATTGATAAACCAAATGCTTTGAAATATGGTCCAGAAACCTGAACCTCTAACCACCAGGAAAATATCTCTAATACTTGCTCAATGTCGGGTGGGGAAAAAAAAACCCTTCAATCAAATCCAAATTAATCTGCTCTTTTCCACCCTGTTTCCTGCCCCTTTGGGAAAAACAGCAACATTTGGAATACACTCCCCCCCCCCAATCTAATTTTCAGTTTTTCTGTAAGATGGTCTCATGTAGAATGGCTTTGCAGAATTTGGTTTTTCATCAGCCAATGTGGCTTCACTGGTGTAATCTCAATGCAGAGGCTATGATAGGGTTGCAGGACTGGCTCAAGACATTGTGCTGCTTCAGGCAAAGGCCAATATGATGCCCCTCTAGCATTCCATGTAAATAGGATGATAGAACTAGTAGATGAATCTTCCTTGAATACTGGTTTGTTTCCCTGCAACAACTGAGGGAGGCAGGCTACTTCAGAGGGCACAGAGGAGGCTGTGTTGCCCACACAGCTGTGGCCTCCAGCACCTCCAGCATCTACGTCTTGAGATGGATGCTTAGCTCAGGCCTGAGGGGTGGGAGTCAGTAGGAGGCATGCCAAACCCATAAAATGAGTTCATTCAAAGAAAAGCCTACAGAATGACAGGGTGTTTTCTGCTTGTCCTTAAAATGGCTAGATGGGTGCCAGAAGGTAAAAAGCTTTAAATGTTTTAAAATTAGATGATAATAGTGCCACATCATGGGACGCAGGTGGCGCTGTGGGTTAAAGCCTCAGTGCCTAGGACTTGCCGATCGAAAGGTCGGCGGTTCGAATCCCTGCGGCGGGGTGCGCTCCCGCTGCTCGGTCCCAGCGCCTGCCAACCTAGCAGTTCGAAAGCACCTCCGGGTGCAAGTAGATAAATAGGGACCGCTTACCAGCGGGAAGGTAAACGGCGTTTCCGTGTGCGGCTCTGGCTCGCCAGAGCAGTGATGTCACGCTGGCCACGTGACCCGGAAGTGTCTCCGGACAGCGCTGGCCCCTGGCCTCTTAAGTGAGATGGGCGCACAACCCCAGAGTCTGTCAAGACTGGCCCGTACGGGCAGGGGTACCTTTACCTTTACCTAGTGCCACATCAGTGTGCTTTACAGACCAGTGAGAACAGTATGGGAGTTCAGCGGGGTATGAGTTTGCTGTCCCACTGCTGGGAAAAAAAGATCCCTCTTGAGAGAAGATGCTGGGAATGCACGCAACAAACGTGCATTTATCACACTGAACACTGAAGCCTTTTCTTCTGGGCAGTAGTGATCCAGGTGGCAGAGCAATTTGTCTTTGTGCTTGGTTTTGGCCTTTGTGTGCAGATAAAGCACATTTCTTGCTCATTTTCATATCCACGTGTCTTTCTTGGGTGGCTTGAAATGTGGACCTGTTGAACACAAATCTGTTTTAACTGTTTTTAATATTGTATTTTTCAATTGTAACCTGCCCTCTGACCTCATGAGGGGCAGATAAGAAATAATAATAATAATAATAATAATAATAATAATAATAATAATTATTTCAGGGCTCGCCATGCATTTCTTCAGCCCAGCTTCCCTAAACCTGTCTCAGGAAACCAGTGGTGTATGAACTCCTGTAGTTCTACAGGTTACAATTTTCAATAATTGTTAAAGTGAAGTCTTGGAAAAACCTGTGGTTTTCTCAGGGCTTTTTTTCAGCTGGAACAAACCAGAGTTCAGTTCCAACACCTCTCAGTTGCATGCCATTGCCATTATAAGAGAACCGGGGAGGCGTTCATGGTGACTTCCAGCACCTCATTTTCTAGAAAAATAGCACTAGCTTTTCAAGCCCTCTTCTCAAAGTAGCTCCAAACAGAGAGGTAAACATGTAGAGCAGGGGTGGGCAGGCTACATATCCTGCCCCTGCCTCAATATCATATTGGCGCTGCCTCAAAATTTGTGCTTGGGGCGGAACTTTTGCAATGGGGAGGCTATGCACAGCAATGGCATTATACAGTTCACAACTAGGCTAATTCTTCCTGGTCCCTGACAACTCTAGGATCCCTACACTGATAATGCCGGCTCCCTTCGGTTGGTTTCACCTTAGTCATCTTAAGGGCAGTTTCAAACAATTGTAATATCTGCTTCAGAGTCTTTCCTGGGATAGTACATTGTTCATTGGTGAGGATCAGGGATGAGTGAATCTATCATTTACTGTTCCTCTTAGTTTCTCATTTTTCCAATCTTTAGTTCCCCCACATTTCCACATCAGTTTAAGGTTTTTTTTTGTCCTCATGAAAAATTGTCAGTATTTTAGTGTGAATTTCTCCTAATATATAATGTTTCATATGCATTTTTTCCTAATATACATATTTTTCCAAAGAATTTCCTCAAATACCAGTTCTTTTTGCATGCTAGTTTCATCAACATATGTTTTTATTTATGCGCTGTACCGTAATAAACACATTTTTGTAACCATTTTTGGTTGGAGAACTGCATTGCAAAATTTGGAGATGTGTGAACTTTGAAGGAATTCTTTGTTTTCAGAAAGTGCAAGTTAGGTAGGTCCACCTTATATGTGAAATGAAATGAATTTCTTCTTTCAAGTTAGGATGCAGCAGAAAAGCCCACCTCACCCTCCTGTATTTGCTACTGGAGAGTTTAGCCCTCCATCCTGCCCTATAGTTTGCTGAGCATCATTTATAGTCCACAGCAGGGGCAGAGAACCTTTCTCAGACTGAGGGCCCCATTCATTTGTATTTCTAAGCCTTACATCACAATAACATATTTATCTCGGAATACAATTTGTAAATCTTTTGTATTGTGAAACAAACTTCAGGGGGATTTTGTGTATTAATGCAGATCAAATATGGAAATGGATGCACCCTAGGAAATATTTCTACTGAAGCATATGGGGAATGTTGTAATATTAATCCTGATTAGAGGCAGTTTCTGATACAGATAAGAGAAAAACATGCTATCTGGATTTCCTTTTTCTTTTCAGACCTACTTTTCTCCTTCAGCTCTGATCGAGGAGGACAGAATGAAGGGCAATATTTGCAGTCTATGGGTGGGTTGCATTGTCTGGTGCTATTCCCACTGAAGGGTGCTGGAGTGGCACTTTGTGGATCACATTCTGTCCACAACATTCTCTCAAAGCCTAACTCATGTGCCTTGAAATAAATCATCTAAGGGTGGAGCTTTTACAGCTATTTTTACAGCTCATCTACTTATGCAATCTCCTCACACCCTATCTTTAATACCTTAAATGAAATTTCTCCTCAGCAAAGGCAACAACGGAACTAAATAGTGCAGGATGAGCAAGTGACTGATATGCCAGAATAACAAAAACAAGAGCATTAGGAGAAGTGAATGGCTGAGAGATCTGCAGATATCTGCTCTCTGATTAATGGTGGACAAAGGGAGACCCCAGGTTGATGTCTGTTTGGAACAGAGAGGCAATTTTCTGTGATCCCTCCTCCCCCTACAGTCCCCCTGCCATCCCTAAATCTGACCCAGAGGTCTGAGACAACTTCTAGAGCAGACTTTGGGGTGCACAGGCAAATTTCTGGGGTGGGGAGAGGGGGGTGGAGAGAGAGAGAGAGAGAGAATGACCTCTTTCTCTGTTCTGTTGATGGGTGCTTCCCATCAATTGAATGCCAGTCAACTATGGACTGAATTTGATGGCCTCAGACTGTGATGTGGTTTATAACTATGTACAATAAGTAAGTAAGTACAGTAGATAGATAAATAGATAGATAGATATAAATAAATAAATAAATAAATAAATAAAGCCAATGTGCATTAAAAAGCCCTATGTAGTCTTTTGAAATGATTCTACCAGAATATGGATCATTTGTTGCTGTTGTGGGCATCCGTCTGTCTTGAGAAACAATAGAGTGCACCTCTGAGGATGAAGTCAAACTGCTGGAAAATCACAGTGCCTGCTGTGGCTGTAGAGACTGATAACTTGTAACTGCTGCCTCCCATGTTTTTGCTGCAATAGCAGCAGCTGTTTGATAAAGGTGGTAATTTATTTAATTATTAAATAAATAAATAAATAAATTTATATACTGCCCTTCATCAAGAGATCCCAGTGCAGTTCACAGAATAAAATACAACAACAACAAAACCACCACCACCGCCAGCCCTTTATCAGGGAGTTCCAATGTGGGTTACAATAACTTAACACTCAGAGTTAAAACAGATTACAGTCACGGGAATAGGTTGGCCCCTGAAAACACACATCATAGGCATCAGGCAGTAAAGAGTTGCATTTTCATCATTTGTCGAAAGCTGTATAGTGAAGAAGCTACATGAACCTCTGTGGGGAGGGAATTCTACAACTTAGGTGGTGCCACGGATAAAGCCCTTTTCTGGGCCACCCCTCACAACAGAAATTGTGGGACTACCAAGAGAGCCCCTTCTGCTGATCTTAACACCTGAGAGGGGTGTGTGTGTGTGACTCTCCAATATTTGGGGGCTAACTTGTTTAGGGCTTTAAATGCTAGTGTGGCCCAGAAATGAACTGGCAGCCAATTATAATAATAATAGTACAGTTCCCAGGAATCGTTGAGGTGGGGAAGGAATGTGCTTTAAATGCATGGCGTGCACCCAGTGTAACACAACTACTTGTCTGAAATCTTTTTTAAATATCTTTAGCAGCTGGGTGTGTTACCCTCCATATTGGGTGGAGGAGGATCTCCCACTGATCTCAGTTTGTCTGACTAGCATGAAAACTGTATAAACGGCACACTTAGCACTGGAGTTCATCTGCATGAACTAGGCAACAGCAGTATAATTTATATTCTAATCCACAAAGTCTCACGTCACGTTGGCATAGTGCCAACCCTTGGTGTGAAACGGCTTGCAACTTGCTCTCTTCCGTCTGGGCCTCATTACCCAGCCTCTTCTAAATAACCGGCATCTTAGCCCTGCACATTAAGACATAGAAAGTCACTGACTGTGAATCAGAACTGATGTGACTGTTGCTTTGTGTAAGGCTTTAGATGTTTTCCTAAAGGGATTACCACTCAGCCATTAAACAGTGTTAGAAATGCTGATGTCACTCAGCAAGTTAAGGAGAATACATATCCTTACAATCCCAAAGAAAAAAAGCACACCATTTCTTTGGCTCCATTTTTAGCTTTCTCTTCTTGTTAGGTGGAGGGAAAAAAATCCACCAGTAGCTTCAACAAGGAAGAAGTAAAGACTGGATCTTTCTTTCTTTCTTTCTTTCTTTCTTTCTTTCTTTCTTTCTTTCTTTTGCAATGAGTTCACTGAAACTTCATTATACTTTTCCTGATTGTTACTGGGGGAAAAACACTTTTGCTTTTGCAAAAAGCAACTGCATGGGTACGGATTGGTGCTATTCTTTAAAAATCCTGACCAAGCAAGAGCCTTGGTCAACTGTAGCATTCCCCAATGGATTGAACTCTTGCCCTTCACTCTATTATCTCCCCCTGCCTGCTGCAGTAAGCATGATTTCAGGTGTGCTGGTCAGCACAACAGAAAGGAGGAGGTGAAAACAGGCTGTAGAATAAACAACAACTGATCTCTCTCTTAATCAGAGAATGTAAAGAAGCCAATTTCTAGGTTGCAGCAGACAAACCTAGGTATGACGCATCAAACCAAAATGTCTGGGTCTGTTGGAAATGCAACACCAGAGATCAGCCAGTTTGTGACTTAAGGGTAATCTGTTATCAGTAAGTCAGCTAACCAAGAGCAGTGGTGGTGGTGGAACTGTTGCCAGGCAGAGTGGCCTGATGTTTGCTGCTGTACTGTATGCCATGATTGGCTGTGCAGTTCTGAGGGAGCGTCTCCTCTGTATTTTTAGTTGAATGCCTACTTGCTATGTTCAAGGCCTCAAGACAAAACTTCTCTGTTTATTTCTTCTCAGATTGTACACTGCTTTTGTTTCATTTCCTCAGAAAAATGTTATTGGGATTTGTTTTCTCTCTGGACTCTATATTATTTAAGCACTTTTGCAAACATGGAGTTCCAGTTGCTGTATACTGCTTACTTGAGAAAAAGTTTCTATGAGCTTCTAAGGTGGACAGATATAGAAGATTCCAGCATCTTCCGTAGGAATGTCTACTGGACTTGGATATATGGTCTTTGTAGCAGTGCATTCCCTTCTGATCTAGTCTCCTGCAAAGAACTATATAGATGGTCCAGTGAGCACTGACTAGCCTCTTAGTTTACCTTCCCAATGGCTGCTAAATATGCATGAAACACTTCTAAGGAACATTCTTCCCTGTAAGCGAATGGGGTCATTTCCAGAGAGAGTAAATGATATTGCAAATGGGAATGGGATTTGGCTCACCAATCTGAACTCATGTAGAAGTGATTGTGGTGATCACACACAAAATGGGATAGAATTCATTAGACAGTCTTTCTATACAGTCTGTGGTTGTATATAAAAGTGTGACTTGGCTCTGTTTATGGAAAAAAAGAGAGATTTATGTGTTTATGTAGCTGACAGAATCAAATGATGTGCCAATTTCTTTTCTTCTTCATCGTTTCAATTGCCACAAGTGCAGTTTCTTTTTAATTCCATAGGATAGCTTGAAAATGGGGGTAATATACCCAAGGTAACACGAGTACCATTATTTTAATTATGTTTAACTACAAACGAGTGCAATCATGCTCTAATGGGAAGCATTCAAGTATCTCCTCAATAAGAGATTTAGAGACAGTAGATGTGATCATAGTCTTCTGTGGAGTGAAGCGTTCCACCACTGAACATAAGCAAAACTGCAAAAAAGCTCAGTCCCCTTTCAATTAAATAGTCAATGAATATGTTAACTTATAAATATCATTTATTTACCACAGAGTTGATAGCACCTGAAGAGAATTTCCACAATGCAACCAATGCTTTCCTACTTTTTAAGCTTTTCCTCAAAACGTCAATAACACTATTAGAATAATGCAACTTTAAATTGTAGTTTCTTATTGCCACAGAACTCTAATGCAGCTCTTGAAGGGATTTAATGGGGTATTGTGTTAAACAGCTAATGAAACGAGTGAAAATGACTCTATACATTGCATACATATGCATGAGAAGCGTATTCCCTCACACTCGGTGCCTTAGCACAGAATTTCCTGAGCACACAATTCATTCTTAAAACAAGTGTGGAACTTAACTTTAAAAGGCTTCCTAGATTGCCCCAAGAATCTCACCCAGAATCATACCTTTGGCGAATTAAACAATTGATAGCTTTTTATGCTATGTGTGGGTTTTTGTTTTGTTTGGTTACTATGTTATGCATTTCTGTGTTTTTATATTGTAAACTGCCCTGTGATCCTTGGCTGAAGGACGGTATAGAAATGTAATAAGTAAAAGCTAAATAAAACCTCATAATATGTGCCATTCATTCCAATATAACACTTCAAACTAAGCATAGTATTTGATATCCTGCCTACTTATATTTCTGGCCCCACGTGGCACTGGTATATGATGCCCCCTAAAATGGTTGCCCAGAAGGAAACATGGCCCTCAGGCTTTAAAGGGCTCCCCATCCCTGTTTTACATTGCTTTGGTAAGTTTGTAAGTGAATATGATCTTATGCAGTTGCCTTAACTCACATTCTCCCTTCACCATTTAATATGCCTGTGTGCTTGGAGACAAGCACAGATTTCACCTTCTCCCTGTGTGAAACCCTGATAAGGTATGGGTCTCTTCAGAGTAGTGTCACTGATTTGGAAACATGGGCTTGTGGAAGAGCTGAGGGGATGGGTGACAGTCAAGACCTTATCAGGATTACACAGCAACTTCCTGAAATACGTTCAGCTCAACTCCAGCTGCCATAAAATACTCAACCTACATTTTGACATGCAGTATAGGTGGCCCTCAATAATGGAATCATATGAAACTTGTAATGCTAGAGAAGACATAAGAAACACTGATTTTGTGCAATTTTGTGAGCTGGTTTTTGTTCACGCTTCTTCATCCAGAAAGCCTTCTAAAACCCACCCCCTCCCTTTCCAGTAGCAGGAGATTGAGAAATGAGAAAAAAATATTTCACTGCTTGCTAACCATGACTGCCAGTCATTGTAATGTGTTGTTGTCTTGTGATTGGCACCCCACTACTTCTTCCCTTAGTTGAAAAGGATTTTGGCTGCCTCATTCCTGAGGGCACCACAGGGTCACTTTAAGAGTCAGGCACATGATAGCTATAGCGTCAGAATTCCTATACTTGGAGAAAAGCAACAACACCAAGCCTTTTCAGATAAATGAAGCAGTTGTCTGTGATGAAGATGTCGGTTTCCACAAGGTTAGCACACCACCCCCACACAAACCTTTTCTGTTTCAAACACTCCCCAAAGCATTGGGGGAGCCTACTAACATTTTACAGACCTTGGGAATTCATTTTGTCTTCATATGTTCTTCATTCCCTAGGCATAGGATGGAGCTCTATAAATTAATTGTCTGTTTCTGTAAGCAGCCCCCAGTGCAGATGGAGGTTTGATTAGCATGTGTGTATTCTGCTGACGTCTGTCCACTGCCCCAGCCACTTTGACAAACCCAGCCACAGTGTGGCATAGGCTTCACCGTCATTAACATTCTTTAGCTCTCCAGGAAATATACATGAAAGGCTAGCATTTCCATTAGGCGAGGCAATGCTTGCAGGAAATAAAGACTGACATATTCTCACTGGTAACTGAAGCAATCCAATGTCCTCCAAACAGAAAGTCATTTAATGAGGGAAGGCATGACCTGGCTTTAGACAGCTAATGACTGCTCTGTGTACAGAATATCTCCCAATGGAGCAAAAGTTTATTGGTATGAAAAAACAATCCTCCAGGTTGTGTGTATATATATATATATTTTAAGGGTTATTTTGGTGCTTCTCATAATCATGCTTTCATACTTCAGAACCAGAATGTTGTTTGTAAAAGTAATTGAAAAAATAGCTGCCCACAAAGTGCTATTATTTTACAAAAACACACAAGCATTAAAAAATAAACAAGTCCAGCACAATAGTCTTGTACATTGATCACATTTTAACTTCAGTATTGTGTGCTAATATATTGTTGTTTCTCTACCAGATTTGAAAAAATGACAATTATTTGTACTCCTGACAACCCTTCCTTCCTTCCTTCCTTCCTTCCTTCCTTCCTTCCTTCCTTCCTTCCTTCCTTCCTTCCTTCTTTCCTTCCTCTTCTCCCCAAATGGCCTGAGTATGTTAGTAATTGTTTTGATTGTTAGTGGTCTTATTGTTTAATTGCCATTTGTTGTGTTTTAAGTTATTGAGCAGTAGAAAGATATAAGTGTTTAAATAAATGTTTGTGGGTATCTATCTAGCTACGGCCTGAAACCTACTCTACACCAACTGAAAGCAGTTCTGGATTTCAGTCTTTCTCAGCCTTACTTGGAGATGTTGGGGATTGAAACTAGAACCTCTTGTGTGCAAAACGTGTCCTTTAAATGTTATTACCTCAAATGCTTTTGAAGAAACAAAGTCATATTTGGAAGTGCTCTTGTGTGAACTGAAGGAGTCTTAAGCCATATTTGGATATTTCCCTTCACATAATTACAGTGCTATGATGTGTGTGTGTGTGTGTGTGTGTGTGTGTGTGTGTGTGTGTGAAGGCATGTTTCCTGGCCCCACAGGGGTGGCATGTCCCATTTCACCAGCTGAGGCAAAATGGGCATGTACTACTTCCTGCCCTCCTGCTACGCTGCAGCCCCCACTTACGCTGCATGCCGGAACCCCCCTCACCAAACTTGGCAAAAGAGGAAACGCTTCACAAGGAGTGAAGAAAATGAGCAGCAACGCTGTGTGCTGGAATGCCCTATGGCAAGAGGGGGCTTTCTGCTGGCAGCAGAAGCAGTGGGGCAGGTGGGATGGGGCCTCTTGTTCTTCCACTGCCTGAGGCAGCCGCTTCACCTCGCCTCATGGGCCAGCTCTGTGGCCTCAGCTCCTCTGCCACATGCTTGTTGGCCAGTCCATGCGCCTCTCACTTGTGTGATGGGGGATGCCGTAATAGGGCTTTACTTCTGAGTAAATTTGCATGGGTGGGGGGATGAGATAGAAAATAGCATAGGGCTCCTGCATCTGTAATAGTTGTGTAGAAGGGGGAAGTTGAACGGGTGTAGCTTGCCATGTTGGCTATACCAGCTAAAATTCTGTCTTCTACAAAAATATTAAATTTAGTGCCTGGTCTCTTTTACATCTGGCTACTCTAATACATGGGGAGATAGTAACATATATCCTGGTCCTTGGGATGTAACATCTCCCGTTTGTATTCTGTTTGACTACACTATTCATGTTAAATAAATGCAGTATGCTAGTTGAAGCAATGATGGGTTTGCCAAGTACTCTGTTCAAGTGTTGCAGGTTTAACAGTTTTTGAGTTGTTTTCTTTTTTTGGGGGGGGGGGGGGGTAACTTGAAGTCCTACAACTACCTGCAGTCAGCTTGAATTTGTCCCATCTTACATGTAACTGAGAAATCCCTTTGGTTTTCAGTAGAGGACTAGATTTGCTTGGAAGATTTTGACACTTATTTTGGAAAAAAGCTTTACAAGATATAGTTCCAACATGATGTATCTAATTCCTGGTTCGCCAGCTTGCTCCCTTTTGCTAGGTCTTTAATCTGCTCTATGTGAGTGAACTGTGTTTTACAGATCAAGTGAATTAATGCACTAAGTTCTCTGGTGGTGGATTTCAATGCCTTCATGTACAGAGAACTTGCTCGTAAAGCGTGGGACATAAAGGAAATGTATAACAGACCTCCATAAAGTTAAATCTCCTAGTACAAGTAAACTCTTATCAATGGTAAGCTTTAAAGAGCCATCTCCAGAAGCTGGACTGGATTGAAACTTCAGAATAACTCTTATGTTCTAAGATTTACAGTCCATTAGGAGATCTATTTAATATTTCCTTTCCTTGGCGCCTAATGGCCCTTTAAAAAAATGTGAATGCCTATTAACCACAAAAGTGACTCATAGCACTTTAAAAAGTGGATTATTGCATGCAGTGGGACAATGACAACTCCTGGTTCTGCTTCTCTGTTATAATACTCCTTTGAAGTAGTGTTCTAGCGATTTGTATGTTCACAAAGGAAACCATCGCTGACATCTTGTTTGAGATAGACATACCTGTTTAGGGCATGGTTGGGGAAACTTTGGCCTTCATTTTGTTTGTTTGTGCAGCTTTAAGCATAACAACTACGTTAGCAATCTGGCCCACTATCTTGCATCTTCCATCCACAGTCATTGTGGGGCAAGGAAATGGTGGAGAATATTCAGGTAAAATTCTGCAAAGTGATCTTCTGGGGGGGGGGGGGAGAAAAAGGAAAGGTCAGACATTTTCTCTGAGGAGTATCATCCTGGAAATGTTGACTCGGGTTTAGTAGTACCAGAGAGGAGAGCACAGCAGATCCTGGTTCACAGGTGTGCTGCTTAGGTTGCAGTTCTTAGGTTTTCCGGCAGTCTCAGCTAGCGAAAAAGAGCCTCAGTGGGGGAGTCCTCTGCTTCAAGCCAGCTGAATGCCCTGAAACAGGGTGTTGTAGGGATGGGGCCTCAAAAACCCTCAGGCCTCTCTGCTGTGCCAGCCCTGAAACTGATGCACCCCTTCTGGGGCTATGCATGTAATGGTGGTTCTGTCACTCCAGTTTTCCACAACTGCTGTTAGCTTGCCAAGCTATGCACACCTTCACGTGCATGGATTACAGCGAGACTTGCATTTGAGTTAGCATGCAGTGAAATTGGGCTGTCTTGTCACTACACTGCATTGGCTTCTTAGTGGCCCAGCACAATCATAAAACTAACTTCTGTCAGTAATGGGGCCATTGCATTGTTTGACTTTTTTGCCATCACTTTCATTTTTTTTTTACAGCAGCAATGAGGCCTGTAAAGAAGGAAAACTGAGCTTTAACAACAACTTGGATGAATCATTATGTAGCAATAACTTGTAACACTCCTATTATGGCTTTTTTCATTTGCCGGGTAAAATATTGTTGCCGAAAACCCGATTTCTAAATGCATACACTTCCATTATTAACACATCGGTTTGTTTCAAACAACTTCCCTATTAAAAAATACCATTTTGCAAGATCAGACTTTGGCAGAAGTTTTGAACCCCCAAATTTGAACTGAGACAAATAAAATGAGCCTTCTCATTTGTTTGCTTGTGTCTGTGGCTATGTATAGTGTGCTTTTGTTTGATCTAAGTGATGTTAGATTAAGGCTTTCGATACTGGCTGAAATTCCAGCTAACTGTAATACACAGACTGAAGTTATTCTTTTTTCTAAGAACTGAGGAAAATAACTCATATGGTTGCCACCCTTATTTCATAAGTGAGTTCTGACTAACTCTTGTGTATCTGTATTTGTGAAGCCCTGAAAACATAATGAAGCTATTTCATTAAAATGCATCATTTGAGACTAAAGAGATGTCTGAATCTCTTTGGAAAATGTCTCTTTTGAACATTAATAGGACAACAGGAAGAAATCCTTCAAGATTTCAATAGAAAGAAGATGCTTGAGCCTGAAGGATCAATGTTATACAAAGGTTGGATGCAAGGTATTTTTTTCCAGCTTCATTAGTGACTTGGAAAGATGATATTGTTATAGACACATCTGAAGTTCTTAAGAAATGGCTTGCATTTATGTATGGTTTGTAAGAAGAATAGGAATACATGTATGTGTTTACTTTGTGCACTCCATAAATAAAAAAAAAGTAAAGTAAAAGAGAAGGAGAAGCTCAGCTGGTGGTAGTTGCTTTGACCTGTTTTTGAAAACATCTGGAGATGCTTCACATTTTCTTCTTTAAAGTATAAGATGAAGGCAGGATCATTGTGATGACTCAAAGAGCTGCCTGCCTTCTCCAGAGTACAAGGAGGAACATGCCTTTTCTTTCTTTTCCTTTTCTTTTTACAAATAGCAACTTGAAAACATTTGTAGCTATTAAATGCTCTGGGAGCATCTGTCTCCATCCTGCCAACAATGATGACTGGGGAAAATGGTATCTACAGCAGTTTGATATATGCCCTTCCAAGCTCTTATTGGCTTGTTAATAAAATATTCTGTGCTGCGCACTGATATCTCAAGCAGAGGTCACCTAAAATGAACAGTGATGGGTCGTGTGTGTGTGTGTGTGTGTGTTCTACTCAAACTTGGATTTTAAGTAGAATACCCTGTATTCTGCTCAGACTTGGATTTTAATCTATTTTTTCTTAATTCCTCATTTATTTAAATATACTCTCCCCACTCTCTTAATGCATTTCTACTTATATTTAGACTATTAAACCTTGGAATGTCCCCGCTTTTCTCTTTCTTTCTTAGGGGCTGGATTTGGCCAATTACAAGTTGCTGCTGGGAAGTCCGCAAGCAGGACATGAGTGCAATAGGTCAATCCCCCTGAAAAGTGACTAGAAACTACAATGTAAGTCTTTCATGATTCCATCAAATTTATGATGGTCACTTGAAATTTCTGTACATTTTGGCCACCTGCGTATTGACTGCAAGCTGTATGCAGTCACTTCCAGGGATAGGGTTTGGCTTTTTTGCCTGCCATTCAAAAGCTAAATTTTTGGTCAAGAACATAAGAACCTTCTGGATCAGGTCAAAGGCATATTTAGTGCAGCATTCTGTTCTCACAGTAGCCAACGGGTTGCTGATGGGAACGTTGGACTTGCGTTTGACCGAGCGACTCCTCCAGAACCGCCTCTGACAATGTTTAACGACCTGAGCCTCTGATAAGGCTCCAAGCACATTCCCCCATTACGCAGAGTATCCAACACACAGGGAAGAATGAAATAGGATGAGCTACATGGCTAAAGAGTTTTATTTCTCTCTACGCAGACAGAAAAGAAACATCCTCTCTCTGTGAGAGCAGAGAGCAACTGGAAAACAAAAGAACAGGAAACCAGTAACATTACATCCGTCTCCTGTCTTCCGTGAGACTGCCAATAGCCTGGAATCTCTGGAAAGCAAAACAGAGTCTTGTGACTCCAAAGCACTGCACAGTGGCAACACAGAAACCTAACATGGAAATCTATTAGCAGGACATGAGTACGATAGGCCTCTTCCTATTCCACAACAACTGGAATTCAGAGGCAGGAAGACATACGCTTCATGATAAGTAGGCTAAGTTATGGGTGTGTGCAACAGACTTAATCTTACATACAACAGCAGATTGCTTGGCTGTAGGCAGGGAAATGACACACATAACAACTTGAAACGGCCAACATAAGCCCCAAGGTTGTGTGAGTTGGCTGTGGAACAACTGCACAAACACCCAAATGCTTATTTTTTCCAGATATCCTATTTGGGTGGTGTATTGCTAAATTGAGAACAAATTACTTTCTGCTCTGTTTGCTGAGTCCTCTCCATATGTACTTTGTTAGTTGTTTATGTTCCGTGAAAGCTATGAGCCCTTAAAGATGTGAGTGATATGTTTTACCCTCTAGGTTAGTTCACTGTACATAAGGTGTACCTACTAGAGAAGGGAACCCACAGGAAATCCACTACAGGCATGCATTTTCAAAGTTCTTGCAGATTTTTATGGTTAACCATATTTTGGCTGAATAAATATGCTATATTAGTGATGAGGCTAGAAACTATTCATGAGAAACGGAAGAAAGATCCTTAAACGTTTAAAGATCTTTAATAAAAATCTATTTAATCAAAATACTGAAAAACAACAACACACCAGAGGCAGAGAAACAACAGATAAAACACAACCTTTAAATAAAATGTCAATTATTTAGCATTACAAAAGCTTTCTGGAATTAAAATGTCTTCAGCAACCAATAGAAGACAGCTTCATATGAATGGAGGCCTACATATGAGAATATGTCTACTGCAAAAATGATGTAGGTGGTCTCTCCCCCCCCCCCGAACATTTCTTCATATTAAACATTGCATATGTTGTGTCTGTACTGGGCTGATCCAATACATTATGCTCCTTGGAGTAAATACATAATTCAACCACACTGGCTGTTGAATCTTACTAGTGATGGGACAACATTTGCCAGTGTATATGAGGCCAGCAGGCTAGCTTATGGGACACAGGGCATGCTAGCTTAGGAGGTGCTTGGTGAATAGTGGGAGCTATTGGCACCTTCAGCAGCTGCCATCTGAGGCAGCTGCCTCATTCTGCCTTATGGTAGGGCTGGCCCTGTGTGTGCGTATCTATGTGTTGTGGTTCTTTAGCACCAAGGCTCGTTCCCATGTCCTTCAGCATGACTTGGCTGACCTTGCATGTGAAAAATGCACAGTTGCAGAAGATTACATAAATTGGGTTTATGCGCGTACACGCCTCTGTATTTGTTAAATTTCATTTGTTCATTTCACACATTATTATTATTTTATTATTTGTTGAATTTCTACACCGCCCTTTATCTGAGGATTGCACAGTGGGTTATAATATAAAAACACAAAAATACATAACATATTAACAAACAAAAACAACCCCCACCCAGTTTAAAAGGCCATAGATTGTTTAATTAGCCAAAGGTCTGGGAGAAGAGCAATGTTTTTGCCTGCCACATAAAGATATGTAACGAAGGTGCCAGGTGGACCTCTACAAGTGGGGAGTCCACAGAAAAGGCCCATTTTCAAGTTGCCACCCTCCTGACCTCTCACGGAGGAGGCACATGAAGAAGGGCCTCAGATGATGGGTCTGGGTAGGTTCATGTCATAGTTTTCACCCCCACCACCATACACACAGAGGGAATTACCAGCCTTGTAAGAACTGAGCGAAAAATTCACTTCTTCTTCTTCTTATTTTTTACAAATAAATTCTAGAAAAGCAATAGAATATAGAATAAGATCAAGACCAAGTATGTTCTGCAAAAGAGAATTTGACTTTGCAGACAACAAATGGGAAGCCAAAGTTTTTTTGTGACTTTGAAGCTTTCTGTCTGCCAGTGGGGTGGTAGGGACAGGACTCATTTACAATTCAAATGTGGCTTGGTTAATAAAGGATAATTTGGAGCTGGATGTGCATCAAATATGTCCTCTGGGTTGTAAAGATGGGACCACCCAGGCTTCAGCTAATATTAGTGTTTACATAATGTTAGAAGGAAGCTACTCTCCAATTAAAAACCCACTGTCTAACTAGATGCTAACTGGTTATATACCCTGTAGTCTAAATGTTAATAGCTTTGACCTCGTTCAGCTTTATCTTAATCTGCTTGACAGAGCAAGTGAACTCTTGGTTACACTATCCATGACGATTCCTTTTCCTCTCACAGCATTTTTCTAACAGTGACAGAGCCACCTATTGTAGGCTGAATGAAAGCCTGTCCTCCCCCCACTCGCAGTCCCTGCAGCTATAAGGCTAAGTATATGAATGGCAAAACCCTTGTGATTGACGCTCTTTCAACAAAAGCAGATCCCGTTGACTGATGATAAGAGGCAAAGTTATACAACAGTGTTTACAGAATAGTGCAGGATAGCAAAAAATGAGTGATAAAAGCACTAATCTTATTGTTTCTCTAGATGAGACAGTGACCTTTTGTATTTGCACTTGCACAAGCCCACACATTGTACTCCCCACCCTCTATCTGAGCTTTTGGCTGCAGAAAAAAATTCCAGATTCTGAATGCAAATGTGAGCCAGTACCTTAAGCCACACAGCTTGACTATATTTTAGTTTCGGAAAGCAAAATGCTCATTCTTTAGGATTGTTGTGCTTCTATTTGCTGTAAATCGCCTCTTGCAGAAGATTTACATTAAAAAAACAACAACAAACCCTCTACATGTATAGTTGTAAAAGTAATAAAACATATATACCCTCCTTTCCATCCTCTGATTCCTAAGTTAGACATAATACTGGGCAAGGTGGAATGCCATTAAAGAGGCAATAACATTTTCCTATAGGAAACCAATGGGGTGGGGGTTTGCCTTGCATTGAGTTGTCACCCTGGTTATGGGATGCTGCGTTCATTTCTGGACTTATAATAAAAAGGATAGGGTTTATATGTTCCACTCATCCTTCAGAAAGACCAAAGTTTTCATCTAATAAAACCATCTACTCACTGATCAACCTGAGATCCGACATAATTTCTCACCACCATCAGTTATGTCCACCAATACAGTCTTTCCACTGCATCACACAGGCAGAGCAATGTGTGCAGTGCCTGATAAAGTTCATGGACCAGGTTGGTGCTTCCCTGCCTGCTTGTTTGCTGAGGGTTCTTTTCAATGGTGCTGTCTGTGATGCATTGGGAGAAGATGGGAGAAGATGCATTGGGAGAAGATGGCTAAGTAAAACAGCCTGCCTTCTCAAGTCAGCACCAAGCAAACATTGCTAGTGTTAGCTTAGGAGGATGGAAGTAACTGGGGAGAGGATTCAGGGAGTGGCAGTTATCACTATTTCTGCTGCCCCTAGCATTTGCCCTTGAAGTGGCTGCTTCATTCTTCCTAATGGTAGGGTCAGCACCGCTCCTGATGCAGATGTGAAATCCCATCCAGATTGCAACATATACCCAAAAGAACCTAGAAGATCATCACTGCGTACATTCAGAAGTGCATAATCTGCTGCAATTGTTCTCCTCACCCAATCCTACTTCCACAGGTGGGTTTCCCTTACTGGTTTAGGGTGACTCTATAGCTCCTTTCAGGGACGCGGGTGGTGCTGTGGGTTAAACCACAGACCCTAGGACTTGCCGATCGGCGGTTCGAATCCCCATGATGGGGTGAGCTCCCGTTGCTCAGTCCCTGCTCCTGCCAACCTAGCAGTTCGAAAGCACGTCAAAGTGCAAGTAGATAAATAGGTATCGCTCCGGCAGGAAGGTAAACAGTGTTTCCGTGTGCTGCTCTGGTTTGCCAGAAGCGGCTTAGGCATGCTGGCCACATGACCTGGAAGCTGTACGCCGGCTCCCTTGGCCAATAAAGGGAGATGAGCCCAGAGTCGGTCACGACTGGACCTAATGGTCAGGGGTCCCTTTACCTTTACCTTTATAGCTCCTTTCATACAGTGTTCACATGTTCATACTACTTATGGAGCAGGTGCAGAATCACAGCTCTGGCATCACTATGCCCTGCTGTCTCGGCCCAACACCTCCTTGTATGGAGCTGAAGGTCCATATGTACAGCTGTATGCCTGTAGGTGTTCCACACAACCTGCTACAATTAGGATTCCCAGTTGCATGGTCCACACATGTGCATACAACTGTATGCCTACAGGTTGCTTCTTTCCAGATCTTCAGTGCTATGTGGGGCAGGGCCAGTGGGACATGGCAGTGTCAGAGTGGTATGATACCACTCCATCAACAAGTAAGGTGGATGCATGTAAGATAAGGTATGAAGGGGGCTTGTATAATTCAGTGGTGTCTCTGGTAGCAAACATACAACATGGTAACTCTGAAATCAGGCTAAAATGACCACCATTAATTCTGTATTGCACCCCTTCACCTTTCTGATCTAAAAACTTACAAAATCTCCCTCCCCCCATGCTTATACTGGCGATTTCCTCACAGCTCGTTGCTCCAAATGTGTCTGAGCATTGAAGGACAATGCCATGCTGGCAGGCAAATGCTTTGGTCTCAAGGAGAAATGAGTTGGCAACACTCATGCAACAAACTCACATGATCTGTGGCAGGGCAATTCAACTTCAATTGCTGAATGAACAAAGCTGCTTGCCCCTGCTAACTAGAGATAGGAATTAAGCTACAAAACTAATGAACAGTATGGAAACAAGGATACATTGTCCTTCACTGATTTTTTTTTTTTTGGGGGGGGAACTAGCATGTATTCACACTCTGATGGTCCAAAATGGCCACCACAAACCAGATTTTTTCAGTTACCAAAGGTCTGACTTTTATGAGCTGATTTCATCACTGGAAAAAATCTATCTTCACAGAGCCATACAATTTTCATTAGTTAGAGATGTCCTATGCATTCCCATGTGTTGGCCATTTTAGCCTGTACAGGGGGGTTGGTTGGGAGGAAAAATCTCCCAAGAGTGAAATGCTACATGAAAGAAAGCTTTCCAGTGGGCAACATCTGAGGGACAGAAACAGATGCTTCCATCTGTGGCCAAGTAGTTTTAAGTGTTTAGAAAGTTTCTGTGTTCTGCCTTGTTCCACTATATTTAAGGGTCTAGTTCAGGGGTAGCCAATGTGCCCCCACTAATGTTGCTGGACCAAACTTCCATAGTCTCTTACCAAGTTGGATGAGGCTAACAGAACAACGTTCGAGTACATGGGAATTCCATAAGGAGGTAGGAACAGACACAGGTCAATCTTTTAAAAATACACTGTGCAAATTAGGCACAATTCAAGTGGTGACTTTGATGTGCACACAGTGATGTACCTGTCGGCATGTGTGCAAGCTTTTCACAGAAGATAGAAACGAAGCCCTTGACTATGTGAAACACAGGATTTTTATGCTGGAACTGCTGAGTCACAGCCATTGTGTCAACTTATGTACTGTAAGTAACCAACTGGCATGAGTCAACTCACATAGAGATTCCTCTAGCAATAAAGTAAGGCTCAGATGCTACATAAAACAGTACAGGTCCAGAGCAAATCCACCTGGATTTTGGGCTGAAAGACCAAGGAAAATGTAGGTGCATGGAAGTTAAGTTGTAAGCAAGCACAATTTGTGACACTGCACAACATTATTGCTGATCTTGGGAGATGTCTGTCAAGGCATCGGCCTTAGCTTGTTGGAAATTGCATTAACTCTGTTCCTAAACTGGCAAGTGTTCTAAAATAATAATCTAATAAATGTATATCTCAAGGCAATTCTTGTTAAAAAGCAATAAAGTACCAAAATGATCAATAGAACAACGATAAAGCTAATACATTTCAGCTGACACCTGACAGAATTCTACATGGTGTGTTTAGGACCGATGTGCCACTTTTTCAAGTTAAAGATGATGAGCCTGGTCCCCCATACCTGTAGGGTCCTAGATGGTTCTGGATTACAGGACATGAATGCTTTATGCTGAACTGTATTCTGGAGTCCTGTCTATGGACCACATAGGGCATCTCATCCACATTTACAGAGAGAGATCAAAATTATCACACAAGCACCTTTACTTGCTTTACTGTGCTTGCTGTGTTCCACTTATTATGCAGGTGGCTGCCATTTTAATTAATTGTAACACAGAACTCTGCCATTTAATCAACATGTCTGGAGTTTTAAGATAATGCTTTCGTGATGGCCAAATGCCTTTCAGAACTTTCTGAAGAATTGGCTGAACACAAAGTCTCTTCCTCCTGCCCATGCTGTGTGCTCCCAATTATCACTTACCAGAACCCACAGAGACTCCAGGAGAAGGTCTTTGTATCATAGTCCTTAGGTGGGTGGCAGTGTCTAAATTCAGTGGGATTGAAGGGGCAGCTATTGTGATGACTAGAGATTGATCCTTCCCTGGGAGTGGGGTTGGACACAGGCATAAAAGATCTGAGATTTGGTTCAGGGAGTGTGGTTGAAGTAAACTGCAGTACTAGATAGCCAATTATACAGCCTGTTTAAATAGTTATCACCCTCAGTGGATAAGCTCATGCATTGTGTTTGAGGTCCCATTCTCCTGCATGTTTCCTTCTCCAGTGAGAAGCAGTATAGACATATACTTACAAAGATCACATAATCTCCTTTGAATGGCAAGACAGACAGTTCTACCCTTGATTTACTTAGATTGGCTAGGTGTGTGCTAATTTACACCATCAGAAGTTTGCAGTTGTGTGAGTATACACCTGTATTCAAAAGTGTTTTCTTTTTTTAATTGAAGGGGGCCCCCCTGAATTTTCATGGGGATGATGGGTAGGAAGTTGATACAAATGACACTATTATAAAAAGGGATAAAATAAGTTTTGCAATCATGACAATTTCATTAGATTTAGTCTACGTTTTAATTAAAGTTAGCAACATTTGCATCCTTCTCATTTTGCACAACTCTGTTAATGAACTTTTAAATGAAGGAAATTCAGTCTTGACTTGTGCGTCTCAAAGTTCCAGTCCATTAATTGATATGCTTGTTTATTTATTCACTTGATCAATCAGATGGTTTTCAGAGAATAAAAGTATATTTAGTGCTGAAACAGAATTGTGTATGTAGTGTTTGGAAGCTGCAAGAGATTAATTCTGGCTTCATTCCAGGTAACATGGCACCAAGATTTGGTTGAAATTCAATGTTTTCAACTCTGGCAACACTGCATTAGAATAGGGGTGGGGGATAGGCCATTCAAAGAATTCATAAAGGATTTGATGTGTTGAGAGTTCCCTTAAACCCACAGATCTTCCAGAGATCACTTATGGATACACAGAGAATATGCCCAGATGCTACTGGAATTCAGCTGATTGTGGCCATAATTCAACCATTCCATTGTGCTAGCAGAAGCCAGTGTAAGCATTCCCACAAACACATTGGGACTCCACTACCATCCTCCCACATGCACACTGTCCCATCACGAGATCTGCTCTGGAAGGTCGGGAGAACCCTGATAACAGATTTAGGGGGTATGCAGGAAGAGGAACAGGAGAGAAGGTTTTGTTGCACAAGCAGAAATCCTTGCACTGATGAAATCTTAGTCTTGGTGCTATGTTGCATGCAACCCTATAAATATTAAGGAACAATTTAGCATCTTGCAGCAGCTGGATATTTTGCATTATTGTCTATCAAGTATATTTCTTTTGTAAAAGTTGCTAATTAAATCCCACACCTGGTATTTTCTGTACTGGGAAGATGTCTTCTGGAATGAGTATGGAAGCGCCTCAAAGGGAAGTGAACAGGGATGCATCTTTCTGCTTCCTTTGCAATGTGTGTGTCTGAAGTATAGCCAATGAGAAGTAATTAGAGCTGTAAGCTTTAATCTGTTAATTGGTGCGATTAACTGATTAAAGCTTTAATCACAGATTAGGGGTTCAGCAGGAAGCAGGCAAGCAAAAAGCTCAAATTTTCACACACACCCTTCTTGGGTACTCTCAAGTACATTATTCCTATGTTAACTGAGAGTGTGATTGTCATTGCCACCTGTATTCTAAAAGGGCTCCTCCAGACTGCTGGCTTTAAGGGGGGTGTATTTTGAAACATGTCACTGATGCAGTAGTGGACTGTCCACACACCATCCCAATAGGGGTTCTGCAATGCTTCCCCAGTGCTACCCTGTCACTGCTGTTTGGAGGTGTAGTCTCATGCTATAGTGCAACGAATGCTGGACAACCCCCACCCACACAACCCGAAACATTTGTGGTATGAAATATTACAGGATTTCAGCAGGAAGCTCTAGGACATGCACCATTTGGAAACAAAGCATTATGTCCAGCCCAAAACTTTTTGCAGGTACAAACAGTAAGCACTACTGTAAGTTGGATTGTTTGTAAGCATACCAATACCATTAAGAGCTAAGGGCATCTGAGGCAGGGGAGATCACCCCTGAACCATAATTCCCAGCTTGTTTGTTTGTTTGCTTGCTTAGAATAGAGAGCAAGTTCCAGCATTTGTAGAACTTGAGGTATGAGGAAAAAAGTAGAAGCAGTATTCTTCACAATTTTGGTGAGAAACTGGCCTGGTCCTCCTTTTCCATGTTTTACTTTGCTTGTCCTCCTGGAAAACACCCCATGGAAACCCATGATGTGAACACACATTACTGTATTAGGAATGGACACAAGGGAGCAGGCATAACAGTGTTTGAAACTGCCGGGTCAAGTGAGATGGAGGGATGGCATGTGAAATTATCATGCCAGTACAACTTTTTCCAGGAACGGTGGTGTAAGAATTTCTCATAAGTTCTCTTTTTGCATGTGTTTTGAATTTTTAATACTGCTTGAGTAGTGTATTAATTGGGCTGATCTCCCCATTTTTCACTAATACGGAGTTGGATCCAATTGATGCCCTTAAACTCATGGAGGGGCTTTTGATCTAGTGGAGGTATTCACTAATGGAAGAGGAGGGGGAGCAGTTTTTGAATTCTAGACATGTTCTACAATCTCTTTTTTTTTACACCAAAGCAAGAAATTTGATCATCTAACCCTGAAACACTGTCCTCTGCCAATAGTTACAGTGTTTCTGCTGCAGATAAGATGTTGCAGTTTTTGGGGGTTGGACTAGAAAGGCCTTTGGAATGATCCAGGAGGACTCTTCTTATGTTTGGACCCAACATATTAATATTCCAAGAGCCAAAACGGAACATGGCTATGAGATGGTAATGATTTCTGATGGACATTTCCCTGCTCATTCCAGTGAATAAGTAGAAGCACATAAAAATGCCGAGACAATTACCTGTGGGGATATGCCATTCAAGTAGAGAAAATGAGTAAGTGTTATTGACAAAGTACAGGGGGTAAATGTGAATTACACCACTTCCAGGTTTCACTGCTCCAGGTTGCTAAACAAATAATATACAGAAAACACTCTGAAAGCAGGCTGCATCATTCTTTGAAAGCCAATTCAGCTGTAAGGCATCTCAAAGTCTCCTGGGGGCCCAGCATCATCCATCAGGAAGAGACCTGGCAAAGTGAGAAATGAAATTGTGGGGAGGCCAATGTGGTAACTGCAAGTGTCATTGCTTTGGTTTATTATGAAAGCACGAATTAGTTTGCTTACTGAAAAGTTTCCTAGCTTCCAAAGAGAATCTAACCATGATGCAGTGTAGCTGACACGCTGATCCTAGCTATTTATTTATTTCATGCCCTTAATGAAGTCCAAGAAAGCTTATAAATTTGCTAGACTTTAAGGTGCCACTTTAAGCAGACTTTAAGGGCTAGAGCAGATGTGGATGATGGAGGTCCCTACCACTTCCACTACACACTGTATGTTGATATGTGTTCTTCTGAATGCATGAAGCAGGTGTTAATGACTACCAAATGGCTTTGTTCCACTACTATCCATTATTGAAACTAGTATAGGTCATTTGCTCAGGGTCATTTGATGAACTTATAGCTGGACATGGACTTGAATCGGTGTTTCTTAGGTCCATGTCCCTCCTCTGGCTATTGGATCACATTGTGACTGCCTATGTCACAGCAAGTGATTTGAGAATTGCAACAATAGTCATAAGTTAACAATTTTATAATTACAAGGTTACCATAATACCCCCAAAATGTACAACAAACACAAAATTATATACTCTCTATATTAGCTAAAACCCAGACAATGCATATTTTCAGCCAGCATCTGTGGTCTGGCATCACTGCCATCATCAGGCAGTCATGAATATGGTCTGCACCTGTCCAGATTCAGCTGAACTTCTAGTCCATTGTCTTCAATGCCACAAATATAGTTTCACTCAGAAATGGAAATTCCAGTGCTCAGCTAATGACTGAAAACCTGGAGCAGATTATCTTGCCTTAATTGTGCATCTGTTT
Organism: Podarcis cretensis; assembly: GCF_951804945.1. Lineage (NCBI taxonomy): Eukaryota > Metazoa > Chordata > Lepidosauria > Squamata > Lacertidae > Podarcis > Podarcis cretensis. The sequence continues at coordinate 81,215,181 of NC_137172.1, read as the reverse complement.
ACAGAGTTATGATTTCCATTCTGTGTCAGCTGTGTGTATATTAGCAATTGTGCTTATTCACCAATGATGAAAGGGTTAGTGAGAAAATTGACTGCTGGCTTGATATGTGTGTAGTCCAAAATCCTCTTTCAAAGTTCTTACAATCTTGTCAAGCTATTCAGCAAAGTGTTATCAACATTTACGGCTTCTTTAACTTTCTTTTGAAGATGGGAAATGATGAAAAGAATTTTTTTTGATAGCGTGGAGGATCATCCACAGCTGTGGTTCTATTTTCAAGATCCTTACTGATCCAATCATTTTGTGTGACAATTTCCCCTTTTGCCTTGAAGTTTAAAATTATAGTCATTAATTTTGTATGTCAGTTTAGTGATGCAAGCCGAATCAGCCAAACACCGTGGATCACTAATTTCCACGCAGTCGTCACCTCTGAATTTCAAACGCTAACATATTTCTCAATGAAAGGTTTGGAATCTTTTCAATGTTCTATTTTGGCTGACCTTTGCGTAACTCGATGTGAAAGATAAGAGAAACTGTACTTTGGAACTGCTTCGTGTAAACACACTTGAAAAGGTGCGGAAGGATTTGTTATGTTTCTGAATCTTGTGCCATCGGAAATGCATTCATAGCAAACTGGATAGTGTCTATAGCAAATGGATAAATTATCAACACAAATGAAATTCCACTGTCATTTCTCTCTTTTCTTTTCTTTTCTTTTTTTTTAAAAGTGGGCCTGTTCTATTCACACATGCAAAAATATTTCTTTTCGTCTTCTTCTTTTGAATAAAAAAATCAGGTAACTCAATCAGGGTATATAGGTGAAGGAATTTATATGAGTTTTGCCTTCAGTTTTTAAAAAGTTTTATTCCATATATTTTTCATTTATATACAACATTAACAAGAAAGGAAATATATTAGAAAACTAAATCCTAGAGAGACCCATAAAAAGGTGTATAATCAAGGTTAAAGATGGGTAGACTGCAGTTAAATCAAAGGGGTGGGTGTGTGAAAGGGATTGAGAAATTGTGAGTGATATCCAAGTCAACAGTTCTGTTAGTGCAAGGACTTCAGCCCTCCCCAGTGCTCCCGGCACTCCCTGTACATCTGCTGGGGAAGGTTGGGAAGAAACCTAGAGCAGATGTAGGGGTGGGGTGGGGTGGAAGGTAGGGTGGGGTGGGAGGCAGTGGAAAGGATGAGGAAGTTCCATTGTGCAGCTAAAAGTCCATGTACTAGCCAAACTCTTGAACTGAATAACATGCAGTGTCAGGAAAGGGAAAGAGATGTTTCAAAAGAGGAGAAGGAAAGGCAAAGGGCTGACAGGAAGGAAAGGAATTCGAGTTGGATGTACACAGTTCCTATGGTGTAGTCACTCTCAGTTCCTCAGTTCTTGTTTTGATGGTCATATTGTTTGGAGAATTGTTTCTGTTTGGGTAGGTTTATTTCAGGTTTCCTTATGACTGTGTTTTTGCGAAGAGACTCTTATTGCAAGGCTAGTAGATTGTGGTCCATTTTTTGCTTTCATTATCCTCCCCTTTGTTTGCTAATTAGATGCTATTAGGTCTTCCTTTCATTGCTCAATCCTGGATGGGAACATCTTATGATATTGCAGTCTTAAGTGCTTTGCAACTAGGCCTGCTCATCATAGTAATTATATCTATTGTTTATCGCTCACATTATCAAACACATTTCTTCGGATTGAAGAAACTGATGGAAGCAATGGAAGGAAGAATTCAAATTCCTTTTGTGCCTTTGCTAACCCCTCTGTTTTATAGACCACAAGGTATGAATGAATTTATCAATTATTACCAGTATTTATTAATCACATTTTTAATCTACTTGTCCACTAAGGAGCTCAGAATAGCATACATGGGATCTCGTTCCTATTATTCCCACAACAACTCTAGAAGATGGCTTATGCTGAGAGATAGCGATGGGTCTGAGATCACCCATGAGTTTTATTCCCAAGCAAGAATTTGAACCAGTGTTTCTTTGGTCCAAGTTTGCCGCTATATCAGCTGGGCAACTGAAATGAATGCAGAATGTGGATATGTTTCAGTGACCTGAATGAGCCATTGGAAACATATAGTCTAAACTGAAGAACTAAACTGAAGAATTGGTTCAACTCAGGAAGCTAGCAACTAAGTCTGAATTAACATGAGCAAATGCTGATAGATACACCAAATATTGATGATCAAAGGAAAACGGGCTATTTGCAGGAAATCAGATGTTGTCCTTGGCATTTCATGATTTGTATGATGTAAACTTGTAGGGAATTGTTCTCCAAACATAAGAAGAGCCTGATGGATCAAACCAATGGTCCATTCTGTTGTCACAGTGGCCAACCAGATGCCCGGGGGGAACCTACAAGGACACAAACACAGGAACTACACCTATGCTTTCAAGCAACTGGTATTCAGAAGCACTACCAGTTGTGGATGCAGAGCAGAACCATCATGGGCAGCAGCCACTGGTAGCCTTGTCCTCCATGAGTTCATTTAATTCTCTTTTAAAGCCATCCAAGTTGGTGGCCATCACCACTTCCTGTGGGAGTGAGTGTCATAGTTTATGCACTGCATGAAGAAGTACTTCCTTTTATCTGTCCTGGTATTCCTGGAGTAGATGTGGTCAAAGCGTCATGAAGTACTTTGCCAACTTTTCCATGTTCTCAGGCAATTTTCATCTGGAGTGGAACAGGTTTATGGTATATCTGTTATTCCGAAAGTCTGTAATGCCAGCTGGGTCTAGGGTGCCACAATGCCATAACAAAAGCTTTGATGTATGTCAGCATAACGTTTAAAAAATGCTGTGAAATTTGGAACCGTCACTTACTGCTAGTGAAACATAACAATGCAGAAAGGTTAAGCACTTGAATGCAAAACCAAACAATGAAACAAGCAAGCAAGCAAGCAAGCAAGCAAACAAACAAACAACTGGGGTGTGTGTGTCCTCAATCTCTGTTCTAGCGAAATACATGACTACTATAATTTGTACCTGCTTATAATAATTTTAGGCTCATGGGGCGTTTGACCAGTAACACACATTTATGCTTCTTGAACCAAAGGCGCCACAAAGAGCCAGACTTGATTTGAAAGGCTAATAGAGAATTTGGCTTCTTTCCCGTACAAGAGGCAGGTATTTTATCCACTGGGTGCTAATGAAAAATTACAAGGTACTGTGTCACAAGCCTACAAATGGATTAGAAATTAAGAAAGGAAACAAACGCCATAGCACAGGAGGGGAGAAATTGGACTCTGGCAGCAAATGTGATCTAGTAAATGGAGAAATGGGATTAGATCCTGGACAGTAGCATTTAAGTCTTGCCATCAATAATTCAGTGTGTGACCTTGATAAACTTGTCTCTCAGAGTATTGTTGTTGTTGTTTTTAATAATCATTATAACTACTGGTTGGTTAATTTACATGGCTTATGTATTGCCCTTTGCATGGGATAGAGAGCAGTTTACAATAAAAACAAGCAGGTAAGAATACATAAAATCAATAAAACCAGAATCCATTTAAAATGTAGAACAACAAATCACCGAAGGACAGCAATCAGGTCTCTCCTCATCTAAATGCCCATTGAAAAAGATGTGTCTTTGTCAGCCATATACCATCAGTGTGCATTGTGCTTTGGGAGGTTACAATCTCAAATTTGACACAGAGGAAACAACAGAGAAAGGGGAGGGATGTTCAGGCTGTGGGCAAAACAAGGAAGCAATGTGCAGATTTTTGCTTGGTTGCATGTTATTAGGCTTATTTACAGACTGAGTTACAGTAGGGCATGGGGATTAGGGAGTTTGCCCAAAGGCTTCACACGGGGGCGGAGGGAGATTTTGAGGAGTTGGGCGAAGTTTAACTTGCACAATTTCAACTTCATGTGTATCACTGAAAATAAAAGGGATGGCGGTGGGTGGTTTTTTTTTGGGGGGGGAGGGGAGATGCCAGCAATTCTACCTGCCATTGCACTCACCTTGGGAGAGCATTTGAAGGTGCAGGAAGAGTGTTCAGCAGAATTGGGAGAGTCTCCAGAAGGTTGTTTCGACTATATGTGATTTTGGCTTTATGCACTATCCTTGGAATGTAATCCCTGTGTACGTTGAGAGTCAACTGGACCAGAATTGTTCCAAGAAAAACTTTGTGGCATAGGAGAACCCCACACAAACATTGTACGTTTGGATCAGAAAGAGTGCCTGCAATTAGTCCTATCCTCTTTGCAACTGGGATGGCTATGACTCTGTTGATGTGACTCAGCACCTCTGCAGACTGTTTTCAGGCAGTGTGAGATATTTCACCAGGGTGAGGAGGAAGCACTCCATGAAAAGCCAAGTAAAGAGGCAGTGGAGGATGCCAGACAGTTGAAGAAGTAATGGGAGGAAGAGAACTATCAAGAATGGAAAGCAAACTAATAGTTCATTTTATGCTGCCTGAAGAAAGAAATCTTGCTGGCAGCACAAAGGCTGTTTTTTTACAAACTGGGTCTGTGTTTGGATGATAGCTGGGAGATAAATATAATGTGGAACTTGGCACAAAGGAATCAAAGCCTGCCCAGCTTCTGGAATCACATTTCTTTTAGTCTTCATTGTAGAGAAACAAAAGAAGCCTTTAAAAGACCTGGTAAATGTGTCCATAAATTTTGCTAGCTTAGACGGAACAAGTAATGGTTTGAACTAAATTAAGCAAAACAAGCAGAGAATTCTGTTCTGTTTCCTTGGACTGCCTTTGAAATGAAATACAATTCAAGCCCCCCATCTCTGGGAATATGTTTGTCAGGTGCGTTGCAGATTATTTAGGCAAAGTCAACTGACAAAAGTCTCTGAGATGCTAGGAAACCTGTATATTAAACAGAAGAAGAAGCCAGCTCCAAGGCAGCAATCATAAACATACTGGAGTCAGATTATCCCCAAGTGTGCTCCATAAAGGCCACATATCTCCTAGCAGTTAGCCTCCAGAAACATCCATGGTCATTAAAGGTGCCCACAGGTGCTCCCCAGTTTTCCCATGTAATTTGGCACAAAGGAATCAAATTCCCATGTAATTTCCCACATCTTCCTGACAAAATGGCTTAGCCTTGCATGGACTTAAATGACCTAAGGACCTTCCTGGCATCAACATGTGCATGCTGTATTGTTTTTCACACTTGCTTGGGAGCCGCCCAGTGTGGCTGGGGAAACTCAGCCAGATGGGCGGGGTATAAATAATAAATTATTATTATTACTATATGTACATGTCAGACCAACCAGTGTCTGTCCTGGCCCAGCCACAAAGGATGCTTGCCAGCTGCATCTTTGCACTGACCAGGGGACCAGCATTCTTGTTCAGTTCCAGTGCTCTGACCAGCCTCTTCTATCCTAACAATGCTGCCTGAAAGGGATACGGAAGGAGCTTTTGGTACTTACCATTTTTACTGGGCCGGTGGCCATGTGGCCTGAGAATTTCTGCACGAATTCTCATTTATCAAAGGGCTTTCTAGATAATCCAGCTCAAGTAATATCCAACACAGGGATCCTTAGTGATACTCCCCATCATATTCTTGAAGCATCTTTTCCTTAATGTTTGCAGTACTGAAAACTAATATGAAGCTAAAATTCCTCTGTAATTTCATTATCTTGGAAGTGATTTGATATACCCTGCTGAGAATTAAACACTGAAATACAGCACGGTGTACAAAATAATTCCTGTCTTAATACATTTTATGGCCCTCAAAGGAGTTACCACACAGTTCAGATCATCATTAGCTTCTGTCTTATTCAGATTTTTGAGTCTTTAATTTGAAAAGAAAATTAAACAATTTTCATTTGACCCACAACAAGGTAAGAGAGCTTTAACTCCCCCCTCCAAACACCACAGATTTCAAAAGGCTCCTACTCAGATTATTTCAAGACTCCTACCCCCATCCCATCCCAGCTGTTTAACCACAAAATTGAACCCACAGAACACACTTGAAAGTGAAGAAATTGGGTCTCTTTTGCATTAATTACACAGCTGAATCACTGTTTCTGTTTCATGCATGCTGGTTAACCTACTACTATGTTCTCATGCATCAAGAACAACACTGGAGTGGGGAAATCAATTTGATACCACACTCCATTGAATAATTCAAGAGGTTTTGCTGGATCCCGACACTTCTTTGTACAAAATGTTAGCATTAGAAAATTGCTCTGAAAAATGCTATTGTTGAACCCAAGCGAGTATTATTTTGAAAAATTCAGGTTGGTTCTTTAGGGATTTGATCATGATTCTGCAAGCGGCTAGTGTGCCAAAGGATTCAAACTGAATAGGTTTCTTCTGCTGATCTATATGTTGTGAACAAAATGGAAGACTTAAGCAGAAGGTGGTCTATAAAGACGGAAATAGCAATCTCTATAATTTTGCTTGCAATCCTGAGGTTCACTTAAGGAGGCAACAGTCTCTGAAAAATGTAGAGTTTTGAGGCAGTCTCTCATACATGATGGAACAATTGAAACCCTCCTGGATGGTGGTGGATTGAGCAGAGGGGTCTTGGCTGTTTCACTGCTCACTGTATATCACTAGATAAAAAACAGTAAAAACAAAACCCATGGGTCCCAATATGGATATTTTATTGGAAGGTTACTTCTTACATCACTGCATTGTAAAAACTTCCTGTTCTTTAACCAGTTACTGATACATAAGAGGACTCGTCTTCTTACATCATGACTGCTAAGCTTACTCAAAAGTCTTTGGTGAGGATGGTATCAAAAGCTTCTTGAAAGTCCACATACCTTGGAAAACAGCATTGCCATTTCCAGACCTTCTTCTCCCAAAACAGGTAGCATCACTTACTCCATGACATCACAACATCATGTATTTCCTTGCCCCTGTTCACAACAGTGGCTTATCATGGTGAAGAAATGGTCAGCATTGTGATGGGATGGTACAGGGCAAAATGTTATTACTTGTTAGAGTGCTGCTGTAAATTCACTCTCCTCATTTGATACCCATTTCACAAGTAGCATTATTATTATTATTATTATTATTATTATTATTATTATTATTATTATCATTATTATTATTTGGGGGCGGCGGGTGGTAACTTAGGTGGAGCTTTAATATATATTTTTACACCACAAGAAAAAGTGGTTGCAGCATATTTTCCTTTCAGGAGCACTCACCATTTTCTCTTTCCCAGAATGCACATGATAAAGCTTTGCTTTGGGACATTCTGAGGGAAAAGTAAAAGGGAAGCCTTCAGTCAAAAGGAGCTTTGGTGCCACCAGTGCCTCAAGAAGTGGCAACAAAACAAAACAAAACAAAACATTTAAAAACGACTCACTGTAACCATTACTGCCACCAATGGTAAGCCAAAAAACCTGTTATGAAATGTTGGTCTCCCTCTAGATTCATCTTTTCTGTGAACCCCCCCATGAATCCCCCCCCCCCCATTTTCAAGCTGGAAGTTCCTGTTTGAAAATTTTTGAGTCAACTAAATCTATGAACTGGAAAACCATTTTCAGCAACATTCCTGCCTCCTCCAGAAGTACAGTTCCACCCTTACACTAGATTTCCCTTTACAAAAGTTTAGATGGAAATGCCTTGGTTAGAAATGATGGGAGCTTCCACATACTATGCTTTACAAGGGCTCTAGGAGGATAGCATCTTTCAGGAAGCTTTGGCAAAAATCCGAAGAAGTTGTAGAACTGAATACTCTAAATGATGAAGAAAGGTTAAGGACCTTGAGTTTATCCTCATTAAAAATAGAAGACTTTGATGTGTAAAAATTACCAGAGAATTATAGCAATGAGAAATAAGAAAGAAAAGGCCAATTATTCTAGGGTAGTCCTTTCCACCAATGTAGCCTTATTCCCTATTGTACAGTTAGTGGTGCTTTGCCTAGACCGAATGTAAATGCTGACGGATTGGGGCTTTTACCACTTCCTATGGGAAACTGTTACACAGTCTAATAGAAACTTAACTTTCATCGAGCTTTTACACCCCTGAATTTCATGGTCCTTTGCCTTTTCTTAATTTCATCCCATCAGACCTAGTTTTAACACTTTGAATAACTCTTAAGTAATTCCGCTCCCTGGGGTGTACGCCTTCAAATACATTATACCATTTCATTTGTCATTTCTTAGTCAAGCTCTCTCATACATATTTAATTCCTTCACTTCAAATTAATTTTTCCATCCCCCTAATAATATTTCCATTTGTCTATATCCTTTGGATTATAGAGTACCTAGGCAGAAACTTAATTTCCGAGAAAGAAGTGCTTCAGAATAAATAAATAAATAAAGGAACAAAGAAATTGGTTAGGATGGCTGCTTCGTTATATCATGATATAATAAGGGCCGAGCAAGCGAAAAATATTTCAAGGACCAGCCCTCAAAGCACTTAAAGAAATTTAATTGCTCCCATATGAAGGAGTCTTGGTATAAGTGTGCTGAGAATCCTCTGTTTATTCTGATTCTCAATTTGTGCTCAGTTTTCCAAGTAGTCCAACTGGAAACTGAAAAATGCTTGAGGGTTTTCACAGGTAGTGGTTGGCCACATTTAACAAGAACAGAAAGCTAAACTGGATGAGCTTTTGGCCTGGTCAGGCAAGACTCTTATTAGGTTCTTAAGAATATAAAGATATGGTATATGTGTGTGAGCGCGCGCTTTACAACCTTTCTCAACACAATGAGCCGACCAAATGAAATGTGAAATTTCACCTAGATTTAAAGGCGTGAGCTTCCTATAATTACAGTCTAGGATTGTTTCACAATATGACAAGTATGTTAGTTCTGGGTCATATGTAGCTGGGCTGGACATGAGCTTAATGCAGCGTGTGGAGCAGAGCTGTGCCTTCTTTCCTACAGTGTGAACCAAGCCAGGGCTTCTGCCATCCACTCTGCCCACTGCCCATGCTGTCGCTGCATCTGCCTCCTCCTCCCGCCATCGCTGTAAGGCTCTTGACAGTAGTGGCTGTGGTGACCATAGTTTGGGTTGGTCCACAAGTGGCCAGCCCTCCTGTGGCTGGGAAGCCATGCCACAACACTCCGCTGTCGCCAACAACGGCTGCTGTGGTCAGTGCACTGGGCTAGACACAGGGCCTCCTCCTGGCATCGTGCAATGTTGGGTCCAAGCCAGTGCCTCTGGCAGCACATTATGGCAGCAGCAGTAATACCCTTGCCTACAGCTCATAGTCTTTCTCTACTTCCAGCTTGCTGCTTCCTGTTTACATAATGTCCTTGCCATGTCACTGCCGTTTTTTATGTTGTCTAGGTGCCGAGGCTGGTATAGTCTATCAAAAGCACATCTCAAATTAGGACCATGACAGTATTTTCTTATATAAAATTTATATAAATAAGGCATGCTCTGCTTCCAATTACATGGCTTTCTGATAAAATATATTGGCTAAATTGGCCTTTCCCCTGTTTCTAAAGCCTCTACTTACTGTAGCTAAGCTATCAAGAAGTAAACAAAGGTTATCAATGCCCCAAAGCATTTCTATGTGATTCCGTTGTAACCCCATTTAATCTTGTTTCTTATCCTAAATTCTAAGCAGATGGGTGGTTGTGTCTTTTATCTGTCAGGTGCAAGAGTGTTGGAATTAGCTTGGAAATAAGCCTCTGTGAATTCATGCTTTATCCAAGTTGTAGCCTCATTGGCACACCAGATTGGCATTTACCAGCGATACCATGACACCCTGCAAGAGCATAGACAGTTTCTGCCTGGAGTTGCTTTTGATTATATAAGTAAAGCTCTGTAATGAGTTCAGATTGTTATGCCAGAGCAATGCAACCTTTGGTTATCAACAGACTAAAAGCTGTTAATTGTGGTGATGTTTCCTTACAGCCTGGGACCTGGAGTCCCCAATGATTGTCTGCCAGTTGCACAGAAGAAGGAGGAGCAAATTGGCCTTAGAGACTAGGCTTCTTTTCTTCTGCAGCCCTTCACACAAAGTCCCCTTACCAATGTAAATATTCAGAAAGAGGGCAACTGGCAGGAAGGCCCAGTGATGGTACTTGATTTTCCAAGACTTGTACTTCTAAGCTTTTCCAGAAAGTTTGTATACTTTACCCAAGAACAATGGTGAAGTGGAACAGGAAAGTGAGGAGTGCAGCTCTGGTACATTTTCTTTTATGATTTGGTGGCCTTTTATTTCATATACTAATGACGATCATGGAGCAGAGCTATTATCATCTGTTCAAGGGCAGATATGGCTATCATAACATCAGTGCTTCTGATTATTCTAAGTCTTAACTGAGGGCTAGGAAGGTGGGAGGGCAGGGTATACAGAATGATTATTATTTTTCTTATTATTGTTTTCATTTTTAGTTTTGTAAACTTATCAAATCCCCTTTTTTTTAAAGCAGCTGATTTTATTTAGCCTCTAGTGCAGTTTTCTGCCCACAGATTCAGATGACAAGAAGAGAAAAACCTCAAACACCACCAAGTCCTCTTGGAGGCTGCTACTGCCATTGTCTCTGCAACTGCATATCCCTATATTTCTAACATGTTGTGGAGACAGGGTTAAATTTGCCTCAGGGCTGGACACTATGGGCAATAAGTCTCCAAATCACCACATGGAAATGAGTTTGTACACTAGAACTGAACCAAACCAGTCATATAAATCCTTCACGAATTTCTTCTCTGTGACTTTTGATATCAAATATTCACTGACTATTAGAATACCTGCCAAATATTTGTGGCTCAAGGTTAGTTTGTGATATCTGATTTCAATATGCCATATTTGACAGCTAAGAAGTCAATTTTATTCAATATTTGGCAACATTTGACTGTTGACAAGCATGAGTATTTACTGTTTGAGGGGGGAAAGGCATGTAATTGGTGTTTGACAGTATTTGACTTGACAGGGAATAATATGAACAGAAATAAATGCTGACATTTCTTTGTATTTAGCATTTGCCTTTATTGATTGTTTCTACCTTTGTGGTGGCAATAGCTATTTGATACCTAACATCAGCACCCCAACATTACTGGCCTTTCTGCACTTACCTTTTATAGTTACTTGGTGTTTTTTTCTTTGTTATTACATGCTGCCACGTGATGTTATGCAGCTGTCGTTCCAAAATAATGTTCTAGAGTAATCCTTTTTTCTCCTACCATAAAAATCTGACATTTGGGGCTTTCTGTAGTTACTTTTTATTGTAGTATAGTTGTTGTGGATCCGAAAATTCAAAGAGTGAATTTGTAAGTGACTGTGTAAGCTTTGGGCACATGCTGCTGTTATTAGAGAGTGAGTGTGGGGTTTTCCTTTTCACACTAATGGTGGGTTGTGCCTGAATTGAGAAAGGTTCTCTGGCTGTAGTCACACCCCTAATGTACCCTTGCATTCCTCCAGCCTGTAAATGTCATAAATTTTCCATGAAAATTTAACAAAATAGATTGCACCACTTTTCTCCAAAGCTGGTGTTGTGGGACAGTGTCTCTGTGCATGATACCATCAGTTGCTAATCAGCCATTAGAGAGTTCCCTTAAGTGAGGGCTTGTCCTCAGTGCTGGGGAATAAATCCATATGCATATTCCTCTGTGCATAGGGACAATGTCCCTTCACTGCAGTAAATACAGACCTCCCACATGTACAGGTTATCTAGTGTGCGTGCAAAGGGAGAGGGTGGACTGAGAACTTATTCATCATCCCAAGTTGGGTCACACAGAAGTGTTTTGCAGATATATTCTAGCTGGACATTCCTCATAACTGGCCTCCATGTGCATTATTCTGTTGCACAATGCACCAGTTGATGCTGTGTGGATCATCCTGGAGAGAGACTCTGATTTATTTATTTTTTTGCTTCCCACCAAGCAGCTGATTGGCAATATGCAGTATTTTAACCATAGGTTATTTTGTGTGAAGTCTTGGATATGAGCCTCCCAAATATCAGTAAATTGTATGGTTTGAGAAGGACAACCAATGTTGTGCCAAATAATGATAACAGAAATTGCATTCAAAAACTACCAAAGGGTCAAGAAAATGTTGCTGAAATTGTAAAGCATGGGGTTCAAGATTTTTGTTGCTGTTACCTGACTTTCAATGTAGCTGAGGGGTCCTGTGAATGGGCTTTCTTTTCTTTTACAAATTGTCCCTCCAGTGGTCCGTATTCAGCAGCATAAAAAACCTCATGAAAATTCAGTTCTGTTAATATACACGTTTTTGTATGCTGCTTTCACTAATGTTGACATTTTTGCAAGTAATTTTTCCTAACATAATGATTTTTTTGTATGTTGTTTTCATGCACACATGCCTCCCCCCACAACTTCCCCTCAATGTACCCATTTTGGCACACATTGTTTGACTAGCAAACTGCATTGCAAAATTCAGGCAGTTATAGATTTTGAAGGATGGCTGTGTTTCGATTGACACATTGGTTCCATAAATGCCCTTTGGACCATTTCTCATTACAATGCAAGCAAAATCAAATTTCTTCCCTATCCCTACCTGTGTGTGTTTTATTTTAGTCCAGAAATCATCTCTCCAGTGGTCTACATTCTGCAGGGCTCCTTGGTGCCCCTGTGCTTCCTCCCATGGATAGACATTTCTGTGAGTGAATGAAGTTCAGAAGGCTGTAGACCATGGTCATGTCAGCTGTTCATTTTTATCTTTTAAGTAAAGTCCTCTTACTTTTAAACAAATCAGTGCAAAATGATTGTTTTCAAAGGTAAAAGGAAAGACTTCCCTTGAGAAGAAAGTCAATGAACACATGAATCTCAGCCCCTTGGTATCCAACCTCTCTGGCTTCCCACGTGTAGTTGAAGCCTGGGGAATGACATCACAAGGTAACTCCTTCTACTGGACTTTTGCAGACTAGAAAACATTATCAGTGGGGAGCAGCAGAGATCACTGGAGAAACATATCATTTAAATAAAAAATGCTAACGACTCTTGGCCACCTTGCAACAGTACAGGAAGCTCCAGCCTGAATCACGGAATTGTAGAGTTGGAAGTGAGCAACTCCCTGCAATACAGAAATATGCAGCCATTGAATATGGGGATCAAAAATTTTATGTGCCCTGGGAATGAGTTAGAAAAAAGGAAAAATCTCTTGGATGGCAGGTTTCAGCATAGCACAAAAGAAGAAAAATCAACAAGTTAATTTAAAACAACAACAACAACTCCTTTTGTCTATATTTTTAGAGGCATGATTGTGCCTGCAGTCTGTGCTGCAAACATCAGGGAACTGTTTCCTCCCTGATTCCCTTCTTGGATGTTATGCGATGTGTCAGCAAGATACAATTTGCTGTACTAGAAATATCATTTACCTTAAACACTGGAACCATGTTCCTCTAAAATAAAGTAAATAGAGTTAGAGAAGAAATTAATTTGGCTCCCTGCACATTATCTAAAATGGGTTTGGGATTGCCGACTCTCTCTCTCTCTCTCTCTCTCTCTCTCTCTCTCTCTCTGTGTGTGTGTGTGTGTGTAAGCTGATATGATTGATTGCTGTGATTTCTTCAGCTCTGGCATTGCACAGAATGTGATTTCTGAAGGCAGTTCTACATTCTTTCATACTGCTTCAGTACAAGGGTGAAATGTGATGGAGTCAGTACCGTGAAAAATGCAAACCATGTTGCAAAGCAGGGGTGGGATCAGGGCCTTGTGTCTCTCCCTGGTCCAGAGCCTTCACCATTATTTCTCCATCCCCCCCTTAAGTGTTTCTGCCAGGCTAGACAGTCATGGTAAATGTGTGTGTGTGTGTGAATATGTGTAGAAAATCTGGCTTTTGTATGGTTAGAATATAACCTACTGGGGTAAAGGGTAGTGTGCTTCAAATAAAGTAATATGCAGTGCTATTTAAACACATTTGGGGAGCTTTTCTGTACCATACCAGAGATCTGTCTAGTCTAGCATACTGTTTCCCACAATGGTAGGTGCTTCCAGGAGATGCTAAACTAGCCATGAACATTAGTGTCTCCATGAGCATGATGTTCCACAACCAGGGGGAAAGGCCGTTTCCTTTCTGTTATCTCAGATTGCAAGGACACCTGATATTCTCAGGGCTGAAGAAGGTACATATGGGAAGAAGTGATTCTTCATGTATTGAGATTCCAAGCCATGCAGAGCTTGAAAAGTCAAAACCAGCTCTCTTGAAATGAGTCTTGAAACGAAGCAGGGAAAGAAGGCTTTAGCCTTTCCTCTTAACGAGTGTGCTCCAATCTCTTGATCAAATCACTTTACACTGAATGTGCAGTGTGTAGCTAGCTTCATATCTTGTTTTTCTTAAACTGATTACAGTCATGAACAGGATTGTTGCTTTGGGGACAGCAGTTCTAGGGGAGTGGAGCTTTACCATTCCCTTCCCAGCTCTGTCCCCATGAAGCCCCCCTCCTCCTGCATAGCTACAGGCTTAGGTAGAAGAAAAGAAAAACCTGGCTGATGTCCAGCTAAGTCATACTCTAGAGCAGGCACATCCAACTCTCAAGAGACTGCAATCTATTCCCAGTATAAAATGACTGGTAGTGATCTACCCATTGTCACTGGAAGGGACAGAGTTGTGGAGCTTTTTTGGGAGGGGTGTTGTATAGCTATTTTGGGGAGGGGGTGGCCAGAGTTGTGGAGCTTTTTTGGGGGTCAGAATACCCTCGCTATGAAGTTCCTTAAGACCATTGCTTTCAATGGGCCTATTGTGAGTATGGCTAATGCTGCAAATCAGCCACACAGCCAGTGTGGTGTAGTAGTTAAGAGTGGTGGACTCATAATCTGGTGAACCGGGTTCGCATCCCCGCTCCTCCACATGCAGCTGCTGGGTAACCTTGGGCTAGTCACACTTCTCTGAAGTCTCTCAGCCTCCTTCACCTCACAGAGTGTTTGTTGTGGGGGAGGAAGGGAAAGGAGATTGTTAGCCACTTTGAGACTCCTTAGGGTAGTGATAAAGCAGGATATCAAATCCAAACTCTTCTTCTTCTTCACTCAAAATTGCCATAGTGTTTACTGCTTCATAAGTAACTTGACTTTTCTTTCCCCCCCATTCCCCCCCCCATTTCTCATTTTAGCTGGAATTGAGCTTTTCATGCCATGAATACACTGAGGTTTTGTTATCCAAGGGTCTTAACTGATTGTAATCTTGGTTAAGTCCCTGTTTACCACTCAAATAATAGATATTTAGATTGCATTTTTGTTACCTAATCCTTATCCCCTTTCCCTCTTAGCAAAGCAAATTAATCTAACACTTTGCTTTGGTACTACACTTGCCATTAATTTCTGAAAAGCAGGTCTGGTATTCATGATTTCCTTCTGTCATGCGAAACTAATAGTCTACTTCGCAATTGTATTTTTTAAAAGTTAAAAATAGGCTTTTGGTTGTGGGGAGGGTTCTAGTGGGAATACTAACAGGAACTACTGATAGTATGACCCATACTTTTAAATAGTAATAAAAGCAGACTAATAGCTGGTTCAAACATTGCAAGGAAACAGAAGTTAGAGGAGACATGCACATCTTACTTGTCCTTTAACCTACATTTCTGGGTCTGATACACCAGTGAACAAGGTCCATCTGCCCTGTGGTGATCCGCAAACAATTAATAATCATGCTGGAAAGCTGTATTACAAAATGGGTATTAAAATAGGTGTTAGAATACAAAACTCAACTTCTAGGCTGGAAAGAAGGCCTTCAGCTTTTGGAGTGTTACAGAGAAGGGCTATCAGGACTAAGAATACCTCCGGACTCTGAGGATTTTGTAAGAAGGATTCAAGGGCATACTGGAACTTCAGCTTTGCACTGAGCTCTTTAGTAATAAAATCACTTTAAAAATAACAACAAATGGGACTTCTTTCAGTTTTGAAAGTGATGGGATGAATAAACATTTAAAGAGGAAGCATGTAAACTCCCTGCAAGCAAATCAGGACGAATCATTATAGTGGTATAACTGCCCCATAAACAAATCAGAACAAATGCACAATAAAGACTGGACATAGTTTGACCACCCTGTAAACTATGTGCAGCAAATCAGAATGAATGCTGGAGGAACAGATAATCTGGAAGAACTCTGGAAGACCATTGCTTCATCAATCTTCATGTTATCAATTGTTTTGTTTGTTTATTTATTTATTTAAGATAGTTATATGCTGCCTACTTACTCACATACTTAGTTGGTCTCTAAGGTGCTACTGGAAGGAGTTTTTTTTTAAATTTTGTTTTGACTATGGCAGACCAACATGGCTACCTACCTGTAACATATCTAATTAACATACATTAAAAAAATCTACAGAAAATGGGACAATGAGACATTAAAGAGTTATCATAAAATCAAACACTACCTTAAAATGCCTGCGGAAACAAGAAAATCTTAGTCGTGTGCAAGGAGGGTGCGTGTCTAATCTCATTTGGGAGGGAGTTCCACAGGCTTGGGAACACTACACTGAATGCATGGCTTCTAGTAGTTATGAGCTTGGCATCTGAGCTATGAGGACCAACAGCCAAGACTCCTACAAAGAGGTTAATGATCAGGTCAGAATATTAGGTATCAGGTGGTCCTTAAGATATCCTGGATCCATGTTGTGAAGGGCCTTGTAAATTAATACAAGAAGCTTGAACCTGGACAAGTAGTGTATAGGCAGGCAGCCAGTGCAAGCATGTGGTTGACTGATTGCATTTATATCCCACCTTTTCCTCCAAGGAACTCAAAGTGGTGTACATAGTTTCCCCCCTCCGTAAACAATCCCTATAATAACCCTGTGAGGCAGATAAAACTGAGAGGCAGTGACCAGCTCAAGGTCACCCATGTAGCTTGATGGCCAAGTGGGTATTTGAACCCTGGTCTCCTTGGTCCTAATCCAATGCTGTAACTGCTATGCCACACAACTCTCTTTTAAGGACTGGAGTTTTGTGCAGGCAGAAGTCTGTCCTCATCAACAGTGTAACTGCAGCATTTTGTAGCAGCCGGAGCTTCCAGTCCTGTTGTTTCAGAGGGAGACCTAGGAACCAGTCACCCACAGATCCTTTGTCTTCCTTGAATTAAAAATCAGTCTAACTGTGTCCAAGCACTGGTTCAGTTACTACATAACTACACAATCCAGATATTATAGAGAAATAGAGTTCGTGTCTGCAGTGGACTGATGACACTGTGCTCCAAAACCATTCAAAGCAAAGCACCTTGGGATCCCAACAAGATTTGACTTCCAGCTGACTGGCTTCTGTATGTGGAATTGTGGGGTGGGGAGCCTCATCTTGTCCTTTGCTCCAGGCAGCAAAACATCTTGGGCCAGTCTTCCTCAACAATAGACAAGGTAGCATGACAAATATAGAGCAATGATGATCCACATTTAATTCTCAGAGTAATTGAAGTGTCAGGCAGAAGAAAACAAGGGGTTTTTTGTTTTTTAAACCACATGGATACAACTAGACTATAGAGAGGAACACAATAAGGCACTGAAGTAATTTCCCCCAAATAGTCTCTATCACGTTTCAAAGAAACACTTTTACAGACTTTCAGTGGAGTCTGCCTTTAGTAGCAGATTTCTATTTCGCTTGTAGCTGAGCCCCATAATTCACTGAGATGAGTATTTGTGTAGTCTGTATTATTTGGGTGATGCTAAAGAACATGAGCCAACTTCTGACATTTAAATGTCTTGGTTCTTTTTTATGTATGTATGTATTTTAATAGCACAAAGGTTAGCCGGGCCAGTGTTAGACTTGATGAAACTCCAAGAAGAGCGGCGAAAACTCTGCCCATAAGAAATATCTCTTTTCCAGCTTATTATCATCCTATCTTATATTTCATATCGTTGTCATCACAGAGTTTCTGGTTAAAGAAGACTGCAGAACTAGATATATGAGGGAAGATCAATGTAATACAAAATGTCTCCTCTGCATAAAACCCAAAGACCTTTTATAGTCAGTGGTAGATATGGGGATTGTGAACTTCAAATCCAGAGAAGGTAATGGAAATATGTTCATTGACTTTAATCAGGCACAGAACATGGGGTTACATGACTCCAATCCAGAATGTTTACAATAGATGGGGCAGGGCATCTTCAGTCATCAGTGGAGTTGCAGATAAGATGGGGCTTTGGATAATTCTGGCAAGACTTCCCTAAAGAAATGGGTTGTGCAGCACAGATTGGGGGCCTGGCATATAGTTATGGGGGCATCCCTGCAAAACCTTTGCATTCGGATAATAACTTGAGTTTGGTGGGAAGAGAAATCACAAGTTTTATTGTAAGGACAATTTACAATATGCCATAAAGTTAAGCAATTGCCAATCCCATTTTTTAAAAAATTGCGTACATATATTTCCCAAAGGAAATGGAATAGGTTTGTAAGCTTAAGAGTTACAAACTTTTGAAGCATGCATTAAAGAGTTTATTTAAGAACAACCTAGCTGACCTGCCGTTCACACAATTAGCAATTTTAAAAGAAGTAAATATCAGGCATGGGGTACCAATCTAGATCAGGACCCTGATGTTACTTCTACTGTTCCAGAAGGTAGGACCTGAACCAGTGACTTCAAGTTACAAGAAAGGAGATTCTGACTAAACATCAGGAAGAACTTTCTGACAGTGAGAGCTTGTTGACATGGAACGGACTCCCTCAAAAGGTGGTGGACTCATCTTTGGAGATTTTTGAGCAGAGGCTAGATGGTCATCTGCCAGGGATGCTTTAGTTAAGATTCCTGCATTGCAGTAGGTTGCACTAGATGGTCCCAGGAGTCCGTTCCAACTCCACAATTCAATTATTCAATAATTCTATTATCATCTCGGCTGTCCTCTAAGTTGGCTACTATTTTGTTACTAGTATATAAAAGAAAGCATAGGAAGGTGCCATATGCTGAGCCAGACTATTGGTCCATCTGCCTCAGTATGAGGCAGCTTTCTCTGTTCCTTTATTGGTCACTAAAGTTATTTTCTGTGATATTTTCTATGTGGTTAGGCTGAATCCTCACCTCTGCAATGGGATCAGTGGTGGAGCTTCATGCTCTGGGACTGGGAGCGGAGAGAAGGTGGGGGTGGGGCTGGCGCGCGTCCCGGGGGTGGGGTGTGCCACCTGCGGGGTCAGGGTGCCCAGCGCGGGCAGGAGGGGGCAGCCACGATGGAACCACACCAGGATTGCGCTGCCGGGGGTGGTGCGTTCCCCCTGCCCACCTCTTTCTCCGCCAGTGAATGGGATCACAGTGCTGCATTGGACAAGTTGCTTTATCTTCACCTCAGTTATTTGTCTATAAAATCAGAAATGGGGAACTACCTGACAAGGTTGTTGTAAGAGGACTGTTGTAAGAAGACTGCACACAAATCTTCCCATACAGATGATAAATAGCAGTTGGAAAATTTATGACAAGAAAGGCAATAAGTTCTAGTCAGTAACTGTTGCTCAGGTGTGTTCACGTAGCTTTCCTTAAGCTTTCTGTAAACGTGGAGGTGTGTATGTCAGTTTGCCTGGTTTATACAGCAGACCTGACAAACCCAGGCTCTTTTATGACATTTTGAAGGAACAGACAATTTTCACTTGGTTTTGTGTCTGGACTAATCTGTAAAACAAACCTTGATGTGCTGCATTTGAAAAGCAAACTTATTTTGTGGAATTTGTGCATTGTCATTTCCACAGTAACAAAAATAAGAACCAATTTAGCACTAGAAGAACCAATTTAAAGTGGAGTTATGAGGCTGTATTTGTTTTGGTTGCTCTTTGTCATTCAGACTCCAGATGGAAAGCTTTGTGTATTTAAAACAAAATAAAAGCAAGCAAACAAAATCAGTTATTTTTGCTATCTTGGGTTATCCAAACTAAACAGGAAGTTAAATATAATGTGCCCCCCCCCAGCAAATTCCAGGGAAATTCTGGGTCCCTTCCATCACAGAACATGCTATGTATAAGCTTCCCACAATGAACATCACAAGGTTTCAGACTGAGACTCAAAATAGACTATGACTTTATTCAGAGACTAAGGGGTATATAAAAGCAAGAAAGCAGCAGGATGAACAAACATACAAAGCCTGCATTCTCCCTTAGATGAAGAATCACACAGAGCTTATATCATCATGGGCTTCTCTTTTAAAAGTACAGCAGCCACACTCAAGCTATAGTCCCGCCCGCCCATTGTTTTACAATTTAAACTAATGGTTTTGTTTTAGTTTTGCCTGAGGACAACACAGATCTCAGCAGAAATAGGTATATCTGTTGAATCTTGTTCTTTTTCACTCAGTTCTGCCCTAACACTATTAGAGAGTCAGTAATGGTGTAATGGTTAGAGTGTCAGATTAGGACCTGGGAGATTGTGGTTCAAAACCCCACATTGCCATGAAGTTCACTGGGTGGCCTGGGCTAGTCACTGCCTCTCAGCCTAACCTTCCTCACAGTGTTGTTGCAGGGATTACACGATGAGCCGGAGAACCATCTACACCACCTTGAGCTCCTTGGAGGAAAAGGTGGGATATAAATGTGATAACAAACGAACAGATGATAATTAATATATTCCACCTTTTAGTCCAAGAAGGAATACCACTTGGTTTATAAACAAATAAAAGGCAAAGGCAAAATAACAAAAATAAAACCAATTTAAAAAAACATAGCTACCTGTCACTGAAATATATTGTAAAACAATATCCATTATTAAAACGTATAACAAACAAGCCCATTGAAACAGTATAACAGTTAAAACAACAGTCTGGAACCCTGAACAATTAGGTTGCTAATGTGTAGATACTGGGAAACAGGACCAAGGAATGGCATGATCTTGGGAGTGGGGACAGTGCCATGCCCCCAGGGTCTCATTCTGCATGCGATGTGTGCACAAAGGAGGCTAAGATTCCTCAATACAAGAATAGCTTGTTTCTGGGTCCTCACATAGCTCAGTTGGTAACTTCTGCTTGTGGTTGTTGGCATATTCTTTTCTGGATGTCCTTAAGTATCTCATATAACAGGGGTGGGGAACCTCGGGCCTGAAGGCAGAATGTGGCCCCCCAGGTCTCACTTTTGGGGCCTCAGAAGTATCTCAGGCATGTACCCTTCCCGTTCTCCTCAGGCCACACCCCTCACCATCCCTGCTGTGTTCCATGTCCTACTCAAATGCTTTTATCTGGCTGGAATGTGTCCTTGAACTGTATAATGCCTCTTGCTTGCCTAAATGAAGGATGGAGAGGTGTGTGCTTGTAGAACATAGCCTTCTGTACAGATTTGTCGTTACAACCACTTTTTCATCTGCCCCCTTTCAATTTTTGCAGGTTCATGGTTATAGGTGCATAACTGCTTTTTGCACTGTTTGTTGCGATACCACAATCCTCTTTCAGCAAGCCTGTTGGCAGCAGCTTGCTCTCTAACAGCAGACTGTTAATTTTCAAGCATTTTGCAACTGTAAAAAAGTAAAGGTAAAGGGACCCCTGACAATTAGGTCCAGTCATGTCCGACTCTGGGGTCGTGGCGCACTCATCTCACTTTATTGGCCGAGGGAGCAGGCATACATCTTCCGGGTCATGTGGCCAGCATGACTAAGCTGCTTCTGGCGAACCAGAGCAGTGCACGGAAATGCCATTTACCTTCCCGCCGGAGCGGTACCTATTTATCTACTTGCACTTTGACATGCTTTTGAACTGCTAGCTTGGCAGGAGCAGGGACCGAGCTACAGGAGCTCCCCCCATCACGGGGATTCGAACCGCTGACCTTCTGATCAGCAATCCTAGGCTCTGTGGTTTAACCCACAACCCACAGAGCTCTCCTAAATACCCTTTCCATTGGCTAAACCTAAATTTGACACATGTCTAAGGGCCATGATAGGCACAATCAGCTGCTCCAATGTCCTTAAAGCTTAAAAACAGCTGAGGAGTTGCTGAAATTCTGACTGGAGCTATGGCAAGAGGCAAAGGTTTCTACACCCAAAACAGAAAAATCCACAACCAGTATTTCCTTACTTGGTGGATTGGGGGGGGGGAGCTACAAACACAAATAACATAACAATTTGCTTCCCTTTTGTGGCACCCAAAATCAGCTGCCTGAGGTGGCTGCCCTAATAGTAGGGGCAGCCCTGCATATACTTTGGCCCTCTCAGGTCTCTTCTCTGGTTTGAAAATTCATCCAGTTAGGACTGGCCAACAGGGAACCTTGCCCAGTTAAGAAGATGACCAAGAACTAGCCAATCATAGCTACATAGGTGAATAAGCTAATAAACTTTCTAACCATCATACAGATAAATGATTTTTTGGGTGTGCAAGTTTGAAAACATGGAATCCACAAAAGGAAATTCAACACAAATATTAGAATATGCTTTGCTTGAGAAAATGGTTGTTGGCCTTAAAAATAAGGAGGGGGTTAGGCTAATGTGATCAAGCCTTAGAAAGCCAGACAATTAAAGGCTATTTTCACAGGGCCAGTCCTACCCTTAGGCAGATTGAGGCAGCCACCTCGAGTGGCTGATTCTGGGTGTCAATAAGGGGTAGGAAAGGATGGGGAATGGTGAGTTACTGAATTGCTTATGTACTCAAGGGAGAGATACTTCTGATTTGTTGATTACTTTTTGGTCTGGGGTGCCAAAATAAGTTGTCCAGCCTTGGGTACAATGTACCTTGACTTGCAAGCAATGCCACTTGCAATGTCTTGGGTGAGTCCTGCATTTTCACCACATACCCACACTATCCCCTTTGCTCTAATGGCAAAGTGGCAAATAGGGGAGCATGGTATCAGTGTACACGAGCACAGGAGCTCACATGAATGCTAGAAGCACAATGACTGCTCTCAGTTCCCTGCCTATTAAAAACAACAACTCTGGAATATTAACATTGCCTCTTTTTTCATAGCTTCTCCCTATCTTTAATTAATAGTTAGTGCCTAAACCCTGGGACTGCTTAATGCTGTGCCTCTCTGTACTGCTGAGCACAAAGGGGCCTTGATCTTAGCTGAGAACTATAGATAGTGCTGTCATATGGTGAAAGGATAATGGCAGTATTCTAATGCTAATAGATGTTTTTCCTGCATGCAAATGCAAAATGCAGTGCTTCTTCATGCGCCCGCAAACAAAATCTTTTTTTAAAAACTCACATCAAAATCTAGCAAACAACTACTACACTATAAATAATAGATCCAAGTACAGATTTAGATCAGAAGTGAACAATATATTTAAAATTAAACTCTGACCTTATGAAAAGGAGAACAGCTCAAAAAAGATGGTCATTATTTCGTAAGTTTGTGCTGTAATCATGCAGATAATGTCTTGGTCACTGTGGAATGTTTAACTGGTTAGAATAGAAGTAAGCCCCCCCCCAATCACTTCTTTTAAAAAATAGCCTTACGCGCTACAGGTACTGAGATTGCTATATGGCTATTATCAATTATTATTATTGAATCACTTCCCATGAGGTATCCCAAAGCATTTTACTATATATTAAAAACAAATGTAAAAATTACAAAGACAAAAATACTTAAAATGTATATATAAAAACAATTAAACAATTACACATATAAAAGGAGTTTGGTAGCCCATACATGAAATCAGTTCATATCCAAGACAAGTAACAAGTGAGATAAGGATTTTAGAAGGCTTGTTTAAAGAGGAATATCTTTAAAGGTAAAGGACCCCTGACAGTTAAGTCCAGTCGCAAGTGACTCTGGAATTGCGGTGCTCATTTCACTTTACTGGCCAAGGGAGCCGATGTTTGTCTGCAGACAGTTTTTCTGGGTCATGTGGCCAGCATGACTAAAACCAGGGCAGCGCACGGAAACACCATTTACTTTCCCGCCAGAGTGGTACCTATTTATTTACTTGCACTTTGTGTGTGTGTGTGTGCATTTGAACTGCTAGGTTGGCAAGAGCTGGGACAGAGCAACGGGAGCTCACCCATCATGGGGATTTGAACCACCGACCTTCTGATCAGCAAGCCCAAGAGGCTCAGTGATTTAGACCACAGTGCGACCCGCGTAAAGGAATATCTTTAGCAGGTACCAAAAAGTCAATAGAGAAAGCGCTTGTCTGATTTGGAATAGGAGAGTGTGTGTGCCAACACACTACAGGCCTGATTCTGACATTGTGCAGAATAGACCTCGTGACAGGATGGTATCTACAGGAAGCCCTCTTCTGAAGAACACAGTAATGGTTTGGTATGTCAGCCCTCAGCCAGCCATCACCTTACTTACTTACAGGAGCTGACACTGGCTGTCAGTTTTCTCCTCCTCCTCCTCCTTACTATTGAATTCTATGCCTTCTGCTACACCCGTCACAATTTCCACCAGCCACTACTGGTAGAAAGTGAGATGATCTTTTAGCCAACAGGTTGCAGCTCCCTAAGAGAGTCACATGAAGACATAGAGCCTTAGACAACCGACCATACAAGGTGTAACTCAGTTGCCATAGTGATGGGCACGCAGGTAGGTTCAGCATGTTCACAGGTAGGAAGCAGCTTTCATGTTTCATTTTGAGCAAGCCTACATTATTATACTTAGATTTCTCAAAAACCGCAGCCGCAAGGGCCCAATTCTTTCCTAATCACTGTGTTCGTGTATTTTGTGGAGAACAGGAGCAATTCAAGCACCCACCTGCACAATGCGCAATTGAAGGGGGAAAAGAGTGTATTCTGTGTTCAGGCATCTGTACTCGAGTGTGGCACTGCATCTTATAAGAAGTGGCCCTCAGGCATACTTAACTTTGTGTAAGATATGCTCATTCACCTTGGCTGAGAAATTGCTCTTCGCCTCAGAAAAACCTTTTCACAGGTGGATCATTGGTACAGCTGTAGATTAACTCTGAAGTTAACATTAACACCTGCACCCGATACTAAAGTAAGACTCTCCACAGGACCACAACAGTATGTGTGTAACTTGGATGCCTACTTCTAATATAATTAAAAACAGATTGAGCAAAGTTCTCTTCTGTGCTGACTGATTTACAAAGACTGAAAGGTGAGAATAAGTGTTCATTTTAACATTTGTATGTCACCATTCCTCCATTCTAAATAAATAAATCACAGAACTATGAATAAGACTCCAAAATAAATGCAACTAAATCCCAAAAGATTAGTAGGATACACTAAAAGTGGCAGCTTGTTGAACAATATTTGGGGCAGTTAAATCCATTGGACAGACTGGAGAAGGATGTGAAATACTCCAGTCTTTTGATTGACGGCCCACTCCCAAGTTCAATAGCAAGCCAGCCAAACACTCTGCATGAGGAACAACCAACTGGAGAATTTTGCTCAAGCTGTGGAAGCTGTTTTTCAAGGAAAAATAAATATCAAATGCAATGTCTCTTCTTAGGAAGGTGGAAGAATCTGCAGAAATAATTAAGGATTCTCCCCTACCCTTTTTCTTTGTGCATATCTCTTCTAAGCATGCCAACAGCACATAACCCTGCAGAGGTCAGAGGAGTTTGCAGGAAGAAACCTCAACTTCAACTGTTATGGTGGATAGCTTTTCCTTTTTCTTTTGCCGCTTTCTGACAAGAAGGTTCACATCCTTGAATCAGAAAGGGAGCTACTTCAGACTCATAAATCAGTATTACTAAAGTGTATCAGCAGATCTGAAACACTTTTACTGCAAATATTAGTGATAATATGGGCCTCTGGATTGCAGTGGAATATGGATGAGCACAAACCATTTAGGAACAAATATTCTTGCTGATAACTGACAGCCAGCCAAAAGCAGGCCCTGATAAAGATAAATAACCTGTACTCAGGGAAATTTTTTGCATCATTAAACATGGTGAGCATATTAGCTAGCAGGGGGTGGAGCTGAATCCCTAAAGAGATAAATCTAAATTATGTGCACTGCAGTGATCATAACGGTAATGCACCATCTTGGCTAACTAGCTGACATCAACGGGGAAGGGAATTTCAGATTTAAATGAACCAAACTAAAGAGCATTGCAGTGCATGCATACAGATTAATTGGAACATATTCATGAACTTTGTAGCCCTTGGTCTACCTTTTATTTCACTCAGTGTCAAACTCAAGGAGCTTAGAATTTCCCTGTCCGTTCCTCTGCCCTCCCCACCATGCAGGTTGATTAATGACTCTTCAATTTGCTTTCTATTAATCACCCTTCATTACATTTGAATCAGTTTCTGCTGAAAGAGCCATTTGGGTGTGGGTAAGATGGAATTCTCTCAGAATTAACGGAACTTTCAAAAACAGGTAAGCTTTGTGTCTTGATGATTCCTCTCTCATCCTATATATACACATTAAACTTTTGGGGACTGGAATAATTACACTGTGTGGTATTTTTGCTCATAGTGCCATCTAAACTGCAAAATCAATAGTGTTTGACTATAGCCATGCACCGTAGCATTTATTAGTGGCAGTAGCAATAGCAGCAGTGTTTTATGACTATCCTGGCAGGTCAATAGAGATACCCATTGAATAGGGAAATGGGATTTCCCTGTGTACCTGACAGCAATCAGCTCTCAGGCTGATGGCTGAGAGTGTGAGCATCATTTGGTACTGATATTCAACAGGGAACTCAGAGAAGAAATGAGTATAGGAACCAACATGGATCTGTAGTGAAAATTGAGGGGTCAGTGTGGTACAGGCAAACTATTACGTTTCAAGGGGATGTATGGAATTCAGTGAGTCTGCTTGGGCAAGCCTCTTTCTCTATGGGCAATAGGACTTTGAGGCAGATGTTGAGAGCCCCAGTTGGCAGATGAAGCTGGAGAGTCCACAGACTCAACCCAGTCATGTTCTCCCTCCATGCATTTAGCCCTATGCTTACGAGCAACTATTGAAGAGAGCATAGGAAAGCCCAGCATCTCAAAAAAAAAAACCTTTAGCCTCTCCCTCCAAAGAGGACAAACAGTGGGACTCTTTCTGAAGGAAATAAAGATAAGAATGATAAAATTCTGGCCATACAACTGCATTCCAGATCACACTTCCCCAACACCTTTGCTCCAGATTCTAAATAATCTTCAGTTGGTGTTAATAAATCACATTGACCTTTGAGGTCCACAGAAAGTTTGAAATAAGCACATAGAGATTAACCATCTTGTTGCTTCTGCTGCTACAATATGCAAACTATTATGTGCTAGGTCATGCCAGGGCAGGATTGATATTGCTTGCCAGCCAATTTATTAAGGAAACCTTTGGACCTTTGGTTTACTGTGTATCTGCACAGAAAAATCCCACAAGAGCCTCTTATCTATAATCAGTAGCAACCTGGTGCAGTTGTATTTCCCTTTCCTATCTGTTGGATGTCTGGAAATTCTTTAGATCCATTGTTAAATAGTACTGGAAAGCAAATCTACCACACACTAATTTCCATTTGAAAAAATCAATCATATATTAATTTCCTTTTAATTACGAATCTGCATATTATGCAAATACAAAGACAGGAATCTGCATCAAGCAATCCATACGTAATTATGGGGATACAAAAAAAGGACAAGTTTAACCAGTGATGTCAGCGGCATACGTTTGGGTGCATCCTTAATGGTGCGCATATACTATCCATCATGCACCTTTCCCCATAGAACAACCTGTCCCAGGTTCATGGAAGAGGAATACTTGGGTCTGGTTCATCAATGCTATTGAAAGGATGCAGCTCACCACATGCTTTGCATGCAAAGGTCCAAGTTTAATCCCTGTCCTCCAGTATCTTCAGATGGGGTGGGGAATGTTGTTGTTGTTGTTTAGTCGTTTAGTCGTGTCCGACTCTTCGAGACCCCATGGACCAGAGCACGCCAGGCACTTCTGTCTGCCACTGTCTCCCACAGTTTGGTCAGACTCATGTTTGTAGCTTCGAGAACACTGTCCATCCATCTCGTCCTCTGTTGTCCCCTTCTCCTTGTGCCCTCCATCTTTCCCAACATCAGGGTCTTTTCCAGCGAGTCTTCTCTTCTCATGAGGTGGCCAAAGTATTGGAGCCTCAGCTTCAGGATCTGTCCTTCCAGTGAGCACTCAGGGCAGGAAGCAGGAACCGGCAAGCCACTCCAGTATCCCTGCCAAGAAAACTCCATGGACAAAGACAAAAGGGGTGGGGAATACTCCTGCCTGAAACCATGGGGACCCACTGCTAGACCTGTATGCAGCCTTCCTTGTCAGGTGGGGCAGCCACATTTCTTAGTGGGGCATTTGTGGATAGCACAAGCCAATCCTCCTGTCACTCACTGGTGGGTGGGATGTGAGGGCCAGGCCAAGGGAAGGGAAAGGCCCTGGCCTTCCTCTTCACTCCTCCTCCATGCAGAGGGTGTGTTGACTTACACAATCAGCTATGTTAAGATAAAAATTAGTATGAACACCATGAATTAAACAACTTGCATATTTAAAAAAAGGATATTAAGGATGCAGTGAACAAAGGGATACTAAAATATATAAAACAGACAACCAGCTAACTGTAGTGTGTACAGCAGTGTTTGTATTCCTCTAGGGCTGTTTTCATCAAGCACTCAAGAAAAAGAATAGAAGATAGCCACTATGTGAGTATAGTGAGTTCTTTAAAAAAGTAAAGGGTAACTTAAGGTAGATATTTTTTCCAATCACTTTAAGTTATCTCTTTATTTCACCCTTTAGCAATAAGTACTCAATCCTGCTCTACTAATAATAATGACTGCAAAATAAACAAACTCTTACTTCTTACTGCAGGCAAACATACTTCTTTATTGCACACAACTGAAACTGAAAAGCAGAGCAAAGGAAACTCCATGCCCATAATGCAAAGTTCTAATATCGAACTCAAGGGTCATGTACTGTACGGATTGTTTCTTTCGAGGATCACTTAAGAAATCATAGGGTAATTGTGATCATGAAAAATGACCCACAGTCAGGGGAAGTCTTGAGTATGCAGATCTTTGGGGGCTTCTCATATGTGGCTTTTGTTGCACACTAGACCTGCCTTGTTTGCTGCATTTTTCAGAGGGTCTTATTTTTAAATTGATCCTGTTCTTAAAGCAAGTTGTGACATAAAAGACAATGTCAGATTCCATTTAATAATAATTATTATTATTTGTACCCCGCCCATCTGGCTGGGTTTCCCCAGCCACTCTGGGCGGCTTCCACAAAGACCAAAAATACACCAAGATGTCACACATTAAAAACTTCCCTGAACAGGGCTGCCTTAAGATGTCTTCTGAATGTCAGATAGTTGTACATCTCTTTGACATTTGATGGGAGGGCGTTCCACAGGGCGGGTGCCATTACCGAGAAGGCCCTCTGCCTGGTTCCCTGTAGCTTTAAAAAGGATACACACACACACACACACACACACAGAGAGAGAGAGAGAGAGAGAGAGAGAATATCCTATGGATGGATGAAGCACAGCCCTTGTTCAGTGCATCCTGGCTACATGACTGCCCAACATTGTTGAGCAGGAGAGACCAATGACCTGACTAAGTATACATTCCACCTCCATCCCTATGTTTGTGCTCACTGCTGGAGCAGGTTGTTGTAGCCAAGGTTGCTTGAGAAATTCAGTCTTTGTGCACTCAAATATGAATGAGTCTGATCCACATCTCATAGATTAATGTGTGGATTGGAAGTTAACATGACTCTCAGGTATGACACCAATGTCTTGGCATAGTTCTGTCAGTGAAAGAACTTCTCTGACAAGTTCTTGGCATATCAAAATAGCTTGCAAATAAGGATTTCAAGAGACCACACATTGAGAAATGTGTACCTAGGGACCAGCATATGAACCCTCCACTAGAGGCATGATAGTAATCTCTAGCCCAGAGTGTCAAAGGAATAGGGTGGGGAAAACCCAGTTCACCCCTCTCTTCCATGTACTCCTATGAGGCCAAAATCCTAGAAAAGGAACAGGCACTGAGCCATTCACACATCTCCCTCA
Source organism: Podarcis cretensis (assembly GCF_951804945.1). Classification (NCBI taxonomy): domain Eukaryota; kingdom Metazoa; phylum Chordata; class Lepidosauria; order Squamata; family Lacertidae; genus Podarcis; species Podarcis cretensis. Next base: position 81,185,537 of record NC_137172.1, on the reverse strand, counting down.
TGCTCTTTTTGTTGGGCTCTTCACCCAGATAAGTCACCTCCCTCCCTCTCTGCAAGGAGCATCTCAACACAGGACCAGGAAGGTTCAAGATGAAAGCAAACAAATTCTTAAAACACAGAATCTTCGGCCTAGACACCTAGTGCTGGTATTAACATACACATACACCTGCAGACAAACACTCAAACCCACAAACACACCCACCCACCATTGCTTCTCATTCACAGCTGCAAGAGCTCCTCTGAGCACTGGCTAGGTGAACTATTACCCCATTTCCTGTCTTTCACAGTACCATGTCCGCTGTAATGATCTCTGGCAGGCAAGCAAGCCCCAATAAGAAGTAATGACTCCCGGGAAGTTTATGTACGTTTATTTACAAAAAGACATATCCAGAGCCTGGCTTCTTGCCAGTTCACATTTACATTTGTTGGTCAGTCTGAAGTTTCACCTCTCCCACAGCAGGAAGGACGTCAGACTCCTGCCTTTCTCCTCTTGCCCTTCCGTTGCCATCTGATTTTATCCCAGTTTTTAGATCGGGGACAGAGAGGCTGACATCCCATCTCCTCCCCACTCTCACTCGACACAGCCTCAGATCCCTGTTCATCTGCTGATTGCCTAGCAATGCTCTGGCTGCCTTCCAACTCTTCCTCTTCTTGAGAGATAAAATAGTCTTCGCCGTGACTGTGTGTCACACAGTCCTTTCTCACAGTCCTTTCTGTCAGCCAATTCTCATCCATAGAGTAGATCCCTTGTTCACTTAGTTCAATCTCTGAGTCTAACTCATTCCCTGTGCTCGGGAGGGGGGGGCACATTCCTGACACCCTATTGCCTTGCTTCTACCTCTTTTCAGCTCTCTCTTTTCTCCACTTTAGGAGTGTGAATGCAGTGGGTATTATTCTCATCCATAGAGTAGATCCCTTGTTCACTTAGTTCAATCTCTAAGTCTAACTCATTCCCTGTGCTCTGGGGGGGCCACATTCCTGACACCAAATTGCCTTGCTTCTACCTCTTTTCAGCTCTCTCTTTTCTCCACTTTAGGAGTGTGAATGCAGTGGGTATTAGGCACAAGTGGATTTATGTTTTATATATTGTACCAATTAGTGCATTGTATTAAATAATAATATGGGGGGAGTTATTGTTATTGTTTGTTATTATGGTAAGTATTTCTGTGTTTTTCTATTGTAAACCGCCCTGTTAAAGTAGTAAGTATCCCTTCCACATCCCACTTTAATAAATCTGGAGCTTTGGCAATCAATGTAAGACCTTGGTATGGGTGTGAATTTCTGGATCCTGAAGTCTCTTAGACACATGCCTATGGTGATATGGAATCGACCCACAAAAAGATTCCCCTTCTTGCAAGCATATTTAAGGGTCATTTGTGAAATGCAGACACGCACACACAAGTTCCCAGAGACACATGTGACAATTGGATTTCAGAGGTAGCTACATTTTTTTTAAGTGTCAAAATAAGTAAGTCCAAGCATCTTGGCACAATAGAGACAGTTCTGTTTGTTGGTGCCTCTTCTACATAACCTATTGATACGTAGTGTAAAAGAGTGGGGAGGGAACAACAGTGTTAAAGGTGAATGGAAAGCAGACAGCATAAATCATGGCAAAAGTTTAATCTAACATGCTTTAAAACCAATTATATTTTTAATGCACTCCATCCTCAGCGAGCTCTCAGGAGGCATATTGCTAGTGCTTTCGTTAGGATTCAATAAGTGACTTTAAATCTTTCAGCAGCAAATATTTCTAATCATTTGTAAATTTAATTAGCAAGAACCTGGGTTTTATTAGCATAGTTTTGACTTGTAGACTACAAAAGGGTATGCCAGCCATTTGCCAGATATATTCTACCCTCTCTTTAGTTTTCTGCAAAGCTCGGCTCTGATTTTCAACCTATTTATGAAATACCAGTATGAAAATTACAAAGGTATATTCTTTGTACATATATTCTCTCCTGACCTCCTGCTTTCATGTGTTATGAAGGATGAATAAGTGTTTCTGAATCTCAATTAACATAAGAACCCTATTCAAAGACCACAGTTAAGTAAAACCTTCAGTGGGGCTAACTCAAAAGGCATAAAAATGTGGCAATCTTTTCAGTTCTAGAGAATATCAGGTAAGATGTTACACAAGGTAGGGACTGGTTTGGTGAGGAAAGATAATAAACAAACAAACTCTGAAAAAGGCTGAATGCCATAGCCATGATGTCTGTTTACAAACTAAATCCAAGATGGATATCGTAAAGTAATTCTGAGCTTCCAAATTCAGAGAGAAATTTAGATGGGGAAAATTTCACAAGTGTCCTTAGTGCCAAGGAGTGTGGAGAAACACAGGAAACTGGTATGCAATGAACTGTATTTGAGCAGAGTATGGTGGTGCCTGCAATTTGCTCTTATTTGTGGCCAAGGAAGAAGAGCTGCAGAATGGGAGATGTAGTCTTTGTCCAATCCAGACTATGTTCAGCTTTTGGTGTTTGGGGTGGGGAGTTGTTTTGACAGGTGAAAAGATTTGGAAGGCAATCAGAGCCTTGTGGGAAGGGGATTAAGAAAGGGAGGGAGATGGGATGTACACAGATCTGGAATGGGGGAGCTTGCAGCTAGTGATTTGGGGAAGTTGTCATGTGACAATGGAACTGGATGATGGCACCCTTTAACAAAAATAGCACTGTGACTTTAGGATGAAACTTTTTGATGCAACCTCTGAACACCTGGTGGGTGGGATGTTTGGCCCCCTACCATGTGGCCATTGGAACACCAGGACCTGCAGAAGTTTATGAAGGATTTCCCATTCACTTCAATGGCGAGACAAGTTTTCATGCAGAAAGGGCACAGGTGTTCTCTCTGTTGAATTGCATGGGGAATCCCATTCACTGGTGCAGGAGGACTGACACATAAGTGCTGATGTGCATGGGTGGCAGTTAATCAGATCACCAATCTAACAAGATACCACTGTCCTTCCATGCTTACTGAATGTATCAAGCTGCTACATCACATGTAGTGTTGTCTTGAAACTGATTTGAACCCAGTCAGATTACTTACCAGGTTCCTTTGCTTTAAAACTAAAGGTAAATAGATTTAACAAGTAAAGTCAGGAAAATTGAGCATATCTAAATATCTGCAAACTTTTCATCTTTTTAAATCACATAGTATGTTCAATATTCAGCAACATTCCTTTCCAAATTTAATATTCTAAAGAGAAGATGAAGATTGAGGTCCAGAAAATGCTAATGTTCACCTCCGATGAACCAGTCAAAACCCAAGTACTTGAGCATAATATTTAGCTGGCTAATCGGAAATAAATAATAGTTTTCTATGATTAGCTGCACTGGCATGAGTACAGATTTTAAATGATATTTACTATTTTTGTATTAATCTTGTATTATTCATATGAGAATATATATAAACATTTCCCAAATTGGATGTTTTGAATAATAAAAGTCATAATAATATGAGAAGAAATTATTTTAAAAGACACAAATGAAGATTGTTATTATTTTAATGTGCTCCAGTAATCTGTGTGGTGCTGCTATGCACCCATAAGGCCATTCCCATTAACAGCTCGTATAAATATTAGCTTTGTGATTGGCTCAAAAAGAAAAAGAAGGAACCTTTTATTTTGGTATGTCTTCTCATCAGCTGCCTATTCTTCACAAAACTGGAAAGAGTCACTCTCGCTTTTAGTTTTAATTTGATCAAGAAAGAGGAGCAAATATAAAAAGGAAATTATAATTAAGCAGCTGCTATGTCGTGTATCTGAGCAAAGTTCTCTTGGCTCCACAATCAATTTTGTAAATGTAGAATCATCATAACCAAATCAACACTCAATATGTGAGCTTTTTCTGTGAGAAGGATGTTCTGGGTATATGACATAGAGATGTCTGCAGAATTTGATTTCTCTGAATTGCAACACAAACTGACCTTACCTGCAGCTCCCAAATGAAGCTGCAAATCCTTGGATTTTACACACCTTTTTAGTGATACAGTTCTTGGCTCAAAGACATGCCCAAAATGCATTTTAAAATATGTATTTAATGATAAAATACATTGAGATAAAAAGATATATATTTATGTATGTATTTAAATCACTATTTTGCAACAAGTATTTAAAATATGAATTTTCAAACTTTTCTGCAAATTAATATAGACTAAACAACAACAACAACAGGATGGGATGGATTATGAATGAGTGAATGTGAAGGTGGCACAGACTGGAAATAATCTGGCAAATAAGTCACCTTTGGCATTTGCTAGCACTTCCCACCTTAAGGTTGTATCCAAATCTGCATACTCAGGGTAGACCCATTGATATCAATAGACAAACTAGTATAATATAAGATGATTTCACTGGGTTTCCAATGAGTCTAATATATCTGAATTCAATAATAATAATAATAAAAACTTATTATTTATACATCCTACCTTCTTTGAATAATGTGGTATGCCTATGTCGGGCATAGCCAATGCAGTGTTCTAGATATTTTTGCTGGATGACAACTCCCATAATCCCTGACCACTGACAACACTGGCTGAGGCTGATGGGAACTGTAGTCCAATAACATCTGAATGGCACCACATTGGCTACCACTGACCTATACCAACCCTGCATAAATCCCCTGTTTCTTGCAATTTTCCTCCCTCGCTTTCTTCAACAAAGTTGCTATTTTGTCTTACTGACTTGTAGCCATGTAAGGAGCCTATGATGTGCCTTGCACTTCCTTTGTATTTCAGGACTTCTCATATGTCCTTTCTAGCAAAGTCAAGGAGATTAATTGTGTCTGGTCAACTAGTTTAGAGCTTTACATCTCTCTGAAATCAACTCCCATGCAGATGGTATGTTTTACAAAACAAGATGAGCAGCTCCTTAGTGGCTTGCACAATAGACTGATGTCACCTTCAAATTTATTACCAAGTTGTTCTCAACTTTATTATGCCTTTATAATTAAAGCAAGTAGTGGTATCAGACATAGAAAAGAGAGCCTTCTATCTTAGTTAATTGACAGTTCTTTGGCTGTTCTGATGGAAAAAAATAGCTTTTATGCTAGCCATTCTTTTTAACAGCTGTTTCCTCATTTTTCACATGTAATCCTAAAAACACTACTACAAGATTGTGCAATTTAAAAAGTAATGAAAATTTCGTAGCTGGCATGTATTATATTTGAAGACAGTCCCACTCTATTCTTTGAACTAGTTAATTTCACCAAAAAGAACCTGTAATGTGATATTTTGTAGATGTATTAAAATTATTAAGGAAAAGAAGGCAGCATCATAACTTTTGTAATACTTTTGCATATATTCCTGGAAAGAGTATAGTAAACTCTATGACTTTGACCTATTCAGTATTTTACAATTTGGTATGCTAGCCATTTTCAATTTACTTCTTTTATAGCTTCGGTAGTCTATGAGGGGGATGTAAAGTGTTGCTCATGTAATAGAACAATGAAAAGGTAAGCACATATAGTTAGGTGTACAACAAGTTGTGAGGGAGTTGGTGGTGCTGAAACTTCCACTTCTGAAAAAAGACTTTGCAAAATAAGAAAGCAGTCCTTTACACTCAGAATTTTACTATGCTTCACATCCACACTTGTGTCATAGTCAATATGGACACATTGGAATCAACAGTATTTAGCTAGTCCTAACTTTAAAAAGGTAAAGGACCCCTGACAGTTAAGTCCAGTCGCAAACGACTCTGGGGTTGCAGCGCTCATCTCGCTTTACTAGACAAGGGAGCCAACGTTTGTCCGCAGAAAGTTTTTCCGGGTCATGTGGCCAGCATGACTAAGCTGCTTCTAGTGAAACCAGGGCAGCACACAGAAACGCTGTTTACCTTCCCGCTAGAGCGGTACCTATTTATCTACTTGCACTTTGACGTGCTTTCGAACTGCTAGGTTGGCAGGAGCTGGGACCGAACAACGGGAGCTCACCCCGTCATGGGGATTCAAACCACTGACCTTCCGATTAGCAAGCCCAAGGCTCAGTGGTTTACACCACAGCTCCACCTGTGTCATAACTTACATCCCACTAATTTCAAGGCCTCTACTTCAAGTATTACTAAGTCTGGGTCTAACCCTATAACTGTACATGATTTTTTATTGTATCAGCTATTCTCAGAACAAACATCACTGGGCATTTTTCAGCCAATGATGACTTTAACATCCTATTGAATTTAATTGGATAGATTTAAGAACATCTCACTCTTTCCCAAAGTAGATAATTAGTTTGACATAGTCATATCCTATGTATTTTTTTTTTTTTAAAGTTGACATGGAAATGTGAGTCATGGTATGTTCTTTCTAGCATTGACATTTTTTTAAAAAGAGGCAGGATCCAGCCAAAATTAAACATTTTTTGGAAGCACGTTCCTAGAATGTCTACTCAGATGTAAATTCCATTGATTCAATGGTGCTTACTCCAAGGTAAGTAGGAATAGGATGGCAGCCTAATTTCAAAAGTGCAGTTAAAACACAATCAAGTTCCGTCAATGGGATTTAGCAGTATACTCTGGATGTATATTGCTTGATTGTCAAGTTGGCAATAAGGCTGTATTACACATCTCTTCAGGGCACAATACAATGTTTTAAACTTCCATAAAATAGAGGGCTACTGTAGCACAAATGGCTCTGCTTATGGGGTTGGGGACTTCCCAGAGTGCTGGTATCCAGATTTCTCTCAGTGTTACTGGGAAAATGGGGCAAACGAAATCACTGCTTAGCTAATAAAAACATTACTGCAGTTTGGTAATAGTTTTTGAGTTGTATGGCCTTATTTTAAGTTAGGCACAATAAAAAAGCACCTGAAACCATATGGTAAAGGTAAGCATCCATTCAAATCTGGTGGAGGCATGTGGTCTTTTCATTGACATACCTCAAAATAAGGAGAGTGATATGGAAGAGCTACATCTGTGGCAATGGGCCTCAGCATCGGGACATTTTGGGAGAATCTCCCCTCTCTGTTGTCAGTATAGTCTGGTAGAAAGACAAGTTGCTGGCCTTGGTGCTGTTGGCTTGCCTTGCTAAAATGCAAAATGCTCCTGTCAATCAGTGAGCTGTTTATCAGTGCACATTTGCTAAGGGCCAAACAAGATACAACGCAAAAGATCTTGATGCAGGGTTACTACCATTTTTTAAAAGTGTCAGCACCCTTTGCTCCTCTATCCATCCTGCTTGGATGCTCTGGACACTACAAACATTTCACTCAGTGACACAAATAATGGTAACATCAGAACGGTCCCACCACAACATGCTGAGAAATGCTTCTGTGGAGCTGATGTTGCATGCAAAATGTTACTTAAGTTTTATGCACCCACAATCTGCAGTGTGACAATATCTGACTTCCTTATGAAAACCTTGGAAGCTATTGTCTTTCAGTGGTTCCATGTCATCCTGCACAAAAACATTCTGCCTTTCTCTTCCCAAGTTACTGCAGACAAAACCACCTGTGGTGTGTCTTTCACATGGCAGAGACTGTTCCAAGTAACTTCACAGGGACTCTTTTTCCATGCCAAGCATTTTATTTAGCTCAGAAACATAAAACTGTACCTGTTGCACCTGTACTGACCTTGCATCCCCTCTCTGGATAATTTCTTTTGGACTGCTCTTCTGACAAGTTGCTTAACCCACAGTTTGATCAAAGTAAGTCATCAAAGATCCCATTACAAAGGATTGGTGTCTGTTAAAGATGCAGTAAGAGGACAGAGACCAGAGAGGAAATTAGAAGGATCTCTTTGATTAGGGTGAGATGCTAAATTCTGAGGTGGAAACGAGAACTTTACTTTTGTCTTGGTGGGGTGGGAAGTGTATGAGGGACAAAACATTTTTTCTTCTCCAGAAAGGAAGTAATCAGCAACCTTTAGCACACCTAATACCAGGAGATTGTGATGAATAGTATCATTCTTGCACTTGGTGCCAGTGACATGTTTCATCTTGTCCTGTTGCTCTCTTGCTGTTAGCATTAAGAGCAATTTTTGTTAGGAGATCTGTTATCCTGATAATGCTTTCTTTGATTTAAGGGCTATAACAGTCTCTCCTGTTCCACAGAAGTGACTTCTAAATTTTATAATGAGAAAAATTGTCTATTCCATGTCTCCAATACTGGTGTAGCATGATTAGAATTTTTCATAATAATACTGCTAGCAAAGTACCAGTGTTTTAAAAATATTATTATTAATAATAATATTTATTATTATTATTATTATTATTATTATTATTATTATTATTATTATTAAATTAATAATAATTTATTATTTATACCCCACCTATCTTCTAAATATTTCCACTGTTTCTTATTGTGAGACTACTTGATCTCCAGTCTACAAGTATCTCTTTTTTTACCCACAATCTCCTTTGTTGCAGCTTTCTTGTGTGGTGAGTTTTCTTCTTCTTATTGACCTGCTGGTGGTATGGTTAAACTCAGATAAGAACGTAAGAAGATTATGCTGGCTCAGGCCAGGACCACCTAGTTCAGCACCCTGTTTTCTCTGTGGCCAACTAGAAGCCTGTGAGAAACCCACAAACAGGATTCACACATAAGAGCACTCTCTCCTCAATGTGGCTTTCCATATAGGTTCAAAATGTGTGACTTGGGTGGTAAAAAAATGCAATCTGAATTGAACTTTCCCCCTATCCCTACCTCGAGCTGCTATTTCGTTAGTAGTCACACAAGTTCTCACTTAATTTGGGTGGCATATGTTTGAACATTGTTTGCATGACATAGAGTTAAGCCAGTTCAGCACTTCCTAAGGATGCTCCACCAGCTGGGATGCTGATAGAAGGATAATAATAATATGCTGCTTTAGGTACTGTGCTACATAACTTTATGTTGCTATTAGCTTTGTTACTTAGAAGCAGACATCTTTTTCTATTTGGCATACTTAAACTGCCTAATTGTTCCTGATTCCTCCTTAAGTGCTCTTAAGTACCTTCATGAATCTCCAGGGAATCTAGGAAATAGATTTGCTTTGTTGGCTGCAATCCCCAAGGAAATAATATCTGGGTCATTTAAGTTGAAAACCAACTCCCTATGAAACCCCCATTTGTATGAGGAATGAGGTATGTGGCATAGAATACGGCACTCAGATTTGGCTTTAGTATACGTGGCCTCCTACAATCACTGTGATTTGAAAGGTGACTATGGCACAGGGGCCGGGAGATTATTACAGTGGTACCTCGGGTTAAGTACTTAATTCATTCCGGAGGTCCGTTCTTAACCTGAAACTGTTCTTAACCTGAAGCACCACTTTAGCTAATGGTGCCTCCTGCTGCCGCCGCGCCGCCAGAGCACGATTTCTGTTCTTATCCTGAAACAAAGTTCTTAATCTGAAGCACTATTTCTGGGTTAGCGGAGTCTGTAACCTGAAGCGTATGTAACCCGAGGTACCACTGTATTTATTCAATCGAAACTTCCCCACTCCCCAAAATGTGGGATAGAAATTACTTGAGGAAAACATACTTTGATGTCCTGGGAAACGGATAGAACTTCCCTGAACCCATGCAGCTATCAATCACCTAACATAACTGTGATGTAAGGGGGATTGTTTTCCTTTGCCCACACAATTTGAAATCAAATCATGCAGGCAAAAGGTCACAGGTTTTCAGGTGCATCAATGAGCTGATCAGCAACACCTGAAACCCCCACTTCTTTTGCTCAGGGGGTTTGAAATTAAGCCATGTAGAGAAAGGCTCACGAGTTTGTTGTAGAGGCACCAGCTTCTCAAGATGATTAAGGGGGCCCAATGCAACATCCTGATGTCATGCACACAACATTGCATGACATTGTGATGCATGCAATCCCATTAGGAGCCAGGGGGTGAAACTTGATGCCCTCTGAACATTGAGGGTGCCGGTCTCCTAAAAAAACTTAGGCCCCCAGGTGCTGGTGCCTATGGTTTCTTGGCACCACCAATCAGATGGTTTAGGGTAGGGGGGCATGGCTTGGGGAAAATAGCCTCATAGACTCATAAGGCTGGGCCTTATGGACTCACGCACATATACTCTCAGCTCCATTTTAAAAATGCATGTGTTCCAGTAAAGAAGAAGAAGAAAATGATGTAACCAACACTGTCCTTCAATCCTAGCAGTATATGTGGAGGACTTGCATGCTAGTGAGAGTTCCCATCCCACCTCCATCAGACACTTTTCCCCAATGAAGGTGGATGTGAGACATTTGGAGACCATCAGGAAAGGGGCAAATATCTGGTGACTTTAAGAATTTGGTCACACCCTTCATGAAAAGTTAGTGTTCTATTGATTTTTAGATTACTATTTCAGGAGAGGAAGAAGTACTTAATGGCGTTTGAGAGCAATGGAAAAACACATCTGAGAATAAGGAAATAGCAGGAGCTTCCCTGAATGAGAAAGCCTGAGAGTACACTCATTTCTGCAGCATCTCTCTCTATTGTGGCTTACTAATATTGCAGAAACTGCTGCCATAAAATCTCTTCCTAATCATGAGCAATACACTTCCAATTATTTTATGCAAGACGAGGCCAATAATAAAGAGAAAGGACCTCAATAAAGGGACCTGTTGAAGACAAGGATGAGCAATCTTTCCCAATATATACAGCACAGAAGAAAAAATGAATCCTGCAATGCCTGCTGTATCAATGCTCATCTATGCTACTCAAGGTGTAGCTCCTCCCATATCTCCAGTAAGATTGGAGAAGCAGGGTGGTGGCAGCAGAGATAGATCATCCATTGACAGGGCTATAACTAGGGATCAACAGAAGTGTCAAATCCAATTTCTCTCCCTTTTATGTTTCCAACATGGTTTCTCTATCCAGTTGTCAAAATAAATAAATAAATCACCAAAAAATTGTCAGAATTTTAGTGCACCTTTCTCCTAACAGATACACCATTGCAACCAATTTTCCCTCATATGATGCATCATATATGCTATTTTCACTAATATCTGCATCTTATCTTTAGGGATCATGAGTGGAGTGGGATTCACCTAATCAGACCCACCAGCAGAAGTCTTGCAAAAGGACTTCTACTTGCGCAATAGGGCTTCCCCCCTCTGCTGCCTTTGTATCCTGTGAAATTGACCTGGGGGGCTTGAGCGAACCTCCAGAACAGCACACGGGGAAGAGAGGAGATAATTCTGTTGGGTAAGCTTAAATCCTCAAGCAGCTGGAACAACTGGAAGAGCACAATGTTAAATTCCATCCCTTGTAACTTGCATCTTACTGGCATTTGGTGGCTGTGTTTAGTTTGATTTCATTCATTAAGAAGAATTATCAATGTGTTTAAATAAACCAGACATGTCAATGGCAAATTGATCCTGCAAGTATAAAATCTGCAGTCTTTCATTCTCTAAATATGGGTGGTGGTATGGATAGGTATATTCAATTTTTGGAAGATATGAAAGATTTGTAGAATAATATGTTGCTGCAGTTGAAAAATCTCTGAATCCGGCAAAGGTCACTTAAGAACAATCATCTTTCAATATGTGTGGGCTAAAGGGAACTCATTTGTCCCTGTCAGAACCATAAATTTTGGTGCTTCAGATTTTTCCTGTTACTGGTTGTAGAGGAAGTAATTGGTACTGGTGCTATGGTTTCCCTTCCTAACTTTATGGAAAATATGACATTTATGTCATATATTTGAGAAGCAGATGTATGTGTCTGTTGTGAATGTATATTTTTTATGTCTAAGGCTACATTCCACTTACCTGGAAGTAAGCACCATTGAGCTCAAGGGGGGTCTTACTTTTGTGTAGACATGTAGGTGAATATGTTGTGAATTCTCAATTATTCTTGTGGTCAAAACAACTGAAATGATTAATATTTATATGGTGCAGGAAAAGACTCCGATACATTATTGTCCCTCTGTGATTATTTCATTCCTGTACTAGTGGAGTTTTGTGCTAAAAGAAATGTAAGCTCAAGAAGCAGAAAAAGTCATTGGGGAGTTTAACAGATAGATGAATAAATAAATAAATAAATAAATAAATAAATAAATAAATAAATAAATAAATAAATAAAATAATTGTGCCTAGAGGAAAAGGTGACAGGAAATTGCTTGCAAAGAATGAGTACGTTTGAGCATTTCTGAAAAAAATAAAATGTTCCTGGTGCCAAGCTTACATTTAAAGATGCTCAAAGGCTGGAAAAGAAAGTTCTTGTGAAATATATGAGGTATTTAGAGCCATTTCGTGGCTAGTAAAAACTCTCCTAATGAAACAATGTATTAATTGGTTGGTGCTGCTCAAAGCAAACTCATATAAAATATTTAAATGTTTAGAGATACTCAGTGGCTCGATAACCTACTTTTAATAAAGCATTAGAGTTGATCAGTAGATGGGAACCAGCGAGTCTTTCTTGGCAGTGGAAATTTTGCAGGCTAATAAAACCCAGAGCCGCTCAGTGGCTGCAGTGCTGCTTTTAAGCCTATGCTAAAATTAGGGGAAACTAAATAAAGCAATAACTGTTGGCACGTAGGGCACTTTTATACGATTAATGACTAGCTGAAAGGAGCTGATGGCCCTGCATTGCACCTCAGTCCATTAACCCCAGCCGGTCATTAATCCTCAGGAATTGCCCTGCACCAAGAACCTTATTGCTATTGTATGAAGCCAACGAGAGAAAGGCACTAGACATATTGCACTCTGTTTTTCAGAGTAAGCCAGCTTTGGAGTTGGGCTTCGGCAGTTTTGTATAAATGACCACCGATCTTCTAACCTGTGTGTTAATAGGCTGAATGTTTTGAGTTAATCCTTTGACTCCCTTGTCATTGAAAAGGCCAACTGCCTCCTTAGGTGGCCTTCTATTACTAATGTATTTAAATAATTTTTTGTTGTCGATCTTTATGAGTTTAGCAATGCGCTCCTCAAATTCTGGTTTAGCATCTGTTATTGTCTGCTTGCATTTCTTCCACCAAAGTTTGTGCTCCTTTCCTTTCTGTTCCACTTATTTGGACAAGACTTCAGTTTTTTGAAGGAAGGCATCTTGCCTCTAATAGCATCTTTAATTCTGCAAGTTAGCTGCTCTGGCATCCTTTGGGCCTTGGTGGCACCTCTCCTGATCTGTGGTATACATTCTGGCTGAGCTTCTAATATTTTCATTTTAAGCAACTCCCAAGCATCTTGGAGAGATTTGAACATCTTGACTTTGCCTTTCAACTTCCCTTTTTACAATTTCCTTCATTTTTGGCAAGATTCCTCTTTTGAAGTCAAATGTGTTCATATTGGATTTTCTTGGCAATTGTCCATATATATATATATATATATATATATATATATATATATGGAACTTGATAGCACTATGGTCACTGTTCCCAGTCAGTTCAACACACCTTTCATCTTGCAACATGTCCTGGGCACCACTTATCTCCAGGGTTGATGCCATTCTGGTTGGTTCCATCATCTTTCATCTGCAGCTAGCGCAGAAACTAGGTGGGCTGATGGAGGAGAGATGTAGCAATCCACAAATTCACTCACTCACTCACCTGCATGGTATTCCTGGTTGCCTATGTCTACCGAGCAAGTTTTTAAAGCAATGTTTCTGCTGTTGCTAGAGTGATCTCTGCTTTAGTAACTTCCTGGGTGGACGAGAACAGAAATGGGGAACATCTGGCTCTCTAGATGTTGTTGGTCTCCAACTCTCATCAGCCTTAGCCAGCTTGAGCAGTGGTTGGGGCTGATAGGGGTTACAGTACAGGAATTTCTGGAGGGCCAATGGTTCACCATGCGTGGACTGGAGCAATGCAAAATATCTTTCTAAGACTGTTCATAAACTTCAATTAGTTCAAGAATTTGCTGGATGTATCAAGACTATTAATCCCATGATGCAATCTTTTCCATTTGCTGTCAGGTACAATTAAAAGGATTTCCTTTAATTTGGCCCATATCTAAAGAACCTGGGTAAAAAAGGTAAAGGGACCCCTGACCATTAGGTCCAGTCGTGACCGACTCTGGGGTTGTGGCGCTCATCTTGCTCTATAGTCCGAGGAGCCGGCATTTGTCCGCAGACAGCTTCCGGGTCATGTGGCCAGCATGACTAAGCCGCTTCTGGCGAACCAGAGCAGCGTTTACACAGTTTACCTTCCCGCTGGAGCAGTACCTATTTATCTACTTGCACTTTGATGTGCTTTCGAACTGCTAGGTGGGCAGGAGCAGGGACCGAACAACGGGAGCTCACCCCGTCATGGGGATTCGAACCGCCGACCTTCTGATCGGCAAGTCCTATGCTCCTGGGTATCTTTTCCCAATTGACCCTGCCGAGTCATTAAGATCCTTCCAAGATGTCCTTTTCTAGGGACCCTTCAGAGGTGGATGGGAAGCAACCAGGGAATGGGCTTTTTACTTGGATGGTCCCTCAACTCTGGGATGTTTTCCTCTGGGATATTTCTTTGGCACCCTCTCTCCAATCTTATCAATATCCACTGAAAACGCTTTTATTTTCTCAAGCATTGGGTAAGTCAGTTTAAAGAAATCCCTCATTGATTTATTGCGGCTTTTAAGAGTATTGTAGTTTGTTGCTCTTAGTGATTCTATTGAATGTTTTATTTTGGGAAAGAAAGAGGGGAAATGTTTTAAAGAAATCAAGATTAGATAAAATAAAGAACTTTCCCCTGAATAGTCAAGCTAAACCTCTTGCAGACAAAAAAAAAAAAAAAAGCTGTAATATATGCACATGTGTTTTTAAGCATGCATGCCATGTGCAGGGGCACATAAATCTGCAGACAATGAAAGGTGGTCTGTTAGGGCAAGTGAAGCACTGAAATACCAACCTCAGTCTCCCCTTAGCCAGCCCCCCACCTGCCTGCCAACTTCTTCTTCTTCTTTTTTTAATAATATTTATTGCTTTTTGAAAAGGAAACAGAAAGAGAAGAAAAAACAAAACAAAAAAGGAACAAGAACAAGAAAAAGTAAAACAATACAATACAATATACAAAACACAGCCTCAACACCTCACCCAACATAATAAACTAAACAGAACAAAACAAAAAAAATGTAAAAACATACATCATTCCTTCTCCATATTCTAACTTTCATTCCCTTATATCATCGACATCCTCTCACCTCCCTCTTTGTATTCCGCTTCCACCAATTGTTTTAGCAATTCCTTTCCATCTTTCTCCATTTTCTATCATATAAATGTCTTAACATATTTTTAATCTTATTTCCATTAAAATTGGTATACTTATTTAAACTTAACTCCTTATAGCATTTCTACTAAGGCCATAAAAATTCATTCCAACAATTTCCTGTCACTCATTAATTTTACAATATTTCTATATATAGACTTTAAATCTTCCAATCTTCTTCCACCATCTCCTCTCCCCGGTCTCGGGCTCTGACAGACACTTCCGTCCACTCCATACAGTCCATCAACCTGGAGATCTTATGTCCGAGGCTCTTAACTCTTTTCCACATCCCTTCTGCAGTTCTTCTTCATATTCTTTGATGCTAAAGAGCAGATCTCGAGGAAACTCCAATCCAATGACACCTCCATTCCCTCTCGACAGGTCAGCCAAATTTCCACAATTAAAGCTAGGATCCATAAAGTATTTCAGGGCATATTTCAAAATTCCTCCAACTCCAAAGGCCCCCCGAGCTCCAATCTCCTCTTGACCCAAGTCCATATTCCAAAAGCCAGTTAATCTCTGCATAGAGGGATCTTTCCAACTTTCCTTTTCCAGTCCAGGCCAGGCTCCGATCTTCAGAGTCTGACTTTTTCTAGTTTCAATCATAAAGGGCCTCAACTTATAGTCTTCGATTTGCCTCTGTAAGACTAAGGCTCCCCCTTGTATTGCTTTAGGTTCGACCACAGCAGCTTTCTCCTTCTCCTTTTCAGCAATTTGTGTCAAATCCTGAGTAATTTCTGTATTGGTGCTCACTTTTGGTCCCAAAATGTCAGTTTTAGTAATCATAACATCCATTTTTTCATGAAGCTGTTCCAGCAAATAATTTATCTTGCAAAATGCAGTTACTAAGGCTTCTCCTGTCGACATTCTCGAATGTCTAGTTCCCACACTTCTTATCAAGTAGCTGGAATTTTCCCAGCTCCACTCTTGTAACGGTTTCAAAAGCTCCCTCTAGAGGGAAACAGTCTCCACTTGTATCAATCCTTTCAGAGAAAGTTCAAAATGTAAAGTTGGTTTCAATTTTCAGTTACTTTTCCTCCCTTTTAAACGCAGAAGCGGACAATGGAAACAATATATTTCTCTTATTCAACCGACTGTCAACATCCATGCTCTTCGCTGTCAATGAACTCTCCCAAAACGTCAATCACTGTCAGTCTGTTCCCAGGTTCAGAGCAGTGGGAATTTAATTCTAATCACTCTCTCCTGCAGGATACACGGTCCAAAATTCCCCCCCTCTTCTCCTGCTTCCAAGGGGGGTCTAATAATTTCAATCGATGGAAGTTTAATCCTTTACATAAGGCTTTCCAAGACCTTAACTTGTAAGCTCTTTGCTTCAGTCTATTTACAAAAGGGGAAGGCGGACTTCCTGTTTTGAACCTTCCCCGTTCGGTGTCAAATTAAGGTATTTAAAGATCCAATTTTCCGTACTACTCACGGGTTGTTGTTTAAAGTCCAATTGTCCACAGGAAAGAGTCAGCGCTCTCCGGCAGCAGCAATGCGGCCTCACTCCGTGAAAGAAGCGGTCGATTCAAAGCACTGCGCTGCTCACCCCACATCGCTCCGGATCCCCAGAACAGGGTTTTCCCGCAAGTAGGGGAGGCGCAAAGGGTGCAAGCCGAATCCCAAGTTCACAGGCTTCTTCCGCCTGTGATTTCAGTGGGTCTCCGCCTTCGCCGTGGCGGTTCAGACCCTACTTTTCAAGGAGCAAGTTCCTCCCGTTCGGAGGAGCTCCGCCATTGCCGGAGGCGCTAACCCGGAAGTCCCTGCCTGCCAACTTCTTACTCACTGCCTCACTCTTGTCCCTTGTAGAACTCAGTTGGGAGGAAGATGGAGACAAAACTAGAATTATGTCTATCACCGGCTTAAGTGCCACCTATTGTTTGCCTCCCTGCCTTCCATCCAATGGGACCAGCTGCCACTGCATGGAGAAGGTTGTTTGAGGCTGGAATTTGAAAATTCAAAATAACAAAGCTAGCTTGTCTCACCCTAATACTAATCATTAGAGTCACTGACTGCTCTGAACCACATTCTGGTGCATATAGGTGTAGCAAATCACAATGTACCTACAAAATGGGGCACCAGGCAAAGAATCAGAACCATTTTAGTAGGAAGAGGTCTGCATACAAAAGCCCGATGATGCTTAGCCAAACAGGGCCCAGAATAATACTTCTCAGCGCTAGAGGGAGTATGTGGTGATTCACCATGCAGACATCCAAGTTAATTTCTGTGCAGTCATAGTGACCTTGAAGACCACCTGGCATCAAATAATCACAATGATAAGAACTAATTAATCAGACTCCAGGGCACTGTACCCAGAAATCTAAGCAGAAGGCCATTTTAAAATAAACCAGGAAAGGGATATTCTTTAAAGGATGCTTTTCACCGTCCCTTTTTTAGAAAACATGGAGGGGCACATTTTCAGCTTAAGATGTGGAAAAATATAAGAACTGGAAGAGAAACTTCCAAGTATAGAACTAATCTTCATAAATTAACTGATGGTGGGATGTCTTCTTTTTAGGTATGTTACCTGTTTAACATTATACTTTCTACACATGTTGAGAGTCAAGTGTGAATATCTGTGTTTTCTAGAAGGAGCGATTATCCTTTGAATACTTGCTTCTTCTCTTTTACAAAATTGCCTTTTCTTTTTACACTGCTGCTATTCCCATATGATTGTAAGGTACAGTACAGACCTCACAATATATAACTGTAAGGACCAATATTGAATTTAGATTTAACCCTATAGGAATGACCCTGGCACCCTGTTGCAATCACTGACCTTTGGACTACAGAATATAGAAAGCTTGTTACATTTGTCTTAAACTGCCTTGTTGTTGTTGTTGTTTAGTCATTTAGTCGTGTCCAACTCTTCGTGACCCCATGGACCAGAGCATGCCAGGCACTCCTGTCTTCCACTGCCTCCCACAGTTTGGTCAGACTCATGTTTGTAGCTTCGAGAACACTGTCCAACCATCTCGTCCTCTGTCGTCCCCTTCTCCTTGTGCCCTCCATCTTTCCCAACATCAGAGTCTTTTCCAGGGAGTCTTCTCTTCTCATGAGGTGGCCAAAGTATTGGAGCCTCAGCTTCACGATCTGTCCTTCCAGTGAGCACTCTGGGCTAATTTCCTTAAGAATGGATGCTTAAACTGCCTATAGGGCCATAATTCTGTAAGCTATTAAATAAGCCACTTATGAGTCCACATTAACAATTTTGGCGACCTTAATCCCTCTTCGACTGCTGATAACATACTGGTAACATAGCAAAGGGAAATGAAAACTGTATTTAAGCCATATAAACAAGCATGAAATAAATCAGTTTCCTGCAGTGAGAAAAAGTTTAATTTGGAGATTGGAAACAATAGATCTTGTGACAGTTGTTTACTTTGGGATTTAGCGGCGCTAGTGATCAACTGGGAGTGGGCATATGCTATAGAGAGGATCGATGGAAATTATGAAATTAACCTGCCACCTGAAACTATCGAAATGGTGTTTTTGGTGCTAAATAGGCTCTATAAAGTTTGATGCAGGTATGCTCAAATTCTTGCAGTGTGTTTCTCTTCATAAATCTCTCCTTGTTAACCTTGTTCTCTGTGCTGACTCTTAACTGGTTGGAATGCGGTGTTTTTCCTGCTGTGGTAGAGGAAGAAAAACATTAGGCTGCCTTGAATGCACCATACTCAGGTCTTTCATGTTGATCTTACATGGGGAAATCTTTTTACAAACAAGGCAGGAAAGACAATTCAATCAGGTACTTGGGATAATGGATTTTGGGTTTGATTATCCAGCGTAATTAATGAGCTCTGAGTAATAAGTGCTCATCATCACAAATGCTGCATAGTCCACCCATTACAAAGTCAGTGGCAGTTCTGCGTTATGAATCAGTAACAAGGCTGCCATCTAATTGGGGTTTTCAATATATAGCATGGGCTGCATAGGTTGTCGCCCACAAAGTCAAAGGCAGGACTTTATTCTTGCTATTTGCCTCAGAGTGTAAACATGTGGTTTTGTGGGACTTGTCACGTGGGAGGCCACCAAAAAAACAACTGGTGGGCTGTGGTTGGTTTTATGGGTCACAAGGTGTGCAGGCTTAGTCTAGAGATTTTTGAGAGATAAAGCAAGATATCCTTTGTGTCCCAGATGGGATATGTTTACAAGAAAATCTAAGAATCTGTTGGATCGGGCCAAAGGCTCATCTAGTTCAGCATCTTGTTCTTCTAGTGGCCAACATTTGAACTTGCAAAAATATGCACAAATGTTTGAGCTACTGTATTAGGAAGGATGGGATAAAAATGTAATTAATATATCAAGCAAGATTACAATAAAATATGTACAGTTGTAGAAATGCACACTAAAATCCTGACAAGTATTTATGAGGACCCTTTTGTCCATTTTGTTTTTGGTCACAAACTATATAGAGAACTGAACCTACGACATGTTTTGTTGCATCTGGGGCAGATTAAAGTACACACTTTCGCTGTTACAGATGCAGAATGGCATTTCTTTTGTCTGTGTTGCTCCCAGCCGTCATTTCTCCTCTGGTCGCTGCTGTGGATACACAACCTGTCTCCAAGTGCTGCCGTCATTTACAAGGGATTCCCACATGACCTAAAATAATGGATTTATGAATGAACACAAGCAAAAGGGATATGGACAATCTTAGCAGTAATAGCTACCAGTAGGTTCTTTTAGATGTT
Source organism: Podarcis cretensis (assembly GCF_951804945.1). Taxonomy (NCBI): domain Eukaryota; kingdom Metazoa; phylum Chordata; class Lepidosauria; order Squamata; family Lacertidae; genus Podarcis; species Podarcis cretensis. The sequence continues at coordinate 81,165,761 of NC_137172.1, read as the reverse complement.
TTCATGCTTCTGCTTGTGCAACAGGCTTTATAAGCAGTTGTGAAAGTCAAATAATGTATTTTGATTTAGTTTCACTTTTCTTGCTCAATGTGCCAGTTCAGGGGTGGCCAACAGGATGCCATCCAGATGTTGGATTACAATTCCCATCATGCCCAGCCATGCTGTCTGGGGCTGACAGGAGTTGTAGTCCAATCACAAAGGGAAAACATCATGCTGGCTAACTCTGTCTTCTAGTTTATGAGGTATATTAGCCCATCCATCAGCAGAATATGTCTTCTGTATATGGAAGGACACCTTTGGAGCCAACTTATTGCCAAGATTTGTTCCCTGTTTCTTTCCTTAGTGGAAAATAAAATCCATCAAAAAGAGCTTCTGCCTTTAATGCTATGGCAAAAGTGAGCTTGTAAAACCAGTGGTGAAATACAGTTGCTGGTCCACTGGATATAGGGCAGTCTTTAAAACAGGAAGACATTGTGACTATAGAGAATAGATAGGTTAAAGCTGCATTTAAGCTGTTTTTCTTTATTGAAGCTAGTTTGTCAGAAAGAGAGCAGCAACCATTCTGTCAGTTATCTGTAAGAGCAGAACTCTAATATAGGAGGAAGTAACAAATTACTATATAGGAAAGAGAAATGAAATGAACTTAACTTCTATCTAGAGCACACACAAACACAAAAATAGAGCTCATCTATGGCAGTATGTTATTGGCAGATAACATTCTTAGCACAAATATGGGAAGAGTCATTTGAAACAAGGGCACACAAAATAACTGAAAAGTACATAAAGTCTTTCTTCCCTTTCCCCCATTTGGCACTCCTGAACACCTTGGGGGAGAGTGACTTTATACAGAAATCCCTCTGTATATTAGAACATAGGGAAGAAAAATTGCTATTCAGAAACATCAGGCATATCAAAATATTGAGTGCTTTTAAAACTTGTTAATGAGAAATGGAAGGTGCTGAAAGATCCACAGCTGTGAAAGGCGTAAAAAGGCTTTACGCCAATGGTTTTGCCACTAGGAACAGAGTTTACTACTGTTACTGGGTTAAATCCAATCCTGCTATTCCATGTGTGGAATGGGTTCTGATCTAGCAGAAGCATCTGCTAATGTAGGTTAAGGAGAGGTGTTTTTTACTCATGTTCCCATTTCCACTTCAGCCCTCTGCACCTCCCAGAAATCTGTTCCAGTGGGCTGGGGGACTGTCCAGAACAGCATGGAAGATGCCATAGAGCAAGAAGGAATAATAAACCATCTCCTTTTATGCTAATAGATGCTCTTACCGGATGAAAAGCCATTCTAGAAACAGAAAAAGCAGCATTAATTTTCACCCACTATTTCTGCACCTTAGCATTCACTGGATTTGGTACCAACAGAGTTCAGAACATAGAACAGAGCCCATTCCTGCCCAGAAGCCTTAGCTTGCACTTTTGGGTGTTATCCTCAGCCACCACTGTTCAACCTAGGATGGAAACAGCCTATATTTTGTGCTTAGTATAGATTTCCTATGTGTGTTCTATAGGATTTATTTCTTTATAAAAATTCTTTTGTAACCACAGAGCACTTTACCACACACACACAAACAAAAACAAATACCCCCTACAGTTTAAAATGCCATAGATTGTCTAATTTGCCAAATCTATCGCTCAGGTGGTAGAAGGCCTGGGGTAGGTGCATAGAGAGCATTCCCTCCAACATTTCTCCGATGAAAATAGGGACACCCTATTCCATAATAATAGCAATAACAATAATTGTATTGTTTTATTATATATACTCCGCCCCTCTGACTAGGTTGCCCCAGCCACTCCGAGTGGCCTCCAACATATATAAAGGTAAAGGTAAAGGGACCCCTGACCATTAGGTCCAGTCGTGGCCGACTATGGGGATGCGGTGCTCATCTCACTTTATTGGCTGAGGGAGCCAGCGTACAGCTTCTGGGTCATGTGGCCAGCATGACTAAGCTGCTTCTGGTGAACCAGAGCAGCGCACAGAAATGCTGTTTACCTTCCTGCCGGAGTGGTACCTATTTATCTACTTGCACTTTGACGTGCTTTTGAACTGCTAGGTTGGCAGGAGCAGGGACCGAGCAATGGGAGCTCACCCCGCCATGGGGATTCGAACCGCCGACCTTCTGATCAGCAAGTCCTAGGCTCTATGGTTTAACCCACAGCACCGCCTGCGTCCCTCCAACATATATAGAAACATAATAAAAACTTATATAGAAACATAATAAAAATATATATAGAAACATAATAAAACACTAAACATTTTTTTTTAAAAAACTTCCCTATTCAGGGTTGCTTTCAGATGTCTTCTAATGATTGTATAGTTACTTATCTCCTTGGCTTGGGTGTCACATAACTCCATACCCTCAAACATTTCTCCGAAGAAAATAGGGACATTCCAGGATCAAATCAGAAACTGGGACCATTTTTTGTATATATGAAACGGACCCTGGCAAATAGGGACACTTGGAGGGTCTGAGAGAGGGGAAATTCATCTGGAAGTGGTCTCTGCTTGCCTGCCTGCCTGCCAGCCCCTCCTCCTTCCTTCCCTCCTTTGCTTTCTCTGTCTGCATGTGGAGTATGGATGGAGAAAATATGCGTAGTATGGATGGGGAAATGTACAGGGACAGACAATAGAGCCTGCCACTTTTATGGGGGAACATAAATACAACCTGTCATACTGACAGGCTCTTGAAAAGCCCAACTGTACTATATCTAAGCAATGCTCCAAAAGCAATTAAGCAAAGAAGGCGAGCAGATGCAGACATACACTTCCATTCACAAGCAGCACATAAAATTGTTGCCGTCGAGTCTCAAAACTCCAGAGTAGTTCAGCGCCCACTCTTTTAACATTCCTTGTCTGATTACCCTGCTGTCCTGTTTAATCTGCAGAACCACAAAGCCTGCTATCTCTCGCTCTCTGGTTATCTTTCATTGTACCTACAAGATGCTGCTAGTTGGGCTGATAGCAAACGGCACACACAGAGCAGGTGGCATCTCCTGCTTCGTTATCTCATTCCTAACTAAATAAACCTCTTCTCCCTACAAGTCTATCAATAAAGAGGGAGAGACAGCAAGTAAAGGCTCAAAACATGTTGCTCATGCGTGTGACTCACTCTGTACACTTTTCATTTGAGACTGACAGCTCCTAGAGTTGGAATCTTTATGTTTACGAAAAAGCAGGCACCTAAGGATTTCATGCTTTGAAGCATGCCATGCCTGAATTACAAGAGGGCAGATCCCCTAAGTTTTGCTGTAGCTCTTTAACTACAGTGGTACCTCAGGTAAAGTACTTAATTCGTTCCGGAGGTCCGTACTTAACCTGAAACTGTTCTTAACCTGAAGAACACTTTAGCTAATGGGGTGGGGCCTCCTGCTGCTGCCGCACCGCCGGAGCACGATTTCTGTTCTCATCCTGAAGCAAAGTTCTTAACCTGAAGCACTATTTCTGGGTTAGCGGAGTCTGTAACCTGAAGCGTATGTAACCTGAGGTACCACTGTACTGTTTCAGAGCTTCTGTGGGACATGATATAGATAATGAGTGTTGGGTGGCAGGGCTTGTGCATTTCATTAAGGCCCCCTTTCTATCCATCCCCTATTTGAAGCATGAACATTCCCTGAGTTTCTTCCCCCTAGCTAAGGAGTCTGTTTTTTAAAAAATAAAAAGGACCCATAGGAAATGTGCCCCGTTGCATGCAGAGAGTGTATTTCCTTTGAGCAGGGAATTCTCTTTGCCCAATTCAACAAACTGTTTTTTAAAAAAACATGTCAGGTGGCATTGTGTGACTTCCCACAAAGGCAGCTTGAAAGGCAGACTGGGCTGAACTAACACTAGTACAGATGCAGCCATTGCTCCCAGGTGGCACCTTTGAGCACACCTGGGCATTCTAGCATCCCCATTCACTCATTCTCCATGCATGGAAGAAATGCATACATCACACACACAGCTGGCTCCACGTCCTTGATGCTTGTGCATTTAGCACAATATATCTAAAGGAAGGCTCCTCACTGAGACTGCATAAACAAACCATATGATGGGAATTTTCAGTAATGCATGGGTTCTGATAGCACAGAGTTCCAGTGCACACGTACCTGAATGTCTGTATGCTCCCCTTTTCACATGTCCTACTACACGTATGAATATCAGCACACACCATGCCAGGGCAGGTCCAGTAGCACGGTCTTGAACCGACCTTGTTCTCCCATGTTTGTGATGTGCTAATAGGAAAGCCACTCACACTTAACAGCAAGAATGACTCTGCAATTCTGATACCTGTCCAGTGAGGGTAAAATCCTGCTGAGATGAGCAGGATTCTAACTGAGCATTTGGGGGAATTTAATTCCTTTGAAAGAGAGTTTCCAAAGTAATAATAGGTTGCAAGCCATGTCTGGACCCTTTTTAGAAAGCAGCGCATGGAAGAACTGCATCTTTTCTTCTTTTTCCCAAGCGATGCTAACTGGGATGTGCCGACCACTCTGAAATGTGAAGCAGAGAGATTGACCTGAAAGCTGTTTTTAGTTGACCTCAGACCTGCACAAGGAAAGTAATCCAGTTCTATTCTTTTTCATTTCCTACAGAACACAAAAGCTCATAAGCTACGGAGCTCGCTCGCAGCAATAAGAAAGCAGTCAGATTCAACCTTTACTTCACTTAAGCAACAATTTAGCAGTTTACCTGCTTGCAGCTCTCCTGCTAACAAAGGATGAAAATTCTGTTCCTAAGCCTTTTGTGCCTTCTCTCTGCAATACCATGATAAATGGTGGCATAGCTCATTCCATCATTGAAATGTAGAGTCCTGTTGCCTTCCCTGTGATTCCCCATGTGGCGCCCAGTCTACCATATATCAAATGCTAAAATTTATTTTAATACACTGCTTCTAAAATAGAGCCTATTAAAATAAATCATTGACATGTTTTAACCCTAGCCACTCAATGCAAAGCCTGATGCCATTTCCAGATGGTGCTTAATCTCAGGCATTGGTTGGCCTCGGGAGAAGACAGTTCCGTAATTGTAGAAACACCTCCAGGAAACACACTTGACCAACTCATATGGATAAAGTGATAGTTCAGACCATTGTATTTTTTTTTGGTTCATTCTAGTTCATGGACAGATCTGCTTGGAGGTATGTCACAGAGGATAAGAAATGACTCTATAAGAGAGAGAAAAAATGGAAGGAAACTCAATTCTGGGCACCACAAGTTAAGAAAGATGTTGACAACTAAGGAAGGCAACTAAGATGATCAAGAGTCTGGATAGCCATCTTCAAATATCTGAAGGGCTGTCACATGGAAGAGGGGACAAGCTTGCTTTCTCCTGCTCTGGAGGGTAGGACTCAAACCAATGGCTTCAACTTACAAGAAAGAGATTCTGATGAAACATTAGGAAGAACTTTCTGACAGTAAGAGCTGTTCAGCAGTGGAATGGACCATTCCCAAATGGTCGGGAAGTTGTGGACTCTACTTTCTTGAAGATTGTCACCTCTCATGGATGGTTTAGTTGAGATTCCTGCATTGTAGAGGGTTGGACTAAATGACCCTTGAGATACCTTCCAGCTCTACAATTCTATGATGCTATGGTTCTTAAATACAGGAGAACTATGTGGGCATCAGAGACGTATACAATGGTTTGTGTTCAACTGTGATGCCAAGTTTATGGTTTGAGTGTTAGAAAAACAATTTCCCTAGAAACAGAGCTACATTTTGAATGAAAGTCTTCTATATCTCCTGTGATCAGTGCCTTGATCTCCTGTAAAACCTAAGAGACTATTTGAGGACTTGGAAGACATTGTGTCTTTACTCCAGTAGTTCCAACAACCAAAACCTGGAAAAGTATGTATGTGTATGAAATAATATACTGAAATTTAAAATGTCCTAAAATGAGTTTTGTGACTTTTCTATAGATCACATCATTGCAGCCTTCAGTGGTAGTTTCCCATGAAGTCCATGAGGTAGAATCATATGTTGGCAACTCTGTGTCACTTGAATATGTACAAGATTCGCCAGATGTCTTGGATTGTTATGTATGCAATTTTGTCAGATCAAAAATCAGCGTTGTTAATGCTATTTGCCTCTGAGGGTCTTATTCCTAAATACGTGGTATTTTCTTCTTCTCAGTTGCTACTCACTGAGAACATGCACAATGTTGGAAGGATTCTGATGTGGGCTCTTCAGAAGAAAGGTGTATAGGATCTGAATAATTATCTTCATGTTGTACTTGTTGCTGAGAAGCGTTAGCATTTCCCCAAGTCATTTAATATCATTTTATGTGTAAAATTTCCAAGTTTCCAAGAGAAATGTTACTTTTGGGAAAGCCAAAGGGGGCATGATTGCCAGCCATTGCAACAAGGGCAGACCATGTGAGATAAATGACTGAGCCCTCATGCACAGAAGGCTGCTGCTGAGCAATTATCGCTGCTGCCACACCTAATCCTGGGGCAAGATATGCCCTATATGAACTGCAACACCTTAATGCCCAATTCAAACAGCTACCTTCTCATTTCATGCTGTGAACCTCTGCGCTGCAAAGCTCACAATCAAGCCAACTTTAATCATATTTACTTTCCATTGATTTCAACAGGGAAGCATTAAGGAAATGCTTAATTCCCCCACTAAAATCAATGGGACTTAAAAATACTCCATTTCAGCCAGAATGTTCCCTCAAGTGTATGCTGCATCAAGATACCTGCCCTGCAGATTAGCTAAATAAATCTATTATAAAGCATATTTGTGAATGTTTATATTCATAAATAGCAAAGAACTGAAACTGAACAGATGTAGGACTGAAGGCCAGAAGGGTTATAGCTTCATATTGACTAATTGGCTGATTCTAGGATTGCAAGCTTTTCTCTCTTTTTTTTTAGAAATCACAATGCACTCCTTCTTGGAAATAATTAAATTAGGAGAATTTTAAAGAGATCTGACCAGAAAAGAGCTTGATGGATCAGAGCTTATGTGGTACAATAAAATCAGCAGAACATTCATACATATAGAATATAAGAACATGGATGGGTTACAGTACAGTGTATCCAACCAATATCAACAGGAGAATAATTTGGATAGACACAAAGCAAATCTCACCAATATAAGGCAATGGAGCAAGGGGAGTCATAGTGAACATTGACATTTTTTGAAATTATGTTAAAGACAGGAATTAACTGGAAGTTGCTTGACCCAATGTTCTTATGACAGGAGCCCTCTTCTGGTGTTACCTTCTCCACACTGTTAACATCAGATGGAGGAGAAAACTCTCTTCTGTACTCTCATTGCAGCCCTCTACTAGTTAGAGGGTGACCGTCTGCAGTATAGAGTCTGCACTACGCATGGAGGCTCTGCACACATTTTGGTTGGTACTCTGCAAGGCTCCTCCCTTCCTTTGATTTGTAGTAGTGCTAGGGAGGTGTGAGCATGCCTACCCCCTGTTAGCTCCTTTGAGGGATGTATAGAAAGGAGTGCCTGAAGAAAGCCAGGGTGTTCTGTTCTTCTGTAGGCTAAAGCCCACTGTAGGCTAAAGTGGACCAAGAACAGACAGTTGCTATATATATTGCTGATATACCTGTTTTTAAAACTTTGTTCCATCAAGTTTTGCATTGCAATTAGAAGTCAAGGCATGGCATGACCAATGCATGCACAGGGTAGGCCTGACTAGGAGGAATACAGACGACATACCTTGTGTAACTGATGCTGCAGAAGGATTTGATTTTTATGTAAAAGCTGCCGGCGGGGTGTGTGTGTGTGTGAGAGAGAGAGAGAGAGTGACATACACTGCCTTTCACACATTTTTGGTGCCTGCTCACAACTGGACTCCATTGGAAGGAGGAGTGAAATCTAAATGTAATAGATAAAACTAAGGAAATAAAGGAGAGCATCTCTATAGTTCCCACAACTAGGGCCACTCTCCTCTTCTGTCCTGTATAGGTTATTTCATTGTCCACCTGTGCTAGGTGGCAAGATTGTTCTAGTTGTAGCTACACATAATTCTAGGAGATTCACTGAAGCTTTGTTGTTGTTGTTTTTGTTTTTGTTGTTGTTATACCGAAACTGTCCTGGTGTTCTGCTTGCAATCTAAAAATGTGAATGGGGACACATATCTGGATAAAAATCTGAATAAATCTCACCATCCTATTTCTGTCTGTAACTAATTAATGATGTGCAACTTGCAAGCTACTCAGCAACAGAGATGTATGCTTCTTCCCCCTCACACTTTTGCAAATAGTTCACCCTAGATAAGACATCACTTTGGCCGGGTTGGGAAAAACTCCTGCAAAAGGCATCCCTTTTACAGATGTGCAGTACACAGAACAAGACTACTTGTTCAGAGTTCTGGCAGTGTTCAGACTGTTAGGAAGTTAGCTTTCATTAGATGTACTCCTTCATTAGATGTACTACTGTACCTACTGTTAAAGGTAAAGGTAAAAAAAACTTCTGTTATCCTGTTCTGAACACACACACACCCGACTTTTTTTTAAATGTCAGTTTCATCCACTAGGTGGCACCTGAATTCTTCCATCAGTCAAACTGAACATTGTTCTCTTTACTGTAACATCATTAGCGTTCTCATGTGTGCGTGGCTATATTAGACCTAGGAGAAGTCGGCTAGTCAGAAATCTGAAGCAGTTTGAACAGCTTGTTTTATACACTATTATATATTTATAAGTATCTTACAAGATGTTTATTTTGGTTTTGGGGCAACAGTGAATCATGTTTGGTGTACATTAAACCAGACTACGAAAACTGTCGCATCCATCAATGTGCATCACTAATGCAGCTGTTATCCGTATATTTTTCCTTAATTAGGTTGGCTTTAAACTACTGCTAGCTTGTGAAAGAGCTGTAGTGGTAATGGGAGTAAGTTACTATGTAGATTAAGTATTGCAGGCCTGATTTATTATTCATTCCGACCCCCGATGCACATGTGCAAAACAAAAACAGCAAAAAGGAGAGTTTCTGCACAAATTGGGGCAGATTTTTTAATTAGGCCACAAACATGTCTCTCTTTGGAAACAACCTGCATTTGAAAGTTCAAAGACTTGGCTTGCAGTGGAAAAGTGCTGATTTAAAGTTGATCAAGCCCTTAAATTATATGGTGTCCCTGTGATTAAAAGAATAGAGCAGGGGGGCAGATTTACAAGCATCCTAAACCACATCGAATGCACTGCTCACTAGTCCTTTGTTGAAATCAACTAATGTCTGAATGTTTTGTTCTGTAAATTGTTGAGGGATCTAGAACCAGAGAAAGAATGTGTGTTTTTCATGTCTGCAGTGATTTTTTTTTTCAGTCACCTGAAATCTCCTAGTAAGATAATCTTGGTTTTGGATCTCTGTTTTCTCTCAGTTCTCAATCTTATTTTGACCCACTGTGTCATCGTCTGTGATTGGCTTGACAAAGGGCCAATGAGGTTCAAATGCACAATATTGTTGGTTTGGATGGGGCTATGCACACTGAAACCACTATTTACCTATTGATGCAAATCACACAACCTGCCCCCCCCCATGCACTGAAATAATATGTCAGGATACCATGCTGCATCATCTTACACTCCAGTGCTGACTCAGGCAGCAGGCAATGTCTCCAGCCAGTCATGTGTGTAGTTACAATGTGAAGGGGTCCTTCATGTGTACCAAGGTCCATGTAGATCTCCACCTAAGTGTGGAGTGGTAGAGATTTCATAGGGATGGCTGAATCTGTCAATTTGAGATTTTCTCATTTCCCCCAAATTAAGTTAAGTTCTCCACATTTTTGCACAATTTGCATTTTTTAAAGTCCTCATGGAATTCATCAGTATTTACTTTTGACTTTATCTATACATGTTCATATGCAATTTTGCCTAATATACAAATTTCCTCCAAATATTTTTGCATGCTATTTTTAGTAACATATGCACAGTTTACACAAGTATATACATTTTTGTACACATGACTTGGCCTATTTTTTGGGGGGAGAAGTGTATGCTTTGGAAAACGGTTGTGTTTCAGTCCATGCATCAATGAGAAAAGTGTGAATTAGGGGGTTCACCTTTAAATGCAAACTGAATCAGTTTTCTCCTCCATTGCTACTCTGTTCTTTCAATGTCTGACAGGGTATCAGCCTAAGCTATCTCAAAGAGTTGTCTGCTCATTCAAGCTTCCACCACCTGATTTTCTCAAATTTCCCCTCTCACTTCAATTCCCTCCCCCGTATCATATCCCATTTTTCCTATGGGCCTTCCAAACCCCGTACAATTACAGTGGGAGGAGACGGAAGTGAGAAGAAGTGTGCAAGAAAGCTGTATTGTATGAACAGCCTTCTGCTTGTTTCCAGCCTTCTGGAAACCTTGCCTTCATCTTCATGGGACTAAGCTGTATTACTTGCGTGTCGAGGTCCCCAGGTCCACCCCAATAACTCACACATCACACAGAAATTTTTGTTTAAGATTTTTGGCATAATTTTGGCCACAACTTTATTAAAATACAAATTTGTGAGTGGTTGTGTAGGCATTGGTTGCGACTATCTGCCCCCACCATGGGGGACAGACTGACATTCCGCACGATGCGAAAGTCAGAATGGGGGAATACACTTGGGGGTTACGCGGAGCAGGGAACCTGCCCTCACCCCAAATGCAACCAGGAGCTCATTGCTATGGCCCGAGCCCCCTTGACAGAGTGGACAAGCAATAGTTAGCTCCCAATTCCTTTAATGGAATCCCTTGCAGCAGCAGCATTAGAGGGGCAGGCACAGCCAATCCATGCCCCTCAACCAACCAAACCATAAACCAATGCCTAACCGCGAACCTTACAAGTTGTGACGATTTGCTACGCAGTAGGCAAAAACCAAATGGCCCCAGCCAATCAGCCAGATGGACAAAATTCCTACCAGGCCCCCGCTCCAAAGCAGACGACCCCATGACAGGCATAGCAAGGTCAAAGCAAACAACCCTATTCTAGGGAGGGAGGGACGGGCAATCCAATGCACTGGCGAAAAGAGAAAGCCCTAGCCTTGTGCAAGGAGTTTTTCTATTTCTGGCTGTCAATCAATAAATGGCAACATTAACTTCTTCCCAACAACAAGGGAAGCCCCAATCGCATCAGTGGCCAACGATCAATTAGCCCGCCTCCCAACTTTGGAGTGTCCTGGCAGCCCCCACCGCAACACGTGCTCTCCATGAAGGAGAACACTCTTTATCAACATTTCTGCTAATGAATTGAACTGGGATCCTGAACATGTTTATATATAAGATCCAAGACCACTGGAACAGACTGGGCTATTAGTAAATTTATAGCTGATGTTTTTTAAAATAAGGAAAGCTGCCTTTGTGGTTTGTAGCCATCAAACCAAAAGAGCAAAACAAGAACAGAGATTATAAGAAGAGGCTGTGTTCACATTACCATTTACCAATGTGATGCCATCACTGGTGTTTGAAGCCTTGCACACATGATAATTGGTACAATCTATATCTATCTGATAAGGATTTTTAATTTTTTTTTATTTAAAAAAGAAACACTGCTGTTTTGTGTGGTTTCCCTCAAACCGGCTTCTATCTAATTTGAAAACACAAGCCATACTTAAGTTGAGGTGTGTACATTTGAGACAGCAATTGCACATGAGCAGATGACAACTCCATTAAATCAGAGTTGGGGGTTGCAGGTGTGTGGCATCCAAACAGGTGATGGGCACTTGATGCAGACATCTGTGTCTCCTCCGTGGTGTGTACAGCAATATGCAAAGGCGACTTGAAATGCAGTGGGGAAAAACAAACTTGATGCATTTTAAGCCACTAATGTGTACATAGCAAAAATGTGGAGGGCAACAAAATTGCACGTTGACAGCAGGTCAGATCATTTTTAAGAGCATGAAAATCTTCACATAAAGGAAAGGTTAAATTATGAGATGCTGGCTGTTCAGCCATTGTTATTCACCAGTTTTCTTTGTCAGTTTTACTATCCTGGAAGGGGGAAATGATTTTTTTAAGTATAAAAGAATTAGCTTCTCATGCCATTGTGACCTGGTGAAAGGATCCATATCACTTTCTTTTAGGCCTGCAGGAAGTTTGTCATTAATTAAGTTATCCAGAATGTAATTGTGCCTATATACATGAACTAAGCACATAATAGATAGGATTCTAAGCAAATATTAAATGTCTAGGCCAGTTTGAAAGTGGCCTATCATATAATGAGAAAATCATGGCACGTTTATGTAATCATATACTAAGTTGTTGGAGGAAGGCTGTATCTTCATCCAATTAAGCTAGATGATGGTACTGGGGAAATTGTGGGTTAATTTGTGGACCAAGAACATCCTTCATCACTCTTGCTTCTTGACAGAAAACAATTCTCCTTCACTGGAAGAATAAGCCAGATATTTCCCCAAAGGCCCAACTTTCCATTGCCCTGGAACTTCAAAATGCTGAACTGGCAATCTGACACCATAAACTTGCTCTCCCCCAAATATTAAAATTATCTTGAGGGATTTTTAAATAAAAAAATAGAAATCTGCACATATAATGCGATATGTACCTTTTCTTTCATGCAGTTCCAATTACCTATAAATGGTTTTTATAAACTTCCTTAGTGTAGTCACAGAAGTAACAATCCAAGCAATAAAATCCACCCATCCTTAATACCAGAATTCACAGGGGACAGCCCAGCAAAAGTTAAGAGTTTTAAAGGGGGGCAAGTCATAACCACTAGTGTCATTTTGCATTTTGCATTCTGCATGACTACTGCTGGAAAAAATTACCATTTCCAGGGATTTTAGGTCCTTGTTGTGAGCACGTGAATAGGGAGTAGAAAAAGGTGCTGAGAAATACGGTAGCAACCAGAGGAACAAAAGGGTGCATGAAATAAATGTTCTGTAAGTTGCTGTGCTGCTTTTGAGTTGCTTGCTTCATTTTGGGTCATCTCTTTGGCTGTGTTCATTGCACTATTAGAAGAGAGGGAGAAGGAGCTAGCCTTTGAAATGATTCAAAAGATAACTGTGCTCTTGTACAATTCACCTTCATTTCAATGGGACTTGTGCAATTGATCAGACACCTGGGAAAGTAAACTTTCTTTTAATATTGCTCAATATTGTAAAACTGTGCTGCCTATCTACGAATATTGCCCAGGCAAGTGACATCATTCCAGATTGAGATATTAATTAGCCAATGCAGATGCAAACTCTGTTATCTCACAGGAGTTCAGACAAGTGTGTTTAAAGCTGAAGCTACCTATTAGCTCTACAATGAAGGTACTACACAACCTCTGCATTTTAATCCCAAATGCACTGGTCACCTTTGTTAAGTACATGTTCCTGAGCTGTCACTCACTGCCATACATACTTCCATGTCCTTGGTTGTTCTGCATCACAAAAGAAATGTGAATTTCAACATGACTCTTTTCAAGAAAACTAAAAGCTCCATTGTCTGGTGTTATCGATTTATCAGGTTCAAAGGCTCTTTATTTTATCCAAGCATTTATGAGCTAGGTGACCCTCAACTAAATAAAGCGTTTCTTCCTCAATTTGAGATAAAGTTCCCAACATTTAAGCCTAATACTGTCATTCTTTTTGACTTTGAAGAGGCATATTTCTAAGGCATAAAAACACACAGCTTTGTCTTGTTTAACTGACATTTAGAGAAACAGTTGCAGTATTTATTTGATAAATTAAAAATGGTGACTAAATGCTCAGTCATGTCCCTTAGGTAGTAGCAACACTTTATAAGTGTGGGGTGGGGGCTGGTCAGGTAGGATACATTACCTCTCAATGGGTTCAGCACAGTCTCTCCCCTGCTACAAATCCATTTCACCAAAGAAAAGAAAATCAATACATTAATAGAAAATAGTGTGCCTTACTGGTTTTAAATCATCATCATCATCATCATCATCATCATCATCATCATCCAGCAGTTTCTAAACTTAGTAAATAAAAGCAGCACAGGACCTGCCTACAGGCTTACGATAGAGGATGAAAGCAAGTCAGGATAGGCAGGAAGGTAAAGTAAAGCAGACAGAAATCAACATCCCTTTATTTATGTACACTTCATTTCTCTGTATTCAATGACTGGCAAGTGAATGTGTGAATTGATTCCCCTGAAAAACACAGTGCTTGAGGTGATATGAAGGGATACGATCCTAAATGCATCTAATTAGGTGTAACTCATATTGATTTCAGTGCAATGTGCTTGCAAGTAAGGATGTATCACATGGCAGCCTTATTATTTTCAGGTGCAAGTTTCAGGAAGTAGCTGGCTTTCTGTTCCTCTCGTTCCCACATTATTCACAACCACCTGGTTTGCAGTGACATATCAGTTTAAGGCACCTTTCTCAAAACAGAATGGAAATGGAGTCCTCTTGAGTCATTGGATGTTGAATGTCTGTTTGATTTAATCTCAGTTTTAACAGTGGTTAGTGATTCCGGAGGAAAAAATGAAAACTGATTTCAGTGTTCTTGTACTTTTGCCAAAATGCCTTATTCTTAAATGTAGCTGGTCAATCCAGGGAATAGGTGTTCGATATTGCACCCATATTATCAGCATTCCCAACAAATGCAGAGAAACAGTGTTACATGCAGGCTACCAGGGATGTAAGGAAGCATTGCTTTCTGTTCTGCCCTGTTTCCATCACAGGCAGTGCTGTTTCTCTTACGCTGCAGCTCATCTTCCACCAAAAGCTATGTTGTTTGTCTTGCTGTCCACTGTAGATAAATTATGGAATCTACATAATTTACATTGTCACCCAATTATTGCACTCCATTCATTTCAATGAAAAGGAAACACAATGCAATCGGGGGCAGGGAATGTGATCAATAACACACTGTTTGTAGATTGAAAGCAGCAACAGCAGCAAATAGTGATTGAATTTACTGAATTGGTTTCCATTCCAGACAGAGGATGGATAAGTGAATACTAGCAACTTTCACTTCTGTTTCTCTTTTCTTCAGTTCAACAGGCATGGATGGGAAGGCACATGTGTATGGAGCATGTTTTAGAGTGCCACCGTCTCATAATTTGGCCCTGGCTCATGGCACACTTGCCAGAAGACTGGCTACCATTGTTCAATTAAACTATTTTGTTATGACATCATACAAGCAATCCTTCCTACCTTGGAGGCGGTCTCTTTACTAGACATTCACATATGCAAGTGCATTTATATATTGGTTAGTAACTAAAGGTAAAGAGGCCATCTTGCATGCATTCCTTATATATTTACTGGCATTTTATCTGGCTTCCCTTCATTTCCCAAAAGAAATGATCCTTTTGATGCAAACTGCAGCCCTAATTCAAGATTTATTTTTTTTAAAAGAGCTGTGACCTAGATTTTAAGGAACAAAAAAGAGCTATTCAACTCTACTGTTTATTGGCTCTTCTGTTTTCACAGGAGTAGATGCTGTGAGGAATTTCAGCAATCTTGGTTCCTGTATTGAAGCAATTATTAAGGAAAGAAATGATCTGCTATTGATAAAGGGAAGAAAGAGAAAAAGGCACAGTTCATTCTTCTAGGCACAGGTTGATCTGTCCCCTTCTGTTCTCCCAGTGTGAACAGGAATCACGCTCACAAAGCAAATCGATAATCTGAATTAACCGGCAAATCTGCTTGGTGCCTTTGCACAAGTTAGGCATTTGTAAATGGCAGTTTTCTTCACTCTGCTATGTCTCCGTGTAGTCATGGAGATATTCGGGGAAAATTTGTAGGAATCTCTTT
The DNA here is from genome assembly GCF_951804945.1 of Podarcis cretensis. Classification (NCBI taxonomy): domain Eukaryota; kingdom Metazoa; phylum Chordata; class Lepidosauria; order Squamata; family Lacertidae; genus Podarcis; species Podarcis cretensis. Next base: position 81,150,104 of record NC_137172.1, on the reverse strand, counting down.
TACTGTATTTCACTTTCCCTACCAACTTTGCATGCAAAAAGGAAGGACAAAGCAGAACTTTTTACAAAGACAAACCATTGCAAAGTCAGGTAAAAAACACTCACTAGCTAAGAACACTAAGATAACATAGAGCTACGAGAAAAGCATTTGATAAATAAATAGGATTTTATAAATAAATATTATTTTATGTTTGAACAATATACTTATCCATAATTTTTGATGCACTGAATAATTTTAATTATAATCAGCTACACTCCTTCCTTGTATAGGCCTTGCCATGGTCCTATATCCTTCGGTTACCTCCTGTATAGCTAGTGCAGAATGCTGTTGCAAAGATATTGACTGGCACTTCTGTGGGCTATCATATAACATCCATCTTACAGGACCTGCACTGGTTGGCTGTGTGTGGTTTGGTTTTGTGTTTCTCAAAGAACATTTCCCCAAAACAACCAGGCCTCTTCTGTCCTTTGTCACCCATCACTAGTACGTGGCCCTCAGAAGGTTGCCCAGAAAAGAATATGGCCCTCTGCATGAAGAAGGTTCCCCACCTCTGTTATAAGGCCTCAGTCAGACTCCAGGTTTCATATGAACAAGTTGCTCACATGAGATGCTGCAGCCCAGACTGCCTTGCTTCCCTTCCATGCCCTGTGGACTTCTGCCGGAGCCAGGATGTCAGGACATGCAGTTGCCTTCTCCTTGCAGCTTCTAGCACAGGAAGGGAGGGGGCATTAACAGCTTTGTGCACAGTGCTGGAAGATGGAGGGATATACTTGCATTGCCTTGGTAATGCAGGGGAGCTTTTTCTCTTGCTGCCCTTTGGCTCAGGGCCACAATACCTCAAGGACCACCTCTCTTCATACGAACCGATACAGACCCTGTGATCATCATCTGAGGCCCTTCTTCACATGTCTCCTCAACAAGAGATCCGGAGGGCAGCAATATGAGATATGAGGGCCTTTTCTGCAGTGACTCCTTGCTTGTGAAAAAGCCTAGAAAGAATAATGTCATTCCAAGCCAAGAGAATTCCCCCCAATTCTAAATGTGAGACATTTTCTGTTCAAAGAAGAAAGAAACCCACTGGGCATGTGCCATCTAAAATACTTTTTGGATTCCTAGAGAAGAAATAGGGAACAAACTGCTCCTTTAAAAAAATGACACATGAATCCCAGTCTAAGTAAAAAGCAGCACCATAATAAAATCTTGCCTATCATTTCATCAGATGCCATTTTGCATTGCACAGTCAACAAGAATCTGAAGCGGGGTGGATGACAGCTTAACCAGGGAAAACAAAATGCCTTGAGCAGTCTCTTTCCTTGGTGTGACAATTGTTAGACTAATCTATGATCCTTGAAATCCTTATATCTGTCCCTTTGCTGAAGGAATGATTGTGTGTGTGTGTGTGTGTGTGTGTGTGTATGCTTTCTCTCTCTCTCTCTCTCTCTCTCTCTCTCACACACACACACACACACACACACACACAATCTCCTTGCAATAACCCAGTTGAAGAGGAATCTGATGAATTGGCAAGGTCAGCATCATTTGATGCAGGTCAGCATTTTCCTTCTAGTTAAGAGCCCGACTTACATGAAATACCGTCATCTCTAATAAGCAGTATCACAGACACTAGAGTCGTGTCATTTCGTAAGACCTGATCCTGTATTTCTCTCACACCTTACAAAATACCCCTTCCGAACATAGTGGTCTAAGCATTTTTCTTGTCTGCTGGGTAGTAATTGACTTTCCAAAGACGCAGCAGTTTTCATTCTGAGTAGCCACCCCTCCCCTCAGTGCCTTCTTGGGAAAATGCTGCTGATATGACAATCAGGTGGTCAATAACACGAGTCACTGTCTCTGATGCAAGAGTCTCTCCATTCCTCATTTATAAACGCATTGTTTATCAAAGGATGGGATTTCCTGTATGCTATAATGATCAGTTATCATTGGCAAGGGGATCCTCTCACTCCACTGCTGCTACTTAATTCTTTTTTTGGCAATAGAATAGGGTGATTACATGTCCTTTTAAAAATTATATTCTCTTTCTCACTCCTCCTCCCCACTTTTGGGGGGATAGTTTTCATTTTGCTGAAAGTGACCATTTTTCAATTGTTACTGATGGGCTGGATTCTTTGTGCTGACTGCCAAGAAACTTTTGGAAATGTGCCCTGTTTCTCTCCAGAGACTACTGTAAAGTTTTCAAAGTAAAGTGAAAGAAATTGTATTTATTTGTGTTTAAAGAGCATTTTCTGTAAGTGAGACACACTGTTTCTGGTGAGCCTGCCTTGCTGATATTAGTCTTCCAAAGTCAGTGGTTAACCATTTCTAGAGACCATATTTTATCATCAATCTCACACCTTTAATTTGGCCCAGAAGTCAGGAACACAAGGAGAGGCATTCTCCTGGTATGTTTTCTACTGGTTTTTCATTTCACTAAATACAATATTTAATGCTGATTGATTGTGACACCAGAGAAAAGTTAGAATTAGCTGGCTAAAATAATGATTTCCAGTGTCTTGTTATTTTCCTCCAAAAATACTGAATTAGTTTAAGATAATATGCATATGAATGTAATTTAGGAGTCATGCATTTGATTATGGCTGCAATCCTTTTTATACATTATTGAAATAAGCTCCATTTAACTGAGTAGGACTTACGATAAGGTTGTGTTGTGAATGTTGGTAAAAACAAACCAACAGACATACCTTGGATGCAAATTCACCAGCAGTTATTCTCTCCCTGTATAGGAAATGTTGTTGTTTGGCATGCAGCAGTTCTGCAGTATCTAGCCCTGTAGATGGGTGGAGGTACCATAAGCCAGGGGTAGCCAATGTTACCCCTGAACCAGAACTCCGTCTATCCCTGACCATTGACCATGCTGACTGGGGCTAATGGGGAGTCCCACCATATCTGGAGGACACCACATTACCCACCCTTCCTATGAGCTATCTAGACCCAATAGTTCAGGATGGGTGTGGCACTGACACTGCAATAGTGATGTTAATCAATGATCTCAGCCATCCTGTTACAACTTTCTGTGACCTTTGAGAATGTTGACAAGTCAGCAGACAGGTTACTTGGAAACTGCTTTTGAGTAGTTCCCATCATGATTGGCAAAAGGTCCCAGGGGTAGTTATGAATGCCTGGCTATAATCTGTACTGCAGATTTCTGTAGGATAGGTATGGTTTAAGAGTTCATTTGATCCCTGTTTTTAAGCAAACCAACTTGATTTGCACTTCTCAGACTAATATGATGACTTCTTCCATTATTATTATTTTTGGACTTCTCAGTGTTTTGTAATACACTCTTGGCTCAAAGAACACATAAATATGCATATAGAAAAATGTACACAAAAAGTGTATTTGTGACAAAGTATGTTAAAATACGGTCTGTCTATGTGTTTAAAAACAAAACAGAATGGTGTGAAATGGGACAGAACCGATTTAGGAATAAAAATTGACATGGAGAATAGGAATAGATGGATCCACCCATTTCTACTACCGTCTATATTCTTTCTTGGTTAACATATATATGAGACCACTACACAAGATGAGATGTAGACATGGAGGCTGATGCCAGTGTGAATAGATGACACCCAGGCTTGGCTTTATCGTTCATCTGGTTTTCCTGACTAAAGTTGAAGACTAGTGCTGAACAGAAATAGGTAGTCATATTGCCTGAACCTCACACCCTAAGTGAAGGGTATGTGATCCTTTTAACTGGAGGTGTATGGGATTAATCCTGAAACCCTCAACACACAAAACGTGCATTCTTCCACTAACCTGTCATTCCTCCACATCTAGTCCAAACCTTATGTCCAAAAGCAAGACAAACTACCTCCTTCTCCCCACCAAATCAGGTCAGAAAGTCTCAGGAGCAGAGAATAGTCACTTGCAAGAGGTATTCATGGAGCAATAACTTCATATTACTCTTACTTGGTTATAGCATGTAGTATCTCATTCAGAAGTTATGGGATAATCAATCCCTCAGCTTTGATATTTCTTTTTTTCCATGAATTATTAAGGTCAAACTAATTTGGAATGTTTGCTTGCCAGTGACATTGTCAGACACCAGACCTGCTTGTGTTTGTAGTCCTGGTTAACTGTGATTCTTCATCCCAAATAATTTGATCAATGCAGATGTGAGTAAATTTGCAATACCTGTGTGTGTGCAAAGTCTTGGCCATTCACTTCAATATCAGGGACAGCGATCTATATACAGATGTGTAGAGCAGACCTTCAACTTAGAAGTGAGTGGTTGTTCCTTGGGCACGTGGGAGCCCTGCATGAGCAGCAAAGTTTATTCATTTATATTTTATTTATAGAATGATTTATATTCAGCCTTTCGGCTCCCCCAAGGCGCCCAAGGCATATATCTTTGTACTGGAACCCTTATTTTATTTATTCTCATGGAACTCCGAGGGGCAGAAATATATATCACATTTTACAAATGTGGAGTGGAGTGTCACCTATAATCATCCAGGTTAAGCAGGGTTTTAAATCCCATTTTTATGTACTACCAATACACACTGAAATATTGAGAGTAAGATTTAATATGCCACCATAAGCTGAAAAACATCAGATAAACTAAATGATGCAACAAGGTACATACATCAGGACTTCATCTGCTACATGCTGTAGCTTGTATCAATTGGACCTTCTCCCTTAACTTCAATTGATCTTGAAAGCCAGCCTGTTTGAAGAACCTAATTTAATAATTCAGAGTTCCTGCGGGGCTTGTAAATAAGAGATTAAGAAAAGACATTTAATTTAAATTAATAACAGCAAGCTAAAACTATATGTTTTGGTCTGTAAAAGTCAGAGATAATTAATATATATAGCTAATAGCGCAATTCAATTAATACAAAGACCAAAGTGGATTACATGTACGTTTTCCTGATTTATATGGCCTCCTTTGGGTAGAATGGTCTACTGAGAAGATTGCAATGCATTTGAAGTTAGACGAAATGGGTTTTGGGACTCTCCTTCAATCTTATGATTTTATAACTGTAAGGATGGATTCTGCAGAAAAAGTGACTGCTAAAATGGTCAAACCAGTTTATTTGCTAAGTAAATAGCCTTGCCAGCTATGTTAAGTATCTGCTTTGTACAATGAATCATAGTTGTAGCCCCTTCTGGAATGTGAATGGAAGAGGTTAAGCCTTACCTCACCTCCCTTGGCTGGATAAGGTGTCTGTGTCTGAAAGAGAGCGAAGGACAGCCCGTCTTGGGACTGAAACGAAAAAACTCACCTTGGAACTCCCATATATGTTCCCCAAAGAGAAAGGCCCTTGGATGCTTTTGGTGCTGCCCTGCTAAGGTCAGTCAGCCATGGCCTGATCCTACCTCCCATAGCTGGGTTGCCTCTTGTGTGCTCCATGTGGAAGATGGTCTGATCAGGCCAAGGCTTCTAGCCAGGCCTAATCTGGCTGCAATTCAGTACAGTTTGCTGGGAAAATGGCAGCAGATATGGAGAAAGCAGATGGGTTAGAAGCTGTTGAAGGGACACTCCCTCTGTCATTGCTGCCTCACTGTTGCTGCTGGCACTAGTGCTGGCTCCAGGTTCTGAGGGATCCTTGAGCAGCATGGTCTCACCTCTCTGAATGGGTTCGGTTCCTCATAATGCCATCTATTTGCCTGCCCTCTTCCCCAGAACCCAAAAGGAGAGTGCAAGGGAAGTGGAGGATGCTGTTGCATCTCCTTCACAAGTTCACTGTTTGTCTGCTCAGTTCAACAATCACTGACAACAAAGAGGACAGTCAGGAGGGTGATGAGGTCCTGGGAATCAGTAGTGAGCCCCTGGGCAAGGGCTGTGGATCCAGCAATACTGACACCTGATGACAATATTGTTCAGCACAGTGGACACCCCTTGAACTGAGCCAACCTACTCCACCTTCCTGAGCAAGCTGTCCCTGAAACCAGTGCCTTCCTTCCCATCTTCTCCCCAAGTTACAAGCTTGGCACAACCATGCAACAAAAGTGTTCAATGTTGGGCATTTGCATTTTCACGATCACAGCCTGATATTCCTTTTTTCTTTTGCAATGCGTTTTTTGAACAAACGTAATCGAAGATCTTGTAGCTAGTCTAATTGCATCACACTTAATTGCAAACATTTGGGGATGGAGTAAAACAGATGGAATTGCTGTTGTCACATACAGGCAATACTCTCTTAATTCTCCTTTAAAAGTCGGAATCTCCACTCTTCATTGCCTGGCATTAATGATCTCTTATGTCAGAAAAAGTTCAGTTAAAAAAAAAAAAACGGGAAGAAGTCACAGTGGAAAAAGAATGAGGAAATAATCTTCCAAAGAAAAACTTAACATGAATCTCTCAGTGTCAATAAAGATTCAGGAGTAATTAGTTACATGGATCACTGCTTCTCCTAAAGAATATCAGACACCCCTGGAGCTCACTCTTCCTCCCTCCCTCTCTCCCTCTTTCCCTCATACATCCATATCTCTGGAGATAAAGTTTTCTTTCATGCACAAAACAATATGTTTAAGTGCCTTTATTTTTAGCTTATCCATTATTTGGGGTCTGATTCTCTTGAAATCACTCTCCTCATTGAAATGCAAATAGCAGCTTTGGAAATGTCATTTATTTATTTTTTTGCCAGGACTATGGCAGGGGGAGAAAAAGTGACATTCCCATTCCTGCTCGCCACAGTCCAGAAATTGTTTGGGCTTCCATGCAGCAGCTATTTACCTAACAAAAACAATACACACTAATTGCACCCCCACACAAGTAACAGTGCTTGGTTGGCTCTGACTTCTTGGAACTGCTTGTAAGCAAACTATGTTAGGATTTCAAGCAGGCCTTATTTTGAAGACATGGTGGCTCTAAGGAATTGATCCCAACAACTCCAACACCCATCTGGAAACAAGTTGCATTGAACTAGCCCTTTGCCCATGAGTTTACTGCTGCATCACAATGATTATTGCTCTTTTTATTGCTCCATTGCAATAAATATTGGAGAGAGAACTGCTGGGCAGGCATCTGCTTAGCCACTGTGAGGACAGGATATTGGACTAAATGGGCCATTGCTGTGATTCAGCAGGGCCATTCTTACGTTTTTATGGGTTATTTTGCTCCACTAGTTAGTTTTTTAAAAATCTGCTAGACTACATTTAAAAGGTTCATCATAACTGAGGGGTAAAATGCTGCTTAGTTTGGTTGTGTGGGCCCATTCCCAGCAGACACTTTCAGAAATGCAGTGTGGGGCTGGCCACATCTCCTGTGCTTTGTGGTTCCCAAGCATCCAACAGCCAGCTGGCTGACAGGTGCTTGGGAACCCCATGCAACAGGTTTGGGGGCTGGTGTGACAACTATCCTGTCAATACAGTCCTACTCACCACCGCTCAAATTTGACCTGTGAGACTGATCCATATAATGATCTGGCCCATGAAGTCAAAGAGCTTCTACACATAACAATGGAGCTCACTACCACAGGAGGCAGTGAGAGCAACCAATGGGGATGGATTTACAAAAGGACTGAGCAAATTATTGGAGAACAAGGCTGATGGCTGCTAGTTGCAATGGCTTTGCTCCACCTCCACAGTTGGCAGCAGTAATGCTTCTGAAAATACATATTGCTGGAAACCATAGGAGGGGAGTGTGCTCTTGTGCTCGGGTCCTGCTTGTGGATTTCCCACAAGCTTCTGGTTGGCCACTGTAAGAACAGGATGGTGGGCTTGATGAGTCATTGGCCTGATCTAGTAGGATGGTTTTATGTTCTTGTGTTACCACTGAGCTGCGTACCAACTCCATGTAGATCTTTCTCACCTTCCTGACAAAATATGTTGCTGATTCCAAAATCCTGGCCCCATTCTAATGACTTTGCTACAGATTAACAGTTCTGTGAATTACAACTGAAAACCTCCCAATGGAAATTGGCAAGGCAGTGCAAGACTTTTCCACTCAAATGCCTGTAAAGCTTACTCAAGCCCTCTAATAATTTTTTTGGTCTTCTTACCTGTCGAAACATTTTTGAAAACACCTTTGAGACCCAAGAACAAGTACACATGCCAGAAAAACATGCTCCAACTTTTCTTGACCTCTCTCTCTTTCTCTCGCTCCCCCTAATCCCACTAGAAAAATTCCTTTTCTATTCCATGCATTATTCTAGTTACATAAGCAGAAATGCCCAAGAATGACCAGCAGTTGAGAATTTTGCTCTCTTGAGCACATGTAATCCAATATGAGCTATGAAAGGCTGATTCATGGATCTTTTTAGGTATCAGCAAGTTTTCTTTTAAATATTTCACTACAAGTTCCTTTTGCCAATGACTATCATTATTACAGGGACGCAGGTGGCGCTGTGGGTTAAAGCCTCAGCGCCTAGGACTTGCCGATCGAAAGGTCGGCGGTTCGAATCCCTGCGGCGGGGTGCGCTCCCGCTGCTCAGTCCCAGCGCCTGCCAACCTAGCAGTTCGAAAGCACCTCCGGGTGCAAGTAGATAAATAGGGACCGCTTACCAGCGGGAAGGTAAACGGCGTTTCCGTGTGCGGCTCTGGCTCGCCAGAGCAGCGATGTCACGCGGGCCACGTGACCCGGAAGTGTCTCAGGACAGCGCTGGCCCCTGGCCTCTTAAGTGAGATGGGCGCACAACCCCAGAGTCTGTCAAGACTGGCCCGTACGGGCAGGGGTACCTTTACCTTTACCTTTACCTATCATTATTACACATGAAATCCATAAGGAAATAACCTACATTGGAGAGAGGAGGAAAAAATTCTGCCTCAAGGAAAAGAGAAAAGCTGATTTTAACTAAACGTCTCATCAAAGATGCCATTACATTTCACAGAAAGCAATTAGCCTTTGTTTGTAAGCAGTCTGAGAGAGTAAATTGATCACATTTTTATAATAGCCACATAATCAATGTAGCAGATCAAGTCTCTGTTTCATTAGCACGCAAGAACGTTTTTGAAACACCCCTGCCCTACAGAAACTTTCATGGGATCTCTTTAAGTGCAGTGCCTACTTCTGGGGAAAGACTTTTTATATGACTTTATATGATCAGACATCCATTATGATCTAAAAATGATCGTGGACTAGCACCATCCCTAAGGCTGTCAGGATAGAACCAGTAGATCAATCTTCTTCAACCTGGTGCTCTCCACATCTATAGGACTACTGCACCCTTAAGCTGCAGCCAGAATGGCCAATCAGCAATTATTATGGGAGCTGCAGTTCAAAACATCTAGAGGGTACCCAGGCTGCTTAGATTGATTATGTACCTTTACATGACCTGGCTCATTAGGAATTGGCAACATGGTTTAATCCACCCATTTGCCTTTTGGGGTTGTCCCTTTCCAGCTTGTTATGTCGCATGCCTCTATTCCTGCTTGTCACAGCATGTGAAGATAGTCAGTGAAGGACCAGGAGAGGAATAGAAGGGAGAAACCACTCAGCTCAGTGTCCCATTACACTGGGTGGTGGTATCAGATTAAAGAGAAAGTGCACATGTTGCCACTTAGTGGCCATAGCCAGTTCTGTCTTGAACTAGATGTACATTTGTATACTTTACGCCAGTGGTGGCGAACTGCGATTACTCACAGAGACTGCAATTACTCACAAAGACTGGCAGTGATCTACCCCCTTTTGGGGGGTTCAGGTCAAAGTTGTTGAGCTTTTTTTAGGGGTGCAGGGCAAACATGTTGAGTTTTTTTTAGGGGAGCCAATCTTGTTGAGCTTCTTTGGGGGGAGCCAGTGATCTGCCAGTGATTTACCATAGATGTCCAGTGATCTACTGGTGGATCATGATCTACTTGTTGGACATGCCTGCTTTACACTTTTGATAAAATATTCAAAACTCATTGTTTTGACATGGCACATTCCCCCCCCCCGAAAAAGACAGTGTGAATACTCATATTTAAGGAATCCTCTTTTTATTCCATTGGAGGCCATTATCTTCCCCAGGTGTAGTGTCTATGGCACCTTTTTTCTTCCTTTTGGCTCTTCCTCTTCCTCTTGCTATTTCCTTCCTCCTGCGTTTGTCACTTGATGATTTCACCCAATCAGGGATTATCAAGAGAGTTGGATGATTGCATGCTGATAAGTTTTCACTCAGTAGGTCTGGGGCATCATTGTGGGCACCTAGGGAGAATTTTCAACAAATATGTGGGCATTTTTACAAGAAGTATCTTCACTGGGTATTTTCATTGGGATGATGGCACTCATAAATAGAGGACTTCTTAAAAACACCGCGAAAAGGTTTGCAAAAACCCAAGTGTTGTTTCACCTCAGCCCTCATGAGAAAATCATTTGTTAATAGTTTGAGTATGTGATCATGATTGCTGGATCCCCATGCCTTTCTGAAAAGCTTCTTGCAGCCCCTTTCAGTCTTATTTATATTCTGCTCTTGTACATGCTTTGTTTAAAGGCACTACATAATTTAGTATATGTAAGAAAACACTGCACTCGGCTTGATATAGATAGAAATCTGATGGGAGAGCTTTTTGCATGGATGCGGAGTTGGCAGGGAGTGTCTGAAAATCAGATGGTACTCTCTGCTATTCATTTTCTCCCACCTCATCGTAAGTATGCTCTTTTCCTCGTGACCTCTGAAAAACTGGTGTTACTGTATGATCGCAAGTGTGCAGCTCTCTCTAAAAATAAAACACTTCACATTGTTCAGCAATGGCTGCACACAGACATCAAGTGTCTATAGTGATAGGGAGGACAAAATTTCAATGCAGAGTATTCAAGTACAGAAATGGTTTCTATGATTGACGAGAAGAGAAAGGGCTGATTAAATTTTCCTGATAGCCTCTGAGGAAAGAATGGAAACCTGGAGTTTGTGTATATGAGTTTATCACTGAAAGCTTCTGTTCAGTCTGTGGTTGCTCTATTACAGTTGAAAATCTCTCCTCTTTTGGATTTGAAAGATTGTGTGTGTGATTGGGGAGAGGGTGAGGAGAAAAAACTCTTTCTGACTCTGTAAGCACGAAGCCATAAAATGCAAAGAAGGATGATGGGGTAGGGAATGCCATATTATCTGTGTACAAACTAAGGTAATAGAAGGACGAGGAAAAAATTCAATGTAATTTGTGAAAAGTACAATTAAGCTACAACTTGTATTATAACAAAACAAAGTGAGTCAAAAAGGACAAGGAAGCATTCTGGGAAGCCAAATGAACTATCCCAAACTAGGTTATCAACGTATGATTTAAGCTATTCTGCTGGGCCAGCTCTACCATTTGGCAAACTATACTATTGCCTCAAGTAGCAGATACTCAGAGGATTGCAGCAGCAACCTTTCTCCCAGCCATTCCTCCTCAGTCAGAACATTCCCATTCAATGGAGATCAAAGCTATGTGTGCCACAAAGCCTGTTCTCGCCTCCTGAGCTTCATTCATATCAGGACAGGGGCAGATGCTGACCTTTTCCCAGTGTTGAAGTAAGATTTAATCCCCTGACCAGTCAGTTTCTGTACATGGAACTGGTGTGGGGGAGGTTCAGTGTTGTTCTTTGCTTCAGACAGCAAAATGTCTAGGGCCAGTCAGGCTTGTCTCTTATTCCCCTACTTTAATGAAAAGGAGTAGACATCAGAGCACTACAGCACAATGGGCCACTCATGGAGAACCAAGGCTCTTCTTCCTTTGCAGTTTCGAGCAGTTTCTTCTACAGTTTCTTCTTCTTGTAGTTTCTTCTGCATAGTACCTTTCCTGCTGTAAGTAGTTTGTGCACTGGGATGCTGGAGAGAAATGAGGCTCTGGCTAATTCAAGGTGAGGTGTGAGATGTCCTTGTATTTCTGTTGCATTGTAATATTGCGATTCTAGTGCCATGGCAAAAAGAAGCGAGCGCTAATGCAGGCCAGCTCTTTTGCACTTTGCTCTCTCTGTATGATTGGAACGTAACTTGTTGCAATATTTTGAGGGAGAAATAAAGCACCAAGCAGTTTTTTAAAAAGTGGGGGAACCCACCTGCTCAATATTTTAAAAATAGAGGCAAGCAAGCATTAAGAATCATAGAGTTGGAGAGTTGGACTCACCGGGAATGGCTTTGACTGACCAGCTAAATCATGTGAGGGTAGCTGATGGTTCTCAAACCCTCAGTGTGTTAGGAACTTCCCTTTCGTGCAAAGATTGGTTCCAGCACATTGAGCAGACAATACCAACAGCGGGTTCAACGGTCAAGAAGGAAGTTTCTTCATGTGCTATAGAGGGAAGTGAGGAGCAGATGGGGCTCATCAACCTGGGAAGGTAGCCCGTCTAGAAGGAAAACTATGATCCTAATCCTCTACTGCCTTGGGGGTATCTTCTGGAGAAGAAAAGGCTAAGGAATAAACCCTACACAAATTTGTAGTGGAGTCCCTAAGACGGTTGAATGGTACCTTGCACACCTCCTTCCGGCAACTCCTGCAGCCAAGCTGGTGCCAAACATATTGCTCTGCTTTCCTTTGGACCACATCAGTGAGACTGAGAGGCAGCCCAGAATCTCCATACACCCTGCCCGGGCTTGTGTCCTGAGCAGGTCACTTTGGTGCTGCTAACACAGCGGTTTGACTTCACCCTCATAGGCATTCGCCATTGTCTTTCGAAGCAGACGGATGCCAACAACAAGGGCAGGGCATTGCATTTTGAGTACTGTGGATAGGAACCAAGTTTTGCTTCTATTCAGAAGTGGCACATGCCAACATTGCTGTCCAGGAGTCCTTTGGGGAGGGCAGGGTGTGGTGGTATGGCTGAACCCGGCTGATGAGAGACCCTTCTGAGCCCCTGTGACTATCAGCCAATGCCTTAGCAGGATGACAATTGGCCTCAGGCCTGGATATATCTATCAGTTCCCAGGACACCCTAGTTTTAATGAGTTTTTAAAATGCTGATTAAAACTCAGGTTACAAAGGATGGAAGTGTGCATAAAGTATAATATTCTCTTGTATCCTGTGTCAATTCTTGTCTGCGACTTGTGTTCAGTTTTATAACTGAAAGGTCACAACTTATTATTGATTTTCAGTTGCCGCAGCATCCTAGTTTTTGTTTTGAAAAAGAGAAAATCTGCTGATCATATTCACTCATATAAATAGCTACATTTTGTTTGGAAATTATCATTTGGAAAGTTCCAGCTTATTAGCTTCCTTACCTCATTCCTTCTGTTCAGTTTCCTTTGGTTTGGAAGGAAACAGGTCGTTTCTTAAGTTTACTGATAAGGGAATTCTCTATAGTCAATTAATAGGGTTTGTGTAGCAGACTTGAACCTGATCATTAAAAGAGTGAAATACACAGAATAACCTTGGTTTACAGGCCTCTGTGGGCAATTTATAAAACTTTTTAAGACATAAAGAAAAATGCTCTAATGGTGTATTCTTTTGTTCTTTACAAACCAAATAGTTGTTTCTCTTTAATTTCATGGCTTTTATAGTCATAAGGGATAGAGAGACCTTGAGTTGGTGATTCCCATAATGTATTTAAGTCTCTATAACTAGTTGACTTTTATGTTTTAAAAATCATTCCTTGATTTGCAGTGCAGTAATTTGCTGCTAAGGAGAAAACAAAACTGTCTCAACTCACCAGAGATCCAAAACACTTTGTACAGAGAAGTACTCAGATTAAGCTAGCTCAGGGGTGGCTAACCTTTTGTGACCTGAGCACCATGTTCATGTTTTGCCAACCTTTTAAGGCAAGTGAGGAGAACCTTTGGCCTTCCAGGTACTGTTGAACCTCACTTCCCATCTGCCCCAGCAAGCAGGACCAATGGCAAAGAATTATGGGAATTGTGGCTCAGCAACACCTGGAGGGCCAAAGAGAGCTACAAAAATCTGAGCATGCTCCATTGTATGCTTATTCCATTTTTATTCCGCCATTCCTCCAAACAAAGGAAGGTAACATACATAGTTTTCACCCCCTTTTATGCTTACAAAATAGGCCAAGATAGGTAGGATAGGTTGAGAAGTTGTGACCAGCCTAAGGTCACTCAGTAAGCTTTGGGGCCAAGCTGGATTTGTTTCAAAGGTCAATATTCTATAAACAATACTAAATAAAACCATTACCCACACTGCTTCTCACATAAAAAAGCGGACATGCTCTTCGGAGGCTGTGTAGTAATAATGGCTTCAGAGAACTCAAAGGCAGTATGATGGAGTCAAATTATTGCCGTTAGTGAATATATTATCTATATTCCAGGTAATGATGGAGTCAACTTTGCTTGGGATAAAGAGATTAATTTTCTGTCCAGCTGTGGTTTCTTGTTAAACTAATTTTTACAGGGTATACACGGTGCTTCAGTGTGTTGCACCTGCAATAAATCCCCCTTTTCTCTGCCAACCATTAAATGTTCAGGAGCCCTATCCCTCTTGCCTCTGGTTGCCTGAGGCAGTGCCTCTCTATCACATCCAGTTTTAAATGGTGAGTAAGTTGGGTTAATGATCTCTCATGCAGTGTGAGCGCCGGTACATGCCATAGCAGATTGAAGCATAGAAAAACTAATTATCTGAGCACTATGCTTGGAGGTTTCCACATAACTGTTCTTCAGGCAGAAAATAAGAAGCTGAAACAGGTATAAATACAATTAAACAGGCTGTGTACCCGTTGAGAGGGTTCAGCCTGGGTTCAGTGCAACGGAAGGAAGTTCAGAAGCTATCGGAATTATTGGCTCATTAAGGAAAAACATTTGTAAGGAGAGGAGCCCTGCTGAATCAAACCAAGAATCCATCTTGTCAAGCAGTTTGCTTCCAACTGTGGCCAAGCAGATGCCCTCAAAAGCAGGGAAGGAAAGTAGCAGCCTCTCCCACCCTTCCTGGTTGCCCCTGGCACCTGGCTTTCAGATCTTGGTTTGGGCACTTCGTGCAGTTTGGTTTTAAGTATGGCAACTGAGTGCGTTATTATTATTATTTCATAAAATTTGCATACCACACTTCAGCCGAAGATCACAGTGCAGCTATGCAAAAAGGTAAGACAAAATACATAATAAAACAAAAACAAAGCAATAGACGCCCTCCCACAAACACATTTAAAATGGTGTGTGTGTGCTGTGTCTTGTGGATGATTATGTGGGGCAGGGCTTACCTGGGTCTCCCAATATTTCATTCAAGTTCTGGACACCCCGGCCCAGAGCAGTATGTAACCCTCAGGGTGAAAAGGGTTTCTGAGCCCTAATTTAAAAGTAACTTTAATAATATGCTGATCTTACTAATTATAAACAACTTCTTTTCTTTCTCCGACATGTATAAGCTACTGGCAAGTATAAATTTGTGATTGCTGACTACTCTATCTTTGGCAAAGCTATTGTAGAGCTTCCATTCTGGATCTGATGCCTTTCAGCACTTCCAGGCGTCAAAGAACATCTATTATCACCCCCCGTGGTGGAAATGTGAGTTTATCTTTTTTTTTACAAATCTAAGCCTGGATCAGTTTCCCTTTTCTTCTTCCCTTGAGCTGATGCTACTGAAATGTTACTGCCACTAGTTACTCAAAAATAAAAGTTGATTGTAAGGTGTAATGAAATCAATGGAATTTATAAATAAATTGGAGGAGGAGAGGACCAAAATTTAGTACATTGATCTCTAGTGTATTGAAGCTTTGATATAAGATATTTCTATGAAGCTGGAGTATCAACAAATGGGATAAAGCATGTCTTCCTTGGTAGAAAGAAATAGAGCTGTTTTGTCTTTATAATATATTTGTACAAGAAAAAAGGCTTCAAAAATTCCCCTGTCATGTTTCTGAGCACAGCCAGAGCCTCTAAACCAGAGCTTCAAACATACTGATGACACTAAGAAGAATTCTATATTCCCAATTATTAAATGTACCCACAACTCTGTACAGCATAATAATAACACCCCATACAACACTGTCCATGCCTGTATCTAAAGATGCAACATAGGAGTGGTCCAGATCTGTACTTCTTTTAGCTAATGTGTGCTTTGGAAGTTAGATATCCACCTGATTTCACAGTCTCAAAGTCATCCAGCACAGTTCTTGGTCCAAAAAAACAAAACCCTTACCAAAAAACTATTACAAACAGTATTCAAAAGTGTTACAAACAACTTTTCCTATATGACAGGTGCTTTCAGCCTGAGGGCTGTGGCCAGAGGCAAGAGTGAGCAGAGCAATGAATGTGAATTTTACCTTTGTATAGTAGGCTAGTTCCTACATACACCCACACATGCCTCTGTGACTGCTACCCAGACTAGCAAGATGCATTATCAAGGACACATCCCAGCTGGCCAGTGGGGGATGTAGCCTGGGGAAAAGGGGTGTGGCATGTGGAGAGTTCCGAGGGTCAGCTAGTGAGAGGACTGGGGGCTGCATTTGGCTCCTGGCCTGATGTTCCCCACCTCTACTAAAGAACTTATTATTATTATTTGTATCCTGACTTATACCTATTGATCACAGGGTGGTTCACAACATTCTCAGGGTGGTTCACTTCCTGTCCTGAAAATACAAAATTAGCCTTCTCTGTACCATGCAATCTTTATTGTGTAGTATACATGACATCAAAAGTATTCAGCTTTTCCATATGCAACCTGCATATTGAAGAGGAACAACTACGGTTACTACTGTCTTGCTGGCTCTCCTTCTGCACCTCTAACTGCAGTCTAATCCAGAGAAATTAAACAGGTGAAATATTTCCCAGCAGTTTTAGCTCTGTGTCAGTAGGCTTAGAGCCTACTGGTTTTAGCAACCTTTGTGGAGATCTGTGTGATTCCTTCTTAGAGCTTCTTCCTGCCTAAATGGTTGCCTGTGGAAAATTACAAGCCACTAGGGTGTAAGGGCCAATCTCATCTTAGTACATTCAATGTTCTGTCTAAAATGATTGCATTACAGACTCATTATGTCTGTTGTATGTCTGCTATTTGCAGTTTGTATGCAATAGGAGAATATACAAATAGGAGAATATACACACTAGCCTTTCATTGAAAAAGAGAGATGTTTCTCATTCTGACAGTCAACATAATTAAAATTATGTTTGTACTATAACACCAAAACTGAACACACACACACACTAATTATAATTATATAACTATAATTATAGGTAAAGGTAAAGGGACCCCTGACCATTAGGTTTAGTCGTGACTGACTCTAGGGTTGCGGCGCTCATCTCATTTTATTGGCCGAGGGAGCCGGTGTACAGCTTCCGGGTCATGTGGCCAGCATGACTAAGCCGCTTCTGGCGAACCAGAGCAGCGCACGGAAACGCCGTTTACCTTCCCATCGGAGCGGTACCTATTTATCTACTTGCACTTTGACGTGCTTTCAAACTGCTAGGTTGGCAGGAGCAGGGACCGAGCAATGGGAGCTCACCCCGTCGCGGGGATTCGAACCGCCGACCTTCTGATCGGCAAGTCCTAGGCTCTGTGGTTTAACCCACAGCGCCACCCACGTCTCTTAATTATGATTATATAATTATAATTAATATGTGTGTGTATGTGTGTGTGTGTTCAGTTTTGATGTTATAGAAGGTTTTTGATGCATCCATGATACATACAAACTTGCTTGGGGGAGGTGGGGAAAGTCCTGAAGCATTTTTTTTCTAGGGGAGTAAAAAATAGTGGGGGGGGGGATGGTTTGTTTTTGCCATGTTAGAAGATTTTTGATGCATATGTTATAGCAATGTAGAGAACACACTGTCAATATTTATTTATTTATGAATTTACTTGACAAATTCCTGCTACACCCTGGTTGGCAATGAGATGCACTCTTCATCCAAAACTAAGCAGGCTAGCCCCTGCCCTTACACCAGAGTGAAATGGTTCCACTGTTGAAAAGGCAGCAGTGTTGAAAAATGGCTTTTATAATGGAAATGCTGGCAGATCCAATAGAAGGGTAATCAGCTGAATATCAAAAATGATAAAGAAAGGATTGCAAAAATCCATTGATGTGGTATACATTAATGTATATATTATAGTCTAGGCAGTGTGTTCTTTCTAGGTGCCAAAGTCCCTTTTAGTGCATTAATGATGGCTACATTCAGAGGCTGAAATGCGAGCTACTTTTAAATATTCTGTCCAGAACTTTAGACTTGTTCACTGTGTATAGTCAATGTAGTGATAAAACACTTTTCATATTCTTATGAATGAAAATGAAAGTGCATGGCTATTTACAATAACCCAGTGCTAAGAACACTGACCTAGAGAAATGTGTGCTGAGATATGTATCCAGAGATCTCCTTCCCATTTAGAGGTCTTTCATTCACTTCCATAGAGGGAATGGTTGCCATCTGTATTGGCTGAATTTTGTGCTGTGATATAATCAATGTACAGAAAAGACATGAACTGCATGTGCAGAAGTCCAAAAGAATGGTGGATAGCTGAACAGAATGCATACAGTCTATAGGCAACCTACACAAGGTGATCTTTCTTAAAAAGCAAATGAGTTTATGTCTACTGAGTAAACATCTTAGCTACAGGGGGAACTCACAGAAACTTAGATCCAGCACCTCTCAAGTGTGTGTCTTTGCCATTCTAAGAGAATGAGTGAGGTGTTCATAGTGAGTTCTGTCACCACTTTTTCTAGGAAAATACCATTGGCTACAGTTAGATGTGGGGACGCGGGTGGCGCTGTGGGTTAAACCACAGAGCCTAGGACTTGCCGATCAGAAGGTTGGTGGTTCGAATCCCCGCGACGGGGTGAGCTCCCATTGCTTGGTCCCTGCTCCTGCCAACCTAGCAGTTCGAAAGCACGTCAAAGTGCAAGTAGATAAATAGGTACCGCTCTGGCAGGAAGGTAAATGGCGTTTCCGTGCGCTGCTCTGGTTTGCCAGAAGCGGCTTCGTCATGCTGGCCACATGACCCAGAGGCTGTACGCCGGCTCCCTCGGCCAATAAAGGGAGATGAGCGCCGCAACCCCAGAGTCAGCCACGACTGGACCTAATGGTCAGGGGTCCCTTTTTACCTTTTACAGTTAGATATGATCCGGCTAAGAATGTCCATCTAGTCCACCAGCCTGTTGTCACAGTGACCAACATTTGGCATGTGAGCCCCACTTCTGCTATTTTCCCAAACCTTCTGATCATAGAGCCAGACACTCCCCCTGCCGCTAATTTGTTGTATCCCTAACATACTTGCATTGATGTTTTCTGGTGGTATCTGTGGGATTATAGCTAAGCAGTTCAACTGTCTCAAAGTTGCTTCCAAACCTCAGGTGCCTTAACTAAGCTTCTCAGGAGGGAAATGAGTCCTGGATTATTTGTTTTATTTGCATTTAGCAACCCAATTATATTTTTGCTTTACGTAAGCTGCTTTGGTTGCTTTAGAAAAGCAGCCTAGAAATATTTTAAATACTTAAAATAAGATCAAATCCTATGTACATCTTGTCAGGGAACTGCCATCGGAGCCAAGGGTGGCGCTGAGGCTCCCTAATGATGATGCTGGAGAGGGAACCAGCAAAGGGAGAGAGGACGCTTCCGCTGGGGAAGGAGATAGAGGTGACACCAGGGAGAAAGGGGAGTCTGAGGGAGCTGCGGAGAGAAGGCTCCAGGACTCTTCCAGTGGAACCAGCGGGGAGAGCACAGGACCTCCTCTGGGGACACCCACTCTGCGCAGAGCTTTCGCGCAGAGAAGGGAGACGACAATTGGGTGTTAAAGAACTCTTATTTTGGAAGAAATTCAGGAAACGCCCACTGACAGATTCTTCCAGTGATTGAGACAGTCATGGTGTACTGACTGTCCAGCCTGGGGGGAAAAGTTTTGTCCAAACTACTCAGCTTGGAGCAGTTTGTGCTTTACGCACAAGCAACCCCATACCCCATTACACATCTCTACTCAGAAGAATATCTCAATGAGTTTGATGGGACTTTCTCCCTTCCTCTGACCTCTGATGATCACTTTGGTGACAAGTTTTAGAAACATCAAGGCTGAAAACAAGCAAAGGTTTGCTTGAAGAAATTTTACTAATCTTGCTGAAATTCTGTTAGCCTCCGCCTTCTCAGTTCCTATAGCTGTTTTGCCTCACCTCGAAATCAAATATCACGTGACCCTAAAGAGTGTTATATCAGAGTATAGAGAACAAGTGAATCTCTTTCTGTAAAGTAAGGCAAATCTTTGGTGTTGGAGACACCCAGAACAGACTATAATAGTAATTACCATCTGTAAGTTTCTAGAAAAGCTCACTACAGTAATCCCTGATATTTTATTTAGGTGGTCACAGCTGCCAGCACAGATTGATGAATCTCTGTATCATCATCATCGTCGTCATAACCATTGTCCCTACATTATTTATTAGATTTCTTAGTCTCCAAGTGACTTACAACACATTAAGAAACGTAAGTACATTATACCATTTTTAAAATAATCCAAAACACCTGCAGCGATTTTGGAGTCCCCCCCCCCCATTTAAGCATGTGAGCCATGCATATATCCAGTGCTTTTTTTCTAAAAAAATGTTTAGGGGTACTCTCATTTTGATTGAAGAAAATCACCATTTTATAGTTCAAATTGGGAAAAAATAAAGGCAGTAAATGGACAAAAGTACAAAGATTCACAAAATGTTTAGGGGTATGCGAACCCCTGCGTCTCTTCAGAAAAAAGTACTGCACACACACACACACACACACATATATATATATATATATATATATATATATATATATATTCAGAAGTAAGTCCTAATGCTTTTTATACTGCTTGCTCCCAGGTAAATGGCCATAGGATTGCAGCTGGGTAAATGTTTATTATGCCTACTTATATCAAATACCTGTAAAATTACTCAGTAAATTATTGTGCTGTTTTTCATAGCTTCCAGGAATGTGTGAAATACGTACTCGTGCGTGAATCAGAGTGCCGTTATGAACAGGCTTATTACACACACCCTTAAGTGTAATATACTGATTTGGGTTGGTAGGCCAGAATTCCTGGCAAAAACAGCTACAGCTTTCTCCTTTTGCCTCTACTTATCAGCAAAAAACAGCTTGAGAGTTATTCTCCCAAGTCATTTTTCTGAAGTGGCTGGGGGAAAATTGTTGGGTCCCCCCCCCCGAATGTTTAGCTAGGAAAAGATCTGCTGATTTTGAGCGAGAACATTATGTGTTGCCTTTTAAAATTCCTTCAGGATTCTTTTGCTCAGCTCTGATGATTCTGAAGCAAGTTTTAGTGAGGACCACCTGAAAGTGAAACATGCTGCTACAGCAATTGTTGTCATTACTAGCACTTTGTCCTTGGAGTTTAAAGAAAAAAACGCCAGGCCAGTTGGTTTGTGATGGTCCAAATCTGTGGTCCCTGAATCTGTGGTCCCTGAAAAGCATGACTTTACTGCTCAAAACTAATCAGTGTCCCATTCTCATTCAACAGCACACTAACAACACTGAAAGGACAGTAAAACCAAATGAGCTCTAAAAATGAGGACTTTTCTTAAATAAGGATCTTTCTAATCTGTTTTTAACTGGTCTTTTTAATAATAGTTAATGTCATTGCTTTGTCACTTTTGATTATTTTTAGATAGTTTTTTTATTTAGTGTCTGTTTGCATTTATTGTGTTTTTATTATATCTTGTGCTCTTTTGTGACATTATGTATGTATGTATGTATGTATGTATGTATGTGTGTATGTATTTAAAATATTATTGTGCTGCTTTTCATTTAAAAAACACAAAGCAGTCAGTGTGGCCCGCAACTTTGTACACACATGCAGAAGTTCTTGTAGGGAGCAGCAGCTGCTACAACATCACACCTATACCTAATCCTATAAACCTTGCAAAGGTGACCCTCAAAGCTGAGCAGCCACCCCCCTCAAACCCCCCCTTGATGGTATAGTGAGACAACCAACAGAAATCATGTGGGATGCTCAAGAAGCACATTTTGCTTCTTTTTCAGGAGGGACATGAGGATATTCTAAAAAAAACAAAACATTTTAGTATGATATACAGAGGACCAACCTGCTCAGGCAATAGCTTATGTGGCATGGAATTTGAGAGTGACCTTGATTTAAAAATAGGTACCAGAATCCAGAAAGGTGAACATTCACATAACCATGCTGTTCACATAATTATTATAATCAGGCAGTACACTTATTTTCCTGACACTTGCCTGATGCGTGGTTCTCCCAGTGATTAACTTTTCATTTCATGCAGATGGTAGTCATCAGTGTAATAAAAGTTCATCATTGATAAAATCATCAGAACACAAATGGGTTGTTAAAGGGATCATCTGATTCCACCAGAATATTCCACAGTCTCAATGGAATGCACCCCTCAAGGGCAGGGATTCTTCTTAAGAGGAAAATCACCTCTCACGTTATTGATGTTCCTTGTTGCCCTTTTGCTATGAAAGAATTAAACAGGCGTCTATTTTTGGGGGGAAACAAGCACATTTCCACACCAGCTTCTTTTTTTTATGCACAAGTAAGTTCTCTTAAAAATGTGCACTCTTCTACCCATCTTCTTTTTCAAAAATCAAAACATTTTCATCCATAATCTTTTGTGCTAAACAACACAAAACCACATTACAGTATGCAGTAAAAACACAACAATGAATGGGGGAATATGATTTGCCATTTCTTGAAAATCTTATCTCTAAATCAGCCGCTTCACCCTTTCTAATTCAAGTTCCACCTTTTCATGGATAAGTGACTAACTGTGTTTACCCTTTTGGAAAAGGGGATGTTTTTCATTGCCCCCAATTATTAGCTCAAAAATGGAAGACAGAAGCCCGGTGAAAACAGAAATAGAACTTGCACATTTTTCTTTAGTGCATTACAAAGTTCCATGGATTTTACAGTTGTTCTGTATAGATTTTTTTTTTTTTTTACTTTGAATCTGTCTCAGACTTCACATCAAATATATTCACGTTGGCCTCCTGATGACCCCAAATATGTCAGCTCTGGTGATGCATATTGAATAATGTGATTATAGAAGGTACAACCAGGCTAATAAGGTACAGTGTATGGAACTCTCTAGGAGCTTTGAAGTACATCTTTCAATTTTCTATCTTGCCTTTAACAAAAAATAAAGATTTGTGCCAGCAGCACTTTTACCATCTTATTAACACAGCCATGTTGCTCGAAACTGACAATTGTACCTGTCTTGTTTCTCATAGTTATGCCCGTTTGGTCTTTTTGCAGTTATGAATGCCAGCGACATTCCTACAAATTACTGCACTGATTTTTTTTTATTAAAAAAATAATAATACACCAAACCTAAAATGTTATCGTATCATCTTTTAACTTTTAAATGCACTGTCAAACAATAGAGTAAAAAATATGGGGCTGCGGCAGTTATTTCATATTAATGCTCCGAGTTCAAACAAAGTGTCAAGATGACTAAGTACAAGGGATTTTCAAAATGCTTTAATGTTGCCTCATTTCAAATCACTTCATAAGCAGCTTGGTAATGAGCTCAATAAATTCTGCTGGGAAAAAAAATACACTTACTACAAAAAAAAGTAGGTTGCTATTTTATAATTAGCCTTCTGGGCTTGAGGGAAGGAGCCGTATTTCCTGTTTGAAACCCACTTTGTTAGCACTGTGATGTGGAGATGGCTAAATGAGTATGAAATATTGTAATTAAGTACATCAGAAGCTGTTTATCTTATCAGCAGTGTTTTTCTGCAAAGGCTCCTCCATTCACCATCGGTGTATTATCTCACATGCACATATACACATAAATACATATTTGTGACTTCCCAAGTCTAATGGACACAGTTTCCACCAAACACTGTAGGGGGTGAAAGTGATATGAGAGCAAAGTTGTGGGTTTTTTATTTTAAAAAATCAGCGCAGGAGGTATTCCTTTCATGTTAGTTCAGCACTGTTTATTCAAAACACAAATGCAGTTTATTAAAACTCCATTTGTTCTCATGAAAGGACATATCCTTCCTTAGTTCTGATGAAAGGAAATACACAGTTAGCGCCTCATAAGAATGCATGAGGGCTTAGAATGGTGCACACATGCCAAGCCTATCCCAAATTTCCCTGAATGCACCAGGTGTGCCTGTTCCATCCCTGAGATTCTCAAAAGGTCCAAAGGGAGCTTACAGTATATCATGAGGATAGCAACCTGATTGTGGTGAGGCCAGCAAGCATGTTCAGCCAAATCGAGCTCGTGTGGGTGCTTTGATGAGGTGTTGTTTTTATCCATGATTAGAAAAGGAGCTGAACACCAGCCTTGATAATTTGAAAAGTAAGAATAGGTTTACTGTTATTGATTGACTGGGTTTTGCTGGTTTGCTCTGAAGACTGATGAATCCAGGTGGCTTTCTGGCATTGCTAGGAAATTTTCCTGCTGGTTTAGCTGCCATTTCAGACAAGTCCTGGGTCTTTGCTTAGAATAAGGGGGTGACTAGAGCCAGCAATCTAATTGCTTTTGAACATCATTAACCCAGTTGTATATTTCTCCTGGACCTCTCAGTGGCTTTCAATACCATGGTATCTTTCTGGGCTGCCTGACCAAAAGGTGGTGGACCTTTTGTTCCATCCCATAACTTTGGCTCTATTTCCTATGGCTCTATTTTCTCCCCCAAGCTTTTTAACCTCCATCTGAAACTTCTGGGAGAAGTCACTGAGAGTTTGTGCTAAAGTGCCACCATATGTGGATGACACAAAATTCTACCTCTCCTTTCCACCTCCTTTCCCCAAGGTGACTGTAGAACCTTTGAACTGGTACCTGGAGGCATTTAGGATGTATCAGGTGAACAAGCTGAAACTTAATCCAGACATTGCAAGGTACTGTGGCTAGTTTGCCACACAAAATGTACAGAATACTAAGCAGAACAAATGAAAGACAAACTGTTGTACTTACATGTAGATGTTTAAGTGTGTTATTAGAAGGGGACTGAAACTTTCAGTGTATATCTACTGGACCTTAAATTTGCTAACAGCTCTGATCTGGACTAATTTAGTTCTTCAAACAGTCTATTCTGCAATTTCTTTAAATGGAACATACCAAAATGATAATGTTTTCCCCCACTGGGATACAAAGTAGTGTTTGCCTTCTTTTAAAAGTCTAACCTTTTAGTCTATCCAAACTACCGACTTACTTGCAACAATAGTCAATAATTTGTGCCTTGGGGAAAATGCCATAATGCGATTGGAGCACAAGGCAATTAGGCAATCCAGTGCACTGAGAAGAAAACTCTGAGTGGGCTGCAGATAGTTTGAGAAGAGCCTGGAGAATGAGATCTGATTATATCCTTTATCATGGCAAAAATGATCACTCATCTTAGAATTACACCATCATTAAAAATAAATAAATCCCTCTACAATACCTTTGAGGCATCTTTCAACTGCTGTTATTCACAGACAGCTATAAGCTGCATGATGTACTATTCAGTTTTGTTGTGAGTTGAGGACCCACCACCCACATAGAGATAAATAAGACACAAGGTTTCATGTATTTTAGGTTAATGGGCTAAATAAGGCCCAAAACAGGAAGCCAAATGGGGCCTCAGCACCGGTGCAGCCGCTTAAAAGCAGCTAAACCCCGCCCCCAAGTTATCCCTATTGGCTGGCTGAAGGGCTTGGTGCAGCAGCTGGGAGAAGGCTGACGCAGGGGGCCGAATACACCCCCCTGCTGACGTGGGAGCCGGCTCCTGCTCACAACTCCTCCCCTCTGGAACGAGGAGAGGTCAGCTCATGCATTTACTAGGTATTAGCTGAAGCAGCTGACACTCTTGTTTTGATATAGGATAAAAAGGGGGGTCTTTGGTTATTGTGTTGGTTATGGCAAATCCCTTGTGGACTCAAGGGATTGGTAGGTTCAATAAACTTCCAGGACCCCCCCCCCCCCCACGATTATATATTTAGCTTATCCTTGTTCCAAATAGCATGACATGACAAAAGTGGCATTATTTCATTCTATCATCACAACAATCCTGTGAAGTAGGTTAGGTCGAGAGGGTTTGGGTGCCCCATGATTAGTCAGCAAGCTTCATGATTGGATGGACTTCCTGTTTGGACATGGACCAAAGTCCTGGTCCAAGCACAGCACTCCACCCTCCACCCTCCTGCTGGTGCCTGTTGCCTTCTGGAATGATAAAAGTATTCAGCTTTTGATTCTGGCTAATGCCTATGAAGCTGCAAAACTCCACCCTGCGTTGCTTGCATAGGAAAAATATTTGCGCATTACAGACATGTTTCAGAGTTTCTCATAGTTCTTAATTCCAGGCTTATTGAATGAATGACACAAATTTTAGTAACTTTATATTTTCAATAGCATGACACTTCTGGAGAACACGGAACAGGAAAATCTTATTGGGAAGAATATTTCTATTTAAACATCCTATGGTCTCCATACACATGTGGAGCATGCTCCAGCCGCTGCAGGAATCAGATCAGGGCAGCAAGAAGAGACATTTCACACATCGGGATCAGTTTTTGATATAGAGGTACAGAGGCTCCTAGTCTAATTGCATAATACACAGTTCAACAGCCAGTCCTCGGCTCAGAGGCATTTTCTGATATGAGCCTTGACCGCAGTCTGTTCAGCAGAACCTGTGTAATCAATAACTCAATATCACCTTATGTGAACAAGCACCTTTTGAACATGTCCAGACCACCATTACTCAAGTCACCTTGCCATTACTGCAAAACTGTGTAGCCTATAACTATTATGTGGTCCAGGATTCCAACATTCTTACTGAAGGAGTGCCATTAAAATCAACGGAGCCTTTATGGAGTAAGGTGCTGTTTTCCATGAATAATGGCAGAAAGCAGAAGAGGCTCAGAACATTTAAACTGGGCTTGGGTATGAAGTACCAAAATACCAGCTATAAGTTAAAACTGTCACCCTTTCCTTTCTGAAGTGGCAGTGCTAAACACTAGGCCAAAGTGCACTGTGCAGGTTTAAGAAGACGGAAACAAACAAGGAAAAGAAACAGACATAAAGTAAGATTAAGAGAGATGGAATATTCCAGTAGACTCAGATATTCAAAAATTGGAGGTAATAGCAGCAGCATGAATCATTGCAAGAACAGTTAACATCACTGTTTTTTACTTCTGTTAACTCCTTGTATCTTGTGAAAAACTTTGGTTTATTTTATTTTACTTAGTGAAGCGTCTAGTAGAGATTATTTCTATACAACCGCCTCATAAAATGTAACAAAACAAAAATGCTAAAGAAATGATGAAGGGGAGGGGGACAAGTCACAAGAAATGTGATGTCTAAGTCCATATCTAATGCCCCCCCCATATTCAATTCAATAAATTGCAGTGTCAGAATTCTCTCTCTCTCTCTCTCTCTCTCTCTCTCTCTCTCTCTCTCTCTCTCTCTGTAACTCACACAATTGCTTTCCCCATAATGAGTCAAGCCTTCTTGGTCAATTCTCCTTCTTCTTTCCTTCAGAAGAAAACAATAGCAAAACACCAAAACCCTCACACTGTGTAGGGCAGCATTGCAACATAGTGGCCATTTTCACTGTAAAGAGGATAGTGAGGGAATCATCTAGTGCTGGTTTGCTCCAACACAGTATCTTTTGTCTCCAGAAATCTCTCCCACTTTCCTGACAAGGACTCTTTGCCACAGATTGTTTTTATTTAGATTTATCTAGTGACCGTTCAGTGCTCCCAGTTTCCCCCCACCTTCTCTGGGATGCATTTGACAGCAAGGATATAATTGTTCCATTGAATTAGTTTGGCCATTTTCAAGCAAAACTGGTTTCCCCTTCTTTGAAGTTGGCAGATGAATAAATTTGTTTAGATTCCAAGTCCGTTCACATTCCCAGGATTGGGCTGGCACTTTCTCTTAGCAACCATGGGGGCTGGTGCTGTGGGAAATGCAAGGTAGATTGCAATTTACAATGAAAGATTTACAGAGAAGGAACTTTCTTAATGACGGACTTGAATATCCTTGATTATCATGGCAGGAACAGATCTCCGAGCAGTGCCAAACACTCAGCCACAGAATTCCTTCATTGAGAGAGCTCCTCAATCTTCCTGTCACATTTGAGTTGCAAGGGAAGAAATCTTCTTCTGCAATAATTATAATCAATCGTCTTTTGCAGGGGATGTAACTTCGGTGCCATTGTTTACTTTTGCAATTGGAACCATATTGCACTTAGATTGCTGAAATTTTGTGAAATGTCATTATCTGACAGTTTAGCCATCTGCCCTTAGCCAGATGCTCCCATTCTCTTGCATGGCATGTCACTGAAAACAAAAGAGCATAAAGTAAACTAGTCTTGAGCTATTTCCTATGAGGGAATGTATGGTTTGATTTCTTTGTCATCTGGATTCTTTACTTCTGGGGTGTTCCTCCCCCCCTCAGAATTGAATGGTATTATTGTTCCTTTTAACTTTTCTTCAAAAAATCCCATAGAGAATAACAATGTCTGTTTATCTAGAGCAGACTTGACAGATTTTAACCCACAAATTGCATTTTCCGATGTGGTTATGATATTGTACTTTATAAATGTGTGGGAAAACAGGAAGCCAGTGTGGTGAATATAAAAGAGATCCATGCTTACAAGTCTGCATAGCTGAAGCGGAGCAAGCCAATCTCAACTTGAAGAGGTAGTTCCCAACAATGTTTGAGGCTGTGAGGATCTGTGATACCTTAAGGTCTCAAAAAATATTTTTGTTATTACATTTTTCTTCTGATTTTCTCTCAGAGCTGGCCCTACTATGAGTCAGAGTTAGGTGACTGGCCATCTCAAGCAACTGGGTGACATCCGCACAATACATTTAAAGCACATGCCTTCCCCCAAAGAATCCTGGGAATTACAGCTCTGTGTGGAGCAAACTATAGTTCCCGAGATTCTCTGGTGGGAGCAATATGTTCCGCAAATGGTATGGATATGACCATAATTTTTGTGTGTCATGAAAGGACACTAAATGTTATTTAAATGTATTATTAAATATTTACCACCAGTGATACAGAGAAGTGCTTGGAAGATTTTCTGCCTCTGGTGCTAAAAATTACTTAACCAGCCTTGGATACTCTCCCTAAGCAGAAAAAAAAAATGTATTGAACCAGCTCTGGACGGTACATATGGTCTCTTTATTGTATCCTCAGTACAACTTAGTGAGGGAAGTTAAGCTGACAGCGAGTTAACTGGCTAAAATATATCAAGAGAGTTTTGTGGCGGAGCAGGCATTTGAACCTAAGTATTCCTTAGTCTGAAGCCACCACTGGTGTCCATTTCATCAAACTTGTCACTTTGATTTATTTGACAAGAGATTTAGTGTTTAGAAACTTAACAAGCACAAAATGAAAGGAAAGGACCCATGAGATTTAATAGTATATTTGGCTGCATGGTGGACAAGGATGGGAGGATAAGAAGATACTGGATGCAATTAAAAAAAAATAATGGTTGAGAGCCATTGAAATCTGCCACTTAAGCTCACAGTGGCTTAAAGCTCACTGAAATCTGTAGAACTTCTCCACGTCTATGTTTCTCAAGAGCTTGACTTAGAAATTGATGAAGAGATTCTGGGTCAGTAGTGTTGAATTAGCTTGCAGAGTTAACACCCAGAGTTTGGAAGCTACCTGCATACTGAATACTTGCTGTTGGGCTCTCTTTAACCCTAAAGCAATCACACTGTGAGGTGAAAACAATAAAGCTAAGTACAGTATATTATAGGAAATACATAGTGTTGTTGTTGGATATTGCTGGATATTGAAGAGTTCCTATTCTAGCTAAGCTGGATAGCCAAAGGAGCCATCCTTGCTCTTTGATCTCTACAGAAAAGGAAGACAAAAGGAAAGATGATTCCTTCTCTCTGCTTCAGAAATAAGGGGGAAACAGGAACCCTAAGAATATCAGCCTAGCACTTTTGGAGAGAGAATGTGCAGATTAGGTTCAAAAGACAGTCTAGGAAATTTGGAGGTTCCTCACCCTCCTTCTCCTATGTAAACCCCAGCAGCTTTTATAAGAGCAGCCTGCTGAAGATGTACTCATCCCAGTGTTCAATTGGATTTCCTTCTGCAGTCTTGACGTCACTGATGCACTGCCTGCCTCATCCCAGTAAGTGCTAAGTGATGCCAGTGTTGGGAGGATGGTTCCATGGCATTGCCCAACCTCACCGGCCGTGCCTGTAAACAAATGAAAACCAGCATCATTGTGTGATCCACTGCAAACTCACTTTTTGCTGCAGCTATCTTCTCCTGTTAACAATCCATAGAAGAAACTTGTAAAGGAATGGATGAATTTTGTCCTGGAGAACAGAAAGCGGTATTGCCTATTCTAGTGAAAGACATATGCAGATCTGATGGAAGCACCCAGTCCTAGTCTCTCCTGTTAAGATTCTAGTTGTTATTTCAGTGTCTTACTCATTTTGTACAAGCTGGTAAGATGACCTTGTAGAAATTAGACTGACCCTTGCTTGATTTATATGTCATTGCATGATAATCATTACAAAGATATCTCTTTTAAAAGGCAGAAGTGAAAGAGACAACCACTCCATCTTAGAAGGAAAGAAAAAAGAAAAGCAAAAAGGTAGCATGTCAAGAATAAATCTATTTATTTTCAAATCTCCCAAATGAGTTTTGATTCTGAAAGGATCATTATATGTCAGAGAGGAATATGGCCAACCCTCTCCCCAGAGAAGCTGAATTCAAGGATATACCGGTACTTCCAGGGGATTTATCAGAGTATTCTTTTATAGTTTGCCAATCAGACTGTGACTCTCATTGTTGCAATTTGTTTTGACTTTTTCCATCTTAGGCTATTAAAAAAATAGTGTCTGCCATATTGAGGTGTAATAGTTCTGTCAGGTTATTTGTGTGTGTGCTGCTCAGTGTAGGAGTGTGTTTAGACATAAGTATGCTGTGATACTTTCACAGATAATTCAGGATTGCTGTTTCAGAATTACCAACAAAGGGCTAGCAGTGTTGGATTTTGAGATACAGAACCCAATGCAGTAGCAATATTCAAGAACTATTTATCACCAGTGAAATGAAGTGGAATACTCAGTGGGCATACATGATTACCTTCAGTTTGAAGGGCACTATTTGTGCATGAGTGTACGTGTGTGAGAGACAGACAGAGACAGAGAGAAAGAGAGAAGGAAAGGGAGCGAGAGCGAAAGAATAATTGTGCTAGAGATACACAGACTATTGCCCCCAAGGAAATAAAACAAAAATATATATATTATGCTTCTATGGCACATTAAATTAACATTATAGCACATTTCACAGGACCTGTTACGGTTAGAGACATGTTGCCTGGCTATCTGCCAGCACACACATAAACAAGGGATGTTCTGGGTGTTTTTGTATCTTCCTAACAGGGGGAAAAAAGGTCCTCATTTGTGTAACCTTTCTCCCGTCTTTGTTTATTCAAAGGTGATAGGATGAATTGCTCTCCAGACCAGCTGCAGATACCGTCTTGAGAGATTCCATTATATTGAACTGCAAGGGATTGTGATTAGGATGCCTTTGAAGTCCTGGGCATGTTGCCACTGATGATCTAACAACTTTCCCTGTTTTCCTTTATCTCCTTGCCCTTTCTAACACCTTGTATGTGGGACGGCTTGTGAACTGAGGGAATTGATAAATAGTATCAGGGGAATAGATTTTCTCTGCATACTACTGCATTACATGGTTAACAGATTTCTTTTTTAAAGTTTTCTTACAGTACTTTCAGTTGATGTTGATCATAGGCTAGAGAATAGCAACTTGAGGGTCACTGGTTATTTATACCCATCTATCACCATTGTGAACACGGGTGGCGCTGTGGTCTAAACCACAGAGCCTAGGGCTTGCTAATCAGAAGGTTGGCGGTTTGAATCCCGGCAACGAGTTGAGCACCCATTGCTTGGTCCCAGCTCCTGCCAACCTAGCAGTTTGAAAGCACGTCAAAGTGCAAGTAGATAAATAGGTACCCCTCTGGCAGGAAGGTAAACAATGTTTCCGTGCACTGCTCTGGTTTGCCAGAAGCGGCTTAGTCATGCTGGCCACATGACCCCGGAAGCTGTACACCGGCTCCCTTGGCCAGTTAAGCGAGATAAGTGCTCTGAGCAACCCCAGAGTTGTTCGCGACTGGACCTAATGGTCAGGGGTCCCTTTACCTTTACCTATCACCATTGTGAAAAGAGGGCTCGATGCTCATCCCATACCTCCCATACCTCACTGTTGACAGTCCTCACAAATCTGAACAACCATGCATCCTGGTCTATGATAGCTTGCGCCATTACAAAAAGGTATGGACAGAAGGGTGCCACAAGACTCTTGGTTTTTGCTTCAACAGATTAACATAGCTGTCCCACTGGAAAGTCTTTCCATTGTTTCTGTAATCCCGTGTGAGCACTCTACTTGGATAGAAGAGGTAGAATATAAATGCTTATATAAAGAAATCAACTATCATGAGACTGGACCCAAGCAGAGAAGATACGCAGCAAATAGGAGGCTCCTTTGGTGAGTTTCACAATGATCAATGAGAGTTTCATCAACAGTAATGGGCTAATATTACAGAAAGAGCTTTTGTGCATTTGCCTAATGAGGTTGGCTAATCATGAGTTGGCTTTATAGTTCATATAGTTTCACAGTGATCAATGAGAATTTCATAGCAAGTAAGCGTGTTAAAGAACTTTTGCACTTATGCCTGCAGAGCAGCCTAGATGCTGACCATGCACACGAATAACTTAATTTTTACACTTCAAGCTGGAGAAGAATTTCTCAGAGGAAAGATACTCAATTCATAATGAGCATTACAAGCTGAATAAATGTATATTTCGAACAAGATAATTCTTGACTTCACCAATTATTCCTAATAAAAATAAGGAACAACGAACTAGCTCTGCCAAAACATTCAGCTGTGTTGTGCAATGTAGTGTCTAAGGCTGCAATCCTATAACACTTACCTAGGAGTAGATCCCAGTGAATTTAATGGAAAATAACTTTTACAGACGATTGTACTGCAAGGATGTCCACTGAGAACTTATTCATTCAAATAGTACTCTTATTAGGCAGTCTTTGATATGCTTTAATTTTGAAGCCTTGACCTTCCATCTTGAATGTATACAGGTACTTATACAGATTACTTCAGAGGGTTGTTATAAGAATTGCTTAGGTAATAAACTCACAGCATTTTAAACACTCAGGAAACATCATATAAAACCTGGGCATTTCTATTATTTGTGTTTTCTCATGAGCCCAGGGCAGATGCTTTTCTGATTCTAGTAAGTGATTTGCCAATAAAGTCACAATGTTTCTGGGCTAGGGAAATGAAGCTAAGTCTAAAGAGAAACTCACTTTAATATTGGAAGGTAAAGAAGTGCTTCTGGCGTGTCCCTTTGTGGTTTAGAAAGTTCAATATGCATATAAGAGCTTCTCCAAGGAGCTGGTGACTTTACTGATTTTAAAAGACACTGTAATAAGTCCAAGGCTGCAAAAATACCCTCTGTAGACACAATCACCTAAAAAAGCTGATACACAGCCACTGCATGCCTCTCTCTCCAAGTATTCAAAGAAATGGTTCCTCCTGTCCAGCATGGAACTCAGAGATGGATGTTGTCTTGGCTCTCAATAGGTCAATTGGCAGGCTAATACAGGTGTGGGAAACCTTTGACTCTCCAGATGTTACCACACTACAACTCCCATCAGCCCCAGCAAGCACAGCCAATAGCCAAGTATGATGGGAGTTGCAGTTCAGCAACATCTGGAGGGCTACAGGTTCTCCACACCTGGGCTAATGGCTGATCACTTGTGTATGTAGTGGATTGCAAGCATTGTCCCAAGCAGGGTTGCATCCCCTTCCCCCAGATTGGTTATTTTCCACCACTGCCTCAGAGTTGTGCAAGGTACTAGTCGGTTAAGTTTTTGTTTTGTTTTCTTCTTTAAAAAGCCCTCACTTCTGCACTTCTCCCAGTTTTACCACTTAGTAAATCTATTTCCAGAGGCATTGTTGGAAGTGCCTGGTAAATAGTACCACAGATTCTTTCCCACTCACTCACCTAAACTGCTGAGCCAATCTGCTCAAAATTCTTATGAGAAAATGTCAGAGTCAAGTAGCTGGTGGTGACTGGTGAGCTTTAAAGAAGTGCACTAATGAGTCACCTTGCAGTAGGCCTGCCTCAGAGTTAGGCCCAGTGGCAGCTATTCTTGTGTGAGTAACAAGCAGCATAGCCAATTCTTTGTGAAGGGCATGCAGGTCTTTCATAGGGTTCCAGTAAAAAATGAAGTAGATCCTGCAAGGCAAAGTCTGTTCACCCCTGGCATACATCCCTAATTTTTTTCAGGCATCAGCTAGAACAAGGGCTCTGGCAAAATGCAGCTGTCATTTCAGCTGGCCCTTACAGTTTCTGTCTGCGTTTGGATATACCGTTTTTTGCGCCCCATAGGACGCACCGGCCCATAGGACGCACCTAGTTTTTTTGGGGGGAAATAAAGAAAAATTTTTTTATTTCCCCCCCAGGTGCAGGGCTGGAAGAACCACGTCAGGGAACAGTGGGAAGGCGCGCTCCGCCTCCCCGCTGTCCCCCAAGCTTGTGGGGCTGAGCCCGGGACTGGAGGCAGCTCTGCACAGCCATCGGGAGCCGGGCGGGACTTTGTGCCCTGCTCCCGATGGCCGCGCAGAGCTGTGCTGAGCTCGGGACTGCAGGCAGCTCTGCGCAGCCACCGGGAGCTGGGCGGGACTTCGCTCCCCGCTCCCGATGGCCGCGCAGAGCTGCGCTGAGCCCGGGACTGCAGGCAGCTCTGCGCAGCCACGGGAGCCGGGCGGGACTTCACTCCCCGCTCCCGATGGCCATGCAGAGCTGGGCTGAGCTCGGGACTGCAGGCAGCTCTGCGCAACCCTCGGAGCCGGTCTCCCGAGGGTTGCACAGAGCTTCCTGAAGCCTGGAGAGCAAGAGGGGTCAGTGCGCACCGACCCCTCTCGCTCTCCAGGCTTCAGCGAAAGCCTGCATGCTCCCCATAGGACGCACACACATTTCCCCTTCATTTTTGGAGGGGAAAATGTGCGTCCTATAGGGCGAAAAATACGGTAGTTACAGAAATAATAAAGAACAGATAAAGCAGTTGCTGCTCTATTGTTTTGTTAGTACAAAGCTGCTTTCCCCGCCCTCTAAAACCCTTCCTTAAAGGGAGGAAAAGTCAGCTCTCACCATGAGGTTATGATTTGGCCTCTGCTACGCATTCTCTCGACGCTGCTTTCCGCAGCCACCGTTTTGCAATTTCGTGACACAATGGCTCCCCTCTCTGCTACGGCAATCTGTTTCTCCTGAAAGCAACAATAACAACAAAACATTAGATAAGGGATCTAGGGCAAAGCAAACTGATACTGGATTAATACTGCATACAAATCCCGCTTCCAGCACTATGGGGAGAAGCATATTCATGAATAACCTGAACAGACTTTTAAAAATCTGACTGCTAATGAAGGGGTGACTTCGTTTGATAGAGGGCTTTGACGTGCAAGCCAGGCTCAGTTCTTCAACCTGAGGCACTGCAGAGGTGACGCCTCCAGCAGGAATCTCCAGCTGCTCCAGACCCTCTGTACACAGCAGGGAATACGTGTCCTCATGTATTAAACACATTTTAATGAAGAAGAGTTATCTGAAGTCACTTTCCATTTGGTAAATGGTCTCATTTTTCTTGGGGGGGGGGCCACCCATGTTGAGTCAAGTCTGCTGGGCAGAATCCCTAAATTCCTGCACAGGTAGAAAACTGTACTGTGCCAGGGGCCTAAATTTCTGCCAATGCTGTTATACTCTTGGTGGGATCCCACCACTAGAATAAACCTTGCACCAGGGCCAAGGAATCTTTGGCACTCCAGCTGTTGCTGAGCGGAAGCTTCCATCAGCCCTAGCAAGCCCAGCCAGCGGCCAGAGATATAGTTCAGTAACACTTGGAGGGCCAAAGGTTCCTGTTTTAAACCACTGGAGTACTGTCAGGGCAGGGAAGAAAAGTATGTGGAGAAAGGGTGTATGGATATGGAGTGGAATTGTGAGGGAATCCTATATACACTCAGGGCTTGTTGCCAGCCCCACCTCTTGCTATGGCACAGCTTTACACAAGCAAAAGCAATGGTATAAGTTAAAATGTTTCCACTGCAGTCAAGGGAGATCCCCATTGCTGCAGGAAATGACAGAATTCTGACTAGCCCTGCAGCCAGTCATAGCAATGTGATGGGGTTAGCGATGGGGGATTTGATTCAATCTGCATTTAAAGATGAACTTAACCAATTTCCATTTGCTGAAATAGTACACGAACTGAAACACAGTCATTCATTGAAATTCAAGCTTCTCCCAATTTCGTGATGTAGTTCTACAATCAAGTAATATGAGCTGCATATATTAGGATAAAGTATGCAGATAAATGCATGTATTGGTGAAAACAGCACACAAAAGTAACAATCAAAGACTCCATTGCAAAAATGTATATATTGGGCAAAATTGCGTACAAAAATGTGGTTAGGAAATTCACACTAAAACGCTGGTGAATTTTCATGAGGATGTTAAAAGGATAATAATAATAATAATAATAATAATAATAATAATAATAATAATAATTCACAAACGGATATGGAAATGTGGAGAACTGAATTTAAGATTGGAAAAATGAGAAGTTGAGAGAAACTGAACTTTACATATTAGTTCATGTCTACTCTAGGTCCTAAGCTAAGAAACTCTGATATGCTACATCAGGGAATAAAGGCTGAAGATACGTTGCTTTATCATCATGTCTATAGAATTTAGAGCACATACTGATTAGTTATAAGTACACTGGCAAAGGGACATTTTGCACCTGTGCATGCACCAGAACTTGCCCTACCATTAACCAAAATGAAGCAGATGCCTCAGGCAGCGGATGGCAGCATAACTTTTACGTAGTAATTGGCTGGAATATACTGGTGTTTCTAAAGCACTGCAATTAGAATAAACATACGATTTATTACTGGAACAGGAAATGGCCATGGCATTTCAGAAAATCCATACATCAGACACACAATGGAGTATTTCATACTAAGATTATGTGATCAAACAAGAGATGCCTTTGTTTGTGTGACTTAAACTTACAGCAATTGATTTACAGTCCCCCATCTTCTATCTCATCTTCACAACTATAGTTGAACTGTCTTATGCAGGTGAAAATTGCCATATCTCTTAGCTGGCATCACATGAAATTCTTCACACCTCAAAATAAACCTGCCTTTTCTCCATATGCATTTCCCACTCTCCAGAGTCTCTATTTGATCAGGTTAGAAGAGATGGCCAATTCCCAAAGACAAACAACATTAATGAACTGCCTTCTTGAAATATATCTTGAAGAGGACGCCACACTTAGGATGTATAACAATAGCTCTTTAAATATAAAACAGTTTATGGAAGGAACAAACCATGCAGCAGGTGGTTGTTTAGAATGCAGAACTGAAACTTAACTACACGCTGCTCCAGAGCAGGTACAGCATCCCAGGAAGGCCCGTACTCTGCACTTATTCTCCTCCATTCATTCTTAAATTATGATCTTGCCAAACACTTATATCCATGATGTGGTGGCAGAATGACCTACAATATAGATCATTTCAGTTGGCAGTCAGCCCAAAGATCAGTATACTTGAGTTCCTAACTACTGCTACTGCTTCTTGAATTTTGATTAAGCGTTGATTAAACACACGTACAGTATTCAAACAGTCTGGAGCAAACTTGGGTAGCTTTCAGATCACTCCGGAGGATGTTCCAGAAAGGCCCCTGGGAAGTTAGGCATTGTCTAATGAAAAAATTAATCAAAATGAACTAAAGCTGTGCATTGAATCAAGTTTATTAAAACTGGATTAAGTCTCTGTGTGGATGTTGCTAATAGGCTTTTAGGATATGCTAGATTAGTTTAATTTAGCCAGGAGAAAGTTTAACAGAAAGCTGTTGAATCCCAGTCTATGCAGCTCATGGGGGATTAGTGGGATGATCTAGTTTAATTAAGGGAGGACAAGTGTCAATGATCATAAGTCCTCAGTGACATATAAGTATTGTCAAATGGAGGAGGAGGGAAACCAGCAATAAACTTATTCAGCAGATGTTATCTATGCCAAAGGTGCTCAGCATGAGGTATGACAAGTCAGGCTTGTGGCACCTGAATAGAAACTTGGGAACTTACAGGCTCAGCTCTGTTATAGTCAGACCTGCATATCCCCCCCCCCTTCTGTGTTGCTCCATGTTGCAACATGGAGGCTAGAGGCAAAACAGACACCAAAATCAGACAAAGCACAAAGAGTCTCCTGTTCCATGCTATGGGCACTCAAGTTTACTGGAACCCTTGCCAAACTTTTTGGTCAGTAATGATCTATACTAGAGGTGTGTTTCGTCCCCACCATGCACGCACACACATGCACATACTATCTCTAGGGCTCTTAAAAAAATCTCTGGCTATCAGCCCACCAAAATTTGTGGACACTGTTGCTGCTGACTCTCCCCAGACTTGGGAGAGAGGCATGGTCCTTTCCCAAGAATAGGGAGGCTTGTCTAGCTTCTAGCACTGTGCTGCAGCAGACTTACTGCATTGTGTGGAAGAAAAAGCAAGCTTCTCATATAACTGGGGCAGGAAATCTAGTGTTCTCCAGATGTTGTTGTTGGAATCTGACTCCTGTTAGCATGGTCCTGCATGGACAATGTTCAGGAATGCTGGAAATTGTAGTCCAATAATCTGGAGGTTTCCTGCCCCATTATATGGTCTTGGCAACTGGCAAAGCTACTTTTTGCCAGTGTAAACAATCTTCAGATTCTGATGCCTAGGTAACCCCTAGACATTGTCTACTCCCTGTACAGTTCTGGAAGGAAGGGATACAGGGAGGGAGAGGTGCATTTCCACATAACCTAGACAACACGGGAATCTACCCTTCCCTCCCACATAATGGATAAAATTTCCACAAGTCTCCCAATGAAGCATCTCCCAATGAAACATCAGTAGCCCATGCATGGGCTATGAAGTTATGCAGTTGATTTGTATCTCAAACCCAGTGAAACCACCATTTTGTTCTAGAGGCTAAGAGCATCCAGGATGGAACCTAACAAGAATGCAGACCACACCACAGCTTCCTATAATCTGTGATCCCATGGTTTCTGAAACCTGATTGTGCCCCTACCGTGCATGTGAAGAAAGTGGCAACGGTAGGCCTCTTTCCACACAGCTGGGGTAGAGTGTGAAATCCATTGTGGATCCTACAATCTCTTTCAGAACTCTGTCAAAGTGAAATGGACCCATTCCATTCTCCATCAACATGTTTTTGGGTGGAACCAAGCAGCTTCTCTATACTGGTGCATCTTAAAATATGATCACAGAAATTGGACATATGGGCTTGGATCCTGAGAACTGCTGGTGGAAGGGGATTGAAGACTGATGACTTTTCTAACCCTCCTACC
Source organism: Podarcis cretensis (assembly GCF_951804945.1). NCBI lineage: Eukaryota > Metazoa > Chordata > Lepidosauria > Squamata > Lacertidae > Podarcis > Podarcis cretensis. Next base: position 81,110,954 of record NC_137172.1, on the reverse strand, counting down.
CTGGAAATCCCCAAGCCCAGGAGAGTCATATTCCGAGGCTTGGGAGAGCCCTCTGGATGGGGTAGGCTGTGGCTCAAGAAGCTTGGGGGAAAGGGGAAGCAAAACTCCACAACCCATTCTATTTAGGATAAAATTTCTGAGGATTCAGGGGGCTAGCAGAAGAGAGGGGTCAGGAAAGTTGCCTTTCAATAGCCCTCTTCCCCTAACACATGTTGAGAGCAAAGCTATTCACTCATTGACATAAGCACAAACCTAAGTTCAGTGGTCCACTGCAAACCTCCCTAAAGTCAATTGAGTGGTGATATGCTAAATTGCAGTTTGTTATCAACTCAGTCAAGCAGCTTTATACTTGAATCCAAGCCACTGGCCTGGATAGGAAACAGTGTTCACCATGCACCTCAGGGCTGCATGAAGCATCTCAACGAGCATGCAGAGCAGAATGAAAATTTAATTATAATGTATTGAGATAACAATTTTGTTGAAATACAAGGAACTAAGACAATGCTGTAATAGCTTCCACTTCTTTATCAGATCAGGTGTTAGGAGGCTAGCACTATTATAAGCAGACATTTCTCCCTGCCCATTCCTGTTGCATTTGATTTCTTCCCATAAGAGTAACAGAGGGCAGCTCACATCCACAGCAGTCAAAACGAATAATGAAGAGGAACATTGGATTTGCTGGGAAGCAGGCCAGAGGCAGCCTATCACCACTTTCCCTGCTTCAGGTTAAGCTTGTCCAAAGGTTTGACTGCATGGGAAGTTGGACTTAATCTGCTTAGGGTTCCAAAGGGCAATGACATAGATTTGAGATGAAAATAAGTAGGTAGCTTCGTGCATTATATCATAATGACTTGGGGTCAGATTAGTTTATCTGTATGGCTACAGATCTCTGTCTAGGAGAGTTAATAATATCAGCCAGCATTTTCCCAAAATAAATTCATGTTTTTTAAATAAAAAATACTTATATTTTACTATGCTGTAGTGTTGCTTGATTGCCATGGCTTATAATAAAGATCTCTGTGGGCTAGCCAGATACACTGCATGTTCGAGAGAACAGAACAAAATTCCAGACTCACTGGATTATTCCTCCCTAAGGTTTGCCATTCAAATTTCTTAATAACATATAAGAAAAATGTAAACTACCATCTCTACTGATTTGTAGCTTAGACATGACAACATTCAGAATTTCCCCCCAAACAATTCCAACCAGATCAAGCATTAATTACTTGGCAATTTTCTGAAGTATGATGCAATGTCTGAAAGTTGTCTGCTTTTCAGTTTTAATTATGTCAGTGGCACTGTATCTCAAACAGATGAAAATCCTATTGATTTCAATGGCGCTACCCAGTAAGCAAACTTTGGATTGAAGCCTAAATTGCACAGCAAAGGTATTTGTTTAATGTACCATTGTAAACAGCTCACTCAAAGTTGAGAAAATGTCAAAATTGTCTACACGCATAGTAGAAAAATTGAGGGTCCTTAATAATTATGGAGCTATTAAGCAACCACTTAAAGCAAATTAATCATGTCTCCAAGTATGACTGGTGGATAAGTTTTAGACAGAATGTTTTTCTAGCATCACTGCCTTTGATGCCTGTCAAAAGAGGATGGAGGCAAAATGCAAAGATAGGTTAAAAGTTCAGCAATTTGCTGTCTACCTAACCTTCGTTTCTATGTACATATATTTTTGAGATAATCTATGTGAAGGACTTCATACTCTCAAAAGGGTAGAGGCCAGATCTCAGCCTCTTATGGTCTAAGGCACTCACATAGGTAGGGTGGACAGTATTGTTATCTCCATAATAGGGCAGTACCATTATTTGCACAAACCAGAAGAGAGGCTGAAGCTAAGGAAAAATGGCTCACTTGTGGCAATGGTAAAGGTAAAGGTAAAGGGACCCCTGACTGTTAGGTCCAGTCGTGAACGACTCTGGGGTTGCAGCGCTCATCTCACTTTATTGGCCGAGGGAGCCGTCGTACAGCTTCTGAGTCATGTGGCCAGCATGACGAAGCTGCTTCTGGCGAACCAGAGCAGCACATGGAAACACTGTTTACCTTCCTGCCGGAGCGGTACCTAGTTATCTACTTACACTTTGACGTGCTTTCGAACTGCTAGGTTGGCAGTGGCAATGATAGGACGTGCAAAATAAATTGTTTTCTTATTATTATCATTTCCAACCCAGTCTTTGCAATGGCATCTTTGGATTTCTTCAAAATGCAGTAGAAATCACATTCATGTGAATTTTTAATCATTATTTTATTTCCGTCTTGAGTTGGGTTCCTGGAAAGGGTCATGGCTGAGTGGTAGAGCAGCTCTTTAGCATTCAGAAGTCCCAAGGTTTAATCCCCAACATCTCCAAACTGGGCTAGTCTGAAATCCTGGAGAGCTGTTGCCAATTGTGTAGAGAGTACTGAGCTAGATGGAACAATTGTTCTGACTCAGGGTAAGACAGCTTCCTATGTTTCTGTGAATATACATGTTTTAGTTTTAAATATATTTTTTAATATGCATGTTGATAAAATAAGTTTCTGAAGGAAAAGGCTTTGTTATGTGTTTGCCTGGTGCATATAAGAGTTATAGCCAGTGGTACAGCATGGGCTGCCAGCACCTGAGCCTGCACAGAGGGTGATGGGTGGGAGAGAGGGAAATGGACGTAGTATATATGCACTTTCAGCTGCCTAAAGGCATACGTGTCTCCCAAGAGGCTGCAGCCATAGAGATCAGAAAAGAAGAGTTGTTCTATTGTCTGGAGAGGTCACTTCCTGGATCGCAAGGAGAAACCATTTTCAACAGAGCCCAGCAACGGAAGGGGGCAGCTGTATTGAGGCAGCACTGGCTGTTGAAATTTTGCACCCTTAACATTATGCACCCAAGGCAACCACCCTTGTAGTCCCCCACTCTATGCCACTGGTTACAGCTGACAGTGGTTCTCAAGCTGTGGGTCCCCAGATATTGTTGGACTACAACTCCCATCATCCCTGAGCTCTGGCCTTGCTAGCTAGGGGTGATGGGAGTTGTTGTTCAACAACATCTGGGGACCCACAGGTCGAGAAAGGTTGCCTTAGAAGAAAGATTTACCTCCTATGGAAGAGAGGAGACAGAATGCTTTTTTTAAAAAAAGATGGTGATTGCTGCCTGAAGTTATCTGTTAAGTACTTGTATTAATATATATTGTGATTTTTTAATATATATAAATCCTCTGCCTGAGTCAGCTGATCAAAAGTGTTTTCAGGGGCTTATTTGTGAACAGTTAATCTAAGCAGTTAATTGAAGGTTGCAATCCTTCCAGCATTAGTTCTTTCTTTCATTTTGGATTTGAAATTTTGATCACATTATTAGGTCCTGAACGTATCTATGTGGCAATCTCTCATCATGCTCATTTAGTAAGCAATTTGTCTCTTTTGTGAGAAGGTGCTCCTAGAGATCAGAGAAGCTTTCATAAACTTAACCTCCCTCCACAATGAAACCCTGTCATAATCCCTCAAAAATTGGGATCAAATGTGTAGGTCATATGATGCTTCAGCAGGCAGCCTAACCAAATGATGGGAATCTACAATAGTAGCGTATTTACATGAAATAAGGACAAAAGATTGGGAGTTCATAGTAAGTCAGTTAGGGAAAGCTCAAATCATTTTTGAAAGACATTGGCAGTTGAATACTATAACTGCTCAGATAGGATGGGTAGCAAAGAGCTGGTATATTTCAGAAATCATAAAAGTTCCCTATTATTCAACACTCCAGTGATGGAGAAATAGGTTTTGTATCCTTTAATAATAACTGGATAAAGGTGGTCAGATTTCGGAAATTACTGTTACAGGTATCACCAGATCCCTTTTGCCAGTCTCCTAGCAATCACTGAATTCTATTTGTATCAGGTGATGAGCTATCAACATACTAATAAAAAAAGATGAGAACATGCACACCTGGAGAAGAATGGGGGAATTTTTATGTGGAACCATCATGTGACAAGCCAAGCTAAGAAGACCCAAATACATGGGGTTTTTTAAAATTCAAAATATCCTAACCCCATCCTTAAACTCCTGTAGCTTGTCATCAAGCAGGTTAGAAACAAGAATTCCTGTGTATTTAATTGAATTCCCCAAAAAGTTAATGAAGTGGCAGGCTCCTTCGTCACATCAGAAGACAAAGAGACATCCAATTCAGATGCTAAATAAATAAAGGCAGACATGATTCATCAATGTTGCCCAGGGCTGTCTTTTCTACAAAAAGGAAATGGCCCAAATAATGGTAAAATAAATCAGGTCCTATTCATTTCCTTGGTGCCTAATCTGGGAATGGACTAAACTCTTAGTTGCACAAAATATGGAGCAATCCGTTGGCACTGCCTTATCAAAGTAAAACTTGTCTTGAAGTGGAAAACAAGGCAAATAATAATAGAAACTCAGGTAAGCAAGCAGATTTCATATAGTCAGTGAAGCCCCTTGCCCATAGCTGTTGATCTTACCCACATCAGAATAAAAATATCCATCATGAACTGATCAAAAATCAAGAAAGATAGCATCATTCAGCGATTTTGGTTTGCTCCATTTCTCATATTTCCAATCTGAAATTCAGTTGTCCATATTTCTGCAGCAATTTGCATTTTTAAAAAAGAGAAATCCTCATGAAAATACTTCAGCATTTTAGTGTCAATTTCTCCTAATAAACACACATTTGTGTGCAGTTTTGACTATTGTACATGTTGTTTGTAAATGATTGCTCCTAATATAATGCATTTTTGTATATTACTTTCACTAATATATTCATTTTATGCACACTTTCTCCTAACACAATGCATTTTGTAAACATTGGATACTTAGAGAACTACATGGTGAACTTTGGATCCATGCAGATTTCAAAGGATGGCTGAGTTTTGGATCTCATAGTGTTTCCTAAAGTGTGAGTGAACTAAATCAAACCCCCCCCCCCGATCCCTATGTATGACATATGATGCATTAACCAGAACTCATGCGAGAGCTTTTGGGCAACAATCTCAAAGAATGGAGAAGGCAAAAGGGGAAACAGTTTTGACCTCACCAATCCCCCACTTAATTTTATAACCAGCCTTACTGCAACACTTTACTGAGCTCAAACAGGAAGCACCAGGCCCCTTGCTATGAAGCCAAATTGCTTTTTGAACTCATGTTCATGGATCAAATCCATGAAAACCAATGGAACCTATTTAAAAGTGGGCACTTTCATAACAATTGTATAATGAATTCTTTTTTTAACGGGAAGAGTGTGACATAATATAATAAATTATGTCCTTATCTCTGCAGATAGCCTGGTTGTCCTGGAGTCCCTCCCATGTGGACCGACATCTGTGGCAGGTGCAAAAGAAGGGTTTTTAAAGCACAGGACCTTCAAGGTGAACTGGGCAGAAGTGGGTTGAATCATGGTGTGGGATATTTCAAGATACATTTTTAAAGGATGCATAATTTTCTCCGGGGAGATTACTCAGAACATAACAAAGGAAGGCCTTTCCTAATTAAATACAACAGTACTTTTGGCAGTAAGGGGGGCAAGCTCTCAGACTCCGAGTCTCCTTAGATGGGCTCATTTCTTTGACAGTCTTTGGCCTTGACTTTCTGTCCTCAGAAATTCATTTCCAGCATCTCCTGCCAAACTGTCTTCTCTTCCTTCCTCTAGTTTATTTATCCTGAGCTCCTTTTGCCTGCCCTTTCTAACATTTCCTTCCCTTCCTGCTGTCAACTTGACAAACCCCTCACTTGGATCTCAGCTCTTTCTCTTTGTTTTCCTCTGTATCCTTCTCTCGGCTTTTTGCCTCATCCACCTCCGTAGCTGACACTGCCACTGAAAATGATGGAGAGACTTCGTTCTGTGGAGGCACAGCAGTATACCCACCACATCAGTGCACACAGAGGCTGGTATATGCACACAAGGATTGGTTTTCCCCCACACCACCCAAGTGAGAAGAAAAGGAAACAAGAGATTTTGTTTCCTACCCCCCAAACCCTCCCTGATGAATCATTTCATGATTCTGCCACAATCCTTCACAACGTTCCATGACTTATTCTACTTATCTCACTTAATTCAGTGGGATTTTGAAGCAGTTTAACACTGTGCAGGATTTCAGTCCACGTCTATAATTTTCCTTGGACTAAATGTTTTGCGGGGGGTAGGATTAGAGACAAAAAAATAAAGTATTTGATGCGGAAGAGCAAATTAATTCCATATAAGTAAAAAAAATCCCAAACAACCCTCATAATTCTAGAAATGTACAAATTAAATTTTACTCGGCCATTTTGTTGTCATTCTTGATCAGGAACTCAGTGTTCCATTACAGTATCGGTAATGAAAACACTGTACTTTCATAACAGGCTGTTAGTATTCCACAAAGATTGACTAAGCGGGCTAAAATTGGATGTATTTGTTACATTTGATTTCCTAAAAAATGTATGTGTGAAAAAAGAGGAGATTAGCAATCTATAGTGTTTTGCTGGACAGCATAGTACTTTGAAATCGTTTGTGGTTTTCATCACATGTCTGACACATCATATGCAAAGCAAATTGCTTATCATATTGCACATGTCACCTTTCCTCCCTCCTTTGCAAAGCCTGGATCCTGCATGCAAACTCTGAAATGGGATTGATCAAGTCTTAATGAAGCCAGACCTTTAGCTGAAATTCCAGCATTGCAAAGGGTTGGAATAGATGACCCTCAGGATCTCTTCCAACTCTACAATTCTGTGATTCTAAGGGGCCTTCCTATGTCCCACTTTCTATGTCCTTGCTCTGTACTTGGTGGTGGGAAGTCATGGAAGAGATGGTTTCATTTGTAATAGAAAGGCTGCAGGAGTGCCTAAGATTTTCTTATGAATTTGCAGTGTTGGTGGGTTAGATTTAGGAGCAGCTAGGGTGGAGGTGCCCTGCCATTTACCAGGCCTCATGGCACTGCCATCACTGTGGGTTACCAGGAAGGGGAGATGGTAGGGAGGTTGCTCAGAATGGGGACATAAGTGGGAACACCACACCCTCCCCACTGACCTCCCCATTTCCTGGTCCCTCCATCCAGTAAGCTACACTGGCCCTAGTGACAGCAGGCTTGCACTAGATGCCCATATGCTATCAGACCAGGTTCAAGGTTCTTCTATTAATTAAAAAAATTCACAGATTGTGTCCAGGATACTTCAGGGAGCACCTGATCCCTTTATTTCTGCTTTATGCTTGAGGTCTTTGGGAAGTCACTGTTAGTGGTCCCCTGTGGCTTGGACACAGGGCTTGTATCTGCGAGGAGCTGTGTTTTCGTTACTGTGGCCCCAATTATGTGGAATTCCTTTCCAGTTGAGGTCAGGTAGCCCCTTCCCTGTTGAACTTCTGTAGTTAGTAATAAAAAATTCTACTGGGCTTCTTAATTGAACTCTGATTTTATGGTTTTCTGTCTCTTGTTCCCTGCTTAGAGATAGCTGAATAAGCGGTATACAAATAGTTGAAATGGGTAAATGAAAACTAAATGCCCAAGCCCCTTCTTGCGGTAGCATAATGGAAACTGTACTTCTCATTATGTATATTAGCCTTGAATATAGTATAAATTGCATGGGGATATCTGATACCTGTCATGTGTACTCTGTAGGCAACCTGGCTTGAACCAGATCCTTACTGCCACCATTTCCAGGAAGCAGCACAAGTCAGAAGTTTTAGAAATTGTGCTTCTCAGTGCTATTCCAATTCCAGGAGGAAGGGCATGCGGGTACACTAGATGATGCCATTAGAAATGTTACAGAGCCTAGAGGCCTTCACTGTCTCAAAATTAATTTTTAAATGAGATTAATTTTCAGGCACCCAGCAGCCATTTTTAAAACATCAATTTAGAATTGGATGCAAGAGGGAGGAGCGGGGAGGGTCTGGTCATTGCCATCTGCTTTTGTATTTGATTTTTTCGTAAAGGGCTTCTAGTTGTGATACCAGTGTAATGGAGTTATGGTTCATTTGTATGGTTATTGCTGTTATTATTGACATGAAAACGTTATGAAAGTAGTCAGCCCCCTAGTCTGTACCAAAGCAAATATGTATAAACACATGCACATGAACTATTGATTAGCTAATTTAAAATGGTGATAAAATAATGTGACTAGTCTGGTCCCCGATAGCTTTTTACCCTAGATAATAACTCCAGATATTATATGTATTAATGATATCTGCATTAGTGCCAAGTAGAGTTCATTCTGGTTCAAGTTAATAAAACAACCGCTGAAGGAATTAATAAGAGCTTGCTACTTGTTGCAAAACAATTGAAACCCTGGAGGACTTGATATTAGAAAACTCCTGGGTGGTTGCTTCTTGTGAAAACTTTTGAATTAATTGTGTTAAATATAAACATTTCTTAACTCCTGCAAGATTTACATGCCATGTCTCTCTTATAAATGCCATTCCTAACTCTTACTGTTCCTTTGGGACTTATTTAATTTAGCAATTGCTTTAGAAAGCACTTCATAAAAAACAATTATTGAATTAATTGTGATATTTCTAGCATAGCGTTCATTTATGACATCCTCACCACCTGTAATCCCTTTCCACAATTCCCTTATAGAAGCAAAATTGAGTAATTTTCAGTTCCTATTATACTCTATATTTATGATTATAGTGGAAATCTTGGCATGCTTTATGTTTAGGTCTTACTGTGCAATCTCACCCAGGGAATATGCCAGTTGGAGCTCTTTTCTAGGGTCCTATACATGTTTATCCACATATATGCCCTACTGAGTTCAATGTGTCTTGCTACCATTTAAGCGTGTTATGTAATTGCAGTCTATAGATGTGTACATGCACAGTCTTAAAGTGCATTCACTGCCTCTTGCAGATGCTTGGACGGGGGGCAGATATATCTGAAATCTAGTGAAGTCATCAGTCAGTTATGAAGGCCATCAATCTTTGGACCCTTTCAGACAAGCAATTTATACTGGGCCTATTGTGCAAGGTAACAGCACTGCAGTAACTCATAACCATCCATTCATACAATGAGATCTACACCTGAGGCTCTTCTTCAGGCACTCCCAGCAGCAGAAGGTGGGAAGAGACCAGGAAGAGGGTCCTTTCAGTGGTGGCATCTTGCCAGTGGAAGACCTTCCTCAGGAACGGTCACTGGTGCTCACATTGCTATCATTTTGGTTCAATACGAAGGCCTTTCTATATTCACAGGTTTTTAAACATTGCTGCTATTACCAGCTTTTGCTAACTGTGGCTATGCTCTTATTAATCTTCCTTAGTTTAAACTGATGACCAAGATCCAGCAAGCTCAGTATGAATCCCACGGCCCTGAAAATGGAATTGTGGGGAACTTCTGTGTCCTTACTTTAGGCACTGCTACCATTTCCAACTTAGAATTACAGTAAATCATCCAAACTGGATTCTTTCACATAGAAGCAGCTTTAAATAACACAGGTCTAATTCTCACTGTAGATGCCATGTTGTAATTACCTTAGTTCAGAATAGGCATTGGTTTGACTCACAATGCTTCCATGTATTATGAGTTGAACATCATTTCTCCAGAAGCTCTTTGCCATCTCGGAATATTTCATGAGGTTCTTCACATGCGCAGGCTGCATTCAGATGGACCAGCCTCCTTTGTAGATAAAACCAGAAAGTTATGTACTGTTAGGTCCTTCCTTCTCAATGAAACTTCTGTTTATTACTGCGAAATTACATAACCAGACCACCCAACAAAGCAGCCTTTTGTTTAATGAGTGTTCCTTCTATTTGGCTCTGGTGTCTCAACTGCTCCTTGCAAATGTTTTATGTGGTTGTTGCCCCCCATCCAGACCTAAAATCCTCTCCTGCTTGGGGTGGCAATGGGGACAGGTTGAATTTCAGAGTGGCTCTTAGCCATGGCTAATACTAGCAGTAACAGTTCCCTGGGGCACTGTTGTGTGTGTACAGCCTCACCAGAGCTCTTAGAAACAGATGAGCTTTTTTTTTTTTTTTTTTGGCTAAACACTCACAAAATAGTCATAAATTCCAAGCTGGTTCCAATAGAAATGGATTGGTTTTTCACACAAACAGCAGCTGAGGCAATAAAACTGCTCCTGGATAGCTCACTACTTCAGGCTGCATGTGGGGGGTTATATTAAAAAAGGAAGCATTCCCTGCAAATGAATAACTAGTATATGAAAGAGCTATGCTTAAACTCTTTCCCCTGCTATCTAAGGTCACATTCGTACCGAGCATTTAAAGCACTATGATACCACTTTAACAGCCATTGCTTCCCCTTCAAAGAATCCTGCAAACTGCAGCTTGTTAACTGTAGGTGTTGAGAATTGTTTGGAGACCCCTATTTGCTTCTAGAGTATTTTAACAGTCAATTCCTCTTCTCAGCGAACTCTGGGAAATATATGTGAGGATAAGAGAGGTCTCCTAACAACTCTCAGCACCTACAGTTAACAAGCTACAGTTCCCGGGATTATTTTGGGATTCTATATGCATGCAGTTTTGTTTTCACGAAGAAGCATTAGACCAGTGTTTCCCAACCTTGTGCCTCCAGCTGTTTTTGGACTACAATTCCCATCATCCCTTGCCACTGGTCTTGCTAGTCAGGGATGATGGGAGTTGTAGTTCAAAAACAGCTGGAGGCACAAGGTTGGGAAACACTGCATTAGACCATACAATGCCCCACCCCATCTGAGGGGGTACAGTCCAGGAACAGTTTTTAGCACCCCACCTGATGAATGTGTGTCAACTATCCAAGACATCTCAAATAGGAAACTGCCTTAAAATGAGCCAGACCCTTGTTTCATCTAGCTCAGCATTGACTCCATGGACTGGAACTGGGTCTCCAAGATTTCAGACCCCACATCCCCAGCCCCACTAGGAGATGCCAGGGATTAAACCTGGGGGCTTCTGTATGCCACGGCCCTTCTCAATGAAATGCTACAGCTGCTATGGTCACCTTCTTTATAGCCTAGGGGGAACTTCATTGACCATATAGTCCTCCAAGGCACAGAACTGCACATAGAACGGCCTCTTCATGGTTGAACTACTGTATCTCTTTAATAAAATTTGCTCCATCTCAGAAAGCATTTCACAGTTGTGGAGCTAAGAAACCTATTAAAGTGTGTGTGTGTGTGTGCTCAGCTCAGAGTCTATCAAAGAAGAAGAAGGAGAGTTTGGATTTGATATCCCGCTTTATCACTACCCGAAGGAGTCTCAAAGCGGCTAACATTCTCCTTTCCCTTCCTCCCCCACAACAAACACCCTGTGAGGTGAGTGGGGCTGAGAGACTTCAAAGAAGTGTGACTGGCCTAAGGTCACCCAGCAGCTGCATGTGGAGGAGCGGGGACGTGAACCCAGTTCCCCAGATTACGAGTCTATCGCTCTTAACCACTACACCACACTGGCTCTATCAAAAGGTAGTGTGCATTGGCATTCTCTTCTCTTCCAACACAAACATTTTCCCCTCCTGTGCACATGGCTAGGTCCTGTTTTGTTTTATGACATACTGATTAAAATCTGGGAGGATCAACAGGGACCAGTGGGAATTTCTATGTTTCCTTCTTACCACTTCAGGCAAACACCCCAATATTAAAATCAAGCCACTGGGCGATTTGAAGAGTAAACAAACAAGCAGGCAAGCAAACAAACAAACTAATCAGATGTATGTATAAATTATGTTTGTTGGATTTTGAATGCTAATTTCACCAGATGACTTCTAGGTACGTTAATTGACAAATGTCATTATTCCTGCCCCTCCTTTGTTGGAACCTTATAGTTCAATCCCATGCATCTTTACTCAGATGTGAGTCCCATTGTGTTCAGTGGGACTTATTGCATAGGATTGCAGCCTAAGATGAGTTTATGTGATTTAATCATCCTTCTAATTATCCATTCTGTTCTTAAATTAAAACTCCCTCATTTCTTAGCCTAATAAATCTTAGGGTCACTTTTCACTACAATATTCACTACGATATGGAATTTTTTGTGCAAAGCCCTTGTGTACTGTATTACCTATGAAAGGTTTACGCACATTTGAAATAGGCTTCCACCCCTGCTACAATATGCTGAAGCATTAAAAGAAAAGGGAAAGGGCTACATATCTCTTTCCATACGTTTCAAAAGGGAAGGTCTATGCTTGCAACACTGATGTGCCTTTCACAGCTGATGAAGAGCAGTTATGTTCTGTAAGTATTCATACCAAAGAATTATGTAACTTGTGAGAAGCAGGTACAATGGTACCTCAGGTTACATATGCTTCAGGTTACATATGCTTCAGGTTACAGACTCTGCTAACCCAGAAATAGTGCTTCAGGTTAAGAACTTTGCTTCAGGATGAGAACAGAAATTGTGCTCCGGCGGCGCGGCGGAGGCCCCATTAGCTAAAGTAGTGCTTCAGGTTAAGAACAATTTCAGATTAAGAACGGACCCTACGGAACAAATTAAGTACTTAACCCGAGGTACCACTGTATTAGAATGTAAGGCGTTTCATACTGCTAATTGTTGTTATTACTCTTCCCTGTGACCCACCCTGGACACACTTCTGTTATATCTTTTCTGAAACAGGATTACTATAATGCTGTTTCCAAGATATAGATGAACTACTCCTTTAAATAGCACAGTACCATAATTTTATTTTCTCTACTCTCCCCTTCCTGTTTCTACTAATCCATGGATCATGCAGAACCTTCATTTAGACTGTCTACCTCATTAATTTCAATCAAGAAAGTCAGTGCTTGCCCATATTCCTTTGCTGATGTGGATCGGCTCCCCCAGAGATCTATATGAATATCTGATTGCAAGCAGATCTCTAGAGTGAGGCAATAATCTTCAGATGAGCCATTTTCTGTCATGTGTATCATATGAATTACAACTTTAAAATAAAAACCTGACATTGCCCTCTCATAAATATCAGGTATGTTCTTTGCATTTAAAAAAAAAAAAAGGTTTAGAATATCTGGCAATTTAATGTCCCAGAATATCTGGGACATTAAAAATAACTCAAATTCTAGAAATCAACAAAATTAGCACCAGAACACTCATCTTCCTCATAATTCAGGCAATGGAGATGAAGAGTAAATGTATTCAAATGAGAGTCATTCCCTCCTCCTTTCTGACACACATTCTAAAGGGATGGAACACATTGTGAACTATTAGCACATTGAAAATGGCAGTTGATTATAGAGCATGGGTGCCATTATTGGAAAAGTTTAGTCTGTCATCAAATGCCAGTCAGAGCACAGTGTTCGAGGAGCAGGAACATCAGATGTAGAGAAAGTGAATAGCCATTAGGCAGAGGTTGAGGAAGAAGAGTGGGAAAGGAACTGAAGCAGAAAATTAAATGGCCTGATACTGACGTTAAATAATAGCTGTGGGTCACCCTGAATCTTACTGGCCTGATAGGGAGCACACATTAACATTCCTTAGTTGTGATCAATTTTTTATGTGCCAGGTACTTTTCACTGTGCTCTTAGATGAACTGGGTGGCTTCTGCTGTTTAAAGGTTCTTTGATTATCTAATTTTGCTTCATACCCTTTGTGAAATTTTGGATACTCCACCCTCCTTTCATTAACTCTTCTTTTTTTAAAAAATTGGCCCTCCTCTGGGCCCCTCTCTCATCAGTCTCTAATTATTATTGCCATCCATTCTGGTTTGGCTGCTGAGGCCTAGCGATCTGAGGTGGCCACATGGGAAATCAGTGCTGCTGAGATATGTGTTAGAGCTGCCAGATTCATGTCTAGCGGGAGGTTCTTTTTTTCTGGCTTTCATTAGCTCTTTTGCTTTTTTTGTTTGTTTGTTTGCTTCCCTGAAAGCAAAAGGTGGAAAAAGATTGCAGTGAAATCTAGAAGGGCTTGAATGGAACGCTCAGTGGTTTCAGGACCAGGGATTCTGGCAGTTTTGCTGCCTGGTCTTCTCTGTTCTAATTCAGAGGATCTCAAGTAACGAAGAGGCACATTTTGTATTCTCTCTCTCTGTGTGTGTGTGTGTGTGTAAGAGAAAGCTCTGCTGGCTTTCTCCATGAAGGGCTAGACTAGAGTAAGGAGGAGTGGTCTTTTCATCCCTCGCCCCACTGACATCAGTGAGTGGGGAAATACCTGCAAAAGCTTCAGGCAGGTGTAGGTAGGAGCCCCAGTCAGTGGTGCACTTGGGTACTACTGCACCCTGTGTTTGGCCCTATGCCCTTGCACTGTCTTCCCAAACGCAGGTAAGGAGGTGCCCGGCTTTGGAAGGGAAGCGTGAATGATCTGGCCAGCTCCTGGAACCCTCCTACCTCCTTCCCAAACCTGGTGAAGTTCTAACTAGGCTTTGAGAAGAAGGTGGGTGGACTCTAGAACCCTGTCTGAGCCTCATGCCCCCTTCCCAAAGCTCAGTGCCTCACTTACCAGGCTTTGAGGTGGTGCCCTTGCACGGCTCTAAATCTACCCCTGACCCCATTCCATGGGCATGTTAGAGGAATAAGCAAGCTTTGGATGTGGCAGATTCAGGCTGCTGCTTTGGTTTCTACCACTGACAGGGAGATTGCTGGATGCAGAAGGGAAAGGGTATATCTGCTTTGCATGCAGAAGGTCCCGGGTTCAATTGCTGCCATCTCCAGGGCTGGAAATGTCCTCTTTCTGAAAACCCTGGAGAACCACTGCTAGCCAGAACAGATAATCCTGTGCCATTAATCTGACTCAGTATAAGGCCACACCTTCTGATTTATGTCCATGAAGCACACAGAGGGACTCTGGGGGTGGATGTGCTACGCCACCAGTGGAGCTGCTTTGACGCTGCCTCAGCTGGCCTTTGCCAGAAGTTAAAACTGCTGTGCTAGTCCCTGTTTGATAAGTATTTTGCTCCTCGTGAAATCTTATTGGTCCACCTTCTCCTCATACGAAACTCATACTCATAATGAAACTTATTAGCTGAACTGTTCTGAGTCATTTTCATTCTGAAGGGCTCTCACATTTATCTGAATGATTTTTAAAGTCTCTCTAAAGGGTTTTATTTATTTTTTTAAAAAAGTGGGAAGTTTTCAGAAATACTTTTCTTAATTTTTTCCCCTAATCACCTCTAAACTCAGATTTCTTACTTATCAGCATGCCCTCTGTACCATAGAGTATTGCCTTGCAGAACTGCTGACCAGCTGCAGTTTTGGGTGCTTTCATGTTCTCCTCAGAACTTCTGCCTTTTTAATTTTATTTCCCTTCCGTCCCAATAAGAGAGGCACGGCAGCAGCAGAATGCAAATGGGAACTGCCAAGAGAGGAATACACAGTTTGTCATTTGTCACTGCCAAGACTCATCAGTAATATAGTATCATGAGAGAAGAAGAGGACGGGAAGAGGTGATTTTACTTCAACATTTAAGCATGATATTGAAGTGAGATTTGGATAAATTCCCCCAAAGAAAACTAATGCTTACTTTGATAGTTGCTGTGAAGCAAAGACATGTAGACAGGGAGGCATCATTCATTTTCTTACTCCAGAGACTTCTTTCAGTAGCTTGCTTGATGTTTTTAAAATTCCGCCTCACTTTGCATACCTGCTCCATACCTGTTGAAGACAGCAGATGTGGCATAATTGACCAGGAAGTTCTCCTGCACATGGGGATGCTCTTGCACAGCTTCCGTTCCTTTCGAGGGGGTTGTGTGCGGAAGAAGTTCCTGTTAAATGGTGCCCAAAGTCAGTAGGAACTCCCAATAAACTACAGTATCTGCCTCATTTGTAAAAAAGTTAGATAATCTCATTTCACCTTTAATGTTAATGGGGGTGAACCTAAATCCATTCAGCAAGACTATATTCTAAGAAAGGCAAATAAGAACAAATTGGGTGAAAAAGTAATAAAATAGGCAGAGATTTAATAGATTTGTGAATTATGAAGCTAAGTGCTGACATGCTGCTTCATATACTAGTACCGATTATTAATACTGAGTGTTGCTTTTGGCAACATAACCACAATTTTGTAGCAGGAAGTTAAGAATTGTTTCAAAATGTCTTTTGAGTGATGGCATTCTGTCTGGCTATTTGGTGCCGTGCTTGTTATTTTATAAACATTGTATGTTTTATTAAATTTTAATACCCATTTATATGTGGGTCTTTATTATATTCCACTCCTGCAGTGCCCAAAGCATTTTTGAATATTATGTTATGGTTATGTTTATGATCATCATGTTGCTTAATACAATCTGGATATGGGATCCAATTTTTCTTTGGTTTCTCTTCCTGATTTTCTTCTCTTAGCTTTGAAGCATTAGTAGCTGAGGAAAAGAAGCACACTTCCATGTAGATAAAACAGGTCCTAAAGCAGTTCTACATAACACTTTTTAGACAGATTTATGATGTGCATGGAGGTACTAATGTAGCAAATTGGCAATCTTGTGGCATATGTTTGAGATTCTGGAGGGTAGGAAAAACCACTTGCATTCAACTGACAGCCAACCTGCCAGTTGTTGATTGCAGCATCTATACATGACAAGAAAATACAATGTATATTTTATTTCAGTCCACTGTTGTTTGGAGGACTTCTTTGGAGACTTCTGCTTTTACATGACATCAGTTATGTCCACAATTGCTTGAGAGGTCTTTATGCAGCAACCAAGCACCACTGGGTTCAGCATCATGAAGAAACATACCTTTAAGAGATATGTATGGTCTAATGTAGAAACGTTCCTAGTGGTAATCAGCATTCATGTCCCAAAACTCCTACACTGTTGGATATTCTCACCAAAAGTGGTAGCATGAGCCAAATGTGGAAGTATGCATCTCTTTGGAGATATTTATTGCCAGGTCTATGTCCAGTGACTGTACAGGCAGCAGATGCCTGGAACACATGGGGGTAGGAACAGACCGGCAGCAGGAAAGGGTAATCAAATGGCTCCCTCAGCATTGAATTGCCAATGTAAAATGGGTTCGGTACCAGATGGTATTGTGCTCCAGATCTCATCAGCCGGCATACCCAATGATCATGGACAATGGGAATTGTAGTTGATCAAAGTAGTTAGGCACAGGTTCCCCATCAAGTTACACAAACAGAGAGACTGCGGCATCTTGGAGTTACAAAGCAGACAATGAGATAGGATTTTCTCTTCTGATAAGCTGATTGCCAGGGCTTGCATTTCCAATGTGAATATCCTAGATTTATCTACCAGCAGTTCTCTCAAGCGGGTGGGTCAAACTAACTATGGCTTTGATTTTCATGACATGAATATAATACATTCCCTGCAAAGCTCATATACCCAGTCCACTTGGTTTCAATGGGGTTTGAATGCAAGTAATTGAATGCAAGCTTGGATATCTAATTCCCCATGCCCTTTTCAAGATCCCATCTTAAATTTAATGGCATTGAAATTGTGGAAAGGCAAATTGGGACTGAAATCATTAGTGTTGGCCAATAACATCATTAGGAAATATTGGTCCTATTATTTACACTTTTGCTGCAGGCTTTAGCCAAGACATAACCCTGCATCTAGACCACTGTTGCAGCGGTTGCCAGGGATAATTCCAGGTACTAGCAGCCATCATTTCTGTTTTCCTGCACATTTGTCCAGAAAAGTAGCATAGAATTGTGATTCGCAGTAGTTTAGTTGTCAAACATGCATAGTCCACTAATGTCTGAATATAATCTGATTTTTTAAAATAAGCCTTCTGGATTCTGTACCCTCACCCCAAACATTTACAGCTAGACGAACAAAGTTCTGCCTTAGGTGTTCATTTGGTTTCTGTACTGTTCTAAATCTGTCTTTATCTGGTAAATGGCCTTGAAACACATGTAAAAGGTGTTGGGGTAGTGATAATGACAACTTTTAACCCACCAAGCAGGTGCTAGTAAAGCCAGGTGGGGTTTGGGGATGGGAGGGTGCCTGGTTTTCTAAGAGTGTGACCATATAGCTGTCTGACCATAGACACGAGCAGAAAAAGGTCTCCAGTAATTGTGTTGCCATTTTTCTAGTGCTGCTTAATGATTTCATTTGGTTCACATTTTTAAGTGAATTGACATATGTCACAATTCCAGATAAATTCATGGATCAGAATGCAATTATCACCTCCCTCTCACACTTTCACACTTCTCTGAATCTTGCCCTACAATTCTTGGTTAAAACAAGCATATCTATGGTACGATAAGGTTAAGATCAATAAGGTCTTTAAGAACCATATTGTCAGGAAAGCAGTTTTTAATGTCTGGACAAAATACAAAGACTTACTGGAAAACAAAACTCCGAGGTGGCTTTCACCTCTGGAAGCTAAGGCCCGAAAAAGACTCAATATGGAGGCCAAATGGCCAAAATATTGGGAAATATTAGAAAAAGACGGAGACAATTGGAAATTGCAGAGTTTGGAGAAAATGAAAGATAAAGTGCGAGACTGGTTACATTACGCTCAGATTAAAGAAGTTTTTAAAAATGACAAAAAGGTAGGGTTCCAGGTGGAGAAATCGAAGTTGGAAACAGAATTGTTAGAACCAAAAACTAAGGTATTATCAAGAATGTATAACTTGCTGCTGAAATGGAATACACAAGACGAAATGGTTAAATCGCTTATGATAAAGTGGGCTCAGGATATTGGGCATAATATTATGTTTGAGGACTGGGAAAGGTTGTGGACCACTGGGCTGAACTTCACTGCATGTAATGCTTTGAAGGAAAATGTAATGAAAATGATATATAGATGGTACATGACCCCAGTTAAACTTGCCAAAATATACCATTTGTCTGATAATAAATGTTGGAAATGTAAAGAACACGAAGGAACATTCTTTCACCTCTGGTGGACCTGTCCTAGAGTGAAGGCCTTCTGGGAAATGATATATAATGAGTTGAAAAAGGTATTTAAGTATACCTTCACTAAGAAACCAGAGGCCTTCCTTCTGGGCATTGTCGGCCAGAAGGTGTTAAAGAAGGACCGAACATTTTTTATGTATGCAACAACGGCAGCAAGGATACTCATCGCTAAGAGCTGGAAAACTCAAGATCTACCCACACTGGAAGAGTGGCAGATGCAGCTGATGGACTATATGCAACTGGCCGAGATGACTGGCAGAATTCGAGACCTGGGAGAAGAGAGGGTTGAAGAAGACTGGAAGAAATTCAAGATTTATTTACAAAAGTATTGTAATTTGGTTGAATGCTAAGAAGGATGCTAGATCATAAATAATTGCCTACCATTGAATTAGATTTGAACTTGATGATAAGTGAGATTGAGGGAAACATAAAATTTTTGGAGATTAGATTAAATTAACGGAACAAGATTCAAGAATATAAATAAGATGATAAATTGCTGGAAAAAAATTTATAATGATCTAAGTGGGAGTGGGAGACGTGAGGGAGTCCAAAGAAGTTCTGAAAAATGTGTTATGATCCATGCTATATTGTTTACTATTTTTGCATTTTGTATCTAAAAAATCTCAATAAATATTTATAAAAAAAAAATACAATTCTTGGTTAAAACAATGAATCAAAATGTGTATAAAAAGGCCCATTTAAGGTTAATATGTGTGCAAAAAACCCACATTCTAACGAATGTGAATTTTCATGTAGTTTTTTTCTTTTTAATTACAGTTTGATGCAGAAATAGGCTAGAACAAATTATGAATGAATACACACAGTACTGACACCTCTAAGCTTCCTCCAAATAACTCACCCTTGGCAGTATCTATATGGATAACACCATAATAAGACTCCCATGGCTGCAAATTGTATCCTTTTGTGTCCTAGGATTTGAAAAATATTTAAGTAATCACAGTTTCTGACTTATCATCTGATAATGCCTGGGAATTGGTGACCCAAGGGACTAATTCCAAACATTACCAGAAAATGACACTGCTCGTGTCAGTGGAAGTATATTGGCAAATGTAAACTGTAATACAAGAGCATTTGCTAGCAATCTGGACATCTGCTGCTTTCCACCATTATTATTTAAGGTGCGGAAGGGTGGACAGCTGCTTTCAAAAGACTTCCATACTTCTACTTGTCCCATGTCTAGAAAGTACGGCTCCAAGAGGATTTTGTTACTGATAGGTTCTTAGGCTTCTGGGCATGTAAATTGAAGGCTGTTGAGGCTAGGATTGTGCAAAGATGGTATTGCTGGACTATGCCTAGAAGTTAATGGAATATGTCAGGTTCCATTTCTCATCAGGAAATTATTCTACTTCAGCTAAATCCTGGATTCTAGTTGTGGTGGATTTGGGTGCCATCTGTACAGAAATTTTGTATAAAGATGAACAAAATCAACTACAAATGTCATTGAGTGTTCCATATATTTTAATGCATACTTGTTTACATTTTTATGATGCACAGAGTAGGAAGTAGCAGGGGGATTTGTTACTCATTAAAAACAAGCTTACACCCTGTGCCTAATGAGCCATCAATGTGTAATCTATTCACAGACAATTTAGAAGAGAAAGGACAGCTGTACTAATATTCCCCATCTTAACTTTTCATCAAATTCTGCATAGCTTATAGATCCTTTCAACACACAAACACACAGAGGGAGGGAGGGAGGGAGAGTCTCACTGCAATGACTACCAGTCATACAGTTTGGGTGCTGAAGGGTGCAGGCTACCATGCTTCCCAACTGAACCTATTTAAGATGCAATACCTGTTTTCTCCATTTGTATACAACGGAGATAACCCATGTGAATTGACTTTGAATTTAATAGCAGGTAAGTACCTGCCAAGTAAACCTATTTTGCAGCCACAACTTTTGTTGTATTTTCTTTTCCATTGTGATCAATGGGAAATAATTAAATATGTCAGGTCTAAGGCTGGCATTGCTTAGGGGTCCTTTTTATGCGGGGGAATGAGAAAATTAGATCCTTGGAATCCTGTGAATTCCTGGTCACTTTGACGCGCCCTAACACTTTGATTTGTCCCACTACAGCAACAGAGCTTTCTGAGAGCATACTGGTGCTTCTCTGTTGGTTGGTGGAGCAGTAATTATGGCACATGAAGCAGTCCCTCATCAGGCTTTGGGCTGGTTTAGAGATTACACCCTGATGACCTGATGGTGATGAACAGAAACAACATAAAATCTGCAGAGTAACAAACTTAAAGTATTCAACCAGCTAAAACAATAAAGTATTTTTTAAAAATATAAACCTGGGCAAATAAAATAAATCTTAAGCTGGCACCCAAAAGAGCACAATGTCACCCTGGAAGAGTATTCTAAAGTCAAGGCATCAAGACTTAAAAGGCTCTCTCCTTTATAGATGCATAATGCACCTCTTCTGCAGATGAAGAAGGGCCTTATCTGAATATCTTAAAGGACAAGTTAGTTTTGTGATGTTATGAATCTGGACAGGGTTTTATTTATGTATTTATTTATATATTTAATAAGATGCCTGGATGGTGTATAGCAAATGTAAAAATATATTTTTAAAAACACACTAAAAGCAGCACAGGACAATCGTTAAAATGACTGGCTACTCACGAAAAACAAACCTCACAGGCCTGTCATTTTTGCCTGTAATGTAGTCGTTTGTTGATGTCAAGGAGCAGAAGTGTAATTCCAAATCTTCTGTAGCAAGATACAGAGTTCACGCTGAACCAGCTCTGGCTTGATTCCCAGGATTTCTCTTTCTCAATCCTTTGCAGCAAGACTTTTTAGTGGCATATGGTATACCATAAACATTGGTGTTCAGCTGGTCCAAAGGTGAGGCATTTAGAAAATGTACACAAGATATATACCTTAAGGGTGAATGTTTGGTTTGGTTTTAGCTTACCTGAGGGAAGCATTATGCCTATATAATAAAAAGTAGACATGTAATGTCAGCTCTGTATCCTGAGACAATAAAAAGGGCCAGCTCAGTGGGAAGAATTATTAGGAAAGGGATTGAAAATAAAAGTCTGTCACACAGTTGATTATATACAATCACATCTTCTTGTATTGCAAATCTGAATAACTGTTCTGCATCACACACATATTATTATCTTCGACTGGTTCAGCTGAGCTTCCAGCCACTGCTTGTGTTTCAGGCTTGAAAGTAATCTTCTCAGGCCTGTTCAGGATGCTTATGCAACTCAGACCAAATGTGGTTTTCAAACTGGAAGCTCAAAAACATACCTACCAACATCATTCCTAATGGCCCTAAGAAGAGAAGATGCAGTTGTGATTCAAGGACCTGCCACCCGATTCTTGAGGATAAGAAAGACACATGGACACAGTATAATAGGTTAATGGGATAAAAAAGCCCACAACTTTATTGATTACAGCATGGGAGAGGTATTGGCTTAGGCATTGGATAAAATAACAGAGCGTGACTCCACCCCCTCAGGGAGGGGTGAGTCTACCAAGGGTTAACCACCAGTGGGAGGAGCCTGTTGATGCAAATACAACTGAAAGCTCTCCCTGCTGTCACCAGGGGTCGTGCCATGGCCCTAGCCACCAGCAAGGCTGTCAGACAGGATTCACGATCGCTGGATTCCTTTACCAGAATACCCATAAAGTGGAGGGGTAGGCGATGGCCACACCCTGCCCTCCAATACACAAACATATTCCAATGCCTAACTGCCAATACCTAAAAAAGTTGTGAAGATTTGCTACGGGGTAGGCGAAAAACCAAGTGGCCGGTGCCAATTTGCCAGTTGGATAAAAATTCCTACCATGCCCCCTAGACAACCAAGGTGACCAACCACAGGTCCATAGCAATGTCAAGAGCCAAGCAATGAACTAAAGGGAGGGTGGGTGGGTGATCCGACAAAAACCAGCAGCGCAATGAAAGGGAAGCGCTGTCACGGCCGTGTTTGAGTGGCTAAACCCCGCCCCAAGCCTCCACCTGATTGGTTGGCTACCTGGGGGCACGGCGCTGCAGCCGGGACAGCTGGGCAGGGGCCGGAACACCCCCTGCCAATGCGAGAAACGGCTCCCATTCACAACTCCTCTCCTCTGTAAGGAGGTGAGGCTATACAGAAGGAATCTGTAATAATGCAAGAAACAAACTTCAGGTTTGGACTGTGTATTAGGAGTGTGTTTTCACTTTGGTTGAATCCTGAATCCCAAACCGTTGGCACCTGCCTTGTGGAGCACACTGCCCTTTGTAGTTAAATAGTTTGGTGTTTATTTCTATGGAGGTTCCCAGAAGGATGCATTTACTCACAGGCAGTATCAGATTTCTTTTGGGAAACTATTTTTGCCTGTCTTGTTTATTTTATTTTTGTATTATTGATGTGCATCACGATGATATTTACCAATGTTTAGCAGCCTATACATTTTCCAAATAAAAATAGAAATCAATAAAACAAGCTACCCACTTCAGAGTCCAAAGCAAACTGAGGTTCTCTTAATGCTTTGGACTTACTTTGGACATTTGGAGAGGCAAACTATTCCTTGAAAGGAAAATGATTGGCAAGAGGGAGGGAAACAGTCACAGTTTTGTGACTGACAGCTGTAGCTTCCAACCAGGAAATGGCTTTACCAGGGCTCTTTTGTATTCAACCTCCTGGTGTGCTTAGATGTCTATTCCAATCTATAGCATGCCTTCCCACTCCTTACACAGCAGCCACTAGGCTCTCCACCTCCATCTGTTTCTTTCTCTCAAATGGAAACAAGCTAAGTTGGTAATCAGTGTTTTATCTTGCAATACATAAGTATCATGCCATTCTAAAACATTGTGTTGCAAAGCACACATATAAACAGGGACATGGCCAGGTGTTGTAATGGTAGGGTTTCAAAAAGTGAAAGTCCAGACCCAAAGCTTGTTGAGCTTTTTTTTGGGGGGGGAAACTACATAATTTTTGGAAAATTATGTTTATTCAGCTGGGGACAGGAGAATAGTGAGGTGTAGGTCTCTGGATTGAGCTCTTCTCAAGAAACCTCAAGGATTTTTGTGCAAATTTAGACTGGGCAGCCTCCCGTCCCTGCAAAAAAACAACAACAACTGAGCAACATGCCTGCTGAAAAACTGCTTTTAAAAGTTTCCTCAGTTTCAAACCAGTTTGCCATGTGGTTGGGAAGGGGAGGGTGCTATTTTGGAACCTGAAACATTTGAAAGCTCCCTTGCGTACACAGAATTACAACTATGGGTCTTGGCCATCCCATTCTCCTGAGTTACCCTTTCCCATCTTGCATGCCAAAATCCTCTTCGGCATTTCTTGTATGGCAATTGTAAGCATAATGGACAATAGCAAATAATGGACCTTTGAAGTCATCACGGTGTATTATAACAATGAGACTGCTAAGCAAGCCTACTGCAATATTAAATTTTTGATGAAAATTATTTTTGCACAGCAGGTGCTTTTGTAAATGAAATAACTCAGCTGATTTAATTTTCTCTCCAAACCCCTGAAGGCAGCTGTGCACATTATTGACTAATGACCTGAAACACTTGTTTTTTAAAAGTATTTTTAAGACTGTATTTTAGGTCACATGATTGATAGGAATACCTGAGTTGGTTAGGCTGGGTTTTTTTTGTAGTTATTTCAGTTGTGTAATTATAAATCACCAAGATCCTTTTTAAGGCCTCCATGTATAATGGCTTTGGTTTGTTTGCATTTGAAAAACAAAACAAAAACCTCCTTCAATAATAGTCATGAAATGTTAACAGTATAAGTGGTACCTTTATAATTGCATCAAACTGATCATGCATCTAGACATAATTTTCATTTAACTCTTAGTCTTAAATGAAAATGATGAAAATAACCACAGTCCCTGAACAATTCTGGCTGGCATACAATTTTCACTCCTTGATTTGTACAGGCCAAACTCATTTCTAGAGTGGATTTTTCAAATTAAAATATTTTTCTGTCACTATCTCTATGGTAAGAAGGATTCAAGTACTTTTCCTTACTTTGTTTTGTCTGATAGATTTGTCAGTATAATCAGATTAGGCCCAAAAGATTCATCATACAAGCAGGTGTGTGTGTGTGTGTGTGTGTGTGTGTGTGTGGGTGGGTGGGTGGGTGGATCCAAAACTGTAGTGAAAGAATGGAAAGCAATTTCTTGCTATCCCTTCCCCATAATGTGTCTTTGTTTCAGGACAAGCAAAAGACTGCTTTTCAACCAATCTCTGCTCCCAACCTCTTATACTGTGGCAGAAGTTGGCTTCTTAAGCCCTATAAGCTAAATGAAGCATGTTTGCATATATGGGAACATCTGGACATCCAGATGTTGTTGGACTCCAACTCCTGTCAGCCCCAACCCACATGGCCAATGGTCAGGAATGATGGCAGTTGTATCTAACAGCATCTGAAGGGCTCCTGGGTTCCCACTCCTGTTTTAAAACCTGGTACCCTGTTAAGCAATATACTCTTTTGGTACAAGCACATGAGATCTAAAGGTAAGCAGTGCTGGGGTCTATATAGTATCTTCTCTTTTCAATATCAGAGGAATCCATGACAAAGACTCGTTGGAAACCATCCTGTTTTCATATATTAATGTGAATTATTCTAGATCTACAGTACTTGAGAAATTATGGCTTATAGTTTCAAACCTAATCTTCCCACCAGAAATTAGAACCTATATCAATTGCATATTCCATTCTCGTGATATACTGTTGTTCTGCACCACCCCCAAATCTCCATAGCAGTGTAAGATTCCAGGAGCTCTTGGCACACTTTATGCTCCAGTATTAGAGTTTCCTTGGGAACATGAGGCACAGTGGAGACTGTGGTGTCTTTATGATATATGGTTTAAGTACGCATATATACAACCTGAACCTATGTCAGAGGGGCCAACAACATTCATATCTCAAGAAGTTTTGGCTTCTTCCATAGCCATAGCAGCCTTAGACTTAAGCAGACCTCAACTATCGTTCTCAAACGTTGCTCTTTGCCTCTGTTTCTCAAGTCCACTGCTTCCTACTCCTAACACTCTGCACTAAACAACTGCCCGTATTGCTTCCCCTTCCCTTCTATAAGCTCTCGGCTTTTATCTCTGAGTCAAAAGGGGCCCCACCTCTTTGTCTTCTATGGTGAGTTTCTTGATCCCTGTAGTGCTAATGACCCATTATCCCAGGCTAACACCTCACACAGGAGGTCAGTCCTGACTTAATTAACTCTTTCGGGGGGTGCACCTCCAGGGGTGAAGTCAAACTGAAGTGACTTTTCCAGGGCAAAAGCCTGGGCAGTGTGTATGGAGGTCCCTGGCTGCCCAGATGACAGGACACCCCTGTCAGCCTCGCTGATGTGGTCCACAGGAAAGCAGCGCAATATATTTATCCCCAGTTTGGCTGCACAAGTTGCTGGAAGGAGGCATACAATACACCATCCAACCGTCTTAGGGACTCCAGATTTGTGTAGGGTTTACTCCTTAGCCATTTCTTCTCCTGATGGTCTCCTGCAAGGGAGCGGGTATGAATTTTTCCTTAGGGTTTACTCCTGAAGCCTTTTTTCATGAATGAGTATAGCCACAAAGCAGCAAAGACTTGAGATCAGCTTTACTTCTCCTACATGGTCTACCTTCTCAGGCTGACAAGCCTCATCTGCCTCTAATGCTCAGCTTAATTAAAATATTAGCAAGGTATAAAAAGGTTGAGATACCTCTTGGGTCTATTCCAGGCACAGGCAAACTCGGCCCTCCAGATATTTTGGTTCTACAATTCCCATCATCCCTGACCACTGGTCCTGTTAGCTAGGGATGATGGGAGTTGTAGTCTCAAAATATCTGGAGGGCCGAGTTTGCCTATGCCTTGTCTCTCCTAAATACGCATGTCTGGCTATTTCCTAGCTTTAATATTATGCAATCCAGAATTTAGGGTGTCTTGCACCCTCAGATTCATAACACTATTATGACTTTCGTTAAGAAAACAAACCTTCTTTCACTCTTTCATTGTCTGACACAGGTATCCTCTAGCGGGTTACTCCTTGGTTGAAAATGTTGCTACCAGCATTTAAGTTATGTAGCAGAAACTAGTAAGTGTATTTAATTTCACATTTGGAAGAGAGGGGGTGGCTTGAGTTTTAAGGAATGAATCAGGGAAGGAGCAAGCAGTGAGAAAACGATGTGTTGCTGGAGGCAGTATTTGCTGTGTGTTTGTGTATACATCTAACTGGGGATCTGATCAAGACAATACTTTGCTGAATCTGAACAAGTTCGGACTTTGTGGCGGAGTGAAGAGGAAATGAGGATTATCACACATAGTGTCTTCCTCTTGCCTTAGGCTGTTTGATTCATGTTTATCAAGGGCAAAGAAGCTAGGAAAAGTGAACAACTGCAGTACCCCTGCCACCACCTAGTTCACAACAGCATATATTCATGTGTTCAGCTTTTTTGCCTTTTATTTGACAAAGAAATCTTAGGCAAGGATTTGTCAGATGTCTATCTTTTAAATAGGTGGCACTCTTACCCTGGGGTGCTTTGTTCGTATTTTTCTTGCATGCCTTCTGGTTTATGACAAATCCGAGTCCTCATAGTTAGGACTGGAGGACAAGTCCATTTTAAATATCCACTTATATCTATTTTTTAACCTAATTAATTAAACACAAATTATACACAAAATTATATGCAGACCTCCTCCTCCTGTATATTGTTTCATTTAACTGAGTCAAGCCCCCTGTGGTATTATATTTCTGCAGCATAATTTTACAAGTTGTAAAACATAATTATGATTATATACTTATACGCTTTGTTGTGTAGGTATCTAGTTACTTTATGAAATCTCTAGTGTATACTATGCATACAATACATATACGTATAACATAAAACATACAATACAGGCAGTTTATGTGTGTTCAATCTGTGTGCGACTGTGTGTATGCGCATCATGCTGAACCCAGAAATGACCCAGAAACACCATAAAGATGTCACTGAAATGTCACTTAAATGGCGGAATTTTAGGGGGTGGGGTGGGGGCAGAATGGGGTGTTTGCAGGCTTTTTCAATGGGTTTCAATCAGTGGTGTAGCGTGGGTTGTCAGCACCCGGGGCAAGGCAAGTAAATTGTGCCCCCTAACCCGTGGATTTTAGTAGGGGAAGAGAGCTGCTAGTGCGAGCGCCCCCCAGATGTTGCGCCCGGTGCGGCCGCCCCCCCTGCACCCCCCACGCTACGCCACTGGTTTCAATGATACATGATTTCACTGATGTGTGCTGTGTCTTGGAATATAACCCCCATGTAAACAGGGAGCTGCCTGTACAGTGGGAGCCTTTGTGGTATGTTCCATACTTGCCAGCACTTCCTGAAGTGGCCATGTGACATTCCGAAAGGCTCTGCCAGACTGGAATCTTGTCAGTAAAGAGCCCCACTGAAAGTGAGCATGGGAACCTTTCTTACTATTTGTGGAGCAAAAAAGAAAAACACGATTCCATCTTCAGAGAAACCCCACATTAGCTAGTAGTAGAGCACACATTCCATCTTGGCATAGCTTCCTGGAATGGTCATGTGTCCATAAAGTATTGTTTTAAGAGTGAATCAGTATGTCGCTGGGTATATTAACAGCATTCAGCATGTTCATAACTTAGGTATTTAACAGAACCTGTGCTTGCTGAGCATGTTATTCACAATGATTTGAAGTACCTGAAACATCATTAAAAGGTTCCTTAAACTGCAATGCTAAGGTCACCTAAGGACTATCAGTGTTTCATTAAACAATGCTGGGCACGCACCTAGTGAAGAGTTCTTATGTCTCCACTAATAATCTCATACTACTATGGGCATTTAAAGACAGAATCTAGGTCATAGGTGATTTATTTTCTTTTATAATTCAAACAGACCTCTAGGTGTTGCTGTACTTTCAGATTTTTATGTAATAATTTGGGTTCTTATGTCCTAATATGTAGCAATTTAATAGCTGAAGTGATCTGAAGGGTGATGGTGGCTTCACTGAGAATAATGATAAATGTATTGAGGAGCTGATGGATGCACTTAAGCAGGAGGAGGTTAATGATTGGTGCTCCTAACAGATTTGATGTGGGAGTGATAAATTAAAGGTGACTTGCAAAGGTAAAGCACTAAATTCCATTAACTTTACCAATATGTGCTTGAATACCCCTTGCCCCAGTACCATGGCTCAGCTAGGAGGTGAATTTTGCAAATTGTTACTTGAAAGTTAACTTTATTATTCTTCATTCTAGTCATAGCCACATTCCGTTGAATGTTTTCCACTTTTGTTGTCCAGATCCTGTTCAAATCTTATTTCAAATGAGAAATTGTGTCTCAGATACCATAATGATGTTGAAAATTGCATTTTCAGGGTTCACAACTGAATAGCAGCCATGTTTTCCACAAAAGTGCTAACAGCTCAATGTTTGGCTTTCAGTCAGGTGGCAGACTCCATCCACCATCCTCAGTGTTTGCAACAGCTCATTGTTATAAAATCTCAGGCTATCTGGACCTCATTCAGCTCTGGTCTTTCTAGTTATGCCATCACTGAACAAAGCCCAGGCTACCAGGACT
The DNA here is from genome assembly GCF_951804945.1 of Podarcis cretensis. NCBI lineage: Eukaryota > Metazoa > Chordata > Lepidosauria > Squamata > Lacertidae > Podarcis > Podarcis cretensis. The sequence continues at coordinate 81,081,707 of NC_137172.1, read as the reverse complement.
CTGTCTGGTAATCTGGGTCACCTGGTGAGACTGGAATGTTGTCATATGACTGAAAGAGCTCTGTGTAGGAAAGTGACAGAACAACAGCTATTCTTTTATTTTAAAACTTTGGCATAAAAGTTCCTAAAAGATAAATGCTGCTGTCACAACACCTGAAAATGTGATTTCCTTGGTCTCTGGTCTTGAAGCAGCTTGGCTACCTTGCAATTCCACCTGGCCCATTAGGTGTCAGATGGGGCATAGAACTGTCAATATTACAATACTGTAGAGTAATGGGACTGAGAAGCAATATTGCAGCATGCAACAAGGAACCAACAAATGCATGCTTTGTTCTTGGTTTTAAAAGACTTGCATGGTGATCTGGCAACTGAAGAAGATTCAGTGTGTTTGCTGTTAATTCAACTAGAGGAACAAACTTCTCCTCTGCGCTGAGTGGTGCAAACATTTCACAGAAATTAAGCATCAAATATGAGACATGCACATATGTGCCCTTTGGTGTGTCCTTTCCACCTTTCAGAGCCCCTGGCACAATGTTTCCCAAGGGTGCAACAGCAAGTTTCATGTTGGCTGCTTGGGAATGCCATTGTGCTATATGTCTTTTTGTGACATTGGTGCAAAGTCATCATGCCATTACTCCAGCGCAGTGGACATCCAGTTTAAATGGTCATTTCTTGCAGTGCCAGCTCATGGAATCAGGACTTAAATCACTTTAAGACTATGTGTTTCCACTAGTTGTGGTTCATCAAAATGTAGCAGGAAAACTGATTGAAGGATTTATAACCTGCAACATAATTAACAAAGGCAACTTACTCTGGGCTGTTTAAGCAAGTAGCTAGTGGCAATCCTAAATAGATTTAACTTGGAAATAAACTAAAGTCCTCTGAAATGAATAGGACTTACTTTCAATTAAATTAATTTAACTGATGTTTGCAATAGGTGATTGACAATTGAATTAGCTTACCTCATTTGTATAAGCTCCTTAGTACACAAGATTAACATAGGCTGCAGTATGTTTATTTATGTATGCATTTCTCTTTATATATTTAACCTGCCTTTAAGCCCCCAAACAGTTTAAAATACCAAAACTCAAAAGCCCCAGTTACAGCAGCAGCAGCAGCACATTAGAATCATCACATTTAGCCAAGTCCCCCTCCCCATGAGTCTGCTGAAAGTTCTGCTATAACATCTTCCAGAATGGGGAAGGTCTTTAAAAATTTAATAGAACAATCCAGTGCAATTGTATTCATAAGTAAGCCTCAATATACAGTAGTTGCAGTTTTCTTCCTCATCATTGCAACATCACTGGTTAGTACCCCTCTTCAGCTTTTGACTTCCTCAGGGACCATCAAGAAACAAAGGGTTGGAGCCAACATTAGTCATGCTCTGAGTAGACCCATTGAAAATAATGTCCATGGAATCTACTCTGAGTACAACATAGTTGGCTACAATCCAGAAGCACTATGGTCGCCATATGGCCACTATAAGAGTTGTCCAGTGCATGTTTTTTCATGGGAAAGAACTGTTTAACCCTTGCCTTTCTGTCTCATTACATATAAAGCAAGTGTATATGTACACACACCGGCCCTATATTATCAGTGCTTCCTCAGTGCTTGCTCCCAAACATCTGTGCTGCTATGTTAGCCTCCCATGCAAAAATTATATTATTGAAAAAATGCCAACCAACATCCTGGTTTTTATCGCTGTGCTGGCATAGCATGACACTCTAAGCACTTGTTTATTGGAGCAGCAAATCTTAAGATTGGAGAGTAAATGTTACACACAAAAATATCATGCACCGGAAATCATATTCTCTTGTCTTCAGTATGTAATTACACTGAACAAAATGGGATTTCCGAAGTGATCATGGTGCCTCCCTGCCGTCAGCACCGGCAGTTCAAATATTTTTCACTCCAGCAAATTAGTGAAATCATAATAACTGAAACTTCTCTACTTAGCCATTTCTCTTTCTTCACCTCATTTTCTATTTTTCCTCCGCTATTCAGTATTAACCTTACCCCCATCTTTCAACAAGTTATCATTAGTCTAAAGAATGAGTTCCACATTCCAGTTTCATTAGTGCTAGCACCACTAGGCAAAGGCAGCTTTCCTTAAGTCAGGTTTCCTTAAGGTGACCTCACCATGTACTCCACTTGTTAGCTTTCTCTGTATACTGAAGACAGAATCCTACTTCACAACTTCATTTCTCTGCACTTTTCTTTGGGAATGAATGCAGCCAGAGGTCAAGGTTGGATGGTTTTAGAAGAGCATTACACAAATTCATGAAACATACATTTATCAGTGGCTACTAGCCACAGTAAGGGACGCAGGTGGCGCTGTGGGTTAAAGCCTCAGCGCCTAGGGCTTGCCGATCGAAAGGTCGGCGGTTCGAATCCCTGCGGCGGGGTGCGCTCCCGCTGCTCGGTCCCAGCGCCTGCCAACCTAGCAGTTCGAAAGCACCTCCGGGTGCAAGTAGATAAATAGGGACCGCTTACCAGCGGGAAGGTAAACGGCGTTTCCGTGTGCAGCTCTGGCTCGCCAGAGCAGCGATGTCATGCTGGCCACGTGACCCGGAAGTGTCTCCGGACAGTGCTGGCCCCTGGCCTCTTAAGTGAGATGGGCGCACAACCCCAGAGTCTGTCAAGACTGGCCCGTATGGGCAGGGGTACCTTTACCTTTACCTTTTTACTAGCCACAGTGGTTAAGTTCTACGTAGGAAGAAGGGAGAAATTCAAGTAAGTTTGCATTTAAAGATGAACCTCCTAATTCGCTCTGTCTGAAACAATACGCACACCGAATCAGCCATCCTTCAAAATTTGCCTTTCTCTGAATTTTGCATCAGCCACACAATGTGTGTGGGGAAAGCATATATTTGTGAAAATAGCACACAAGGATGCATTATATTAGGGTAATTTGTTTTGCAAAAAATGTATACGGTAAGCCCTCAATTTATGCAAGTATCATGCCTAAAGGCAAAATTGTGTATAGTCAAAACACAAGTCAGTGCTTTTGCATTCACTTTCCTCCCCTAAGAATTCAGGAGACTGGTTTATTCTAACTCAGCATATCAAGCAAACGACCTAGTATAGCTTTGGCCATACTACTATTCAGAACTAAAGTTAATTCAGCAGAACAAGGTACAGATAGAAGGTGCTTTAGAATGTTGCATGTAACTTAAGTTAACCCACCTAGCTGTTCTATGTGAACCATTATGGCTCATTCAAAGTCTCTATCTTTGAAAATGACATGAATATTTCACAGGGAGTCATGCTCCAATCTAAACACCATGTTTGTTGCTTTAGATGTTCCTCAAAACCAATAAAGAGTGAGTTAGACACTGAATGTATTAAGCTGTGAGCTTCTTAAAGGAAATGCAAATCAACACTACTAATCCCATGATTTTCATATGCACACACTTTTAAACTGTCTGATCTTGAAAAGAGTTTACACAGCAAGTAGCATTACAATTTCTGAAAGACCATTTCATTTGTAAGGATAAGGATTGCAGGGTTGTAATGCACAAGCTATGCAGTTCTGGTGATTATCCGTAACCTATCTGTTTGATATGCTGGCAAATCGTCTTTGTGTAATCAAGACGTGCAGTCACAGCATATATTTGTGTGCCTGGGCAAATCATGGACAGAACTAGACAAATATTTAAAAAATCTTGCTTGCAAAGTAGTCTGTTATTAGAAACAGGATTCAATTTCTGATGCTAGGTATCTTAGCTGACATTTTTATATTGTATCTCACCTACCCTATCCCTGAAGTCACTTGCATACCCCCCAAATCTGCTCAGGGAGGTTTGGGGACCATCTGAAGCAGATTTGCAGAGATGCAGGGGCCTCTGACTGGGTTCTGGGGGGAAGAGAGGAAGGAATGCAATCTTGTGGGCAGGCATCTGCTTGTGTGATGCTCATAGGATAAGGTACTATCTAGGTACTAACTAAGCCCAGTTCTACTTAGCTTCCATATACATCACCTGCTTTCTGACCACACCCTGGAAACTTTTTGCAAAAGGAAAAAGGTTTGTGAAGTGTGTATGAGAGGGGAAAAAACCTTGGCTATATATAATGTAGGTGTTCTCCAACCAGAATACCAAAACATCAAGTTGAGAATATTGTATATGTCAACAACATTTCATTTCAAGGAATTAATCAAGCTAACTGTTCAAAGAGAGGTTTTTTTGGGAGAATGTTCATTATTTCAGCAATTAATTTTTATGGAAATGTTGCAAGTCATTGGCATCCGTAAAAATTGATTTATTGTGCAATTTATTTCATGCTACTGGAAACAGGCTGCAGATTTTATATATCCTTCTTGACACCCACTGCATGCCAATTATCTTATTTGAGTTTTAGCTGAGAGATCCTATAATACTTTTTGAATTTGTGTCATTCACATTTGAATGGATGCAACTGACCACTTCAAAGAAATATTAAGAAGAAAACTTGAAAAGAACCTGCATGCTGAGGCAATTATGCTACCCTTTATCCTAGGCAGAATGGTGCTATAAAATGACGTATGATTTTCAGGAGGAGGGTTTTTTGTAGCCCAACATTATCCATGTTTATTTAGAAGTCCAGTTGTGTTTGATGGAGTTTACTGCTAGTAAGTCCACTTCGAATTGCAACATCAGTGTAGTAATTAGCCTCATTCCGGGCACACTCCATGCAAAGAGACTTTGCTCAGCAGCACATAACACAGTGCACAATGAGGGGAACAGAATTCCACCTCTACATCAGAGCTCTCGTGGGATCCTGTGGGAGCGAATCATTCTATGAGGTCTTGCAAGGGGAGGGGGCAAAGCCCTTTTAAAAGGCCTCACCCCAGAAAATTCAGGGCTATTTTGTCCCACAAGCTTCCCACCCACCCTTGGGTGAGAGCCTTCAATGAGCTATTTGGGTCACTGGTTCACAGGGCTGGAAAGGGGTTTTCTCTCTTTTAACCTTAATTGACCCTTGGTTGGGTTTTCTTTTCACATTTCCCTCAATGAAATTACAACTTTGTTCGGTGTTGATAACTTTTGTTTTGTATACGAGCAGAAACAGCATTGGGCAGGATTGACATAGTGAAGCCTTCTTCTCCCTGGGGCCTGAGGGAAGGATTAGTTATGGCATGCCTTAAGCTCAAGTTGGAGTCACAAATTTTGCAGCACTGGAAATTGTAGGAAAGGGAAGAGGCAGAAATGAAGCAACCACACATCTTCTGTAGAGCATGTATATAATTAAATTTCTCTGCCTTACTTGATCTTTCACCCAAAGATCACAGGGCTGAGGCCTAGGAATTTGGTGTGTGCCAGTCCAACTGAAAAATTCACCAGTGAAGGGAGAAGAATGGTAGAAGCAACCTTTGATTTCTTAAAAGTCATGTGCATGCCATCCCCAATTAAGCAATTCTAACCCTCATAGCTGCCTTTGATAGTGTTCATGAGTTTTGGCCATTGAAGAAGACTGTGGTTCTCCTTCTAACAAATTATACCAGTGACAACTATAGAAATGGCAAGAAATCACCGAGCATGCAAAAGGTTTGTGTTATCTTTGTGAAATACAAGGAGAATTTGCACTTTTTCCTACATTAATAACATAAAGCTTCTCAAAACTGAACAGCTTGTGCCAGGAGACCTTTCTAAGACTATTATGTATGTTCATTTTAGAGCTTTTATATCATGTGTGATTGGCCATTCAAAGATACCAAAAAGGGACACCTGTAGGGGGCTTGAGGATTAAACAATAAGTGTCAAGTCCCCTATTGGGACATTGCCCTTATCATTATCATCTTGGTAGCAAAAATATTCATACTGGTAATGATTTTATGGTACCTGCTGTGTGAGATTTCAGCTTCAATGTAACATTTAATAAGCATTATCAGTACTGTTCAACAGACCTGTATTGATAAGAGTTGTTCTTAGAAGACATTGGAAAGCTTAGCTGTGGCGTCAAGGGAACACAAACACTGGAAATAATGCAATTAAAAGAAAGCGACCAGCAAGATACATGATACACATAGACAAAATTTCTACTGAAACTAATGAAGAAGAATAAACAGCACTTTATCAGCTGAGGCGGAATGTGTAAACAAATAACTGAATTGCAAAGAAGTGAGGCAAATATTGTGAGCAAACAGAGCAATGACTAGCAAATAATAAAAGTAATACATTATGGAAAATATCAAAATGTAATTCAACAATAATCAGTATGAAAAATGGGGAAGGTGGAGGGCCTTTTTTGGCCTAGCTGATTATTGGTGCATGCTAGGGAATTCTAGCACTTTTCTGAGAAAGTTCAGTCTTCAAAATAACAAACCAGGTAGCCCGGTTTGAAAGGAAAGGATACTGGAAAGTGACATCAGGGCCACTGGTCATTGGTAGACATCCTTTTCAAAAGAAGTGTTGGTCATATATCTGACATGGAGTTTTTACTGATTCTTAACCACAAAATATTCACTGTAATATCATGACTGGAATATGTTTGTATGTATCTGATGTGCTTGATACAGATGTAGCTTCATTTAGGTAAATATATAGGTAGTGAAATCAGCTAAACAGCACAGTAAACACATTGGTACTGGATCCTAGAAAGATACTGAGAATTGCCTGGCGTGCTCTGGTCCATGGGGTCACAAAGAGTCGGACACGACTAAACGACTAAACAACAACAACAATGTATGTAAATAAGTTCATTACCAAAAGATATAAGTTTAAGCTGGTTTTACTTAAACATTTCAGTTTAAATTTATCTTCAAATTCCAACTGTTTTATAATGTTTTGAAGCCAAATGATCTAAAAAGCCTCAAACCTATCTCTGTTCAGTCATTCCCTTATTTACATTTATAACATAAGAAGTGTGGTGTGGGTGAGTGTTTTAAAACAACAGTTTTGGACACCCTATGCCTTTCTTGATTCAGGTCATCAGTGCAAGCCATAGAAAATAGTTAAAGCACCATTGAGGAACAGGAATGGTAATGTGGCCTGAGTGATATTCATATGGCCTCAGCTGCCCATTTTATTCTAAAAGCTAAATGGTTTTAATATACATGGGCTATCATTTACATAGCAAGTGTCTATGTGAAATGAATAATTTATTTCATGACAAGTGTCTGATACCTGATGCGCTGTACCAACTGATACCTAAGAAGCACCTTATTTGACTCCTGGTGTGTAAATTAGCATTAGAGAATTCATGATCTTTGGCTATGTCACACTGAAGTTCCACAGAGATAACTGTCAATAGAGAGCCCTAGGGTTACTCCAGCTTTTATTTAATTGGGACATTTGCAAAATTGTTCTGCCAGAATAGTGAAAAGATGGCTTACCCCCACCCCCGCCGCCCTCCACCAGTGGAAAGTGTATAATCTGATTTTGTACATAGGGACTGTGTATAGGTGAGACAGAAAGGCAAGTCAATGCTTTCATCAAGATGCTATGCATTAAAAAATATTAAAATTAATGAGAGCAGGATATTCTGTCTCTTGAAGATCAGAGATCAGGATATATAGCACCCGAGATCAACAATAAAATTCAGTAATAAAATTCAGGCTGCTTTTCCCAGGCAGTAGGCGTTCCTGATCTTGTAGAGCCAGATACATGTTTACCTACTAAAAAGGCAACAGAAGTCTGCTTGAATAAGAAATGGTATCATTTCAGCTTTCTGCTGTGTGCTATTTTATTCATCCCCACAGACTTCGCATTAATCTTTGATGCTATCTTGTTCTCTGTGAAATCTTGATATCATATTAACCATTTTCTTCTTCCTAGACTTGAGATTCCAGGGAGCAACTGAATACTAAAAATTCTAAAGTTCGGGGGAAGGGGAGTTATTTCCTTTTTCATTACGACTAAAGTGTATCTGGTTTGGGCGCTTAGCTAAATGCTTTAAGATTCTAAAGCCAACATTGAAGATCATACATGAGTCACTATTTTCCTTGGGTTTCCCCCCCATCTTTGACTGGAACATGCATGTAGGCATGGGCCAAAAGAAGTTAAAGAAAGGAAAGAAGCCCCTTTTAAGATGCTGCCATCTCTGCTTGGACAAGGGAGATGACCCAGGCCAGGCACATGATCATTCCTGAATGTCCTCAGTCTAAACATCTTCTTTTTTACCTATTGAGACAACTGAATTAGCTTTGGCCATCTAGTTACATATGTCATGGCCAATGAAGGAATGTTATGTATTTATTTTAAGCATTTTTTGCCTTGCTTTTCAGCCAAAAATGCTCTCAGGGTGGCTTACGAATCAATACAAAACAAGACAGTCTCTGCCTCCAAATTTACAATCTAAAAGACATGACCAGAGAAAGATGGGATGAAAAAATAAAACTCAACAGCACTAGTTCTTAGTGACATATTTGGTTGACTCCCAACATTCATTAACAGTTATCAGAAGTGGCTGAAATACAGTCAGATGTTGGCATTACAGAGTGAGACTTCACTGTTCTCAGGCTGATGCTTTGTCACTCCCTCCACACAAAGTAGGGTTAGAAGATGGAGGGAACCACTTTTAGATCACTGCCACTTAGTGGCATGTGAATAAGGCCCATGGATTTAACAAAGTCACTACTAAACAGTGTGGGGGAAAACCAGGCAAAGGGTGGCAATGTCTTGTAAAATGAACATATTTCTATTCATTTGCCAGCTTCACTGCAAGGCATCAAAGATGCAATCCCATTCTCACTCACTTTCAATAGGAAGACCTATTGAACTGAAGTAAGCTGGGGCAGGGTAGGGTTGCGAGAGATTCAGTAAGCAGTACCCATACACTTTACTCCATGTGGTCCCATGGCAGCATGTCAGAGCTCCTGAACTTCATTCTGCCGTGCTTCAAGGTCAGGCCTCCACTGCAGATGGCCAGAGAGTGGTATGACATTTCCTGTATACATGTAGATCACAATGATGAATAAATTGCTAATAACAAAATATAAATGGCTGCATTATGTATTGCAGTGGCAGCTTAGGCAGATAAGTTGGCATATAATATCCAGTTTCTGGAATGAATTAAAAAATTGAGGCATATTACAAAGCCAGCTGTATTTTTTTTATAACTTCATTTTTATGAATAAATGTATTTAAGTGCCAATGAATTCAGTACTTGAACTTTCAAGCATTTAAAGGAATCGTTGTTATAACAGTCTCATGAATTGAAATATTTCATTTGATGTCAATAAATACTTCAGGATATATTCACTCTAGCATTTAATCTAGCATATAATCAAGGATTGAAACATGATAATTAAAATAAATTGGAACAGATGATATAATAGACTAGAGACACGAGAAATCAGATTTTTTTCTTTAAAAAAAATAGAGGCTGGAGAAGAAATGATCACCTACTGCGTGAACCACCTATTTGGTTTAATTTATGGCCCCTCCAAGGACCCATTAGCCTTATGAAAGCTTCCTTAGGAACACTGCATAAATGTGCCAGCTGTAAATTTTGAGAAATCATAACAAAATTCTGTGAGCTTTCCATTTGCATGAAGATATATTATTTCTGTACTGGCAAACAGACTAGTGTTAATATATAATACATTTTTATTAAAGGATTTCAAGTACTGGAGAGAATTAGGTGAAACCTGGCATAGCTTTTCACAGCAGTGTTTTAAAATGGAGCGGCCTGAATTTACCACCAACGTTTTTAGTAACAGGTACATCATTATTAAACATCTTATCTAAAGATTCTGTTTAATTGAGTGGACTCTAAAATTTGCCTCCAAAAGCTTGGGTGAAAAGTTTTTTGTTTGGTTTTAAGTGGCACTAAAATATATTTAAAAATGACAGCATTAACACAGACGCTTCCACTGTTGCTTCCTTAACACCTCTAACACATATATTACCAGAGAATTATGGGAAGGAGCTGCACAACAGCAGCAACCCCACAATTATGACATTATTATTTATGTTGGTAGCAATAGTAGTAGCAGCAGTAACTAAATCTACCTTTTTAGCAAGGGGCACATAGTGGCATACATGATTCACTGACTCATCATTATATCATCGCAACAACGTTAGGCCAAGAGACAGTGGCTAGCCCAAAGGTGAGCTTAATGGCTGAGTGTTTTGCATGAAAGCGTGTTCTCCTTCAGGGAGAGCACGTGTTGCGGTGGGGTCTACTGAGTCACACCTTTGTTGCTGGGTAAGTTCTCCAAGATGGCCAGGGGGCATTGATTGGATTGCTGAGTTGCTGGGGCAAAAGTTATGTTGCAATTTTGGTGGGAGGGGTAAAAGGTTTAAATACTCTGCACGCAGCCTTGTACTTTCTCTTTTGCTGCGTGCAACGGATCACCCGCCCACCCGCCCTAGAATAAGGGGTTTGTTGCGTTGACCTTGCTATGCCTGTCATGGGGTCGTCTGCCTTTGAGCAGGGGCCTGGTAGGAATTTTTCCACCTGGCAAATTGGCTGGCTGGGTGGTTTTTGCCTACTGCGTAGCAAATCGTCACAACTTGTAAGGTTGTGGTTAGGCATTGGTTATAAATCTGGTGAAGGAGGGGTTTAGGATAGGCTGGGCCTACCCCTCCATGGAGGGGTTCAGGATAGGCTGGGCCTGCCCCTCCATGGTTGCTGCGGAAAGGGAATTCCGTTAAAGGAATCCTGGGGCTTGCCATCTTTTCGTCCAATCCCTGGAATGGGACTAGGGCCGGCAAGCCTTCGGGGAGCAGGCGGGTGAGAGTTGAGGGTCTGTGTCTCAGCTCCAATTCTTCCCCGACTTGCTTTCCCCCGCACTGTCTTTCGGTGGTGCCCGGAAGTCAGTTCTGTCCCCAGGCGGGGGGACAGATAGTCTTAACCAATGCCTAAACAACCACTCACAGTTTGTATTTTAATAAAGTTGTGGCCAAAATCATGCCAAAAATCTTAAACAAAAATTACGTGTCCGTTGTGAGTTATTTTGGGGGGTGGATTGGGGACCTCAACACGCAAACAGGCCCCAGGCAGAACTCTGACACCTCGCATTCAAAATAGATAGAAGATCAGATAGAAGACCCCACCCAACCTGAGAGCTGCTGCCTGCCTGGAAAGGCAGCACTATGCTAGATGGAGAAATAGTCCGGAATAAGGCAACTTCCTATATCCGATAACATTGTAAGGGGCTTCTTTCTTTCATTCGGTCATGAGCAGAAGCAGAAATGAAACAAATCTAAAAATGGTTTGATTGACTGATGACATGCAAAGGAAGTGAGCCGCCATCAGTGAAGGACGATAGCTGCCACCAGTGGAAGATGAGTATGGTAATAGCATGCGTCAGATCTCTCTTAATCAGGAAGGAGGCCACCTGCTCTGCTCCTATGAATTGCTTCTGAGCATGTGAGTGAAAAAAAGGTTTTCTAGATGAGAGTGGCAGTCACCTGGGTTTGAGAAATGGAAGTAATTTGGCTGAAAAATACACATCTGCTGCTGATATTTAGCAAGAGCAAGGTTTGGAAGTTTTTGCAATGGCTTGTGTAAGTGTGCAGTTGGCAAACTCTGCAAAAGTAGGACCGTTTCACTGATCAAACTCAAGAATATGCTTGCAAAGTATGCTATGAATTTCATGAAGTCGTGATAGCGTGCTAGGCTATTGTATATCCCTAAGGACTTGTCAACTTCTTACGCTGAATGGGGCCACTCACGCAAATCAGTGGCACTGAAGTTTATTGACATTTTCTTTGCTTTTATGCTTTTGTCTGTAACATTTACTTTGTCAATTACATTCCTCTTGGTATTCATAGTCAATTCTGCCTCTGTGTGACTCTAATTGTATTTTCCTAAATTAAAGAGGCATTATAAAGTTGTTACCCTTTGATTTGGTAGCTTTAATTTCATTTTTCTTTAATCTTTGGAGCACACTAGATTATCAATTAGCATAATAAAACACTGCAGAATTTAGTAAGTCTACTGGATATTCTATAAGGGGGCTGGCTGGAGCCCTTACGCTTCAGGAATGCATACAAAAATACATATTTGTCATTGGTGTTACTTGTCAGAGCTCTAAACCCTCCAGTTGCTGCTGCTTCTCAAGCATAGCCTCTGTTCCGCTGCCGAACCACTCTTACTGTCAGAGAGTTTTTCTGAATGTTTAGTCAGAATCTCCTTTCTTGTTCCTTGATATGACATAGTTCCCCAGCTTACTCACCACTGACTGGTCGCAACAGGTTGTAGAAGACATGGAAGCCTACATGCATCACCCGTGAAACAAGCATTTCCCCTAAGCAAGCTTCAATGCACAACTTGTAGATTGAAGGTGGCATGATCTCATTGTCTCCGTCTTATGTGTGGAGCCACCTTCACATGACTGAACTTTGAAGGGACTTTGGCGAAGCCCTTTCCCACCTCAGAGGCAGAGCATATAATCTGGAAGACCCCATATCTAATTCCTGGCACTTCTAGTTAAACAAAAGCCATGGTATGTGGCTTTTTGCTGTTAGCCTCCATTTTGTGTTCTGGAATGATCCAAATATCCATTTGGCTGAAGTGTATGACCATGGGAAATAACCTGTCAGCTTTGATCTGACAGGTTCGGAAAGAGGATCCACAAAGTTCATTTCAGAATGGTTCCCTAACCCTGAGTTAAGGCATCCCGGGAACAGTCCTCATAAAGAGGTTGTGGATAAACCTGGTGGATAAACCTGGTGAATCAGAATAAATAATAGTGGGCTGGCTGTTCCAGTAGACTCAGGTTAAAGCAACTCATTTCCCACACTAGAGAATACTGAGGAAGGGTCACAGTCCACTTCAGAAGGCTATAATGTGTAAATGCTTGTTGCTAACTCAGTATTCAGTACAAAGTATTGCACAGGGGCCAGCCAGCCTTGTTGGGCATCAGCCAAGGCCCTTAGCCTGGTATGGGGCCCATTTCTCATTCCAAAATGCCCTGATCCTGCCACTTCCCCTCCGTGCTCTTCCTACCTGCTTACCTACCCTCTGAAAGGGAGTGATTAATGACAAGAGCAAGGAGAATGACCAGCAGCCTCTGTTTGCTTCATCCTCTAGGAAGTGTTACTTATTGAGTTGAGAGTGACAAGACAAGTAAATGAGTAGAGGCAAGGAGGTGAATGTACCCAGGGATAAGGCCCACCTAATTTTGTGTAAATCCTTCTCCCTCAAAAATAAAATATAAAATCCTGAGCTGACACTACAGGCATGTTATGCCAACCCTGTCCAACTCTTTAGCAACCCTATGTGAAACTAACACAAAATACCTTAATTGGCCATTGACAAAGCAGCCCTCCTGCCTATTAGATAAATATCCTGAAGTCAAGCACATGTAGGATATCACTGTCACAAAGAAGACTGGAATCAGGATTGGGAAATGGGAGTAAGGATCAAACTTCAAATGTCTCCTTAAATTGGAAGATGTAGGCAGAGTGGGTGAGGAGATGCACCATATGCTCCTTCGATTCCTTCTGCTGATACAAAATATGATTTTCACCACCTCCTTTCATTCTGGACAGCATGTGCTTCCCATTTGTATTCACTGTATCTGTTCTATAAAAGCACTGAAAATAATTTCGGTAATTGGCAAACCGCAGGGGTACTTACCACGGTTGCTGGCCTATTTTTTGGATGGCTCATCATCACCTTTCTAATTGACGACAGGCTTCTTGCTTTCTTGTTTCCAGACAATGCAGCAAGGAATAGTAATATGCCCAGGAGGTTCTTTTGGTCAACTAGCTCTCAGATGGCAAATATAAAAGGAGCTGGCTTGTAGAGGAAGCAAGCGGGGTGCCGAAAGGGGTGGAGCACAGAACAGGAAAACAATTCTTAGAAAATGTCCTGAGTCTGTTTAATATTTCATTTTCCTTAATTATATGATAATACAGAGTTGCTTTTCTTGTAGCAAGAACTAACTTTTTCTGTAGTGGCCAATCCTATGGTTGCATTCTGTAGTAACCAATCCTATGGTTGCATTCAGACAACACTTCATTTCATTTTCCCAGTGTTTCCCTACTTCATAATTTTTGAATCATCCATACACATAATGGCCACTTCTGGAAATCTGGTGGATTCTAGTGGAAATTTGGCACACATTTCTGTTAAAAGCTTCCGGGGGGGGGGGGGGAATCTGCAACTCCATTAACTTTGAAAATCACGGGGAGCACTGCACTGCAATTTTCATAATCATGCCATTGGTGGTCATGTGATGAAATTGGGGGTGGAATCCCGGCATACAGTTGTTTTCTATCGATTTAAAATTTAACATGACAATGGCACTATAACAAAATAGCTGCAGACCCATAACACCACAGATACTGTAGTGCAAAAAGAACGTTAGAAATTGTGACAGAAGTACCAAGTTTGTAAAGAAAACTAGCGCAATAAACTACATGTCTGAATGTAGTCTATATTGTAGTCTACAATGATTCATATAGGACTATTGAAGCAAAACACAAGAGTATTCTGTTAGTTTGAACAGTGTGTATACTCAAGAACTGATGCAAGATGTTGAGACATACCTATTCATATGCAGAATGGGATTCTAATTCATTTTAGGGCCATTGAGTATATTCATTTCCCAGCATGAATGATAATATTTTGGTTGGCAAAACCATACCCAATGTAATGAGTGAGTGGCCATATGTTTTTTTTGGTTTTGCTTTGCATTCACTCTGGATACATATATCAATAAATGGATATGTGCAGCAGTGATACTACACACACACACACACACACACACAGAGAGAGAGAGAGAGAGAGAGAGAGAGTGAGTTTTAGTTTCCTTTTTCAACTAAGTATTAGACTTTTGGGAGGTGGGGGGGAGAAATGGATGTAAAGATCCTTAACTGAGGGAAAGTAGTGCCCTCGTCACAGTCGTGGTAGGGAGTATGAGGGAGCAGTGGCGTAGCGTGGGGGGTACAGGGGGGGCCGGCCGCACCGGGCGCAACATCTGGGGGTTAGGGAAATCCACGGGTTAGGGGGCGCAAATCCATGGGTTAGGGGGCGCAAATTACTTGCCTTGCCCCGGGTGCTGATAACCCACGCTACGCCACTGTGAGGGAGTTGAAGAGGCAGAAAGTTTCTGCATCTCAATAGCAACATTTGGAGTCTACAGCTGACCGAATCACATTGACCTAAGATTTTGTCCCAGTATCTTGTGAGAGTTGAATTGAGATGCAGAATCGGGGCATATAGAAGCCACTGTTCTCTCCCAGACTTCTCATCCATTGGAAAGACAGACAGCACAACCCTTACAAGCCTTTGAATGGTCAATTTTCATAAGGGTCATAACATACATTTTTACTGTAGTCCTGTTTGGAAATTGGATTGGTGTATTTAGTTTTGTTTGGTGTCTTCCCCAGCTTCCCCTGCCTCCCAAGGAAATTCAGGGCAGCAAATGACAAGTGGTAGAACAAAAGAAAAAGAAAGAGAGAAAGAGAGAAAGAGAGAAAGAGAGAAAGAGAGAAAGAAAGAAAGAAAGAAAGAAAGAAAGAAAGAAAGAAAGAAACATTTCCAATACACATGCAAACTGGGGAAAGATCTCAACTCAAAATTCTATTGCTAGTTGGGCTGCTATGCAGCAAGATCTGTAATGCAGAAATCCTGAGCAGCTTGCAAGTGTTTTGGCCACAATGTGACTTTTCTCTAGTCTTCTGCATAATTCATGTTTCTTTAATGCACACTGATAACCAGAAGACGACTGCTTAAATGAATATTGATGACTTTGGATAGCTGGTGGCTACAAGTTACTAGACAAGCCTCACTGAAGCTGGAGAGAGACTGTAGGGCAATTGATATAGAGCTGGTAAAGGATATAGACACCTGAATTTTGAGTCAACAGCCAAAAAAAGAAAAGAAAAAAAAAGTGTGTGGAAAGGGCCTCCAAGAGCAATCATTTTGCTTTGGGGTGAATTGATGCAGCCTCATTCCACATGCTTTTCTTGACCATTGGCTCAAAATGGAGGTGTCTGAATCCTTCACAACAGCAATGGGGAATCTCAAACCTGCGTAATGAATGTGGCCCTCTAGACACCTGTCTGGTCATTGGAATTCTCTCCAGGTCATACCCATCCCTGGGGCCTTGTATTTCCATCCAAATCCCAAATGTTTCTGCCTGGGTGAACTTGTGCCCTTTATCCTTGGACTCTGATAGAAGAGAAGGAGAAGCGTTTGGATTTGATATCCCGCTTTATCACTACCCTAAGGAGTCTCAAAGCAGCTAACAATCTCCTTTCCCTTCCTCCCCCACAACAAACACTCTGTGAGGTGAATGAGGCTGAGAGACTTCAGAGAAGTGCGACTAGCCCAAGGTCACCCAGCAGCTGCACGTGGAGGAGCGGAGACGCGAACCCAGTTCACCAGATTACAAGACTACCGCTTTTAACCACTACACCACACTGGCTCATAATGCTTCATGCTTGGCTGGATATAGAATGGAGAGGCTGGTGTGGAAGAAACTGGCAACATTTGTTCCTCTGCCTACTTTTGTCTCTGGCCCTGCCTACCGCTGGCACATGGCCCTTGAAAGCCTGAAAAAGGTCCCCCATCCCTGCTTTGTTAGCTTTACTCAGCCGTCCTACAGTTTCTCTCCAGCATCTCTCTCTAGCTACAGCAGAGCTTGTGCAGTAACTAGTAGCCACCAGCTATCCGTAGTCATCAATATTGCTTGCTTTGATGTGAACTGATGATGGTTGAAAGCCCAGCCCTCTGTGTTTGGGTGTCTCCTCACTCTCCTGTTGACCTTGTCTGTTTCAGTAAATTAAAGGCTGTGGTAGAACTTCATTCCACACGGGGAGGTGGAGAATGTAAAACACTGACTTGTTTGGCGGGGGGAGATAGTTGATGGAGGAGGAACTTGTTGCAATATCAGTTCCCTTAATTCAACTGGTATGGGAGGTTTCTATTAAAACCTGACATGAGTAAATTTATCTTAATTAGGGAAGAATAAGCTTGCAATGTGTGTGTGTGTGCGCGCGCGCACACACACACACACACACACACACACACAAATGCACATAAGACAACAACCCTCACTAACCTTTCTTGAAAACCACCCAAGCCTTCCTCTTTAGTATTTTCCTTTGCAGTTTTCACACCAGTGAACTCTCAAATAGCTTGGGTCTGTTTCGGGTTAATCCTGTTCACCTTACTCAGCCAAGTAAACAGATTCCCTTTAATGTGCACTGAGGAGGGTGGCCTCCTGGTGAGGGATCTGTGTGTTTTCTTTTGCCTTCACCTCCCCGCCCCCCAACCCCATCTTCCTGGTCATGTTAAATGAAAGGGCACAATAAAGGAAGAGTCAAAGGCATTCGCTTCATGCTGCTCTTGCTGTTTCTTTTCACTTCTAGTCAAGAGCACATATATGAATGGTTTCGAAGTCATTTCAGACTTGCATCGCCTTGACAACCATAAATTTAGAACACCGGGTCCCGCAGGCTCTCTCCTTTGTCAGCTTTCAGCCAAACCTACACCGACTCAAGAAAACTGGAGGAACTTTGCATCAGCAGCCAATTCTTTGCATACTTTATCCAATGCTGCAGCCAAACTCTGATCTCTTTATGATCCACTCATTACCCCTAATTACCTGTTGATCCTGCAGGTTGCCCCTTTTCTGTCAAACGGAAAACCTTCTGCATTTCGTGGCCAACAGCAAACCGTGTCTGAAGGCAATGTGCTGAGCTGTTCTCTCCCCTCCCCTCTTGGCTATTTGCAGTTTGCACTGACATGCTTGGTTAGGCTAGAATTAAACTACTAGTAAGTTAAGTTCATGCTGCCATTGGAAGGATAGCGGGACAGATGGTAGATTTTATAAGGCAATGATTTGGCTCCTCAGCAGAACCCTGTTTCCAGCCCTGCTTTAAGGAGACATTCAAAGGAATAAATCTCTCCCCTCCTTCTGGCCTCGCCTGCTGTGCCTTCTGCTCCCGGTGCTGCATTCAGCTTGCAGTCCAGAGACCACCCCAGTAATTCAGCACTGCTCTGAACCACTCGTCCCTGAACCTGTCAGCTATAATTGGTGGAGGAGAAGGGGGAGGCCTGAGCCCGGGGTTGCATTTAACATTTTTCTAAATCAGGCTTGAAAGGATCTAAAGGATGTAATGAGATAAGAAAGCATCAGAGGAAATGTTATCTTTATTCATTAAAATGAAATTTGCCGGCATCACATTCTCTCCCTCTCCCCAACCCCCAACCCCACTCCACAGGTTACTGCTGAAATCCCACTGAAATCAGGCATTTTAAAGAGCGGGCAGTTGACACAGCAGTAAAAGGTTGCAGCAAAAACGTTGGGAGACATTACAGTGATGAGTCCCAGTGCAGATCTGTTGTCCAGAGTCCACACAAATATGAAATCAGATCTGCCTTTTCTCTTCTGACACCCTTTTCGTTGCCAAAGAATTTCAGGTTTGGCACTTCGAGCCAAATGCAAAATTAATTCAGTGCAAACTAAATGCAAACCTGCTGGATTGCACTTTTTACTCTTGTCACAGGGAAAGGAGGGGTTTTGGGGGGGCATATCCCAACAGTTCCCTGTATGGGTTATTCCAGGTAGTGGTTCTGTTGATCACTTACAACAGGGCTGAGAATACTTTTGGCTCCATGGGTCAGATCTTTATCAAGATTACTCTTGCAGACCCAGTTTGACATGTAGGCAAGGCTGCCAACCTGCCAATCAGGTGTAAAGAGCTTTGAAGTCCCAACGTTGAGACACCTAAAAAAATAATAACAGCAGAGCATTCTGATGCATACAGCTTACTGATTAGGGAGAGGGTTTCACTGAGGTGGGTGAAGTGAGAGACACACTTGAAGGTGGGAAGATTCATAATTATATTATCAGAGGAATCCTAATAACAGCCCTGCAGCACAGGCCAGTTTCCTCATTCCCATTTTACAGATTTGTACCCGGGGGGGGGGGGATTCTGAGGCCAAGAAACAATGATATTCAAAAGGCTATGAAAGGATTTGTGAGAACAGTGAAATTTGAACCGGAGATGTCGTTGCTCATTCTTCTAACCACTATACTAGGTAGTAACAAGCAACTCCAATACTTTTTAACAAGATAAGTGCAAATGGAAAATTATTCTGTTCATATATTATACATTATGAATAGGAAATTAATCCAATAATATATCCTGTGCTATTAATATTCAGTGCTTGAGACTGCAAGCAGAGCAATGGCCACAGGAAGTTTCATCATTCCTTCCAATATATATTTAATAAACCCTAAATTAAAAGGGAAAAAAATAATTAGAGGGAACTTTAGATTATTATGTAGTCTTTTCCTCTGACTGACCATTCTCCGACACCCTGAGGCATTTTTGGATATAAAAAGTAGTGGCATTGTGTGACCCTTTTTGCACATTATCACTGACTTGCTGAGATGATTCCAGCTGCAATCAGTGACAGAGGCTGGAAGAAAATACCTGAGTCCTTTTACTCAATTTCCATTGCTCTGCAGCTTTAATATTTTTGTACTCAAAAGGCAAACTGCTTAAATACAGAAATCATGACCTTTTTAATTTAACCTCTGCTCTTTTTATTTCACTTCTAATTGAAAAGTATCCATTATTTTAAAAATTGTACCTAGCACATCAATGGTTTATATTTTTTATTTAAAAAACCAAAAACGTTAAAGGCTTTTCTGGCTCAAGGGTCACACTGATGGCAGCACATGAGTATAGTCACATGTGTGTGCACACATGCATACAACACACACACAAATACACACTCAGCAGAGATGCATACCAGCAGCTTGCAAACAGCTACCCATGTATACCTCAGAGGAGAGGGCAGACTCAGCAGTGCACATATACACTCACTCAGGAGTCTTTGTGCTCCTTATGGCAGTACTGGCATATAAAGGTGCTGCCCCTGTGCTGTCCCAGTTGTTGTTATTTTTGCAAAAGGTCTCCTTTCTCCCATGTGGTGCTATTGTTAGGAGCTGTTACAGAGGAAACAGGAAAACTTGCTTCTTTCTCTTTCCTAAGCTTCTCTGAGTACTTCTGGCAATGACAGAGGTAGAAGGAGCCCATTTGCAAAGGTAGAAAGAGAGGGCATGACTCCTTCATTTGCTTATGAGACACTGGCAAATGATGGAACTCTGGGCAACAGAAGGTGTTGAGGGGCTACCAGACATCGATTGAAAGGTCAGGTATGGGACAAAGTCTGTGGACATATTTTAAAAGCTTTAAAAATGTGAGATAATTTGTAATATCGCTGCCCATTCTTGACCTCTCCCTCCTCTTCCTTCCTTCCCACTCTCACAGACCATAGGTGGTAGTCCTATTCTCCTCCCAACCTAAAACAGCTACTCACAAGCAAGAACAGGCCATATAACAGAGACATAAAACACAGGGACCGGACCCTGTAGCAAACCCTGGTGTGAACTCTGTCACCACATAAAACTTGGGCAACGTTGTTACGGGACCAAGTGATGCCAGCCACACTGTGAATGATTGATTTGCCCACTCAACTTCTGCTGTGAAATATGCTATCATCTCTCCAGGAGTGACATTCAGAACCAGTGGGGGAAACAGGTCAGTGCCAAATGATCAGTGCCGTGAAACCTTACCCAAATATATTGGAGCTCTGTGGAAGGGACTGAGATTTAAAATGCTTAATGTAATGAGTGAGGATCCATCATAATATTTTCCTTTCTCCTCAATAACCTTCTGTATACAAAGAGGAAGGGGTCAATGTGACTTATTGAAATCTTGGGAATTGTTACAATTTAATTCCATGGGTGTCCATTTGCACTGCTATCTGTTGCTACAGTCACTTGTAAAATGGTAAATTTGATTTCACCTTCCCTGTATCAAGCACATTTCCCCCTTTTAGTTTTACTCCATGTTTGGTCCATGGAAGGCTGCTCTTTTTCCTTTCCTTTCCTTTTACTATGCATTTGGTATTAATAGGACCACTGTTTCCAATTCTGCCCAGGAGTTGAGTATTTATCAGCTGCCTTACTCATCTGCAATTTGATAGGGGCTATTTCCAGGCCGTAACTCCCCTCCATCTCTCTCTCTCTCTCTCTCTCTCTCTCTCTCTCTCTCTCTGAAAATCACCTCCACTGATGTAATTGATCCAGAGATTGCTTTGATACGGACCCTTTTGTTGTGTTAATAGGACCACTCTTCCTCTTCGCTTTGACCTTGTATGTTCTTTTGCTATGGCTGTTTGGGCTGAGCAAATTGCTTGCCCGCAAAGCCCTCTTAAATTTTGATACATCTTTAGCTGCTGATTTGCACTGTTGAGAAAAGTGAAGTGTGATAGTGAGCATACATCTCCCACCACTTTTGTCTACTTCACTTAAGGTTTTCATTTGCAGCCTTGGAATTGTTTCTTCTGCTTATGCTCCTTTGTCTGCGTGAACCTGCTGTTTTTATGTTCATGGGGTGTTTGGGGGGGTGAGGTGGGCGGGTGGCAAAAACTACCTGCAGCCTACTTGGAAACCTGGAACTTTACTCAGTTCCCACAAGGTACTAATCTATTCAGACATCCCATTAATTTTTATTTCACTGAAGTTTTTAATATAACCAAGATCATGAAAGATCTTTGTGGTGTAAATCTTGTCTCTCTGTGTTTGTGTCTCTGTTTATGCCCAGCTAGACCTCAGAGTTATCCACCACCAAATAGACACCTAACCAAAGAAAACGAAGCACTCTTAAAAGGAGATACAACCTTGAGATTGTTCTCCCAGATAGGTACATCTGGCGTTACTTTAGAGCAGGGACATCAAAGGAACAGAATTCGCAATATACTTCCAGAGCAATATCACCTCTATCAATATCCTCATCAGCACCTCAGCATTAGTTCCTTTGACCTTGTATTTCTCAATATTTTGCAATCATTGTCATTCATATAGGCTGAATTTCTCCACCCCACCCCCCAACTCCAGCTTCAATAGCCTTGAATACAACCTCTTTTTAACTTCCAGGATCACCTGGATCCCCAAGGGTCATGAAACTTCCATTTCCTTTCATGAATCAACTCCCCCCCCCCTTTTTGCTTCTTCCCGTTTGTGTACCTTGCGTGCCTTTGCAAATGACAACACTTGTGTGGAGACCATCAAGGATTGTTTCCATTCATTCACGATCCTGTTTTGCACTCTGTGTCCAATCTGCATAATGAGACACTTGCATATGCTCAAGCAGTATTCAAACCCTGATGTCGTAGTAAATAATTTCTGAAGTTCAGTGGCCTCCATGTTTTGGATCTCTGCTTGGACTGCAGTACTGGTGCAGGAAAATCCACCTCACTAAATCCTTTAGAATGTAGTCTCTATCAAGAACAGCCTGCTGGATCAGGCCGATGGCCCATCTGTTCCAGTATCCTGTCCACACAGTGACCACCCATATGACTGTGGAAAACCTTCAAGCATAGGACCCAACTGCTGTTCAGAAGCATTACTGCCTTCAACCCTGGATGCAGAGCATAGAACATTGAACATACCCAGCCCTCTTTTAAAGACATCCAAGTTGGTGGGGGAGAATTCCATCATCTCTGATTTTATGAATTTTAAGTTTGTGCTACATATTTGTTTTGGTCATGACTAGAAATCATCAATAGTTTAATGACACAGAGAAAAAAACACCCTATACAATGTGTGTCCTGCTATGTGTGGAGTCTCCACCAGGAGCTTTCTAGACCTCGTGATCCTTTGCTGACTATTTCGGTCAACAAAAGCAGGGAAATTATCAAATGTCAGGTAAGTCACAATGTCTGGTGAACTGTTTTCAGTTTGGGAGACCTAATGTAAAGAGAACATTTTCTTTTAGAAATGCCTAATTTGGCTGAAGCAGAAATACAGTGCGCATGGAATTGATTACATGACTAAAGGAGTAATAATTCTATATGGAAAGTGAAATCAAATTCTTAAAGCCATTTTATAGCGAAGATGAATGCAGAAGAAAGGAACTCAGTAGAGAAAATATTAACATATTGTTATCGCTCCAGGTTTTTTCCTCCTATTATTGCCTTTTTAAAAAGAAAACACATAATTTACGGTATTGATAGCATATGAATCTTGTGGAGAGGTCTATTAATTTTTGTTGTACCTTATGCATAATGATATGCGAGGGGGCAAGTTTTATTATTTGTAAACTCTGTAGAGTAAATGAGTCTAAATTGGCTTAAAATGTATACAGAACCTAGCCTCATTATGGATTACACAGGCTATAAACACTTGAACACTCTCCCTGGATATATCCAGACGGTTTGTAAGCAAATTAGTACCATATATAGAAATAATGAAGTTTCTCAGGGAAGAGAAATACCATTGCTCTATAGATCACTTGGGCCCATTGAACTGCATATTATCTGCCGCAACCTATTGATATGCCAAGTGTCCTGGACTGGAATCTGCTACAGCTAGTTTATCTCTTCAGCGAGTATTGCCAGGAATACAGCTGGTGGCGTACTTTTTGCTCAGAAGTTCTTCAGGGATATAAAACATTCTTTTGCTGGGATTCTTTGAGCTTCATTGCTTTCAAAAGTGCATTAAAGCAAGACTATAAAAAGTGTGGGAGACAAGCAGGATGAAAATTATAGGAGAGCCCATATGAGCTTCTTCCTGGATAGGTTTGAAAAGTCAATTAAATTCTTGATTTCAGTGTAATTTCAGGGTTGCTGGAAACGTAACCTTTGTATATTGAATTCATTGCTGTGTTAACTTGCTATTACCAGGCTATATAATACGAAATATGGGAGCAAGCATTTCAGTGCTGGTAGCTAGCTAGACAGGAATTCTTGCCCAGTGTTCAGTGGTAGAATAAATGCT
Organism: Podarcis cretensis; assembly: GCF_951804945.1. Lineage (NCBI taxonomy): Eukaryota > Metazoa > Chordata > Lepidosauria > Squamata > Lacertidae > Podarcis > Podarcis cretensis. The sequence continues at coordinate 81,058,028 of NC_137172.1, read as the reverse complement.
TTGCATGCAGAGGGTACCCAATTCACTTCCCAGCATCTTGAGAGCAAAGATGGCAATGTCTGCAACTGGCAATGTCTGCCAGTTGGAACAGACTATTCAAGGTCAGCAGGACCAATGGTCTGGCTCAGGATAAAACGCATTAATCCTCATGAACGTTTCTGACTTTTGGGGTCCAGGAGGTGTCACAGAGATAACTGAATTGTGGAGGCCAAGCCTTCCTAGCACTGCTACTTTCTGACACTTTAGTGCCAGCTCTTCCTGTCATTCTGAATCAGTATAGCGGTTGCATAGCTGGTTGGAAATGGGGCATTTTGGGGAAGGGTGGGGCACTGGCTGCTTTGGATCTGTTTCCAAAATGCTGCTCCCCACCCAGAGGTTAGGATCACTCTGTTATTGTAACATTGGGTTTTATTTATTCAATACTAGACAGTCCAATATAATGCCAATATTCAGCTATCTTCATTTTTGTTTTTTTATTGTAAAATCTTCAGTTGCTATTGTAATCCTTATTCTGGATCAACTTGCTTCTTCATTTTTTGTTTTGTTTTTTTAATGGATGTCTTTGGTCTGTGTTGTTATGTTTTATGTAGATGGACTGTTTCAAAAAACCACTCAGAGAGGTTCTTGAAATGTTTAAAATATAAAGCATTGTGAAGGGCTGGGGAGGGAGTGGGAGGCCTCACAGGCAAAGCTTGCTTAAAGATACCTTCTGCTTAACACACAGCTGAGATTTAGTCTAAGCTTTAAAAAGATTATATACCAAAAGTTCACAGAGGGGCTTAGCAAAAGTTGAACTTGACTGTTATCTCAAAAAGCTTTCCAAGACAGAAATCATCAACACCATCCCGACTCTCATCTCAGGCAAACAATTTTAAGCTGCTTTAGGTTTCAGATAGTGTAGCCTGGGGAAGCGAGAAAGGAATTTCAGGACTGTTTCTCTCTGTAGGTTTGGATTTGGAAACTAAGTGTATATGCTCTCTTCATCCAGAGGAAAGAAGAAGCAAGGAGATTATAAAGCAGAACTGAGGAAGTGTCAGTGCATGTTTCTCCAAAGCTGATGCTGGGCCTACTCAAGCCAGTTAAGAGGTCTCTACTCTCGACGGTAACTAGACTAGCCTGAGGTCATTGTATATCTGGGCACTCGGAGTTTATGCCACTCCTTCCATCTACATTTCTCAGGCCATGACTGCAAATTTAAGCTAAGGGATTAGGTGCTGTAAAAATTCAGTCAGTTGTGAAGCAGGTCCTACACTTTGCTGACAACTAGAGGACTTAACATTTGTTGATGGATTGGTCATTTTGACTAGAGGTGAAGCCAAATGGAACATCTTGTTTCTTGGCCACTTGAGTGAATATTGTCTAAGCTTTTCACATTTTGATTACTGCTTGCTTCTCATTTAATAAAGCCAGCAAAGATTGGCAGATCTGAGACTGACAGGTTTACAGTTGCTTCTCACTGGAATAAAAGATTTATAAAATAATTGCCTGCCTGCTGCGGGTCATATTCTTATTCCTCAGAGTCAGAGAAAACATTGTGGAAGGGGAAAGTTTGTTTCAACACTGCTGCTGAATCTGAAAGGCCGGTGTGTGTGTGTGTGTGTGTGTGTGTGTGTGTGAGAGAGAGAGAGAGAGAGAGAGAGAGAGAGCGCATTTAGGTAGAGCTCCATGGCTTTGGTCCTTGATCCAAATCACTGCAAGTGCTGTCAATCATCCAAGGAGCTTCCTCATGTGCAAAGAAGCATGCATTAAAATGAATGGAAAGGTTATCTGTGTATGGCAGGTCCGTGTGAACCCATGAGTTCCCTGGGAAAATAAATGGGTATAGAAAGCAATCCTGGTCTTCCAGGTCCTAGTCCAACACTCTAACCACTATACTACATTGGCTAGATAGGTTCACATTAAATGTGAACTGAGATGCATATCTTCCCCATCCCTACTCCCCAGAGAAGTGTGCGGTAGAGTTATTCTTCAGAGAGGGATGCTATTGGCATGATGAGCAACCTTCGTGTGCCTCTCAAAATAAGCCTCAAGTAATAGATAGGGACGCGGGTGGTGCTGTGGGTAAAACGTCAGTGCCTAGGACTTGCCGATCGTATGGTCGGCGGTTCGAATCCCCGCGTCGGGGTGAGCTCCCGTCGTTCGGTCCCAGCTCCTGCCCACCTAGCAGTTTGAAAGCACCCCTAAGTGCAAGCAGATAAATAGGTACCGCTTTATAGCGGGAAGGTAAACGGCATTTCCGTGTGCTGCGCTGGTGCTGGCTCGCCAGAGCAGCTTCGTCACGCTGGCCACGTGACCTGGAAGTGTCTTCAGACAGCGCTGGCTCCCGGCCTCTTAAGCGAGATGAGCATGCAACCCCAGAGTCGGTCATGACTGGCCCGTACGGGCAGGGGTACCTTTACCTTTACCTAACAGATACAGCACATGGAGCCATCATGTGGATGTGACAGCCTTGCTACTAAGGTTACATTAGAACCACCCCTTGTTTTAACACCCCTGCACCCCAATCTACTGAGGCCAAGAAGAAATCTCCATCTTTGCTACAGCTGGGCATGCCACTGATCATGCAAGGCTGTTGCTGTATTGAGATCAGAAGCTGATGCTGCAAGCGGTTTCATATGTATTCCATTTCCCCACAGGCAGCAGCCTGGAATGGCCTGACTATATCATACACAGTCCACACACCAAAAGCTGTTTCCCACACAAACTGCTCTGCCTGGATCCCATTTTAACAAACAGCCCAAGCACCCAGCACTTTTTCGGATATCTTTTTGGCATCCATAAAAATCCTGCTTTGCCTTAAAAGGAAGAAGACTAGAATGTGCATGTGTGTGAAACAAATGCTCCTGTGATTGAATGAAACAGAAAGAAGACTCAACTTCTGAGTGTTGTGTGAGGGTTTTTGTAAAAAAATGCCCTTTAGTTAATTAATGAGATGTCTAACCACAGAGTGTTACAGGGCTCTTTCAACTAATTAATTTTGCCTACTCCTGTGCACATTTTTGCATGTCTGATGTATTTAATTACAAGGTACATAGCCCAGCTGTTACCACCTAGTTCACTCACAAAAGGCATTTACACTAATGGCTATATCTGAAAACATACTAATATGGCTTGATCCAGAAAGGAAGATCCACATGCAAAAATGGGCTTCTGCCTGCACATCCCAGTGCTTATGATAATATCCTTTCAGGCACCACTCTTTTATAGTACAACTCAATGCAGGTTTACTCATAAGTAAATCTTTCTAAATTCAACAAGGCGTAGCTACAAGCAAGTAGATGTTGGAGCACAGCCTCATCCTAGAACTGCAGATGTAGGATTGCAGCCTCAATCATTATACTGATGTTAATCTACTGTACCATTTTGAGGTCCTCCTTTTTCTGCTCTTTAAGTTATGGTAGTCATTGTTCCCATGCCCCTGGGGGTGCTATTTTGTGACTGGTGCCCATTCACACATTCAGGAAGGTTGGCAATCCCTGAACTAGACCCTCTAGATCTTGTTGGATTCCCTGTCTCATCAGCCCTAGCCAGCATGGTCAGGGTTGGTGTGAGTTGGAGTTCCACAGCATCTGGGGGCACCATGTTGGCTACCCCTGAATTAGTCCATTCTCAAAGGGCTGTGACTCGTACATAGCACAAGACCACACTTTCAGATTATGGAGTAAACTCTAGAAGAATTTTTAAAAAATTAAAAATAACAAGGCTAATGCTGTTAATTTTTTTTTTATGTTATCCATATTTCTGTTATTGAAAAGCTAAGCATGAATGTTTTTAAGGGTCTGAAACAGTCATAATCCCTGGAGAACATTTCTTAAGATGCTGCAATTTTAAAATGAATTATCTAAAATCTTCCTGGCACCTCAACACTTCTTGAGTCATGTTTAGTATGTATGAGGCAAGGTGAATTTGCTCCATTTTTCATGTTCTCAAGTGACCTCTTGGCTGTCTTTCAAATCCCTGCAGACCACACACTTCTTCTGTGACACTTTTCAACTGTGACCTCTCAGAAAACACCAGCACAATGTCATGATGAATTGCCTTCTGGAAAATTTTATGCCTATAACGGCTTTATATCTGTTCACATTGGATTCTCAGATTGAGGTTAGAGTTTCTGTGTCTATAACTTTGTACACTACGAAGCTCAAGAGGTGTCCCTTAAGGCATGCCAGCCCGAGTGTTTACAAATGAATAGAAGATCTTTTGGCACACCAACTTGATATACCTTGATGCAAAACAAATTAAGATAGAAGAAAGGATTTCTAATGCCTCATTCACAGGCATAGAACAACAAAAACAATTATTATTATTTATTATTAGGGGGAAGGTAGAGAATTCCAGGCTGAAGTGGTGTCAGTGTTATAACGCATATAATATGCTTTATCACTACAAATGTAGCTGAGTCAGAAATACTCCTAAACTTCCATAAGAAACTCCAGTCTCAGCACACAAAGGACCAATTCACATACTACATGGGGAATTTGTGGTGGTGCTGGTTCTTGCTCATAATATAATTGTTGCTGCTAGTATTTGTGCATCTGCACTTCAGAAATCCCATTAGTGGCGATTCCAAAGTTTTATTTGTCTGCACATCTGTGTCCCCCCATTTTTCTGCAGCATATGACCCATCATTAATTGAAGCATATTTTACTGAAATCAATGGGGCATATTCCTATGTTTGGGTTCACAGTATTAAATGGCTTCTTTTATCTTTGTTTTCACCATAGGTACTTTCTCTTTGCAATGAGATTGCTTGTTCTAAAAAAAGAAAGGAAAGGACTGATTCTTACATCAAGTGACTCCTTGCTTACATCACATAGTTGCAGATTCTTTGTGGAGTTTATTTTATCATGCCAAGAGTTAGCTCTTTAAAAAAGGGAATGAACCATGGAGAGTTGAGGAAGGGGCAAATCACATTTTATTCCAGCACTGGGCTCCGCTGACTTTTACTTCAAGGGCCGGCAAGGAATAAATGAAAAGAATTTATTTCTTGAGCAATCTTACAGCAGTCTTTGATCTCCGTAAGGGTATTCATGGTCTCAATAACTACCGCACTTTAATAGAAATAACTGAAACCTGGATTTGAAATAATTGACACCAAAGGGAAAACATATTAAATATAGTAATCTTGACTTGCCCCTTGCATTTCTTTTTCTAGTATCAACATTAAAGGTAAACTAATCCTTCCTTTCACCTAAACTAGTGATTTATTTAGGCTAGAAAGATGACTGTATGCTGTTAAAGAAGACAAGTCCATCCCGCTCACCAGGAAGATGTCTAGAAGAGCTTCAGTTTGGGGAGATTTGTCCCCTGCCTTCTCCCATTTCTTTGACCAGGTTGTCAAATGAACAAAATGGACAAACAGATGTGCAACGTAGCAAAACGTATTTGCAATGGTATCGTTCCATAAACACTTAAAATCATAAAAACCCTCCTTCTCCTGAACTCCCATTCATTACTGTAGGTTAGAATCCCCACTTCATATATAAACATGGGATGAAAGAGAGCCAAGCAAAGCACTGCACATTCAGCCCAGCATTGATCAGGAGTAATCCCTGGTGCTCAAAAGAGGCTTTTTCTGGGGGGTGGGGATTACTAGTGACTGCAGAGTAAAGATACTTTCATTCCATGAACACCCTCAAGTCAATCACCTCTGAATTTTTGTCTCCTTATGCCTACACTCATTACCATTGAGTGTGGCCTAAGAAGAACCCAGATAAAAAAGGAAATGTATAGCATAAAAATTTGATTTCTCCCAATGATATTATTCCATAATTAACTTGTATGAATAATCTCCAATCCAGACCAAGTGGGGAGACTCAGATGGAACTCAGGAGGGGACAGATTGTTTAATATTTTTTTGGGGGGCTCTTATAAAACTTGGCCTTGGCACACTCTATTTCCTTGGCAGATGGAGGAAGAGAGGTTTGGCTGACGAAGATGGGTGGTACTTTTATGGCACCTCGATGCGTATAATGAAATGTTATTTTGGGTTTGTGTGTGTGTTTTTACAGTCTATATAAATGGAAATATTATCTTTTTAAAGATGTCACACAAGACAGATTCATCCTATTAAGCCCAGATTGTTTAATGCAATTTTCTCACCGAAAGGCCAGATGTGAAATAAACACAAAAGTCCCAGCCAGGCACTTTAGGTTCCCCGCTCGTCTCTCCCCTCCCCCTGCAATCCCAAATTATTTCTTAAAGCAGTACTGACAGCACTATACAGGGGAAGCAGCCGTTATTCTATTGGGAGGATTAGATCTCTAAAAAATTCACTGTGTCTATAGCCATTCTCCTGTTATATATTCTGTCTGTCATTTATGAGTGGCCAAAGATGTAACATTTGATCCTGCATCCGCTGAAGTCGATGGCACAATCTCCGAGGTATAAGGCGGATGCAGCGGTGACTTTTTGCCTAAAGTGACTTCTGCAAGAGCTCAAAGGAAAAAATGAATCTGAAAAAAGTTCAGTGTTAAATTGCAAAGTACACTACAAAGAAAAGAGGAAAAAAGTTGGTTATTCTTATAACTTTCCCTTTCCAAAGGGTCAGCAGTTGACAGAGTCTCTGAGGTCATACGTTGCATTATTGTACCAATTTGTCACTTAAATTAAAGCCATTTAGTCCATTATTTAGTGCAGAGTGGCAGAACAAATGTGTTTTATTGTATTTTTAATGTGCTTTTTCCCCCCAGATGGGGAAATAAAATTTAAAAAACCGAACTGTGGAGGCAGATGTTGGGAAGATTTCACCAAGAGACCCTACAGGAATAATTTCTCTGAATAGAAACAATAAAACGAGCATCTCTAGCTGTAGGTCTTGTGCCATTTATTTTTCATTTCTAGGTTAGGAACAGAAGTGCCAAGGCTGTGGGGTCTCAATGCAAAATACCTAGCAACCGGATATAAATCTCATTGTCGGTGGTTGGGCTTAGCTGAATTTAATCATGTATTTACGCTGCCTTCTAAACAAACCCAGAGCATGTTTAGATCATGATCCTTGCTGTCTATTTTATAGAATGATGTTTCTGTAAGTGGTAAAAACACACACAATTCAGTCACCTACTGGCAAAATCTAGTGACACCACAAACAGTTCCCCCCCCCCCCATGAGAGAAACTTGCCTGATCCATCAATTGAAATCAGTGGACTTAAAAGTGCTTAACAGTGCATTCCCCTGCATGCCAACTCAGAATAAAGTCTTACTGGTCTCCTATCTGTTGTCTTTTAATAGATTCATTGTCATTGTCATTTAAATGGCAGGAATGGAAATCAGAACCAGTCCATTGTCTCTGAGGAGAGACCTGCACCATCAAGCTCTTCCTCAACTACTTACATTGCCGAAAGAAGTTCATGACTTTGAGAACTGCCAAGAAAGCATCTTGAATGTTTCCCCAGCACCTTGTTTCAAAAGGGCTCAGTTTTCCCTGGGAAGGTGATCTTACATATCACCAAGTGGAGAAAAGCTTGTAAGCATATAGTGATTTTCCGCTATGAACATTCCCACTCTCTATTTAGAAGACCCGAGACTTCTGGAAGATGTAAGTACCCTCAGTTCCAATCTAATCAAGTCATACAGAATCTCTAGGGGTGGGTGGGGTCAGAAGCAAAAGTGGGCGGAGTTATGGATGTGACATTTACCCTTATACAGTGTGCGATTTTTGGAGGGATTATTTACTAAGATCTTTTGTGGTTATGTAGGAGGTCCTGGCAGGCATACTGGCAAACACAGGCAACACATTACAGTCATACCTGGGATCCTGAATGCCCTGGAACTCAAACATTTTGGCTCCCAAATGCCTCAAACCCGGAAGTGATTGTTCTGGTTTGCGAACGTTCTTTTGAACCCGAAAGCCCATTGTGGCTTTCCAAGGCTTCTGATTGGCTGCAGGAGCTCCCTGCAGCCAATCAGAAGCCACAATTTGGGTTTGGAAGTTGAACGGACTTCCGGAACAGATTCTGTTCAGTTTCCAAGGTACAGCTGTAGTGACTTCTGCCCTTGTGGATACTAAACAATTTCTTAGTTTAATGCAGCAATCAAAAACCTCATTGAACTTCAGTGGAATTCCTTCTACAGTGGTACCTCTGGTTATGTACTTAATTTGTTCTGGAGGTCCATTCTTAACCTGAAACTGTTCTTAACCTGAGGTACCACTTTAGATAATGGGGCCTCCTGCTGCTGCCGCGCTGCCACTGCACGATTTCTGTTCTTATCTTGAAGCAAAGTTCTTAACCCGAGGTACTATTTCTGGGTTAGCGCAGTCTGTAACCTGAAGCGTATGTAACCTGAAGCGTATGTAACCTGAGGTGCCACTGTACTGAGTATACATGTATAGGATTGCACTGTTATTTGGGTAGGGGGAGGTGTGAATGGAGTTCTTTCAAGTCATATAGGGAAATTACAATCCTGCACAAACATTTTGACTATGTCCAAACCCATAACTTTCCATTTGGGAGTTTCTATGTACGGTAGCTTGTTATAATTTTGTCATTTTATTATTATTTAGTTAATTCATCTCCTGCCCTTCTTCATGAAGGAGCCCAGGATGGCAGGCACAGCAATAAGGAAACATTAAAAGCAAGCTACAATGAAAAACATTTTAATTTTTTTAGAAAAACCCAGTTAAAAACATGTTTAAAAACTGAACAGTTTCTTAGTCCTCCGTTGGCCCAATAAAAAGAAACATATCATCTTTGTCTATTATTTCTATGATTAGAAGTAATCTGATGTCAGGCCTTTCAGAATATGTATCCTCTGACCTTCATATCCAGGAAAGCACTCAGTTACATGCATGGCAGACAAAAACTGTTAAATCCAACTAATTTAACTTGCTCATCTAGGATGTTTAATGTAATTGTAATTTAACAGATCTGCACAGTCTGAAACTTCTGTGCTTTTCATATGGGGATAAAATTGGAGAATTCAGATAATTTTTATTAGTTAAAGAATGTGAAGACCTGTAATCTATCACTCCTTTCTAATGCACAATTTAGACAGCTCATGCTGCCTTCCATTAACATTAAGTATGAAAATCTATGTTTAAGTAATATTAGGGTTGTGACACAAATTAACAAATGCTATGCAGTTGGAAGTTAAAGCTTTTTTAAAAAATATTCCTGTTCAAAAAACCCCAAATTGAGGTGAGGACACTATCAGTTATTTTCTGTGTGGGTTACATTTCCTTACACCCAGTTGTAACCTTCTCATTCTTACTTGTCCCCAGAACCTTCTCATAATTATTGGAAATGGAATAAGTGTACAGCAGTGAACACCTTTAGTCTGCACTGATTTCAGAAAAATAAATAGCATGCTTCTTCTCAAAATGATTAAAAAAGGTCTACAGAGTGTCCGTACTCTGTAAGATTAAGCATCTCCTGTTTTTCCACACATTAAGCAGGCCTAACTGTAAAATTTACATTCTCATTGGTGAGGAGTTTCACAAGAAACCCCATTGATTTTAATGGACAAATTAGTCATTAATGGGATTAATGGTCCAGTACTCAGTACTCTGAATGGAGCAATCTATGATTCCTGTCTCTGAAGCTGGTCAACACTTGTGCTATAGAAAAGGCTTAAAAAAGAATATACCTGCCAAGGAAGGTACAAAAAGCTTTCCAAAATAAACATTTTGCTCACGAATGCTACATTTATTGGAAAGTATGTCATTGACTGATTTGTACATTAGTTGCACACTATCATGTAGGTGCCACAATTTCCCTTGTTAACATTTGTCTCCAGCACAGCCTAATTCTAACTAGGGCATGATCTGCTGTTCCTATTCATTTCTGTTCCTGAGCAGCAACAGATAAGGCTGTATTGTGGCCAAGCAAACGATGCAAAGGCAGCCTGAGCAAGCCGCCAAGAGCTGCTATTAATTCCTCTCTTATGTCTGCATTGGGGTGTATGGGGAGAGATAGTACTTCTGGTGTGGGGGGGTACGTCATAGTCAACCTTTGGCCCCCACCCTGCATTCAGTTCTCAACTGTGGCTCCTAGAAGATGTGACAGCGGCCAAACACCGGGAACGGCTTCAACTAGCTGGCTAAACCAGATGAAGAGAGTCAATGGGCCTCAACCCTCAGTGAGTTAGTAATAATAATAATAATAATAATAATTTATTATTTGTACCCCGCCCATCTGGCTGGGTTTCCCCAGCCACTCTGGGCGGCTTCCAACAGAGATGAAAAATACACTAAAATGTCACATATTAAAAACTTCCCTGAACAGGGCTGCCTTCAGATGTTTTCTGAATGTCAGGTAGTTGTCCATCGCCTTGACATCCGATGGGAGGGCATTCCACAGGGCAGGCGCCACCACCGAGAAGGCCCTCTGCCTGGTTCCCTGCAACTTGGCCTCTCGCAGTGAGGGAACCGCCAGAAGGCCCTCGGAGCTGGACCTCAGTGTCCGGGCAGACCGATGGGGGAGGAGACGCTCCTTCAGGTATACTGGACCGAGGCCATTTAGGGCTTTAAAGGTCAGCACCAACACTTTGAATTGTGCTCGGAAACGTACTGGGAGCCAATGTAGGTCTTTCAAGACCGGTGTTATATGGTCTTGGCGGCCGCTCCCAGTCACCAGTCTAGCTGCCGCATTCTGGATTAGTTGTAGTTTCCGGGTCACCTTCAAAGGTAGCCCCACGTAGAGCGCATTGCAGTAGTCCAAGCGGGAGATAACCAGAGCATGTACCACTCTGGCGAGACAGTCTGCAGGCAGATAGGGTCTCAGCCTACGTACCAGATGGAGCTGGTAAACAGCTGCCCTGGATACAGATTTGACCTGTGCCTCCATGGACAGCTGTGAGTCCAAAATGACTCCCAGGCTGCGCACCTGGTCCTTCAGGGGCACAGTTACCCCATTCAGGACCAGGGAATCCTCCACACCTGCCCGCCTCCTGTCCCCCAAAAACAGTACTTCTGTCTTGTCAGGATTCAACCTCAATCTGTTAGCCGCCAGTTAGGGACTGCATGTGAAGACAGGCTCCAGTGGATTGAGAGGACAAGACCAATAGTGGGTCTAACAATCAAGAAGGCGGTTTCTGCACATGCCATGGAGCAGGCATGTCCAAAGTCCATTTTGGCAGGCCTAATTTGGCCCTGCCGATCGGTTTAAGCCCCTGCGGCTGTTTATTTCCTGGGGTAAAATCCTTAAAAAAGCTCAACAACTTCAATCCTAAAAGAAACTCAACAACCCCAGCCATAAAAGAAACTTAGCAACTCCAACCCTAAAAAAAGCTCATCAGCTTTGGTTGACCCTTCACTTCATCAAATCTGGCCCTCTTTGAAAAAGGTTTGGACACCAGTGCGTGAAGTGAGCAGCAGATGGAGTTCATCAGTCTGGGAATGTAGTGAATCTACAAGAAGGAAAATTCTGGTCCTAAACCTCCACTGCCTTGTGGGATATCTTTGGGAGAAGAAAAAGCTAAAGAATAAATCCTACACAAATCTGGAGTGGAGTCTCTAAAACGGTTGGATGGCACCTTGTACGCCTCCTTCCGGCAACTCTTGCAGCCAAGCTGGTGCCAAACACATTGCTCTGCTTTCCTTTGGCTGAGGGGGGGGGGAAATCTTTTCATCTGGGTAGCCCAGGACCTCCATCCATAGTGCCCAGGCTTTGTGCCCCATGGAGGTTACCGGTGCTGCTAACACAGCAATTTGACTTCACCTCCAGAGGTGCAGCAACTATGAGAGGGCAGAAGATTCAGAGTGATATTCTATTGACCCTGCAGTTCTTCAGATGAGAACTTGGAATGAAGGCCAGTCATATCCTTTGAATGATGGGAACTGAGAGCAGACCGTGTGAGTTTGCACATCTGGCACCATGCGTGTGATGTTTAGTGGAAGCAAAGTGCCTAGGAAATGTATACTGTACCTATCCATGTGGAATGTAAAGGTGATTTGCTCAGTGTGTGTGTCACACAAGTATTGTGAATCATACATGCATATTCATATGTGGCTGCCTTGCTCACAATAAATGTTTTGTGCATGGTGGAAGAAGTCTACATCCATCCCCCATCATGTGAGGCACATTGTCACAAAATATGGGTATGCAATATTCCTGGCTCCAAAGTGCTGACAATGAGAATGAAAAGTAATCTAAAGAGATCCCAACCCCAACCAGTGAGTAAAGCAATCTCAATTTTTCACTGATCTTAAAGCAAATAATTAAATTACAATCTCTTTAATACTGTTTACTAGCATCCCATGTAGAGGAATATATCTAAATTATGAAAATACTCTCTAAAGGCACTATGTCATGACTTTTTGTAATGTATACAATCAGCTCTCATGAATTTGCTATCATACAATGAGCTGCATCTTCTTTTTATGGTCTCTGATACAATAGATAAGATCTGATCGCAGACTGATCTTTGACAAGAAGTCCATGGTGACAGCATCAGATAAACATGCCATCATGACAACTGAAATTTAGCATGCAGAATACGAAGTGCGATAGAACTAAGCATTTGTTCTCCCTACACAATCCCACACACTGTAGTACTAAGTGTGTTCTCTGGCTTCTGCAGCTGCAAATAAGATGAAATGTGTAGATTCAAAGTATAGGGTATTGCTAAGCTATAAAATATGGCTGCTGTGTGTGTAATATATATGTGTTTGTGTGTGTGTAAAGCTCTTTGTGGTTTAGTTTTTTTCATATAACCTTAATGATAGAGCATTCTGTAACTAATTGAACCTATTGCTCACTGGGGCAAGCTTTTGAAAAACGTTAAGATTTCCATCAGTGCACTTTTGTGGTTGACAACAAGAGTTTACTTATGAACTTTGGGGTCATTGCTCTATTATTTGCTACCCTGTCCCCTGTGAAGTAAATGTAAGATCTATATAGCTATTACTGTCTTCCAGAAAATATGGATGCCTTGCCTATTGTAAATAGAATTGCATATCCTTTATGCAGTGCTATTTTTCTACAAAAAGAGGTGCCGTAACTCACCATGAATGCCTCCCTTGTTCTCTTATAATAGCAATGGTGCCCACCTGAAAGGTGCCAGAACTAAGTTCTAGTGAGTTCCAGCTGAAAAAAGCTCTGCCTTTATGGAATAAACACTGCCATCATCACAAGATGAGTGGGACAGACAGGTTAAAGACCCTAAGTCTTTGAGAGTTCTTGAAGTGTTGATTTGAGAGTTTGCAATTACATAATTTGATTTTTCACATTATCCTTTGAAGATGTTGCACTGCAAGTGTTAGTATCATGACCTACTGCAAGTGATATTTATACCTGACTTACACTCTGGCCCATGCTTTATATACTGATAAATAAACTGAACAGAAGTCACTATGGCTCAGTGCAGAAGAAATTCCTCATGACCTTGAAGGCAGCATCCCCCCCCCAATAAGTCATCATTCCCCTCCCCCCAAAAAAAATATGTTTGAACAGGCCGGATGTAGTAGACTGCACAAACCAATCACTTTGACTGTTAAAGAGCGTGTCTTTCCCTTCCTGGAGACAGCTTTGCTATAATTGAACTCTCATTTGCACGGCTTACCTAGTTTCCCTGCGAAATAGATGATTTCTTCTCAAATGTCCCCTTATCGGTGCACGTCACAAAGACATCTGCAGAGAAGATGACTGCAGCAACTCATGTCTGTAAATTCTTCCTCAGAGTGCCTGGCTGATGAGTCTGTTTGACAGCCAGTTCAAACAAAGGCTGCCGATGCAAGAATTGCACCGTGCACTATTCACTCCATTTCAAAATCTGATCTATTAAAAAAAGTTCCTCTCCTATTAAGCACCATGCACCACCACAGCCAAGACAAATATTTTGTGGCTGTCTCCATCTCAATTGCTATAATAAATTTGATCCCTTATTTGAGGCTGAAAATAGCTTTATCGTTACAGGGAGTGAATAAAAAAAAAATGAGACTTGCAATCATTCAAAGTAGTGGAGATCACTGAATAGCCTTGTCCTGAATGAGAGTATTTTAGAATAAATCAAAGACATCTACATGACAATGCACACTCTCTTTGCAAGGAAGCACACTATATAGGTATGTAAGGAAATGCCCCAAATCAATTTACAGCTGCATTATTCAAAACACATCATTACTGATGATTGCATGGATGGAAGTTGCCACAGGATTAGAGTAAATCATTTGGGCTTTTAACAACACAGTTTATAAACTCCCATGTACCAGAAAGAAACTGGGGGAAGTAGCTAAAGAAATGACATTTCATTCTTGTGTTTAGTTGGGCCTTCACTCGGTATCCCTGCAGTTGTGAAAGTATTTAAAATGAAAAAGTAAAATTATAGCAGTGCTATTTAGAGATAAATGGAGTTAAAACAAATTTAACATTTGCAATCCTTTGGATTCAAGAAATGTGGTTCCAAGAATAGGTATTCAAACCCTCTTTCAAAAGGTATACTTCAACTCTGAAAAGTTATACACTCTCTGTGCTATACATTTAAAGCATTATTGTGCTGCTTTAAACTGTCATGGCTTCCCCAAAGAATCCTGGGAACTATAGTTTGTTAATCTTGCTGAGTGTTGTTCACAGCTACAGTTCTCAAAGTGGTTTGCTATCCACTCTTCCAGGGAACTCTGGAATTGTAGAGGCATAGGCATTTTTAAATAACTCTCAAAACCCTTTATGGACGAAAGTTCCTTGGATGCTTTTGAAAGGGGCAAAACTAGGCTTTATTTCACCTGGGTCAATGGTGCCCTTCTGGAGGCTTCACCCAGAGCAAAAAACAAAACAAAACCCCGGCTTCCCCCCTCCTTGCAAAGCTATGGCCCTTCTTTGTAGGAAGCCAAGACGGTTTAAAATGATACTGCTTTAAATGTATAATGCAGATGGGGCCTAGATAGACAGATATCTCAAATGAACCTGGGAGAAATGAAATAAAATCATTCAATCATGAGAGACCAGAAGTTATGAATTCCTTCAATTTATGCCATGAACAGTTTCTCTGCATGTCAACTTCCTATGGATAAGCTTGAAAGAAACAGCAAAGTGAACCAACCCACTCCCTACAGGGTCAGCCAAGGACATTTTGATGCCTGAGGCAACAGGCTGGGTGAGGCCTCCCCACTTTCCATACCATGTACAAAAGCCTACTGAACTAGCTCATAGAATTGTAGAGTTGGAAGGAACCAGGGTGGCCATCTAGTTCAAATGTCCTGCAATAGCAGGAGTCTTTTGCCTAATGTGGGGTTTGAAGCTATGACCCAGAGATTAAGAGTCTCCTGTTCTACCAACCGAGGTATGGTGTCTGAAGTTGAATCTTACTTCAGCACTGATTATACGAAATCCTCCTCCACTGCTGCTGAGAGCAGGGGCCACAGGACAGGTCCAGAGACACACACAGCTCAATCCCCTAGACCTTTCTGCTACTGCTCATGCTGCCTAATGGTAGAACAGTCAATCCCCACAAAAGTCTATAATATTCCAGAAATATTACATCTCAAACATGAAGTGTGAAACAAAGCTTATTCCACACACACACACACACACACACACACACACACACACACACCACCTCTTGAATCTCCTTGGAGCACAAGTTTCTTATCTCTCCCACTTTCTTCAATACTGTCTTCTCTTGTTGTGACGTCCGACAGATATGGGGAAAACCCATAATAGAAAATCATTATGAAATAGATTTAACTAGATATCAGGGAAAGAGAGTTTCAAAACACTGCAAGCCATTGAAAAAGGGGAACAAGTGGCTTTCCAAAGAATAGCATGATTTCAGCAATGTATCTTTGAAATATTACAAATGTGAAAATCTAAGAAGGTCTAGACATTGTGAAATCTTAACTTGGCAACTGAGCCCAAGACCATTAGGAAGAAGTTTGCCTGGTGCAATGTGAAGCTTTCAAAGCAATTGATGCAACGACCTTTGAAGAAATATGGGTGGGATAGTAAATTAAAGCTTGAAATTAAAAAGAGAGTCAACTGACAATGGAAATTTGCTATGCCTTTCTTGATCAGAAGCAGCAGCATGACAGAATCTTAACAGAAAGCAAGAGAAGAATCTGAGCTCCACTCACCAGGCACCAAAGACGTTTTTCAGCGAGTAGCAGATATGCACATCTGAATGTAATGGCTGAGACTGCCGTGTTCCTATTAACATTCACAATTGGTTGTTGTGAAGCATCAGTTGGGAAGAACAGGGCCCACACTGCATATAAAGAAAGTTTTATGATAATTTCCCAGCATTTGTCACCCGGGTTTCCCATTTATAGAAAGGGTGTAGATGATGCCACTTTGTGTCAGAGACTGGCTGGATCAGGAAGAGTGGTGGGCACTGCCCCCCCCAAGAGCCCCCCAGGGATGACACAGATGATGATGACTTGGATCCAGGACAGTGGTGGTGTGACACAGGGGACCAGTCTGTGGAAGGGACAAGCTGGGAGATTCTCAGTGCAGGAGGATTGGGTGATCAAGGGGAGTTCAGAAGAAGCAGGCCATTTCCAGGACAGGGCTGGGTGCTGAGAATCTCAGTGTGAGCACAGACTCAGACACAGAGGAGTCAGAGGTTGCCCCTACTTTCCAGCAGCTGGATAGTCCCAGTCCTGCTGGCTTTCCTCCTCGCTGACACCCCTTTCCTTACATCTATTTCTTTCCTACATTTTTTTTCTTAATTAGTTCACACACATACCAACTATTCATATTCAGACCTTTCAAACTCTGTAATTCCTCAACAGCACTAGGAACTTAAATATATTTGCTTATTGGTGCTTTGCATAGTAAAATAAACGTAAAATAAGAAGTTCAGTGCATACTGTTTTCTCTCGTTTATTGTTCACTTCCTATAATCACTGGATTGGCGTTAGCAATGTCTCTTACACAAGCCCAACTTTTCCAGGACTCCTGTAATTTCTGATATATTTTTTAAAAAACAGAATGCATTAGAGTTTTCAACTTACATCGATGAAATCCGAAGGAAATAGAAGGCAGTGGGGAAGAAAACAAGGCCAGGGAGTCTGATTATCCTATGAATCTGCCAGTCTCCTAGAGTTCTTTAAGATGCTACCGTCTTGAATCACAATGATGTATCCGGAAGCATCTTGAGTGTGGGAGTAATAATTTCACAGAAGCAATTTGAACTTCCTGACAGCTGTAAAAGAAACTTAATGCTGGACCTGCAATGGATGAAACAAAATGGAATAAGTAAAGAAAAATTAGAAAGAGGCAGAAAAACCGGGAGCAGGGTTGAAAGCATAAGTAGTAGAAAATGATTTTAGAAAGCTATAAAGATCACCAGGATTCTTACTTTGGAGTTAATTTTATTGTGCTCTGAAAATGATTGACTTATTGGACTGGTAGAGTTAAGTGTCTATAAGGCAGAAAAAGGAAAATAGCATACATAAAAAATGTTCTATCCTTCTTTGACACCAGTTGGCCGACCATGCCCAGGAGAAAGGCCTCTGGTTTCTTCAGGAAGGTATATTTAAATACCATTTTTATTTCGTTATAAATCATCTCCCAGAATGTCTTAATCCTTGGGTATGTCCACCGAAGGTGAAAGAATGTACCTTCAATCTCATTACATTTCCAACATTTATTACCGGGCAAATGGTAATTTTTTGCAAGCTTGACTGGTGTCATGTACCACCTGTAAATCATTTTCATTAAGTTTTCTCTTAGGGCATTACATGCCGTAAATTTCATACCTGTTATGCAACAACAGCAGCAAGAATATTCATCGCAAAATATTGGAAGACACAAGATCTACCCACCCAGGAAGAATGGCAGATGAAGTTGATGGACTACATGGAATTGGCGGAAATGACTGGCAGAATCTGAGACCAGGGAGAAGAGTCGGTGGAAGAAGACTGGAAAAAGTTTAAAGACTATTTACGGAAATACTGTAAAATTAATGAATGTTAGAAAAATGTAGGGACGCAGGTGGCGCTGTGGGTTAAAGCCTCAGCGCCTAGGACTTGCCGATCGAAAGGTCGGTGGTTCGAATCCCTGCGGCGGGGTGCGCTCCCGCTGCTCGGTCCCAGCGCCTGCCAACCTAGCAGTTCGAAAGCACCTCCGGGTGCAAGTAGATAAATAGGGACCGCTTACCAGCGGGAAGGTAAAGGGCGTTTCCGTGTGCGACTCTGGCTCGCCAGAGCAGCGATGTCACGCTGGCCACGTGACCCGGAAGTGTCTCCGGACAGCGCTGGCCCCTGGCCTCTTAAGTGAGATGGGCGCACAACCCCAGAGTCTGTCAAGACTGGCCCGTATGGGCAGGGGTACCTTTACCTTTTAGAAAAATGTTGGAATGAAGTTATATGGCTTTAGCAGAAATGTTATAAGGAATTAAGGATAAATAGATTAATAGAGTATTAAAGGGAAAATAAGATTAGAATGTGTTAAGATAAGTATAGGATTAAAAATAGAGGAAGATGCAAAGGAATTGCTGAAAGAATTAATAGAAGTGGAATACAAAAAGGGAGGTGTGAGGAGGTCACAGAAACAAGGGAATGAAAGATAAGATATTGAAACTATTTGATGTGTTTTAAATTGTGTTTGTTTTGTTTTGTTAGTTTAATGTTAGTGTTTTGTTAGTGTAATGTATAGTTGTTGTTTTTTGTATTGTATTGTATTGTATTGTGTTGTATTGTATGGTTTTTATTCTTTGTAGTGTTTAAACTGTTGGAAAAGGTAATAAATATTATTTTTTAAAAAAAGAAAAAGGAAAATAGCAGTTTGTTTTAGTCATGATAAACATGTTGTAGTATTTCTGTATTGCTTACTCATTAATTTTGAGTGAATGTGCATTTTTAATTCTATATAGTGCCTTAAGGGCCTTCCTGTGTACATGCCTCCTCTCCGGATAGCACACATCAAAAAGAAAATAAGTCAAGGGTGACTGAATAGTTGGGGTAATGATACAGTGAGAAATTGAAATGTGGTGCTTCAATGGGTGAACCGCCACTTGATTTCTCTGAACAGATGCAGGGCAGCTAGTACAGCTGGCCTTAGGCAGTTCTCTCACACATACAGTGCAGTCCTATTACTGAAGAGGGAAAAGTTCACATTGGACAGATTTCTTCTTATCTGGTGTGTGTGTGTAGGGAGTGTGCACGAAAGCAAAGCTCTCCTTTCACCACCTCCCAGGCTTTGCTCTAAAGAAGACCCTGTGAATATAATGGCATCTTGCAAATGTTTTTCCTCCAGGAATCATGATGGGAGAATGAGTTTCTACCTATGGTTTCACAAAATGTCAAATCAGAAGCAAGGGAACTGTCTTGATATCTGGAAGTGTACTAAAAACATGCTACATGTCTACTTGCCTCAGGAGCCCCACTGAACACTACTGAATATGAGTCCATCCTATCTAAACCCTGAGCCCAAGCTTTTACATCACTTGAATGGGTTGCACTGATCTCCTTAGGATCTGGAGTTTGGGAAGAAGGGAAGTCTCTGTGCCTGTTCCTTATATCAGGGACCAGGGACCTGTTGTTTTCCAGGTGTCATTTGTTGTTGTTGTTGTTTAGTTGTTTAGTCGTGTCTGACTCTTCGTGACCCCATGGACCAGAGCACGCCAGGCACTTCTGTCCTCCACTGCCTCCCGCAGTTTGGTCAAACTCATGCTGGTAGCTTCGAGAACACCATCCAACCATCTTGTCCTCTGTCGTCCCCTTCTCCTTGTGCCCTCCATCTTTCCCAACATCAGGGTCTTTTACAGGGAGTCTTCTCATGAGGTGGCCAAAGTATTGGAGCCTCAGCTTCACGATCTGTCCTTCCAGTGAGCACTCAGGGCTGATTTCCTTAAGAATGGATACGTTTGATCTTTTTGCAGTCCATGGGACTCTCAAGAGTCTCCTCCAGCACCATAATTCAAAAGCATCAATTCTTTGGCGATCAGCCTTCTTTATGGTCCAGCTCTCACTTCCATACATCACTACTGGGAAAACCATAGCTTTTACTATACGGACCTTTGTTGGCAAGGTGATGTCTCTACTTTTTAAGATGCTGTCTAGGTTTGTCATTGCTTTTCTCCCAAGAAGCAGGTGTCTTTTAATTTCGTGTCTGCTGTCACCATCTGCAGTGATCATGGAGCCCAAGAAAGTAAAATCTCTTACTGCCTCAATTTCTTCCCCTTCTATTTGCCAGGAGGTGATGGGCCCCAGTGGCCATGATCTTCGGTTTTTTGATGTTGAGCTTCAGACCATATTTTGCGCTCTCCTCTTTCACCCTCAATAAAAGGTTCTTTAATTCCTTCTCACTTTCTGCCATCAAGGTTGTGTCATCTGCATATCTGAGGTTGTTGATATTTCTTCCGCCAATCTTAATTCCAGCTTCGGATTCATCCAGCCCAGCCTTTCGCATGATGAATTCTGCATATAAGTTAAATAAACAGGGAGACCAATCCGTTGTTCCATATCCAGTTCTAACTGTAGCTTCTTGTCCCACATAGAGATTTCTCAAGAGACAGATGAGGTGATCAGGCACTCCCATTTCTTTAAGAACTTGCCATAGTTTGCTGTGGTCAACACAGTCAAAGGCTTTTGCATAGTCAATGAAGCAGAAGTAGATGTCTTTCTGGAACTCTCTAGCTTTCTCCACAATCCAGCGCATGTTTGCAATTTGGTCTTTGGTTCCTCTGCCTCTTCTAAATCCAGCTTGCACTTCTGGGAGTTCTCGGTCCACATACTGCTTGAGCCTTCCTTGTAGAATTTTAAGCATAACCTTGCTAGCATGTGAAATGAGTGCAATTGTGCGGTAGTTGGAGCATTCTTTGGCACTGCCCTTCTTTGGGATTGGGATGTAGACTGATCTTCTCCAATCCTCTGGCCACTGCTGAATTTTCCAAACTTGCTGGCATATTGAGTGTAGCACCTTAACAGCATCATCTTTTAAAATTTTAAATAGTTCAGCTGGAATACCATCACTTCCACTGGCCTTGTTATTTGCAGTGCTTTCTAAGGCCCATTTGACTTCACTCTCCAGGATATCTGGCTCAAGGTCAGCAACCACACTACCTGGGGTGTATGAGACATCCATATCTTTCTGGTATAATTTCTCTGTGTATTCTTGCCACCTCTTCTTGACGTCTTCTGCTTCTGTTAGGTCCTTACCACTTTTGTCCTTTATTATGGTAATCTTTGTACGAAATGTTCCTTTCATATCTCCAATTTTCTTGAACAGATCTCTGGTTCTTCCCATTCTGTTGTTTTCCTCTATTTCTTTGCATTGCTCGTTTAAGAAGGCCTTCTTGTCTCTCCTTGCTATTCTTTGGAAATCTGCATTCAATTTCCTGTATCTTTCACTATCTCCCTCGCATTTTGCTTGCCTTCTCTCCCCCGCTATTTGTAAGGCCTCGTTGGACAGCCACGTTGCTTTCTTGCATTTCTTTTGCATTGGGATGGTTTTCATTGCTGCCTCCTGTATAATGTTGCGAGCCTCCACCCATAGTTCTTCAGGCACTCTGTCCAGCACATCTAAATCCTTAAACCTGTTCCTCACTTCCACTGTATATTCATAAGGGATTTGGTTTAGATTGTATCTTACCGGCCCAGTGATTTTTCCTACTTTCTTCAGCTTAAGCTTGAATTTTGCTATAAGAAGCTGATGATCTGAGCCACAGTCAGCTCCAGGTCTTGTTTTTGCTGACTGTATAGAGCTTCTCCATCTTTGGCTGCAGAGAATATAATCAATCTGATTTCGATGTTGCCCATCTGGTGATGTCCATGTGTAGAGTCGTCTCTTGTGTTGTTGGACACCTTCTGACCTGAGGGGCTCATCTTCCGGCGCCATAACTTTTATATGCCTGTTGTCTTTGTCCATGGAGTTTTCTTGGCAGGGATACTGGAGTGGCTTGCCGGTTCCTCCTCCAGGTGGATCACGTTTGGTCAAAACTCTCCACTATGACCTGTTCATCTTGGGTGCCCTGCTCGGCATAGTTCATAGCTTCTCTGAGTTATTCAAGCCCCTTCGCCATGGCAAGGCAGTGCTCCATGAAGGGGCCAGGTGTCATTAGCCTTCAACAACCATTAGCCCCTGCAGGCATGGCCAATGGTCAGGTATGATGACAGTTGCAGTCCAACAGCAACCACTGATTCCTCAGCCCTGTGTGTTTAAATGAATTCAGAATGCCTGTATGCGGGGTGGGTGGAAGTTGGGAAAATTGGGTGGGAGCAGCTTGTGTTTATAGGGCTGCTATGCCCACAAGCTGTTTCCCACCTGATCATTCCTAACCCTCCCCCCCGCGCACTGTAACTCCTTGCCCTGCATCCCAGACCTTTCCTGAGGGTCTTCCAACCCTCAGGTGATGCTTTTAAGAGAGCTAGGGTCTGAATGGGAAGGAGGGGATGTAGAAGTTTTATTGCCCAAGCATCCTTGCATGAGTGCAGCATGGACCGCAAGCCTGTGCCTTTCTTTGCCAGCTTTCAGAATTTCACAACCTACTTAAATCTCAAAAGTCTTTAATGTAAGCTCTTGCAAACTTAAATGAAACACATAAGGGAACAAACAAGAGAGTTCAGTGCAGTGAAGAAGAAGAAGAAGAAGAAGAAGAAGAAGAAGAAGAAGAAGAAGAAGAAGAAGAAAGGAAACCATTACAAAGTAATGGGTCCCTCTAATATGATTAAACATGATCAGAAACTGTTCAACGTATGAGCTAAAAAAAGCTAAAGTATCACTAATGAGGAA
Organism: Podarcis cretensis; assembly: GCF_951804945.1. Classification (NCBI taxonomy): domain Eukaryota; kingdom Metazoa; phylum Chordata; class Lepidosauria; order Squamata; family Lacertidae; genus Podarcis; species Podarcis cretensis. The sequence goes on along the minus strand of NC_137172.1, from coordinate 81,035,421 downwards.
AACAGTAGTAAACTGTTGTGTTGAAGTTGCACAAATGTGCTATATTTGTACAGCACAGTCTTGATTTCAGAAACCAGCGGATAAGAGAGCAAGGAGAATAGATGGACAATGTATCATACATACACGTTGATCATGTGCTTGACAAGAGGAGTTTAATTTTAATTATTCACAGAAATGCTTCGCAGAGTATAGCTGTTGTAAATGTTCCATTGCATATTTAATAAATGTAATGAAGTTTTATGGGCAAATGCTGGAAGAAGTGTTCAGGCAGGCTGCTTGTAAAAAGTTTTCTGTGAGATGTGGGAAAGGTAAAAGAGATAGGGCCAACTCCCATCTCCCTTACTCTAGAGAAGCACATCAAAGACACTCAAGTTTCCTGTGTGTTTGCAATACTCCCCCAACACAAGGAAAGCAAATATTATCATTTCTCCAAGGCGACCAGCAGCCTTTTTCACTGTTTCATGTGTAAAATTGCTTTTTTGAACCTTTTACAAAATATGTTGACTATCAACAAGTGTCTTCAAGCGCTTGTATTTTTCATCCTTATAGTGTACCCATCATAGATTTCTAGCCTGGGAGAGGCCAGGAGGCAATCCTGAGTACCATGTTTGTGCTAGGATAAAGAAGATGATCAGCAGTGATGCACATCTTGCTGTGCTTGTGTTTACAAGAATGTGGCAGTGCATGCCTACTGGATCATTCTAGTCTAGTAGTCACATTCTTAAGCACATTCACATGTAAATCATTGTTTCCCACAATTCTTTTTTGTTAGTGTCACTGATGAACATGATATTGACCATTCTTGTTCACCGTTAAGAAAACTGGCAGTAGAACTTCCATCACCTCATTTCTGCCTTTACCTGTGTGTATGTGACAGGGATAAGGAAATTCTTCAATCCTCAATCATCCCCACCTCGGAGCAGGAACATTTGTTGGGAATAAGGTTTAAGAACATTGGAACAGTCTGCTGGATCAGACCATTGGCCCATTTAGTCCAGCATCCTGTTCTCATGGCGCCAACCAGATGCCTTTGGGAAGCCCCAAAGCACGACCTGAGTAGCATTCATCCCACATGCGATTCCCAGGAATGGGCATTCAGAGATGCTGTGTCCAACAGAGGAGGTAAAACATAGCGATCATGGCTAGCAACCTTGTGCGCCATGGATTTGTTTAATCTAGTTTTAAACCCATCCTGGTTGGTAGCCAGCTCTGCTTTCAGTTTCTCTCAGGACTAAACAGGAGGCAACACGAGGGTCAGCTCTCTAGAACCTGAATATCAGCCTATGAATCAATAAAAATCAATAACCAAAAAGACTTAGCTTGATGAATCTGTCTTCAGTGGTAGAAAAATAATAGCAGGATTTTAATATTAACTTATATCAGCTGTTCATGAACTTTCCAATAAAAAACCACATTGTTTAAAGTGTTTAAAAAATGAAACACACAAATAATGCATAGCATACAGCTACATATCTGTTATTTTTTTCTTATTTGACTGCAAGCACGTGTGTGTGTGTGTGTGTGTGTGTGTGTGTGTGTGTGATCCTTTTGGGGAAAATAACACAGGATTATCTCTTCCCCCCTCCAGTGCAGTCAGAACACACACGCCCCAGGTGTTGATAATTGGGATTCCACCTCCCCCAGGCTCCTAGTGGCAGGGTATTCATTCCAATCACACTGGGGGTGAAAAAGATTTCCCTGTGCTCTGTCTTCCCAATAAAAATCACACACTCCAGGCCTGTAATTAAGTAAGGGAACACTAGATATCGTCGCTGCATGCTCATACCTAGCAAAGTTATATTTTGGCCCTTAGTCTGTACATACGGTCAACATTAATTCATCAACCATAGTTAGATCTGACTCGTGAATGAAAAGTTACTATCAGTCAAGAGAAATACCAGAGAAGACGAGATGCACAGAAAGTAATGAGTTGTTCAGAGGCTTGTTATTCGTTGCCTTGTCTAACAAGGGATGAGACATAAAATATTACCTTCCATATCTAGAAAGCTCTCATACCAGCTCTTTTTTAAGCCATGTTCACACTACCTTAACTTTGCAAAAGTACAGCTAATCGCCCATATTGCAAAACCCCAGAGGGGGGTGGGATCCAAGCTAAATGGAAAAAGCTATATATTTGTGCGATGTGGTCTCAGCTGTGCATGTTAGTGAGTTGTTATTTTCTGTAACGTGGTCCAAATGTTCAACCAAACCTATTAGAATGCATTTTCGGGCAATCGCTGTTCTGCAGCCATCTCAGGAAGCACATCAAGGCTGATTAAGCTGATGTCTAAATTGCACTGGTTAATTTTGTTAATTCCTAATTTGCAGGTTTTCCTAACAGTGGGAAGTGTTTAAACACTAGAAAGGCACAGCATGATATAAAAAAGAGAGAAATCCTTTGTTTAAATTACACATTATGGAAAATGCTCTAGAAAAAACTCCTCACAATTCAGTCTTCCCATGTAATGGTGCCAGCGATATTAACAGAACACCGACGGCCATATGTTGCCCAAGGTGTACAATCCGCACTCATATTGGCAGGAGTTCCAGGGACTCCATGTGAGGTCTAAACAGATTCCAATTTAAATAGCCAAACTCCTGTTATTCTAATTTCCGATTAGGATTGCTGTTATTAAAGAAGGTACTTTGACATTATATAACTATTATGTAAAGGAAAACCAGGGGTACTGAGTATAATCTTGAATTATTTTAGACTTTAAAACAAGTTATTTTCGAAGATTTAAAGAGTTTAGGGATCAAGTCATCCCATGAAAATAAGTTTAATACCACTTCTGTAGGAAAGTGATAGTTCATGTGGAGAATAGATATGCAATAAATGTTTGCATGTGTGAACTTATATTCCGCTTCAGAACAAAGCAAAGAGTCATACTAAGCAGACTAGATCACATATTCTCTGCTTATTGATGGAGCTAAGCAAGCAATTAACTACAGGAAGATGCCATGTCATTAATACTTCTTTGCTGCCTGCCACTGGGATAACATAGTGTTAATAATGGCTGTTTCTAGATGGTAGAACCTTGCTATGACACTGGCTTTTCTGGCTATGGGAGAAATGGGGGTTGAGAGGAAATAGAGCATTATGTCTTTATGGGCTATTTCACACATTACATAGTGCCCCAGATTTGTTAACAAATATGAATGAAACAGGACGCGGCAGCCAATCTCAACTTTCTGATAGCTAGAATTGCTTTCATGCATCCATCTCATGTTTTACTCTTGATACCAGTCTTCACTTGGAGATCGACAGTGGGGGCTAATTGCACTCTGTTAATCTGACCGTTGATAATGAAATCTGGACACTCAACTGCTTGGGCATGAGTCCTTTTTAAGAACATGAAAACATTAATAAGTGTATTGCTGGATCAGACCAAAGGCCCATCCAGACAAAAAAGGGGGATTGTTCCACATTTGTTGTTGTTGAGGATTCTCATACGGTAGGAGAAATACTAAATAACAATGTTTGTGAAAATGAGAGTTGGGGATAGTTCCAAACAAACGCTTGCTGGGCATAACGGATTCCTGAATAGAAGGAGATGGGACTAGATGACTCTCAGGTCCCTTCCAACCCTAGGATTCTAAAGCAAAAATGTTTAAAATGGCAATGTGTAAAGCAGATTCAGGGGATAGACATTGGAAGTGATGCATAAGAGTCAACAAGGCAACATTTCAATATTTGTTCCTTATCTTGTATGCACATTCTCCATATTGCTAGATTTGTCCATTTTTCTTTTGTGCATGTTATGTGTACTTATAACCAATTTATTGTAAGGAGATGGGATTTTCTGAATATTCCAAAGAATAAGGAACAATGAAATGCACATCATATCTCTAATTTAATATTTCCATTGTTTTCCCATCACTTTCCAGTTGAGTTCAATGGGACCTATTGCTATTTAAGTGTAGTCACAATCATGCAATTTTATTAGTTTCTAATACATATATAGAAATTCACTGGATAATATTAGAATTTGCCCCAATCAGGGTTTTTTCACCGTTAAAAATACTTCTGCAAATCTCTGCCTGCTAGTATGTCCCTGTTGCTTGAAGATCCCACCATTTTTGTTGCCTACGGACCAGCTATTGCTATTCGTCTATAATAAACCACCTTTGCAAGCTGTCTCACTCACTCACTCACTCACTCACTCACTTACTCCCCCTGTCTGTTTTCAGTTGCCCTCTAACTTTACGCTATATGCACAGAGAGTTAAGTTATCATTATCAGTGGTTGCACTAAATGAAAAATTCTAGGCATGACTTGGTAGTTTGCCCCCTGGTCTTGTGTTCCGAACATTTGTGGAACAACTGCATCATGTGGGAATAAAGCAGAATACCAAATCAATACAACAGATCTGAGAGTGTTCAAAGGAAGTTTTACATTTGATCTGGATTTTTAAGCTTATCTACAAATGCGGAAGCACAAAGGAACAGAAGACTGACAAAACCCAGAAGCGAAAGTAATAGCTTTTTGATGCTCTTGATCACCTTCTGTATCCATAGCCCCTAATAAACGTTTCGTGGTATGGTTGCAGCATAATTCCAAGGTGACCACCTGTCAATTAGCTCCCAGGACTGCTCTCGAAGCCCTTCTTACAAGTTAAACTGGGATTTGTTTGCCCTAAACATTTTTAAACATAGCAGAAAACTATCAGGGCTAAATTGTTAATGGGATCAGGAATCGTCAGCGATAAGTAAATAACATGAATTCTCATCTGATGCAAGAACACATGCAGGGATTGAATGATGAAGGTGAAAGCTATAATGGAAATTTGAATCAAATTTATTAGCAGATGTTCAGTAGTGCAGAAGAATTATGCATAAATAATAAAGAGCAGCTCTAGCTAAGAGATCTCAGTTTCCTTTTTCCCAGGAAGCACATTACAATGGAGTCTCCCCCAACCAACACTTGACAGTGTGTTGAATTATAATTAAGCTATATTGAGAAAATATTCAAGTGACAATGATTTACAAACAATCAAATTATTTTGGGCTTACCTTCAGGCTTTACCAACTGGAGTGAGTTTTCTTTTATGACCATATGCCTGTTAATAAACACTATTCAAATGCCAAGTCGTTCCAAGGGGTTTTGGAGATAAAGCTGACTGAATAAAAATAAAGTAGATTAATATAACTCTATGACAAATAGAAATGGACAATAAACATAAGAAAGGGGTAGGCAAGACAAATATATGCAAGGTTGTCTTATCTGTAAGCACAAACCTATTGGCTGTTAGCCTTACTTTGGATGAATGTCAGTAACAATGAGGCAGTTTCACCTTTCAATTAAAAGAGCTTAGTGGGTGGTAGTTATGGACAATTCAGCTTCCCTACTGATAGTGTTGTTTTTGTGTAATATAATTCTCTTTTTAGCTTTCTTTTAATTTCCCACTGTATAGGGCACAATCCAGCAAAAATTAATGAGATTAATGGAAGCGTGTCAATGTGAGAGTGTCAGTGTCACCAGGTACTATAATATGGTGGGCTCTCTGATCATATGAAGGAGTCTCCCTGTGTTCAAGAGAGCCCGGGAGCATGTGTGTATGTGTGGAGATGCCAGAACGTGCCTTGAGGGGGGGACGACCCTCTGTTAACTGAAGTTGGAAGCTGAGGTTGAATGGAGCGGCTGGAACAGCAGGCTAGAAGAACATTATATACATATTTTTTATCAAGCTCTACATCATAGGATCTGAAGGTGGGTTGCAATTCAGGGAGAACAATAACAATAATGTACTGATGAAGCACCCATAAAACCACCTGTAATTTTTTTTTAAAAAAATAAATTTTAAATAAATAAAAAATAACAGAAAAAAAGAAAGGTTTACACATGTGTACATGTTAGCAACACAAATCATCATACCAATCCACACAAGGCTCCTAATTGCTAAAATAGGCTATCCATATGGTAGAAAGCTTCCTCTCATTTTCTGGATAGGTTACATCCTGGTTCTCACTGACAAGCTATTTTACAATGCTCCCAGGGCGGAAGAAACAGCTGTCCATTAGACATCAATGGATAAATTAAAGAAGTTAATGAGGCAGGGACCGGGCACAATTGTGCCTACACCTTCCCTTCCAAAGAATACCAAAAGGAATGGGAGGGCAACCCAAACCAGCCCAGTATGGCCTGAACATGCTCAGTAGGCGCGAGTGATCATGCTCTTCTGAAGTTTACTATACAGCGGAAAGGAGCAGTCAAGCATACTAGGACTCAATTTCTTGACTTTAAGAAAGCCGACTTCTTAAAACTTAGGGAAGTGCTGGGTGAGATCCCATGGACGGTAATACTAAAAGGAAAAGGAGTTCATGATGACTGGGAGTTTGTTAAGAGGGAGATAGTAAAAGCACAACTTCAGGCAATACCAATGAGACAGAAACATGGAAGGTGCCTAAAGAAGCCCGGGTGGCTATCTAAAGAACTTTTAACTGAGTTAAGATTTAAAAAGGATGTGTACAAAAAATGGAAAAGGGGGGAAACCACCAAAGAGGAATTCAAACAAATAGCCAGCACGTGTAGTCACAAAGTCAGAAAAGCTAAAGCACAGAATGAACTCAGGCTTGCCAGAGAGGTTAAAAGCAACAAAAAAGGCTTTTATGGGTATGTTCGTAGCAAAAGGAAAAACAAATAAACAGCGGGGTCACTCAGAGGAGAAGATGGTGAAATGCAAACAGGGGACACAGAAAGGGGTGAACTCCTCATTGCCTTCTTTGCTTTAGTCTTCTCCGATAAAGAAAACAATGCCCGACCTGAAGCATTTGGAGCAAATGATTCAGCAGAGGAAACACAGGCCAGGATAACTAAGGAGATAGTACAAGAATACTTGCCTAGTTTAGATGTATTCAAGTCTCCAGGGCCAGATGAACTGTATCCAAGAGTATTAAAAGAACTGGCAGATGTGATCTCAGAACCACTGGCAGTCATCTTTGAGAATTCCTGGAGAACAGGCGAAGTCCCGGCAGACTGGAGGAGGGCAAATGTTGTCCCTATTTTCAAAAAGGGGAAAAGAGAGGACCCAAATAATTACCGTCCAGTCAGTCTGACATCAATACCAGGGAAGATTCTGGAGCAGACCATTAAGCAAACAGTCTGTGAGCACCTAGAAAGGAATGCTGTGATCACCAATAGTCAGCATGGATTTCTGAAAAATAAGTCATGTCAGACTAACCTGATCTCGTTTTTTGACAGAATTACAAGCCTGGTAGATGAAGGGAATGCAGTGGATGTAGCCTACCTTGATTTCAGCAAGGCATTTGACAAGGTGCCCCATGATATTCTTGTAAAGAAGCTGGTAAAATGCGGTCTTAACTATGCTACCACTCAGTGGATTTGTAACTGGCTGACTGACCGAACCCAAAGGGTGCTCATCAATGGTTCCTCTTCATCCTGGAGAAGAGTGACTAGTGGGGTGCCACAGGGTTCTGTCTTGGACCCGGTCTTATTCAACATCTTTATCAACGACTTGGATGATGGACTCAAGGGCATCCTGATCAAATTTGCAGATGACACCAAACTGGGAGGGGTGGCTAACACCCCAGAGGACAGGATCACACTTCAAAACGACCTTGACAGATTAGAGAACTGGGCCAAAACAAACAAGATGAATTTTAACAGGGAGAAATGTAAAGTATTGCACTTGGGCAAAAAAAATGAGAGGCACAAATACAAGATGGGTGACACATGGCTTGAGAGCAGTACATGTGAAAAGGATCTAGGAGTCTTGGTTGACCACAAACTTGACATGAGCCAACAGTGTGACGCGGCAGCTAAAAAAGCCAATGCAATTCTGGGCTGCATCAATAGGAGTATAGCATCTAGATCAAGGGAAGTAATAGTGCCACTGTATTCTGCTCTGGTCAGACCTCACCTGGAGTACTGTGTCCAGTTCTGGGCACCACAGTTAAAGAAGGACACTGACAAACTGGAATGTGTCCAGAGGAGGGCAACCAAAATGGTCAAAGGCCTGGAAACGATGCCTTATGAGGAACGGCTAAGGGAGCTGGGCATGTTTAGCCTGGAGAAGAGGAGGTTAAGGGGTGATATAGCCATGTTCAAATATATAAAAGGATGTCACATAGAGGAGGGAGAAAGGTTGTTTTCTGCTGCTCCAGTGAAGCGGACGCGGAGCAATGGATCCAAACTACAAGAAAGAAGATTCCACCTAAACATTAGGAAGAACTTCCTGACAGTAAGAGCTGTTCGACAGTGGAATTTGCTGCCAAGGAGTGTGGTGGAGTCTCCTTCTTTGGAGGTCTTTAAGCAGAGGCTTGACAACCATATGTCAGGAGTGCTCTGATGGTGTTTCCTGCTTGGGAGGGGGTTGGACTTGATGGCCCTTGTGGTCTCTTCCAACTCTATGATTCTATGATTCTATGATTCTATTCTATGATTCTAGTAGGAATGCTGACGGACTGGGGAATGGCATGGAATCTTGCAAAAGCACTTCACACAGCAATATTTTTGTTGGAGAGCTCCATTTGGTTTTATATAAAACATCAGTTGCTGTTGTTCCTCCTGCACTCCCCAAAGTGATAGAAGTGGCAAAAATCCACTAGATGGAAAACCAAAGGTTATTCTCCTTGTTCATCTTCCCTATTCTGATGGAACAAATATTGAATTCAGATTCTGTTTCTAGTAACTGTGTAGCAGTTCAGTGACAGCGGCAGCGGCATATAATGTGATTGACAACACAAACTGCTTTCTTAGGGAGTCTTCTGTAGCTCTGCACCTAATAGTGTTTAAGAAACGAGGCCAAATGTGGTCTTTTGCAGGAGGGGCAATATCTGACAGCACTTGATACAAGCTCTCCAGAGTCTGCATTGGTGTACACTGGCAGTCTGAACAGAATTTAAGATCAGCTTTTAATATTTAGTATTTCAAATGTCCTGGGCCTTTCATATGTTATAGAGTCCTGCAATTCCTATGTCTCACTGCAGTCTCTCTGCTCAGCAGTGAGTGACACTGGGAAGGTCTGTTAATTTGAAAATGGAAATATTTTAATTGCAGTCCTTTGCATGTATGTATTGGGTTCTGTGGGGAAATTAGGTATAGGGCTGCAGCTTCCCAGTAGCAAGAGAAGGGAATGGCTGTAGCTCAGTGGGGGGATCATATTATAGCCTCCATTATGCCACAGAGGAAAATTGGGGTTCCCATGAGAGCACTGCCCCCAATGCATATTTTGGGGCTGTGTGTTTGTGGGAGCCACATGATTTGTACGAGAGCATGCCCCCCAAAAGCAGGCAAATTTTGGGGCTGCACTCTCATGGAAGCCAGAATGGGACATTCCTGGATACAATCAGAAGCTGGGATGGCTTTTGTAATTCTGGGATACCCTGCTCAAATTGGGTTAGTTGACCATTATGTCATCTGCTTTTGCAGGTTCAACCCCTGACATTTCCTGGTGGGACTGGGAACATCCTATGCTTGAAATCCTGGAAAGCTACTGAGAGCCCATGCGGGTGATACTATATGGACCACTGGTCTGACACAATACTGTATAAAACAGTTCCCCATGTTCCTATGAATGGGAATAGGGAAGTAATTATATATTTGTATATAATTTGTATATATAATTGAGAATCGTGCAGATTTAGGGGCTTGGCTATTGTTTTTTAAAACAAGCAAACTGGCAAACCTTGCACCTCTGTCTGTAACTTTTCAAAATGGGCAGCCATCCACACTTCATGCCTTTGCAAAGTACTTTCTTTCCTTGCTATATTTCTAATAAAATATGCAGAGGTTTTTAGGCTCTCTGCTCAGTGAAAACTGTCAGTAGTGATGGTGCATTATTCTTGTGAATCCAAATGTGGCTATTATTACTATCTCCTATGAAGGTGCCTTATGCAGTCTGCTTAAAGAGGGGGAGCTGGAAGTCTGTGGAGATGTGTTTCCTAATACCACTGATTAGTTTTGACCATTTGATTAAAGGGACTAGAACTGGGTCTCCGCACCAAATCACAGATGTGTCCTTCAGTTGCGTGGGATTCAAATTGTAAGGAAAAACCACTGGGGTAAAGCTAATCATATTTAAAAGTGGGCTGCATGACCCAAAACATATAAAAGTTGCATTTGCAAAGAATGAAAGGAGTCATAATCACAGTCTGCTAGGGCTTAGAGAAAGAAATCTGGAGGAGAGTTTAAAAGAAGGATGAATCAATAATTAAATTATGGCCAACCATAATATATAATTTGAGAAAAATTATGCTTTCTGGCAGGTTTCCCAGAACATAGTTATAATGGACAAAATTGTGGCATCTAAAGTGTTTAAACCTTTTTTTTTAAAAAAAGAAATCCTGTTCTTAATATTTGGGATATGTTAACGAAGGTGAAAGCATTATTAGATTCCCCCACCTCCCCAAAGTCATTGCTTAGAATTAGAATCATTATTTGGTTTGCATTACTGATGTTACTTTAATTTATACATGGAATAGACAGTTAACAACATCACCCTATTTTTTTATACTTTTGCTCTGATAAGTGCACAGAGGTAGGTTTCTTCTGTCTACCTGAAATAGAATGTATTTGGGTTATGTTTTGTGCAAATTTGTGTGGTAACAAGAAGGGATTTTAACTAAATAGAGAGTGGACCATCAATCATACTGGCTACTCAGTCATTTTGAAATGCAGATGTCTCTCTGTGTATGTAAAACAGACCTCTTCTGCTAGGCTGGGATTTTTTTATGGCTGTTCAAATTTTGTATTTCTGATGTTACTTTTGTGGATGTTAGTTTGTATTTAATATTGCATTTTATTTCTGAAATATAAACTACTTTGAATCATTGGGGGAAATGGGTTTAGAAATATTTTAATAACTGAACAAAGAAATACCAATAACCTTTGTTGGGTGTTTAGTCAGTTACACATATCTTACATAACATGGTATAGCGTGTTCTCCAATAAATGAGAGCACGTGTTGCGGTGTGGGCCACCAGGCCAGGCCTCTTGTTGCCAGGCAGGTTAATAATTGTTGCCTGGCATCATGATTGGGTAACCGGGTTGCTGGGGCAAATTGTATGTTGCAAATTGGGTGGGTGGGACCATAGTCCTTAAATATTGGTGCACTCTGTTATGGGAATCCTTGTTATAGGACCGGGCAGGCAAGCTTTCAGGGAGCTGCTGGGGTGAGCGGCGTGGGTCCGACGCTTAGCTCAAATGACCCCCAGTTTGACTTTCTCTTCTACTGGCTACCGATCGGACCTCGGGATGTCAGTTCTGTCCCAGGCGGGGGGACAGATAGTCATAACCAATGTCTAAACAACCACTCACTGATTTTGTTTGACTTTCTCTTCTACTGGCTACCGATCGGACCTCGGGATGTCAGTTCTGTCCCAGGCGGGGGGACAGATAGTCATAACCAATGTCTAAACAACCACTCACTGATTTTGTATTTTAATAAAGTTGTGGCCAAAATAGTGCCCAAAAACCAAAACTAAAATTACGTGTTATGTGTGAAGTTATTTGAGGGGTGGCCTGGGGACCTACACATGCAAATAGTGGCCGAGAAAAGAACTTCGACTGAAATGTCTGCAATCAACCCTGAAAAGATATAAAAATCCAGAGCTACATTAAAGGTAAAGGTACCCCTGCCCGTACGGGCCAGTCTTGACAGACTCTGGGGTTGTGCGCCCATCTCACTTAAGAGGCCAGGGGCCAGCGTTGTCCGGAGACACTTCCGGGTCACGTGGCCAGCGTGACATCGCTGCTCTGGCGAGCCAGAGCCGCACACGGAAACGCCGTTTACCTTCCCGCTGGTAAGCGGTTCCTATTTATCTACTTGCACCCGGAGGTGCTTTCGAACTGCTAGGTTGGCAGGCGCTGGGACCGAGCAGCGGGAGCGCACCCCGCCGCAGGGATTCGAACCGCCGACCTTTCGATCGGCAAGTCCTAGGCGCTGAGGCTTTAACCCACAGCGCCACCTGCGTCCCTAGAGCTACATTAGGAGATACCTAATCAACATGGAAATATAAACAATTTGGTCTGAAACTAGTTTTATGCTTATTCTGCTTAATTATCAGTTAATCACCACCACCATAAAGTAACCCTGATTATCGTTATTTTGTATAGTGAAACAAATTTACGGTACTTCATCCCATTGCAGTTTCTGTTATTATGGTTCTATTAATATTTTGTGTTGGAAAAGTTAATAAAGCATTTCAAAAAATTATTTGGCTTTATCCAGAGATCCACATGGGTCTTGCTGCAGGGGCTACACCAGGTACAAACACAACTTGTTAAAATATTCCTTTGTAATTGCATGGATTGGCTTTCCACAGAAAACAATTGCAAACTTTTGTGGGTTAGAGAACCTCACAAACCCATTAGAGAATTTGCATTTAGCTTCAGGAATGGGGTGGATGTTTGCAAATAGATTTCTACCTGTGTATTTTATTTTATTTTAATGCTCAAATTAAAATAATTCTAATCAACTGCAATAGTTTTTTTGTTATTATTTTGCTAAGCAGTATGAAGTTTGTTCTTCGAGTATTTGTATACAAATTGAATTTCTTACGTGTTAAATTGATCCAATAAGCTATCTAGTTTAATTATTAAATCTGGTTCAATATTTAATTTGGTTTAATAAAAGTGGTCCTACAAAATGTGTGGATTTAATTGATTGGCATTAGTAAGATATAATTTAGACTAGATTAAATATTTAATATAGAACACTTCTTTAAATTATTCAGCATTCAGATGAGATAACATGGATATTTTTTGTCTCAAAAGCTATATTTCAATTATAAATCCCCCCTCCCCAGATATATAAAATAGAATCCTTGATTCATTTGTGGAAGGAACAACCTTTCTTTGTTTAATGGAATCTTCCATGAGTGAACCTATCAAAAAGCAACAAAAACCAGCAGGGTGCTAATATACCGTGCACATAAAGAGACAATTAGGAGATACAGAATATAATACTACTGCTCAAAATGAATGAAAACACTACTTAAATTTCCTAGTTGGGATATGCAGCTAAATGTGCCATAAGTTTCATCCTAATGACTATTCAGAATTCTGAAGGAAATTCAAAATAATGAAGTAGACTGCCTGACAATTTAATACTGTGGCACAGAAGGAAGTTATGAGTGTTCCAGCTGACTCACAGAATTGTGAAATTGCGGTGCTGGAGAGAAACAATTTATGGGAACACCTGCCATGTGCTCCAGTTTCACTGTAGGAGATTCCATCTTCCTTCAGGTACACCACCATCAAAATCCCATTTGCAGCATGCAGAGACTGTGGGAGAGCCCACCGGCAGCTAGGATTTTCTGGAGTATGGTGAAATTGCTATTTGGATACATGATGGTGCATGGATTTTTAATTATTATTGTTTTTATTATCATAGAAATGATATCCACGTGGGGCATTCATCTTGTGCGAATTGGCTCTTGATTTATTTCAGATCTGCTCAATTTGTAATCCACCAAGCCAAATGAAAGGAATGAACCATGTAAGCCTGCTCAGAAAAGGAATGATAAATCTTCTGTGATGGTGCCTACCTCTTTTGTTCTGTTCCTAAATGTTCTGATACCACTTCCTCCTTATTGTTTTATATATATCTACTTTTGTTTTCAATCATTTTAGAGCTGCTACCTGCACTGCACAATACACAGCCTGAACATTGACTTCATTTTGTCCTTTGCAATTTCACCTTTTTTTTTGCTGAATTTCTGATGGTATCAAATCATAAATCTGCAGCTCAGAACTGAGCCTCTTAGTGGTCTCAGGCAAGGCAATGCAAAAGAGCTGAGATGTAGGTTGGGATCAAACAGATACAGGGGGAGGCAGACTATATTTTGAAAAAAGAAAAGAAAAGAATGAATTCCTATGCCCCACAAATAACCCAGAGATGCATTTAAATAAAAGCACACATTCTATTCATGTAAAAAAATCGCTGATTCCAGGACTGTCTGTGGGCTGGATTTAGAAGGCAATTGGGCTGGATCCGGCCCCCGGACCTTAGTTTGCCTACCCATGAAATAGAAATAGGGGAAGTCGAATTGTGAAACAGCTACAGTGTTTAGCAGAAGTCACTGGGGGGGAGTGTCACACACTTCCTTTTGTGAAGTTTGCCACTGGGATAAACAGGCACATCATTGCGGAGACCCAGGCAAGTGTGTGTGTGTGTGAGAGAGAACACACACTTTTGATTCTGATAATCACAAAATGAAGCCATAAGGATGAAACACCTGAGAACAAATCCACCCTCCATATTCTGTAGAGTGCTCTTACATTGGCCGATGGTGCATGAAACAGCACCCAAATTTCTGACGGGTTTAGAAAGAACAGAACTCCCGGGAAGAAGACAAATATCCTACTAGCTTGAGATGTAACTCAAACTAATATGTTGGGCTTGCATTAGCAGTGCACTGGAACCATTGTTACGGGAATGATGATTTAGCAATCAAATTAACTTCACAAATCTTTACATAAAGCTGAAACAAGTCCGCGTTACAGCAGTGTTAATAACCCATTACTTTAACTTTTCTTTTTTCTCCCTCTTTCCCTCTCTAATGGATGAATTCAATTTATGACAATAGAAGCTTTTAACTGTCCGGTTTTGTTTGCTTTAAATCTATATAAACTTGAAATAAGTCCCCTTGACAAATGAGGTTACGAGGAACTAAATGGAAAATCTTATTTGCCACCACAGCGGTGACATGAAGAATTGCAGCCTTTAGCTCAGGGCTACTAAGCTCTTAATAACAAAAGAGAAGTACTTTATCTTCACCCATAGGCACGATTACAACAGGGAGGAAATAGATGCCAGGGCTTGCAGAAAAATATATATATATTCATGACACTGTGAAAAATATTGATTTTTAAAAGCATAAGATGAAATGTCTTATAAAATGTTCAGTTCAATCAAACTATTACATTCTAAAAGAAATCCAGGGAATAGTAAAATATTCTTCAAAAATCTTATTTAAAACAATGGGGAAAGGGAGGGCAATTTCAGAACTGCGGGGAGGGGTAAGACATCTGAAAACATCTTCATAATTGGTTATAATTCTTTGAACTGATTTTACACTTTGAAACTGTCAGCTGCAAATCTTGCGTTGGGCATTTGAATTATCTTATGCAATAAATGCTCAATGTCTCTGTATATCTGCTTGCCTGCCTTCTCTTGAGCTGCTTCACCAGGTGACAGAAAGGTAAAGGTGTTGATAAAAAGCTAGAAGAAGAAGACAGTAGTAGGTTTGACTTAGAAAACAATGTGACCGGCAAACTTCTCAGTGCCCCATCATTCTAGGAACTGCATAGTGAAAGGCAACAGTCTTCAATGCATCATGAGTCGATACACCAATCCCCTCTTTCTCTCACAGCCTTTGGCATCATTCTATTCCACAGCACTCTACAGCTGGGAAGATTCTGGGGAAATATAACATCAAGCATTATGAACATCGAGAAACTGAACAATACAATGATGCTTGTAATCTCATATTTATTCATTGAAATATTTATAAAGCATTGCATCACAGAAATATATCACAGCGGTTTACAATATGAAAACATTAAACCATGCAGCCAAACAATAAATAAATTGATGGTTGTGCTGGTAAATCAAATTATAGTCGGGTGGTTGTTTAGAGTGTGTAGCTGACCTTCAATGCTGTGGAATCAAAAGATGTGCAGACTGATAGGTGCACTCTGGGAGTACATCCCACAGCCCAGCATGTGCATAACTTGCAGGAGAGGCCACGGGTAAACTCTCACTGGGAATCCTTAAACAGAGAGGGTTTACTTATCACTAATACTATCAAACAAGTGGAAATGAAACACATTGTAGCAGTGTGAAGTGTTCCTGTTCAGAGCTCAGCCAGATGCCCTTACATCTTCTATCCTGCTTGGGCAGATGGGACTTGGAGTCCAACAACATCTTGGGGACCAGAGGTTCCTCACCCTTGGCATACAGGATTTTTGAATAGTATATGGACATCCTTCTCGAAATTGAAGACCAGAGCATACAGTACATTTCCCAGCCATCATCATCATTTCTACAAGTGGTTTTGAGGTCCACACAAAAGTACTATATGAAGGCAAAAAGTACATGAAACTTTTCTATAAATTATGTACTTGTCTACAAAAGAGGCCAGTAAGTACTTGCATTCAATCTGTTAACGGGAGGTGTAAATTAGTCATTCCTCAACAGAAGCACAGACTTGGTAGAAGGCAATCTTTATGAAAACTATATTCTGTTTTCAAAACACGATCAGGGCATCCTGCTATAAGCTCTGATGCTAAAACCTACTAAAATATGACTTACGCATCTTCATAATGGCCATGCCTTATGCCTCCCCCCATGCTTCTGTATTTCCTCTCCTCCAAGATGTCTGCAAAACAGGTGTTTTATTGTAGCTTAATTCCCCTTACATCACTTGAGCTCGATTCATGTAATTTGCTTTAATTCATTAAATTTATTTAATTATTCTTCACAAAAATGAAAGTCAAATGAAGTTGGCCAAAGGACTTTTTATATTAAAAATAATGGCTTTCTTATCCAGCCAAAGTAATGTTACCTTCAGCTGAAGATATTTTACAAATTGACAACAAGCTAAAATTAGAAGCTGGTAGAATGGAAACCAAAAGCTTAGGCAAATCACTGGTAATTATTACATTTGAAGGGGTTGGCTATCAGGCTTATTACATAGCTAGCAGTCTTAGTAAACAGCTTTTTTATTATTACATTACATTTTGTTTCATTTTTCATTGCATTTGTTGTAGTATAGCTGTCCCTTTTGTACTTACTGTATTTGTTCTATATTGTGATCACCAACTGATTACAAATTACAAAAGTTGTATGGCTGCTTATAAATGCAGATTCAATGTTTTCGCAATACTTCAATTAATTGTGTTCTTTGCTAAAATGATAGTGAATACAGGCAAATCCCACCTATTTACATGCATTCGACGTGTGTGACTGTGCATATGCGCATTGCGCCGAACCTGGAAGTGAACCCCCAAACATCACAAAATGGGGCTGAATTGTGTTGCGAGAGTGTGCGGATGTGTGCAGAACATGGTGTTTGCAGGCTTTGTCAAGGGTGTTTCAAATACACATGATTTCACTGACCCATGCAGTGCCTCGGAACATAACCCCCACATAAATGGGGGGTTGCCTGTGAAAAATGTTGAATGAAAAAAGTCTAACGACAACAGATTAACAAGATCAAATATAACCCGACATAATAATGAAATAACAATAATTGAACAAATAAATGCAAACAGTAACAATTAGTTATTAAGGGCTGTCTCAGCTTCCTTGTTGATGGCTGGCTAGGGGTAGAAGGTGAAGATTCTGCTTACGTTGCTCTTCGCCAGTCTCTGCTGGTGGAGAGGAACACTGCTGGTGGGCAGGACTTGCTGTGGCAGAGGACCAGCTTTGGCCTAGTATGCAGTAAGCCTTGAAGTGGAGCTTTTGGGAGTGGGGAGTTCTGTGAGGTAGATAATGCTGAGGGACATGGGCTGGTTCAAGGTCACCCAGTGTACTTCATGGCTGAGAGGGGATTTGAACTCTGGTTTCCATAGTCCTAGTCCAAAGCTCTAACTGCTGCACCAAACTGGCTTTTAACCACTTGATAAACAATATTTAGCACTTTGTAAGAATGAGGGACAGTAACTGGACAATAAAAATAAATAAATGATAGGATACATATTTAAACACGTCACATAGGATGAACAGGACGAAGCGGTAAATAGTTCCCAAAGGTCAACTGAAACAACTTCCAAAATAAAAATAAAAATATTCATGTGCCGTTGGAAAGACAGATGGGGTGATGGCATTTGGCTTTCTTTCTAAGGAGTGTCTGCAGCAGAAAAGGCCCTGATCCTGGTTGGGGATTCATTAAAGGTAGATCACATCTTGCTCACTGCGGGAAGCCCACCAAAAAGCCTACACAGTCTCCATTGACCCCACATATTTCTTCATCACCCATGAAGACAGTCAGAGATCTGTGTGAGCTTCACTATTTTACACTGGTGTATTGTGGGCACTGGAAGCACAAAAGGCAGAATATTATAGAAATAAAACTTTGCTAAACCAGAGAAGCGTACCTAAGTACTTTGCCGTAGATTTTCTATTACGCCGAAAGTATTCTGTAAGTAGAACAAGATGCCTAGGACTGTTGTGAGAAAACTTTTCCTCCTGAAATGATTTTAAAGAACTAATTTGACAGACATCTGTCATGGAAGGTTTAAATATAGGGTGCTCTGCCTCAGGGCAGGAGGTTGACATAGGTGATCTACAGACCTCTTCCACTTTTGAGATTCTATGACTCCATACCCACATTGCAGGGGGTGGGGAATAAGAATGTCAGCATGATGAATATTCATGCATATTCTGAATACTTTTAACATTTTCACAGCTGGCCCCTGACTGAGCAATCACAGCAGCAGTCAGAGGGTAATACATGTGAAATGCAAGCTATTTACAGCCTGTATTTTTTAAATCAAATTGCTAAATGAATGCTGATAGCTACGAATCAAATGCTGCAGTGCTCGGAAGTAATGCATAAGCAAGGACTGAATGAGGACTAAAAGATGCAATCCAGTGTCAATCTGTACATTTAAATGAGTATTCTGCAGTCTATCACATTTCTCACACGCACACAAACACGCGCACACACTCTCTGCTTCTGAGCGAGTAGTGCCTATGCGTCAAATGTGAATTAAAGCAATCATTTCCCTATGTGACAGAACAATTGCTTTTAGTCATATATTAATCAAAGCTAATTAGCATTGTTTTATGGAAAATAAGAAAGTAATTTGTGACAAGGCCCCTAAGTAATGGCTGTATGGGAAGCAGAGGCAGGGAGGGCTTCCATCATTCAGCCAACACAAAATTCTTCATTTTAAATCATTTATACTAACTATAAAAGCTGATGAGGAAATAATAATAAGTGGTCCCAAATTCCAAATGGTAGATTTAATGATGTATCATGATAGTTGTTTGGTTGAAAATGTTTGCTTCCAAGACTGAAAGCTAAGCAGTCTTTATATAACCTGCACTGAGCATGTTAGTTAGCAAATCACATATGAAGGATAAATTTAAATCAAAGGTACAAGATGCCACTGCTTAAACCTTAATGAACAGTGTGAACTAGTGGGATTATCAGTAAATATATATAGTAAATAAAAATGTAACATTTCATATACAGTAAATAGAAATGTAACATTTCAGAACAGAAGTATCAAATTTGCAGTTTTGTTATATTGTGCAGCATTTTCCCTAAAGAAGGCTACTTTGTAGTTCAAAACAAACAAACAAACAAACAAACAAAAACTTGTGACAACTAAATCTATATATTTACACAGAGGGTTAATGCTATTCTGAACATGAGACACTGAATCTGTAAGTATGGAATTTTAAACTTACTTTGCAATGTGTGGTCTGTTCCTTGCAAAATTGTTGGAAACCAGGGAACTTTGTAAAAGGGATAAGAAGGTCTAACAAGCTATATTCCTAATGCCATACTGTTCCTCAACTTTTATGAGTAAAATACTCTGCAACTAGGGCTCTCTGTGTGCCAACCCACCATTTTGAATCCAGAGACCCAACTGATTCTCCTGTTGTTTGCCCATACACATAGGTCCACGGGGATTCATATATTTAATTTCCCACAGAGAAACTGAAGCTTGCAGATGACTGTGCATTTTTTTAGCCTATTAATACAGTACATATAAGAAAACTGTAGTCTAAGTTTGAGTAGAGAGGGAAATTGCAGGTGAACCCCCATTGGCATGTGAAACTCTTTTACTCATTGAAATCAATGGAGCAATCCCTGCTTAAACGAAGTGCAATGTAAATTACATACAGGTGGTGACTTGTCCAATTGATGTGTGATCGCTGACACGGGGGTACTTTTGGACCAGGACAAAGGCGGAACGGGGGTGTAATGGGGTGGAACAGGGGTGTGACAGGGCAGAAAGGGGGCAGGGTGGGGCGGAACATGGCATAATGGGGTGGGCCATGCTTATACACACTCCACCGATGTGTGCGGGGGCCAGGAAAGTAACCTTCACACAAAATGGTCACTGCCTGTAGATGGAAGGCTCCGCATACGCACAGAGGAGTGCCTGAACTGGGAAGACAGAGCTTATCATACCCTTTTAACATGCTGTGGTCAAAGAGAGGTGTTTGAATTTTGCGTGATGGTGGAGAAAATAACATAGCAATCCTATGTGGAGTCAGGGAGGAATGGAGCAGCAGATCTACCCTGACAGGGCAGAAGGAGGATATTTTTCTTACTTTTCCACTATACCAGTGCCCTGCCCCAAAACCTCCCATGTGATGCTGCCAAAAGAACAAGTGGCAGTAGATTTCTACCACCCCTTGACCACATCTGGGGCCCCTACTGCGGCAGAGCCACCATGCCAAGAATACGCACATTTGCCATTAGAGGCCTGTGGAGAGGCAGCAGTGGACCATCCCAATTACCTCCAGCCATCATTGGGGCAGATGAGGATTAGTAATAGTGGAGAGAGAGATAACTTCTTTGCATCTTTGCAAATCATTTAAGACTCCTAGAAAATATTTGCTGAAACGCTTGAGCAGTTTCTAAAAGCAATGCAGATTGATCCTATATTTAAATAACGAAGGAATATTTTTTATTCCTCTTTAATACATAAGCCCAAAGGATCTGAAGTGGTAACAAAAGAAGACCCTAATAAATATATATTTGAATTTTAGACAAGAAAATGAGATTTCCCTATTCTGCCTCCCCACTGACACCATGGTAAAATAAAGATTGTTGAAGCAGTAAATAGAACAATGTGAGAGTAAGATTGAAGTAAAAAATAGTCATTTCTGTCTTGAATAAGAAGCAAAAAACCCCAAAAACCCTCATAACATTTTCTTTCAAACCAATATAGCTATTATGAATAAGGGCAAAAGTTCGTAGGAAGGAAAAAAAGAGTAGGTAAAGCTGCAGAAAAATGACAGAGTCTCCAATGATGTCTGGTACTTTTACCCAATTAACTCAAATGATGGCCAAGTTTAAAGCCTTTTCACAATGAGACTGTGATAGAGAAAGAGGTTTTCTCATGCTGTGCCCATGTCTGCGAAATGAGGCTGCATGGCAAGGCAGGCCTGTTGTGCTCTTCTTCTTCTTTTTATAGATTGAGCAGCTGTTCAAAATGGGAATATTCATATCAATTCAATTCTGGGTAAACGGCAGACGATATCCCTCAGGAGCAAATAAGTAAGTAAGTAAGTAAGTAAGTAAACAGACAAATCTCTCTCTGTGTGTATATGTGCACTGTGTGAGCATGCAAACTATCACTGATAATTTTTGAGATACAACTCATGAGAATGATGGACTGCTGTTCTACCTCCATATATTTATTCCAATGGGCACAAAATAAAATGGAAGGGAAATACAAACAGGACGGAATGTACATTTTGCATATGAAGAGTTAGCAAACACAGTTTTTAGTTTGCAGTCCTAATCTCAGCTCAGTGATTTCTTGCAGTCATAGACCGGCATGCAAATGAAACCACGTGGAAACATCAAATCAGCAGTGAGGCCGAGATTTGTTGTCTGGGCATCCCAGGACCTCCATACACACTACCCAGGCTTGTGCCCCAAAGATGTCACTTCATTGCTGCTACTGCAGCAAAAACAATGTGGGAGACAGCAGGCACAGTGACTCTCCAGGGTTTGACTTCACTCCTGTAGGCTCACTCCATTGTCTTTTGAGACAGATGGATGCCAACAACTGGGGACAGCTATTCCTTTAGACTGACTCAATGGGAGAGATGGGAAGCAGGACTCATTCCGTCATCTTTGCTGAAGGGCCACCTCCTACCCCAGGACAGTGCCAGCTTGTCACTTTAAGAATTGATGCCTGTGTTTGGTAAACCTTCAGAATGGGACTTTCTTAACTGATTGTGTGTAAGTCGCTCTGTTGGCTGAACAGTAGAGTACAAATGCTCTAAATAAAATAAATAACAGCATTTATTTATTAATTACATCAGTATTGTGCCTATCTTCCCAAAGGGGCCCAAGGTGTCAAACAACATGGGGTAAAGCAATAAAAACATCTTTAAAACAATTCTTTTTCAGAATGAGATTGGCAAAGATCTCAACTTTTAAAAGGCTTGTTGAAAGAGGACAATCTTCAGTAGGTATTGAAAAGGCTACAGACATGGAGCCTGTCTAATATTCAAGGGGAGGGCATAACAAAGGAAGGCACCACAGCACTAAATATCTGATTCCTATATTGTGCAGAATGGATCTCTTGATAAGATTGTATCGGCAAGAGGTCATTACCTGTGCTGCGTAGTGGTAAGCCACCAGTTCCTGGGTAATTGTTTGGACAAACAAAGAAAAAAAACAAAACAGCTGCTTCCATGTACCTATGAGGGAAGCTGTCTCACCCTATGGTGTCTCTGAGGTTGTTAAGTAAAGTTATATTCATGTTTGAAGTAAGTTCCTGATATTTACAAGCAACCATATTACCTATTTCTTAGAAACAAAATTATCTACCCATCTCTGCCCTTGCACTTAAGATTGCAACTTCTGTTTGAAGTATGTGGCAATATCTGCTGCAGACATGAATAGCTAACAAAGTCCTTGTGATCCTATTCTATCGTCTTGCCCTTTTGCTGCTGATCCCAATCTGTTTGGAATTGGCTGATGAACTAGCCAGGGTGAGTTGATGCAAGCTGAACGGGTTCTGAGAGAAAGTCAAAGAAAATATGACTTACTTCTAAAGGAAGGCCTGATATTCTTGTAACTGTGTATCTGGTCTGCGGGCGGAATTTTAAAAAGAGTGTATTGTCATATTAGCCAGAAGGATTTGACTTCAAAATAAACAAACCAAATTGTAGGGTGATGAATAGCAAAGGGCATAACCTTTCTGTTTCATCTTTTTTATTACTCTGCCCCAAACCAGCCCCTGGAATAATGCCAATTTCTGAAGAATCACTTTCCCGCTCATCTGTTCTGCCTTAACCTACAATGAGTTGCATTTGAGAGCATGAAAAATAATATTCATGCACAGGGGGGGAAACCCCCAGCAACCTTCAGTGGGTAAAACAACAACAACAGATTTCTTCAAGCTTGCTCTAGAAACGTGAAATCTTGAGGTACTTGTGCTCATGAATAATAATTCATTATGAATTAAAAGCACTGCTAGTATATTTCTTTGGAATTACTATGGCATGAACAATCAGTTTACAGCCTTCTAGCCCTCAAGGTTGCAAAGAAAAGTTTGAAATGTGAGAGCAAAAAATATGCCCAACTCCTAAACTGAGGCTGGAAGTTGGCTAGAGATATTCAGTATTGGGCAGCAAATGAATCAAGTAAATAAAAGCATCATAATAACAGCCCTCTGCTCCCTTTACTTGTTATCTGGGTAAGTATAATCAGGATGAAGGTACCCCCATGTCTGATTTTTAATCAACTGTGCACCACTGGAGGCAAGGTGCTGGGGTAGCTGCATCTTTGTTCTGGTTCAAAAGGCACTTCAACAATTTTTAAAAATCTCCTTTCTTTGGCACAACTCCACAGAACCAACAGCAACATATTCCTACTTGATTAGCATTGTAGAAAGAGACCTTTAAAGAAAATAAGATCTGACATAATAGCCTTTTGGCTGTTAGAAGACACTGCCAGGGGAGGTGAACTATGCCTGCATTGTCTGTGAGGCAAAGGCAATTTCTCTCTGAATTAGTTGCTGAATTTTTTTACTTAAGGCGGAAGAGCTAAAAGGCCTTATGTTAATCTTAACCTCTTACTTCATTGTGTCATGTGTTGAATCCTGTTAGTAATTTTTCCTTGTTGTTTAGTTTACCTTTTCCCCAGCCCTCCCTAAAAAGATTGCTAGGTGCTGATATCTCTAGGATGGAGCTTTAGGGCTTTCCAAGCTGAAAGAAATAAGAAGCAGATTTTATGTGCACATGTGCCACTGTCCTGCTTTAAAAAAATAATGATGATTGTAGTGGTGATAGCGATGGTGATAGCGATGGTGATAGCTATGCACTATAAAGTAATGCATTGGTTATGAAAAACATTCCCAGAGAGGTTCTCCTGGCTAACCCTTTTCAGTAGGGGCAGCCCATCCCGTTTCACTGCCTGAGGTAAACAGGAAGCTGATCCCCTGTGCATGTACTGCATGTTCCACCCACCCGCATTGTCAACCCCGCCAAAGCCTCACTGACTGGGCTTGCAGAGCTGTGGCTTCCGGGTTCCAGCAAAATCCCTGTGAGATCACACAAAGACCACCAGAGGCCTCATGCAACCTTCCAGCAGCTATGGGCCTATTCACCAGTGCAGTGCTCAAAGCCACTCAGTATAAGCTGATGCTTGTTTACTCAGAAGGAAGTCCCACCAGTTTTCCATGTGAGTGAAGCATTAGGCAAACAGTCTATTTGTCAGGAAAGTGAATGGTCATTATAGCTGGAAAAGTTCATTAAGTGGCCAAAGACAATGGGAAAAGGATGGGGAAAGGATGATGGACAGGTAAAGAACAACAAGTGGGACACAGGATCATTTGTGGCCACAGCTGAGCTGGATTATAGAGACCCTTAGTTTGATCAGATGGAAATCTTCTTTACTTATGCTACTCAACCAATGAGTAGGGTTGAAGGTCTGTTGTTCAGTACTTAATGCTGTGTGATGTCTATAATACTTCTGTATTAAACCATCTTTCCCCAACCAGGTAATATGCAGGTGTTTTAGACTACAGTACCAGTCAGTTGTAGTCCGAAACTTATGGAGGATGTTGGGAAGGCTGTATTAAAACAGCTATTTTCTTCCTCCAGATAATTTGCATTTTGCTTGAATTTCTAGCAGTTTTTAAATGCCATTAACTTCAGAACAATAGCTATGTCCAAAACAAATGCAAGCATTTACCATTTGTCATGCACACTCCCACCCCCATAGCTATGGTGACAAATGTTGTGTATCCATTAACCTTTTAGCAAAGAGCACAAGGTAAGGTAGTTAATATTTGGCAGGTTTACAGGGTCTATTGACTTCTAATGAAAAATTCAGCAGTACAACCTCTTTTCCTTATACCTGTCTATTTCACTGCATTAGCCACAGGTTCAGCTATTACAGTGACAGTGTTAAAAAGAAGCACACAAAGTATCTGGCATTCTGTTTGCGTTTTCTAACAGAAACACCATTAAGATTTATTTACTACACGAGTTTTAAAAAGCTCACTCCGTAGCCTCTCACTTAGGGATGAACTTTGGACCATGTTGCTAGCAGAACGTGCTGCACACACGGCAGATGTTCTCCCATAAGTGGCTTTAAGTACAAATACTAATGCCTGTATGATTAAAGGGTGTCACCTTAATTTTAACTTACAGCATTTGCTGAGAACAAGAAAATAGGTGAGAATGCCCTTCTCTCACTTAGTGGAAGGCACCCGGGGAAATCCCAAAAATAGTTTTAGAGTAAAAGTGATGGTGGTATCACACACGGTTCATGTTTAGAAGGACAAGGATGTCATTTTGAAACTACTGTGGGTAGGTCTTACAGATAAGGAAGGTGGAATCATCTCAACCTTTGTACAATGCAATCCATCTTTGAGCATCTTCTCTGGGGGTTAATTAATGAATGAG
Organism: Podarcis cretensis; assembly: GCF_951804945.1. Lineage (NCBI taxonomy): Eukaryota > Metazoa > Chordata > Lepidosauria > Squamata > Lacertidae > Podarcis > Podarcis cretensis. The sequence continues at coordinate 81,009,838 of NC_137172.1, read as the reverse complement.
CATGGCACAGCAATGATCATTAGTATAAAGTTTTCTGCCCATCATTCCCGCCCCTGTGCTTCTTTACTTTGTTTTTGTCATAAATCTCAGAGGGAAATTTGACCATCATCTGCTACAAATAAAATTTAGGCATGTAAAATGGAAGAACTGAAACAAGCAATCAATGGAATGTGATTTCAATAGTAACTTTCTGTGAAGTTCACCTTGATGAGGTGAATCTATTTCTCTCTCACACAGATTGAAGTATAGTCAGGATAAAAGATGTTAGATGTGGACCACCCCTTTGGGTTTTGACCAAATCTGAGCAAATTTTGGAAAGCTTGCTAATATTTTGACAGCTGCTTAAAGCCCCCAAATGATGGATTCGTTTAAACTTTCTCAGGGTGATTTAGGAGTAGTTTCAACATTTACACTTTTTAATGGTCTTCTTAATGCAGGAGCTCATAATCTAAAGTGAGTGATGATGAATATGCCAGAAGATGAAAGAGACAAATGACCATTAAGGTTGGTGAATAATAGATATTAACTTACCCTTCTGGTGTAACTCTGGCACATCTGTGGTTTTTTAACTGCACATTTAATTATACCAAATATCAGATTTCAAAATCTCTTTTGCTCATTCAGTGTATATGCAGATCCTGAATAAAGTGACCATTATACTCAAGCATCTTTTAAATGTGTTTTCCCCACCCAATACACACACACACACACACACACACACACACACACACACACACACACCCTAATTGCATTCCTGGGAGTTGAATATATATGCAAAAGAAAAGGCACACATATTTAAGCATGTACCTAAGTAAACCAAGACTAAGCAAGATAGGAATGCCATATGTCCGGAATTTCCTGGACATAAACAGAATACTGCTGTTTCTAGCAATGTCCGGGTGAAAATATGCCAAATGTCCAGGTAAAAGCTGAACAACTTTGAGCAAAACTATAAAAAGCTGTTTGAAACTGTTTGAATCAAAGACCTTTTTAAAAATGGGGACCATTGAACATTGTGAATTTTCTCAGTGAACAGCATAAATCTGCATTACGTCTTTGTGGATGTGTTCAGAATACCTATAAATTTCTCAGAAGTATATTAAGTTGAAAGAAAAATAAGGAAATGTTCTGAAAACTTAATCTGCTAGCAACAAAACCTATAATTTTAATATCTGAATCCACACAATCTATCAACTTGTATATATACCTCTGAAAATATATACACCCTGATTTAGGTAGAGAATGCATGCACAGAGATTCCTAGCGTTATGGTGAATGGCATGTGTAAATGCATGATGTGTACATGGTTATCCATTCATATACAGGACTCGTTTATGAGCATAGTTTCTATAAACAAAAAATCCTGCCAGTCACAATTTAGAAGGGCTCCAAATTGTCTCCCTTCTGTGCCAAAGTAGTGGGGTTTAAGCTTTCTTTAAAGTTTACGAAAGAGACCTACCCTGTTGTGGTGGACAGAATGCCAGAAACCCAAATTTAGATCCCTACTCAGCAATGAAGCTTACTGGGTGACTTAGGGCCAGTCATCTTCTCTCAGCCCAACCTATCTCACAGGGTGTTGTAAGGATAACATGTGGGGGGGGGACCATGTATACCACTTTGAACTGCTTGAAAGAGATACAGGATAGGTCCATTTCTGTGGCCGTGCCTAGGTTATGAAATCCTTGACATCTGGAAGTTCCCTCTCTCCCACAATCTAAGGTATTTCTATTCCAGTAGGTGTGTTGAGGGGTTGAGGGGTTTTGTGGTCAGACCCCTTGCTTTTAGGCAGTTTTACCTGCTGTATCTGTTTTTATTGTCACTGCCTGTAAAATGGAAAGGTGAGAGTGAGATTGTCTCAACTAACTAAATAAATAATATGTGCAACTCTCATAGCTGGTGCATGGATCGAGGCTGTTGTGCAAATTTGTAATTCAATTATGATCTTGAATGTAATTTTAATGGGTAAGCTTCATTCCTCTGCTCCTACCAGTATTGCAACCAAAATGTTTCAATTTTTTTTTTAATGAAAAAATTCTTAGGACATGCTGAAAGATTGGGGGGATCATACTCCCTCTGAATGAGCAGGTGCACAGCTTGGGGTTCCTACTGGATCCATTACTGTCACTGGAGGAGGGACTACCAGCTTTGGTGGAACCCCCCACTTAGATGGGGACAACCTGACTCCAGTCATCCTTGCAAGAACATATTACTGATCAGTGTCAATATTTTGTATTGTGTAAGTTCTTTAGAGAAGTTTTTGTGGGAAGTGGAAATAAATATATAAGTAACAGGGGATTATTTCCCCTCACTGAGATAGGCATTTGAATAAAAGCCAAGTGAGCAAACTTTAACGTGTGAGGGATCCTGGTAACTTTCCCCTAGATCTAAAGCAGCCCTTTGTCCACCTTCTTTGTGTACTTTGTGGAATGACCACAAACTGAGCTTTGAAGGGACTTATGAAAAGGGTTATCAAATTTTCATTCTCCCTTTGTGTAAATCAGTTAAAAGCTTGGTTTAGCTTGTTGTGCGTCAGGAGAGACAGAAATGAGGAGGTCCTGGGAAGGTACCTTCTATCATTTGTGGTGGGAATGTAAGAAAGTGAAATGCTTCTGGGAAATGATTTATAACGAGATGAAAAAGATGTTGAAATACACATTTGTAAAAAAAAAAACCCAGAAGCATTTCTACTTGGTATTGTAGGTACTGATATTAATAGACAAGATAAAAAATTGTTTTTATATGCGACAACTGCAGCAAGAGTATTATTGGCACAGAAATGGAAGCAAGAAGAATTACCAATGAAAGAGGAATGGCAGATGAAATTAATGGACTATGCAGAATTGGACAAGATGACAGGAAGAATTCGAAACCAGCAGGACCAGAAATTCTTGAAAGATTGGAGTAAAGATGCGAGTTATTTGAAAGACAATTGTACTCAACTTACTACACTTGTAGGACTACAAGATGCTTTGTAAGGAGAACTATATGAAATATTACAGAAAAGACATGAGAAGGGATTATAAATTATTGACTATTAAAAGTAATAGGGCAATAAATATAAGATTAAAAGAGGAAGTTTGAAAATCATTAGACATGGTTGAAAATCATTAGACATGGTCTTAGCCTAAAATAGCCAAATTATGTATAAGATGAGATGAGATGATATGTTCTGTTTGGAATGTATATATATAAACCAATAAAAATGTATATATATAATAGAAATGAGGAGGTCCTATTACTTAACTTGATTTCCTTCCGAGCACATACAAATCTTATCGGTCACTTTGCCGGTTTTAGCTTCGTAACAGTGCATGAAGCTCAGCTTGTACAGCTACAATAAGAAATAGAAAATGACATTTTATGGCATATAAGGTATCAAACTTTTTTTTGAATAATACATTAAGTAACTTAGCCAGCCAATTAAGGTTTCCTAATAAATGCTGATGATAACTAACTTCAGAAGTCTTAAGTATTATGCATTTCTCACCTTGCAGAAGCAATGGCAGGGTTCCTGAAGAAAATAATATTTTTGTTCATAGGGCAACTGAGAAAATTAGTTGGCCTCAATTTCAATTGGCTAATGGCCAGCTTAACTGAGATCAAAGCACAGCAGTTTGGCAATTCAGGATGATACACCTTGTTAATGTGTTCAAGCATACTATTTTTTTCTGTTTAAGAACCATGTAATTGATAGGCATCAACCCGCAGCGTTTCAATTATCTATCTCGGTTAACACATATTTTGCTTCCTACTATACACATATGGGTTCTTCTATCCTAGATATCATTTTTCATAGTGAAGCCATCCCCTACGGTACAGTTTCCATTAAGAAACCAGATTACAAGGAAATACATACATAATGATCGACTTCTGTCACAAGCGTGGTAGCCAGAGTGGTGCCCTCTAGATCTTGTTGGACTACAGTTAGTATCAGCCCCAGGATTATGGGAGTTGCAGTCCAGAAACACCATAGCAACTACCACTGTTGTAATGTAAGTGGATCCTGATATATACTGTATTTTTCCATGTATAACACCCCCCCCCTATTTTGGGGGACTCAAAATTGAGAAAATGGGGGGAGATTTCCCCCGTTTATAAGACTAGGTAAAGGTAAAGGGACCCCTGACCATTAGGTCCAGTCGTGATCGACTCTGGGGTTGCGGCGCTCATCTCGCTTTATTGGCCGAGGGAGCCGGCGTACAGCTTCCAGGTCATGTGGCCAGCATGACCTGGCGAACCAGAACAGCACACGGAAACGCCGTTTACCTTCCCACCGTTTATCTATTTATCTACTTGCACTTTTGACGTACTTTCGAACTGCTAGGTTGGCAGGAGCAGGGACCGAGCAACGGGAGCTCACCCCGTCGTGGGGATTTGAACCGCTGACCTTCTGATTGGCAAGCCCTAGGCTCTGTAGTTTAACCCACAGCGCCACCCGCGTCCCTATAGTATAATACTACTCTTCCCTTTTAACATTATTTTTTAGTAAAAGAAACCTTTCTTATACACAGAAAAGTACGGTATTTTCTTTGGGAAGTTGCCAGCTTGATTACTCATAGGTCCCTTTTGCTATTGTTTATAAGGCTGAAACAAAATGTTACTCCAAATTTGCTGCCCTATTCAGAGGTGAATTAGGAACACATTTTGATAATTGTGGGTGGTGGTGGGGGTTTGGGTTGGGTTGGGTTGGGAGAAGCACATATTCCTCTTGGAGGGCCATATTAAAATGATAAAATATGTAAGATAATAACATAAACAAAAATAATATAATACTAACAATAATGCAAAAAAGAAAGAAAGAAAAAGAAATAGACCACAGCTTTGCTCTGCAGTGCCTGCTGTGAATGGAACAGCATTACATTCTGAGAGGGTATTCTGGCAGGATCATGGATGCAGTCACTGACCCACACTAAGCTGGAGCATCTGTGCAAAGTTTGCACATGGCTGGGGGGCGGCGGCAAAAGAAAGAGTGTAGTTCCACCTCTACCTCTATGTTTCACTCCTACAACCTGAGCTGATTTTTTTCAGTGGAAAAAAAAATCCCTTCAATCTTAGTTTTATCATTCCTCGCATGTGTGTGGTTTTCTATTGGATTTTACTTCATCCCCCCTCCATTTTTTTCTGCTGATATCGTACATCATCTTCCTATCTTTAGTTTGTAGAGGAATCCTAACTAGGGTGGGAGTAGAGGGGTGACATGGTATACCGTTTGCCAGGTTGTTCTAGTCACAGTATGACGTGGACCAGGCATTTATTTTCTTCTTTTTCTCCGGGCAGTTCTTTGTTTTTAGAGGTATGGTAGCCGATATTGATTGTGACACCTGTCTTCTTTCTCATTCATCTCTTTAAAAGATCATTTGAGCATGCATATCTGGCAAATGCAGTTAAAAAAAAGAATATGGTAAGATACACACACATATATATGTGTTAGTTTCTCTCTCTCCTCCTTCTCTCTCTGTGCAGGAGAAATTTCTTCTATAACCCTTTAAAGCCTACATCCTTTTAGACCAGAAGATAGAAGTCCTTTCAAGTGCCATAGACTGAAGGTAGACAAGACCCTTTGGAACAAAAGCAAGACCCTTTGGAACAAAAGCAAGACCCTTTGGAACAAAAGCAGTTTATCATTCCACACAATGTGTACCTGCATTAATCTACTTTTAATTTGCTTAGTGTTCATTTTGGGTTTGGCAGCCTCCAAGTTATATTTATTTTTCCTCTGGAATCCCAATTATTCTCAATTGCAAAAATGTAGCAAGGTTTATAGGGCACGGAAATACATAACCATGGAGGGGGGCAATGACTTAATTCTCTGAAAACAATGCACAGCATCCACAGACAGCAGAAATAGTAGTTCTACTGTTTCATAATTTCTGCATTGCCTTCTCTGCCTTTAAATTATTGGACAGATGCTAATAATTCCTTGGGAAACTTAACACCAAATCATGCTGTGTGAGGAAGTTTCTGAATAAGACATCAAGTTTCTGGCCATCAGAGGATAATTTATTGATACTTGTCAAAAGGAAGTATCAGTCTAACAGAAATCAAGACAAAAGGAATGCCTGATGAATTTCCTTTGAAGTGCCTTTTATAAAAGTCCTTGGTAATACATATTGATGAACTCCAAATTGTCTTGCCTAAAGGGAAAAGAAAGTAGACTGCTTTACACTGTCTTATAAATATTCATCAAAAGAACAAGACTTATGTTTCCAGGCATGAGGTGAATGATTACGGTTGTATGATTGCCTTGGAAGCCAGATAATTAGTAAAACAGCATTTGACAGTTGGAGAATTTTAAACTTGGTGTCTTGCCATCACGGCACTTGGATTTTAAGACAAATTTTGAAAGGAAGCAAATTTAGAACTTGATGGATTGATACAATTAAGCTCTCCATCAGTTTCATCTACTGTTTTCATGTTTGCTTAGCTAAAAAATTAAACGGAAGGCTCTACACTGTATTGGTAGTCTGGCTCCAGGAGAAGGAATCAGCCTAAATGCAAGTGTCTAAGCAAAGCCAATGAGAAGTCTCCTGTAATTAAGTCTGATACAAAGTTAAAAGGGGGTGGGGGTGAGATAGTGATGGTGCTGCTCTTCCAGTAAATGCCCCGCAGAAGGCAGAAAGCTTGGCTCTCTAATTTATTCAGGATGCATTTATTTATTTATTTTGCTCCATCAATGAATCGCTTCCCATAAAATACCTCTAAACAATTTCCCAGAAAAGCACACATCAACAATAAAATCAATTAGAAACAATTCTGTTTATAAAAACCCCCAACTTCCATCTATACAAACAATTGAAAACAATTCCATATGTAGAAATAATTACAAATTCAGTGCATATACAGAACTGGGATCAAGATCTCCACTTAAAAGGCTTGTTGGGAAAAAAGGAAGGTATTCAGTAATCGTTGAAAAGGCAATAGACACAGCAGTATGCTTTCTTTTTCAGGCATTTCACATATTTGGATTGCACAAGCTGTTAGGAAGCTGGCTTACACCATGCCAGAGCACTGGTCCTCAATATTGTCTACAAAAGCTCAGCATTGTCTGCAATGGATGGCAGTGACTGTTCAAAGTTTCAGACAGGGGTCATTCCCAGCACTTCCTGAAGATATCAGGGATTAAACCCTTCCGTTTTCTACTTATATTCTAACCGTTACCCACATGCAATTCTCTTAAAAAAAAATGGCTATGCCTGCTTTTGTCCCTGGGTTTCCTTTCTGTAAGCGAAGGGCTAGTTGCTGGCTGTGGCAATCACAGAGGGCCCCTGGACGTTTGACGGTCTATTGACCCTGTGCCACCACTGTGATTGCTTTTTCCGCTGCCACCACCCTGTATCTCACGGGGACACATGGAGTCCAGTCAGTTGTTAACATTAACAAATAATCAAGTTTATTTTTAAATGCAGGAACAAGCTTATGGTTACGGTTAATTTTTCTTGGCAGTTTCTTAATCTTAGTTTCTAACAACTTCAAACTGATTATTCCCAACTATCTATCTGACTCCACCTGACAATTCCTCTCACTCTCTCACAATACAACTCTACCAACCCACACCTAATCCTCCCTCTTCCTTCTTCAATTCCCGAACCTCAACTGACTTTCAAAACCTCCCACTCTAACTTTTACTCCCCCCTTGCATTCCCACTGGCCAATCACATTCTCACTCATTTAACCCTTTCCTAATGACCCACCTAGGAGGCGAACGCCACACTGGCACACCATTGACTCCTTCAAAGAGAGATACACAGACAAAAAGTGAGGCACGCTAGGGCATTCTCTAAGTCAAATTCTGCTCAGAAAGGGAGAAGAAATTAGAGTTTCTGCAGTCACAGGCCAGAATCACAAGGAGAAATTATTGTTGATAATTTCAGCAGTAGATCATATGTGGATCTTCTTGTGGATATGGATCACACTTCTTTAAAAAGAGGAGATGTCAGTTCTTCCAAGAGAAAAAAAGGGGCTGACATCAGGAGATGGGGGTGGAGCCTAGAGTGAGTCAAGGGGCTGGCACCCAGTGTAAAAGATGTCTGTTCACCAAAGTTAGCAGTGGGGAACCTGGGCCTGGTTCAATCCCCAGTTATCCCCAGATAGGGCTAGGAGGGACTCCACATTTGCAACCCTGGAGAGCTGGTCAGTGTACAAAATACTGAGCTAGATGTACCAAGACTCTTGATTCGGTATAAGAAAGCTTCCTACTCTCCTATGTCTGCAACAGCTCTGTTCAATCTAGACTGGTTTATAAGATAATTGAGGAGTCAGCAGCTTTCCTTCTGTGCTCATTTAAGACCTGTGATAAGGATATCAACTGGATGAAGGAGCTCTCTGCACTCCATGGCACGTGCGTTTTTGATGATTTATTCAAATTAATAGCCAATTTCGGTCGACCCTTCTTGTAGGCAGGGAGCTTCCTACTAGGTAAAGAGACAAGAGAAAAGCCATTCTCAGGAAACATTATCCTTTACAATGTTTAGCACTCAAATGCAATTAGGCAAATATAATATCCTCTTTGAAGGCAAGGAGTTGCTCTGTTAAAGTAACTGAAACTAATTATCTCTGCCAAATGAAGAACACTCGAAATATATTCCTGTAGTGTGTGTGCTCTGCCAAAAAAAGACATGGGGGGGGGAGAGAGAAAAGGCACCTTCATTACATTATTAGAAGGTGGGACATGTGCTTACTGAAAAATCCTACACTAGTGGCCAAAATTGTTGAAACCTTTTAGGAAAAGTGTGTTTCCAAAGGTTTGATGGCTCATAACACCTGACTGGCTCTCTAAACACTCGTGCTCATTGTTGTTGTTGTTTAGTCATTTAGTCGTGTCCGACTCTTTGTGACCCCATGGACCAGAGCACGCCAGGCACTCCTGTCTTCCACTGCCTCCCGCAGTTTGGTCAAACTCATGCTGGTAGCTTCGAGAACACTATCCAACCATCTCGTCCTCTGTCGTCCCCTTCTCCTTCTGTCCTCCATCTTTCCCAACATCAGGGTCTTTTCCAGGAAGTCTTCTCTTCTCATGAGGTGGCCAAAGTTTCGGAGTCTCAGCTTCAGGATCTGTCCTTCCAGTGAGCACTCAGGGCTTATTTCCTTAAGAATGGATAGGTTTTTCCCTCTAGAGGGAGCTTTGGAAACTGTTACAAGAGTGGAGCTGGGGAATCTCCAGCTGCAGGATAAGAACTGTGAGAATCAGGGATTGACCTTGGACCATTTAAGAATGTCGACAGGAGAAGCCTTAGTGACTGCATTATGTAAGATAAGCTATTTGTTGGAACAGCTTCACAAGAAGATCAATGTTATGACTACTAAAATTGATAACTTGGGACAAAAAACGATTAATTTGGGACAAAAAGTGAGCACCAATACAGAAATTATTCAGGATTTGGTACAGGAATCTATTTCAGCAGAACAAATTGTGGAGAAGGAGAAGGAGAAAGTTGTTGTTGTCAAACCTAAAGTAATACAAGTGGGAGCCTCAGCCTTACAGAGGCAAATTGAGGACTATAAGTTGAGGCTTTTTATGATTGATTCTAGAAAAAGTCAGATTTTGAGGATCGGAGCCCGGCCTGGACTGGAGAAGGAAAGCTGGAAAGATCCCTCCATGCAGGGATTAACTGAATTTTGGGACATGGACTTGGGCCAGGAGGAGACTGGAGTTCTGGGGGCCTTTGGATTTGGAGGAATCTTGAAACATGTCCTGAAATACTTTATGGATCTTAGCTTTAACTATGGAAATCTGGCTGACCTGTCGAGGAGGAATAAAAATATTGTTGGGTTTGGAGTTTTCCTGAGATCTGCTCTATAGCATCAAAGAATATGAAGAAGACCTGCAGAAGGGACTTGGAAAAGAGTTAAGAGCCTCAGACATAAGATCTCCAGGTTGATGGACTCTATGGAGTTGACGGAAGTGACTGGCAGAGTCCGAGACCAGGGAGAGGAGATGGTGGAAGAGAATTGGAAAATTTAAAGTCTGTATATAGAAATACTGTAAAATTAATGAGTGATAGAAAAATGTTGGAATGAAATTTTATGGCCTTAGTATAAATGTTATAAGGAGTTAAGCTTAAATATGTATTTTAGTTTTAATGGAAATAAGATTAAAAATATGTTAAGACATTTATATGACAGAGAATAGAGAAAGATGGAAAGGAATTGCTGAAACAATTAATAGAAGTGGAATACAAAAAGGGAGGTGAGAGGAGGTCGATGAAACAAGGGAATGAAAGATAGAGTATGAAAAAGGTATGATGTATGTTTTTAAATTGTTTTTGTTTTGTTTTGTTTTGTTTATTGTGTTTAGTTTAATGTGTTAAGGTTGTGTTTTGTATTGTTTATATATTGTACTGTATTGTTTTTTCTCTTTTTTGTTTTCTTTTTCCTGTCTTTTTTCTTTTCTTTCTTTTTTGTAAGCTTTAAAAGTAATAAATATTATTAAAAAAAAAAAGAATGGATAGGTTTGATCTTCTTGCAGTCCATGGGACTCTCAAGAGTCTCCTCCAGTACCATATTTCAAAAGCATCAATTCTTCGGCGATCAGCCTTCTTTAGGGTCCAGCTCTCACTTCCGTACATCACTACTCAGAAAACCATAGCTTTAACTATACGGACCTTTGTTGGCAAGGTGATGTCTCTGCTTTCTAAGATGCTGTCTAGGTTTGTTATTGCTTTTCTCCCAAGAAGCAGGCGCCTTTTAATTTTGTGGCTGCTGTCACCATCTGCAGTGTTCATGGAGCCCAAGAAAGTAAAATCTCTCACTGCCTCCATTTCTTCCCCTTCTATTTGCCAGGAGGTGATGGGCCCAGTGGCCATGATCTTCATTTTTTTGATGCTGAGCTTCAGACCAAATTTTGCGCTCTCCTCTTTCACCCTCATTAAAAGGTTCTTTAATTCCTCTTCACTTTCTACCATCAAGGTTGTGTCATCTGCATATCTGAGGTTGTTGATATTTCTTCCAGCAATCTTAATTCCGGCTAGGGATTCATCCAGCCCAGCCTTTCGTATGATGAATTCTGCATATAAGTTAAATAAGCATGCTCATTGGCTATATTCAAATGAAGGAAAGCTACTGCATATCAACCTAAGCAAATTGTGATTCCTTTTTCTGGTTCTTTGGCTATAACTTTTGAAAGAATACATATAATGGAACAAACTTCATTGCGTTACATTCTTCATTAAATTATCTTTCCATTGATATATAATTTTATGGTATTACTCCCCAAAATAAGTGGTGTTATGAGCCATTAAACCTCAGAAATACAGTTTTTCCAAAAGGTTTCCACAATTTTGGCCACTAGTGTAAGTGGGCATGTGCGGAAGACCCATGGTGGAGACACCATCATATAGGAATGCAGGAAGCTGCCTTACGCCGAGTCAAACCACTGGTCCATCTGGCTCCATATATTCAACACTGGCTGGCAGTGGCTCTCTCAGGTTTCAGGCAAAAGTATTTCTCCTAGTCCTACCTGGAGATGTTGGGAATTGAACCAGGGGCCTTCTGTGTGCAGAGCAGATGCTTTACCTCTGAGCTATAGCCCCTCTAAAAACTGGGCACAGTTTCTTAGCTGCAGTCCAAAAACCCCTTATGCCAGGCTGTGAGGGGGACATAGGAAGCTGCCTTGTTCCAAGTCACCCTCTGGCCATCTTGTTCAATGATATTGTCAGTTGTTTTTACAGTGTGGCTTACTTCTGTATGTCCAACATCCTCTTCACAACATGGCTCTCCAGATACTTCTGGAAAATGCAAAACCTGGGCATGGAATTATCAAAGCTTCCTCCTGTTGTTTAACCTCTAGTAGTCAGAGGCATAATGTGGAGTTGGGAAATCTGCATGTTCCCAGGTATTGGTGGACTCCCAACTACCATCAGGCCCAGCCAGGATGGTTGATGATGATGGGAGGTGTAGTCTACCAATATCTGGTAAGCCACAGTTTGCCCAGCCTGACAGAATGCCTCAGGGCATAATGCGCTCATTGCCACTGACAGACCTATCCATTTCTCAAAACTTTTAAAAAAGGGCCAGTCACTCTAGTCTTTCTTTATAGAAAAGGAAATCCACTTCCCAAAATTCCTGACCATTGGACATGTTGGCTGGGACTGATGGGAGTCAGAGTCCAACTTAGTATCCATTTTAATGCCCTTCTGTATCTTTACTATATATACTTTATTCCAAATGAGGCTGCAGAATAGAATTATATACAGATGTTAAGGATCCTGGCCATTTTGTGTTCAATCTTGTTCCCATGGAATTTGCTTACCTCCCCAAAACAAAACAAAACAAAACAAAACCAGCTGTATGCTCTTGTTGAAGTTCTTAGTTCCAAGATATCTTTCCAGGTTAGATACAGTCCGTTCAGGCACCATAAATGTATGTAAAGCTGCATTTTTAAACAAACAAACAAACAAACAAACAAACAAATAATAAACAAAATGTCCCATTGTGTAGTCCTTTTCACTTACAGCAGAGTTCTGTGAACGTTTACTCAGACATTGGATTCAATGGGATTTACTGTCAGGTAATGTGTATACCTGGGACGCAGGTGGCGCTGTGGGTTAAAGCCTCAGCGCCTAGGACTTGCCAATCGAAAGGTCGGCGGTTCGAATCCCTGCGGCGGGGTGCGCTCCCGCTGCTCGGTCCCAGCGCCTGCCAACCTAGCAGTTCGAAAGCACCTCCGGGTGCAAGTAGATAAATAGGGACCGCTTACCAGCGGGAAGGTAAACGGCGTTTCCGTGTGCGGCTCTGGCTTGCCAGAGCAGCGATGTCACGCTGGCCATGTGACCCAGAAGTGTCTCCGGACAGCGCTGGCCCCTGGCCTCTTAAGTGAGATGGGCGCACAACCCCAGAGTCTGTCAAGACTGGCCCGTACGGGCAGGGGTACCTTTACCTTTACCTTTAATGTGTATACCAATTTGGAGAAATTATTGTGAAGCTGTTTGAAGTCACTATGCGTTTTACTATTCTGATTTGCTACAACCCACAAATTTGGCTTACTCACTGCTCACTCCTGACTAGGTCATTTATGACTAAATTAAATAGCACTAGACGCAGTACAAATCCTTAAGAGATCCCACTTTTTACTTCCCTCCACTGCAAGGACTGTCATTTATTCCATCTCCTTTTCTTCCTGTTCTCTAATCAGCTACTGATCCATAAGAAGGCCAGTCAAAGGGAATGATTCATGAATCCATTTCCCCACTTTCCCTATAGCCTGAGGTTTCTCAGCCTGTGAGTTAGTCTCCTGAGTAATATGTAATTCCTGCAAAACTGAAGAATGAAATTATTGAAACATAATAGCACAACCAACAGCACTGCAGTGGAGACACTAGACCTGAATTTTGGAATGTTGTCTCTCTCATTCTCACTCTCTCTTTTCTTTGACATCTGTCTTATGCCTGTCAACCCTAGATGTCTTGGAGGCACGCTTGAAATATAGACTGAAAATCCTCAGGAAAAAAGGAAGATTTTATGAATGAGACCTACATGCACATTAGCGTTGATGCATTGTAGAAGGGGGGTTGTGACCTTTTACCTTCACCATATGAAGAAGGCATTGCTCATACAAACTATGTGAACACTTCACACTTGTCTGTCGCAACACTTGAGTCTCTAAAATTCTGGAAAACAAGTTGACCCGCCCAACTGGAAATGCCTTTGGTCTTTAGCACTCATCCAAACTGCGAACCTCTTAGAAGACCAGTGCAGGTATCAGTTTGCATTTTAATGTAGCCCTACCTAATTCATACCTCTTGAACCAATACATGAACCAAAGCATGCTTAGAAATTGACACTTCTCCACATGTTGCTCCAAAGAAACCAATGCATATGACTCCCTCCCCCGCCAAAGCCAGGGCCAACAATTCAAAACGTTTTGCTGTGCCATTCAGAACCAATTGCTACATTCATCTGTCCTCTCATCGTGGTGTGCCTGCTTCACCTTGTGCCATGGAATGGCTAGCCATGCTGTTCAGCTGAGCTGTAGACAGTTTCTCATTTTTATCAATTCTTCTGGGTTACTTGAAGCAACTGCCAGTACTATTAACGTGGAGAGCAGTGACAATCTGTTGAAATGGAATATCTTCCCATGCAGTGGCAGTGCAGCTTGCTCTTACATACAAAAGTGAATCAGATCTGTAAAAGAAAAGTCCTTCAGCAGGCAATAGCCATCATTGATACACAAGTTTTATTTTGCCTGATTTTTAAATAGGAATGCTGGTGTGTGTGTGTGTGTGTGTGTGTGTGTGTAGAGGAATTGGACTTTACTGTCCAGGACAGTTTTGTTTTATGGATTGTTGTGAATTATATGGGAATGCATATTTTTCTTGCCTGCTGCCTATCTTCCTTGTCAGTTCTTGTGGCATGCAGAGTTGACTTATGAAGCCTGATTTGCCCTGGAGTTCAGATGTGAAGAGAATAGTGCTCCACTGTAGATGTGAGGAATGGGTATCTCTTGTCTGAGGCATGAAAATGGAAGACTCCAAACATCCTCCAAAGTCTGTACCCCGAGGGGTGGAGCATGTATGTGGATAGAACAAGGTGGATCTCAATGCAATAAGGAAAAGCTCTGTACACCCAAGGGAGAGGATGTCATGAACTGGCTGGACACAGAGGAATGGTTGGAGGCACCCACTTGGGAATCTCCAAGGGAAGAAGGCTCAGAGTGTGGTGGGATGATGATGAGTGGTCAGAGGGAGAAGATTGAGAGGAGAAGGTTCTGGAAGCTGAAGGGGTAACAGGGCCTAGTGTGAAGGGAGAGCCTGTGACAGAGAAATGTCCAGAATCAGAAGTGGAAGCAGGAGAGGAGGGAGGCCAAGAAGCAGAGATGTGTCGGAGATGTGATGAAGAAGCCTCCTGCTGTGAAAATCTCCCAAGACAAGGAGAGGTATGGAGCAGGAGGAGCAAAGTCAGACACACCTGTGTAGTCTCAAATTGCTTTGGAAATATCCAGGAGAAGCAGATGTGGGAAGGAGGGGCTCTTCAGTCTCTGCAACTGCCTCATAAGTGGCAAGACCTACCGATGAAGAGTTGCTATGCTCATTAGACATGGCACTCCTGAACAGACCCTGTTTCTTCTAATAAAGAATTAACTCCACTTATCTCGTGTGATTTACTGCTGGCTCACTCCTGACAGAGGCAAACAAAATAAAAAAGGTTGCTACTCTAGAGTAAGATACTTCTGAGAATCTGGTAAAATGATGGACTTGTCTAAGTTTAGGGAAAGTTAATTTAATTTAATTTACAGAGGGCCTTCTCAGTAGTGGCACCTGTCCTGTGGAATGCCCTCCCATCAGATATCAAGGAAATTAATAACTATCTGACTTTTAGAAGACATCTGGAGGCAGCTCTGTTTAGGGAGGTTTTTAATGCTTGATGTTTTAGTGTGCTTTTAATTCTGTTGGGAGCCACCCAGAGTGGCTATGGAAACCCAGCCAGATGGGTGGGGAATGAATGAATGAATAAATATTACTTAATTTTCTCATCTTTCTCCATTGGCAAATGTACTGGTTTGCTGTAATGTTTGCATATCTTTTTCTTAAAAGTGTGTATATTTGTTTTTGTAAACTTTTGTTCGGATTTCATAAGCTTGTTGTGGTCTCTACTTATCTGAACACATGCTTAGAGCCATAAAAACACACTACTTTGAGGGGTTTCAGGTCACTCAGTGAAGGTGATTTACACCGATTGATAAAAGCCTTGTAGAAATGACCTCCCCTTTATCTGGTGGCAGTAAGTTATTTAAGTGAGGAAAGGGAGGGTGCACGAGAGGAGTTCACTTTTTTCATGGACCATATATTCCTTCCCCAAGCAGTAAAGACTCAGGGTGGCTGGGAAATGGTTATCACAGTTCTCTTTCAGCCCACATTGATGTGATTAACTAACTATTCAATAACTAATCAATAAAAGTTAAATGATTGCTACAGGATCCATCTTCATGTTGAGAAACTGTGTGCCCCTCATTGATGGCTTCTGGACACTGGGACAGTTAATGGATATTGTCATGTTTTACTAGGGGATTTTTCTGGAGCATCCATCAGGCCATTACAGGCAGACAAAAGACTGAGATGGATGGATTAATGATCTGACCCAGCACGACAACTCTTATGTTTTCACGGGTAAGGGCGTATTTGTAAGGAAGGTTATTTTGCAGGGAAGAATTTTATCTCATTGAATTCCATTTACAGTTGTGAATGATTCATCCTCTGAAAATGTTTGGTAATGGGTCTCACTGACAAAGCTTTCAGAGAAAACAGTTTGGGACCATTTAAACCCATCACAGACAATGCCTTAAAACACACACATGCACAGTGGCAAAACAAGCATAAGAAAGAGCAATAAGATCACTTTCGTGTGTGATTTCTCTGAAATTATTTCCAGAGCTTTACAAAAACAGTAGGATAGCCTAATGCAAGCTATTTCAAAAGTCTCCACACCACCTGCCACAGGAACCTGCAATGTCAAATACTGAATGATGAGCAGTCTTAAGCAAAAATAAACAGACTCAGGACGCACAGTGTCAATGGCATTTACAGTCCTGCTAACATCTAAAGAAAAATCCTCACATCAGATCATATAGTCAATAGCCAGCAGAGATAAATGAAATAAAGTAGAAGGAATAAAGGAAAGGAATAAGGGGGAAAGGCCCAGCATAACTGTAGGGCCACATTCACACCACACATTTAAACACGATTATACCACTTTAAGCAGTCATGGACTTATTCATTAATTTAAAGGTCAAACATGAGACATCTTGTTTTAGAATCTGTCTGAATAGTATGCTGGCATTGACTAAGAATTATAGGTACCAGCACTTGCTCAGGAAACACATAGACACATGTTGTTATTGATTCTGCCCTAAAAAAAGGTCATGCTCAAAATATGTAGGCTCTAATTTCTAATAACTAATGGTGGCTGCACTTCCAAACTCACTTACCTGGCACTAAGTGCAATTGAAATAAGTGGGACTTCTCAAGAAAGAGTCTTGTGACACCTTTCCTACAATTAATTGACATGGCTACTTGAGATGGACAAAATTTCCCATTTCAGTTTCTCTTGGTTTCTCATTTTTCCAGTCTTGAATTAAGGTCTCCACATTTTTGAAGCAATCTGTGAATCTCTCTCTCTCTCTCTCTCTCTCCATTAAACATATTTTTGTGTGTGCAGTTTTGACTAACATCCACACTTTTGCAATTAATTTCCTCTAATATAATGCATCTGCAATGCCATTTTCACTAATGCATAATTTTTATGTACACTTTCTTTTAACTACAGTGGTACCTACAGACGCTTCAGGTTACAGATGCTTCAGTTTACAGACTGTTTGTTAACCCAGAAATAGTACCTTGGGTTAAGAACTTTGCTTCAGGATGAGAAGAGGAATCAGGTGGCGGCACAGCGGCAGCAGGAGGCCCCATTTGCTAAAGTGGTACCTCAGATTAAGAACAGTTTCAGGTTAAGAATGGACCTCCAGAACGAATTAAGTTCTTAACCTGAGGTACCACTGTATATGCATTTTGTACACACAGGTTAGTGAATTTTCAAGGGTAGATGTGTTATGGTTTGTGCATTGGTTCAAGAATGCAAATTAAGTAATATCATTTCTCTCCCATCCCTAAGGGCTATCCCTCTGAAAATCACTCCTTCTGAGTAGATGTCTATAAAATTGCTCTGAGGTAGCTCTGACTTCTTAAAATGTCTTAATCTACTGTGCCACCGCAGGGACGTCTTCTGCTCCCCCTGTCCATATTTACATTCTTGCTCAGCCACAAACTTGATTGCCTTTGGCAAATCACCATCAGTGAACTGAACAAAACCTATAAAGCTCTTTTGAAGATAAAATTGTATGCTGCAAACTGCCCGGAACTCCTGGGATCTAAAAGAGGAAAAAAATCATATATATGTATTAGAACAATGGTCTCTATTTTGTCCACTTTTCAGGCATCACACACACCTAATTAGTAAACTTCCCAGTGCTCAATGTCTTCTAAAAGCCAGATCACTGCATCTTTGCTGATAAGACCAAGCAACAGGCATTTAGTGATACACTCTTCACAGCAGCCTTTTTGATTGACCAACAATTTCCCTTTCAGCCTCCAACCCACATTAATTTCTTCCCCAGGTGACTATGTTCAGTTGGTGGTAAATAGTTCACATTCACTCATAGCAATCAGAGCAAAATTATCTTCATGACCTTGGTTGCAATTGCATCAAATATATTGAGCTGGCAAGAGAATGGAACACAAGTCTGTGCAGCTTTTCATCTCTTTGTTTGGAAGTTATGGGCTTAAAGAATTCTAAGCAATGCATTTGTCCAACTGTCCTCCATTGTCCCAAACCCTTCTCTCTTCTTCCAGTGATTTAGCCAATATTCCAAAGGTCATTAAATTTGAGTTCACCTTCAGAGTTATTTTGTTTTATATCATAGGCCACATCAAAGCAGAAGACTCAATGAGCAAGGGAAAGCATAGCTCGACAACACAATCCAAAAAAGAAAGTGAAATGCTATTCATATAATATATAAATATTATTGCAATAAACTACACTCAGCATCACAAAATGAGCCTTGACTTCATTTTTCAGTAGAAAGTATAGCATTGTTCTAGGTAGTCAATCACAATAAAAAAAAACTATATCAATAGGACAGATATAGAAGGGACAATACAAAAGACAAGTGGGAATGTAAAAACATAAGAAGAGGCTGCTGGATCACAGTGGCCAATCAGATGCCTGTGAAAAACTCACAACAAGGATTTGAGCTCAAGGGCTCTCTCCACTCCTATGGTTTCCAGCAACTGGTATTCAGAAGCATTGCTGACTCCAACTGTGGGAGCTAGCAGCAACGTGTGGTGACGTAGGAAGGGTGGTGCGGTGGGTGCGGACCATCCTGGGTGTCATCACTGAGCCTGGCCTGCAGTGCTCCCCAGCCACACATCTCTCCTGTCAATTGATGCTCCTGAGTGTGCTACACTGCTCTCTGTTCTGCTTTGCCTCTTGCTCTCTCCTATCTTTATGGTTCACTAAGGGTGAAAGAATTCTTCTTACTCCTCCTCCCTATGCAGACACCCAGAACGGAATCTCAAAGGAAATGTTGTGGGAATTGTTCTTCTCTCTTGATTCTCTTCCCACCCCCACCTTCAGTTCAGTCTGGGACAGATGCTACTCAAATGCCCACTTCAGTAGAACCTGTGGGTGGATGGGACAGCAAACACACAAACCACTAGGAGTAGCACCACCACTGCTTTGCCTTTACACACTTTTCTACTCCCCATCTGACAGTCCCATTGCTCACTCCCTCTTATTCATGACACAGCTTGCTATGTCGGCCATCTTCTTCCTTGTCTCCACTTAAGCTTTGCACAAGGAAATCAGGACAAACACTCAATAAAGTGGTCTTCTGGAGGAAACTTTAAAGGTCAAAAGAAACACTTTGAACTGGGTTGGAAAGGAACTGGAAGACATAAACTACTTGGTGTAGACTGTTAAAAGCTAAACTCTTTTAGTGGTAAGCATTGGGCATGTGGCCTCAGGGAGGTTTGAATTGTACAGTTCTCAGTCAATCTCTCTCTCTCTCTCTCTCTCTCTCTCTCTCTCTCTCTCTCTCTCTCCCCCTCCCTCCCTCCCTCCCTTCCTCCCTCTCTTCCCCTCACCCCTTTCCCCTCATTTCTCACAAATCTTAGCAGTCAAATATTTATCTCTCAGGATAAACAAGGGCCTTTTAGGCAGTTCTAACCTACCACCTTCCCAATGCACTTTCCTTTCGATGTCATGAGACAGCTTTGTGTGACAGTGCAAGAATACATCTGCCAAGGGTGGCTGTTATCAGCATAGTGGCGTCGATGTATCCTTTGCGGCACTGATTGCCATCTTGAGGTGTCTGGTGACAGGCAAAAAGCAGCAGGTCATGGTTCTGCACCTGCAAAGCTCTACCATAATAGCATTGAAGACTTAAAAAAAACCCCAGGTAGTTTTCACTTCTGCTATTGTAGCTGAATGGATCCAATTAATAGGTAAGTGACATTAAATTCTCTTGATTCCTGAAAATTGTTCTGAAAGCACACACACATACAATGAGAAAATATGGCTGTGTTGCTTTGTATAGGAGGCTCAAGAGGTAAACAAAGGTGCTGGAGGCCAGTGCATTTAACACAAATGGGAGACACAGTCCCCGAGGAAGGGCTGTAGAAGCATATCAGATAAACGACAATCTCTTCCAGCCAAGGGAGGTCAAGCTTTAACAACTCTCTGGAATCTTTTGAAGATATATCCATGAAATGACAGATAAGTGGAATTCGGTGGCTATAATAACCTTCATATTTTTTTCAAGAGGCACTTGGCAAACTTCCATATCCTCGATTACTAGCAAGGGCACAGCTAAAATTGGGTGATGGATAGGAAACTGGGCAAAGAACAGGAAGGAAAGGGTAACCATGCAATAAAACATAATACATTAGGAGAAAAATAACAATAATAAGCGGCAGAGGTCCAGTTCTAAATAGTATGTTTTAAAACTACAGAAAATTGCAGAAGTTTATATGATAACCATAAGCAAGTCTGCTGAGTGTTCTTTGAGCCAAATGGAAATTAGGCTCTCAGAACCAGACATTTACTCCATGCCATCAACAATTGTGGAGGGGGGAAAGTGGGGCATTTACAACAGAGTTTCTCTCAAACACATGGTGGTGGTGAGACTGGGCCAGCAAACACAGCCCCGTCCTTTACTTCTAAGGCAGAGATTGTTAATTGTGTAGCTTCTGAAAAGGACATTTCTTTCGCCAGAAGCCCCAAATCTATTACCTGACTTGAGCCCCACCCCAGTCTGCTCTCTTCAATTTGCCAGATTAACCTCTGAACTTTTGCTGGCAGTGCAGGGAAGAAAGCTGAAATGCCTACATATCATTGCACTGCATTGCGCTTATGCAGGACATTTATTTATTCAATACACAGCTATACTGTTTTTCAAGACAAGTCTTCTCAAAGTAGTTTATATCATGTATCAACATACAAAAAGTGAACACAGACATCAGGTTGTCCCAGCTATGCTCACACTGCTGCGGCACTTTATTCACTCCTATTCTTTTGGGCATATTCTTACATAACATCAGCCTTGTATATATTTTCCCCTCATCCTTCATGGCTAATGTCAAAGGTCACAAAGGAACATGTCGTCTTCTGCACGTCACTTGCCATCCAAGGATATGTTCCCCCAAACATTGCACCTAAGCCAGATGAGGGCACAGCTACTTCTCTTGCTACACCTGGCTGTGAGTGGCCAACTGTTGAGCAGAAGACATGCCAAGTTGAGACCATTTGCAAGTGTTGGCTACCACAAGTAGGGGTACGGGCAGTGAACATATTGAAACACCCATATTCTACAAATTCTGGTGAAGAACACTCGGTTTGTTAGGGACGCCAGTAATTATGCTTACTTATACACTACTTACTAAAACGTCTAAAAAGTGATTAAAATAAAAACAAATATTAAACATGAGTTTCATAAGTTAAAATATATATAATCAGTAATTCTAAAACACATATACTTAGGAAAATCACATATCATGACTACATATTTTAAAATTAAACACTTGAGTAGGCTTGCTGGAACAAAACCAGGCACAGAAAACAACACAGTGAAAACACCTGCATAATATCAAAGGGGTAGGGAGTTCTAAAATATAGGTGCTGCCATGCTAACGGACACACTTCTTGCAAATGTGAAACCAACATTATGTGGCACTTGTAAAAGTTGTACTTGGAAGAGACCCACTGAAATTAATTAATTTGATTACATTAAGTCCGTTAATTTCAGTGGGTCTGCTATGAATAAAACTTGGGTGAAATTCATCCAAGTGTGTTTATAGTTGCTCCTCTGAAGCTAACACAGCACTGTCAGTCATCTCTGTTGTTTGCTAAGGAAACCTCAGCTCCTGAGGGGTGCACCAACTTTCCACGATCCTTGCTTCACTGGCAACAACCTTGACTGCACCACTTCCACATTTCGATTAGGGTTGTTTCAATATTGGGATCTTTAAGCTGACTAATATTTATTTCTGCAGCCGTTCACTGAAGCATGGGACCAGTTTGGATGAGAAAAGAACCACTGAAATCTCTCTTTACCTAACTTCTCCTTAAAAAAAGAAAGGACTTCCACAAGGAATTATTATACATCCACATTTTTTATTTAGGGCATGAGTTGCAAGTCATTATCACCTGTTTTAAAACTGTTTTGTGAGAAGGAGTCATTTCAAGAATTATTTTGTTTTTATTGCGCATAAACAACTGTTACCGAGCAACTGTTTGCAGTGCTGCAAAGGCAGCAAAAATGCATTTGGAATGTCGACTTCCGGGTTAGCGCGATCCGGTTAATGGCGGATTCCCTCCGAGCTCCGGAGGGAATCGGCTCTGTTGCAGACGGGTCTCACCGCGACGGCGACGCGGGGACCCTCAGAAACCGCAGGCGCGGAAGCCTGCGGACTTGGTGACTCGGCGGGCACCTAAAGCGCCCCCCGACCCACGAAGAGCCTTTTTAAAGGCTACAGAGAGGGTACGGGGAGCGGCGTGGTGCTGTGAGTAGACCGCTACTGCAGTGGAGCGTAGCCGCGAGCCATGGCCGGAGACCGCTGACTTTCTTCCCTGAAATTCGGACTTTAATTAATCCGTGAGTAGATTGGAATTTGGACTTTAAAATTTTTATCCTTGAATTCGGCACGATCGGGGGATGTGCTAAAGGGAAGTCTGCACCCCCCTGCTTACAGAAAATTTAAAGCAAGGATCGGAGAACTAAGGTGGAGAGTTCTTTCTTTGGTGTTTTGTAAAAGATAATACTTGCACGAATTTGACAGAAGAAGATTTGTGCTGGAGAGTAAGAGTGGAATTTTAGAAGTTTTTGTTTAAACCTCCCCAGACCCGGGAGTGTCCTCTATGTGAGCTGGAGAAAAAGGAACGAGGAGTTTGACAGCTGTCAAAGGAGCTGTCAAACGGGCAGCGAAAGTTAAAAACCTTATTATTTAATACCTTTCTGGACTTAATTTGCTATATTTGAACTAAAGTGGTTGGAAACAAAGTAGGGAAATAACAAGGTAACGGACTATTGGGAAAAGACTAATAAGTAACCAGAATCCCCCTAGGGGAAACATTGAAACACTACAATGGCTGCAGATGGAAAATTACAGGCAGAGATAGAAAGAATGTTTTTTCTTGTGGGAAAGCTGCAGGAGCAGACTACGGCTATGAGTAAACAACTTATAACCTTGAACTCTAAAATAAGTGACTCTGCTGAAGGCACAATGGACTTGACTGGGAAAAAATCCGCAGCTGAATTAGAAGAGATAACTTCGGAACAGGGGGAGAGTGAACAAGGGCCAGTACAGATGGAGAGTACCAACCACAAGCCTACATTGTCAGAATACAAAGAAGAAGACCCTTGGATTACAAATCTGCGAAAGATGCGAAATAGGAGGGAGGAAGCCCCTGGAACATTTGGAATATTTGAATTTAAAAGAAACAAGAAATATGACTGGGGCTTCCTCTTTGAGTATGGATTAGCTGACCTTCCGCAGCAGCTGGCACCAAGTACTTTGGATGGAGGAAATTCTGATGAGACTGAGCTAGAACTCCTTCGAGACCTGAGGACCAACAAAGAGGGCTACCAACAAAACCGGCAAAGAGAGACTGACAGGGACTTAAAGGCCTCAGATGTGAGGAATCCAGGCTAAAAACTGTTTCTGTGGACATGGGGACATTGGGAAGGGACAGAAACCGGGGCTGGGGGGGGGGAAAGAAAAAGAATTTTTTTAAAAAAATATTTATGACCTTTGTGTTGGATTTTTATGACCTATTTTTAAGACAAAAGGGAAATTCGTGGAAGGAACTCGAGTCGACCTTAGAAAAGGTTTTAATATTCATAAGAAAACTGGATAAGTAAAATCTGGCCAAGTAAAAGGTTTTTTAAAAATATATATATACAATAATAATAGGTAAAGGATGAGAGATATGAACTTGCTGAGTTAATTTAATTGAATTAGGATGTATGACGGGGGGGTGCGGGGAGGTCAAGAACCGGGGTTAGGAAAGTAAGGATATGAAAATTTATATGTGTTGTCTTTGTCTATATGTGTGTATGTCTGTCTTTACAAAATGTGAAAATTTAATAAAAAATTTTATTAAAAAAAATGCATTTGGAATGTCAATGTAAGCATGCTAAATATTTCAACTCTTCTGCTACACTTTTTGCTATCACATTTGCATGATTATTTAAGGGTGTTCACCGAGACCCATTTGGAAGCCAAATTTCAGTTTTCAACAGGGAGTTCTGAACCAAGGGAAATGATGGGCAATTGAAATGTTTTTAAACTTTTAAAAAAGCAGCAACAGGGCACAAGAAAGTCTGAGTCTGATCATTGGTACATCTAGACTAAGCTCAGTGCTGGATTTAGGGTGGTGTGGGTGGTTCCCTTTCACAAGGTGCTGAGCTGAGGGGGTGAAAATAATGATGATACCACCTATATTTATATGGGCATCTACTCAAGGTTATGGTGCTGGAGGAGACTCTTGAGAGTACCATGGGCTGCAAGAAGATCAAACCTCTTCATTCTTAAGGAAATCAGCCCTGAGTGCTCACTGGAAGGACAGATCCTGAAGCTGAGACTCCAATACTTTGGCCACCTCATGAGAAGAGAAGACTCCCTGGAAAAGACCTGATGTTGGGAAAGATGGAGGGCACAAGGAGAAGTGGACAACAGAGGACGAGATGGTTGGACAGTGTTCTCGAAGCAACCAGCATGAGTTTGACCAAACTGTGGGAGGCAGTGGAAGACAGGAGTGCCTGGCGTGCTCTGGTCCATGGGGTCACGAAGAGTCGGACACGACTAAATGACTAAACAACAACAACACTCAAGTTGGGGGGGGCACCAAATTTTGTCCTCATTCAGGGAGCCATATTACCAAAGTCTGTCCCTGCTAAGCTGATTGGGTGTAGCTTGCCAGGGTTTCAGAAAGTCAAATGTCCCAGCTTGTCACTGAGACAGTCCTGCGGAGAGAGGGGGTGGCAGCTGTGTACATTTGCCCCAGATCTTGAAGGGCTAAGCTGGTCTGGGAGTCCTGCCAGGGATCAGCTGCTTTTTTTGTTTGAGTTTATAACTTTATTCTAACAAGACTCCTGCCCTGGGCCTCAGACAAGCTCTACATGAGCCTGCAGTTGGATGTTTCATTTCTAACAGCCTGGCAGCAAACAACTGGATCTTCAACAGGTGTCTTCTTTCATACCATGATTCTATTTTTTATTTCCATCCAAATGGATGGAAAAGCTGGGATGGTTTAAAGGGCTAATATCAGACACCCCAAATCTGCATGTAATGCAAATGACTTAAAAGTGACTATAACGTGTTTCAAGATGGTGCTCTTCATCAGGAAAAGGGCCTATAAAATTCTATTTAAACAATCTGTAAAAGAATGAAATCACAGTATTATAGCAAGTATTCCCCCTCTCTCTCTCTACATGTGTTTGTATTGAAAACAGTGTTAGTCTTCTAGGATAAAGAGAAATGCGCTGGAACTTTAAGATGAACTTTTGATCAGCTTTTATTGCAAAATGGCATAACATTTTGCAGACAACAACCTGCTTCTTTCGTTGCTGATTAGGAAAATAAACAGTGCTTAGGAATTCTAAAGAAATCTTAAAAGCGCACTTCAAACGAAGCAGGAAAATGGGAGACTCTTTTATTGAGAACAATACTTCTGAGGAATTGGAAGACAGGTTTCAGTACAGCATGAGATTAGATGATATTTACTATAGGACCGTTACAAGGTCTTGTGCCTTTTCTCCTGTTCAGCTTTTATCTGATTTTTCCACCTTGCTTTTCCCATTTCCAACACAACATATGAAAAAGCAGGTTGCCTCCTACTTGTGGCATTTTGTGATAAAACAAACTAGGAACAAAGGAGCTAGATGCCTTAGACCAGGTTGGGTCGTTGGTCTATCTAGCTCCACAATGTGTACAATGCCTGGCACTGGCTCTCCAGGGTTTCAAAGAGGGAGTCTTTCCAAGCCTTATCTGGAGATAACAGGGATTAAACCAGGGACCTCCTGCATGCAAGGCAGATGCTGTAGCAATGAGCCACAGCCCTTCCTTGAACTATTCAGAAGTTAACTAATCAAGGTGCCACAAAACACATTTACAACATTATTATAAGGGGCAGCGCAACCAAGACTGTTATTTTTGTGGGTGTGAAATGGTTCTCTGTGGGGATAGATCATGAAGGAAATCAGGGTGATTCAGGGCAATTCCCCCCTCCCGAGTTGAAGTGAAATATCAATACCTACCCCCTGTTTCTGTCCTTTTCTATAATGTATAGCTCTATAATTCCTATATATCTCTATGCTTCACTAGGTCCATTGGCTTCTGAAGAAGTGAGACTATTGCCTAGAACGTATTAATAGCTCTAGCATTAAAAAATTAACCACAGTAGAAGAGGACTTAAAAACAAACAAAGAAGCAAACTTAAAAGCTTCATTAAAGTTATTAAAGAATCCTACATTGCTCTGATTTAACCAACATCCAATTGCTCTGATTTAACCAACCAACCCAGCACTCTGTAGGCCGTGCTCAAGTTAGCTTCATGTTGTGAGGTCTTTCAGATGCCTGTAATGCCTGTCAGAAGACATACATAAGCTCTAGAAAAGAAAGGCTAGTGTAAGGTGCCAACATTTTTTTTAAAATGTACAAAGAAAAGTACATACTGTTGGCCATCTCTTACTTATTCTAAGGTAAAGCAGTAGAAGAGATTAACCCCAGGTACATCACCACCATAAGGAACTATGGCGGAAAGCAGTTCCTCTCCCTCTCCTCAAAAGCCCCTGGACCTATTTGCCTTCAATTTGACAGGCATCCATTTGGATGTTGGTCCTCTGCCTGCAGATTTCATCCACTTTGCCTAAAGGGGGGGGGGCGTTATAGATGCTTTTTAGATTCCCCAGTATTGTGAATGGGGAAAAACAGAACTTCATTTTGTATTGAGTGGCTGAGAACCTGAATTAAAGAATCAAGTACAGAGAGTGAAGGGCAAATCTGAAATGTATCAGAATTTTAAAACCACACAGATATGAAGCAAATATTTTGCCTTGGAGCACCTATAATGCACCACTTCTTTCTAGCAGTTGGGGAAACTATGAGAAAGCTTTAACCATAAAATAGCAAAACTATAGTTTCTAAACACCCTCCCCCAATAAAATAGCAGTTGTTTTGAAGGGGAACTGTATGAAATGCAATGTAAAATATTGTGCAAAGCCAGTTGAATCATGTAAAGCAATGTATTAGAGCTACCCAGTTTTGACGTTGCCACACATGAAAACAGACAGGTACAAACTAATGTGCATATATAAATCTATAAATGAATCACACAGTCTCATACCCCCAACAGAAGCCCATTGATATTCATAGCCATGCATACATAACCTGCATAAGCATGTCCCTATACACAGGGGACACTTTTATGCATATAGTGGTTTATTCACAATGCTAGAAGTGAGATTACAATGTTTTCAATGACAGAGCCATGAATTTTTTGACCTAAAGATGTAGAATATGAATTCATAGTGCATTGAAAGATAAAATTAAATTTGAGTATCCCAGTGGACTGCTCCAGATTAAATAAAGCTAAATAGCCTGATCACTTGTCCAAAGAAACATACTCTCATTTTCCTACAGATGCTGCAATAAAGACAGCTCTAATCTAATTATAACATTTTAAATATAAATTGTTTTTGTGGAGGGTAGAAAATAATGGCTAAGGCTGTTGGAAACTGCAGTTTCTCATTAGAAGAGGAAAGAACAGCAGGAAAACCACTGAAAAACAGAAATGAGTATGCATTTCCTACCAGTGCTTACCCACTCCAACTGGGAGGGACAGCATTAATGTGGAAACTCCAGCCAAATAGATATGCAGTGACCCACAGTTGTGTAATGGCTAGAGTGTGAAACAAGAATAGGGGAGACCCAGACTGAAATCTCTACTAAACAGTGAAGCTCACTCAGTAACCATGGGCTGGTCATTATCTCTCAGACTGGGGTTGTAACAAGGATAATATTAGGGGAGGTTGTTACATTGAGATTCATGTTTGTTTGTTTGTTTAACAATTTATATACACCAATTGACTGTAATAAAAAGAAGAAGGATATAAATGGAAGAATTAGCCAGGGGTTTTTCCCCCAAGTGTGAACTCACCGGAACTCAGTTCCAGCACCTCTCGGGTGGGTGCCATTGCCATAATAAGAGAACAAGGGAGGTGTTCGTGGTGAGTTCCGGCACCTCTTTTTCTAGAAAAATAGCACTGGAACTAGCTCCCAGGCTTAAAGGTCAACATAATAAGTAGGCCTCAAGGATCACAAGATATATTCATTTGGCATGGAATAAGAGGCATGCAAATGAAGAGTTGCTGGTATTATTTATAACTCCCTTGAAACAGAAATATTGGTCAAGAGAATTTCTAGATTCATAAGGGGTATTCAACACACAAAGAGTAGAGATGAGGAAGAGCTGTGCCCCCAACATAATACCATATGTTCTTCCCACACTCAGTCTTGACCTTCCTCATGTTGTATGGTGAAGGCTTCTAAGCAGAACATCCATGTGATAAAACAAGGTCCCCAGTGGCATGGAGAAGACTACTTGTGTCAAGTGAAGGCAAGTAGTAATCCCTGCAGATATTCTTCATGCAATATGGGAGAGATCACAAACTGGGGGTGGGGGGACAGCACTCATGAGCATGTTGGGAGAAGGGCTTGGATGCATGCTAATGCCCCCATCCACAATTTGAGCATTTATGTTTTCAAGCAAGTGCCTGAACATGCCTACGGTGTCTACATTTTAAATAGGGTCAGGGATTCTGACCTTTCAAATCTCTGAAACATGGTACAGTTGTTGGCTTTTTTAAAAGCACCTTTACCACATTAGTCTGTAACACAAAGATGGAGCTGCTAAAGAAAAGAAGCCTTATACCTTTTTCTCAAAAGCATGGGTTACCCTTGTGACAACTTCAGTTAGGTGTTGCAAGACAGTTCTTCCTTCTGATATGAGTTGAATTTCTTCCGTATTTCCGTCAGGGCTGGTCCAACCACAATGCTGTGGAGTAGAGAGGTTCAGACAGCACTGATGTGCACAGGACAATGCAGTGTGTTTCCTGGGTTTCCCATATCCATGTGCAGCACTCGAACTACTGCATTGCACTAGTTATTAAGTGTGTTTGTATTAAGAGAATCAAGAAGGAATGGCTTGTCTGATGCCAACTTTTATTCTAGAGCAGCTTGGGGAATGAGAAGGGTGACTTAAAGACTTGTCACTCAGAGTGATGTGAAGATCTTGCTATGAATATTGTATACAGCAAAAACTCAGCCATTCCTCTATGATAACATGAAATTATTGGTAAATCCAGTGGGTATTTTTAATCTGATTGTTTTAAGAACAGAATGTGGCAAACTGGGATGGCTAGCGCAGAGCAATCCTTTTATTTCCTGAAATATAGGAACTATAATATGTTGTTCTCCATTATCTTCATTATCATCACATATTTCAAATGAATGTCTGATTTATGGTGATGATTCACAAAACTGAAACTGTTGCAGATTTGCTATATACCTAGAATGAACTGCACAAGTTTATCAATATGGAACTCATCATGCAAATCAGGGAAAGTTGAATTGTTTTCCTTATAGCATATTTTTAAATGATTTTTTTTAATTGTATTGCTTTACAGTTTTACTTTCCTATAAATCAGATGGAAAATCACCTTCCCCTTAGAGCAACCATTTCTTTCCCTGTCTGGCAAGGTATCTCAGTGTTCTATGAATATGAGTGGTATGCTTCAATGAATTCTCTCTTCCCAAACATTATCCTTTGAGCTTTGTAATTTGGAATAGAAAGTGGATGCTTGGATACTCTTAGACACTTGGTCATGGTAGAATAAATAAATGTGCAATTTTCCCAACAACAATTTCTATTAACTTCCCTTTCTACAGCCCCAATATGGACTCCATTATTTTAGCATGATTGTCTTACAAATGTTCATTGCTCTGAAATTCTAATTTATTGAACCCAACAAGGAGTCTGCTATTGCTAGCAACGGAGCTTCCTTGTAACCTTCCTTTCAATATTGCCTCAGTTTTCATCCACTGCAAGCAATGGGAATTCTGCTACTAATTTCAATGCACTGGAGTGCTATAGAACTGCAATCTACTGCTACATCTGCTGGACAAAGGAACTGAACCAGAAACTCCTAAATCTAATTTGGTATCTTAACTATGGAACAACTATTTTCCCACTTTTTTATAGCTTGGATTCAGATTTATTTTGGTGTACAGCTTTAATGTCATTGTGTGGTGGTCAATGTAAATGTGTACCGAGTGATTTTTGTATCAAAAGTCCATATCTGCATTAGAATGAAAACAAATGTTTCCTTGTTTTTTCCCCAGGGACTTTTCTGTCCTGCACACTCAGTGGTTTCATATTCACTTAATTCTAACAGAGAAAAGTCCCTCTAGAAAAGGAAGACTGTCATAGGGATGACAAGACTAGTACACCATGCAGAGCAAATTCTAAAGTCTTAGTGCTGAAGAGAGTGCCCTCTCAAATACCTAATGTAAGGTATAAGCCGCTTTCAAAGACAAGGTACATTGGGCTATGATGACTAAGCCGATACAGCATCAAGCAACATAAAGACAGATGTTCTCCGACACTGTCTGAGTGACTCAAGCAATAACAAAACAGCAAAAGGAACAACAGACAAAATTACCTATGTGAGCTGCTTATACAAATAAACATGTTGGGGATCATCTAAGGCTGACAGAAATGTTGCACCAGTTCCTTCAAGGTAGATTTGCTTAAAGAAAAAAGCACAAAAAAGCAAAGTCCCTTGATGACATCTGCAGCTCTTCCCTGCGCAGAAATTCTGTCTCCTTGAGACCTTGCTGCTTGCACACTTCCAATGCAATGGAGCATGGCCGCTCGAGAAAGCTTATTCCTGGCGTTGAATAGATTGGAAGAATAGCTTCCCTCTGTGAAAATGAAAGAAAGGTCCTAGTTTGACTTGGCTAC
Organism: Podarcis cretensis; assembly: GCF_951804945.1. Lineage (NCBI taxonomy): Eukaryota > Metazoa > Chordata > Lepidosauria > Squamata > Lacertidae > Podarcis > Podarcis cretensis. The sequence goes on along the minus strand of NC_137172.1, from coordinate 80,978,770 downwards.
CTTCAACGTCAACTGAAAGTGAAATAAGAGGATCTGCCAATTCCATGTTCAGCTCCAAGACTGATCTTCTGAGATGTAGCCGCTGCATCCAGCTGTCTAAAATGTCTGAGGAACGCATGCATATGTTCACGCGCAATCTTCCTATATGCTGACTTTAACTCCTCCCATAGGCAGCCTGTGGCAAACATGCAAGTGACAGCATTATATTCATTAACCCTGTGAAGTGCTCCGCAAAATTATAGAATTTCATTCCGAGAGCTTTCTGTGCTGTTTTCTTTTTTCGTAGTAAAATACTGGAACGGTGGGGGGGGGGGACGACAACTCTGGTTGCCTGCAAGCCTGTCACAGTCCGCAGATCAAAGAATCAAGGTGCCAACATGTTTTCTTAATGTAGACATCACATCTTCTTTACTGCCCATGTATTTTCACATGGTGCTTGGATGTTTCTTCCTGACTCAGACTTGAAAAACCAGTTTATGCGGTGACCTATTTTTCTTTTCTGTGTCGCAGGGGCTGTTCATCAAAGAGCAAGAGCAAACCTAATAAAAAATACACTATGCAGTTTCTCCTGAAGTCCTATCCACTTGATTTCGAACAGCATCAACTAGGGGTAAAATAGACTCAAGAATGCTCAATGGCTAATGCATGACAGTGCAACCCTGAGCACATTTTGCATGTTTATTCCAAAGTGTCCCACATAGTTCGACGGTACTTAATTCCAAGCAACCACGCATAGGAGTGCTCTCTCAATGAGAAAGGTATGCCTTAAAATGCTCCATCGATTGCATAGTGCCCTGTCATATTCAACAATTTTGTGTTGGCTTTACTGAGGAAAAAGTGGCTTATTTTGAAGGGTGGGAGAGCTTTCCATCCAGTGACATGCCAACGAATTAATTCATTTTCTTTAATATCCTCTACCACTTGGTTAAAAGCAAAGCATATTCAGGAAATTTCCTCAGACAACTCTGCCTCTCCACTGACACAATGCCTGTGCCAGTAATTTACAAGTAATGGGCTACAGCTGTGAACTCTGGCTCCTGAGTTGTTTTGGTAGCTTGAGTAATTACAACAGTTTCATTAACATTTAAAGGGAATATTCTGCTCAATGCCAGTTAAGAGGCTTTTACGCTGTGCAGATCCATTTTATATTTGCATTTGACATTTGATAATCTCTACACAGAAGCTCTGAGTCATGAAAATGAGGTGACTTGAGAACGCCAAAAATTAACCCAAGTACAATCTCCGTCTTTATCAAGGAAGCTTCAGAGTTCAAATGCGCAGGACAGGTGGTGTGACATATGGGATGCTGCTATGGGGGCACATTGATCCATTTAAGAGCCAGAGGACCACTTTGCCCTCTTGTACCGGATTTTGTGCTTGCAGTTATTATGACATTTTTTTGATGATAACAAAACAGGGAATAAATTTCCCAATGCAAGCTAGGGATTTGCGACAGGTGATATTTTAAGAAATTATGCTGGTTGTTTGTTTTCATTTTTAACCTTTCCTCATCACAGCTTTATACTATTTTATTAAGGTATATGTGTCTTATTGTTCTGTTTCTTATAATACTGCTCTACAGAAAGGTGATTAATAAATGCATATACTAGGGATAGGGAATCTATGGAGCTCTCATTATTCCTGACCATTTGTGAGGTCTGTTGGGGCATGAGGACCTGATATGTTCCACATGATTAAACTTATTCAGTCCATTTTGGGTATATAATAAATCTATAACAGTTTCAGTTTTGTAAATCAGCACCTGGAGTCTAGCATTCATTTGAAATCTACTGTGCAAACTTCCCAAAGATAAAATAAAGAAAATGAACAACAACACATTATATTTCCTATATTTCAAGAGATAAAAGATTTGTTCTCTGCCAGTCACACCAAGTTTATCAGATTCATTTTCAAAAATGATAACTAGATAGAAAACCTATTGCACTTACCAATAGTTATTTTTTGTGTATGGGAGGGGCTGAATTTCTACTAGCTTCCTTCACAAAGCAGCTTCTTCCACAAACCAGTAAAAAGCCAACTCCACCTGACCATAAAACAGAAAAATATACAGGACAGCTAAGCAATAAACTAGCATATAAGTGAAGTTCAGAAATAGAATATAAAACATAGTTCATTAAAACAAAAACTAACATGAATTCAAATGGCAGACATAAAATAAAACCAATTTGGAAGAAAATAAAAATTTACAGCAATAACCTAAATTCAAAATAACTCTCTTCTTTTAGGTATTAGGTGTTATTTCCATGGGTTTGCCAGTTCAGATCAAGCAAACAGAGCATTCAAAACCATTTCTAGATCACTTGATAGAGAAGAGAGACATTTTGCGTGTTCAGAACCAGGGACCTCCCCCCCCAAAAAATAAAGATACATTTGAGTCAAATTTTAGTTTTGGTTTTTGGCAGAATTTAGGCCACAACTTTATTGACTACAGAAAAGTGAGTGGTTGCATAGGCTCTGGTTCGACTAGCTCCCTGCACCCTTGCAGGTGGCGCTGACCCAGAGCTCTATCATAGGTCAGCCAAGGGTGAACACCTGAGGTAGGTGAAAAGCCCAGGAACAAATTCTGTTCACCCTCCCAGATGCTCCCCTGGACTCAGGCGTGGGCACAACCCCCTTTCAGGGGTTGACCAAACCAAGTTTAACGGAATACCTTTCACACAGGGATGGCGAGACCATTCTCCCATCCCTATCACATGAACCAGTGCCTTTCCACAACCTTACAAGTTGTGATGAATTGCTACGCAGCAGGTGAAACCCAAATGGCAACAGCCAATCAGCCAAGTGGGGGAAACTCCTGCCATGCCCCTGTCCCAATGACAGACGACACACGACGGCATAGCAAGGTCAGTTGCAAAATTACCCTAAATATAGGGAGAGTTGGGCGGGTGTTCCATTTGCATGAGCTGAAACAGAAAGCTCTGGACACGTGAAAGGGATTATATAGGTCCCTCAATCCATTTAGACTGCACCCATTGGCCAGATTACACCCAGCAACGAGGAACCTACCAACTGGGTGTTGTGGCTATCCAATAGACCCACCCACAGCCAGGAGGTTAGTCTCCAGGTCTCACTGCAACACATGCCCTCTTTTAGGGAGGACACAATTTATATATTCTAACACCTGGTGGGATCATTGGAAATACATGGCTATTATATGGAAAATTATATAAGTGTGTGTGTATGTGTATACACACCCATTCCATATTTTATGTACTCTCCCCCAGGAGTATTTTTTTTTAACACAACCAACATAAATGAAAAATGGCTGGCAATTTTTGCACCATGTTTCCAAGGCCTCGTAATTGTTTCATTAAAGTGACAAGCTAGCAGGGGTTAAGTATCACTTGAGCCAAATTGTTGTTGTTGTTTTAAATCATATTTATAGCAATTGTTAACCAGGATCCAGATTCCATAGAGATTCTGTAGTGATTCTTTTATTTGACTCGTTCAGCCTTGGGCCCATTTTTGTTTGAGCTTAATTAATGTGCTGTTTGGCATGCTTTCCAATAACAACAAATAGATTTTTCTTAGGCGTTCCTTTGAGAACAGATAGCCATAGCAGAGCTTTTTAAATGATGTGAATTCTCTTATGATCATTGCTGGTTAAGAGATACTTGATTTGAAGAAAATGATAGACTGATAACCCGAGAATTGCTTTAAGACTACATCATTATTAGATTTTGGATCCAAAGAGCCTGTTGTACAAATGGAAAACTCTTCTGTTTGGGTGGGGTAAGCTATTTTTTGATGTCCATGGATAAATGGAAGGATTGCCTCCTATTCTGTGCAAGCAGAAATCCTTTCCTCTCATTTAATGGAAACTTTGGGTCCAATCCCGTGCCTTTTAAAATCCCATCGCAACCCAGTTTTACAGAAATTAGGATTTAAAAATATTGACAACTAAAGAGAATACAAATGGTCTGAAATATGAACAGACTTTATCTTCAATCTTAACAGATGAATTAAGAATTCTTTTTGTGTGTCCCTGCAAAGGTCCCGTTGTTCATATCCTAGATAAGAATTTTATCTGTACTGTTAATTTATCTTGCTCTGCATATAAAACTCAGTGTGTCACTAAGTCTCCTATCAGTTGCTAATATTAAATTCCTGTGCTGTAATATACATTTTTAAACTCACTTTAACACTGACTGAATTACAGTTACCATTAAAAACCAAAGGTTAGTATTCTCATGCAAAATTAGTTCAGATGCACATAATCAATATTGAGTGTAAGCAAAAGTATACATATCGAGCAGGGGTAATAAGCAATATGCAAATTCTATAAATGGGACACATATTGAAATAAATAAATAAATAAATAAATAAATGCACAAACAAATACAGCTGGTTGGATAAAGTTGGTTATGTAATTCAACCAGCTCTGGAAATAGTAAAAGGTAAAGGTAAAGGTACCCCTGACCGTTAGGTCCAGTCGTGGATGACTCTGGGGTTGCAGTGCTCACCTCGCTTTATTGGCCAAGGCAGCTGGTGTTTGTCCACAGACAGCTTCTGGGTCATGTGGCCAGCATGACTAAGCCACTTCTAGCAAACTAGAGCAGCGCACGGAAACGCCGTTTATCTTCCTGCCAGAGTGGTATCTGTTTATCTACTTGCACTTTGACGTGCTTTCGAACTGCTAGGTGGGCAGGAGCTGGGACTGAATAACAGGAGCTCACCCCGTCGCAGGGATTCAAACCACCAACCTTCCAATCGGCAAGCCCTAGGCTCTGGTTTACACCACAGTGCTACCCATGTCCCTATGGAAATATAGTGCTACCGATACTATTTGGTTTGAGTACAGGGGAAATTTCCATATTAAATCTAAACTAATTCTTGTAGCAATGAGTAACATCCTGATCAATTCTTTATGCAATGAAAGCAAAAGAAAATTAGTGAACTTATTCAAGAAAATCAATTCTGGATCTTAAGGGACAACAATGCCAATAATATTCTCAGTTTCTCATATCACCACTAGCTCCAAAGCACTACACTATGGACAACTCCACTACAAACAAAAGAATCTCCAAACTAGTTAAAGTTTGTCAAAAACAAAAAAACAAAAAAAACATTATTCCTGTCCCCACTATAGGCCCTTGGGGTAACAAACCATTTATTATAGCTTTCAACAACAGTTCTGATTCTTGTTTCTATATTTGGGGCAACCAATCAGGAAGTTGAACAATCCACCAAATTAGAACCTTGATTATCCCAAATGCATCTGCAATGAACTTATAAATAAATATGGACCACCTTTAACAAGTGGGTTAGATGTGAATTGCTTTCATCTGTAAATATGTCCCATTTCCCACCCTTTAAGGAATATTCATGGACTTTCATTATCTTGTATTGTGATTGTGGTGATGAAGCCTTGCAATGAACTGTACAGATATATGACTCTTGTTGGTTATTTAGTTTGTTCATTTGTTCATTATTCAGACAACCAAGCCTCCTATCAGGCAGAACCTTTTCCCATCAGATTGGCATTATTTTGGGGGGAAATCCTCAGCTGTGGCTGGAAGGTAGTGATAGGAGGGGAAAACTTGGATGTGGGCATCTTTGGGATCGGAATGGAAGAATTTCCTTCTACCCCTGGTACTGGAAAGAGCAGCCTAGGCTGGTCTATATCAGAATACACCCCTGAGTTTCATGAAAAGAACGCAGAAATTAATGAGGGAAGGAGAGATTAGAAAAAACCTTTCTTTCAAGGTCAGAATAGTATACTGCCCATACTCCCCCAATTTATTTTCACAACAACCTGTGTTTTATTCTTAAATATTATACTGGCAATAGAAGAGGGACATTTCTTTTTTCTACACACAAATACAAATATAGTTGGTGGTACAGCTGCTGTAACAATTGTAGCATGAACTCTGTAAGCATATATTTCTAATAGTTTCAATAAGCCTTAGCTGTTCAGTAGCTAAAACTCATAATGCACAGTCTAAAAGAAATCACCTTTTCCTCACATATCCCACCACTTTGTGTTGATTTTTTTTTTTAAAGCAGATCTTGAGTCCTCCATCCCTGATGACTGTCAAAGCACAAATTAAGCACTGGGCAGGACATAATTTCTTCTTTGGTTTGGGCTGCTTCTTTTTGGATACAAGAATGTGTGTGTTCCTGCAACTCTTTTGCTTCTTGAGCAGCAGGGGCCTAAGGGTAACACGTGCCTTGAATGAAAAAGAGATATAGGCAATAAGTTGACAGCCACTAAAAAAAGTGGAACTGAGGTCTATTCTAGATTGTAAACCCTTCAGGCCAAGGAACTGCCTTCTCATTCTTTGTAAAGATGGTGATATATCCTATGAGCAAATGCAAGTGCATTAACTAAGAGGTTTAGACTGCAGCCCTAGCCCCACTCACCTGGAATACATCCCACTGAATTCAGTAGGACTTATTTCTTAATTGTAAGGGTTAGGACAACACAATTATAGAGCCAAACTACACATTGTGCTAGGAAATTCAGGGGTGATCTCCCAACCTTAAAAAACAAACAGAACCCTCAGTGCTGTTGTAAAGACCTGCCAATTTAATTGAGGAAGCCCTATGCGGACTTCCCAATCTAAAATATTCCCAAGTCTGCTATGTGCTAAGTAGAAGTAAAAATAGAGGCACCTGTAGCATAATACTCACAATATGAAAATTTTAGGAAGAATGCATATGAAAAGTTGTTCAGCCAAGTTTCCTCATGATACCAACTTATTCAGAGTGGTTAAAACTGAAAGAGATCATCAAACTTGGCGAATGGGCAGTAAAATGGCAAATGTGAGTCAACGTAAGTGATGCACACTGGGGCAAAAATTCCTAATTTCACACATTCGCTAATGGGCTCTGAACTGGTTGTGACTGATCAGGAATGAAATGTTAAGGTCGCAATAGATAGCTCAATGAAGATGTTGACCCAGTGTGCGGCAGCTGTGAAAAAGGCAAATCTCATGTTAGGGATCATTAGGAAAGCAATTTAAAATGAAACTGCCAATATCATAATGCTGTGTTTTAAAAGGTGGTTTTTAAAAATATATTTCAGCACTGTAGTCTATTTGTAAGTTCAACAAAAGAACAGCTAATTATTAGCAGGAATGCTCTTGCTTACCCCACTGCAGTTTTCCAGATGAGAATAGACATCTTTAGCACTGTCATAAGGCAATCAATTTCCTGAATCAATATGCCATCCTTTCCCATTTTCCCTCCCATAGGAGCAAAAATGATGCTTTGGCATCTCTACTGCCCATCTAAGAATAAGTTTTTCACTGCCCAAAATTTCTGTTGCAGCTTATTTATTTTCCCTTTTCTCTCATTGCCTTTGTGTAGCTAATTTGCTATTCACATGCGGTCTTTTTAGGGTGATAAGAAGAAAGGTCCCTGTGTTTGTCTTATGTTACAAGGGCAATTGAGCTTCAATCTCGTCCAAGTAATTTGAGCTGAGCCTCTGAAATACTCCGTTGAATATGTGTTGGAGGTACATTAAAGTGCAACAGCTTTCACCATTTTCATGCATTTTAAACAGATTGACTTGCACATTCGTGTCCATTCTTCAGTGGCTGCATGCTTCAAAGACCCTCATTCCCAACTTCTTCTTTTTATTAAAGCCGGTGGGATTTCTCTTAAGTAACTAGTGACTTGAGGCTTATTACTAGTCACATAAATACATGAAGCCCCAAATAAAATAAATGGATTGATTGCAGTTAACGACATTAGCAAACATTATTTGCCCTCCCCAAAGCAAGAGCATTCAAATTGTCTTGAAACTGTGATGCTAGAAGATAACCTTGGAGGCAAGTCTAGAATAAAAGAAAAATTCATTCCGAAAATCCTGCTATCTTCTTTGTAACGGTGCAGATGAAGAATAACAGCAACATCTGAGGAGCCAAAGTTTTTTTCTAATCCCAAAGAATTCTACAGTGGTCTGATGCCAATATCCCATCTTCTACCTTTCATCTATAAATAACTTATACAATGTTAGCAAAGATGAAGAATGTTATGTGTTCAGAAGATTCACAGTCTTTAATATGAAGGAATACGGAACCCCTCTGAATATTATGGAGCTAGAAAACTGCTAGGTTTAGCTCCCTGTTTTCAGAAAGCCTAGCCAGATAGATAGTGTTAGTTTTCCACACATGTGTTTTGGAGTTCAGTTTGCCCTTTGGTAGGGAAAAATCTATTCCGAGTCAGAGTCAGCAATTTATTCTTAAGGCAGGGGCACAATGACTTGAGTAATTTAGCAAATACTTTTACCTACAAGATGACCAGGCTAACAAGATCACTAACTGAAAAGCTACATCATCTTTTAGTTTACACATTTTTTAAGAAGCATTTTTAACAGAATCAGAGATTTTGTTATGAAAAAAGACAATAACTTATCTTTATTTGGCTCATGATTATAATTTTTTTACCACTTTTTTTTAATTACACATTGGCTGGTGTTTTGTTTCATAAATATCAGGCATAGTGGTAGACTGAAATGTTTGGCAACTGCAGTTTTGAGATTTTACATTAAAAATTTCGTTGTTCAAAAATCAGATCTAGCCATGCAAAGAATCAATGCAAACTGAATGGAAGCTCTTATGTACCAAAAGCACATCAAGTCAGGCTCCAAGTATTTTAAAACTGCCATGTAAAAATATAGGAACTTGTGCTTTCAATAGTTGGAGCTTTTGACTTAGTTTTAAAACTACCAAAATTGTATATAGATAGATAGATAGATAGATAGATAGATAGATAGATAGATAGATAGATAGATATAGATGATAGAGAGATAGATATAGTATGCAGTGGTTCATCATGCAAATCAGGACATTTTCTGCACAACACCGTATAACTTCGTTGTTGTTGCATGTGAACAGCTCATCTCATGGTGAGATGGCAGCCACTCTCTGGAAAAAATGACCTTCAAGTTGCTGTAATGTATCAACTGCTTTTCATGAATCTCACTGAATTTGGAAGCAAACATCAAGTGCTTGGAATAGTAATACTTGCTCAGCCTCATCCTGTCTGCTTCTGAGCAAGTCACTTTCCCTTCAAGCTTCAGTTTCCCCCCATCTGTAAAATGGACATGTTACTTACCTACCTCGCTGGCTATTGCAGAGATGTGTCAGATAATCAGAAGATAATCAGAGTTTTACCCATTAAAGTAGAATATTAATCAGTAGTAAAAATGATGATAAGTATGTTGTATTAAATAGCAATTGTCTATGTGTTCTAGTCCTTCATAGGACGTATTTACCAGAATTTTCTAATGATATGAATGGTCTTGTTGCTAGAATAACCTGTAATTACAGTCAGGAAAAAATGTCTTTAATAGGCTGACCATTATTCTTGTTAAGAAAGCAGTATTACATGTTTTAATAATAGGCATTACTATTCCACTGGCAAGGGACATGGGGGGTGCTATTAACGAATGATGTATCAGAATTTAGCAGGGAAATTCAAAGAATATGTAGGCGAATTAAAAAAGAGAGAGGGAAGGAAATAGTCCCAAAAGGGTTTTCTGCCACAGAAGCTCATTACTGAACAATCTATAGAAGATAGGAATAGATCAAAACATCATCACTGCAGTGCAAGAAACAAAATATTCAAAACTTACAATCTTTCAGGATATTTCCTTGAAGTAGCAGTATTTCTTAGGTTTGCTGCAAGAAAAAAAATTCTCTGCTTATATGTTCAATAATTGCCTAAGCAATATTCAACATTTGTGTCCATTGTGTATGTGAATGTTCTTCGTATTCTTTTCCTGAACAGCTGTAGATATGGGGAGACAGAGAACCATATCTGTGAGCTCACTTTGCTTCTCCCAGCAGGAATGGACATCTAAATTCTTATCTCTTCCCCTATGATCTGCAGTGAATAAAAGCACAGTAAGCTGTGCAGACTTAAATGCCTTTTTTAAAAAATCAGCAGCTATACCACTATAAATAAGACATGTAGAAAGGTCCTCTGACAAGGACTGAATTTACGATTCCAAAATAACATGGTCCGGGGATGGGGGGGTAGCAATGTTGCCTACTGTAGCCAAAATAATGATGTTTGTTAGTGGCACCTTAAAGCTTATTAGATGTATTGTGGCATTAGGTTTTGTGAGTTTAAGGTAAAGGTAAAGGGACCCCTGACCATTAGGTCCAGTCGTGACCGACTCTGGGGTTGCGGCGCTCATCTCGCTTTATTGGCTGAGGGAGCCGGCGTACAGCTTCCGGGTTATGTGGCCAGCATGACTAAGCCACTTCTGGCGAACCAGAGCAGCGCACGGAAATGCTGTTTACCTTCCCGCCGGAGCAGTATCTATTTATCTACTTGCACTTTGTCGTGCTTTCAAACTGCTAGGTTGGCAGGAGTTTGTGAGTCTACTTGGTCCTTAATAGGATTCCACTTCCCTAGAAAGAGCAGATTTGTTGCAATGTACTCCGTGTGGGAATGTGCTTAAAGTTGGTTTGGAAGCTGCTGCTAGGACAAAATGCAGCGGCTGGGATGCTCAGTGGTGTAGCCTACCATGCAACATATGACACCTATTCTAAAGGAATTACAGGTATGCTGCCTATTTCCTAAGACCCCAAACAGCTGAGAGCCAGGCTACATGCTTCCTTCTGTACAATTCAGTCCATTCAATGAAATCACTGGAGAAGTCCCTCCTAGACTTGCTGTACCCAGCAGAGGCCTGTTTGGCAGTGACTGAAGGGTAGGGGTGCTAAAACCAGGACACCCCGAAAGTGATTTGCCTAAGATCCAGGACAAAGCCCCCCCCCCCCGATCAATTCCATCTTAGAAATCCCTGTAATATCCAGGGAAATCTGGACGTATGGCAGCCCTACTCTAGGGCTTCCCTTCTGTGCAGTGACCCCAAAACTCTTGAATAGCCTTTCCCTTTGGCAAAGGTGTTCCACCGTTTGCTGTAATCATAAACAGGGCATTCCTGAAAACTGATGTTTCATACCAGCTGCATTAGATTTCTGATTCTCTGTGGAATTTGTGTGCAAGTTATTTTAAGTATTTAAGTATCTTGTTGTATTGATTTTATCTTGTAAACCACCTTGTTATTTTATGCAAAAGGCAGTCTATAAATGTTTTAATTGACAGCTAAAAAATAAAAAAATGAGTTGTGTGCAAAAATGAACACTGTTTCAATACTTCCTGATGCATTAGAAGTGTCCAGGTTTTCCATCCCACTTCAGCCATGTAGTTGCAAAGAATAAATTCTCTCTCCCTTCCTTCCTCGGTCTCTCCCCTGTTCCACATATTGTTCCCTAAAGGTGTCTCCGCTCGGCTGTCTGCTTTAGTGATGAGTGGTTCAGACACCCAGTGTTATCAAGCAATGCTCCGAGTGTCTCTGCAGTCCTCGATCTGACAGCTTGATACAGGGGAACCACAACAAAGAAGCTGACACCAAAGGGAAAAGAAATGTGAGATCTCCACATATTTATATGATGTCTGGGAAAAGCAGAGGAGGATCAGGGCAGCAGAGGAGTGGTGAGTGTCAAATTGGAAGCAGGTGAAATGAAACCTATGCTAATAAATAAAAAATCCTGGAATGTCCCAAGACTTCAGCTTTGTGAGAGGAAGAACAAATGGAGGATGGGGACAGATGCAATGAGACAAGGGGCTATGTGCTGAACCACAATGTGGGAACTCATGTGCTTCTTAGTCAGAGGCTCTACTTTCTCCTCAGTCTATATGGAAAGACACATACGGAGCATTTCAACAAATATTTTGGGGCGACTTCTTCCACTGCATATATTTTCGTAAATGGTGGAGAAAGGCAAACATAGCCATTGGTATTTCTGATTTAGAATGTTTCAAGATGTTCACATCCTATAGTAGCCTATCTCCAAGAGCTGCACATACTATTTTGTTACTTGCCTCATTGCCAAAAGCTTAGGAAGGTAATTTAGATGTTGGCCAGGAAGAAATTCAGACCCAATGTTTTTAATGTATTTATTTGTATTTATGGTGTTTATATCCCACATTTGTCTCCAAGGTGCTCCATGTGGCATACATGGTTCTCCTCCTCAACATTTAACCCCCTCAATAACCCTATGAGGTAGGTTAGGCTGAGAGTCAGAAACTGGCCCAAGGTGCAACCCAAAATCTGCATCTTTCGAGAAGAGGGTAGGTGAGTGCCAAAATATCAATCAGAAACCAGTTTTCCTATGGCCTCATTCAGAAGGCCTTTGCATGAAGGCCCCATACAGCTGTATGTGTGGATATGATGGGGTGGTACTACTCAGCATGGCGCCACTCCCCTTCATGTATTGACAAAAGCTGTGAGGCATTTTCCTGAATAAGTAATAATCCCATGACTGAATTATCCATAGCAACAACCCGTTATCTTCAGGGGCAAAGATACCAATTCATTATGAGAGAAATGGTTCCCGTATAAAGGATCATTTTTCCTTTCCTTAGTATGGCATCCTCCTGCCCCCAAATCTTTGGTGTCTATAATAGCTGAGAGACTGTGTGTGTGTTTTATGCCTCCTTGTATGCACATCTCAACCTCATAGGTAAATTTTCCCCTGGACTATCCCTATTTTGTTCAAGACTTGTTTGTTAACTATGTGACATTCTGGATCTTGTAGCTAAAAATATATAAGTAACATATGAATTCCCTATATTTTCTCATTGAAAATAAGCAGATTCATGCAAAGACCACAAAGTATTTTATGCACACTAATCAAAACAAATATTTGTTATTTTAATAAGTTCATGAGTTTAAGGGATCTTAATTAAAATTCAGGCAAGAACTTTCCAAGAGAAAAATGTCAACACTTACATTTCTCTCGCGCACGCTCAACTCTCCAATCGATCTAGCTCTCACATAAAAATGTCAGAATTACATGATATAAATATTGGCAGGTTTTTTGCCTTTCTCTTCCAACCCCCCTCCCTCTGCTTCTCAGCTCCACAAGGTGAATAGTGCAGTGAATTCATTTCTTTTTCTTCTTCCTCCTCTTCTTCTTTACCTAGTGGGGCTGACTCATCTTGTATGAACAGTTCAATGGAGCTCTAGTGCTTACAAAATGTGTCAGATGGATAATGTTCACTAATGAAGGGGTATATTAAAGAATAGCAATTCTTCCCAGTTTTATGATGTTTTAATGGTACTGGTAATAAGGGAGCTGAAGATGGATACCAACAATAAATAAGCATCCAGTTCTGAATTAGTAAACAGTTTGCTATGCTATAATATTATCACTGTATAATGAACTAATTTAAAAGGAAGCATACCTATATCTGCATCCATTGTACACTAGATAGCCCCATGCCATTTTGTGTATAACCCTTTTAATCTCTTTTATAAAGAACTCCAACAAGCTCAGCAAAAGCTCAGCATGCACACATGCTCAGAGAGAAGAGAGAGACACACTTGTACATTTGTAGTAATCCTATGATACAGCTTAGATGGCAGTGAACTAAGTAGTGACTTGTACCACTGCAACAGCTTAAGCACAATGCTGCTGATGGCAACTGAAGCTTAATCCAGTTAAGATGGAGTCAGTGTTAGTGGGTGGTTCCCTAGGCCAGATAGATGGGAGGCTGGCAGTTCTTGGGGTTACTGTCCCTCTGAAGGAGGTGATATGTAGCTTGTGGGTACTTTGGAATCATTTGCTATCACTTGAGCCTCAGGGTTCTCAGTGGCATGGGGTACCTTCCATCAGCTTCGGCTGGTGGCCCAGAACAGGCATAGCCTAACTTCTGTTGTTTATGCTCTGGGTACCTCTAGGTTAGATTATATGTAGGGCTGCCTCTGAAGACAGTTCAGAAACTTCAGCTGGTGCAGAATTTGGCAGTCAGGTTGCTCACCGGGGCAAAATGGTTTGTGCATATTACACTGACTGGGCCACAGTTCAAAGTGCTGGTTTTGACCCTTAGAGCCTTAAATGGCTCAGCACACCAGTACTTCAAAGATTGCCTCTCTCCATATGAACCAATTGGGACTCTGCAATCATCATCTGAGGCCCTTCTTTGTGTGCCTCCTCCACAAGAGGTCTGCAGGGTGCCCAGACGAGAATGGGCTTTTCCTTCAGTGGCTGCCCTTTTGTGGAATGTGCTGCCCAGGAAAGCTCGCTTGCCACCTTCATAACATATATTTAGGCACCAGGCGAAAATCAACCTTTGACTGATTAACATTCTATGTTCTTGTTAAATGTATTTATGGGAGGGGTTTTATTGGTTTGCTTTTGTTCTTATTCCTGCTTTTATTACATATTTTGAGTTCTCGTTTTGTAATATATTTCTTTACAGCGAAGGTGGTGGAAAGGGTTGTTGTAGGGCAGCTGCAACCTTTCTTTGATGTCACAGATGATTTAGATCCATTCCAAGCTGTGTTTAATGTTGACTGGAGTATGCTGTAGATAAAATAAATAATACATTTGTAATCATTGTTTATTGTTAACCTCTCTATGAATTCAGAGTTTGGAATAATGATAAAATCAGTGATGTCAATCCTTACTAGTCTATTCTAAATAATAATAAAAGTTGGTACTTAGGAATCAACCAGGGTGGGCAGGAGGTTGTGCGGAGGGGGAAGAAGAAGAAAAGACCCCTGGCACGCAGTAGAAGAAGCCACAAAGTAGTTGACAAAATGGGTTAGAGAACTTACAGATGATGTGTTCTCCCCGAATCCTTTCATCTAATATTTGTAAGCTCACAGCAGGCACAGCCAAGAGCATTTTGCAGTGAGCCTTATTGATTCACATAGGAATAACAAATAATACCTGAGGCTGCACTTCTTCCAAAATATTGTAGCTACCATAAGGGAATAAAAAAGAATCCCATTTCTCGATCTGATTTAGGCTACAATTTCTCTAGTTTGTGGAGCATTATGGGTTTTTGTGTGTTTTTTGTTTTGTTTTTGCTGTTATTGCTGAAGAAAGAGGTCTTTATTGTCCAAACTCAAAGCGATGAAGAACACTCCTTCTGGTAATAAAATCAGTTGGGGAAAATCTGAGATTTTACAGCCCATTAAGCTGCTATTAAAGACCAATGGCGGGGATTTCTTTCAGAAATGAACTTGTGCCATGCGAGAATTCAACAGTGACACCAGGAGGGAAGGAAGGAGGAGGGGGTAAAAAAAATAAAAATCCCAACACAATTCTCATCAAAGTCCATGCTATTAAAGAAATGAAATTGGAGCTATACAAAGCTGAAGACACCAATTATGGGTAATGGTGCAGAACCAGGTTACATCAGCATTGAGTTTCAGGCCGCTCGCATTCCATTTTACCTGCATTTGCAGAAAGTTGAGCCAGTGTCAACTTCCACTTAGAATGCAGTTGATCACAGAACTATAGAGAGTCTGGCTGACACATAAGAGGAAGAGAAAGGTTCTGGGTCATGTCCCTGCTGGATTTTAATTCTTTCTCATTAGGCACAGCAATAAAGCCAAGTGCCTGTTTGATTTTTGAGACTTAAATTCATGAATATGTAGAACAGTGGTTCCTCAGCTTTTTTTAAAAAAACGGACCACTGGAAAATTGCAGAGGGTCTTGGCGGACCTCTTAATGATTTTTCTGCATGTTGTAGTAATTGCACTGCGCACTGTGCTAGATGCTGCATAGTGTTCAATTGTATTTTAGTGCTTCTTGTATTTATATTGCATTATACAATATAAATTCTTAGGAATTCAAATTGAAATACAATATATCAGAGAAGCAAAAAAATACAATGAAAAAGCAACATGGATAATCAAGGCAATGGATGTGCACATGGAACAGAAATGGGAGGATTTGTGTGTGAAGGTGGGATTGATTACAAAAATCGCCTGTTTAAGGGGTGGGGAAATGCCAAAAAGACTCGTACTCAAAGTTGTGATCTCAGTTATCTATTAAAAAAAACCCTTAAAAACTGTTTGTATCTCCCCTTTTCCTCTTTAGCCCTTTCCTTTGCAAGCATAATTGCAATCTCATCTCTTTTTTCTCTCATCAGGCAGAAGATCCTGTGCATATTTACTCAAAAGTAAGTCCTACCAAGATGATGATGATAATAATAATAATAATAATAATAATAATAATAATAATATATCCTGCCAATCTGGCTGAGTTTCCCCAGCCACTCTGGACGGCTCCCAATCTAGTGTTAAAAACAATACAGCATTAAATATTAAAAACTTTCCTAAACAGGGCTGCCTTCAGATGTATTTTAAAAATAGGATAGCTGCTTATTTCCTTGACATCTGATGGGAGGGCATTCCATAGGGCGGGCGCCACTACCGAGAAGGCCCTCTGCCTGGTTCGCTGTAAGCTCACTTCTCGCAATGAGGGAACTGCCAGAAGGCACTGGATCTCAGTGTCCGAGCTGAATGATGGGGGTGGAGATGCTCCTTCAGGTATACAGGACTGAGGCCATTTAGATCAATGGCAGATGTGGATAAGAGTACAGCCTTGAAAACTTGATACCATACACTATTACTCTAAAACAAGGCTAGTTTTGTACTATGTTGTTCACTCACAAATAAGCATCATTGTTCTCAGCCTTAAATGCTCTTGGTTTTAACTTTCCAAACCCAGTCTTTATCGAAGCAGACAGTACCATTTGATCAACATTTTGGCTATCTGTGATGCCCAGGTCATCTTCACCCATGTGAACCCATGTGGAGAGTGTGAATGATGCCCAGGCCTCAGATGGTGCTCTAACACGCTTTTGGAGCCCTCAAAACATGCTTCTGCTGCCAGCACCACACCCGGGGGGAGGGTACCTGTGCATGTCTCAGCAAAGGTGGCATTGGTGATGCTAGCCCATGCCATGCTGCATAATGTAGTGAGGCAGCAATGGCTGCCCATGGACACTGAACTTGGCAAGCAGGGGCCCCTTGGTCCTGAGGAGCAGGGCTAGGATGCAGGCAGGTTGGAGTCACAATGGTCAGGACCTGCTTGGAGGTGCCACCCATAATCACATAGCCAAGGATTTATTTATGCCATGTGTGCCACTTGTCCATCCTGGAGACCAAGTGTGCCCTGTCTTTCACATGTGGGAGGATTCTCTCATAGTGCAATACACCAACTGGATGCAGCCCAATGTGTATAATACCTTATGGCTTTTGAATACACAGTCTGAAGAGAATTAAGCAAATTACTCAAAATGAACCAAATATTTTGTTTAGTAAAATGAGTCTGGGTTTCTGCATGCAGTTCTTTGCTTGATACAGTTTACTTGATACAAAGTACTGTAAATGGATATGCAGCTGCATTGCTGTGGCCTTGGAAATGTATTTCTATACTGACTGAATTATAATCGTGTTTGTGTAAAAGTCAAAGATTTATCATGCTACTGTAGTATGATAGTTTTATGCTTGTATTTTGTTCACCACTCTGGGTGAACTTGGTCCAGAAAGGTGGCTTATAAATATTTAAATAAAAACAAACAAGCAATGTTTATTCAGTCCCACTTTGTTTAAGAGGGTGCACTGCCATGTAAATATGTATAGGCTTAACCTTAAAGTGTGTGCGCTGAAATACAGAATTGTTTGTTTTAAACTGTATATACTTTTGTGCTGCTGTATATTTTATTAGGCAAAGAAAAACCCCCAAACTTGAAGATCAATACGTTTTCATCTCTTCTAAATCATATATGGTGCAGTTCAGAGAAATGTAAGGGAGACTGAGACTGCAGTCATAATAATACAGTGGTGCCCCGCAAGACGAATGCCTCGCAAGACGAAAAACCCGCTAGACAAAAGGGTTTTCTGTTTTTCGAGGCGCTTCGCAAGACGAATTTCCCTATGGGCTTGCTTCGCAAGACGAAAACGTCTTGCGAGTCTTGTGAGTTTTCCCCCTTCCCCCCTTTCTCTAAGCTGCTAAGCCGCTAATAGCTGCTTAGCCACTAAGCCGCTAATAGCCATTAATCCGCTAATAGGGATGCTTCACAAGACGAAAAAACCGCTAGACGAAGAGACTCGCGGAACGGATTATTTTCGTCTTGCGAGGCACCACTGTACTTATGTGGTAAAGGTTCCCCTGAACTCACTGGGATTTACTTTTGAGTATACGTGCACATGGTTGCATTTTACGGTCACAATCCAGTTGATGCTCTATAGCAGGCAATGTTTGCACATGATACTCAGGTGAGCATAACTCTCCATGAGCAGAAAGAATGATAGGAACTGGGGGGTTGAGGTCAGTAAGGGAATCTTGAAAATAGAACATCATATATGGAAAGGAAGCAGTGATGGACTGGATTATCCCCTAAAGTCCTAAAGGGCTATTTAGGATGCTACGTATTTTATGATACATTTGGGAGTTGGAATCATTTGACTTTGATCTAGAAAGCCTGTGAAGTTTATTGTGAAATTAGGGGTGTAGACGTGTCTATGTAGAAGAAGGAAATGGAGAAAACAATCCTAGTGATTAATTCACCCACCTATGTGTTTTCACATGGTGGCATTCATTTTAAGCGCACTTGGTCTAGCTACAGTCATAATTGCATATAATATCCATTATCTTTTAATATGAATTATCCTTCATTGTTGGTTACATTTATCTGCAGATCCTTCACAAAACCCACCAGAAGCTCAGATTCCAATTTGTTCTCTCAGCTTGACTAATGATGAAAAGTATCAAAAATGACTATTATGTGTTTATAAATCACCTCTTTTATCCTGAGGTGACTTTGGAATTTCATGCTTTTGAGTATTGTTTGTCTGTGGAATGTAAATGCAGCACAATAATGCAAAATTTAAAGGAAGCAGAAAAAGTCATTATATTTGGCAGGAAAAAACATCAAGACCCGGTAATTTTTCATGTACATAAAATGGAAACATTTGATAAATATGTTCCCAGTGTATTCAAAGCACAATATTTCTTTTCTGTTTGTTGAAAATGTGTTGCTATCATGGGTCAGAGCACCTGTGTCATTTCAGCTAGTGTTATCTAAAATGCAAAAGCACTGGTTCACACATTTGCATACCTTCACACATTCTGCTGATAAATGACACACACAAACACACACACACTGAGAATTTTATACAGCAGTAAAAAAGCAGGTAAAAAATACCGGAACCCTAAGAACCACTAAACAATCTTATAAAAGAACTAGTAAAATAAACAAGAAAAATGTACTCCCTAAGTAACTAAATAATGCAAACTTGAGATACGAAATATAGGTAACAAGATAGTGTAATTGATACCAAAATCCTGATAAAAAGTAAAGAAGAAAATATCATCAAAAGGTTTAATAAAAACATTATCTTATAATTTACAGAATGTCAAGCAGATTCATCGTATTATTATTTTTTGCAAACCGAATGAAAGGTGTAGAATTTTCTCCCATTTATTTTATTTTCTTGCTGGAATTCTTAAGTTGATGTAATATTTTTCTGCTATTAAATAAGCCCAGACTTTTGTGTGCGAAAGAAACAAGGAAACACACAGTTTCGACTACCTTAGATGTGAGTCCTGGAAGACCTGCTTCCTGCCTTGCAGGCCTTTTTCCACCTGACCTGGGTGGGCGGGGCCCTGACTGACTCCAGCTACAATACCTGAGGCTGCTGAACAGATTCTTGGGCAGGAGTGTTTAGTGGGTTTTGTTAGGACGAGGGACTTGTTACTGTCACTGATATTAATTTTTGTATCTTTATTTTAGACTTTATTATGATGAATGCGGAAACTGTTCAATTTGGTTGTGTACTTTTTGCTGTTTTATTTATTGTTTATGACTACTTTTGTTATGTTTGTAATTATGTAATATTTTCATGTTGTGAGCCTGCTTGAGCCTAGTTTGAAATCTGGAAATGCGGGGTACAAATAAAAGGATGTATGTATGTACTCTGTGCCCAGGAAAGACTTGGCTACCATCAGAAGAAAGAAGATAAAGTCACTTTAGTATGCAGCATACAATCGTTCGCATTTTGTGGATGTGTGAAGGAGGAAGTCATGTTCAAATAGCTGCATGGCCAGTGGTCACGATCCATTCTTCCTTCACAGTATCTGTGATGTGAAGACCCATATATTATATAAGACAGGGGTAGCTACAGCTCCCACTATTCGTGTCATGAGCCTGATAAAAGCTGTAGTCCAACATCATCTGAAGGAAATCACGCTGACTTTAGGAGCATCAGTACTGAATCAAATGGAAACTTCACCTACTGCACCATCTATCTTTCCCCCAAATATGGCATCTGTAGAAATTCCCACCTCACATGGAGGTGTATGTCCTGAAACAGGGATATTTACTTTATATGCAAAACCCTATTCCTGCACTCTTGTTTGAGCACCTTCTTCCCTTTTTGAAATCTCATCTCTGCCTGTTGCATGAATTACTACTATGATAGCTTCTCCTGCATTGATCCCCACCCCCAGGACACTGAGACAAGGGGGTGCAAAATTGAGATGATCCATAATTGAGAAGATCCATTTGGGGATGGCAAATTTTGACCTTGCACAGGGTGCCATCATACAAAATAGTACCCAAGTCCATCCCTGGACAAATGTAATTGCCCTATAATATAGTACCTGCAGTTCAAATTGAACCTTGCAGTTGCAACATTTTGAAATGTTAAGGAATTATTTGGAAGAAGAATTGCATCTCCCAACTTTAATGGTTAGCTACTTGAGTATCAAAGCTTTAAAAGGGGCAGAAGGGAGTGATCTTTTAGGATTAGGAACAAGCCAGATCAGAATCAGCCTTCTGTTCACAGACAGTTGTTCTCTGGCTCCATTTGGTTATCCAGTGTCTAATTTCTCCCATATTTTAAAATATCTCTGGTGCATTTTATCATTTATGGATGAGGAAAGAAAGAATGAAACATCTGGGAAATGGCTATAGCACTGGACATACATTGAAGCAGCTTTTTATAAGTGAAAATATAGGCCCACAAGATAGCAGCAGTATGACCCATTGTTCTATATAACACACAGCAGCATGTTCAAGGATACTTCTTCAAATACAGAGTGAAATGTATTTATTCCACATGATTAAAATTCAGTAATTTTCTTGTTTTGATGGCTGGTCTTCAAAATGCCTGCTTCTGAGTTTCCCACTACTGAGTCAGACTGTGAAAATAAATAGGAAGTTGATATTCCGTCTGTACTTTCCATTCCTTCTTGCAGTGACTTCAGTGAAGGCTTTCTAATGTGTTTTGCTGCAGGTCATTGAGCCATGTTGGTACTGAGCCTTTGCCTCAAGAGGTTGAAGACCAGTGGGTTAATTAACTCTGCCAGCCATTTCTGCCTTTTTCTCCCACATTTCTTTTTAAGCAACAGAAAAGTTACTATTTAAATTTTGGTAATAAACATAGCTAATGGGGTTTTAAATGGTATTTAAATTATGTCTAAGTAGATCTCTAAACTCATTTAGCAAACAAATAACTACTAATGGTTCTAGATGAAAGCCTTCTGTACTGGGTAATGGTCTTTGAAGGGAAAGCAGAAAGGGTCAGTGGAAAATTCCCTATAATATTAGTCTACAATTTATGTTTTATTCCGTTTGAAACTTGTTTAGGCTGGACTGCTTCATCCTATCCTTGTTTGTCCTACCAATGAACCCTATGGGATCTAAAATAATTACAATGGGTTAGAGCCAGACTAAGTTAGTTAAACATGGGTCCCATTGATTTCAACTTAGTGAGCTACCCTGCAATGAAACATAGTTTTAGTGATTACATTGCAAATTTATTTTTAAACCACATCAAAATGAAAGGTCCGTGCAAAAGATCCCAGCTACATCTGTTCTCAGACCAGACATAGGCTTGGGCCACTGAGAAAGTTGGAATTATATCCTAAGGGTGGATGGTTGGATATATTTGCTATGACTGGCTTTACCAGCTGGATAAATGGGTCTTTGCCATGGATATCTATTTTGTATTGTTTTAGTAATTTTTTTTAATGCATCTACTGCTACTTTGTGTTTTAAATATATTTTTGCTTTGAGACAATTGTGTAGAAAGCAATTAAAAAATGGGTGGTGATGATAATAATATTTCCAATCTGTGTTGATTTCACATTTGTCCATTCATCACCATTCTACCTCATCTTTCAGTAGTGGGTGTTTTTATTATAAAACATTTATTATAAAACACACACACACAAGTAAGTATGTTACATCTTTAATTATGCGTTTTGGAACACTGCCCAGACCTCATTGGTTGTGGTTAATTCGGTTGACTTATTCTGATTGCAGGGTCTATAGTTGTTATTTTTAATAAATATAACCTGTTACCTCTCTTTTTGTCTTGAGTCTTCTTGGATGTGTTGGCAATTGGAGCAGGAAATGAACCAACAACAATGCAGCTCATTTAGAACAGGGTGACGCACAGCGTAAATAACGCAGGGTCTTCTTCAGTAAATGAATAGATATTTTACTGAGTTAAAATAAACTGAAATAACAAATAACAGCATAGTGAACAAAAGATTAAACTAGCTTCAGAGCATACAAAGAGTTGCTGAGTCACACAGTCTCCACTGAGCACAGGTTTCACAGAGCACAGGCTCCACCTTCACACACACAGACACACACATTGACTGACTGAGTCTGCCTGCAAGTGGATACAATACTTATACAGAGAATGAGTAAAACTCAAGATGAGTCACAGTGATTCAGCATGCTAAATGATTTTACAGATTTTCAGCATTTCACAACATTTCTAGACTCCTTTACTGCTTCCTTTACTGCTTCTGCTCTCAAATACCTTTGTCACATGACACAGGGGTTATGAGAGTTCTAAATAGAACTCTGGCCAGTAGAGTAGCACCACATAGAGTGGGTTGCAGTAATCCATTTTGAAGTTAACAAAGCATGGCGTTCGGTGGCCATAACATCTCTGTTCAAAGTGGGCTGTGGCTGGCAAACTAGCCAGAGATGGAAATAGGCATCAAGGCCACTTGAGTCTCCTGTGACAATGCTGAATCCAGGAGTAGCACCAGGCTATATACCTGTTCCTTCCAGGAAAGTGCACTCTTGTCTCAAGATCTTCCCAGACTCAAGAATTTGAAACACATAACACCCCTGTCTTTTCAGCATTCAGCTTCAATTTATTGGCCCACAGCCAGACCATTGCCAACTTCCAGCAGTGGACTAGCACCTCAACTGTCTTTCCCAGTTCAAATGAAGTAGAGACAGAGCTGTGTGTCGTCCACATGTTGGTGACGCGCCACCCCACATCTCCTGATGACAGCTTCCAGAAGCTTCGGATAACATGATGGACAAATGGAGCCCTGTGGGACACTGCAGAAAAAGTTCCATGGTGCAAAACAGTGGAAATGACCCTGTGGGTAGAAGTGGAACCAGTGAAGGAAAGTGCTCCCAATCCCCAGCTCCCTGAGTTGCTCCAGAAAGATATTCTGGCCAGTGGTATTGGAAATGACTAAGAGTTCATGAAAACCTCCACAATCCTGCATAATCAACATTTCAGATACATAATGTCTGTAATATACATGCATAATTATGCTGTCAATTACAAATTGTTATTAGGGCAACACAGAGGAGATAGCATCAGAACCAAGGCAAGGAGAAAACCCATCGGATTTCATGGTCTAAAACTGAGAGGAGGGATGGTAAATGGCAGTCAGTTTTGCAATAGCCACACAAAACAGCCAAGTGACATTCCACAGCACGCAATGACACCCCATGGGTAGTAGGACTGTAGCTTCTATACAGAACAAGAAAGGAATACTAAGATGTTTCCATTTGACTTTACTAGGAAGCTGTCTGCAAGGTGAGTGTGTGTTTTATGAGGCTGTCACAATAGCAGGGATAGGGAATCAAATGTGGGTGAATAAAGCCAAACTTGTGAATGGAATAAAAGACAAGTAGCAAATAACTTCCTACATAAACTCAAAAGAAAAGAGAATATTTTTCATGTGCTCTTGAAAAATGATAATCATTGCTGGATTTGCTGAGTGTACAGGTTGGAGTGGCTTGATGACATCACAATGAATGCTCCCCAGAGTCACAAATCTCTACTTTCCTCTTTGTGCGAGTCTCTGCTAAAATAACTCAACCGCTTTGCTGAGATGGTAAGGTTAGTTTCACACTAAAGGAACGGAAGCCTTGCAGTTACATGATAAAACATCAAGTCCTGTAGTGAAAGTGAAGTGGCTCAGTGGTATATAATGATTAATGAAGCTGTGTGTTATGGCATTCGAAACAGCAGTGACACTTTGGTACTCCAAGCATTGCTAATAAACAAAAGACTAGTACCTTGGAATGAAAATGACTAACGAGGTAGATGGAATGCAGCCCAATCCTATCCATCTTCGCTCAGAATTAAGCCAAATTAATTTCAACGGGATTTACTCCCAAGTAAGTGTACATAGAAGAGTATCCTCACAAAGCAATCTTATACATGTGTATTCAGAAGCAAGTTTTATTCAGTTCATTGACAGGGCCATTAGTGGATGCCTTTGTTTGGACTGAGGGCCACATTTTGTGTAGGGTAACTTGGAAGGGGCCACATGGCATCATCAGATAAGAACAAGTCAATAAGGAGTAGGGCAGTTCCAAAAGCAGCTAGAACAGAGCCAGAATAAATCCTCTCTTTTGACATGAAAAACAGAACAGTTCCAAGTATAACTTTGTAATAGATTTATGGTTTCATATGGAATATACAATATTCAACTCTTTTAATATCATGCCTATGCAAGCTTTTCCTTAATGAGCTTCATTATAACTGGTGGAATGGACAACATTGCTACTTGCAACTGGTTCTCCAAATTCACGTCTCTTATTCTTGCACAGTGGAAATCCTTTGCAAGGTTAAACTTTGAAAAGACCTGCTCGTAGCAGTATGAAGTTCAAAAGAGATGTGCATGCGTCCCCAGGTTTGAAAAATTTGCAGCAACTATGTACAGTCTGTAGAATTCCAGCAGTTCCATGCTGTTCCAGCCTTGTACTTCACCTTAGGTTTCTTGATGCTTTGCAGTTCTTTGAGTTCATGATGAAAGTGCTTTGGAACCTTGAGTGACTCAGCGTCAAATAGTGTCGAAAAACATGTTTAAATCCACAGAAGGATAAATCAGTAATCTGAGTCAGGAATTCAAGTCAGGCATACACAAGACCTTGGATAGCTCCCTGGGTCCTAAGACATAAGACATACCAGGACCTCTACCTTCCCAGAGAAGCTGACTAGCAGTTAAAGGATCATCGTTTTATTTTGCAGTCTTTGACTCCTGTGGGACTGGGGAGACATTTCCTCTAATTCACAGAGCAGCAGTGAGGCTGTGTTCTCTGACTATGTGGGTCTTGCAGGTGGTATTCCACCCCAAAGGATCTGAGACTTCCATCACCACAGTGCATGATGCCCAGGGTTGTTTGAGGTGGCCAGTAGTTTTTTCCCCTTTAAAAAAATGTGGGGTACTCTTATTTTCCTACTCATATTGAAATACTGCCCCTCAATGAGGCCAAACTTAGATTCACAAAATGTTTAGGGGTAGGCGTCCCCCTGCATCCCCCCAGAAAAAGGCACTATTTAAAAAAGCTGTCTGGGGTTTGCTTGGGTTTTTTGTTTAGCTGCTCATAACTAGAGAAACAACAGTATAAAGTGCCTAAAGATGGTTAAATAATCTGTGTCATCCAAAAAGGCTTGCAGCTGCCCCACCACAACTCTCTTTCCCAGAAGGGGAACAACTGCAACTGGTCAATGGTTTTTTCCAGCACAAAGGGGCTAGAGCCTGTTTCTTTAGGTGAGCCCCACTGTCTCTTCCAAGGTACCAGGCACCATCCCCTCACACAGTGAAAAAATACCCACACTGTGGGCCCAACCATTCAAACCCCCTCTGCTAGATTTCATAATCCAGGAGCAGCTGGGGTCAAGCAGCTTCCATCAGTATTCATATCCTTCACAACAGGGCTAGGTAAAGGTAAAGGTACCCCTGCCCGTACGGGCCAGTCTTGACAGACTCTGGGGTTGTGCGCCCATCTCACTTAAGAGGCCAGGGGCCAGCGCTGTCCGGAGACACTTCCGGGTCACGTGGCCAGCGTGACATCGCTGCTCTGGCCAGAGCCAGAGCCAGAGCCGCACACGGAAACGCCGTTTACCTTCCCGCTGGTAAGCGGTCCCTATTTATCTACTTGCACCCGGAGGTGCTTTCAAACTGCTAGGTTGGCAGGCGCTGGGACCGAGCAGCGGGAGCGCACCCCGCCGCAGGGATTCGAACCGCCGACCTTTCGATCGGCAAGTCCTAGGCGCTGAGGCTTTAACCCACAGCGCCACCTGCGTCCCTAGTCACAACAGGGCTAGTCTTCCTTAAATACTGAAACTGAAAGCTCTCCCTGTGAAGAAGGATCTTATAATAGATGTGTTTGCTATCTAGGACAGTCCAGGCTTTAAAACAATGGTTTGGGACATTGCCAGTGAGTCCTGAAAAAAGTGTTCCTCTCTTAATTTGATTTATTTTTATATGAAGAACTTTATGGGATGTATTACATCTTAATTAATTATAAGTCACCTTTTACGGCATATAGCTGAGAAGTGGCCTGGTTTAGGAATTTTAAAAACAAATAAATAATTCAATGAAAATTAAGCACTTTTAAGCCCCATTGAATTCAATGGCAGAATCAAGGACTTGCTCTTAAATCTTTTCCAAAGTCTTTTGCTTTGGCTGAATTGTGCTCTAAATGAATGAATGGTGGGCACAATTAAGAATTTAAGACCCTAATGGCTTCAGTGGGATGTGACGATATAGACTGTTTACTTGTCTCAGATTGAAATGTGTGCAATTTAAATCTGCCTAACCTGCCTGGACCTCCTGCTTCAGCCTGGCTTTTGAAGCGTAGGGTCCAACTACTCAGCAGCAGAGCTCAGTTTAATGTGTTACAATCACGTGTGCATGCACACATACACACACAAACAAACATATACACCCCCCATGATATGGTGATCTAGTTTCAATTTCAGACCAACCCATTTACAGAATGTTGTTTTAAGGCGTACAACATTTATTAATTCTGGGTTTCACATTTCACTAACCATTTGAGCCAGTAGTGTTCTATCCAAATGATTATTATTGTTTTGGAACCAAAGCCAGGAGAATGCTCAAGGAAACCAATTATTTTTTGTCACTATTCATAAGGCAGATGAAAAACACGCACAGGAGGTGGTATGCCAGTACTACTTTTGCATGCATCTAAAAGACAGAATGGGAAAGTGACCACACAGCCTCTGAGAGACTTGAATTGCACAATGGCAAATACCTTATAAAGCTTAATATTATATGTCTCCTTTAATCACCAGAGCGCCTTTTAAAAATGTTCTGCAAGAAATGAATACAGCCAACACAAAACCTATGTAAAGTGGGCATAGCCAATACTAAATGTCACATTTTACTGGTTGACACACATTTATCACTTCATTTCACAGTATAGTAAACAAGTCATACGTCATTGGGTAACTTGATTGACAGTAGCCTTGGGCATTCCTCTGCGAAACATTTACTCTGCAGTGGTAAGACTTCCGGTATAATCGACTGGAGCAATAAAAAGAAAAAGAAAAAAAAAAGATTTCTGTAGTCAACTTTCAAAGGAGAGAAAGGGTGGGGAGAATTTTAAAAAACAGAACAGAACCAAGAACAATAAATTATCAAAATTTCTCATTTGAGTAAGTAACAGTTTTAATAGTTTTCCCTAAGCACTGAGAGCACTCAATTGAACATCTGCTTTCCAGCTGCGCCTATTGATATATTGCTAGAGCTTTATTCTCTTATATTTTAAATGTGTCTATAAGGTTATGTGTGTGTGTTTTTTAAAGAACCACACTACCTGACTTTCTGACAATGCCTTGATTGTGCAAGATATAAAAATGTCAAAAATTCTGTAGGCTATTTTATGCCCAGGATATTATTTTTCAATTGAATCCAAAGACAGATGTCCATGAACAATTAAACTATTCTCCAATCACACCTTGTTCCAGCTGGGAGCATAGAATTAAAAAGAAATAAGTCATCATGATTCACTTATTACTGGTGTTCCTAGAGTTTCCTGCATTGATGATAGAGCCTTATTAAACAATTCTGTTGATGGAAAATGTATATTGTCCGCTGCTTGAACTTCTACAGTTCAATCTTTGATATTAAATTTGATTGTCTTCTCTTCTTATAATTCATACACTTAGCAACTGGCTTACAAAAAATCCCATTAGACAGAGATTATGTTATCTAAAGCCTGCTAAATCTCACGTGAAGTCTCCAAGAGTTTAGTTCTAAAGTACGACACCAGAAGAATCTACACTAGAAAGCAGGACTTGCTAATCGAAAAGAATGCAACTCAATATTTAATGGAATGGAGGTCAGAATATTTGTGCCTTTCCACCTTTTAAATAAGATGTTACCATTTTTCGTGTCACTTGTTCTCTCTCATTAGTTTTATCACAGCAACTAAATAACTCTATGCAACAGCTCCAGCAATGGACCATATAACATTAACTTATGAGCTGCGATACTGTTAATATTCTATAGGAAGGTGGCCAATGTGGTCTCCTCCATAAGCTGTTGGACTACAATTCCCATCAGCCCTGCCTGCATGGCTAATGGTCAGGGATTAAGGTAGTTGTCCAACAAGATCTGGAAAATACCACACTGGGTATCCCTGTTTTAGAAATTCTCAGTAATTCATCTCATAATCACAAACATTTCAGTTCCATCTTCAGTCCAAGAAGACAGTGAATAAAATATTGTATTATATCTCTGTACTTTGTAGATACGCGCCTCACACTCTACAACTTTATACCCTGAAGGAAATATAAACACCCCATTTTCCCTCATTGCTGTTTAGAACAAGACTCTTACGTTTCGCAAAGCTAATTTAAAACTGAAGAACAAATCTTCTGATTGATTTGTTTAATTTCATTAAATGACACTAAAGGAGCATGGGTTGCTTCTTTATCAGTGTGAGCAATTAAAAGGATATATTAAAACCCATAATAGATATAGCTTTATAGAATATAGGAACACATATTGGTTTTTTCAGCAAGGAAATTAAAGTCTAGCAAATGGTGATTTCCATTGCAAAATGAAGATTCTTAAAGTATAAAAGAACATGATTATCTGAAAGACAGTAAAGAAATTCTAAACAACAAACTTGCACATACTTTGCATTATTGTGTGTTATTGTCAATGGGCAAAACAATTACCTGCATCTACCCTAACCTAATTCAGGAACACACTAAGCCAAAGACTCTGATGAAGCAAATCACTGGAGCATGTTGTTCAAAAGAGGGCAAACATAAAAATATTGTTGAACTAATTTGAATATCTATTCCTTTATAGTTTTTCTATGTTTGCACTGATAATATCAATGTTATGATACCTTATGAAATTAAAGGGGAGTGTAGTTGTGATTATCATCTTGTGTTGGTTTCTCTTCCTCATTCATCAGCAGCAAATGACTTGTGATTACTATGGGAGCCATCCCCTCTCCCCTATTTTAATATTGACTGTCAAATGGTTAAAATTGCTAAAATACTATTTCCCCCGTTTTATCGCATACTAGGGAAAGTCCGCCTCTCCTCCCAAAAGAAATCTGCCAAACATCTACACATCTTGTCTCAGACATTTCTGCTCTTGCTGTGAATGGTAAATGTAGGCCATGGTGCAAAGATAAATATTCTTTCATAGAGATATCCCCTATCCTGTCCCCATCCTGTCGCCATCTGTTGCGTCCATCCTGTTTTCTTGTTTCACAGTAGAGTGCACAGTATAATGGAATCCCTTGTCTTTGAGTAGAGCTTCTATGCACTTCTTAATTGCTTTATTAATTAATGTTCAGTAATCACGCTTCTCTTTTCTCTTCTGAGACCGAGACAACACAATCCACAACTAAAGCAGAAAGTTTTGATCCTATTTAATTTCACAAGGTCCACAAACTTTGCTACAAAATGGACACTCATGCCGAGGTACGGAAGTTGCTGGAAGTAAGGCTCCAATCCTGAAGGCACACCTGCAGAAATGCAGTTCAGAACAATAAAGCTCTCTGTAATTCCACTTTGGGCCACTCACATTATAACAAAGATCACTTCAGTGTTCTGTACAATAATATCTACTCGGTAAGATAAGGGTTTTCCAAGAAACTGTTTAGCAAGTTTAGTCATGACTAACAGACTACAGTTGCAGACCTTGAGGTCTCAAATTTCAGCAGTGCCCTGTGCGGTGCCAACATTCACACACACACATACATACCTGCTTCTCACACTCCATTCTGAATCATAGTTGTGGTGTCCCCTGTGGTGCCCCAAAGGCTCGGCATCCAGTCACACTCCCCTAAATCCGGCTCTGTGTTGTTGTTGTTTAGTCGTTTAGTCGTGTCCAACTCTTCGTGACCCCATGGACCAGAGCACGCCAGGCCCTCCTGTCTTCCACTGCCTCCCGCAGTTTGGTCAAACTCATGTTGGTAGCTTCGAGAACACTGTCCAACCATCTCGTCCTCTGTCATCCCCTTCTCCTTATGCCCTCAATCTTTCCCAACATCAGGGTCTTTTCCAGGGAGTCTTCTCTTCTCATGAGGTGGCCAAATTATTGGAGCCTCAGCTTCACAATCTGTTCTAATTTGCGGATCACTGGCTGCAGGGATTTAAGATGGAGTGGAGATGACTTTATGTTGGTGGAGAAGAGCTTTGCCAATGGAAGAGTACATCCGCTGCAGAGGCTCCCAACCCCTTCTTGACTAATGCCAGAAACAGAACTATTGCTTATGGTTCTCTTACCAGCAGTTGCTGGAGTTAGGCTCTAAAAATGAGTCTGCTAGCTCTAAGGTTCTTTCATTTGTCAGACAAGCACCAGCATCAGGCCAGTCCTAAGCCTACTATTGGAAGTAATGATGGGAAACCTATTGCCCTGGTTAATGATCTGCCACTTCACCTCCCCGCCTCTCTCTCACACACGCTTAGGATTGCATGAAAACAATTACTTTCAGCATCGTCATGATTAAACCATTAAGCCAGTCCATTGCTTTCAATGAGACTTAGTTGTGACTAAGTTTGGCTGGGTTGTGCCCAATGTACGCCAAAGAAATGAATGTTGTAGGTTTGTAAAAAGTCAGACTGAAATGGCATTGCTCTTGTGAAGTGAAACTAAGACAACTTATTCTCAGTCACTTCTATGTGTTAGTGTAGGACATAGGAACCACAAAGGGAAGTGTTCCTAAGGGTTGCTCCACAACAGTGCAGCACATTTTACTTGGAGATTGACTAAAGTCTGAGGAATACTCTGAGGAATTGCTCAGCTTCTTTAATTTCAATGATGTTTGATGATTGGTTGTGTTGTTGCTGCAACGGAGGCAGTGGTTTTAACACCTGCTATGTGATGTAACAGACTGGCTCTTTTCTTCACAGTGACACACTGAAAGTGGACATAAAAATAATCTGAACTAAGAAGTGAATGCCCAAAGGAATGAACTGTCTGCTCTGCATCCCTGGACTGTTAGCAATCAACATGCTTAGTATGACCTAAATGAGTTGTTCTAGGGTCTCAGATTGTCTTTCAAGGAAACATGATTTAATATTGATTGCAAGTATTGATAAAATGGACTTATTAAGACAGAAATAACCACAGATGTGAGAAACAGACATATTGCTGCTACAGGTTTAACATTTGAAGTCAGGATTGCAATGCCTAATTTGCATTCAAAGGGCTCCTCGGATAAAAGGAAGAGTTGCTTCTTGGGCAGGAAAGGAAGCAATTATTCACAGAGGAGAAAAGAGTCACACTCAAGTAAACATCAGCATGATATTGCTGGCTTGTTCCAGCAGCTCAAAAGCCACTGCTTGTGGAAATATTTGAAGTGTTGGGGAAAGGCCTGATGCAGCTAAAGTCACTTTGGGGGATAAAATGAGAGTGGTGCCAATGCATTTACCTTTGAGAAGAGGGAATGGAACATTGAAATCTGGACTATGTCACAGGAGGCATCGTGGCTCTTAAAGAATAATGGAGCTGACATAAGAATTTCTGGATGTGACCCTTTTACAGTGCCAGCTGGATTTTGTGCCTTTATGAAATCTGGCCATTTTGTTTGCTGCTGTGCCTGTGAGTCCTGGTTGCATGTTGAGGGTCTTCTTTATGCTTCTGATGAGCCTAGTATGTGTTGGATAACTTGGGTGGGGACCAGTTATATATGTTCTACTGTTATTTTTGACCCATTTCATTGTAACACTGATAATGTCACTTTGCGTATTTGCATCGGTTAAGTTTTCTAATGAATAGGTTTATGATATCACATTTTAATATTTCATATCTATTGCGGTCCATATTGGGTACACTCTGCCACGAAAGGGTAGAATATAAATTACACTTGGATATTAAACTTTAAATTGGCATATGATGTGGGTATGTCTTGTGGCATAGTCTTTCTGGTAAGGAATTCTTGTTCTTTTTAGCTCATTCATTTATATTTGCAAATGTTCACACATTTTTAAATTATATGTTCATGGTGTGGGGAGTGACAGATGTACAACAAAGTGGATTCAGGAAGTGCTTATGGTTGCAATGAGACTTAGATTTCAAGGCTTGTAGGATAAATGCCATTCATCCATCACTCAATGAACCGAAGCTCTCACTGCCCTTTCTATATTTGAACGTATATCTTATAATCATCAATCTGGTTTGGATATCTATTTTGACATATGAACTACACATGAGCTGATAGTGTTTCTTTCCATCCTGTTCATTATATTTCCAAAATTATGTATGTATGTCACTTTAAATTAACACAGTGTTGGATAGCAGTCCATTCTGCAAGGAACCACTGGATCAGGGTAACTTTAAGGACTTGGACAACAGTAAACTTCATCTATCCTAAAATAGCTTGAAATATTTTGAATGTGAGGCCTATAAAATATCAGCTATCCTCTAATTCTTTTTTTTTTTTTTACATCAAGATGCATCTTTGCATGTATTGTTTGTTATACAACACTATATCCTCTGCAGAGCATTGTAGACAGATATTGTAGGGCATCAGCAGACAAACATTTCTGTCGTGTCACACACTGACTTACTTCCATGCTTACATATAGGTCAAAGGACTATCCATGCTGATATGAAATGCATCTGGTATTTTTGGAGCTATCTCTTCCATGTTTTCTTCCTCTAAAAGGCATTCTTTCTCACTTGGAGACTGTAATTTTCCTATTTGACATGCACCATCTCACCGGCTGCTTCAGGTAATTACACAGTAGAACTCCTGAAAACCCCTGGCCTTTTATTAAAATCTGCATTATCTTCCACCCGTCACTTGCTAAGTGTTCACTACCTGTGGGAGTCTAGATGACACAGCTCAGTTCTGCATGTCAAATAGTCACTTCAGCCCAATTAAGGTCTCATTGTGTGACATTTGGGGCTATTGGGGAAGGTATAAAAATGGGATTTCTATTACTTCTTTTAATGGTATAGAGTTTTTGACATACGGAAGGTACAAACATTTTAAGTCGAAATTGTATGGCCATTTGCTTTTTTAAAAGTAGTGATGTGACAGTGATAGGATTTACTTGTTTTAGGAGCCATGAGAGAAAGGAATACATATTGACTGTTTAATATACAGAAGTTTCAACAGTAAGGTTTAAACTTTATGAGTGATATGTGATTAAGTCATACTCACAGAACATGAAGAAAAGATGCTTTATTGTGGTAGATGTTTGACTAGATTGCCTTCTAGGTCCCTTACATATTCTTCTATGTGGATGGTCTTGGTTGCCAGGTGGGTTCCTGCAACATGGAATGGCAGCTTCAGTTAGAAAAGATCCACCAATCTATTCCAGTGAACAGACAAATCCGGGGCCTCGGTCCCGCACTCTGTCATTAGACACCATCCAGCTCCAAGCTAGTAGTGAAGCTGGAAACATCCACAATGTAGGATACCATGCCTTGTCTAAATAACACCTCTGTTAAGGATGTGCCCCTTAACAGGTGTGAATTCCCACCATTTTGGAACTTCAGTGAACATGCAAAGCCTTTAACAAACATGTTAAACTATAAGGTGGTTAGTTTATTAGATTTGATTACACATAGAGAATACTGAAAATTGAAAAAAAAGTATCTGATTGTTTCTTGCTTTAAAGTAGGGCTGCCACTCGTCTGGATTTCCCAGTACACATCTGGGAACCGGGCAGCAGAATAATGTCCGGTCGGATTTTCGCTAAATCGGCAAAATCCCAGGGAGAACCTGGGCATATGGCAAGGGCGGGGGGGGGGGGGAGAGATGTTCCCAACAACTTTAACCTAAAAGAAACACAGCAACAGCAACAACAACTTAACTCGGTTCAGATTTTCACTTTTGGGAACATCGTAACCCTACTTAAAGATTATTTTATTTCCAATCAACAGGAAACACAGCAGAGCAAAAATAACAGATTAAGAGGAATTCATTCTCAAATCAGCCTTATGATTTATGTGAATAATTATAAACTGCTTTAGAAATGAGACAATCAAGGTACATAGTAATTCACTCGTTTTCCAGTAGGTTTCCAGATGGCTAATCCACAAATCTAATGGAAAAGCATAATTACATGCTGCATAAAGTTATCCTGGTATGTTTCAGCCACAGATTAAGAGAAAGGGAAGCCTTAAGAGAAATTTGCAATAAACAAGTATGGCTGACTAGAGTACTGCATAGAAATGTCTAAGGTGCAAGCTAAGAGGAACTCAAAGGTAGTTTAAACATGCATCCAACACCCTACCAGGCTCGTAACATCTGGGTTGAAATGACATTGTGCCCATCCATCCATTCTGCAGGGTTAGCTCTGTAAAAAAAGAAACAGCACTCCTCCCATTGAAATAAGTGGGGTGCAACTGAAAGGGAAAAATCTAGACCTCCCTCCTTTGAGCTGATCTTAATATCCCCCCTGTTTGGGGATTTGTTAGGCCACTGGGGTGACTTTGGAACCTTTAGATCCAAGCTATTTTCTACTCCTTCCCAAACGTCCCCAGCACACTCCATCTTTGGTCCTATGAACATTACTTCATTACATTACAGCTGGGAGGTTATCCAGCACTGGATCTCCATCTCCAATTCTGGAGTTCTGTATCTTTGCCAGTATCCTTTACCGACACTTATTTGAACATAGGAACACAAGAAGAGCCTGCTGGATCAGGCCAATGGTCCATCCAGTCTAGAACTGTATCCTTTTTTTTTTACAGTGGCCAGTCAGATACCTAAGGGAAGCCCCAAAGCAACAGCACTCTCCCAGCTTGTGATTCCCAGAAGCTGATAATCAGGAGCATACTGCTTTCGACCTTGGGGCTAGTAGCAGTAAGCAGCCATGTTACCCATGAATTTGTCTAATCTTATTTTAAAGCTCTTCCTCCACGCTTTCCACGGAGGAGGGGAAAGTTCTTTTCCACGTGAGAGATAACAGAGAATCAACCCAACAAGTAAATATATAAATAAATAAATAACCTTGGCAAGGAGAAAACTACTCATTGACTTAATAAGTACTTCACATGTCTTATCTCGCTGAGCTCAGAGATGAAAGTCTGTTCCTTCATCATCATGCAAGGAAAGTCTGTCTTAATTTCAGAGTCCATTACTTCAGAAGTGCCTTTGATTAATACTCTAAGGAGAGCCGGGCAGGGGAGAAGTCCGGTCTCTAAAGTTAACAGCATGATTTGATAAAATAAAATAAAAAAAACGTTTGTAAGTAAATCCTTGAAACAAGTATCCAAGAGATTGTAACAGGGAATAGTGATTACAAAAAAGTGCTGAACTAACTTAATCACTCATGTTTGCCCGGCATTGTAACTCAATTAATTTAGAGGGTCTGCATGCCTTTTGCTGCATGTAAAATGCATAGTTGTACCATTATACCTTCCCTTGGAAGAAAGCTTTATTGAAATCAATGGGTGGATTACTGACAAAGCCAAATGAGGTGGAGTTGGGAGAGATTTGGTCATGGATTCCTTGCCGAGAGAGAGAGAGAGAGAGAGAGAGAGAAGAACAAATCATGCCAAGGAGGTTTGAAAAACCTTTTTCCAGAAGGATTATTTTTTTAACCAGGCACAGTACTGTTTTATTTTATACTGAACTACAGAATAGTTGGGGCACAGGTGGCACTGTGGGTTCGAATCCCCGCAACGGGGTGAGCTCCCATTGCTCGGTCCCTGCCAACCTAGCAGTTCCAAAGCACGTCAAAGTGCAAGTAGATAAATAGATACCGTTCTGGCGGGAAGATAAACGGCGTTTCCGTGCGCTGCTCTGGTTCGCCAGAAGCGGCTTAGTCAAGCTGGTCACATGACCCGGAAGCTGTACGTCGGCTCCCTTGGCCTATAGAGCGAGATGAGTGCCGCAACCCCAGAGTCGGCCACAACTGGACCTAATGGTCAGGGGCCCCTTTACCTTTTACAGAATAGTTATGTAACAAACATACATAACATGTAAGCAATGGAGCTATGCCATCAGCAGTTATTTCTGAGTCCAAGGGTTTCTGGAGTTTAGTTGAGTTTAGTTGACCATGAGATATATGCATCATCAAAGTGCCTACATAGTTTGCATACTGCATGTGATGAACAAATAATAAAAGTCATTACACCAAACAAATCCTATAAATGTTTACATTTGGCAATAAAGCAAATATATAAGAGCATTTAAAATTTTGGTTTATTATTGTGACCTGCACCTGACTCTGTAAAATCCCGGGGGATGGATCTGGGATGAAAAAAGAAGCTTACTGGAAGAATGCTAAACTGAATCCTTGACCATGACATGCTAGTTTTAATATAGATTTTAAAAAATTAAAATTAAAACATGCTATTTTTAAAATATGCAATTATTTGTTTTGCTTTGGTTTTCAAAATGCCAGCCATGATATTCCACTTGGAGTCTAATGTGGAAAGCTTTGCCACTCGATGCTACTCATGACTGGTGTGTCTGCAAGACACTTGAAGTGGCACCAGAATTCATGTGCTCTCTTGATGATAAATGCTTCTATTAAATTCAATATTACTTTTTTCACTTGTCTTCAGATATGATAGTACATTTGTATTTTTAAAAACGAAGCAAGAAGCAATCCTGAAAGCAAACCGTTTATGTGAGACAATTGCTATGACAGCCATCACAAAAGGGAGTAACTCACAAAAAATAAAACACTACAGAGAATGTGGCTCCTGTTCGTAACTGATGTGAATAACTAAAATCACAAGTTCCAAAGTCATACAAATATGACTTTGTGCTTTGCCTTAATCGCTCACTGAAGATTTTATTATTATTTTTGTTTATATCTAATTATTTCATATATGTGTTCAGTGTAAAGCTAGTGGTTAAATGAAAGTGGTTCTAATACAATGTTCAAGGGATTGAAACATCCTGCTGTGAATACATCTCACTTATTTTAACACTGCTACGTTCAGAATGGGTTCTGTGGAAATAATGTGTGCTCAAACATTTCTTTTTAGCATTAGACTGAGAAAATAATTCTACTTTAGCATTACTACTCTGTATTGTAATCACAAGCCTCTAAACAATTTCTCAGCATTTCAGTTCTTTAAGGAACATTTCATTATTTCCGGGGGGAAGAAATGGTTTTGAAGTGTGTGGCACATGTTTACAAAGTAGAACAGAACTTCAAGTTTTCAACCAGGTGTTATTAGCACTCCAAAAGAGCAGTGTAGATATCGCAAGAGGGACCAGGAAACCGGTCAGACCATGAAGGTTACATTGACAGTCTATAATGCATAATTCTTCCCCAAGGTGTACTTGTGCATCTGTTTTAGAAATATTAATACTATGCATATGGTCTGAAAGATATTTTAGCAGGTGAGTTTCCAGAACACATATTTGGACTTTTATATCTTAATATTAGTAGGAAATAATATTTTAATAAGTACTACTACTACTACTACTACTGCTACAGTGTCATGGAATGTCAAGAATAGGCTAAAACTTATTGTTGAAGAAAAAAAGTGTTGGTAAATTACTTGGAAATGAGCTGTGCAATTTTTATAAAATGTTATTTCAATAATACATCTTTTAAAGCTTTTTTAAAAGAGGCTCGTTGATTGATTCCCCCCTCTCCTTTAAAAGCTGCTTTCACCACCTCTGAAATATCTGAGGATTACTTCAAGCATTTACGAACATCACTTAGCTTTTTATTAGAGCAAAAATTTATCAGAAGACATTTCTCGGTTTTTGTTTTTTTTAAAAAAGGTTTCTTTTTCTTAGTCCCCTAATAAAAAAAAGACATTTTCTCACACTTTTCTTGGAATACTGTTCCCCCTTTTTTGTGTGTGGAAGCAAGTATTCCCACCCTGACCTAGGGTGGAAACTAGGTATAGGACACTGTGTGGAGGATGCAGAGTGCTGGCCCATCTGTCAACACAGCTGCTTGTACTGGTTGCAAAAAAACACAGCAAGGCTCAGGGGGAAAGAAAGACATTGTGCTGTTGCAAGCTTCCCCCTGAATAACTAATGGACACTTGCTCCTTCCCTTTGGTGAAACGGTCCCCACAATTTCCCTGCTCAGAAATTGGCTGTAGAATTTGCTCTGAAGCCAACCAAGCACCTGCTAGGGCACATAATCACATCTACCAAGCCTCGAAGATCCAAAGGAAGGAGGCAGAGAGGGTGTGCCACCCATTTTATCCTCCTGCTGCATCCTGTCTAGCACTGGTTAATGTCAGCCAGCAGAAATGGAAGTGGTTTCTTGCTCTTCCACTTCCACCCGCAATGCTGCCAATCCAGGCTCTTTTCAGAGTGGGATGGTGGGAAGCAATATTCTGCTAATAATCACCTTTTTGCACTGATCATATTTTATTATAAAGCTACAAAATGCCGGTGAAATCTCATCAGATCAAAATGGGAGATCCTTTCTCAATGATTACTACCCTATCTTACTTTTAAAAACTGTGCAAAATGAAAAAAGGAAGATTTTTCCATCTTGCAATTTCTCTAAAAATATAGTGTTCACTATATATTTATATTTGCCACTCTTAATACCATAAGCCAGAAGTTTGAACAGTTGGCTGCCTTCTCCTGCCTTTCGGTTTAGAAACACTTCTCTCCCACATATAAGATGTCTATCTCTCCCTGTGACACAAACATAACTGCGGCTGAACTTTTTCAAATGCATGCCTGGGGTTGTGCAGTTATTCTGTCAGTAGATTTTAGTACCCATCGTTTGTGCTTTCCTGAAACCCATGCTCTGGAAGAAGTGATTACATTTAGAACTGACATTTAGAAGTGGCAATGCTTCTCCTGCAAATTGCTTGTCACTTAAAATAGATTGTTGATACTGTGTCATCAAATGATAATGTAGGATATAATTAGTCCTTTTCAAAATTTTCTGCCTTTAAATACAGAAATTACACACATTAGGCATGCCTCTCAAAAAATACGATGTATCAAGGCATGCAAATCACTGTGTCTTTATAAATATTTTCTTAGGAAGCAGAACATTCCATTAATACAGAACCAATCAGAAAGCAGCCATTAACCACCACAGGGTCATTCCTTAGCCATTTTGAATCTACGGCAATCACTGCCATGATGAAATGTCAGATACAGTCAGAGATAACTGAGAAGCTCTATTTTGTGAAAGCTGGCCAACCACTTATTGAACTTGCCATTATCAGCCATTTTTCTGAGTCAGAGGTTAAAAACATTGCAAGTATGGCAGCAATGAAATAAAAACTGTGAATTTTTTCAGCTTCTCTGCGTGTATGTGTTCTAAAGCAGAGCTTCTCCAGCTCCATCAGAAAAAGCCCCATTAAGAATAGAGCATTCATCAAATTTTCCCAGTAGCAACAGAACTATAAAACTTCATATTCTCAAAAAGATTCTGTTAAGTATAAAGAATACATATTAAGAGAAGTTTCATTTTCGGTTTTTGACAGAAGTGAGAACTCATGGCATGAAGATGTAGTGCGCTCAACTTTTTAAGAAACAGTGATGTGTGCTTTAACATCAGAGCTGGCTTCTGCAAAGTTCGGTGTGGGAAGGCAAGTTGAAAGCAGGATTTTGCCTGAGGTAAAGATGCTATCATAGGTAACAGCCAATGGAAAGTCCTCTTGTTGACCAATAAGCCAACTTGACCTTGAAGATTTTATAGAGTTCATGTAGTATTATATCTTCTTCTTGTTGGCTCTGTTGATGGTGGTGAGTGGTTGGTAACTTGCTATCAAATAATTTTCCTTGCTGCTTTCCCATAGTTCTCCCCCCCCCCTTTGGGCTTGAACACATAAGCAACACATAAGCAACACATAAGCCAAATGTCATGGATATGATACGAATCAGCATGCGAGCCAATGCCTGCCATGTGTTAACAACCATCGAAAGGAATGTTCTAAAGCAGCCTATATGTGGGAATTGTGCCACATAAGCAACTCTTCAGCCATTTCTTCTCATAGCATTTTCTCATGTACCTATCTTTTACACACAAAACCTTCAGCCAAGCCCAGGTGGTTTCTCTAGCTCCCACTTTCCTTTCCTCAAGATACCTATATCTCTCCTCCTTGTTTTTTCCTACACCTCATCCTTTAATCCTTTCCTGCACAAGTGCTGCTAGGTCTCTCCTTCTGTAGAGTCTGGCATCTTTTTCGCTCTTCTCCAAGGGGACAAAGGCATTTTCTTAAATAGCAACAGCTTTTCTGGGAAGCAGGCAGCAGCTGGTGATGGCCCAGTGAGGTATTTAGGAAATATTCATAGCGACTCAGAAAGTAGGGACTGAACATGGGGGCAGAAGGGAGCCTGTGTCTCCCCCAAGACTTGCCTTGTACTTTATGAATTGTACATTTGAAATATTGTATTTTGATGATTTCATTCTCATTCATTCATACTCATTATGATATGTGAGCCAAAATTTTATACCTGTGGATCTGGCAGATATATCTCCTTGAAAAGAAATAAAAAAGCTTTCAGAAATAGCCAATTGATCTACTTCATATATTTCCGCATGTGGAATGCATAACAGATTTGAGTGAGATACTGGAAATAAATCCACCCTTGAGGCAATAACATACATAATTCTCTCAGTTGTCAGTTTATCTGAGCCTATCATGTGCTCTGTGTCTCTTACACTTGTAGAAATCTGTCATGTTTCGCTCAAACCATTAGCTCCATGGGTGGATTGTAAATCCATCATATAAAACTATTTTTGCAACCTCGGTGAAATGGTAAAATTTTATATTGTTTTTACAAGTTTTGCCTCTATGTACATTACATCCCTTGTAGCTAATGCTTCAGATTGTACTGGGACTGGTATTTGTCTAAGGCCACCTTTTTGAAGTAAACACCTACGAGACATACATTTTAAAGTGAGCTGGCTCTACCATGCCATCTAAAAAGAACTGCATGCATTACACCTGGATTATTACACATTTCAGGAGTGTGATGCAATCCCTGCCTCCCTCACCACCGTCATTCCTCTCCCATATTTCAGTCTAGAAGGATTCGGAGAATCAGTATTTTTCCCCACTCAGTACTGCCACTTCACACAACTTGAGTGCAGAATGGACTTCCATGGAGCAAATTATGTGAAGCCTTTATGCTCTTCACCTGTGGGGTGGAAATTATTTATGCAAATGATTATTTTGCAGTGTGTGTTTATATTATTTTGCTTAGGTTTTTTTCTAGTTTGGATGGATGAATTCTGACTTTCTATTAAATGTTGTCGTCGTCGTTATTATTATTATTATTATTATTATTATCATCATCATCATCATCATTAGTAGTAGTACTTTATTAATCACCTTTCATGCACGTTGCAAGGTGCAATTTAAAAAATCAAATAGCTTTAAAAACAATTTAAGATAAATGCATTTAAACATCCAATGCAGACAGAAAAAATAAATCTTTATTCAACTGTAAAAGCTTGTCACAAGAAAATGGCTTCAATTGTTTATTTGAAAGTATGCATAGTTGGTACCTGTTGTGTTATATCTGAATAGGGATGCTGTTTTGGCCCAAAGTGGAAATATCAGGCTTCTAATATTTTAGAAACTTCAAGGAGAGATTCTCCTGCAAAACGCAGGGACCTGCTCAGTATGTTTCTCAAATAACCTATTATAGTGCCTCTAGTTCTATTGACTGGTGTAATCTAGTTTTTAGTAGTGTAATCAGTTATTAATCTAGTGTAATCAAATTAGGAAAGGAGTATAACATTGATAATTTGTTTTGTGATTGTTTTGATGTTTTATTCATTGCTATAATGAACTTCATTCATTGTCATGTTGCATATATTTGTTTTGAAGCGACTTCATTAATTGCAAGATTTCAATGCACTACACAAGCCATTGCAGTGTCATGATTACATGGATCCCATACTGTGAGTTACACGATGCAAAAATATAGGTGGCAGAATTCTATGTGATCACAGAAGCACTTTTTCCCCAGCTCCTACAATAGCTGGAATCACTGCAGCTCTCTGTGTACAGAGTTTTCACTGTGCTTGAGGTTGTTGTCATTGTGTGAAGTGGCCATAATTTAAAGGCTGATAAAATTTAACACTGCTTTTGTTTATCACACAATTAGACGGTGCTAGGCGTTCCTTGCTTAAAATGCATCTGCTTTGTGGCAATTGTGTGAGATCTTCAACCTTGTACTGCTTGCTAAACAAGAAATGGCTACTTACCTACCCATAAGCAGCTGCTCTGATAAAATGTGTCTCAACCATCTATTCAAGTAGCCTTTTCAGGTTCATTAAAGATCAAATGCTTTCTGAGAGCATTAAATCAGTCTGCAGAAGACTCTCTTTAATTAACGTGGTGTAGCTAACCTCACTTGATTGTATTATCCATGAAGGCATGTTCAGATGCTCCCCCTATATTTATTGTATCTCTCGGTCACAATTCATGCTTTGTGTGTGGAAATGCAGCTGAAAACATAGGGCCAGTTTCAACTAACCCAGTGCATTAGCAGAAGCCAGTACAATGGCAGCTTTCCCTCTCCCCAACCCTTTGTGAATCATGCACCATAGGAGCCAACTCTAGGGGGCCATGGGTGCTTGGGCATCCACAATAATATAATTGTGGGGGCCGGGCACCCACAAAGTCAATGAGCACAACCGGCAGGTGGCAGCAGTTGTGCCTCCAAGAGAGAAGCAGTTCAGCTCTGCCCTCCGCAGCCAGTCAGCAAGACACCCCTTTCCAGGTGGGGGTTTTCCAGGGGTGGGGGCTTGTATGAAAGAGTCACCCTGCGGAAAAGGGTGCATTGCTGGCTGTGGAGAGAAGGAGGAAGAGGAGCTGCCACTGGCTGACACAATGCGGATGTGCACAATAAGTGCAGGTGGGTGGGTGTGTGATGTCGCACGTCGACATTATATCGGTGGGCACCCACAATCCTGAGGGCGAGATGGCACCCCTGTCGTGCACCTGTCGGGATTCACAGAATGCTGTGTGAGATAGTAAGTCTGCAGGCTTGAGTTTGCTAGCTGATGCAACAGGTTGATGCAATCAGTCTGCAATACTTTCTGTGGAAGTGCTGGGTCAGAATGACTCAGCAGTAATGTGCTGTCAGTTGATTGGCTGTCATCGGTTTAAAAGGGAAACCTGTCCAGCAGTAAGGTGTGGTGTAGTAGAAGAGTGTGGTCAGAGAGAGAGAGTTACAGGTCTTCCTATTTGCCTTAAGGTGCAGCCAGGTACTGTGACTGTATGAACTGCTCATGTATTATAGCCTGTAGATATTTGTATATATTGTTGTTGTTGTTTAGTCATTTAGTCGTGTCCGACTCTTTGTGACCCCATGGACCAGAGCACGCCAGGCACTCCTGTCTTCCACTGCCTCCCGCACTTTGGCCAGACTCATGCTGGTAGCTTTGAGAACACTATCCAACCATCTCGTCCTCTGTCGTCCCCTTCTCCTTGTGCCCTCCATCTTTCCCAACATCAGGGTCTTTTCCAGGGAGTCTTCTCTTCTCATGAGGTGGCCAAAGTATTGGAGCCTCAGCTTCAAAATCTGTCCTTCCAGTGAGCACTCAGGGCTGATTTCCTTAAGAATGGAAAGGTTTGATTTTCTAGCAGTCCATGGGACTTGTATATATAGCTTACCATAAATATACTGCACTGAAGACCCTGGGACTCTGAGCATTTCTGCTAAAGCACTGCGGGGAATTCGTGACAGCACCTTCCCCAAATCTGCTCTGGAGGGTCAAGAGACCCCTCCAGAATAGCACCCAGGGGGAGAGGAAATAGACATTGTTCCATCTAGCAAGCAGAAATGCTTGCAGTGGTGGAATGATCATCTTTGTGCAGTGTTTAATTCCACCCCTTTCTCCACCTTCTCAGAATCATTTCACCCAAAGCCCGTAATGAAGACATGGAGTTTGGGGTTTAAATAAGCAATAAATTTCAATGAGATCTGCAAAACTTGCTTATATCTCGTGGTGAGTTTGGAGTTATATTAAACACTATTCTCGGTTTGAATGGCATGCTAATTCAAAAAGTGGCTTAGCTTAACTCAGCACAACAGAAAATAAAGAACTGGGGGTGGGGGGAATAAAGTGGCTACTAGCTCCTGTCCAGGAGTTCACACCTTTGTGGGGTCTTGCTAAGCCTTGGCTTGACTTGGTGTGCTATGTAAACCATGCCACATAGATATTAAGTAAAAATCAAGTGCAAACATATCAGGAACTGGAGTGTTTGTGGCCTCATTCTCCAAAAACAAATTATTTGGATTTTAAAGGTACACATAGAAATAATTTTGGTGAATATTAGGCTACAGAGCCTGGGTAATAAATATTGGGACTTAATCAAATATTTTCAATATCCTTATTTAGCATACTGCTCTACATCCCTCTGCTCTCCCTGAAATTTCCATGAC
Organism: Podarcis cretensis; assembly: GCF_951804945.1. NCBI lineage: Eukaryota > Metazoa > Chordata > Lepidosauria > Squamata > Lacertidae > Podarcis > Podarcis cretensis. The sequence continues at coordinate 80,934,109 of NC_137172.1, read as the reverse complement.
ATCCATTATTTTCATGCCGTTGAAACAATTTATTCTGGAACATAAGAATAATTAAAAGAGAAGGAAAGAAATTATGATCAATCAAAGTGAAATAAAGTAAGCGTAGGGGAAATCAAGCCTATTTCATACCTTTGCGGTCTTTTCAGTATAATGTAAAAAAAGAAGAAAGAAAGAAATCTTCAATTAAGTTGATAGAAGGGGAAATGTAGACACTGAAGAGCTGGAACCAAAATAAATTACAAGGGTATTTTGGAATGTAACAGCAGTTTTTGAAAATGCAATGTGAGCTTTTGGCTGAGCAGTTACCTTTCGAAATATCTACATAGTGGTCCCAATCCATGCATTAATTCCAGAAACCGTTTTCTTGTCCATTGGACCCACTATTGGGTCTTGTCTGCTCAATCCACCAGAGCTTATCTTCGCATGCAGGAGAATATCCCAATCGACTGTTCTCATCCGGTGGAAGAGAAGCAAAATTGTACTGATCACTGAGTATGCAGCAGTGCTTATTGATAACAGTGAATTGTGTGTTGAAAACAGCGAAGAAAGTGCAAAGCAGCCACTACAAAATGTGCCTCAGTCAGAAACTGGTCAGCAACTCTACAGGCATTGCTTAATGCCACTTCCTAATATTATGAATTGTGTTCCTTTATACTAGCACCAGTTAAGTTGAAAAGGCACTGGAGTTTTCCTTTGAAGTGCCTTTACAATGCAAAAGATGGCCTTAAGCTGTGAAGGTGCTGCAGAGTGGCAGAGCATGCCTGACTGCATTTTCATGTGGTCTCAGAAGCAACAGTACTAAAGTACTGTATGCCATTTGCATAGCATCATGCTAATCTAATGCCATGTCACAAGGAATAACTAGAACCATCATGGCTAGTAGTCACTGATAACCTCATCCTCAACTAATTATATTTTAAAGACATCCAAGTTGGTGACCATCACTGTATCCTTTATACCCATTAACCTCAGGATAAAGTTTACTTCTGAGTATACACATATAGACTTGCACTGCAATACACCTGTAAAGACATAACTCCATGGAGTGCAATAGAAGGACAGAAGCAATCAGGGCCACTGCAGGGTTGGTGCTTGGAACCATACATTCCCATGTCGTGTTTTGGATTAACCAAATTATTCAAAAGGCACTAAGGGAGGGAAATGCATCTGCAACCATATCAACAGAAATTGGATGGGAGTTGCATTTGTTGAAATGCACAAAATGAAACATCTAATCATATAATCCTTTCATGTTGTATGTAATTATATTTACCATGATTTTCATAGCGCAAGATCTGCATTTTTGAACAAAATTACCCCAAATCAGTCAGTTTTACATTTTAGCTCTGAAGAATGAGTTGGAATATGAAATTAATGATAGGATACAGAGTAGTTGTTTCCCCCCATAACTTCGTTGAGCCTTTGGAGCCAGCTGGGATGCAGCTTTATAACAATATGACAGCATTTGCAATCTGAAAGTTCATAGACTAAATTCAGCCCTATTGAAAAAAGGAGACTTTCCTATTAACTTGAGTGGGTGGTAGGTGACTTCCTGTGTGATTAGTTACTCATAGAACTGAAATGAGAGTTGAGAGCAAAGTTCAAGGATTCTGCTCCTGGCTCTATTGGGCTTTGAAACCATAATTTAAGCAGCATGTACATGGAATTAGAATGATCCCATGCCTAAAATAGATCTTTCTAGCAAAAATGCAGCAACTGGTTCCCAATGAGAGGGAACATAACTACCTGTAGCAATAATAGCTCTGTGTGTGAACAGTAATGGTGTTATAAAAGAGAACTCTTCCCTCACACCAGAAAAAAAAAAAAGCTAATATCCAGCATTCCGGCAAACTTCAGAAAAAACCCAGAATCAGAGGACTCAATAAATGAAAGAGTGCAGATACAAGCATGCTTGACTTTTAAATACTGAGATCACCAGTTGCAAGGAGGTTTCACCCCAGTCTTACCATTGCCTCAGCCATTTGTATTATTCAAAACAACTGAATGTTTGCTCTTTATTCCAAAGAAAACGTGCTGCTGCACTTGGTGGTCTTGTTGTGGTGGCAGAAACTGTTCTCCATCCTGTCCCATTCACACAAAGGCTGAGCTGGGATTTCCTGGGGACACAGCTGCCCAGCAAAGCAAGGCATAGGTGGCAGAGCAAGGATGCTAAGCAACAAGGGAGCCATCCAGCCAAGAAATTGAAACTGGAATCAGGCAGAAGGAAGAGTGGTCATTTGTACATCCACATATCTCAGGGCGGTTCACAACATAAAATTACACTATAAGAATCACAAAAGGCATAGCAAAAATAAGAGCAACAACAAACCAATAATCTCACCCCTCCCACAACACATTTTAAAGGGCATTGGATGTCAATCAGTCAAAAGCCTGGTTGAAGAGGAATGTTTGTGCCTGGCCCCTAAAGGTTTATAATGGAGGCACTAGCCGAGCTTCCATGGGGAGAGCATTCCACAAATGGGGAGCCACTGTAGAAAAGACCCGCTCTTGTGTGGAGGATGATCTCAGGCTCCTGGTAGGTTCATATGGAAATATGTGGTCCTTAAGGCATTGCGGTCCTGAGCCATTAATGGCTTTGTAGGTCAAAACCAGCACTTTGAATTGGGCTTTGAAAACCAGCACTTTGAATGTGTAGTAAACTCGAAAACCTCAGTCCACAAGGTAACAAAAGAGACTACTTCTTTCCATCATCATTCCACTGGTTTTTAAAATTCACAGTAAGAAACAGATAACCCCACTTACCTGGGAGTAAGCTCCATTAAACATAATGGGATTTATGTCTGAGTAGATCTGATTAGGATTGTAGCCTTAGTGCCCATAGCTTGGAACAAACATCTTATAGACACATATAATCAATAAACAACACTTCAGAAAATAAGAAAAAATGACGAGGCCCCTGCCAGGACAGCAGCAACAATATGCAATGCAAATGATGCAATTTGCAATTATCCATAATGTGCATTTGTTTTTAAACACCAGCATGTTATTGAGAGTTTTTGTGTGAGGAAAGGTACTTTCACAGATCCGACTTATAGGTGTTATTAGATAATCTTCCACTTTTTGATTCCCTTTTCATGTGTTTAAAATCATATTATAATTTGCTAAATATTCCCTCACTTACAAGTGCTCCATTACAGAAAGGTAATGGAATAGTTTGCTAGTGAATGTCTCCTGATATAATTGTCTGTGTATAACAAAAATAAAAAAATGATAACCTAATTTTTCCACATTTCCCAGGAGCTCTGTTACTAAATCTTCAAATCAGCCTATGCCAATTAAATGCTTTTATTATTTATTAATATACTTTATGCTTTAGGATCAGCATGTTTATCACTGGGTATCAAAATGATTATGATTATAAAATATTTCTCCAATTATTTTTATATGACTAGAATCATAGCATACTGTTTCTAGTGGGGTTTTCCCCTAATACAGTTGTGTATCACAGGACCATGTGATAATTCATGCTTTAAAACAAACAATTTTTGGTTATATTTACAAACAGGCTAGATCCTATTCTAAAAATGACCATCTTTTGATGGTTTTATTTCAAAATATGTTTTGCTTATATTTGAGACGGCCCAAACAATTTGGCCTCAAAGGATAGTTTTTAAAGTGTTATTAATGGATGATAAATAGATAAAGGTAAAAGGTAAAGGACCCCTGGATGGTTAAGTCTACTCAAAGGCGACTATGGGGTTGTGGCGCTCATCTCGCTTCAGGCCGCGGAAGCTGGTGTTTGTCCACAGACAGTTTTCCGGGTCATTTCTGCCACAGCAGTAGCTATTCATCTAGTTGCACTGGCGTGCTTTCAAACTGCTAGGTTGGCAGAAGCTGGGACAGAGCAATGGGAGTTCACTCCGTTGCGGGGATTCGAACCGCCGACCTGTGGAAATGCCATGTTTGGCACTCAAATCAAGTGATAGAAGTTCAGTGCAGATTAATTTTGAAGAATTCCATGTGAAACATGTTACTATGTGGAAAATGTGAGTAAGGCCACTATATCATTCTCTCACACACACACACACACACACACACGACCATTATCATATCTATATGTATAAATCACTTTTCTTTCCAAGCACACTCAAGGCAGTAAGTACAATAATGTTAGGAAAGATTAAAGCAGAAAGTTCAAAGAGATAACACTTCTTGTTTCACCCACCCAATATGTGAACTTGCTCATGTTGACCTAATAGACTATTTTGATTTACTTTTTATCTCGCCATGTCCCCCTTAAAATCGACCAATTCAGTGTAGTTTGAGGTTTGTGCTAGCTAGGACAGCTTACTACTATCTCTTTCTCTTTTGTAAAGCAGTCGTTTGGAGTAGGAAGGAATAGGATGCAGAGAAATGTAATATTTCATATAGGAACAGGAAAAAAGTTTAAAAAATATTTTAAAATCCATTAAAACATCCCAGGACATAGAATAAATGTAAACATGATGATAATAAATAGCCATGAAGAAATAAAAGAGTACTATTCCTCCAAGGGAAATCCAAAGGAAAATGCCTGAGCAAAGAGAATAGTTTTAATTGTTACCTCTGCAACTAAAAGATGTAGTCTCCTGGCAGACAGAGCTTAAATGCAATATGTTCCCTTATGAGTGTGCGACTGGAGGTGGAGCCATTGGGTTTGACCTCAGCCTCTTTCCAGAGGCTCTTATTCATGTATCACACATGAATAGGCAGAATAATTTCTTCTTCATTTCTCCAAACAGTAAAAGGAGGATTCAGGGCTAGTTAGTTCCCATGTAAGAACAGAGGCATGGAGCCCAGTCCTATGTATTTTTATTAAGATGTAAAGTGACACTGAATTCGCTGAGGGGTCACTTTCCCCAAGCAAGTGTGCATAGGATTACCGCCTTATGTTTATGTAATATCTGCTTCTTTACAAATATAGAAATTGAGCAAGGGGAAACAGTCACGCACCAGGATAGTAATATGTTCCTGAAACGTAATTGGTGGATTTCATGGCATAGAAAGGTGAATATTACTTTCACAGCATGAGAATTACCAGCTCTTTGGAGTGTATGCAGTTTCCAGTCTGTTTTGCTAACAATCTGAGTAACTGTATGCATTCGGTATGCAAGGGATATTAACTTTTATTTTACACTAACAAAAGAAAGAAAGAGGGGGGGAGAGAGAACAGAAATGAACAGGAGAACAAAACATGAAGAAAAAATGACAATTGTGACCATGGGATAACACAGCAGGCATACAGAAAATAGCAGCTATTGCTCCTGTCAGGAAACTTCAGAAAACAATGAAACCATAATCATCACAGACACAAAGCCATATAGGATATATGCCTATTATTATTTATGGCTTTACATCATATGACTGAGAAAGAACTTGCTTGAAGAGGCAAAGGGATGTTAAAAACAACAGAGATAAAAGTCTACAGATCTCTTGTACATATATGATCTGAGTGAGAAAAGAAATGGAAATGGAAATGAGTGGTAGTCCAGGAAACAAAGTTATATACAGATATCTTCAGCCTATTTATACTTAAGCTTATTCTGCAGTAGCAGAATGATCAAGAGGGGCTTACATAATGGCGCCCTGGGATAGTAGGGTAGACTGCACCATTTCCGACTGGGGTTTGGATGATTCCAGACTGGGGTTTGGATTATCCCTACATTCATTTATTTTTTTAAAACCCATATAACTCAACTCATTGCAAGTAAAAAACGAGCATCACAGTGAGTGAGATGTGCTGGATTATTCTTGTTTAATTTACACAGGTTTTTACATAGGGGAATGTTTAAAAATGGCATCAAGATTGGTACAACCTAGTCTTCTCAGGTTACTCTACTGTCATTCTGCCAGGCCTATTTTTATATATATATATATATATATATATATCACCATCATTGAGCTTTCAGGTCAACCCTTGTTCAAAAAATCCACACATTACCTTTGACCCTATGAGGCAGTGATTAGAAATAGGTAATAAAAGTGGAAGTTGCTCAGATTTCAAGAGCTTCTATCACTCAAATAATGTACCAATCTGATGTGTGCACAGGATCACCTCAAGAACTACTGCTTCAAGTCGGGGCCTCACTTTGAGCCCACAACCTACCTTTGCAACCCCCTTTCTTCCTTGCGAGTTCCCTAATCCCCTCAAAAATAACCTTTACCAGCAGTGAGGGAAAGGAGAGCAGGTCTAAGAGGGCCTCCTTTTATACAGAGGAGTGCTGAAACTGATATGTGGAACATCTCTCCCTGTTGAGAGATGATGTGTGTAGGTTCTGGCCATGTGATCTGGAACCATGCCAAAAGCAGGGTGCCCCAGTTCTTCCACAGATAACAGTCTACACATGTATGTTTTCTGCATGTCTTGGCTATTTCTCAAGCTATGTCAAACAAGTATAGGCAAGGTGTTGTGGACAACAGGTACAATCCCTCTCCTTGCAATTGTGTACATGCCTATAAGTTATTATCACATTCTTCATTTCTCTGTAAATTGGAGAAGAGAGCTCATAGTGAAATGATGCCATTTTGTGTGAACATTTATACAGAGTCCCATTGAGCTCATGCTCTCTATACTGATGGACAGTATGACGGACATCAGTATGTGAGGCAGTGGAGCAGCACCATTCGGGCTGCAGTGGGGCTGCTGCTTGCTGGGACAGGGGTGGGATAGGCTGTGTGGTGCCCCATCCCTGTTCCAGTGAGAGACATCCTCATATTCCCTCTAACATTTCTCTAGTGAAAAGAGGGACATCCAAAAGCAGGACCTTCCAGGATCAAATCAGAAACGGAAACAGCTTCTGTAATTCTGGGACTGTCTCTGGGAAATTGATACATTTGGAGGCTCTGCATCCTGGCTGCTGCTGCTCCACCACCGCCACCCCTCATGTGCCACTGCTGACACAGGTAGAGCAATCCCTCCCCAGGTAGGGCTGGAAGGGTCATAGCTCAGTGGTAGAGTATGGACAAGGTTCCAAGTTCAAACTGGTGGCATCTCAAGTTAAATGGTCAGGGAGAAGATGGAAAAGACATCTCCTGCCCTGGAAATACTGGAGAGCTGCTGCAACTCAGTGATGGGTTAGATGGACCAATGGTCTATCTAAGGCAGTTGTGTGTGTACACATATGTCAGGGATTGAACTCAACATTCCTCTAGGGATACAGTCGTACCTTGGTTGTTGAACGCCTTGGAACTTGGACATTTTGGCTCCCAAACGCCATAAACGCTGAAGTGATTATTCCAGTTTGTGGACATTCTTTTGGAACCCAAACGTCTGACAGGGCTTCCACCGCTTCTGATTGGCTGCAGTAGCTTCCTGCAGCCAATCAGAAGCCGCAATTTGGTTTTTGAACGTTTTGGAAGTCGAATGAACTTCCGGAATGGATTTCGTTCGACTTCCAAGATACAACTCTAGATGTGTTCTGCCACTGCTTCACGGCCCATGTCTGAAATTATGTTTTAAAAGGTGTAACCAGAGGAACAGCAGAGGAAGCAGCAACGTGGTTTTGTTTTAGTGGCGATTTATGTAGCTTCCATAATGTCCAATTAGGCCTTTGTCGAGGATTCTTCGTAAAATGACTTTCAGTTCTTTGAATTGTGCTTGAGCAGTTCCTCAATCTGATTGTCAGTGAAAGCAACAGCAGGGAGCAAAGGAGTCAGTCACTGCAATATGGCTTTGTGATTGATAAGCTGGATCCAGTGTGTAGCCCTTTTAAAACTAGGCCAAAGAGCAGGTGTAAGGCCTGTATTCCTGGTTGCTCTGAGGATTGTTATTATCTTTGCAAACAGTCAGTATAGTGGGAGCACTGCCGATAACAGAGCGTTTCTCCCCGAGAACAATCAAAGGATTAGTAGAATTTGGGCAGAGATTCAATCTGCATGGAAAATTGTCCATGCTGAGTTCTATTAGAAGGCGCTGCTGTGCAGGATTTGTTACTAATCATAAGGCAAAATTACAAGAAGCTGCAGCAAGGAGTTACTTGTAAACAAAATAATATACGAGTAATTGCCATTATTAAGCTGGAATTTTATAAATGATATGCCATCCATCAGTGTCATTTGTAGCGTTGGAAAAAAAGAATAAATCTATAGGCACTGTGCACTTTCATTTAATTTTTCATAATTAATTACTAGCATTCATAGTTTTTCAAAATATCAATAATCACCATATTACAGCCCATTTTTTCCAGCTGGCTTCAAAAATACAAAGAAATGTTAAAGTTATGCTGATACATTGACTAAAGCACACAATATTTTTGTTAAGACATTTTGGATACAGTAGCAGATATTCACAGAAATGCTAAATAATGTGCTGCTTTTTAAAAATAGCCCAGGGGTAGCCAGCATAATGCTCTTCAGGCACTGGAGCCCATGAGCCCCAACCAGAATGTCCAGTGGTTAGTCACAGATGATAGGGATTGCAGAACAATAACATCTGGAGGGTTTCATGTTAGCTACCCTTGCAAAACCTCATGTGCAATATTTATTCCTATAATAGGCCCCTTGTGATGCTCCTCACATTTATTATAAGGGGGGGGGGTGAAAGATAGTGGTGGTCTATTGATAAATAATGTTTGACCCGGTGGACACTTTTGGTAAGGAAAATAAACTACAAAACAAAATCAGGGATTAAAATGGTACAACTTTAATATATGCATATAGCTCTGTCTTGTACACACACGTCATTTTTCTTTTTTATTTCCTCCTGCATCTCAGCCAAGATGAAATCCAATTTACACAATGTGAATGACATGCTTTGGCATCTTTTCTGACACTGGGGGGATATTTGGGCATCTGTGCTGTAAGTTACAATTTTTTTAAAGTGGTGACACCACCACTGGTTATGGGTAACAGCCAGCCAGGGGAGAATGTAACATCATCAAAACTGGGAGAACTTGGTAAATGATAAGTTTGGCAAATTAAACTTAAAAGCAAGAGCTATTTTTAAAACTATCAATAACCAAATCAATATGTTCTGATGCTGTCTGTCAATTTAGTATCTATAGGGTAGTTGGTCTTTTAAAGCCACAAAATCCATTGTACTCTACAATAGAGCATTACTCATCACCAAATCCAATCAGCATACCCTTCTTTATAATTCAACTACACTCAACCAAATTTGAGCAGAACCATGACAGAAGGAGAAAGCAACAAAAGGGAATAAAAATACTCAATTTAGCAAAAGGATTCCTTTTAATGAATGTTTAGGCCTAGGCTATGTCTTCAAACTGCTCATAGTAACTGCTGCCAGCTGTCCCATCTCTTGGACTTGAATCAGATGGAAAAGTACAGTCCCTCACAAAGTGCTGCATTTAGTATAAAAGTGGTTTCCATTACATGGCCCCTGTTAAAGCAGATGGTGCTTTAACACTAAAACAGAGTTGGATTGATTCATTACACCTTATGCAGTGTACACAGAGAGGAAACCCTATCAAAATAGGTGAAAATACTTTAAAAAAAAAAAAAGTGCTTCTCAACACTTAACCCTTTCCCCCTGCCCGTTGATTCTGTGCTGAAATGGGTTGAATCATAGAATCATAGGATTGCAGAGTTGGAAGAGACCCTGAGGATCGTAGTTCAATTCAGGAATATGCAGCGGTCCCATATGGGGATCGAACCTGCGACCTTGGCATTATCAGCACCATGCTCTAACCAGCTGAGTTATTCTTAGGAAGACTCCCATAACCATTTAAAATAATTTCCAAACGGATGCAGCAAGAAAATAAGACAGTCAAACTAAGGGAGAAATGAAAGCAATCCAGACTGAAGGGTAATTTTCAGTGGGAAATAAGTAGGTTCAAGAGAGAGGAGGTACTGACTTTGATCACTGAATCTCCCTATAAATGACCTTTATTCACACCAGTTACAGATAGGTAGCCGTGTTGGTCTGCCATAGTCAAAACAAAATAAAAAAATTCCTTCCAGTAGCACCTTAAAGACCAACTAAGTTAGTTCTTGGTATGAGCTTTCGTGTGCATGCACACTTCTTCAGATAAGCACACCTTTATTCAGACAAACAGAGATTTTGGAATTTGCTTTTGCTGATACGAAGTAGACTATAATTGTGCTGTACACACTGATGTTGAGGTTAGCAGGGCTATCATGGTGCGCTTCCCACTTTCAAGGTACAAGTTATCAGAAGAGATTATATAAAAACTGTGGTGCAATTTCTTGATTCTGTAGCTTTATTTGTATGTTTATCATAATCCCCGCCCAATGTTACTCAAATACTTTGGCCAGATTCACAATTAATTCTAAGCCAAACCAGAGTGACTGGGGCAACCCAGCCAAATGGGCAAGGTATAAATAATAAAAATTGTTATTATTAAATTATAACCATAGTTTAGTGTAAATGCACAAGCTCCTTGGGAGATTACAGCCCCCTTGCTTCTCCTCAGTCCTTTGTGTTCAGCATGGCACAGAAAAACCTATTTTCAGTTTTAGGAGAACATCTGGAAATTCATTTTTTTAAATTTTATTCTCCTGCTTTCAGCTTTGTACAAGAGCTACTTAGGCATGATCCAGAGTCTGGCGTTTTTAACTATATTCCTTGCAACAGAGGTATTACAAGCAGCTTTGGAAACTGTGTTGGGTTTCAAAAGTGATACGCTGTGCAGGTGCAGAAAAGAGAAGGGCTTCTATATGGCAAACACAAGGCCAACATCCTGCCAGGCTTGCGGAGTGAATCACAACATTCTCTGAATTGCAGCCAATGTGGGTTTTGTATGATATAATAACAATTCCATCCAATTTGCCGTGGGTTGTATTTGGACAGCTGTATATTTGAAAACATATTGAACACTATACAATTTTCTCCTTATTTCCACTCAAAAGATCAAACTATCAGCTTCTGCTTCAGGTTCAAGCATATTTTAGGAGGGATGATTAAAAAAAAATGAGTAGCAAAAATGTTTCTCGTTTCTGTAAAGTTTGTGCGGTGGCTTAGAACTCTTTGTACTTCCGAACTTCCTTACCTTGGTCGGTCTCTTCTTCTTTTATCCCTTCAGCATCTCACATTTAGAAATTGCCTGTGCTTCGTGCTTCTCTTCATTAGCTTCAATTTATGTAGTCAGCTTTTCCTCTGCCATTTTGCTGAAAGGGTTGTTTTCTTAAATTGCTTTGTCAAGCACTCTTTGTGTGCTCTTCTTTCTCAGCTACTTTCTTCAAGATATCAGTCCCTCAAGACAATTATCCGGCAGTGTGCATGCAGCCATCTTCCAAGCAGCCCATGAGGGCAGCCATCTTCCTCCCCCACCTGCAAGAATGGGAATGATGCTATGCCATGATGTAGTATCATCTCCATGAGGTATTCTTTCCCAAATTCCAGAGGCAATGCTGTTGGGCTGCAGAGGGTAGCCAAGCTGTAGCTTTCTTCTCACGAAGGAGGGAATCTCACCTGAAAGGTCCTTGGTTTTGCTAGCAGCCTGAATGTTACAGATATCCCCTTTGCTTTTCTTAGGGATTAATCATCTCTCAAAAGGGGGAGGGGGCCGTTATTCAGCCCAGCTTGAGTGTTTTAATTCTATACATGAGCATGTATAGATGGTCTTTTAAGGAAGAAGTGTGGAGGCCTGGAACTTGTTTGCATATCTCTTGGAAGCTGCCCAGAATAGCTGTGGCAACCCAGTCAGATGGGCGGGGTAGTAGTAGTAGTAGTAGTAGTAGTAGTAGTAGTAGTAATTCCAAAATAAGTTTAGCATTTTAACTGTCTTTACAAACATGAAATGTTCCGTCCCTTTCAAAGGATATCAGTGGAAATTGCTGGTGCTGGTTTGAACCTTTAAAGCCATAAACAGTTTGGGACCTAACAATTACTTTCCTCCATGTTTCTCTTTGCATACTCCATTCATCATCTGAGCCACTGGGAGTGACCACTGTGTTGGTACATCCCTGCAGATCCACTCTTCCAACCCTGGGATGGTGTGGTATGAGGAAATGTCAAGGCTGCTTGGGCATACCAGCGGGAGGACCACATTGTCACCACTGCTGTACTGGCAGAGAAAAAGAGATTGCTTTCAGTGAATCATTATTTTCAGGTGAACACCAATATCCCACAGGCCCTCTCCCAACCTCATGCCATCTTGATGCTTTGGACTACAGCTCCCATCAGACCCACCCAGCACAGGGCCTATAATCTAGGGCTGATGGGAATTGTAGTACAAAATATCTAGAAGGCACCAGGTTGGGGAAGGCTACCACAGGCCATCAGGTTACACTCATCTACAAATTAGAACATTGCAGTAATTATTCCCTTGGCCCCCAGCCACACCACATGGTGAAGAATGCCTTCCACCAGGGCTTGAAAGACATACTGGAACATATTATTTCTCCTCCCCCTGAACATTCTTTGGTCCCATTGTGGTATTTCCCCCCCCATTTATAACTTATTGATCAAAGAAAAGAATGTCTTCATACAAGGCTCAAGAGGACATCACGCAAGTAGCTAAATTACTGAATTTCTCTAACTCATGACATACTGGATGGTTTCCATTTGATTCTATGACATTCAGCCTATCATCACTTCTAGCACTACCACTAATCATAATAACTGGCACAAAAGCAAAATAAAATTGTTCTGCACCAAATTGCCTATTTCCCTGAAATACACACAGCTGAGAACATTTAAACAGTTAATATACTCAGGTATATGACTCTCTCTCTCTCTCTCTCTCTCTCTCTCTCTCTCTCTCTCTCTCTCTGACATCTGCTGTTTTGTCCATTCTCATAACTTGACTACAGAAGTTTTTGACAGGGAATGACAGGTATCACATGATGGGAGGGAAGAGTGGCTTAAAATTGTATTTCCACTAATTAACTGCAAAAAAGGTTAAGGTTTTATATTATCTTTAAACCTGCAAGGAAAAAAGATTTCTATTGTTCGCTATACTTTCTAGATGTCAGAGTGAATTACGATATACATCGGTAATTCCTTGAATGTATAAAAATAATAAAACCTTGAGATTATTTCTTACAATATTATTGCCTATTTGCAATTGCAATATTTTGTAAATATGTGTAATTTACATATTTAAACCATATATGCTGTAATCTTAAAACTCACTCAGCTATGAGTGGTAGAGCATGGCTTTAGGCAAGTGTCTCAGCCTAAGCTGGCTCAGATGCTTGAGGTGAACCTAAAATGATATCCCTTGTGAGAAAGGTAGGATATAACTATAACAAATAAATTCGAAAGAGGAACTCAAAACCTTTTGGTTTGTAATTCAGATTCTTATTAATCTTACATCCAGGAAGCTGGTAACTTCAAAGACATTTATGTAACATGAGAAGCTACCATATACTGAATCTAATTATGTTAGGAAAAGCATCCTAACAGGAAATGGGTTCAGCAGAATAACTAACTGCCCTGGGTGGGGTGGGCTCTCCACCACAACAGATATTTAAAGAGAAGCTGGCTATTTAAAGAGAAGTCAAGGATAACTAGAGTGGCACCTTGCATTGAACAGGAGGGTTGGAGTAGAGCAGCGTTTCCCAACTTTGGGCCCCCATATGTCATTGGACTGCAATTCCCACCATCCCTGACCACTGGCTCTGCTGTCTAGTAATGATGGGAGCTGTAGTTCAATGTTGTCTTGGTACACCAAGTTGAGAGAAGCTAGGCTAGGCCATTTTCATGGCTTGCTTCTTTTATTCTCATCTTGTGATGGTTCCGAGCCTCAGAGAACTCAGCTAAGGACAGCATGTCTTGAGGCATGTATAAGACAGCCAGAGTACTGTAGCACCCAGAGCATTCAGAGTTAGGTTCCTTGTTGCCTCTTCCCCTCCCCCTTTGAACCTTTCCTCAAGATTAACAGTAAAGCATAGGAAGATGCATCTGCAAAGCAACTTGACAGCTCCTCCTCTACCCCTTCCTCCGCTAGGTGGCATGTTGGAGCTTCTGGCACACGCAGTAAACAACATTAGCAATCACATTTCCAAACATAACACAGTTCATTGGCCAAATAATATTTCAGTCTCTGTAAAACATTGATTAGAACATTAACAACACAAGGAATATTTGCAACACAAGGAATATTTGTGTTCATGAACACATGTGCACACACATATATAGGCATATAATCTCATCAGGACTGCAAGTTCAGCAAGAGTTTAATTAAAGTCAACAAAGGAAGCTCAAGATAATAATGAAGTACTTAGATGCCATATATTATTAACGTTTTTGGCTTACTGTGCTTGTTCATACTGTCTTCTCTTGATTTGGTTTTTAAGCATTCCATTCTGTAAAGGAAGTGTTAGCACTTTCAGCAGGACTTCCCTTCCAGTCAGTGACTCGGATCCTGAGCCAACTAAATTTAAAGAAGTTGGCATCCCCTCCTCCTTGCACCCATCTGCGTCCAGCCAAAGGCCTCTGTAGAGGGTCGGGGAGGGGCGTGGGTCTTCTATGGGAGGCTGAAATGTATGGGAATAAATCACTTCCAAATTAGAAGACTCCAGTTTTGGGATGATTTTTTTTGTGCTCCTAAAAACCTCCCCATGATACATTCCACATTGTTCAGGAAGTCCCCCAGTGCGCCTGGTAATGTTTTTTTGGAGATGCAGATGACTGCAGGGAAAGAAGGGGGTGCTTGAGACAGGTCAAGAGTGAAAAGATGTAAAGACAAAAATTAAGTATGAAGAAAGGTGGGGGATATGAAAATACTCTGATTTCTCTTCAGATCATATATATTGTTCACCTTTTATTAAAGCAAGATAAAAATGAAATCAGCGGGAATGGATGCAGCAGTGGAAGGAGAAGGATGAATAATAATAATAATAATAATAATAATAATAATAATAATTTTTTATTTATATCCCGCCCTCCCCAGCCGAAGCTGGGCTCAGGGCGGCTAAGAACAATAAAACAGTACAACAGTATGACACAACACAACACTCTAAAATCATTCATTATAAAATTAATTTAAATCAAACCAATGGTAACCATTGGGCCAGAGCTCCGTGAAGATTGCCGAAGGAGGGAGTCAGGCTGTGCCCTGGCCAAAGGCCTGGTGGAACAGCTCTGTCTTGCAGGCCCTGCGGAAAGATGTCAAGTCCCGCAGGGCCCTAGTCTCTCGTGACAGAGTGTTCCACCAGATCGGAGCCACAGCCAAAAAAGCCCTGGCTCTAGTTGAGGAATGAAGCAATTGAGAATAGAAAAACAGGACAGTGAGCAACTTAGAGCAAAAGAACAAGTGTGCTTGTGTATGTGTGTGTTTATAATACACATTGTTACTTGACTTGTCAATCTTTTCCCTGAAGATGACAATATCTTAGGTGGTGAGAAAGTATGTGCATGTCCTGTTAAACTTAGTTGCCTCATCTGTAGTTCAGTAGGATATGCTAATGTTTCTATTTAAAATTTCCATAGAAATGCAAATATCTTTTTGCTCATAGACCTCAGACAGATGTTGAGGATGATTGCTGAAGGGCAGATTCACTCAAAAGGCAAGACCAAAAAAATAATAATATTAAAAATCCCATAAAGGAAATGGTTCAGTGGAGGCACATATAAATAGGTAGGTTTCCACTTGATATACAATGGAATCAAAGCTTGTTTTAATAAAAATCTAGCATACCACATTTTTAAAAGGGTTTAGTTGAAGTACATTATACAAATTAAGCCCTTGTTTTTGTGCTACAGAATATTTTTGCAAACTAATGGTAGGCTTGCAAACAGCTCATAACCTGTGGCTAAACACTCCAGGGAATAAACTTGTTCCAGCAGGTCATTTATTACCCTGAAGAGTAGAATACACACACACACACACACACACACACACACGTATAATTTTCTTTCAGTTCTAATTGGTATGCACCAAATACTCTGGAAGAATTAAGTGTCCCATTTCTTATCCAATCCGATTGATGGAATTATCCTAAGCATTCCATTCGGTAAATCATAATTAATGCACACCTGTAGCGATAGCTTGAATAATAATAAAGACATCAAAACTCTGTTTCATTTATGAGCAGCATAAGTAAATGTGGAGAGTTTACCATAAACATTGAACATTCATCTTATTAACACTTCAGTTTATGAAAAGTGAAACATGCCATCCATATTAATTCTAATTATGCAACAAGGCAGGAGGCAAAAGACATAGTACGGTGAGAAAATACCTGGCTTTGTTGTTTGTTTCTCCCATAGAACCTATGTGTGAGGTGGGCAAGTGGACAAACACATTATCCTCCTCACTACATCTGTTGCTACACATGAGGTGAGCCTTGGGTCAAAGAGTATCCCAGATGAGACATGTCTTTGATGACTCCTCCAGAAAAATACCTGCATTCTTACTGCAGCCTAATAAAAGACAATTTGTACATGCGGGGCACCATTTATTCCTGTCATGTGACTATGCAATTAGCATAGCTTTCGGTTGCTGGGTCACTTCCAAGCTCAATTCAATGTGCTTGGATGGATAGATGATATATGATATATGATAGATGATAGATGATAGATGATAGATGATAGATAGATAGATGATAGATAGATAGATAGATAGATAGATAGATATGAAGTTGTGTCTCTGCAGTTCCCATGTTTATGTTTTTAAGGAGAACTTAGAATTGAGAAGCTGGAGGTTGCTTCTGCATATGATGTGTGCTACCTTACAGGCATTTGGGGCAGTTTTCAAGCTTTAGGTACCATCGCTTGATAACATTTTTTATGATACGGAATGGAAATATATAGGGGGTTCCCAACCCCAGTATATCCATGGCAATGAGAATGAGAACAAGATTGATTTCCCATTCTGAGTAGATAAAAGGTTCTTATCTCATAACTCACCATGGCCTAGAAAACGAATTTATGCATTCTATGAGTGTCAGCATCTCAGGAAGGATTTTTATGGTCCAGCCTTTGAAATGTTCTCATCTCATTTGCAGAGATCTCTGTAAGCCAGTGGTCTGAGGCAGACTTCTGTGCTGTAGATAACTAGTTGTAATTTCATTTTTAATTTGTCCAGTAATCATTACTGCAACTAAATTAAATCATTTTTACACAAAAGAAAACCAGTAATTGAATTGAATTGATTAAGTTAGCTCATCATACAAAATGTGTTCATACTATATACAACATTATTTATTCAGATTTCATTCCCACCTAGAGTTGATTATAATATATGGATACACCATTTTATCGTACAAGGAATTTGGTCTAGCAACATCCCCATGGCTTCCTTGAAAGAGCTAGGCCAGAACAAATCTAAACCTCAAAGCCAAACTAACTGTTGTACAAGAGACCCCCAATTAAATCTCCTGATGTTTTTTATATTTGTGTTTATTTTAAAGCAGCCATGGAAAGGCTCCAAATTTGTTTGGAGCAACAGGTTGGGGGGGGGGGGAGAGAGAGAGAGGGAGTTCAACCCTTTGCCATTGTGCCATTTTCCAAATCTGACTTATCGCCTATACTGTATGTACACTCCTGCTAGCCTTGTAGGAGGTGGGAACACAGGTACCCTGTCTATGATGGGGCATTTGAATTTCTGAAATAGAAAAGAATGTAATTCTTAAAAATTCCTAGCATCAGTTTTAATCAAATTTGGTACAGTATGTCACTTCCCTTCACTGGTTATCTTTATGTATGCATGCAGACATCACATGCATTGGTCACTGCTAATTAATTACCAGACTAAGCCTGAGGTGTTGGTTAGTGTATAAAACCCTATACATCTTTGCACTGGGATACTGAAAAGTTTGTCTCACCCCTTCAATACCTGATTGGTCCCTTTTATTTTAATCAGGTGTGTAATAGTAATAAGTGTGGCAAACAGTAGCTCTCTTCCGGTGTTAGGTATACCTGTATTCAAAAGACACATTTATGAATAGTGGGCCCCTGTATGCTGCCTGCACCCCAACAGCTCCATCTCTATCAGTTCCAGTTCTTCCCTCCATGCATTGAACATAAATGTCTGAAGGGAGATTCCAAGTAAGTTATGCTTAGGACTAGTATCAGTTTAGCTGCATTTATGACAGATTATGAGACTTTATCTCCACTGCCATTCCTGTTCTTGTTCCTAATATTTAGCATGGCACATAGCTCTGGGCTTTTGCTGCCTCGGAATTATTTTAAAGCCTTCTTGATGAGTCTCAGAAGGATTCAGCCAATCACCATCTTCTCAGTGCCCCATCTTGTGTCAGGAATCCTTCATGTAGGCAGTGTTAGTCAAGGTTCAAGAAACCAAACTATCTCCACAGCCAGCTGTTCACTTTCAGTACCCAGATTTCTCAGCTGAAGGTCTGTCCTTCAGTGACAGGGAACAATTGTCAGTAGGAGTGAATAGCAATCTAGAGGAAGTATGGCAAGCTCTCCATCATATCTTGAAAATGAGTTTTGGGAAGGCAACACATTTCCCAAGATGACATGTTTGGCACAGCTGCTTCAGACCTGTCTCCAACCACCACCTAACCTCCTCCTTGAGTCTGAGTGTCCCCCGTAATCCTATGTGAGTTGAGATGGTGGCAATAGTTCTTCCTCTGACCCAGGGTCCTCCTCTGTGGGGAGAGCCCTGCTTCAGCTGTGTAGTCCCAACAGCTCGGAGTGCCTCCTGGTTCTCCTCATCCTGTGTGTCATGTTCTTCCTTGTGACTTCACCTCTTCCTATTTGTCCTCCTTCTCCTTGGAAACCTCCTCCGTCTGGTGTCTGTGCAGGAATGCTTCTTGCTTCTCACCTATAAACTCTCATTCTATCTGATCAGCTGAATCATAACGATATGTGCCTCAAGTCCTTTCACCTCTTCTGGCAGGGATGCTCACTTGCACTTGCTACCAGTGTAGTGCATGCAGTCCTCAGGCAGGAAGACAAACCTGGCACACACCTTGCAGGTCCACAGAATGCCCCCCTCAGTGTCCATAGTGCTCAGATCTCTAAATAAAACCATCTCCCTGTTCACTTCCTCAACATTCCCCACACTAAACTACTGCTCAGAAATCCCCTGTTGACTTCCCCTGCGTGTTCACCCCCGGAAACTGAGAGCTTTCTTATAAAGCTGACCTACTCCAATTACATAAAACTGTGGACTGTTGGCCTCAGGCTTCATATAGCTGACTAAGTCAGGTGACCTAGACCTTTCACATTACATTTCTAATTAATACCTTCTGTGTTTGTAAATATATGGAATGGGTAATATGAAGCCCATCTGTGAACTGTAAGGCTCTGTTTAACAGTTTGCATATCTGTCTTGGATATTGTTATCTGATTTATCTAGTGACACAAGTTATTTGCTCATAATTTTACACATCTACATCCCATAAAAGAAAAAAAATGAAGTGCCCCCCTAAAATTACAGTCAAAGGTATTGTGCATTTTCCATTCTTAATTATTTTTGTTTGTCTTCTCTCAGTACATTTCTGACTTTCTGACTGAAATACCTAATGTATCCATTTGGAACAACTGGTGAATTATAGTCAATCATTAAATACTTGAATTCAGTTCCTCTCTAGTTACCTTGGAGACATTAAGTTTTAAAGGGTTTTTTTCATAAGCAACATGCAAATCAACCACAGCCATAAAGAAATCAGCTTTGTTCCCCTTTCTTTTTACAAACTTAAACTTTGACTCCATAAACCCATCCCCATTCTCATCTGGTGAACATATGGGTATTGCTCATCCCCCAAGATAAATGTGGTTTTTGGATGCACAAATACTTTTTTTGCAATGTTGTTAGAACTGCTGTCCAGACCAGTCGGTGATTTGATTTTTTTCTCTTTGGGTTGAATCAGGTGGTGGGCGATGTATTATCCCAGGAATTGCCACTGGGATTTATGCATTGTTTCATTCTTGGTTTAGAGCCTAGGTGTTGGTTAAACATAGACAGACATCAATTCCAATCCATATAAAAGTTTGACCTTTAGATATGAAATAAGGCCAATTTGTGTTGTGATTTGCAGGGGTATTCTGCAACTTATGACCTGTTCCCTTGCTTTTAAGAAATTAATCTTGTGTTACTGTTTGCATATAGAATAAGGCACATTTCTTTCAGAAAGGCTTCCCTGAAAACCTTATTTTACATATTACAGAACATATCTCCACATATCTCCCTCCCTCCCTCCCTCCCTCTCTCATCACCTATGAGTTACACATGCACTTTGTTGTTATATTCTCCCCCTCAAGAAGGAACATATCCTTTATATGTGACCTGAGGAAATTGACATCCAATACACAGACAGAAATAATCCAGCAAAATCTATGTGTTTTATCTAGCGGGATCTAATTCAGCACTATCTGATTGGTATTGGTAAGAGGATATATTAATTATATTTAATCCTCTACAGACCCACATGTGTAGGTCAGCACAGAAAAGAAAAATGGCTAGTGTCTGTTTTTAAAAACTCAGGGCTTGCACATGAATAGCCCTCGTAACAGAGTTTAAATCCCATTGTTAGGCAGATTTAGTGAAGCACAGAAATAGGCCTTTAAACCTTTTTTTAAAAAATGTCCCAGATACCTGAGACATCTGGCTTCCTTTACCCCTTTTACAGAGAAACAGACTACACGCTGAAGTAAGTTTAAAATATACTTTACTTACAGTCGTACATCATTGTTATCAGCAACAATAAAATACAGGTAAATTATCTTTGTTGAACATTGTAGCAAAGTAGTCTCAGGCATATGCCTGAGGCAGAAAGATATGTTGTGGCATGTCTGCCTCCATTGCTTGAAGTGTGAAAAGTGAGCAAGAGAAAGAAACAGGAATAGGAAACAAGCCTTACTTCCGAGGATGTGACATCACTGAGCCTACTCTAGCAATTTAGAACTCTGTGGTCCAGGGGTCAGCAAACTTTTTCAGCAGGGGGCTGGTCCACTGCCCCAAGAGTGGGGGGCCAGACTATATTTTGAAGGGGAAAAAATGAAGGAATTCCTATGCCCCACAAATAACCCAAAGATGCATTTTAAATAAAAGCACACATTCTACTCATGTAAAAACACCAGGCAGGCCCCACAAATAACCCAGAGATGCATTTTAAATAAAAGGACACATTCTACTCAGCACTCACAATGTGTCAGCATCTTCTACCACACCCAAGGGTGGAAGGCTGGGCAGTGGCGGAGCTTCATGCTCCAGCACCGGGGGGTGGAGAGCAGGCGAGGTGGGGCTGGTGTGCATCCCAGGGCGTGGCACCCCACCTACAGGGGCATGGCATGCATCCTGAGGACGTGGCACACCACCTGCGGGGGCATGGCGCCCAGCGTGGGTGGGGGCAGCTGCGATGGCACTGCCCCAGGATCGCGCTGTTGGGGCGGTGCACTCCCTCTGCACTCCTCTTCCTCCGCCAGTGAGGCTGGATGTAGGAGGGTGTAGGAAATGTTATGCAGCACAGCGAACTCTGTTCTTCTTCTCTCTCTCCCTTGTAGTGCTCATTATTAATGTAATGTTTTCATAATGTTTTCATGCTGCAGCAGGCAATACTTGCTATGCGCTTATGTCATAACATAAATTATAATTTTTATATTTTAAATTTTACATGGGAAACTGTAATCAGATCATTTTATTTTCCTTAATGCAGTCCAGTCATGGGGAAGCAAAATCTAGATGGAGGCACTAGGGAGCCACAGACCTAGGCAACAGAGCATAGATTGCTTATTCCTTGACCGCTAGGAGAGCTCTTAGACTAGGGGTTACCAGCTCAACCACTGTTATGCACAGATGGCTAGAGCTGGAACTGCAGCTGTTTAGTCCAGCCAATACCACGTGATTTGAGGAAACAAGAAGCCAGAGATGGGGAACCTTGGATGTTGAGGCAAAATAACTCCAGGCCTCTCTATCTTCAGGACTTTGGGACTTTGCCCAGGACATACACACACACACACACACACACACACACACACACACACACACCTCAAGCCATAAACGTCACTAGCTCTGCTTTCTGCCCTCCTCTAGTGACTTTACCTGGCTGGAATGTGTCCTTGAACTCTTGTTTGCCTGGATGGAGAATGGAGTGCTATATGGGTTTGGCCACCCATTTTGCCCAACTCACCACTGCCATGTGGCCCTTGGAATGTTGCCCATGGGGAAATGTGACCCTCAGGCTGAAGGAGGTCCTCCACCTCTTCTAAAGGGTTCTACAAGCTGGGTACCTCAGACTGAGAATCTCATTGAACAGAGTAACAGCTTGGAGTCCCTTGACCCAGAAGGTATCTAACATCTGGATCTCTTTTGACAAAGAGCATCTACCAGGCATCTACCAGTATACATTTGACTGCATCTTTCCATCGGGCCATTTTCTGCCTGTTCCATTTCCTGACCTGCAGCCTGACAGGCAGTCAATGTCCAGCAGCAGACAATGGTCAAAATCCAATGCAGAGTTGGACATGCTTGGGCCTATGCTGAACTTGCTGAACTTCGTGCATCTTTATACAATCAAACACCTGTTTCACACAATCACACAGACAAAAATAGATACATATATACAGAGATGATACCCTTTATATTGACACTTCCTATACACTTATGGCAGTCTTCTATTAAACAAAGTGCTATCCAGGGACTTGTATTGTCAGACCTTCTCAGGCATAAGGAGATAAACTACAGTCAAGGAAAAAAAAGGTTCCCAGCCATCTGTTTATTTCAGTAAATTTGCAATATACAACTAATTTCCTCAGCTTGCAGAACAGCAGGTGCCATCTTTTGTTTCGGCTGTCTGTAATCTGTTACCTAACAGCTCCACCTCTTTTCCCCAAAGAACACTTGTATTACTTTGTGATGCAAATTTGGGGAGGGATGGGGGAGAGGAAAGTACAGTGATATTACTTTCCATCTAAATTGCAAAGATCTGCTCTTCACAGAGGACCACTGGCTGAAAAAAGACAGAAACCCAGCATGACATTTGCAGGCGTTTGGGTTTTAAATAGCACAGGGCCAATGCCATGCTACTGTGTAGCTTAAACAAACAAGATTGTTCCACTACTTCAGCTGTGATTTATTCACCAGCAGTGGTTCGCCTAAAGTGAAGTTAGAAGTGAGTGAGGAGGGAGCTTCCCATGTGAAATTTCAAATGTCTCCACTTGCAATGATTATTTGCTGGAATCTCTCCTGTCTTCCACTAGCTGCCCCTTTTTACCTCTGAAAAGACACTCCTGAAGACTGGAGCACCCTTTGGTGCAACACTTGGTGGAAGATGAAATAGGTTGCTCCTGTTAATCAGCCACGGGTCTCTGCAAAGAAGCATTTTGCCCGCGCGCGCACACACACACACAATTCCTTCAAGCTAGAGCAGTAAATCCTGTGTCTCCAGAATTGTTTCTGAATAAACATTGCAAAATGTGCCAAAATATGCAGCTATAAATTGCCTTAGTGCAGCATAAATGTTGCCCTAAATAAATGAAGAGCCTGAGCACAAAACAACCCAGAAACATCCACACTGTTCACATCCACATCTTAAATTTAAAGCAGAATGCTTTCCGAAAAAGATCATAGGAACTGTAGTTTGCTAAGGGTGCTGGGACTTGTGGCTCTAGCTGCCCATGATTCTTTTGTGGAAGCCATTGAACAGTAATTATTCTTTAATAATTATTCTTTAAATGGGTGCTGCAGATGTGATTGTTGTTTTCTCCCTCCAGTTTCTTTTACCATTAACATCATCTCTGGTCCTAAGAATGGGAGCATCCCACCAGCAGGAAGGGGCAGCAACGTTTACCTGACTTCCTATCATCATTGGTGCTGCAGCTTACCAGCAGGAAGGTGGGAAGTAGTGGGGAAATTAGCAAATTGGTGCACCTACTGATGCATCTGTGCCATGTCAACCATTGCCCCTTCCCCTCTTGTTTCTAGTAAGCCACATGGTTGGCAATTCCAGGAAGCCAAGTAAATGCCACTGCCCTTCCCTGCCAGTCATGTCTGCTTAAGAAGCTGCAGTTTGGAGAAACCCAGCTACTCAGAAAGAAGTGCTTTCATTTAGGGAACTTTCCCATTCAAGTTTATCACCTTGACAAGCCTGATTTTCTTGGAATGTTTTTAGTGTTTGCCATTTTACCATGCATGTATTCAATTCACCACAAAGGACCCAGTGGGAAGTTAGAAAAAGTTGCGAAACTAAAATGTGATGTGGATTCCTAAGTCTTTCAATGGGGGAAATATCTATGGTCCTCTTTCTCATGCAGTGGCTAGGGTGACCATGTGTCTTGCTTTACAAAGGATTATCCTCTATTTGAAGGTGCCTTTTATTTGAGGACAGGACTGCCAAAGTTTGGTTGAAAGATAAAGTTCCAGAGAGAGAGAGAGAGAGAGAGAGAGAGAGAGAGAGAGAGAGCAGGCACTTTGAAGTTGCCCTTAGCAAGAGGCAGGGATGCCAAATTTTGGCATCACACAGGGTGCCACAACTGCCTTAGCAGCACTTGATCAGCAGATTTGAAGACATGCAAGTCACCTCACTATGGGAAGGTACACAGCATTTCCACTTCAAGCAAAGCAATTGCTTCTAAACTGATGCCTATGCATATAAATTGCCACATGCAAATGTTAGGCAAATTAGTGCCCTCTATTGCCCTCTTTTTTGATGATGATGCAAATAACTTTTCTGACAATGCACAACTGTCTACCCCCGTGATGACTAAAATATTTGTGTCCAAGACTGATCATTTCAAACTCCTAGCATGGATTGCATTTTTGAAAGGATAGCTCTTTTCAACAGGAGCAGATGTTATATCTTAACAGCCACCACTAGACAAATGATTTCCTTCAATGCTGAGATGAGAAAACCTCAGATGTTGTTGGACTCCAACTCTCATCAGCCCCAAACAGCAGGGACAATGGTCAGGGACAAAGGGAGCTATAGTCCAGGAAGATCTGGAGGGACCTATGACTGGCTTAATGGGTCATTAGAAGTGTAAATTAATCCTATAGATCTTTTTTTATGGGTCTCAGACACAACTCATATTGTTAAGCTTAACAGTACTTTCTTTGGAATTTACCAGTATTGTAGAAGCATTTGTAAGCCAGAGGGTGTCTGAATTCAGGTGGCTTACAGAGCTATACATCTGTCCCTTAGTGCATATGCATTACAATTCTCATTTTAATTATGACCTCATATATTTCACAAGTCAGGAAGGATGGGTTTGTGGTTAAGCACTGGGATCAGAACGGGGTGCAATTTCCTGCAGAGTTACGGCTTTCCTTTGTGACCTTGGAGGAGTCACTTAATCTCCCTATGTCTGGTCCTCATCTGCAAATGTGATAATAATACCTCCTACTTAAATCTCTCAGGGAGACAAAAAGAAAAGAAAAATCAATTAATATTTTGAGGCACTAAGGGGAGTGGGGGAGGCTGCATATGAGGATACATGAGGTGTTACAGGGGTTTAAACGTTTGCATCACATCTGGTAATGTTGTTCTCTGGGTTTAATACATGCTAATCTTGTATCCAAGTGACACAGAGATATGAGGCCTGTGCTTTTGGAAATGGTATCTAATATGATGTCACTTGAACTACAATGGGCTAGGAAAAGCAAAATGATTTCCCCCCTCCAATAGCACTTAAAAGAAGACAAGAATTATCTGTAAACAAACAAACCCCAAAATAAATTAGTGTCTTCCCCCTAGTTAAAACTTGCGATGAATTTATGACATCTTGTGGATATGGAAATTCAGATGTGAATTAAAAAGAATGATCCAGCAGCTGAGTAACTACAGGGTAGGTACTACCCATTTATTTGCCTAATTAAAGCATCACCTTAGATAAATAAAGGTACATTAAGAGCACTATGTGCAAGGAGCAAAATCTTTCAATAACTTATCATTCAGGAATAAAGTCCAACAACATCTGGAAGGCCGCAGGTTCCCCAGCACCGGCTCATACCCATCCAAGCCAGATGGGCGGGTATAAATAATAAATTGTTGTTGTTGTTGTTGTTACAGGGGCAGATTTAGGGCTGCCCAAGTGGTGCGCATCCAGTGGGCACTGAGCTGAGAGGGCACTGTCTCAAAGCCCGGTGAGTGAGGCATTGGGCTTTGGGTAGGAGGCGTGAGGCTCTGACAGGATCCTAGAGTCCTTCCGCCCCCTTCCCAATGCCTAGTTTGCACTTTCCCAACTTTGGGAAGGGGGTGGGAGGGCTCTAGGACCCTGCCAGAGCCCTTGCACTTCCTTCCCAAAGCTGGCCGCCTCCTTACCTGCCTTTGAGAAGACAGTGGGAGGGCTGGGGAGGTGCCAAATTTTGGCTTCACACAGGACACCATTGTACCCAAGTCCACCACTGCACATGCATTATGTGAAGCCTCAAATGCACTACAGTTGTGCTTTCTTGTAGGATTGAGTCATCCACCCATCATTATGTTATCATTAATAGTTTCCAGTGTTTGCGTACAGGAAACCCGAAAGAATGGTAATTATGTTTTCCTGGGTTCATCTATTCCTTAATTACTTCCTCAACCTCAGCCTTTGTCATTCCGTGATGCCTTCATTGCAATAAATGTATAAGGAGATGAGATTATCTTCCTCCTGTAAATGGGATTTGAAAGGAGCATTCCTGAAAGGAGCATACAACTAAGGCAGTTATAGGCTAGGAATTTTTGATGTATCAGGATGGGATAATAAATAAATAAATAAATAAATAAATAAATAAATAAATAAAATATGCTGTCCTCTCTGATACTCAAAATGCTGACTCCTTCAAATGCTGTAAGATCTGTGCTACTAGACAAAGCTAACTCATGAACATGCAGATGCAACTTTCCCATTATTAAGAAGAAAAACGATCAAGGTAATCCAACTACATATAACAATCTTTATGTACCCCGGACAGGGATGTGTTCCCCCTCTTTTTCTTAATTGTAGGGATATATCTTTAAAACACACACAACAGCCTTTGAGCAGAAAATGATGCCAGGTATAGGCAACCTATTAAAAAAAATATATAATGCATTTTATAAGAAAATGAAACAGCAACTTCCATACAATTCCATAATTTCATGGCCACTGTGAAATGCATATTTAAAAGGTGTGTGGAAACAGTTCATTCATTCAAAGGCAATGAAAAGTAGCTAAAACTTTATTTTAAAAAAATAACTAATAGTCATTCCAGATAATTGAACTGACAGCTTGTTTTGACAGCTGCAAGGGAAATGTTCTTGCTCCAAACAGTGAGAGTAAATCTTTTAAATTTTCTAGAAAGTTGAATGATGTACAGGTTTCACTTTAATCAGTTTTTAAAAGTTCTTTTTTGTTGTTTGAAAAATTGGAACTCTTTCCCTACCTTGTGGATGTAACAGTAATTGGGGGTGTTGCCAATCAGCTGAACTGTGTGGCTAGAAATCAAGGAATAGTTTTTAGACAGTGTGAAATGTATCAGGTGGGCATTTGGGAGGGGGAAGCACCAGTCCAAAAGTTACAACTAGTCAAAGAGTGAACTAAGAAGGTCAAAAATATAAGGAGGGTCTTGCTTCTTTTCCGGATGAAAATGTCACATACAGTTCAAACTGAATTCAGAGGAATATCATTCCCAGCCATAAACTGGGGACATCTTTGCTGCACCACAATGATGGAGAAAGCCTTGTGTTATGTCTTTTCAGGAGGAAGGGACTCTATCTATGTGGCCTAGAATGGCCTACAGGTTAAGGGGAATGGGTTGCCTATAAGAGGTGGCCCCTTCCCTGAGCTCTACTCCTTTCCCATCATTCCATCCACCCACCCTAGTCACACTTGGACTGAGTTGGATTTTGGGAGGTGCATCCTTTTCAGCATTGAATGTCAGCTCAGTCTTATGAAGTGAATTGAGTCTGCTGTGTTACATTACTGGAGCAACTGAGCTACTTTGTACTTCTATATATCTGTATCTCTATCAGCAGACCTATACAGTGGTACCTCGGGTTAAGTACTTAATTCGTTACGGAGGTCTGTACTTAACCTGAAACTGTTCTTAACCTGAAGCACCACTTTAGCTAATGGGGCCTCTTGCTGCAGCTGCACCGCCGGAGCACGATTTCTGTTCTCATCCTGAAGCAAAGTTCTTAACCTGAGGTAATATTTCTGGGTTAGCGGAGTCTGTAACCTGAAGCATATGTAACCTGAAGTGTATGTAACCCGAGGTACCACTGTATATCAATGTCCGGAACTGTACTATTGGTGCCTTACCTTTTGCAGCCGTGAACTCTGTGCCTCTGTGTTGTGAGTGGAACTGGGAGCAACTTCCAATGCATGGAAGTCTGACTTCAGATTCCCAACATATCTTCCACTGCCCATTGCTTACCTCTGCTTGTCTCCCTGCCTATTTTTGTTCAGTTTCAGGTGATCTTGGGCACTGGAAATGAGCAGGCTCGGATGGGAGATAAGCACCTGGAGGAGATTTTACATCCTCCAGGGAGCTAAGCAGCAAGTGTAGGGAGCATTTGGCTTCCCTTATCCAAATACTGGTACCTCATTCACCCAACTTTATATATGAATGATTCAGACCCAAGTTTAAACCACAGGCCTAATGATTTCACATCTAGTTTGGCCTTGAACCAAAATTAAGCAGATAACCTCTTGAATTTAACCAAATTTAGTGCAGTAGATTCTTCTGTAAAATTTCTAAGGGGGGGGGGGGTTACACATTGCAATATTCATATAACCTTCAAATGCCTTTGAAGATTTTTCATGTAAACGAATTCTGAAGAGTGGCATCCTATCAAAAAGCTAGCAATGACAGCTTCCCTTGACTTCCCTAATTCCTTCCACAGAGAAAATAAAATTCAGAGTGAAATGGAGAACTCATCGTAGCTATATCTCTTGAATCACACTGTTACGATAATGATAATAGTAGCTAACAAGAGAATAAGCAAAAATGAGCATATTACATGGGCAGATAAAAAAACCCTATAAAAATAAAAGGGTTGAAGAAATAAATCCAAATAAGATTCTACTATATTGTCTATAAGTACAAAGCACTGACATTTCTTTATTCCCGTTTTCCTCACACATAAGCAATAATAGGAGCAATTCTGGGGGATATATTCAATTCTGCCAGATATATCAGAGCTGTACTCTCCTGTACAGTGGCTGAGACAGAAATCTACATGGTGTTTGGAGAGATTTATTGGATTTGATTGTATAATTGTTTAGTCATTCCATTGGCGGCCTAGTGTTGCTGGAAATGTGTATTTCACAGATGTCAATTTTGAAGCCACCTCTTACAGTGCATGGGAAAACAACTGAAACATTGAAGAATAAAAAGCCATCTCCAAATACGGCTTGATTGGATATTTTTAGATTTCTTGGGACTAAATGTGACAGAGTTTTGTATAAATTACATTTGTTTAAAATGTAACAGAGCTCAGAATTGCCAGGAACAATTTAAAGGCCATAAATGTTTCCTCTAAATTGATTCAGTAAAGACTCTAAACACAGTATGGGAATTCGGGTGTTTTAGTTTTTAAATGAAACAAGTTTTAAAAACTAGAGCCTTGTCATTGTTTAGAATATTATATAGTCACAGAATTAGCACCATACCATCACTAACACCTCACACAAAAATCTTCATATTCTTCCTAATTATTTTTGCTGGTGGTGGTGGTAGCGGCGTCTGTTGTTGTATTTTTGTATACCCTGTTGGAAGCCACCTGAGTGGCTGGGGTACCCAGTCAGATGGGCGGGATACAAATTATTATTGTTATTGTTATTGTTTTGCGGGAGCTGTATCCAACTAAGGCTACATTCACATCATACATTTAAAGCACTATGAAACCACTTTAAACAGTCATGGCTTCCTGCAAATATTCTGGGAACTGTAGTTTGTTAAGGATGCTGAGAGTTGTTTCATGGGAAGAGAGAGTGATTGTTAAATCACTCTGGGAAGTGAATGCAGCCTAAGTTTAATCAGAGCAGACCCACTGAAATTAATGGTTCTAAATTAGGCATGTCCGAATGGCTCTAATGGGACGTGGGTGGCGCTGTGGTCTAAATCACTGAGCCTAGGGCTTGCTGATCGGAAGGTTGGCGGTTCGAATCCCCACGACTGGGTGAGCTCCTGTTGTTCGGTCCTTCTCCTGCCAACTTAGCAGTTCGAAAACATGTCAAAGTGCAAGCAGATAAATAGGTACCGCTCCGGCGGGAAGGTAAACGGTGTTTCTGTGCACTGCTCTGGTTCACCAGAAGTGGCTTAGTGATGCTGGGCACATGACCCAGAAAAACTGTCTGCGGACAAACGCCAGCTCCCTCAGCCAGTAAAGCGAGATGAGCACCGCAACCCCAGAGTCGTCCGCAACTGGACCTTACAGTCAGGAGGACCTTTACCATTACCTTTTAATGGATCTCATACTCAATTGTGTAGATTTCCCTCTCAGCAAGATGAGCAGGATGCCGCCAAACCCAGCAGGGCCAGCGTACCACATTTTGAAGTCCGTCAAGTAATACTGCATCCACATATAAAGCAGGAATACAAAACCTCAGGCCCTTGGAATTCCCCCCAGCCACACCCTCTCTATGCATATAATTGCTTCACACCATTTTTTGGAGTGTCCTTCACCTCTGATAATGCTACTTGTTTGCCTGGGTGAGGGACAAAGAAGTGTACAGAGAAAAGGGGTTTCCTTATAAAACCATTTAGTCCAGATTATGAAATCACCTTGTTGCATTTTGGGCTAGAGGCTTTCACTGAATAATATTCATAACTTTTTGCAGGATGGAAACGTTACTACTACCCAAAAGATTTATTGGCAGAACATGCCTAAATGATGTGATGCTTTGATGCCTAAAAGATTGCCTTGTCCCTTATATACCTAACCAAGCACTGCACTCTTCGGGGGGGGGGGGGGGCATTCCTGAAGGTACCATCTCATCAGGAGGTCTGCTGTGTACAAATGTAGGATTCAAGCCTTTAGTGTCATGACACCTGTCCTTTGGAACTCCCTCCTGGTACATATCAGGCGGGAGCCATCTCTATTATCTATTTGGTACCTATTGAAGACCTTTGTTTTCCAGCAAGCCTTTTAAATAGAGATTTTATTGCAGTCTGTATCCAGATTGGAAGGCCACAAAGGTTCCTCCGCATAAGCATGGCCTTCCCCCAGATACTACCGGTAGCCTCACACATTTCTGAGACATTGACATTGTTATTTATTAATTTAATAGACTTACACCCCACTAGTCCCGGATTTATGTATAGGCTAAGTAGGCTAAAGCCTAGGGACTCTAAATCTAGGGAGCCTCGCCAGCCCGTCTGCTCCCCAGTGCCACAGTCTCCCCTCTCCCAAAAATGCAAACCCAAGACTTCATGTGAGGGCAGGGCAACTCGGGCCTCTAAAGCTAGGGGGCCTCACCAGCCCGTCCACTCCCCAGCGCGCAGTCTCTCCTCTCCCAAAATTGCAAACCCAAGACTTCATGCAAGCGCAGGACAACTCAGGCCCAGCAACTATGAGACTCAGGGCTAGCCAGTGGGGCCCAATTTGAAGCAGTGTGGCACAACTTGATTTATTTAATTTTTTTTTGTTCACAGCCAAA
Source organism: Podarcis cretensis (assembly GCF_951804945.1). Taxonomy (NCBI): domain Eukaryota; kingdom Metazoa; phylum Chordata; class Lepidosauria; order Squamata; family Lacertidae; genus Podarcis; species Podarcis cretensis. The sequence continues at coordinate 80,902,710 of NC_137172.1, read as the reverse complement.
GTCTGCAAAAATCTTATAGATATAAATAAAATCCATCTAGATTGCCCTGATGCGGGGGCCTCCTTAGGAGAACCGCAGGGCCCAATTTGGCCAAATTGCTCCAGTTACGTTAAGGTCAGCCTCGATAAGAATGTGCAGGGGTTGGAGTGACAAGCCCTGCACCTTCTAGGTCCCTGATGTCACTGTTCAGAGTGCAGACTCAGGACTTGTTATGGAGATAAAGGGGGGAGGGATTTATAGGAAATCAGTTTTGTCACCCCCCCCCAAACTCCAAGACAATGAGCCCAGCCACCTTTTATTCACAATCTCATAAGCACTACACTAAAGCATGGCCATAAACCTGTACGTTCAAATGCTGAAATATACACCCAATATGTATCAATGGAGAGTTATGTTACTACTTTGTGAATGAACACTGTGTTTTATGAATGGACTCTGTATTTTGTGAATTACCTAAGAGCCACCAATAGGGAGCTCTAGAATCTGACAGATAACCAATTGGGTACTACCAAACAGCGACCACTATTGCTGAAAGCAGGTAACCAGGAGGGAATGCCTTTGCACTGTTGACTGAACACCCCCTGCTGTGCAGATAATGTAGAAAGCTTGTAAATAGTATTCCTTATGACATCCTGACCAACTCTATTATACTGGTGTAAACCCTGTTGCGCCAGAAGCCCAGAACAGCAGCAAATAAAATCCACTCATACATCAGCGACTGATAAGACTTGTCAACCAGTTCTTCCAAAGTGTTCCTAAATTATAAAGCTCCAAAATACAGGCCAAAAGAGAACAGGTCTGGGAAGAGTGAGGCATACAATGGGCACCACCAGTGAAAAGGCCCTGCTCCGTGTAGCTTCTGCCCTGTCATTTGATAGGGTGCCCACTTGCCCTCCTTCTTGACATGGAATGCTCTCTATTGGAGTCTCCAGGTCCAGTACAAAGACCATAAGAAGGGAGAGCAGGGACATTGAAGTTCCCAACAGCTGTTAATCAAGCAAGCAAGCAAGCAAACAAACAAACACACATTCTTTGTCACATTCAGGACGCCTAGGTCCTGGCCAGACCTGCATCCAATCTTGTTTTTGTACACTCTTGTTTGTTCTCAGTAACCAAAATTATATTATTAACATATACAAGCAGAAAAGTTGTAAAAGTAATTTTATGCCTTTTTAAAAATCACCATTGTATTTAACAAGAATATCTTGTGTCCTTTAGAGGAGAAACTGTGAATTGCAGAATTTTAAATACCCGTCATCATCCTTGGCTTCACTCAATTTTGTTTATAACTCTTCCATTTTCTTGTAGTTGTGAGGGTGGGGGATGCAGAGGGCCCTCACAAGTGGAGTAGCCTAGGGCCTCTCTTCATCTAAATCTGGCCCTGCACCCCACCTTTCTTTAGAAGAGCCCAGGGTGGCATATGTAAATCTCCCCCCCCCATGTATTCCTCACAAAAGGCTTGTGAGGTAAGAGAGAGAGAGAGAGAGAGAGAGAGAGAGAGAGAGGCCATTATCAGCAGTCCTAGGTTTGTAACTATTTTAGGTATTCAAAGTTGATTTAATACTTTGTGTATTGAATGAACTCATGTGTTAAAAGGGAACTGAATTGATTCTGTCCAAGCAATTGAACCAATTGTTCCTAAAAGATACCTGACTGGATAAAATGGAGGCAACCTCCTGTTTATGTACCACAGGAGAAAAATACTAATCAAGATTTAATAACAACAAAGGCTCATCAGCACAAAATGACTTTAATTTTAGTGATTGGTCTACAGATATTACAGACATTACAAAGTCTTAAATTAGAAGAGAAGGAATCATCAATTTGATAGAATATGCTGTTTCCTGTAGATAGATTTTGTGCCGGAGATCTTAAAGTTATTACATTCATTATTGAACAATTACAGATAGGAAAGTAGGAAGCACCACTAGACTGCAGTCCTAGCCATTCTTACTTGAAACTCAGTTCCACTAAAATCCGATGACTAGTAGTGCTTAAAACACAGGCGCAACCTTTTACAGTCTCTACAAGCAAGCATCTGGATTGTACATATTGTTACATGCCACCCTAGCCCCTGAGTGGTGTGGTGAGATTTCAAGGGTCCAGGCGCTTAGCCAGGGCTTACGTTTTGCCTGGAAATGAGGCACAGCAGAGGCTTGTGGTGTCTTTAGGATATACGGTCTATTTACAGATATATACAGCCGGAGATTGTGATGGAGAGGTTCACAACATTACACTCCGAGAGGTTCTTGCTTCTCCCATGTCCACTGTTTTAGATGCCAGCAGAAATCATTCATGGCCCTCTGTCCCTCTGCTCAGCGTGCTGACTTTAACAGACTGAAACTTTTCCCCTAGAGCACACAGTCCTAAAAAACCAACTGTTATCCTTCCAACTCTAAAACTACTTCAAATGCCTTTGCCTTTCTAACTAATTCTGAGTTGTGGGAGGGCTCCCTCTCATTTGCCCACTGGCACAGAGCTGCTCCCTTTGTCCCCCTAATGATTCATATTTAGCAGTCCAATACCAGGCTGGCCCCTGGCTTGTATTTCAATATGCTAAATCTTGGAATTAGAAAAGGGGGTGGGGTCCAGGAATTAGAAAGGGAGCCCAGGCACCCCACAAACTCATAGCGATATTTTAAACAATAGTTTGCAATGGCTTCCCTCTCTGTTACTTTCCCTTTGGTTAGATCCAATATAGATCCTATGTATGTTTATATACCTCGTGAATACCCAGCTGCAATTATTGTATTTAATACAATGTCAGAGCTCTAACAAGTGCTGCAGGACTAAAATGATTCATAAGAGGTATCTGTGGAGAAGCATGAGGGATGCGCATTGCAGACCTGCCCACCCTCTGGGAGTTGTAAGCATGGTCAGCTAAATGCAACCACAGTCCTCCCGACAACTGGAAATCCTTTTTTTAAAAAAATAATTTACATCCATACACAATCTTAGGTACATGTACAGCATTAAACAATTATACCACTAAATATTGATTTAAACTGTTATTTGTACATGCTCTTTTCTTATAATTTCTAACTAAACAAAAATAAACCAAAGTAAAAAATCCAATAAACTAAATTATATGAAAACAGACTTCCTGTTATTTCCCGATGTAAGTTACATTTACGACACTGAATGTATTTATACTTCTTACCTTACTGTTACTATAGTTTCTAGTGCTTTCTTATAACATATTGCACTGTTTTTCCTTGCTTAGTAGTATTTAATTTACACAAGGGTCATTCAAATGCTGCCATAGATGTTATGTTGTTCTTGTATTTTTGTAAGTATTTCTTGAACATATCCCATTTTTGCATGAATGATTGTTTTGTATTTCCCCTTAATCTATCTGTCAATTCTGCATAGTCTAATAACTTATTCTGCCATTCCCTTACTGTTGGTACTTTCCCCCCTTAATAACCGGGCAGCGGCTGTTGCATATAAAAATATTTCTCTTATATTTTTTGGGATACCACTGCCTAAAATTCTTGGTAAGGTAACTGGGTGTCTTAACAGGTCATAATTTTAGTGTAGGTTCCACCGCCTGGTTGCTCCGAGGTCGGGCTTTCTCACCTGGGGAGGGATCGCTGGAACTTAGCCTCTGAGGGGTCTCCTCTGCACCTCACGGTCCAGTGTAGGGGTCCTTCCAGAAGCTGCAGTCAATCTCTCCAGGCTCGGGATACCCTCCTGAACCTTTTTTGGGGTTTGCAAAGCCCAGCAGCTCCCCTTTCCTCCTTTTGGTGAGTGCATGTTCCGAGAGAAGCCGAATGCATGTCTGAAAGCGATCCGTGGTAAACCGGAAGTCCTCTCTTAGAGTTGACCTTAGCGCTCTAAACCATGCTCCAAGTACTCGGCAGCCATCCAGAAAGGTTAACAGTGTAAAGATACCTTTCAGGATTTGGGTAAAGTCCAAAAGTTCTGACAACTGGAAATCCTACGCGAACAGGGTTCCTGATCACAGGGGCAACTTTAAGCATGTTCTATCAAGTACACCTACAAACATCCCACTGAACACAAGAATGGTGGGGTTCATGGGGGAGAGGCTTGCATGCACAGCCCTGCTGGTGCTCCATGGAACACTTGAACACAGCTGTAAAAGGTACAGTGGTGCCTCGCAAGACGAAATTAATCCGTTCCGCGAGTCTCTTCGTCTAGCGGTTTTTTCGTCTTGCGAAGCAAGCCCATTGACGGCTTAGCGGATTAGCGCTATTAGCGGCTTTTAGCGGCTTAGCGGATAAGCAGATAAGCGGCTTAGCGGCTTAGAAAAAGGGGGGGGGAAACCCACAGGAACTCGCAAGACATTTTCGTCTTGCAAAGCAAGCCCATAGGAAATTCGTTTTGCGAAGCACCTCCAAAGCGGAAAACCCTTTCGTCTAGCGGGTTTTCCGTCTTGCGAGGCATTCGTCTTGCGGGGCACCACTGTAACTGCATTGGTGACCATTTTTATGCTTAAAACATATAAATCTAGTCTAAAGGTTGGATCCAGACTTTGTCTTAAGTGGATAGAAAGGGTTCTTCTGTCCCTTGAACACTGTTGATCTGGTGGAGGGATATTGCTGGCCTCCACTGAGGTGGGAGAAAACTTTTCCTGATTTGCCCCTCTCTCTGACCCCCCCCCATTGGCAATGTCCTCTGAAACAGCATGAGATGTAGGCACAGACGACTGGGGGAGGGGGTTTAGCCAAAGTTGTTTTCCCTCATCCTCCAGCTTGAGTGTTCCCAGAGTAGAACTATGCCTGTTTGTGGGAGTAAACTGTACATTTGTGCATTGCCTACCCATAAATTTTAACACCATTTTATTCAGGCCACAGAGAGGGGAAATGTTCATAGCTTCAAAGTAAGAACGTTAAAGGAAATAAAAAATAGGTTGTGTTTGCATGTGCAATTTTTTAAATAAATATTTTTCTAGGTAGAAATGTTAAGATCTATATTTTCTGTGTGCCTAATGTCTGCACAAATTAGCTTCCCAAATGGTGAAACCTTTAATAGTGGAAATCTGGAGGTAGGCCAGTATTCACCACATGGGGGAGCTTTGATGCAAACCTCATATGCGGAAGAACGAGAGAGATTTCTGACATGTGAGACTGGATACCCGTGACACCACCACTGCCGGCTTCATTCCTATGTATCAGATGTATGTGAGGAGGAGAAAAAGTGCTGGAGCCTGAATAGACGTGAGCCTGATGAATTACCTGAACATGATTCGTGCACTTACGTAGATCAGGTTTAACAAGACTTCATTTGGAACAGGAAGGTAATGCAACTCACCTCCAACCTAGTTGAGTGAAGGAGTATTTTGAGTAGAGCCTAGTAAATTCCTTTTGAATACAAGAAGAAAGGCCAGCATAAAAGAAAGAACACCCCAGAGAAAGTAAAAAGCATGCTAACCCACAGGCAATCAAGACTTCCATAAAAAAATGCACAAACATAAAAACAGCCCTGCTGTTTCAGACCAAAGGCCTCTCAAGTCCAGCATACTGTTCTCACAGTGGCCATCCCTGAGTCTAAGGGAAGTCTAAGTCTAAGGGTCTGAGTCTAAGGGACCTGAGTAGAATTCCTGGGGGGGGGGGTATCTATATTAGCTGTTTTTCACCTCAATGCTCCTTCTGCTGGATGCAACTGTGAGTGATCAGTAGAACTTAAGCTGCTTAGATTTGGCTATTGGGTTATGTTGAAGCTGTTCCTTGGTAAATACAAACAAAACAGAACTGAGGTGTCTGTACTCATATCTTGATTAAAGTGCAGGAGGTCCCAGCACAAAATATCTGCCAATGACAGCAAAAAAGAGATTACAGTACTCCATACCCTTAACTACCATCACACAAAAAAGCCCTGAGTTATTTTAATGTTGAGTTGGGATGTTGCTTAATTGATCAGTCAAATAGTATAGCTGACAGGTCAGTTGCGTGTTGAGGTCCCCAATCCACCCCCCAAAATAACTCACAACGGACACGTAATTTTTGTTTAAGATTTTTGGCATGATTTTGGCCACAACTTTATTAAAATACAAACTGTGAGTGGTTGTTTAGGCATTGGTTAAGACTATCTGTCCCCCCGCCTGGGGACAGAACTGACTTCCGGGCACCACCGAAAGACAGTGCGGGGGAAAGCAAGTCAGGGAAGAATTGGAGCTGAGACACAGACCCTCAACTCTCACCCGCCTGCTCCCCGAAGGCTTGCCGGCCCTAGTCCCATTCCAGGGATTGGACGAAAAGATGGCAAGCCCCAGGATTCCTTTAACGGAATTCCCTTTCCGCAGCAACCATGGAGGGGCAGGCCCAGCCTATCCTGAACCCCTCCATGGAGGGGTAGGCCCAGCCTATCCTAACCCCTCCTCCACCAGATTTATAACCAATGCCTAACCACAACCTTACAAGTTGTGACGATTTGCTACGCAGTAGGCAAAAACCACCCAGCCAGCCAATTTGCCAGGTGGAAAAATTCCTACCAGGCCCCTGCTCAAAGGCAGACGACCCCATGACAGGCATAGCAAGGTCAACGCAACAAACCCCTTATTCTAGGGCGGGTGGGCGGGTGATCCGTTGCACGCAGCAAAAGAGAAAGTACAAGGCTGTGTGCAGAGTATTTAAACCTTTTACCCCTCCCATCCAAAATTGCAACATAACTTTTGCCCCAGCAACTCGGCAATCCAATCAATGCCCCCCGGCCATCTTGAAGAACTTACCCAGCAACAAAGGGGGTGGCTCAGTAGACCCCACCGCAACACGTGCTCTCCCTGAAGGAGAACACGCTTTAACCAAATTATTTGACTGTGGTCAGCTACTGTAAGATATTCCAAATGAAGTCATGATTATCCTAACATAGGACAGGTCATGAAATATATTGAAATAATAATGGGCAGGCCAGGTCTTCCTGTTATGTACCTGCTGGGATTGATGAGGCATCTGACCCTCACCTGAATCTCATAGCTCTCCTGATGAGTGCTTTGGTCTGCCCACCAGATACCAGGCATTCTACTATTCAAATTAGGCCACAGTGTATATGTTATAGACGTCCAGACTGTGACAAAGGTGACCTGTGTGCTTGCTTGCTTACTTGCTTGCTTGATTAACAGCTGTTGGGAACTTCAGTGTCCCTGCTCTCCCTTCTTATGGTCTTTGTACTGGACCTGGAGACTCCAATAGAGAGCATTCCATGTCAAGAAGGTGGTATTGTAGGAAAGGACATAAGAAGAAAGGACTATAAGCTTTTCCAATATGCTGTAACGGCAGCCAGAATCCTGTTGGCCCAGAAGTGGAAACAAGAGGAGATACCGACAATAGAAGAATGGAGATTAAAATTGATAGACTATGTGGAACTGGACAAATTAACTGGGAAAATCAGATTTACTAAAGACCAAAAGTTCATCGAGGACTGGGGAAAATTGGTGGACTATCTGAAAAACATTTGTGGTATAAATACAACGTTAGTGGGATTTCAAGAGGCACTGTAAAAATACAAATAAGTATTGTTTATTAAAAAAAAATGGGAGTAAGGAGGAATAATGGCAATATGAAAAAAAGGGAATGTGTATCAAAGGTATAAATATGGATGATTGTCAGAGGCACTGAAGGAAGTTCAAAACAGGTATAATATGTTGTACTCGATTTAAAATGTATAACTGGATGAAAATCAATAAATTTATTTATATATATAAAAAAAGAAACCAGCCTGGGGTCCCCGGGCTGGACTTTGGACATGCCTGCTTTAGAATAACAAAACTGTAAATAAGGGAATATGTAAAACAACAGACTTTCACCCTGAACATGAACTTAAGACAATAATTTCCTCAAAATGCGACAACAGCATTTCTGGTATTTCTGGCTGCCAAACAGTGACACAGTATGCCACCCCAATCCCTTGAACCCTTAGGCTGAGTTTGGAGACAGTATCTTGAGAGGTGGCCAAACCTACACCACAAACTGAGAAAAGTCATGCCAACGTGGCATTTTGGTTCACCATCTTGATTCAAAATGGTGGTCAATTTCCCAATATCAATTAAATACACTGTCGAAACCTCAGGAACCCTTATGCTGAACTTGGTGATATCTTGGGAGGCAGCCAAACCTATAGAGAACAGACAGACAGACAAACCACTTTCTAAAATATATAGTAGATGAAAGAATTGCTGTTTAATAAATGATTGACATAGTGCGTTTCAGAACTTGTTTTTTAGCATTGCACACATAATAATGACCCACACATAAGAGAGCATTAGCATAGTACCTGAGAGGTGTTCTCTTATCACTGCATTACAGATCTCCTTTTTTCAGTGCAAAAATATGACAGCAAACACCGGTTCTAAAATGAACAATAATTGCTTTGGGTTTCAGTGCCTTCTGTAGTTGTAAAATGCCACTCTCAATTAATATGCATTAGTTCAAAGAAAGGCAACCATTAATATTCAGTGGTTTTGAGTGACAACTTGGCAGTTACTGTAAATGTGTATTGAGCTTAGACAAGTGTATTTCATTGTGAAAAATAATGGCTGAGCCAAAAAAAAAAAAAGGCCTCATAGGAATAGAAATGGTTTGGATTCAAGAAAATACTTTAATGAATAGTTAATAGATTTCAGTGGAAAGTTAATAGATTCAAAAATATGTTGGAAGGAAAATCTATTCCAGCGTGTTATTATTTTTCCCCTTTTTTCTTCAAAGTCAGGCAAAGCTCAAGGCAATCTTTAATTTTCCATATTTTAGCTTCTGTAGCTTAGCCATATCTAAACACCACAAACATGCAACAACATTAGTGATTGACTGATATTAATAAAAAGTGTCAAAAAATGTGAGTGTTGGAATGTGTTTTAAAAGTTTTATATTTCTTGCTTCCACCTAGAGACCTGAGAGTTCAGCCTGTGCCCCACCTGTGCAACCCATACCATAGGGAAGAATAAAGAGGTTGCAGAAGCAGGTCTAAAGCCTTCCACAGTGCTTCCAGGGTTCTGTAATTGGGTTAAAAACAAAGCATGAAAAGAACCCATATTACTCATCCACAAAGTTCTGAACTTGGACCAAAAAGACCTGTGATCAAATCTCTATGCAGCTAAGAACATTGTTTTATTCGTTCGTTCTTTCGTTCTTTTATTCATTCATTTGAAGCATTTCTATCTTCTTCTTTAGGTAAAAAGGGGTCCCAGAGCACCATTGGTAATCAAAACAAGACCTTCCTGCCACAGGCTTACAATTCAGAAGACAGAACACTTATTTATTTATTTATTTATTTATTTATTTATTTATTTATTTTGTACCTTGGAAGCTGAGTGCCTTGGCACTTGTATGTTTTGGTTCCTGAACACCGCAAACCCAGAAGTGACTGTTCCGGTTTGTAAATGTTCTTTGGAACACAAACGTCCGGCACGGTTTTGTGGCTTCTGATTGGCTGCAGGAGCTTCCTGCGGAAGCCAAGCCTTGGTTTCCGAATGTTTTGGTAGTTGAACAGACTTCCGGAACAGATTCCGTTTGACTTCCGATGTACGACTGTACTGCCCTTCATCCAAAGATCACAGGGTGGATCACAGCATAAAATTACCAACCTCTTCCCACAGACACAATTAAAAGGACACAGAATGTTAATTAGCCAGAGCATTGGTTAAAGAGAAATGTTTTCATCTGGCACCAAAAGATATGTCATGAAAGTGCCATGCAAACCTCCCTAGGGACAGCATTCCACAAATGGAGAGCCACTGTAGAAAAGGCTTGTTCCAGAACTCTTATGGAAAAGCTTTAAATGATGATTGTAGGGTCTGGGTTGGTTCATATAGGGAGAGGTGGTCCTTGAGGGATTGTGGTCCTGTGGGCCATTTAAGGCTTTATAGGTCAGAAACAATACTTGCGCTCAGAAACTAATTGGCAGCCAGTGCAGTTGGGCCAGGATTGGTGTAAAATGCTCAAACTATCTTGCCACAGTGAGTTTGAGCTATTTCCCAGCTTGCTCCTCATCCTAAGCTCTGGAGTATATTAAGGAGCCAAGTGGGCTCCACAGAGTGGAAGAGGGAGCTCAGGGAGAGCCATTTGGCTCTTCCAGAGGTCTGTCAGGGCTTCAACATGAGCGAGAAGGACAAAATGACGAGGAGGGAAGAGGACCAGGGGTGAGAAGGGAAGAAAGAAGAGGAATGCAAGCAAACTCAGGCCCTGGTGTACAAAGTTGGAATAGAAACAGACCAGAGAGAAGCAGAATCAAAGGGAGATGGTCTATCCTTACTATCTTTCCCTCTGCTACCACCAGGTAGAATGCGATGCAGCTTGAGAAATGAGGCAAAGAGAAGCCCAATGGAGTTCTCTCATGAGAAACCAGTGGAGCAGCCCTATTTTCCTCTGCTTCATCCAGCAAAATTGTATTTTCTACTATGTATTTTGGAAGGTTTGTCTGTTCTCCATGCATTTGAACATCTGCTAAGATATTGTAACCACATTTTGCATGATACTTCTTGAGATCAAGGAACAGGTTTTTGTCTGTGTTTTGATAGAAGCAGGGGCATAGGAAGGGGGGCAGGGACGGTCCGCCCCAGGTGCCAAAATGAAGGGGGGTGCCAAATTATCAAGGGACAATTGTTGCCCTACTAGGGTGGTTCATAAAAATCTTTTTTTTTTTGAAAATGCCTGCTCCGAAGGTCTTACCTTACTACACTAGGGATTATATATGAAATTTCATGCGTATCAGTTAATATCTTGACCCTCCTCCATGAAAATAGCTGTTTACTTGGCTGTTTTCCTATGTCGTGAAGGCTGAAATTTCAATTCAGTGGAGCAGGGTCAAGATATTAACTGATATGCATGAAATTTCAGATATAGCTATATAATCCCTAGTTTAGTAAGATAAGACCTTTGGAGCAGGCATTTTCAAACAACAACAAAAAAGTTTTTTATGAACTACCCTACTGCCCTACCCTCCGCTGGGCTTCCTGGGTCCTGGAAAGTCGGTCTAAGTGAAGAAAATGAGACTAGGCTGAGTAGATTAGGCCTTGCCTTGCCTTCGCCCCACCCCCTGCATGCAGCCAATTTTTCTTGATTTTACTGCTGTGGTTTTTTTTGTTTTTTGTTTTGGTAAACCACTTTGCAGGTTTTTAAAAATAAATTGTATTAAATAAATAAACAGTAAATATAAATAAAACAACACAAGCCAAAACACAATCCATCCTGTAGATTTAAGTATCTGTCCATAGTCGCCTATTTGTTACTAGAGGCCCAGAATCCACATTCCTTTGTAAGAAAATATGAAATAACGTAAAACCATTTTTGCAGACAAAAAAGAAATAATGTGGGGATAGGGTGACAAGAAATTTTCTGGACCGGGTACCACCTGACCTCCCTACGCCTCTGGATAGAAGTGGACAACATTTCAAATCAAGATGGCAGACTGAATGTTTCAGAATTGCACTGATTTTAACCACTTATCTCAAATTGGTTTCTTGGAATTCTTGAACCATGCCAGGTACATGACTGCTATTGTGATGAAAAATGTTGGCTGGGTGGTTTGTTGCACAGGAGTACCAAATCATCTTTAATTGCACAGTCTGAATTAGTCAGTATGTGACCGAATCCTACCTGAAAATAGCAACAGCCTGGAGGTGCCCTGGGGGTCTCAGTAGCAAGCCACTAATATGTGTAACAGCCTCTCAATACAGGGAAGTGTTTTTTCCCCATTTTTAAAACTAATAGCTTAAGGAAACAGAGAGATTTGGAACAGAGAGACAGAAGAAATAAGGCATTTAACCCTTTTCCTGCTCATCATTCTTCGCTCCAAATTACTCCCCTCAGCAACTTTGCTTCCACAGGTTTCAATCCCAGTGTATGCCTACCCTCAGATTCAAGTCACTCTTCTGTCATATCTCCTCTCAGTCTCTTTTCCAGGCTAAACATACCCAGCTTCTTCAAGTGCTTCTCATAAGACTTAGTTTCCAGACCCTTGATCATCTCAGTTGCTCTCTTCTATACACGTTCCAGCTTGTCAACATCTTTCTTAAATTGTGGTGCCCAGAATTGGACACAGTACAGTGGTACCTCGGGTTAAGAACATAATTCGTTCTGGAGGTCCGTTCTTAACCTGAAACTGTTCTTAACCTGAGGTACCACTTTAGCTAATGGGGCCTCCCGCTGCTGCTGCCACCGCACGATTTCTGTTCTCACCCTGATGGAAAGTTCTTAACCCAAGGTACTATTTCTGGGTTAGCGGAGTCTGTAACCTGAAGCGTCTGTTACCCGAGGTACCACTGTATTCCAAGTGTGGTCTGACTAGGGCAGAATAGAGTCATGAGGTCACGAAGAGTCAGACATGACTAAACGACTAAACAACAACAATGACTTCCCTTGATCTGGACACTATACTTCTGTTGATGCAGCCTAGAATAGCATTAGCTTTTTTTGCTGCTGCATCACAATGTCGACTCATGTTAAGCTTGTGGTTCACCGAGACCCCTAGATCCTTTTCACATGTACTGCTAGTAAGCCAGGTGTCCCCCATTCTGTAGTTGGGCATCTGGTTCTTCCTGCCTAAGTGCAAAGCATTACATTTGCCCCTATTGAACTTCATTTTGTTAGCTTGCGCCTAGTTCTACAATCTGTTAAGGTCCTTTTGAATTCTGATTCTGTCTTATGCAGCATTAGCTATCCTTCCCAGTTTGGTGTCATGTGCAAATTTGATAAGTATCCCCTCAATTGCTTCATCCAAGTCATTTATAAAGATGTTGAACAACAATGGGCCCAGGACAGAACCCTGAAGAACTCCACTTGTCACTTTTTTCCAGGATGACGAGGAACCATTAATGAGTACTCGTTTGGTTCGGTCAGTCAACCAGCTACAAATCCACCCAACAGTTACCTCGTTCAACCTACATTTTACTAGCTTCCTCGTGAGAATATCATGGAGACTATCAAAAACTTCCAGATTATTACACTTTGGAGTGTCCTTTTCTTTTCTTTTCTTGTTTATGTGTTTTCTTTATAGTCAAGCAGAGGTCCACGTCAGGCTTCATCAGACAAGCTTTTCAAATTTCCCAGATTAGAATCTTTTGTTTCCATGGCTGCATATGCACATTATGTGCATAATTTGAGAACATTGTCAACTATGAATAATATACTTTGACAAGTCTCCATTTAATTCAGTTCAACAACTTAAGACTTCATTGAATTTGTTTGGCAAGTTTGGACTAATCTCAGCAGACACTTTGTTTTCACAAGCCATGTGCGCTCTGAATTTGCAAATAGGCTGCAAATAATAAACTGACAATGGCCTCTGGAAATCTCAGATTCAGAATTTGCAGCTGTGATGAGACTTCCAGATTCAATTTCCCACACAGATTCAAATTCCCAGGTGTGAATTTTAAATTCAACATATGTCTCAAGGTGTAATTGTGGTAGAGGTAAAGCTCAGCTACATTTGCAGCTACATTTATAGGCTGAAAAGTGGGATGGGGGATATTTTGGCAATTTGGGGGGATGTGGTACATTTGATGGGGGGGGTAGTAAACTTACTTTCCATGCAACCCCATTGGGCTGGTGAGTGCCATCTTCTCTTCCAAGTGCCTGATCTCACTATAAGCCACCAATTTTTGCTACAACCCACTACCCCTCCCACCTGCAAATCTCTCAAGAATTTCAGCTGCCTGCCCTTGAATTCAGAAAGTTTAAACAAAATGTGAAAGAAGTAAGATGATTTTGCTGCCCCTATCATCCAAGCCTCTATCATCCAGATTGGACCCAACCATGCAGCATCATGGTGTAAGTCACCCATGTAATCCTCGATTGTAGCAGGAATGATTCCTTCAGCTTTGCCTCTGTTCTCTGCTGTTGTCTTTCTGTACTTCCATATTTGCTCCCATTTCTCTGTACACTACTTGCAAAACAAACAGAATCTACTATGCTACCGGGATAAATGAATCAATCTCTTTCTGGTTGTGGTCCATGTAATGTTCCCATGTGGTTCATTTAACATGCTAGCCAGTGTGACATAGGGGTTAGAGTATTGGATTTGGACCTGGGAGACTAAGATTCAAATTCCCACTCAGCTGTGAGGCTCACTGGATGACCATGGACTGGTCACTGTCTCTCAGCCTAACCTATCTCACATCCTTGTTGCGAAGATAAGATGGAGACAGGAAGAGCAATTGAGAAAAGGTGGGATATAAATAATTGTAATAATTATTAAATAAGCAACATTCTGGTTGCAAAAGTCAATGATAACAAAGTTCTTAACTGCACATTAGTATGAGAAATGCAACTGAGGTCAGTTTATATTGGAATTTGCTAATATCAAATCCCTTAAGCATCATGGGAACTTTGCTGTTCCTATAAAAAAAATTTTTTGGTGTTTTTCCTACCTATACGCCTTTCTGCCTTTCTTGTTTCCTGCTTTTCCTTTCCTTTCAACTGTCTGCTAAGGACTTCCAAGTCACACCAGAGCCAAAAAGAATTTGCCTCTAAGTGTTCTCCTGTGCAAAATAGGCTCCATCACTGGTTATGTGGACACTTGGTGAATCTTCAACATCAGCATCTCACCTGCATTTCACAGCTCACAATTTTACAGGACCTGCCAATATTTGATAACATCTGACATTTAGCAGTCAGTCTTCAACAATATTTGATAGCTGACATATGATTGCAGTTGGCAGCCCTTAACTCATGTATTCATTAACTCTTCATCTGAAGGTTTCAAGTCACCTGATTCACAACCTGACCTATGGAGAGAAAGCTTGCCTCTTATGTGAATTTTAAGGTACATGTAAAAAATTGCTTCACACACTTGCTTTATGCTCTTTCTAAGTACCCTGTTCTGTAATATGAACATGTGTTTTCCTGGGAACATTATAATATACAAATAAATGCCTCAGAAGAGTGGTTATTGGGTAGAAGATGAGTGGTATTAGTGGAAAGCAGTCTATTCCAGCCCCAGAACTTTGCCTTATAGGTAAGAGTGCTGTGTGACAATCTGAAAAACACCCAAGATCATAGCCTCTTATGGCAGATGATCTGACTTCAATCTCCCTGCATTAGCACCTGTTACAGCTAATATTTTTGGGAAGGTGCCATGCTTCAGGGGTAGAGCACATGTTTTGCATATATGAATTTTCTATTTCAGGGATGGGCAACCTGTGGCCCTCCAGGTTTTTGTTGGATGATAATTCCCATCATAGGGGACGCAGGTGGCGCTGTGGGTTAAAGCCTCAGCGCCTAGGACTTGCCGATCGAAAGGTCGGCGGTTCGAATCCCTGCGGCGGGGTGCGCTCCCGCTGCTCGGTCCCAGCGCCTGCCAACCTAGCAGTTCGAAAGCACCTCTGGGTGCAAGTAGGTAAATAGGGACCGCTTACCAGCGGGAAGGTAAACGGCGTTTCTGTGTGCGGCTCTGGCTCGCCAGAGCAGCGATGTCACGCTGGCCACGTGACCCGGAAGTGTCTCCGGACAGCGCTGGCCCCTGGCCTCTTAAGTGAGATGGGCGCACAACCCCAGAGTCTGTCAAGACTGGCCCGTACGGGCAGGGGTACCTTTACCTTTACCTTTTAATTCCCATCATCCTTGTCCATTGACCATGCTAGCTGGGCTGATGGGAGCTGGAATCCAACACCATCTGGAGGTTAGCAGATTTCCTGTTTCGCTGTAGTTCAACCTCTAGTGATGAAAAGAAGCTCAAGTATCAATGTTTGGGAAAAAAACTCTGTCTGGGACCATGTCAGTCTGAGAGATGATAATAGGCAAGAATAGGCCCATGATGGTGTAGCTCATCATAAGGCAACCTGATGCTGCATTCTTATTTTTCAGTACATTAAACTAGGTCAGCATTCTGTATGTGCCATGAACCTAAAAGCGCAAACACAGGGAGTATGCCAGGCTGCTGATCATTTAACAGCATCTTCTGGCCTTCCTATAGTGCAAGGATTTTACCTAGCGGGAATGGAGCTTGTTTGACAAAAGATTTGAATTCCGTTGAACCATGCCCTTGAAGAGCACGAGTTTTAAGTTGTGAACATCACTGCCACTCTTGTGCTCAATGTGTGATGAAGGGCAAATGAAAATTACGCTCGATAGCCAAACAAGCTGCTAAAAATGTCAAACAGACCTACGCTTGGGAACTAGTGGAGCGAATAACAGATGCAAGGCGATGTGCAGAATGCAACCACTTTAATCACTATCAGGTTTTTGAATATGATTTTGCAAAGTGAGGGTAGATGTATGTGAAAAGAATTAAGAAATGCCTACGGTGAGAGTGACGGGGCTGGTGTGGGGGTGGAATCCAGCTGTCCTGTGTATGCCACACATAGAATAATCTAATGTGGCTGAAAATTCCTGATTCTCAGAAAAAGCGAAAAGGCAATCTGAAAGAAACAACTGCCCAAGGGAAGGAACATCTCACATGAGCTTGCCAAGGCCACCTTTTATGTACTGATGCTTTGCACCTCTAGTATAGGGATGAGAAAAATTAAAAACTGCAGGGTCAAATCAGTCCCTCTAACAGATCAGCAACTAGAAACCCCAGCAACAAATTCAGGCCTCCAGCTGCTACAATCCATAGGCAAGAGAATTGTGCGTGCGAGAGAAGAAGGGGTGACAGTAACCACAGAACTTGCCGACTATTCGCTTACAGCAGATATGGCGAAACTGCTTGGCCTTCAGATGTTGCCATTGCATCATACCTGACTATTGGCCATGCCAGTTGGGCTGACAACATCCAGAGGACCACAGCTTACCCATCTCTGACTTAGGGAAATTGGAAGGGGGCTGGCTGGTCACGCACCTTTTGAAAGTAAGCCTCTGGTAGAACCAGTTGCTGGCCAGGACTACAAGAGGCTTGCTTCATGCCAGCAGTAGAAATCGACTTGAAGTGCCACAAGCTGCCCCAGTTTTCCTTCTGCCAATCTGGCCATAAGAAGGAGGCCAAACCTACATTGTTCACCCTGCCTGTGTCCCAAGAGATCCATATGAGCTAGAATACAGCAGGCTCAAGAAGAGAGCAGGTGTACTCTGGAAAATAAAAGGAAGCACTTCCTGCTTTTAGGCACTGGTTTCTCCCACCAAATTGCTGCACTATGTTTGGCTGTGCACATGGAGATATTTGTTTGTTTAGGTCCTGGTCTTGTGCTGTTTGGGAGGGAGGATGCTGCCAGTATGCACTGCGAACACAGGAACAGCTTGCCATGTAAATGCAAGCTGCCAAGGTAAGTGCTTCAAAACAGCCTCCATGTGGCCACTACACCATGGGCGCCTAGCCTATAGTAGTGCTGCATGCCACCCCAATCTCTGAGCGGTGCGAGAATCTATTGTACGTTAGCAAGCTGCTGCTTTATGTATCAACACACCCATACACATCCTTTTAGCTTCCTAAAGGTTAAAAGTAATGATTCATTTTAGTACAGAATTCTCCGAAAAGGTGTATGATTCATCATTTTGACAAAAGTATTGGCCTTTGTCTCTCTTGCCCTCCACCAACAAATATACATAATAGAGAAACATAACGCAGACAAGGCATCCTTCTTATTGCTGAGAAAACTCCGTACCCCAGACTATCCAAATTTTGGTGCCACATCATAAAAAATATGTGTTTATGTAATTTAAAACTTGTTTAAAAGTTAGCTTTGATCCACCAGAGGAGGGGAAACGGTGGACACTGCAGCAGCCCCTAGAAATGGCCCAGCCTTCAACAAAATTTAATTGTGGCACTTTGAATTATTTTACATCACAATAATCTCCTGCCCCCTAAACTGAGTTTTGGTGTCAAACTAAATCATCGGTTCTAGATGACAGGGAAATGAAGGATCATCACTCCCCAAAGTTCCAGGGAACTGTGAGACAGAAGAACAGGGGGGAAGCAACAAAATTGTCAAGTAGATGGATATGGTCTCTTAATACCAGCCGTAATGGAGAAAGCGCTTGCCGTCATGTAAATTTGTGCTTAGTGTGCGAAAAACATTCTCCGAGGCTTTACATCAATGTCAGGCTGGTACCTACCATGGATTCCAAACACGTGGAGAATTCTAATGTAAATGTATAATACATCCATTTCCTGAATATTTTTTTTAATATAAAAAAGGTGTTTTGTTTTAGTGAATTGTAGCCTAGATGTTTGGGGTTGTTGTTGTTTTTAATTAAATGTTAGCAGTGTTGCAATATAGTGCATAGTGTTTTGCAAAAACTAAAACAATAAACTTTTGGAATGATGGTGTGTTGTATTTGTCTCAAAGCAAATGAATCTGTTTTTGAGGTGGGAGGTGGGAGTGCCCAGTGCGAATTCCCCTGTATGCACTAGTGCATACATAGAGCTCACAAAACTGCTCCCGCTTCTCAAATGAATGGGGAAGAATGGGAAAGACCATTCATTCATTTCTGTGAATGGGATTTCTGGTCTGTTTCTATGAACAGGAATGTAACGTAAGCATTATGGTTCCACACAGCCTTTAAAGCTTCAATCCTATGCCCACACCTAGGAACAAGCTCCACAGAACTTATGGAGACCTACTTCCATATAGACAGCATAGGCTCACACTATAAGGCTAAAATCCTATGCATACCTTGAAGTTAATGGGACTTTCTTCTTAGTAGACGTGTCTGTAGGGTTGTGGTGTTGATGTAGTCCACTGTTATTACTGGGATTGTTTGTATATTATTGTCTATCATCATCTGTCAGGGAACTGCCATCGGAGCCAGAGGGAGAGGGAGGGCTCCAGAGGGATTCTGGAGAGCGTACCGGGAGGGAGAGAAGCAGCCCATCTTCTGGGGAAGGAAATCAGCGTAACACTAGTGGAGAAGGGGGGCAGATGGGGGAATTGGCGAGGTGGCTCCATGACTCCTCACCAGAGACCAGCGGGGAGAGCATGGGTCCTCCGCTGCCCACACCCTCCCTGCGCAGAAGGCTTCCGCGCAGGGAGAGCAGGCGGAGACTAGGCGTCAAAGAGCTTCTTTGCTGGAAGAAGTTCAAGAAACGCCCACTGACGGATTCTGCCAGCGATTGAGACAGCCACGGGTGAGTGGTTGTCCGGACAGAAAGGGTTCACCCAGGTAACTCAGCCAAGCGTGGTGCCGATTTACACACGAGCAACCCCTAGAACCATTACATCATCCTTATCATGTCTCATTCTATTTTATTTGATCTTTTTATCTTGAGTTTTTTTCTCGTTAAATTTCCACATTTAAAAAGAAAGATATTGAGCTCCTTGGAGGAAATAGGGCGTGCAAATGTAATAAGCTAACAATAATAACAAATGATCTTTTTTTCTTGGTGGGTCACAAGCTATGCAGGCCTGATCTATAATAAGCATGTAGGGGTTTTTTTTTAAAATAATTTCAGTGGAAATAATTTAAAAAGCATTAATTCCACATTTCATTTTAAACTCTTTTTGATCCCCTTTTCCTCTGTGGTATTGTGATTAATGTCCCATCCTGATTCCCTCTCTCCCTGTTTTTTTTTTCTTCCTTGTATCCAAGGCCACCTGTACTTTCCAACTAACCACAGGCACCACATCTTTCAAGAAATGCAAGGGAAACTTGAATTCTTCTGCTTTAAACAGCCATTTTGCAAAGTACTCTTTTCTTCTTCTTTTCTTCTCTTTTACTGAGTGACAGAGATGGCTTCAGTAAGGCTGGAGTCAAACTTCCTGGATTCAGGGACAAAAGAGTTTCAAAACTGCCTGGGTTTTCTCTACCTAATCTTATGACAGATAAATACGAAGTAAGTACTATCAAAGCTCAGAGCAAGTTCACTATGCCTGGTACATACACTAATGGTATATAATCAGCTCCCTATTCTCTTGTGTTACAATAGCAATGCATTCGGTGCCCTATTTGAGCAGATTATTTAATTCCATCCTCATTTTCTTGCTGAATAAAACTGACTGCACTTCTCAAAAGCACTACTCCAAACACCTTAGATGGATAAGATCAATGAGAGCTATAGAGCTATAGAGATTAGGTTTGTTGTTGTTTAGTCGTGTCCGACTCTTCGTAACTCCATGGACCAGAGCACACCAGGCACTCCAGCAAGCCACTCCAGTATCCCTGCCAAGAAAACTCCATGGACAAAAACAACAGGCACATTAGGTTTACAAACAACCAAAAATTCTGGCTGAAAGGGCTAGTTCCTTGGCAGATTTCAAACATGAAAAATAGGGACACAGGAAGTTACCAAATACCATGTCAGACCATTGGTCCATCTAGCTCAGTATTGCTGACACTGACTGGAGACAGCTCTCAAGGGTTTCAGGCAGGACTCTCTTCCAGCCCCACCAAGGAATGAACTTGGGACATATTTAGGCAAAATATTCCATCCCATTAGGGATGGAAAGACATTGGATTCAGTTCTCATTTAAAAGCAAACCTACCTAATTCACACTTTGTGAAACAATACACAAACTAAAACACAACTGTCCTTCAAAATGTGCATTACTCTTGTAATGTTTCCAAGGGGTTGCTCGAGAGCAAGCAGGCAAATATGTCCCAGCTTCACTGTGAAACCTTTCTTTTGTTGCCAAAATAAACCTTATCAGTCCGGAGCGCCACTCTCCCATGGCTAACTCAATCGCTGGCAGAATCCGTGAGTGGGCGATTCCTAAACTTTCTCCAGCAAAGCAGCTTCTTGACGCCCAGCCTGCACCTCCCCTTTCTGCGCAAGGAGGGCGTGGGTAACGGAGGACCCCTCTCCTCCCCGCTTTCCCCAGGCAAGCTGTCCTGCCGCCTCGCCTCTTCCGACTCCTGCAGCTGATTCCTGGAGGCTCTCTATAATCCATTCGGCTTTTCCTCTCTCCCTCCTGAACTGATGGCAGTTCCCTGACAACTCTGATTTTTGCAATGTAGTTTTCAAGCCTGAAAATGCATATACAAGGGTCAATTGTGTGGATAGGCACACATATTACTGAAAATAACATGCAAAAATGCATTGTATTAGGAAGAATTGCTTTGCAAAAATGTGTGTTATTATACAAAACTGCACACACAATGTGTATATTAGGAGAGATGTGCACTAAAATCCACGGGTGACTGTTAAACAAATTGGAGAAAAGTGAAAATAAGGTAGGTGTACAAACTTCAATGAAAGTTCAAGCAGTTAATTTTGTGTGTGTTGTGATGGAAGGATAAGGAAAGAAACGGTGTGTGTGTTTTAGGCATGACTTCTTTTGGAGAATGGTTGAATCTTTAAATGTCATGAAATCCATTTCTGAGATTGGCTATAGGCAATTTTTGTTCCTACGTCATATTGGAGTACAGTCAAGGCTACCTTGCTTGAAGGATTTGCATTTTTGCATTTTGGCATGTAAATTGCCCTGACCTTTGGACTTAACTGTGCTTCTGAACAGAGAGGCCTTCCTTTA
This sequence comes from Podarcis cretensis, assembly GCF_951804945.1. NCBI lineage: Eukaryota > Metazoa > Chordata > Lepidosauria > Squamata > Lacertidae > Podarcis > Podarcis cretensis. Next base: position 80,881,418 of record NC_137172.1, on the reverse strand, counting down.
CTCTCCTTCCCCCATCCTGCAATACTATGCTTGAAGGATGACTTGGGTCCTATTGAAAAGTTCCTCATAGACTTCTATAAGCAAGAGCAAGGCAAGGGTTAAGGAAATGCCAGTCTGTTTTGACACATATTGGTTTATTCCATATAAGAGTCTAATATTAATGCACTTGAGGTGATTATTGCCGTTGTAAAATATTAAATGAAAATACATAATGCAATGTGACATGTGAGAGTGCACATTTAAATGAAAGCAGGGCTCGCATATTGTTTTTACACAGTACCTGCCAGTCAAGCCAAAAGTTTATGAAGAGCCAAAAAGCAATTTTCAGTTGTGTAGACTATATCATCCAGGTCAGAGTCTTTTATGTAAATCCCTTTCACTTGGGTGTTTAAATTCCAATAAAAAATGGTACTATTAAAAGTGTGGCTTTTATTTTGCCTTCTTTTCTTTAATTCATTTTGAGTTTTGGAGAGCAAGTGTTTTATTGAGCGTGACGTCTAAAAGAGGCACTGTTTAAAGAAAATGTTTAAACAAGGGCTGCATATGCTTTGAATAACAGCAGCATTGCAGCAGTGGGCCTCCTCTTTTCCTGTGTGCAGAGTCTGTTTTCCATAGGTGAGCTCAAGGTCATTCAGGTCGTGACAAAGGTTGCAATCTTGAACTTGAAAACTTGCTCACTACCAATAAAGCCATTGCCTTAATTGGATTTTGATTCTTCAATCTAGTTATTCATTCATTCACTCACTCACTCACTCACTCATTCATACACAACTCCTGTTGAAGTCATCAGAGCTACCCTGTTCATAAATTTAGACCACTTTTGAACCTAAACACTGATAAATTTTAGTATCAAAACACTGACCTCATGAACATATGAAGCACTTTATATACCTGGTCATATCATTCAGTTGTAGAGCATATGTTCAACCAGGTTCAGTGTCTGGCATCTCCAGGTAGGGATGAGAAAGACTCTTATATGAGACTCTGGTGAGCCACTGCCACTCAATGTAGATAAGGGGATGGCCCGCCAAATCTTGTTGGATCATGACTAACTATTGCCTCTGTTGGTGGGCTCTGGTGAGAGTTTGAGTTGAACAGCATCTAGAGAGCCACAGGCTCTGCACTACACAAGCTAGTGTAGATAATACCAAATGGTCTGGTTTTGTATAAGACAGCTTCCTATGTTCCGAGGTCCACCAAGCCCAGTTCTCAAGCTGGGACCAAGACATTTTCCTGCCTGAGGTAAAGGATGACAATATGTCATCTGTTTCACACGCAAAAGCCAAGTGGACTGATAGCTGAATTGTACTCCACACTGTCAACAAGATGGCAACAGGCTAGTCTAGGGAGTATGCAGGCTTAGAAGGGATGGCTCAGGGAGGTGTCGCTTCTGCCTCACAAGTATCTACTGCCGAAGGCAGTCACATCACTTTGCCTAATGATAGGGCTGACTCTGCCATTGCTCTGTTGCAACAGCCAAGTCACCTGAGATATTGACTACACTGCTTTGGGTACTCTGGAAGCAGAAAAATGGCTAATAAATTCTATAAATAAATGCATGGATTTTAAATGGAAAGTCAAGAAACCCAACCTAGGACCTTATGCAAGCAAAGCATGCATTCTGCTATTGAGCACGTGGGGCTCATAAATCTGGCTGAGACCAGTATCAAAGATGTTTGAATATGGAGCAAATAAGATCCCAGCTTTAGGATGTATTCCGTGGTTCTAGAATATTCACTACATTAAATTGGTGCTGACATAGCTTCATCTTGGGCTGACAGGATCAGTTTTCATGGCTTGAATATAACTCTTTTGATAAAATGAGGAAATCTGGATTTTATGGGACACTTTTGGTCAACTAGGAATCTGAGAAAAACTAGTGGGAGAGAAACATGCAAGGTACCCATACCCAAACCTGAAATTCTGGTTCTCATATTAAGATGATCTTGAAGACATAGAGACGTTGAAGCAGCCCTGCTGTTGTGCTGCTCTGCTCTTGGCAAAACATAGCAGGGTTAGTGTAAGAATCTCTTCTTTGCCAGTGAAAATAAGCAGGTAAGATTATCCGCCGATGATTATCTGCCACATTGCACTGAAGTGGCTCTTAAAAGCATCTCAACTGCCAGCCAATTAGCATGAATCTGAATGGAGTTTTTTTTTTTAGCCTGATTGGCAATGGTAAACCCACAGTGAAACTGTCTGAAGTGGAAATGGGTTGAATTAAAACCAAGACACTGTTCTGAATTATGGTGGACTAACATCCATATTCTTATTTCAGTTAAAGTTTTCAAAAAATAGCACAATATTTAGCATCAGGACTAATGGGGGTGGTTTTCCATTTTTATATGAGACTGGCAAAGCCATACATGTAACTCCAGCACCAAAAAACCCAACCAACTTAACAGACATAACACTTTATAAATACAAATACCAATACACCTTAGGAACAACGACCACATTCACACCTTTAAAGCACTATGATACCCCATTAAGCAGTCACACCTCTTCCCCAAAGCATCCTAGGAGTTGTAGTTTGCTAGGCATGCTGAGAGTTGTTAGGAAACCCCTATATCTCCTACAGCTACAATTCCCATGGTTCTCTGTGATGAAGGATTGCTTGTTAAACCACTGTGGAAATTTGAATACCTGTATGTTTTCCCTTGTGAGGGAAAAAAATCAGCTTGGGAAGTGGCAATTTTTACAGGGAAATGACCGGTAGGGGGAAAGGTTAAGCACCTTCTTCTCCACCTGCCAATCCTCTGCACATGGCTGTAGCACTCTGCATAACGCATCCGTCAGGCAAACTGCCTGCATGCAGCCACATCTAGCAACAATATTAATGTGGTATCCAAAGGAAACTGACTTTATTTCCAGCGCCTCTCTTCTACAAAGATTTGTTCATGTGCTTAACGACTGGGACTGCAAATACTTAGTTTCATTGATTTCAATAAGATTCCCTGTGGTGCAGAAAATGAAGGATATGTATAATCCATTGCAGGATAGATTACCCTGTAATACTTAATAATGTACTACATAACCTAGGTCCCAAATAGGAAGCAGCTGGGTGTGGGCCTGCTGAAGTCATCGGCGCTATGTGGGTCAGTGCCTCGGGCCACTGTTGATGAATCCCAGAGCCAGGTGTGGGCTTTAATCCAGAGCAGTCTTGTCTAGAGGTGAAAATGCTATCAGAAGATTCACAAGGGAAAGCATAAAAGCAAGAACAACAGGTTTATTGTTCCACTTCACGAAATGGGCTCCACGTAACTGTATTCTTAAAAGTTATGCTGTTTTCATGACATATCATAAAGACTGACAGGCTTCACCCACCCGCCCCCTCCATCTACATATTTGAAAAAGGCAATCTCTTTTGACGTTGCCATATAAACGTGACAAAGTGTGTTCTCCCTCATGGAGAGCACAGGTAGTGGGCGGGGTTGACAAGACACCTCACTGTTACTAGGCAAATGGTTTGGCCATCCTTTAAGCAGGGGTGGGCTGTTACTGGGGAAATCTAGATGTTGCCATTTAGTGATTGACAGTCCTATTTGTTAAATACAAGGCACGCAGTGAAGAACTTCCTCTTTCGCTGCTTGCTTTGGATCACCCACCCTCCCTTCCCTAATTTTAGGCTGTTTGCTTGACCTTGCTATGCCTGTCATGGGGTCGTCTGCTTTGGGGCAGGGGCCCGGTAGGAATTTTGTCCATTTGGCTGATTAGTGTGTGCCACTTGGTTTTCACCTCCCGCGTAGCAAATCGTCACAACTTGTAAGGTTTGCGGTTAGGCATTGGTCTGGAATTGGTTGCTGGGGGGGGGTATGGATTCGGCTGTGCCTGCCCCTCCAAAATGCTGCTGCTGCTTCAAGGGTTTTCTGTTAAAGGAACCCAGGGGCTCCCCATGCTTTTGTCCGAAACCCCCTGGCAAGGGGCTAGGGCCACGCAAGCCCCTGGGAGCATTCTGGGGAGAGGTGAGGCATGGTTCCCAGTCCCGTCTCTCTCCCCAGGTGACTTACCCTTGCTGACTTCACGGGGAGTGTGAATGTCAGAGCTGTCCCCGTGCGGGGTCAATTAGTGCTACCAATGCCTAAGCAACCACTCACATTGCTGTAATTTGAATAAAGTTGTGGCCAAAATTATGCCAAAAACCTTAAACAAAAATTAAGTGTCAATTGTGTTTTTCTTTGGGGGGTGTCTTGGGGACCTCGACGCACAAAAAACACATGCCCTTCAGCACCCTTGTGTCACATTCATGGTTACATAGAAAAATAGAGAGGGAAGGCAGAGGAACAGGTATAGGCATGGGTAAAGGCCATAGTGCAGTGGCTAAGCATCTGCTGTGCATACAGAAGTGTGCAATCCCTGGCATCTCCAGGCAAGGCTGGGAGAGAGCCCCATCTGAAATCGTGTCAAACTGCTGCCAGTCTGTGTAGACAAAACTGAGCTAGATGGATCAACGATCTGACTCGGTATAAGGCAGCTTCCTATGGTCTGATGACTCCCCATATTACAGAAATTCACTACTACGATTATTAAGGCTGCATGGACTACAGTTCTGATTTCATTGTACCCAGGACATCTGACAAATAAGAAAGCAACAAGTTACCAACTTTTGGTAACTTTTGAGCACTTCATCTTATTTGTTATTATTTTGCTTATTAAATTTACATACCGCCCTTCATCCGAATATCTCATGGTGGTTCACAAGATGAAAACGCAGGGTAAAAGCACAAAATAAATAGTAAAAACAATACCAAAAGAATCACCCCCTTGTGGTGTGAGCTCCTTTTGTGGACCCCTCATGCAACTTGCGAAGGTGGCAGCTGTGCCAGGACCCATTTATTGGGATTCCACCAGAACCAATTGCAGCATCTTGATTGATAAAGGTAAGGGGGGAGTAGGAGAGATGCAGAGAAGTATTGATTTCCATTCAATCTTCCTGATAATTAACGAATGATTGGAAAATGTTCGGTGTTTAAGATTTCCAAAACATTGTGGGTTTTGTTGTTGTTTCAAAGCTGGCAAGCATATCCACAAGGAAAATGTCCACTGGGAAAGTTAATTAGCCTCTTTCTCAAAACTTTCTGTGCCTAAGAATTTTTCACCATCTGTAGTCGTGTGATGCAGAGGGAGGGGAAAGGTTAGTCAACAAGTCATTTAAATGAGGCATAAAATTGTGCTTTAAAAGTCTCCGAGTACTTGCTACCAGCCCTGCTATGCTAGCCAAGTTCCAATTAATTCTGCTTACTTTGATTGCCATATTGGAGAGCTGCATTTTTTTCCTGTGCCTTGCCCCAAAGCTATTCCTCACTGTTTCAAAAATATGATGTGTGGTTGGTGTGTTGGATCTTTTAAACTGTTTGGTGATCTTAGAGTTTAAATATATTACAGTGGCTTTTCATATTTAGTTTTGCAAATCTATTGTTAGATTTTGAAGGATGCCGATATTCAGTATGCTGAATCATTTGGGATAAATATTTATCGTAAGGTTGCCAGTCTTTACTGGCCCCATTCCTAGGTCTTGAACACAACCCTGGCATGCGAAATCAAGCATCATTTTAATTCCATGCCCTGCAGGATGGAACTTCACTTTTATAAGTTCTGTACACCAAGAAGTTCTTCAAAGGACACAGCAAGGCTAGTAAACTGATGGCAACCAGGGCTGGTCCAAGGTGCTTTGTTGCCTGAGGCAAAATGACAAGATGATGTCTCCTCCCAATTCCATATATAGAAACCCATTATACTGGCAGCTGAACCTTACTTTGACAGTGGCAGCAAGTCAACATTAAGTCCACTTAATCTGAAGGCAGCAGGCTACCTTAGGGGGTCAGGAAAGGCCATGCATCATGGTACATACAGCTCTGTCCTTCACTTTGCTACCACTCGCAACCACCCACCAGCTGCTGCCTGAGGCAGCTCCCTTACTCTACCAAAAGGTAAGGCAACCCTATCCTGATGGCATCCCTGCTACACCCTGGCAATCACAAGAAAGCTGTCATTGTCAGTAGGTAACTGGGATGTGTGTCAGTTACCTCAGCAATCCCACCACCTCAGGAATCAGCCAATGCCAATTCTCAAAATCACTTCACACAAGTGATAAACAAGAAAAATGTGTTATTTTTCTTGACAGGGCTGTTAGGGAAAAGATGGCATCATTAGTTGAGGGGGAAAAGAGACAATGAGCTTGGATAACTGGCTATACAATTATCACTCTTCAGCCATGATCTCCTGCACCTTTAGCAGCTGAATGGAAGGCAGAAGTTTGCCAAGAAAAAGCTGGGTGTCATCATTTCTGTTTGCCGTACAGGAGGGGTGGAAAGTCTTGGCTCTTTGTTGGACCACAGCTCCCATCATTCTTGAGTACTGCACATGCTGACTGGGGCTGATGGGAACTGTAGTCTGACAATATCTGGATGGCAGCAGCTTCTCCACCACCAACATACAGCAAGGCACAGGAGTCCTAAGAGGGAAAGGTAGCAACTATAGCAGTGGCTTGTTCCTTCCAGCTAAAAGAAGTGACTCCTCATTATACTGAAAGTGCAGTTTTTATTTTTACCATGCCAATGTTCTAAAAATATATATTGCTTTTCTATATATCGCACACACACACGTCACATTAAGGAACATTATTTAGGAATGGTTTTAAGCAAGAATAGATGCATAAAATTATTCCAGGAGGCCTCTTCAAATATTCTGACCTTCTTTATGACATTAAGCCTTTATATCTAATGAGGGCTTCTACTGTCACAATCTTTGTCATGTAGTTCAGTGAAATGCCTCTAACCACATAAACTTGGATTATGGGTCTGTATATTTAAGCAGCCCAACCACGGCAAGCTTACTTGGATGTAAATCCCAATGGGTCTGATCTCTTAGTAAGTGTTCTTAGCACTGTAAGCTGAAAGCAACAGTGGGGCAAATAAACAAACACAGAATTTCACTATTAGGTTCCCAAACTATAAAGCATTCACTGCATTCTGAACTCAGTGAGAGAATTTCTACTACTCATTAATATGTCAAACCTTCAAAACTTTATTGGTTGAAAGCATACTTTACGATGTCTTGGCTGAGTACTGTAAGTGATGGTAATGGTGAATCTACTTTTGCTCATAATTGCTCCTCCCCACAGTTGATCACTGTCACTGGGGAGTGTGACAGAAGTCATTCATCTTGCTTGCTTTAGGCCAGATTGCAGATTGCCCTTCATGCAAGAGAGCTGACAATGTATAACTATATCCCTGTTTTCTGGCACAAATTCCTATTATATCATTTCCCATGAGAGAAAGGAAGTCGGCAATGTTCTTCCTTTGTGTTGGTAAACTTCCTTTGTGTTCAGCCAGGTCAAAAGCTGGCTTTTGCATGTCCAGTGTGGTTGGGCAAGCATGTTAGCTCAATATGCTAGCATGCTAGCAATATATTTTGCACTCCATTTTTTCCATATTTTGCATGGTGTCCTAATGACTGGGATGCATGAATGCCCCAAGAACCTTCTTTGGAACAGGGCTGGAAAAGTTCAGACTATGGGTTGTATTCAACAAAATCCTACTCAGAGTAAACCCATGGGAATTCATGAACCTAAGATAGTGATGCCCATTAGGACTAGCATTGACTATTATCCCTTCCCTAAATTTTCCTCTGGGTTTCATAATATCTGTAGGGTTTGTCTCCTTAGGGTACCTTTGGCAAATTTATGCCTCAAGAAGCTATACTGGTGATATCAGTCAGTGGTCAGTGAGCTCAAGGAGTAAGATATTTATGAGATGTGCCAGAATATTTTTGTATACATCAACACATTTATTAAAGATACTGCAACCTGCTTGGAATATCATGGAAACCTCAGCTGGGAACTGGAATGGAGGTGACACTTTCAAGAAAGAAGATCAAACTATTATGAAATGATATATTAAGCATTATGAGAGCAGGATGCAGCACTAGGTGGACTCCTGGCCTGATCCAGTAGGCTATTCTTATGTTCTTATGTTCATGTCCTTCTATATTGTGGCATGCCTTGCACTTGTACAAAGCACTATTTCACCCCTCACTTCCCTGCATTTTCCAGAGAGTGCTCGATAGCAGAGTAATATAGTTTTGCCCGAACTGCCCTAGACCTGCTGGACTTTGTGTTTATTGGTGAGTAAATTGAGGCCCAGAAAGGTTAAGGCCCAGCATAAGCAAAAGATTGTGCATGGATTTTGCAATCTCATGTTGCTGATGCTAGCATTTTGACCTTCTGTTTGGTGGTCTTGCACTTTACCACTCTTAAACCACTGTAATGGGGATCTGACAAGGGTGCTGATAAATAGGTTGTGTGTAAGAAACACATATTTTATGATTTTATCATTGGATGTTGGCTGCACAGGGCAAAGCACTGTCTCTATAAATTAAACGGATAACTGAAAGTTATTCCCTCTGGAATTGTATCTCTAAATTATACACACACTGAGTTTACTAATCCTCTTTGCCTAGGAGATTACATATGACATGTAATGTTTTCTCCAATACAGGTAAATTATAGCTTCCCCAGGTTTGTTTATTCCTAGAACAGTATGAAATGCAAAACAACCCATTCAGAGCTTAATCAGAGCTTGGGCTCCTAAGAACCTGGTTTGATCCAATTCCAGTTATGGGTGATTCATCACATATGATTTGCAATGCCATCAGTTTCCAAAGATGTATCCAGCCAGTTCAGCTGGGCTCTAATAAGCATTGAGATACATTATGGAAGTACACATTTTATGTGCATGGCCACTGTCACATGTTGGTATTTTTTTAATAGAGGCATGTGCAATGTGTATGAGTGATAGTCATCTCAGCATAATTTATAGGGCCCCATGAAGACAAAACTCCCAGATCCTGCCCCAAGTAAATGGAAATTCATAGCCAGCTTGGACGTACGTTGCCTTTGCCTCACTTTCCAACCTCTATCATGGGCTGAGGGCAACCTACTTTAATGAAGCTAAGCAGGTCTGGCACTGGTCTGTATCTGCATGGGAAACTACCTGGGACTGGACTGCTGAAGTGGTCCAAAGGAAAGCAGAGCAAAACATTTGGCACCAGCTTTGCGGCAGGAGTTAGTGGATGGAGGCGTACAAGGCACCATGGTTGTTTCAGGGATTCCACTCTGGATTTGTGTAGGGTTTGTGTAGGATTTACTCCTTAGCTTCTTCATCCAAAGATGTCCTGCAAGGCAACAGGCATGGATTTTCCCAAAGGTTTACTACCAAAGTCTTTCTCACAAATGAGCATAGCCGCAAGTCAGTGGAAGTTTAGGATCAGAGTTTCCCTTCCTTCTCCTTCTACCTTCCCAGGTTGACAAGTCCCATCTGTCCCTCATTTTCCTTGACAGCACGTGCAGTAGCTGCCTTCTTGACTGTTGGACCCACTATTGGTCTTGTGTGCTCAATGCACTGCAGCCTGTCTTTGCATGCAGAGAAAGTCCCTAAATCACAAAAGGCTTAAGACCCATCTGCTACCCTCACCTGATTTCACTGTTCAATTGAAGCCGTAGATCAGTTTTATCCCCATATTGTAAATGGAGTGGGTGGGTCTGAGGTTGCCAGAGAGAACTTTGCCCAAGGCCACCTAATGAGTTATACACAACTACTGCATAATGAGCCCTACGGGATCATTAACAAATGATCTGTGAGTGATCTACGGGCTAGATGGGGGTGCAAATGCTTGCCAAGCTCATTTAAGACAGCTGGTGGAAATGTTCCTGCACACTGGGTTTGTTTTATCTTGTCTAAATCAATTGTGATCCCATGATATCTACCTGGAATTGATGCAACTTGTGTCAGCAGGATTCCTACACTTTGACTAGCTGGTGAATTTTTAGTAAGCACTATGCTTGCCTGAGACCACAGCCCAGAACTCTTTAATCTTTTCTGGTAACCCATCTCAGCTGAGCTGAGATGCTAAAACACCTTTGGTAAATGCTTGGTAATAACTCTACACTAGGGATGGGAAGAGGGACACGGGTGGTGCTGTGGGTTAAACCACAGAGCCTAGGACTTGCCGATCAGAAGGTCGGCAGTTCAAATCCCCACGAAGGGGTGAGCTCCCATTGCTCGGTCCCTGCTCCTGCCCACCTAGCAGTTCAAACCACGTCAAAGTACAAGTAGATAAATAGGTACCGCTCCGGCGGGAAGGTAAACAGCATTTCCATGCGCTGCTCTGGTTCGCCAGAAGCAGCTTAGTCATGCTGGCCACATGCCCTGGAAGCTGTACGCCAGCTCCCTCGGCCAATAAAGCGAGATGAGCACCGCAACCCCAGAGTCGGCCATGACTGGACCTAATGGTCAGGGGTCCCTTTACCTTTACCTAGGGATGGGAAATGGGTGGAGCTCCAGATATTGCTGGACTACAGCTCCCATCATTCCTACTCACTGACCAAGCTAGCTGGAAGCTGATGGGAGTTGGAGTCTAGCAATATCCAGAAAACCACAGGTACCCGCCCCTGTTCTGCACTCTCATCCAAGAATCAAAGCCTTTCATTTCAATTTATTCCACCTAAAAATCTCAGGATTGAGGTATGTATGCACTAATGAATCACTGAATGCATAGTCCTGTTTGGTATGTCCCTCCAAAGAGGGACTCCGCAAACTTTTTACAAATTAAAATCCTTTTTTTTGGGGGGGGGTCATGAATAATTTATGAATGATTACGGTTATAACGTTGATAATATTAAGCCATCCCAGGTCATTGAATGATATCACATTACACCAAACAGGCAGGCTCTATTAATGTTGCCTACTGCCAATATAAAGCGGTCTCTGAAGAACTGTAGATAAATGGGTACATCAGTTCATATTGGTTTACAGCTGCATCTGGGCAATGAAGGTTCATTCAGCCATCTTCATTCCCGAAATATGAAGGCTTATTTGCTTCACATTTCATAATTAGGTCGGTGCACTGGTTGCTATTACGGCTCACATTAGGGAAAACATTTTTCCCCACTGAAAAGGTTTGAATGCTTTATGCCCTTTTCAGTGCTGATGTAAGAAATTTGAGCTAATTTTTCATCTGTGGTTATATTTAATAAGCCACTGACTGTCACTTCATCTGTACAAGCAAGAAAGCACACATTGCTTCATTGTACTAGAGGACAAGTAAATTCATTTTCCTCATTTAACCAATTGTGGTTTAGAAAATATAATTTGTATCCTACTATGGTGAAGACAGAGAAAAAGCTAAACGCCAGTTGGACAGAGCCCTATTCAAGTGTTCTTATCAAAATGAAAGGAGCGAATGGAGACATGCTTGCTAGCTCTGCTCTCTTCATCATGTTGAGACCATTACCAGCCAAACTGCCTTCCGTGTATTGGAGCAGGCATCCCCAACCTTCAGCCCTCCAGATGTTTTGGACTACAATTCCCATCATCCCTGGCCACTGGTCCTGTTAGCTGCGGATCATGGGAGTTGTAGGCCAAAACATCTGGAGGGCCGCAGGTTGGGGATGCCTGTATTAGAGGGTGAACATTTGGAGTTTTCCATTCTGTCCTGTATTCATGCAGCAGTGTTTCTGTTATTCTGCCCCAAACGATGTTATTTGTTTTACTATCTGTTGTGGAAAAATTGCATAACTTACATAATTAATTACATAAATTATGTCATCATTATGTTCTTCCATTCCATTCATTTCAATGGAAAATAAAGGGGAAGCAAATGCAATGCAAATGAGGGAAAATATAACTAATTAACTCGGAATGTGAGAGAAATTTAATTCAGTGTGCATTTAAACATAAATTGTCAAATTTGCACTTTCCTAAGCAACTTGTGAATGAAAACACAGCTAACCTTTGAAATTCGCACTTATTCGAATTTTGCAAGAAGTTCTCCAAACAAATAATGTCTATAAAAATGCATATTTTCAGGGGAAGTGTGTATTAAGATTAAATATTATTTAAAATAATGTACAAAATGCATTATATTATGTGAAATTGCTGCAGAAATGTGTACATTAGTCAAAACTGTATATGAATGTGTTTCTTAGGAAAAACTCACACTATAATGCTGATGAATTTTCATGAGTCCCCCCCTAAAATAATGCAAATAGCTGCAAAATACGGACAACTGAATTTAAAATTGGAAGAATGTGAAACTGAGAGAAGTAAATTTTACATTTCTTTTGGTGCTAAAATTATGTATTGTTTGTGCATTTGAAAGCAACAACAATAGCAAATACCAGTCCTTTGGATTGATTTCCATACCACACATGGGACACAAAAATACACATCCACAAATTCCACTCACGATTCCATTTCTGTCTCCCACCTGCTGCATCTGGATTCAGAACCTCTTACAATCAGCTAGTTAGTTCATCCCCACTCTCCCCTCATGTGTTTTATTTACTTATTCATTTAAATGATCTACCGTATTTTTCGCTCTATAAGATGCACCAGACCACAAGACGCACCTAATTTTTGGAGGAGGAAAACAAGAAAAAAAATATTCTGAATCTCAGAAGCCAGAACAGCAAGAGGGATCGCTGCGCAGTGAAAGCAGCAATCCCTCTTGCTGTTCTGGCTTCTGGGATAGCTGCACAGCCTGCATTTGCTCCATAACACACACACACATTTCCCCTTACTTTTTAGGAGGGAAAAAGTGAGTCTTATAGAGCAAAAAATATGGTATATACCACCTTTTGTACAAGCCACAGGGTGGTTTACAGCAAAATCAAACAAGATAAAAATGATACATAGAATATATAAAATAATCTAACCCCCTAAAATTTGGGGCCTAAATCAATTATTCTTCCAAATGCCTGCCAAAAACATGTCTTGACCACTCACCTAAAACTATATAGTGAGGGAATCCCACATGCCACAAACTTCATGCTGCGTAGGGTCCACCAAGAGATCTGATGATTCTAAGGCATGAGCAGGTCTTTATAGAAAAAGCAAGTTTAATTGTGGAAGATGAAGAAACCTTCATAGGGCTAACAAGGCTATAACTGTCAGCTTCCAAGGCCAAAGTCCTCGCAAACAGTAAAAGTACAGCAGGTAGGAAAAAATAGTTACAATTCTATTGGAACAGCTTTTTGTTAAAAAAAATTCCCAGACTGCATATAGACTGTTGCACATGTTCAGTTTGTTACACTTATTTTCCTCATAGATTGCCAAAGCACATGGACACCTGCATGTATTGATTAAATCACAGTGCAAAGGGGGCATTAATGCACAGATGCAATTTACCAAGATTCCTTTTGGTACAGTGTTTTAAGTCAATGCACTTATGCACTCTTGGCACAATGGTAATCAGCAAGGAGGCGAACATGTGAATTGTGGCAAACTGTGCCTGCATCTGCTCTTAATGGCAGATTCAGTGGAATATAGCGCAGAGCCAACCAATGAAAAAGGAGACGTCTTGTGCTATTCGTTCTTAACAAAGGTGAACAACGACCAGGACCTTGGCCAACTGCAAACCGGACATGGCTAATTATAGTGAGTTATTTCAAGAATGGCTAATTATAGTGAGTTATTTCAAGACATCCAAATGCTGTTTAGGGCCAGGATACTAAATTAAGCTAAACTAGGTTGTGATACATGTCTTCCATATTTATTGTTTTGATTTAAACAACCATTTTTTCAGACACTTTCAGCACCTTACACTGTGAAATGCCAGTGGAACTTAAAAAAAAACCCAACAACTTAGGATTAAGCTTCCAATATGTCTTTGGTGGAACAAACTTTTCTCTCTCTTTTTCTAAAAAAATTAAAATATTAAAATGAAGTCACATTTTGTCAGGTTGCCAGAGATAACCATGTGAATCAACATGGGCTAATGTGCTAGAAATAAACCACAGCAGTGTAATACATCAACCCTGAAACAGCACAGGAGGAAATTGATGCATCTTGCCCTAATGAAATACACATTTAGACTATCCATTTTGCTAATTAGTCAAGTACACCAGATCTGATTATTAAATCTATCTTTAATATGCTTGCTTCACCCTGCGCAACATGGGGGTATAGCCAAGATAATGCTCCACGAAAACAAATGGAAATAATCACCTCCAGTCGTATGCTCACTTTCCATCTTTCCTAAAGGAAAAAAGTTTCATTATTTTCAAGTCTCAACATATGCAGTTTCCTAAAGTGATACTCACATTGGTGCATAGACTGCTCATATTATCTCATAAGCCAGGCATGGGGAACATTTTATCCTTTGGCCACATGCCAATATGGATGAGACCAGAGCCCAAAGTAAATTGGAACACAACACCATATTTCCAATACACACCACACCACACCACACCACACCACCCATCCACCCTTACACACTTGCAATTTGCATTGGAAGAACCCTTTCTAATTCACCACAAAACAAACTACATGTGTAGAGGGCCTAATCTAGATGTTGGTGTGGAGGATGGGGTGGGGCTTTAATCCTTTCCCTCCACTGTAGCCCCCATTTGCTGAAAGTTTATGCTGCTTGAAGGTGAAGAGATGTTCACCTGCAGTCAGCATAGAAGCCCCGCAGGCCAGATGAAGACCCTCTTTTGGACTGGGGGGGTACCTCATTCATATTAGAGACAATGCAGGTAGACTTGCAGTAATATGCACGCACTAGCAGAGCAATCCTAAATTCTACCAGTCACACTTGCTAAGTCAGAAGGTGGAAAGTGGTTTCTTCTTTTCTGCTGCACCTGCTCTAACATGATGCAGCTAAGGGGCCCAATATAGCACGCCCCCCATGCCCCACTCCAGTGCTTTTGCAGCAGGCTACCGCTGGAAGGTTCATCTACGCACCGACTAGCAAGGCAGTTGCCTCATGTGCCTTCTGACTGCGCCCTAACCACATGCCAGTCAGCCGTGAAACAGTCTCACCGCTTTGCCCTGTCCAACTGGCAAAGAAGCCTGGCAAACAAACAGAGAAAGTAAGAGAAGTTCCTGACCCAGATCACAGTGGCCTTCTTGCACAGGCCATGCCTATTGCTGTCTCTCTTATTAATGCCAACTGGGACGCGGGTGGCGCTGTGGGTTAAACCACAGAGCCTAGGACTTGCTGATCAGAAGGTTGGCGGTTCGAATCCCCGTGATGGGGTGAGCTCCCGTTGCTCGGTCCCTGCTCCTGCCAACCTAGCAGTTTGAAAGCACATCAAAGTGCAAGTTGATAAAAAGGTACCGCTCCGGCGGGAAGCTAAACGGCATTTCCATGCACTGCTCTGGTTCTCCAGAAGCAGATTAGTCATGCTGGCCACATGACCCGAAACCGGCTCCCTCAACCAATAAAGCAAGATGAGCGCCGCAACCCCAGAGTTGGCCACGACTGGACCTAATAGTCAGGGGTCCCTTTACCTTTACCTTTAGCCCCTGGGAATTAGTGTGGTCCTGGGCAATAGGGCTTGGAGTTGCTTTAGGACCACAGAGAGTAATGGAAATGAGTTTATTACGGTCATAGACCAGAGAAACATGGAACAACAATAGTTTACAAAAGGAGTAATGGTGTCAATTTAAAAAAAAAAAAAATTGTAAAATTATACATAAAAAGCAACACATATGCACACACACACACACACACACATATATGCACATTTATGCACTGCAATATATGTATAGGCTTAAAAGATAAGGGGGCTTGTCCAGGGGTCAAGTCTTTTACTTTTTTACAGCTAATGCCCTCCGCTTGATCGCAGCCGCAGAAAATTTGGCCACTTTCAGTGTTACTTCTGGGTTTTTATCTCCTAGTAGGATTTTCAGCCGCTGAAGTTCAGATCGACCTGGAAATTTCTGAACGATGGGGGAGATAAACAGTGACCTAATATCCCCATAAAGGTCGCAGTGTAGCAACACATGTAAAGCCGTTTCCACCTCTTTCAGACCACATGGGCAAACTCGTTCAGCATAGGGTTTGCCCTCGTATCTGCCCTTTAGTAAGGCAGATGGCAGTACATCAAATCTGGTAAGGGTAAACGCCCGCCTGTATTTTGCGATTTGTAGATCCAGCAAATATGGTGTTAGATTAAACCCTTTTCCATAATCTTGGATGGCTGGATATTTGTCTATCTTGCTCATATGATCCTGAAGCTCTGCATCTCCTATTCGCTGGCTCACCATCCTTTTAGCCTTTTCAAAACCTGAGGCTATAAGTTCTTGTGAGGAAAGCCCCAGGCCCTTCAATTTTTCATAAAGCGACACTCTCCATTTAGACTGGAACGGGTCTAATAGAGTCAATGGAGCCACTCCCACTGGGAAAAATATAAGTTTTAGCCAGAGGTGAATCTTCAAGATCCATATCCTGGCATTTATAGAGAGTTGACCTACCTCCAGCCTAATGGCTGCGTTGGAAACGCAGGTAGGTAGCCCTAGTAGGGAGCGGTAAAATTTAGTTTGTACAGATTCCAGGGACTTAAGTTTTTGACAATTGAATATCTGGGTGCCATACATCAGTTGTGGAAGTATTTTTGCGACAAAGACCTGGGAGGCAGCAGGAACATATTGACCTCCTTTTCTGTAGAAGAATCTTATGATAGCTCTAGAAGATCTTTGCGCATTTGCAATGGAATTCTTAATCTGATGGCACCAAGATCCCTTCTCATCAAAGATTATTCCAAGGTATCTAAAAGATGTTACTTGCTCAATAGGTTGGTTATTAATTTTCCATTTATGTCGGAGTTTTCTCTTGGAGAACACCATAATTTTTGATTTAGTGTAATTTATTATTAGGTCTTCGGCTTCGCAATACTCTGTAAGAGCTCGTAAAAGTTTTCTTAGGCCCACACAAGAGAAGGAAATAAGTGCCGCATCATCTGCGTACAAAAGGACTGGAATTGGTATATTATTTAGGTTTGGGGGGTGAGTACTTGCTTCCTCCATCTTTCCGACTAAGGAGTTTATATAGAAATTAAATAGAATAGGGGCAAGAACACAGCCTTGCTTGACACCATGGAAACTTTGGATTTCCTTTGATAGGTTCCCATAACGGTCGCATCTAACACGGATCCGAGTATTTTCATGTAATCTACGGATGAGAAGCAAAAGACGTCTGTCGATGTTTGTGGCATTTAATTTTTCCCAAAGTCTGTGCCGGGGTATCAAATCGAAAGCTGATTTGAAGTCTATAAAGGCTACATAGAGGGAGCCTCCTTTCTTTGAGGTGTATTTCTCCACTAGATGTTGCAATACCAGTCCTTGGTCTAGAGTTGATCTATGTGCCCTGAAACCAGCCTGGGCTTCCTTAAGGATGTGCTCCCGTTCCAGCCAGTCCGCAAACTTTCCACGTAAGTGAGTTGCATAGAGTTTGCTGATGATGCTTAAGAGACTGATTGGTCTGTAATTGGCTGGATCAAGTTTACAGCCTTTCTTGAATATGGGAACGATGATTGCCAATCCCCAGTCCTCTGGTATTATTGCTGTTTGATCTATGCTGGTGAATAGGCTGGCAAGGACTGGGGCCCACCAGTCAACATTGGCTTTAAGAAGCTCAGGAGAGATATTATCTGCTCCCGGGGCTTTTCTGTGTTTGAGTGCCTGAATAAGCCTCCTGACCTCCGCAACCGACACCGGAGGCCACTCGTCACCTGCCTCACACTGTGTTAGTGGCTGTGTCAAAGGCAGAGCTGAATATGAAGATTGGAAAAATGCCTCCCATGTCCCTGCAGGTATAGTATACTCCACTTCTGAGGAGGTAGATCGCACTCCATTTGCTACCATTCTCCAGAAGGTGGCCGAGTCTCTCTCTCTGGATGCATCTATTAGGCATTTCCATTCTCTTTTCTGTGCCAGGAGTTTTTTGTTTTTGATCAGGATTTTATAATTTCGTTTATCTTCAAACCAGACCGTGGGGAGTTGGGGTAGGTTGGCAGATCTATAATTCTTGTATTTTTTCAGTAAGTTTAGCTTCATGTCCTGACATTCTTGATCAAACCAGGGTTTGGAGTTTTTATATACTGAGGATTGCCTACTTGACCTGTTCCTTTTTTCCTTCAGGGAATCTTGAAGGAGTGAAATTAACTCCTGAAATAAATTTATTTTTAATTCATGGCTTGAGGAAGTTATAAGGTTATCTCTCTTAATGAGGAATTCCTTTGAACACAGCCTACTTGAAATTTCCTTATGCAGTTCATCTGTCCATCTGATACGAGAATATCTGAGCTCCAAAGCTGTAGGGCTCGAATGTTCGATTTTCTCAGCGCAGGATAAATCCTTTCCCGCAACTACGAGTGCACTTAATGGCAGATGGTCACTGTCTAAGCGCTCCTCCACTTTGCATTCCAAAACTTTGTTTTGAAGATCATACGACACGATTATATAATCAATTGTGGAGGCGCCATTATTAGATATAAATGTAAATTCTCCGACCTTCTCCCCCTCAGTACGGCCATTCAGTATAACCAAGTCCAACTTGTTGACCAAGTGTAATAGGCATAAGCCGGCATAATTGCAGCCTTTATCCTTTGAGGTTCTAGCTGGTATTGAGTAGGCTTCCTCTATAATGGGGGCTGTTTCATGGAAATGGGCATACAAGGCCTCATCAGATTGTCCAGTTCTGGCATTTAGGTCGCCTGCCACCACTACAGAGGCATCAGGAAATTGATTTGATAGTTTGTCAAGATACTGTTCTAACTGAGCCCAGGTATTTCTTATCAATCTTTTCTCTCTTTGTGGGGGTAGGTATACGTTAATCAGCAGCAAGCTGTGGGTTCTCCACTGTACTTGCACAGCTGTGGCCAGATGGGCTAGTGGGTCTAGTTTTTTAAATATGGCCCTTAGCCTTGTTGAGATTAAAGTAACTAACCCACCTTTAACTCGCCCCCCTCTAGTACTTAAGAGACCTGGGAGGGAGAACGCAGAAAAGCCATTTAACTCCACTTCACTTGTGCTCCAGGTCTCCTGGAGAAACACAATGTCATGTCTCTGAATATATTTAGCAAAGGATTGGTCAGAAGTCCTCTTTTGCCAACCTGCAATATTCCAAGTTAGCAGGGCAAGGTTGCACGTTGTCTTGCCAAAAGTTGATCTTAGTCAATTTGCCTTTAAAAGGTTTTTAGGGCCTATCTTTTTATTTATTGGTTGAATTTTGTTCATTTTGGCAATGTCCATAGATGTATTATCACCCAGATACTCAATGGAATCGATTGAAGGGTGCAGCGTGCTAACATTAGTGATCAGTACTCCTTTTTTTGGCGAATCTACCTTAGGGTGTTCTATTTGTCTGGTACCAAGTTCATCCTCATCCAGGTATCTCATGCTAGTCCAAGAGCGCGTTGTAGTTGTCATAGGGATGGTTTCCTTCTTAGATGGTAGTTTGTTGCTGTCCCTTACGCACTGTGTTAGATCTGTTGCTGTCAGATTTATCTCTGCAGCTGCAGAGATATTGTAAGGGTAGTCTTTCATGGTTGCCATAGGGATGGTTTCCTTCTTAGATGGTAGTTTGTTGTTGTCCCTTGCGCTCTGTGTTAGATCTATTGTTAACAGGTTTATCTCTGCAGTTGCAGAGGTATTATAGGAGTAATCTTTCATGGGGTCTGTCTTGGCTTTTTCAAGGAGGTTCTCTTTCTTTAATTGGTCCGTTGCCGGATCTTTCTCTCTTACTTTTTCCTGAACATTCATCTCTGTTAGCTTATTTCTAAGGGTCTCCAATCTTCCCAAGATCTCAGATTGGGCAAGGAAAGGCAACAATCCAAACTGATTTATTAATGCCTTTTCTTCTGGATAGAAGTTATCAGTCCCCTCATTAGGCAGTCTCATCTCCTGTCTTAGTTTCAGGGACCCTTGCTCAGTATGTTCCAGTTTGTCTTTTGAGTGTCCTCTCTCCTCCTTTGCTTTACGAGTAAATCTTATCTCAGCTGTCGTAAGATCATCAGAAAACAAATTCAAACATGTGCTGTTTTCAAAATATCTTGTTACCGTTATCCTTTTCTTTAACAGCAAATGTCTTAATCTATATATATATTTAGCCAAGTTTTGATCTTTGAAGGAGGCAATCACTCGCAGGGAGTATCCATTGTAGAATATGAAATCTACTGAGATAATGTCATTTAATTTTATTTTCCCTGGCAGCATATCATCTAAAGTATTCACAAAATGCACCGAGCGTTCTTTCTGTGTGAGGAAGCCCTTTGGCTTCGGATAGTTTAGAAAAGCCAACTTCCTATCTGCCAGTATCAGTTTCCATCCTTTATCCTGGGACAGATCTTGCCCTGCTACTGGCTCATCTTGAGATCTGCCATAATTAATGGTATGGGGTGAGTCTTCTTTAATATTTATGGGTCCTTGAGGTTTCAGCATAGAGCACCCGGGTAGTGATTCCGTTACCTCACTTATTTTGTTGGGCAGCAATGGTGTTTCTTTCAAGGACTTCAGCTGGATCTTTTTTCCTGGATCCACACTGTTGTTCTCTCTGCTGCCGTGTGTAGCAGGTTTGTTAGAGTTTGTTTTTGATTTTGTTGGAATCAGCTTATATAGTCTTTTCCAACATACTTTACATGCACGTCGGTTTATGACAGATTTCCTTGTAGTTTTTATGTTCTTACTTTTCTTTTTAGTTTCAGCTTTCTTCTTATGGGATCTCTTACTGATACCTCGCTTCTTTTGATTTACTTGGGTAGGAGATTCAGTTTTGGGGACAGAGACATACAACCCTATGTCCTTTCCTTGGTATAAATGATTTTCCACTGATGATCCTTGTGTGCACTTGCTGGTTGCTGGTTGCTTTGTATATTCTGACTCTTGAGGGATGGTTGGTGGGTCAACACCATGAGATTCTGAGCCTTTAGCTTGGAGGGAATAATTTTCCACTAGTGTCAGGAGCAGCCCATTTGTTATTGTTAAATATTTTTTCATAGCTGCCAGATCCAGATTTATAGAGAGCAGCCAGTCCTGAGGATAGCAGTCATTGTTTTCCGTCTGGGAGCCCATAGATGAAGTCTGGGTTTTCTGGGAGTTTCGGGTTTCTTCCTGTAACTCTGAGGATAATATCTCAGCCAAGACTATTTCATGGGCCAGGCTCATTGTATTTCTATTTTGGTTGTTATTCTCCGAGTCCTGTATTCCTCTAGAGAAGGTTGAGTGATCTTGAGCAGCAGAGGAAAAAAGAAGGGCCTCATCCTGCTTCGACTCAATCAACTCAGCCATCTTTTGCTCGTTTCCATTTCCATTCTCGTTGTCCCTTGTATGTGAAAAGTATTGCGTGATTTTACTCTGTTTCTCATAACACTCCTGGAACAATGGACTTGTCGCTATCCCCAGGTCCTTACGTTTCTTCCTAGTAAGTACCATTTGTAAATCTTTGTTACCAGTCAGGGGTTATTCTTCCTGTTTCAGAAACTATGTCTCTTAGGAAGTCAAAAACTCCACCCAGCTGTAGACTGAAGTCCAAATTGAGGCAAGATTTGGGGTGGCTGTTTGTAATTTGATAGCTTATAGTTCAGAGCATAACACGGAGTTGGCAATAAATTAGCTGTCACCCGTTTTCCTTATTATCGGACAGACTTGAGGAGAGTGACGGCGTGGGGAGTAAACCCTCCGGACATTAAGATAACAAGAAGGGCTTTGCTGGGGCTGGATAGGGAAGGATTAAAATAAATTAAAATAATGTCTCAACTCTTTTAGCAGCTGAGGCCGGCTCGCTGATAAGAGAGAAACAAAGAGCAGGCTGCAGCAGTCTGGAGCAGGGCCAAATCTCTCAGAGAGTTTCCATAGCATGCGGCTGCAGCAATTATAAAATACTTCAAAAACTGACTGGGTCAGTTAAGATAAAATATACAAGATTAAAAGAAGATTAAAAGAAGTCCGAAGAGCACCGGTAAGCGCGTCTTACCTCGGCGCCATGTTGGCCCCTAAACCCCACAGAGAGTAAGAAAACCCCCACTCCCTTCTTCCTTGTTCTGTTTTGACAGAGAATGACAAAAAATGCTCTTACTTGGGGAGGTCCATAACTCAGTCCCAGAGGATGTGCCTTGCATTGAGAAGCTGGCGGTTCAATCCCTGGCGTCTCCAAGCAGACCTGGGAAAAATTCCTGCCTGAAATCATGGAAAGCCACTGCTAGCCAATGCAGACAATACTTGTATCACTGGCCTAAGTACAAGGCAGCTCCTTATGTTCCTATGATGGAGGTTTGATGGTATAAACAATAAAATTCTGGTTTCCCCCCTTTTTGTAAAATGGCAAGAGGTCCTAGGGTCTCACCACAGTTAAGCATCCCAGCAATATTCAAGCATTGGCTTTGATCCGTAGCATGTTTATTATCCAGGAAAAAAGAAAATGTAATGCCTAGAATATGTCATTCTGTGGTTCTTGCCTTTACAGTAACTGTTATTAGGCTTAATTAAAAAATGAGCCACCCATCAATATTCACAGAGTTCTCTTGTTATTTTAAAGGGTGAGGTTATGAATTCAGCTCTCCCGGTATTCCTCCTTGACCGATTCCGTCATGTTTTCAAATTGTACCAAATATATATTTTCAGATGCGAGTGGCTGCATTTCATTTAAGAGCTCATTTTCAAAGGAGAGCAACGCAGAGAAAAAGTGTAGAGTTAGCAAAAAGAAATGGATGTTGCAAGCATGTCTGTTTTAAGTATTTTGTATTCTTCTTTTTTAAATAACCTTTTTGAACGTGAGGATGAGCAAATTACCATTGCTTCATTTTAGCAGCCAAGATAGGCAATTACAGAAATTTAAATTGCAACACCTAAGCTGTTCAGAAAAAGAGGGAACAGTTACACCAAAAAACAGTGGTTCAACTTGTTATTTGTAATTATCTGAGATACTCAATCATGTAAACCATAACAAGATCCAAAATGCAATATTTTTCATGTCTACTCGGAAGCAAGCCCCGTTGAATTCCATAAGATTTACCTCTAGGTTAGCATGCATAGGATTGCAGATTAAATTACATCAGTTTGGGAGAGTTTCATAGATCTTTGTATTTGATTTGACTATGCATTCTCATCTCCCATTCCTCCTCACCATTCCTATCTCACTTGTAATGGGAACATTTTGAAGGAAAGAAAATGGCAAGCTGAGAAGGACTTAGCAGTTAGCAGGAGTGAAACTTAGAGCAACCCATAGGTTCCATTTAAATTTTGTACTGGAATATTGACGGGAGGGCCGTAGCTCTATGGTAGAGTGTCTGTTTAGCAAATGGAGGTTCAATCCTTGGCATCTTCATGTAGGAACAGGAATTCTCCCTCTCTGAAACTCTGGAGAGCTGCTGCCAGTCCGTGTAGACTGTACTGAACTGGATGGATCAATGGTCTGACTCAGTTTAATGCAGCTCCCCATGTTCCCAATCTATCACTATTAGTCTTGCGATTTGTATTAAGGAATGAGTAAAGGATAAGAACAGAAGGAACAAAGCAATGCCATTTAAATCAGCTATAGGTTATTCAGGAGGAGAGAATCAAGGCATAGAAAGACAACTGCATAATTTCCTGGACTCTCATTTTGTTTCAAAATGCCAGCAACTCATTTGGCTAGCAAACTGTTAGGCAGAAGTTGCCAATGAATATTGATGCAATCATGTGCTCCCATTCTCAAAAACACAGTGCTGGTTGGTGGGGGGGGGGGCGTAGAGGGAGCGTGATGTCTTAAGCCTTGCTAGTGCTTTTTAGTGGTGTCAGGAAGTAGAGGAGCCAGGTAAAATGGGATTCGCCAAAGAAAATAATTGCTGCAGCTGGGCACACGATCACATGCTCAAAGGCAAATGAAATGAAATAAATAGGATGGTGAAGTCTGCACTTGCTCATGCATATAAATTAGCAGTCCCATGGCCATTGGAAGGAAGGTACAGCAAAGCACGACATGTGGTATCTTTTACAGATTCTGTAAATCTATCCTTGAAGAATGAATGGTGAAAGAAAGCGCATCAGTGTCGCTCCACAACCACAATGAAATGCTAAATCCGGAATGGAAATATGCATTGAATTGGTGAATGAATCCCTGATGTAACAATTTAGTTCCTGTAACCCTGTACGCACAGTACATGTGGGGACTGGGTTGGCATCTGAATCTATTGTGGAGACTGGGTCTGTGTCTATATATCTGTTTTATGGCCTGTGTTGCTGGTGAGAAGTTGCTTCGGTTGGGGTGGTTCCAGCTGGGAACTGTAAGTAGCAACAAGTGCTATTCTGACATTTTCTCTTCTAGCTCTGTTCTGTGGATGATCACTCCTAGGTACCACTGTGGTCTTGCTGATCTGCCCCCCCCCCCCCACGCCCTGCATGTGCACACATACTTCATTGGGTGAAGTTTGAGGAATGCCTGATTTAAAACCTCAAGTTCTGAGTCTATTTTGATGAGTATGAACAAGTGTGATTGTGTCAGGAGTCCACGTTCCCAGCTTGATAACACAGTAAGCATAGGTAATTGAAAAGGAGGATTTATTACAAAAATAAACAGATAGCTCCAGACGGCTCTGACGCAGCTGCCGGCATTATCATTCAAGATGACCCTTCTGAAGACCCCTTCCGGTTCCTACAAAATATATTGAACCATCGCCCCTATGTCTCTTGTTTTGCTTCCTATCTAGCAGGCTGTTTGCACCTGTTTGAGCTTCCTGAGAGCTTTGGTTGTGTTCCAGCCCACCCTCAGTTGTTCCCTTGGCAACCAGCATTCCAGTGTCTGGAGGAGTCACCACTAGATGCTGTGTTCTTCGCTCAGCCTGCGTCAAATCTAAGCCTCTCTGTTCTGCAGCAGGCTGTAAAGTTCCACAAGGAGCTGGCTCATTCCTAACAGATGGTATCATAGGGCTTGGCCATAGATAACGGATACCGCGGCATGTTCTGATTAAAAGCTGGACACATGTAAATATCCTGCTCATCTACCAATGCAATAAGCCACCATCTGTCAGCAATGCGCTTCTGCATTCTACATAGGAGAAGCAGACCAGTCTCTATGCAAAAGAATAAATGGACACAAATTTGACATCAGAAATGGCAATAGATCAAAAGTCAACTGGGAACCTTTAACACTTTCAGGATGCTTCGTAAGTGATAGTGGAGTGGTCAAGCAAATAACCTTCAAAGGGAGATTGCAATGTGAAACTGAAATGCAGTACGTCAACAGGTTCAATGCTATCACATAGTAGACTGAACCAAGACAACAGATTTTTAGCACATTATATAAGTTAATTCACTTACCAATGTCATGATGCCTCTGCTATCAACAACTGTTTAGTGATTGACCACTGTTAATTACAGAAGTGTCAAGGTCTGTAGCTTTCTGTGCTTCATTTCCCTCTGGCCTGGCCCCTGGCCCCTGGCCCCTATAAAAAAAAACCCACCTATACCCCTCTAATTCAAGATAACATTTGATGCATCTTGACGAAGTGGATTGCAGTCCATGAAAGTTTATGCCATAAATAAAGTTGTTAGTCTTTAAAGTGCCAAAAGACTCTTCCTGCTAATCTGAAAAATCTGACTTTTTAGAAATGCCCCTGAGGCATTTACAATACAGACATTGCAGCTACGTGCGTCAAAATAATTAGCCATACATCTGCATGACAGGAAGTCAAACTCCCATAAAGTTTTACATCGTTCTAAAATGAAAAGTAGAATATCTCAAATCAGACAGCAAGTGATTCTGCACTAAAGGAGTATTTAAAACTATGTAAATCAGAGGCTGGCCAATACATCCTGTAATAAAACCAAGCAATACTATTATGGCAGGGATCTGCCATATAAATTAATATAAACCATGAAATACATTGACCTACCTTTAAAGACAACAACCACCACCACCAAGTGGTGGTTTTTTTTTAATCTTCGTTCGTCTTTGAAAAACAAAAATTAGGATCAAGAAAAATGTTTTCTTCAGTTTCCCCCCTCCTTCAACTCCTGAATTCTAAGACTTCAAAGAATTAAAATCTCTACTCACATCACTTAAACATATGTAGGGTAAACTTATGTGGGCTTCCAAGTCTCGCATGGCATTGGCAAAGTGTCCCTTTGTCCTTGCTTAGTTCCTGCAGCCCGAAGCTATTTATCTCTGTCACACCCGTGCAACTGATTCCCAGAACTGCAGAGTCCCTGTTAGGGCCACGTTCCTGTGCTAAATGATGCACTATAGGATATTGACTACTGTGAGGTTGACAAGGCTGCCCTTTTGGCAAGGTGAGAGAGGTTGTTACAGTCACCTCTGGGAGGCAGACGGCATTATAAATCTAATTCTTAAGGAGGCACAAAGTATTTGAGACACGGAGCTCTGTGATGTAAGAGTCTCTTGGGCCCTGGCTACACAGTGTAGGATTTTTCAAACTGTTACACGATATACACATAGTCAATATGCCTGGGAGCACGTTCAAGCCTGATTTTTCTATCCCTTTGCAAAGCACATTGATCTACAGGACCAAACCAGAAAACTTTTAGAAGCAGGTATATAAGCAACTGAGCTCACCCCACCCCCCAACATCCTGTACTGGGAGAATGAAACAAAGTAAAGAAACTAGGAAGAGGAATGAACATACATGGCCGATATAACCTGTGAGCCAGAACAGCAGAAAAACTGCATAAAACGATCAGCAGGATTAAAACTGCTGTTTGTGGTTCTGCCAAATGAGGCAATCATCACCTCAATTATAAATTTCATATCAGCATTCCTTGTCATTTTCAGAAGAGTATCAGCTTTGATTAGGGATGGCAGGGGGGTTCATTTCAGTTCTCATTTAAAGTTGAACCTATCTAATCCACACTTTCTGAAACACTGCTAGGTTTCAAAATTCGCACTTCTCCGAATTTGGCAAAGCAGTTTTCCAGCCACGTAATGTGTAGCAAATGCATTTACTAGGATGAATTGTGCATATATAAATGCATATATTGGTGGCAAAATACTAGGGAGCATTGTTTAGCAAATATATATATATTAGGCAAAATTGCATATTAACATGTGCATAGTAGCAGAAATTTGCACTAAAATGCTGATGAATCCTCACCAGCACTTATTCTTTTTTTTTTTCTAAATCACAAGTTAGTGCAGAAATGTGGATGACTGAGCATAACAGTGGAAATATGAGAAAGTGGGAGAAACTGAAACTGACAGATTCACCTATCATGGCTATTGGTAAAGTCTTCCAGCTATTTCTTCCCAGGAAACAAAATGGTCAGCTAACATGCTCAGGAGGTTTATTGAGATGGATTATGCAAACTGGCCACCCTCTCCAGATTTGAACTGGCCCTAGGCATGAATTCCTATGGGAGGTCTTCTCCCCCCCCCTCTTTTCCCTTACCTGTGGCCTTCTACCTCTGACCCATCAAACACACTTCTGCCACTCCTTATGGTGGCACTGTGATGCCAGTGTTTGTCTGACTGGTGCCAGATAACCATTTTAGTTTCCTCACAATGCCCCTAACGTAGCCTCTCTCTAGGGCTTTGCGTAGCCTCTCTAGTCTAGGGCTTTGTGGAAAATGTAAACAGCAAGTACTTAGTCAAGGTACCAGGGCAGACATCAGCAGTAGTCTCTCTTTCTCTCCCGTTTTCTCTCTCTCTTAAAAAAAAATGAAATGAAATGAAATATGGAAACAATCCTTTATTTTCAGCCCACCCTGTCTTTCACCCTCACGATTGTTACTAGTGTGGGAAACACACACCAATAAAAAGCAAAGGCGAATTCTGTTAACTTGCTTGTCCAAATAAACCTAGGCCACCTTTTTGTTGGTGGGAAAAGCAGGTGCGAGTAGGGACAGTCGAAGAATCTCACACTAAGAATCTGGGGGTCTCACTTAAGGTGAGACTTTTGGCAGGGTCCCAGCTTTGGTTTCAAACCAGTTGTAATGTTTGGCCTAATGATTAATCCAGCCTTGTTGCCTTTTGATAACCTCATTCACATTATAACTTTCCAGATTGATTCAAGTTTATATGTATTCTTGCATTCTTTCTTTTTCATTAAAAAACCCCAGCAAATGACATCATTGGATCAGATTTCATATGCAGGCATCAAAGAACTAGAGAGCATCCTACTTGCTTCCCACCACATTGTTGTTCTACAGGTCATGAATCCAGGATAAGCCATACAACCTCTTTTTTCTATGCAGCCTTAAAAATGAAGGTATCAACCTTCATAGGCCAAAAACTGAAACAAACTACCTGAGACAAGAAAGTTGGACATGGATGACTCAGAGCTCCACACAAACAGGATCTGTGAGAGAATATGATTTACATATTTAATGGGAAATATCAACTGAGATACAGATTAGGGGTGGAAAATTTGTTTCTCTTAGGATCTCATATTTCCAATCTTAAATTCATGTACCACACTTCTGCACCAGTTTGTCCTAATGAAAACCTGTCAGCATTTAGTGCCCAAAATTATTTGCAATTTTGCCTAATATAAAGATTTTTGCAAGTAAGTTTCCTTAAGAAAATGTACCATTATGTTTCCCACCCCCAATAATATATGCATTTCTGTCCATACTTCCCTGCGTACACAACTTTGTACACATCTTTTGCTTATGGATCTGTACTGCCCAGACAGGTCACTGGATTAAACTACTGGAGATAGTATGAATATTGCATGTAGGGTTTTTCATTTTTCAGCTGGACCCTTGAAGACAATGGGATGAAGAAGGCTAGGGATAGGGAAAAATATAGAAACAGAGTGCAGGACACAAAGATAAATGTTAAATGTTATTCCCTGAGAAATATAGAAGGGGAGGGAGAAATCTAGAGGTGTAAAAGGCAAAAACACATATACTAACCTAGTTTTAGTATATGTATATCCTGCTTTTATTCCACAATGGAACCCAAGGTGGCATACACGGTGGTACCTCAGGTTACAGACGCTTCAGGTTACAGACTCCGCTAACCCAGAAATAGTACGTCAGGTTAAGAACTTTGCTTCAGGATGAGAACAGAAATTGTGGGGTGGTGGCACTGCAGCAGCAGGAGGCCCCATTAGCTAAAGTGGTACCTCAGGTTAAGAACAGTTTCAGGTTAAGAACGCACCTCCAGAACAAATTAAGTTCTTAACCCGAGGTACCACTGTATACGCAAGTTTCCTAGGAGTCTTCCAACCAGGGCCTGGCCACAGCCCCAAATTTGTGTAACTTCCTCTTAGAGTCCATGTCCTGGGACCTATGAAAGTGAGGTGGTCAGGGTACAGTTCCAAGTTACACTGAAATGAAAAGTGGAATTCAGGTAATTCTTCATTTTCTAGAGGTATGTTGTTACAAAGTACAAACTAGCTCTAGAAAAACTTGAATGACTTCAAGCAATTAATTTCAGCTAAGGTCTTGTGCAAAAAGCCTCTTTCCGAAATTTACAGCATCCTCATGGAAACCTTTTCCTTCAAAGAAAAATAAAAATAAAATAAGAGGAGGAAATGAAGGCATCTCTGGAAAAACAGTGAAATTAACATTTTTAAAAGAAAAAATAGTTCTAATATACCCATCTGATGTAGCTATTAAAGAACATTTCTTGAATATTTTATTTGAATGGTCTGATATGCCAGCTAAGATTTAAAACGGTTTAGAAGTGCATTAGGGAAGAACTGGAAGTGTCAAGCAAAAGAGGCATTGTTAAGTAATTTAAAGTATTGGAAAAAGAAGCTTGCTATAATTAAAGAGATAATAGGATTCCAACCTCCATTCGTGCTGTACATTTGTTTAATGATATCAGAGGCCACATTAGAAAGAAACATATAAACGAGTGGCAAATCCATTGACTATAGCTAAGATGATGTATGCTGAATATGGCGGGAGGAGTAAAAGTGGAGGATGGATTTAGGAAAGTCAGGCCTATAATATTAATGACAGTATTTCCAGAAGAGGACTCCATATTGCAAATGGGGCATTGAAATATCACATATTAGTTGTTGGCTACAGGGTGGTTTTTTGTTTTGTTTTTTGTTTAGCCTGATCAGGAACAGATTAAAGGCAGGGATGGAGGAAACAGGCTGCATTTTGATATCTGTGTTGCCAACCCATCCCCTCCTAACCACACCATCACCTTGCGTGCATGAGGTGCACCGATCCCACAGTGAACAACTGCCTGGAAGCACCCTGAATAAAATAGCATTCAAATAAATGTGAGTTGTAAATCTGGCTGCAATATTATTACAAAGTTGGCAATCATTTATTACATGCTGGAATAAATTCAAACCCAAGGAAGCAGTGTGGTGGTGACAGGTATTATTAATGCTATAATAAGTCAAACTAGCCAAAACAGAGTGGTTTGAGGTTTTTGTGGGGGTTGTACTTTTTCATTATATTCTGATATGAGGTATATTCTTTGGAGGGAAGGGATAAGAAAAACTCAGACCACTTAGATTCACTTTATCCACGATAAGCTTCTGACATAGCCATCATATGTGACAAATCCATGGACTCATCCAATTTCACTTTGTGCACATGTGATAGGAATCAGCTACTAAATGTGCCTTCTAGTTGTGTGTTCATATGCTGAAAAAGACATGCATTTGCCACATTGTGTACACAACCATCCTAAGTAGAATCTACACACATATTAAAAAATGCTGTGGAAATGTTTTTGTTAAAAAACATTTTGAAAAATTTATTGAATTTGCTATAGCTCACTGTCACCATCTAGTTTCACATTTGTATATTGCACTCTACAACATGCTTAAAACATTTTATTTGCAGCTGTATAGCTGAGTCTCTAGATGCACTTTACTGCATATAAGTGATATATATCAAGAAAATAACCATGGATCCAGCAGCTCTTAGTTCTAAAGGGGAAAATATTCTGTCACACAAAAATATAACCTTCCATCCCATAGCATATATGGGCTGTCAATTGTTACTGTATTTTTCTCTGAAATTTCTGTTATGGCAGTCATGTGTAAGGCAAAGGAGCCAAAGGTTTGTAAGAATCGCTTTAGAGCTTGACCCTAACTATGTATATGTTAGAACAAGGTTGCCGGGTGTGTGGGGGGCGTTGATAAAGTGAGATGTATGAGACATGAAGCAACTGAATTGGAAAAAAAGTTGTGGGGAAAACTGCAGTGGTACCTCGGGTTACATACGCTTCAGGTTACAGACGCTTCAGGTTAGAGACTCCGCTAACCCAGAAATAATACCTCGGGTTAAGAACTTTGCTTCAGGATGAGAACAGAAATTGTGCTCCAGCGGTGCGGCGGCAGCGGGAGGACCCATTAGCTAAAGTGCAGCTTCAGGTTAAGAACAGTTTCAGGTTAAGAACAGACCTCCAGAATGAATTAAGTACTTAACCTGAGATACCACTGTATTTGTTGAAAATGATATTGTAGACCATGATATTGAAATACTCTGATGATGGCTGGGCTCAGAGATCTCATCAAGAAATGAAGGGAATATAGAATATACCTGGACATATGTATTAATCAAAACAAACAATATCTGCTATCTTCCACTAGAAATGTGTAGACAATTTAAATCTATAATACTTTCAACCTCACACAAACTAATTTACTTGAAGAATGAAGAAAACCCATGATTTGAGTGCTGCTGCTATTTCAAATGGGATAAAGGAGAATGCTGCTAACAGAATAATGTTGCTATGCAGCCAGTTTGAAAAGGAACAAGAAACGTAGATAATCAGTCTCTTATTTAGAAGGCAAGATCTTCTCTTTCTAAAACTGAAGCTTCAGATTCTGGATGCACCATACAACACATCTATAGGTCTTGACAGCAGATATTTCCAAGTGATGCAGATATAATTCAATAGAAAATAAAACCATAGAATTATAGAGTTGCAAGGGACCCAAAGAGTATTCTAGTCCAAATGCCTGCAATGCAGGAATCGCAGCTAAAGAATCCAACTTCTGCTTAAAAACCTCCAATGAAAGAGAGTCCACCACCTTCTGGGGAAGTCCATTCCACTGTCAAACAGCTCTTGCCATCAGAAAGTTCTTCCTAATGTTTGGTCAGGACATTTGATTCTTGCAAATCAAATCCACTGGTTTGGGTCCTACCCTCTGGAGCAGCGGAAAACAAGCTTGCTCCATCCTCCATGTGATAGCACTTAAGATATTTGAGCATGGCTATCATATCTCCTCTCAGTCTCCTCTTATCCAGGCTAGACATATCCAACTCCCACAACTGCTCCTCATAAGGCTTGGTTTCCAGTCCCTTGATCATCTTGGTTGCCCTCCTCTGCACACGTTCCAGCTTGTCAACACCCTAAATTGTGGTGCTCAGAACTGGCGACTGTACTCCAGATAGCTCTGACCAAGGCAGAATAGAGTAGTACTGTTACTTCCCTTGATCTGGACATTATGCTATGTAAATGATACATACAATTTCCAGCACTAGGTAAATGGTTACTTAATCTTCACCCCAGAAGGAACTCAAAATTGGGCAGTTTCACATATAATTTCATACCGATTTCAGTGCCGCATCATCAACACTTTGGAAAAGGAGGCAAACATTTTTGAATAATAAAGAGAAGTGACTGCAAGTGTCTGCAGTTAGCATTTCATGTTAGCTTATTTGTTAAAACTATTCATAGGCTGTCCCATATCCTGAGATCTCTGAGCAGGGCCCAATAAAAACACATGAAAGCAGAGTACATTTACAATAAATAAAATTGAGAAAAACCATCAGATGCTGCAGATCAGCCAAAAACACAAGCCGAACATTAAAAATTATCAAAGGCTTGTTTGAATCTGGCATCTTAATGATAGTACAGTTAAATGTTTACTATCAGGGCTGTAAATCAATGACAGTGGGCTGTGGTAGATGTCTATAAAAGGATGCATGGAATTGAGAAAGCTCCCCCTTCTCTTTATCTCCCATAATACTAGAACTCAGTGCCATAGGGTGAAATCAACTACCTGTAGTTGTGTTTTGGTTCTTTCTATTCCCAGATACAGTTGCAAAAACCATTCTCATTGCTTAGAACTTTTTATATACTTTTTCCTAAATTCTACAGCTTAGGAAATTAAGTGCATCAGCTATTTTGCAGCCAAAACATACAAGGCAGAGAAATCAGTATAAACATTTTAGTAAAATGCTACAGCAAGTGATGTGTTTCAGTTTCAAGTAAGTAATGTAAAAATTAAATAAAAATAAGTTTGTAACACTCCCCTCCTGTCCCCCAAATGCTGTACAATCTCTATATTTTCTGCAGCAGAAAAGCTAGCTCAGCAATGTCAAGGAGCATCGTAACTCCAGGTACACATTTGAAATTACAATGTAACTTGGAATAAATTTTAAGTTACAGAAAGATGAAGTGGGAGGGAACCTTCAAAAACATCAAAACAGCTTCTAGGACTTTTGGTTGTTGTTATGTCCCCCGCCCCTCGAAGTGAAACTGTTATCAAATAAGACACTTTTAAAAAATATATCTTGTGCAATGAAGATTTTAACTGAAATGTGAGCAAGAGACTAGGTTGAATAGAGATGAGTGAAGTAAGCATTTCTCAGCCCGTAATAACGTATTAGAATGCAGAAGAATGTACATAAACATGATCCTTAAGCATCCTTAAAAGAGAGGACGGTTTTGCGAGAGGGAGAAGTTTTGGAACAGAGTGACAGGTAATGTTATTTCTCAAGGACAATGATAGAACTTCAGTTATACAAAGACTGCATTGTGTAGAAACCAGGTATAGCCTCGCCAAAAGCTCTTTGCATTTAAACATTAATATCTCTACATCTGCCACTTTGCATACGTTTCTTTAAGAAGCTTGGTTTATTTACTTCTTAAAAGCAGTCTGCCCTTCATCCAATGATCCCAGGGCAGAAACATGCAAACAACACAATGAAATAACCAGTGTGCTATCTGACCCGAGTGGTCAACATCCAACTTATTAGAGGAAGTAGTCACCTGGGATAGAAATTCAGAGTTAGATGAAATTTTCACTGGCCCCATACTTAGATTAATTTGGTTCATTTATTTGCAGTTCCTCCAAATGGTTGCATTTTGATGAATATAACCTCCCCACTCCCAATGTTTCATCTCCCGAGTCTTCTTTACAGGTGTAGGCCCAAACAGCCTTTGCAGGTGCATGCTAAGGGAGATCCTTTTTCTACCCTCATTTGCTCATGCTCCGCACAAGAAGAGAGCTGTCCCCGCTGCTACCTGTTAGAATTCCTGCTCCATGATTGCAGTCATGGGATTTTTGTCTATCACGACAGTGTATGATTTGACTCCACAAAGTAGGAAGTGATGGAGACAGGATGTTTGTGTTACTGTGTTCTTTGAAGTGGGACTATTGTCCTTTGTTCTTTTTCTCTTTGCTGTCTCATGCTAGAGAGAGAGGGAGCCATGTTTCAGTGCTCCGTGTGTGTTTATATGTAAATAAAGTAGATTAGCCAAAACGCTGAGATCTGTTACGCAACTGCGCAAACTCTGCGGATCTCTAAGTGTGCTGGTGTCTGTTGGCATCAGTCGCTGTGATGTTCAGGCTGAAGAAAGCCTTTGTAGCTCCCGAACGATCGACTAGGAGGTAGGGAACATGCCAGTCAGGCTTGTGTCTCTGCCAGGGTCCTACTTGAGTGTAGCCAGCATCACAGGGAGAATTGTAATAAGGCTCCACTGCTGAATTCAGAGGAGGTGGGCGCGTTCTCTTGAGCTTGAGTCCTGCCTATGTGTTTCCCACATGCATCTGGTTGGTCACAGTCAGAACAGGATGCTTGATGAGATGGGCCATTGGTCGGATCCAGCAGTCTCTTCTTATGTGAAGTGTTTTTCATTCAATGCATAATTTCTTCTTTCAATGTTTTTTATTTTTTTATTTAGCAGGGGTTAGGAGAGGCATTGGCTATTCTCTCCCACAGCAATTCATAGAAAGCAAGAGCAACCTGACACCAAGGTGAAAAAACCAAAGCAGCTGAGGTGTGATACCTTTATTTGGCAAAGTTTTTGAAATTCTTTTTTTGCAGGTAGCACATAACAATATCATAACAAAACAAAACAATGCAATACAGTCCACACAAATTTACAGTCTCTTTTTTTTTTTGTAGGCTGTGATAGCTTCTGGGCCATAGAAATGAAGTTACGAAAAAGGGGGGGAATTCAGCTTTTCTAATTACGTACCACACATGTCAGTGTTTGGAGCTTCGCCTGGTGGGACACAGGAAGAGGCATATGGGTCAGAGGAATGATATCATCCTGAAAATATTTCCCCTGGATGTCAGATGAGAATGAAGATAATTCAACTGGACAAGGAGTGGACAGACTCTTGACTTTTGAAACAAAGGAGACCAGCTAAGGGTCAGGGGGAAAACTGCACTGCTATGTTCCCAAATCTGAAGCAGAGTAGAATCTTGCAGGTTATATATCAGTGTCATATATACTGATATACAGTACATCAAGGAAGCCCAAATGTGGATCGTCAATTTTTTATTTTATTTTTAATATTCACCCTTATTTTTCTCCTAGGTACAAAGTATAGTTTTCTACGCAGTGTCATAGCTGCACTACATTTGGGTACACTTGACTCAAAGGACAATCAGTTACCAATATTTTTAAAGCAGAATGGTGGGCACTCAGGTTTTTAAAATAAATTTAAAAGATTGGCTACAGCTCACTGTTCAAAATGTGATGATTCTGATGATTACTTTGCTTCTTTCCTTTCCTTATTTTTTTTTTAATCCTCTCTGGTTCATTACAAGAACTGGAAACTCCATAGAGATACATGGAAGCCAGCTTAATGTGTCAAGCGTGACCTATAATTTAGCCCCGTTTTCCCCTTCATGGTAAGAGGTTTGCAGCACCATAGATCCCAGTCAAGTCAAAGTATATATATATTCCACCCACCCTCAGAATGCTTAAAGCCTGGACAACCTGGCTGCTGAGACTGTTTCTCCCTCAATATTCCTTTCTGTGCAGAATTTATTTAAAATAAGGGACAGTTGTGAGAAGGGAAGTTGGAGAAGGAAAATGAGAAGAGGAAAACTGGAAGGAATTTCCATGAGCCAAAGAGTGAACATTGTAGGATGCTTCCAGAGAAGGGGATTCTGTTAATAGATGGATGGGTTCATTCCCCACAATACTATTTAGTATGTGGATGAGGAATAACTGAGGTTTCTTGCTGGTGAGGGGAAACAGTTGCATCAGATCTTCCAGGGCATAGCCCTGATGAGCCTCGCGGAGAGGGGCAGAGGCGTTTAACCTTTCTGGGGACTGAGGCAAGGAAGAAAAGTTATTAAGAACGTGAGGCAGATGAGACTGAAGACTTGGATCAGGGAGTAAATGAGTTCCATTTTTGCTGCAGAAAATGCTAGTGAAATTTGTTGGGAGGTTGCCTTTTTATTTTAGAAAAGTCAGTGAGGTTCAGGCCTGTATGAAAGCTATGGTTTCTGTCCCAAAATACAAACCCCATCCTGCAGTTTATGTGTCTGGAAAGAAGCAGCATTTAGTTAGGGAGAGGTACTCTGTACACGCTCAGATATAAACCATTTTTACATGAACATTGTTACATTGCTGACCATGCTCAGATTAGATGGATAGAATATAATACGGTAATTTATCAAGTTCATACCCTGCCCTTCATTGTAAGGCGTTGTAAATCTCTCCCCCCCCCCGCCTCCCATTGTAGAGCATGGAAAACAAAAAATCAGATAAGAAAATAAAAATAAAAATCACACAATACAGTTCAATAAAACCAACCCAATCTCTGTCTCACTTCAATAAACAAGCCAAACTGTTGATCAGAAAGGCCAGGAAGAAGAGAAATGTTTTCAACTGGAACTGAAAACAAGCAAGTTTAAATCATCAATATGAATCACTGTTAATTATTTCTATTAGTTGGTGTTAAAATACTTAATTTTTACACTGAGATAGCAGGGCTAAGAAGATGTGCTTAAGAGAAAAAAGTATGATTGAACTGCTGATATGAAAAATAGATTCTCAAAATTATATTTAGAGGCGTACTGATGCATACCAACATTAAGCCTGAAATGGATTGCATCTTATTGATTCATATATCCCACACATTTCTGACAAACCTTTAACTGTCGCATCAATGCTGGACAGGAGAATGGTTTCATATTCAACAGCAGCTTTGATTACATTAATGAGAGAACATTTCTGCCCAAAGAGTAAACAGTGACTTTTTATCTTGTCAAGGATTTGGAATCAATAAATAAGAACGAATCACTTCAAATTGATCATCATTCATTGGCAATCCCTTTGAATTTCTGAGGGAACAAAACATTAGAATGGCTGACACCAGCCATTCTGTGGCTGGTGTCTTTGGTTCATTTCCTCAAAGTGCACTGCTGGCACATGACCCACTGGAACATTTAGATGTTAGATGTTTTCAGCTTTCGCTTGTAAATATCACTGGGTTGTCTGAGAAAATGATGGCCACTCATAAAGTAGAGGAAAACAAAGGTTCTCCGGAGACATCACTAGCTATCTGCCTATAGTATATTTATTTAGTTTTATAGCTCTCACACCCCCAAAGCTCAGAGTAAGTAGTAAAAGTAAAGGTAAGCAAAATGAGACAAGACTTCATCTAAATTTAAATGAAGTGTCCCCATCCTTTCCCAACTTAAGGTGGGCAAGTGCAAAAGAGACAGGGCTTGTTGTTGTTGTTTAGTCGTTTAGTCGTGTCCGACTCTTCGTGACCCCTATGGACCAGAGCACGCCAGGCACTCCTGTCTTCCACTGCCTCCCGCAGTTTGGTCAAACTCATGCTGGTAGCTTCAAGAACACTATCCAACCATCTTGTCTTCTGTCATCCCCTTCTCCTTGTGCCCTCCATCTTTCCCAACATCAGGGTATTTTCCAGGGAGTCTTCTCTTCTCATGAGGTGGCCAA
Source organism: Podarcis cretensis (assembly GCF_951804945.1). Lineage (NCBI taxonomy): Eukaryota > Metazoa > Chordata > Lepidosauria > Squamata > Lacertidae > Podarcis > Podarcis cretensis. The sequence goes on along the minus strand of NC_137172.1, from coordinate 80,843,783 downwards.
AGTATTGGAGCCTCAGCTTCACGATCTGTCCTTCCAGTGAGCACTCAGGGCTGATTTCCTTAAGAATGAAGAGGTTTGATCTTCTTGCAGTCCATGGGACTCTCAAGAGTCTCCTCCAGACCATAATTCAAAAGCATCAATTCTTCGGCGATCAGCCTTCTTGATGGTCCAGCACTCACTTCCATACATCACTACTGGGAAAACCATAGATTTTACTACACGGACCTTTGTTGACAGGGCTTAGAATCACATAATCATTGAATTGCAGAATTGGAAGAGACCCTGGAGGTCATCTCCTGCACCTGTAATGTTTGGGTCATGTGGGAATTTTAGCACATTTAGCTTGTCATTCAAAATACATCACACTTACTGAAAATCCTTCTTCTACACTACTACTAAAAGTGCAGGAACCCTGTTTTCTTCTGCATCTTTTCCTCTTTTTCCACCTTGACAGGTAGGCCTTGCAACTCTTTCCAAAGGTGCTGATGTGAAGTTTAGTGTGTTCGAACTGGGAGTGAATCCCATTATAGTGTAGGGTGGAGAAAGTGGTAAGGATGCTTCATCTGTGACTCATGTGCAGAGCTCATTAACAGGGCACTTGGTGTCTCTTAATAGGTCACAAGGAAAGAAATAGTTTCTTGACTATAACTATTTAGGACTTAAGAAGGATTTATTTTTCTGATAACTGAATTAGTGTGGCCTGTCAAAATCTTGCCCACATACTTCAAAACGAGAAAACTGGTATTTAGAGATAGGAAGGAGAACAAAAACATCCAGAGAATATTATTCATCTCACACAGGCTGTACTAAATTAATTTCTATGGCTTTACAGCAATCTATTGTCAGGCCATCTGGTCCAAAGAATTTCTTGCTTTTGATTTTTTTTTATTATAAAAAAGTGTTATTAGTAATTCCTCATTTGAATGACTCCATTCATATGTTTCTCCTCCACCCCTTCTAGGACTTAGGTTCATTTACGTATTTCTGGTATCTCTTCAATAGATATGGTAAAATGTATATATTTATCTCCTTTCAGCAAATTCTTGTATAATTGCTATAATACACTTTTAATTGCTCCATTATTGCTTCTGATTCTCTTTATATTGTGGTGTTCATCTTCTTTAGTTCAGAAAATCATTATCAAAATGGAAGTAGCAGGATAACGGTCCAACTGAACAGTACTCAAAGGAGGCAAGTAAGGGCAGGCTGGATTTTAAACTATGTTTCTGAGTTACAGTGGCTCCTGGATTTTACCCAGGTTATCCAACAATCCTAGTTCAGTGTACGTCTGACCCTTTTTATGCATTTGGTCCAGAGCAGGTGGTGCACTTTTCCCAATCTGGCTCCGTGCATGGAAAGGAATAATTACATGCAGCTCCTTGTCATCCACCTGCCATGGCTTCTCTGCCTCACTCTTTGCAATGTGTACATGTAGGGACAGGATGTCTGAATGCTGCCATAGCTACACACATACTGTTCAGCAGTGGAGGCCAGTGCATTTGAGCACTGCCCAACCAACCCTGCCTGCCTGACTTGCAATTGTACTTGCAATCAGTTCAGGGGATCATAGAATTATAGAACTCTAGAGTTGGAAGGCAGTGGCAGTTGTTGTCATCACACTCCTCCTCCTCCTTAGTTTCAGTATTGCCCTTGTGGACCTCAGCAGGATATAGGAAGGGTACAAAGCTAGAATCAATTGACTGTCTGTCATTGGCTCTGGGTCTATGAATTGTTGACCTCTTTGCCTTCCACCCTGTTGGTCCCTGCTGTTCAATGTTAGTAGGCAAAGATTACTTGATGTATTCCCCTCCCCCTACTGAAACTAGGAAATCATCTATGCTTCCCCCTGCTACGCACATTGGAATGTACATGTCAACTGCTTTGAGGTTTTATCACAATCAGTGGCCCATAAATTCCAGTCCTGATCCATAGGTTTTAGCCTTATAGGACACCAAAAGGCTCTTAGTTGTGTCCGCCATCTTAGTGCTTACATTTAGCTGGAACATCCTTAAAGAGAAGTACAGGTGACTGCAATGCTTCTGCAATGCTTCTTTTAAAAGGTCTAGGTTCTCTACTTACCTGCAGTGTATCGGTAATTGACTTTAAAAGCTCTTTGTAATGCTGTGAGCAAGAATAGGACTCTCGAGGCCTGCACAGAAGCATCTTTAATTTGGGAAGCTATAACTGAGGTCATGTAAGTTTAGCTGTCTTGAATTCTCTTGACCTTAACTCAATAAATTCAACAAATTGGGTCATTAAGTGAGGATTCCTTAATGAAATGTATATCTAAACCATCCTCAACATCTGAGTCCTTTAACTGGGGGTAAAAAAACTCCTGCTAAGCCTGCAAACCAATGGAGCTTTGGAGAAGAATTTTGCAGAAAGTGAATTCAAGGAAATTCAGAGGACAATTTACAGATTGCTTGAAGGAGTCTAGGGAATGCTGATAAGATTGCTGATATTTTTTTTTCCTTTGGTAAGGATAGAGGGAATCCATAGATGATTTTAAAGTCTTTTTGTTGAAAAGCTATGGTAATATTTTAGTCTTGTGGTATTTTAAGTGTAGGAATCAAGGCTACAGCAAAGGTCATACTATGTCTAAATACTCTTACTAGGAATGCTCATGAACATCAAAATTCACCTCATTTCTGTGCATTTTAAAAATATATTCGACCATTTCAATTCCTAGCATTTACCGGTATACCTGCTTGGTTTTAAAGAACATTGTTTTATTCAAGAGGTTGAAAAACAATGGATTAAAACAAGAGACAGCCAGGTGCAGGAGTGTAGGAAGGTCAGTGTGGGGGGTGCGACCTGCCCTGGTGACATCCCTAAGGAGATGACAAAATGGCACACCACGGGGCGGGGGTGCTTAGAACTGGCATAGACTATTCTGGTGCAATCAAAGCTGCAGGTGATAGGGGCAGCCTGGCCTGCAGCGCGTCCGAGCCACACGTCTCTCTTGGGAGTGACACAGTGCCTCGGGCCCCACACTGCCCAAAATGGCAGCATGGGGCTTGTGTCCGCCAGGTGGACAGATCGCCCCATCCCTGTGGGCAGCTCGCCCTACCCCCACCACTCCGGGTGCTGGAGCAGCTAGCTACGCCCCTGGGCAGGTGATGCTGGACCACAACTCCCATCACCCTCAGCCAACATGAACAGTGGCCAGGCATGATGGGAGCTACAATCCAGCCACATCTGGAGGATTACAATCCCTCCCACCCCACTTTAAAAACTAAAGTATTCAGAGACGGAAAGTAAAATTCCAGATGTTAAAAGTATTCGCTATTTGCCAAAAAAAAGTGCATTGCCTATATGTGTTAAATGGATAAAGAGTTCATCTCTTTATGATATGAACGTCATCATATATGATCCCTATATGCTCTGTGCAAGATTACAAAATATTCAGCCCTGTATTAGAGATTATTGATCATTTAAACAACAAGAGCAAGTCATACTTTTAGTTCACCTTACTGGTCTCAAGACTGAAATGACCTGTGATACCTTCACACAGAATAAGACATAGGGGGAAAACACTGAGAGACATCTTGTTTCTTTTTGATGACATCTATCTAAGTGTTGAGCTCCTGCACCAGAGCTTTTTTTTTTTTTTTTTTTTTAAAAAGAAGCTCCTGTCTCCCCTGGCAGCACGGTCATGGTTTGTATATTGATTGCAGAGCATTGATTCTGGATTGGTGAGCACTACAACTACTAAAAAAGCCAAGAGGGTTTGGTGTGTGCCTCGAAAGTGCCGTTCACTCAGAAAGCTCACTGTGCAGAAATAACACCTTTTTCACCTTTTTTTACTTTGAGTGTGGAGTCTGCACTATCCAGTCAATTAATATGTTCTCTGTGGTGAAAGTGGGAAGGGGAGAATATTATTTTTTTTGCTTGCTAATTCTTAACCTTTGCGTTAATGCTGGCAGCGACATCCCATTCATTTCTCTCTCACTTCCTTCAGCTAGCACTTTTGCTCCATTTATAAAAGAATTTGTCCCATTTTTCTTTCATTACTTCCAATTGGCAGGAAATCTGATACTGCTCTCTTTGGAGGGCACAGTTAATTATTCATGCAAAAAATGCTGACTCATACGTAGCATTAATGGGAACCTTATCTGCTGCGAAGAAATTAATTATTATTTTTTGCCTTTCTCACATTGCTTTGTAGGCCCATATGGCTTTTTAGCCTTAGGACTGAGCAATTTGAGAGCTATGACCCAGAGCACCTAATTTGGGGCTATTGCATAGGGGAAAGCAGATTAATCTGATGTATCAGTTTGCTTATTTGGGTATGCGGCAAGTAACAGTATTCCCTCTGCTTTTGTAATAGCAGAATGTAACATGGAAATGGTGTACAGTGAAATCCGAACTGAGGTTGCCATCCAATGCATTACGGCCTTTTCAGCATTTAGTTAAAGATAAATTCTCCCAGACAAGTGATGTTAGCCATTCTCTAGGGTGCTCAAACAAGAGGTTCCACCGTATGTAAAATCAATGGCAGTCTAATGTTTCCCATATGGGATTTCAGACAATACTGTGCCCATGATATCAAGTGAATAAAAGATTTTAAGAGAATATGAATATGTTTTACAGGGCTTGTGGGGTTATTTCTCCACAGTCTCCACTTACCTCAGCATGTTCATCATCAGGGCACAGTGATTCTGTCTTTTAGAACAATAAATTAGATCAGAACCTTCTGAAAAGATAGTGCAGGAGTTGCAAAAATAATTCAATCAGTATGGGTAATGTATTTAGATTCAACTAAACATATCTGGAGGGATCAATCATTTGTGTTTTTTTAAAAAATAAACAGTCTGATTGAAGTTTGTGGAACATATACATCCCCTCTAAAGTTTCTGACGCGAATCATGCCATTTGAATTATTTTCCTGCCTCTTTCTCTTGTTGAAGAATATTTTGCAATATTAGGAACTGTTTGTGTGATTTAATCTGCAGTCCACAAAGTGCATTGCAGGCTGCGAAAATTTTAGGCAGAGAATAGGGATGGGGGAATCAAATGGATTCAATTCACATTTTAATGTATCTAATTGTCACTTGACCAAAGCAGTGCTTGAATAAAACCCCAGCTCTCCTTTGGAATTCTCTTTTTTTAATATATATATATATATATATATATATATATTAACCGGCCAATCAAATCAAATCAAATCACATCACATAAAATCCGAATTACAAAGCCGAATTTTAAATTTTGTTGAGGGAACCTATATTTCAAGATCCGAAGGGGGATTCTGATCATCTTCTTGCCACTGCGTTAATGTCCAAATCGGTCCAAACAAAGTTCATAATTCTATCCAGTCTTATCTTGCTGTTTCCACATCACATCTTGTTCATATATTTTCTCTTTTTCCTTTATGATCTCTTCTTATAGTCTCCTTAAGCCGATAAACACCAATAATAATCCTGTGTGAATTTTTCCGTTCTTCCAATCCTCAAATCGAGATGGTTTCCATATATCATCGCCTTCATAGATAACAGCGCTCTTTCCATCATTAATTACAGAACTGTCGTTCTTAAGTCCCACTGAGGAGTTTCACCCACAATATAAAAACAGCTCTATTTCTCTATTTCTCCTCTCAGACTTAAGTCCTCCGACAGAACTTCCCAATATGGCGACAGAATTTTTAACTGCGTCATTCCAAAGGCCTTATACATTCCACACTCTTCTTAAAACATGGTTTGGTTCGAAAGTTAATCTCCACACAGCCTTAAATCCACAGCTTAAGTCCTTAAAATGACATTTCTGACTTGGGGGGGGGGATTCTTGTTTAATCACATAAGGGAAAGAAAGTTTTTTTCCCCCTCCCCCATCAGTGCCTTTGCCATACCGAGTCTTGGCGTATCTTCTCATGATTTATACTTGTTCCTCCGACTCGTCTTGTTTTATCAGAGATCTCTTCTGTTAGCAGTCTTCACTCCCCCTTCTTCCTTGAAATATGTGCATTCGCTTCATCCAAATTGTTTCTTTTGAAGTTCTTGCAGCTAGTGGCGTGGATTGGAGACGGCGTCCAGGAACGCCGAAATCCCACAGGAGGGCATTGTGCCTAGTGCCCCCATCCCCACAAATTCGGAGGTGGTATAGGGCACAGCAGGCAAGGGCAGTCCCCCACCACAATCCTGGGGGGGGGGTAGGGAGGCTATTTACTCACATCACAGCCTCCAATTTACCTCGTGTGGGTCGGAGAGATGTTATTGTCAGCCATCTTCTGATGCGCCCCTAGTGGTCCCTTCCCTCTCCTTTGGAATTCTCACCTCTCCAAGTTTCGTGACAAAGTTTTTTTAACAATAGAAAATGTGTTCAAAAATGCACTTGCTAGAGGAAAGTGCTTGTAAAAGTGCACATATATGTGAAAATAACATACAAAAATACATATTGGAGAAAATTGCTTGCAAAAATGTGTATATTGGGAGAAATGCTTACTAAAATGTTGATGAATTTTTCTGAGGGATTCTTTAAAATCACAAACTATTGCATTTGTTGTTGTTGTTTAGTAATCTTAGTCATGTTTGACTCTCCATGACCCCATGAACCAAAGCATGCCTTGGAAACTCTCACTTTCTTCTCAAAGCTTCTCCTTTTTGATGTCCATGGAGTTTTCTTGGCAAAGTACTGGAGTGGTTTGCCAGTACCTTCTACAGGTGGATCACATTTAGTCTAAACTCTCAGCTATGACCTGTCCGTCTTGGGTGGCCCTGCACAGCATAGCTCATAGCTTCTTGGAGGTATTCAAGCCCCTTCGCCACAGCAAGGCAGTGATCCATGAAGGGGAACTATCGCATATATGTGGCAAATTGAACTTAAGTCTGGTAAAATGATAAACTGAGAGAAACCAAAATTGACAGATTCATCCATCCCTAGTAAAGAAGTCCAGGTGAAATATGTGCTACATACCACCCCGGAAGGTACAGATACCGTACATGTCCTGAATACTCAATGTCATTTCCAGCTTTAGCACTCCCTGAGTTTAGGCTAAGATCTTGGTGTTTTTGTAGAGGAAAGAGGGAATAGTTTCTCCTAGAGTAGCCAAAATGTTGCATTCCAGATGTTGTGCTATGCCTTCCATTATCTCGAAGTTCACCTGTAAAATCTCATCTATGTGGTTTGTGCAGCTTGGGTGCTTTGGAACCATGCCCACAATGGCTGTTGGACCAGGTGGACATCCTAGGCATGATTCAGAACCATCTAACAGGAACCTTGCAGAGGAAGATTTTAAATGCAAATGTACTGAAATGGAAGCAACCACTTCTGCTAGTATAGGAGTAGTGGTTGGTGGAGGAGTGTGGGCAGGGCAGCATCACTCACCTGGCTACCTTAATGCTGAGTGCCACAATCAGTTATGAATCAGGGAAGGGATGAGGTGGTGAGGAGCTTCGTATAGGCAATGCAGTGCTCCTGCTAGTGCATTGCCTGTCCCATTCTCAGTAACTGGCAGCAACACTCACCACTGAGAAGCCAAGCGAGCAAAATTACAATGCCCAAACCACCTTGCTGGCCACTACTGAAGTGTGGGATATTACATAAACTGAGCCTATTTGCAACTCACTGGCAGAGGAAGGTGGGTGCAGGGTGTGCAGTGTGCACTGAGTGTCAACTGTGGGGGTGGGTGACATCGCTGCATGCCCCTGCTTGATGCGCAGGCAGCACCTCCAGACACGTACTGTGTAGGCGGCACCCCTGGACACTCACTGCGCTGGCGGCAGACCGCTAGGGACGATGCTGCCGTGGGCGGCTAGCAGCGCCCCCAACACTCATCACACGGGCAGCTAGTGGCACCCCCACACTCACCACAGGTGGCTAAAGACACTCACTGTGTGGGCAGCTAGCCCTGCCCCTGTGGGCCAGCTAGCCCCACCCCCACACTGCTCTGGGTGCTGGGGCAGGTAGCTCCGCCCCTGTTGTGAAAGAAACAACTCTAGACAGAAGATTCCACTGTAGAATATAAAAACCCTCATATTTATACCTTCTTTTGCACCAGGGATGCCGAAAATGCTTCCCTATCTCACCCTTGCCTTTGTATTTGTTAACTGATTCTGGATATGTTCCATGCCCAATCTTCCTCTTCACTATATATGTCAATATATCTCATGGCATGTTCTTTCCTCTTCCTCTTTATCAAAGGCTGTATTTGTAGTAACATCATTTTGCATTTTCAAAGCTCGCATTTCTTCCCTCGTCCCGTTTGAAGACATCAGTCAATAAAAAGAATATGAAACCATGGTCTTCTTTCTGATGGTTGTCAAAATGGACAATTTCTGGAAATATCGGTGTGGGGAACTGCATTTTGCTATTGATTGGCTTCAGATGGTGTCTGTTGAATGAGCTATTATAAACCTGATGCGCTGGACAGCATAGAGTTGGTTTTCAATAAGATTGCATTGCTTGTGGAATATCTGTCTGAACCAAAGCCTATCATTACATAGTATTGCCTAATCACTGTATGTTTAATATCTACATGAACGGTATCAAATTGTTTGTTATATGGATCAATTACAACAGAATTGATTCCAGTATAACTACCATGGATGCCATTGCCTGTTACAGTAAATCTACAGATCTAATGCCAATTAATATTAAGACTTCAGAAAGATTGCTTTAGTTCTTTATGTTCAACATCCACATCTGGATGGGAGCCAATAAAGTGAAGGTGAATCCTAATAAGACAAAGGTATTATGGGTGGGTGTTTCTCATGTCTGGCAAATAAATGTTTGTATTTTGGGAGCACCCCCAAATTCCAATCTGTCACTGCAGTTGCTGAAGAAGCCAGAGGGTCTCCCCTTCCTACTGTGACACAGGAAATCCTGGCCTCTCCTATCCTACTTTTTAATTTAACCCTTCGTATGTAGCAGGGATGGGCAACCCCTGAGCCTCCATATGCTGATAGACTACAAGTCTCATCATCCTGACCTTTGGCCATGCTGACTATGGCTGCCAGGAGTTGGGAATCCAAGAAAATCTAGAGGGCCATATATTACTCATTCCTGACCTGTGGCATAAAAAGTTCTTGCTCTCTTGAATATCTTCAAACTACACGCTTTCTGGAGAAAAATTCAACTCTTAGAATATGGAACAAGGTAACATCTCTATAGTGGGTGGTATTTACCGTCGCTATTTAGAAAACTTGGCCAAGTTTGGATTTTTATGGTTAAATTATTTTTAAAGTCCCTCTTTGTCCCAAGGGCAGTTTTAGTTTTCTAGCAAGCCTAAAACTGGGGAAATTGGCAAGGGGGCTGAAAGGTAGACAGGGTCAGGGCAATGCAGATTTCATTCACTGAAAACGGCTGCTCACACTTATCTCATGCTTCAATTTCTGCTGTGATGACGTGGCTTCAAGATACACAAACTGCACATACTTCCTTTTGGGCTTGGTTCACCACCCCCTTTTGTACAACTAAGCTATGTATCATTTGGTAAGCAATTTTGCTTAGGAGTGAGACCTTGTATTCTAACTTCATGTCCTGAGTGAGTTCTATACATGCTAATTATAGTCTCATGAAAAATGAGATAACAGAAGTGCTGACACTGTCTGAATAGGTGCTGTGAACAGTTTGCCATGCTCTGGTTGTACAGGCTTAGCACCTTCTTTTTAAAATAAACAACAACACTAATGTATATTGATGATATCAGAAGTTTTGCAGCAAAAATGAAGGTTTTTGTACTTTTGGCAGTGATGTCTTTATACCAAAACACATCACTATTGATAATCCTGGAATTCTGTGCACACTTACCTGTGAGTAATCCCCATTGAACATGACTGGAATTGTGCTGTAAGACACGCATCCAGACAAGAATATTGTATTAGTATCTTAGATGATCTAATTTCCTAAAGAATATATACACTGCCAGACTAACTGCACATGTACTTGTGGGAAAACCTACAGGATATCACTGTGGTGTCTCCCTCCCTACCTCCCTTCCTTCCTTCCACTGAGAAAACAACTCCTGCCTAAATTGGCCAGGTTTTCTCCCTCATGATTGGTCACCTTACCCCAGGCAAACTCATTCTCACTTCCCCCTTAGAAATGTCAACCGACATCTCCTTCAGGTAAGCGGGATGGAGGGGCGGAGCAAACTCACCCCAGCTAATGGCAGCAATACAATTTTAAGAGGTTTCCGAAACCAGTATCTTTGGATTACTTTTTGTTACTAACAGCAAAATATTAATTACATTGAAAAATAAAAGCATAAGGTTAGTTCAGGATTACAAGGTTTATAGTGATATTAAAAAAAATAATTAAACCTTAATAGATTGCTATCACACAAGCAGAAAGTTTTCCGGTTCAGAAAACTCCAAAAGTAACACGTTATTTGCCTTTTTATATTTTTCTCTAACACTGCAGGGTTACGGGATTTCTAATCAATATACACCTCTCCTTCATGTGCTAAATTAATTACAATTGATTACAACTGATAAAATAAAATGCAAGCATAATTGAAACTATCTTCAAAGCAATGCATAATTGTCTCAAAATATTTAGGTGGATCAAATGCCAGCAAATGTCAACATACAAACAATTACCATTTTAAAAAAGCACCTTTAGATGCAATCTGCATAAAGCGTATTTTAATCTCAGCAATTTTCTGCATTCACACCTGGTGTCAAGGTCTGATTTGCCAATTAATGTATTCTTTTTGCTGGGGTGAAATCCTGTATCTGAAAAAAAAGCATTGAGTCACAAATGCATGCCTGATTCACTGATCGGAAACCTGAAATTTGCTGTTTTAAAATATACATATGCCTAGCTATCACCGCTTCATTCTCCAAGGTCAAATGAAACTGCCTCCAACACTAGCTTTGAGGCAATTAATTATTGCTTGCCTAGTGGTACAGGGAAATCTGTGACAATACACTAGACCTTCGGTACATCCAGTTAATCCACAAGTTGGTCAGTGTGTTGATGGCAACCTTATATAGTGCTATAAGTCGCTGTAACTAACTGACATTAAACATAAAGGTAGAAGAGGCAAACAACTCAGGAAAAGATGTGCATTTGAACTTTTGGATTTTTCTCGGTATGCTGTCCCCCCACCCCCCCATATCTACACATACCCAGAATGAGAAACCAGCACCGTTGTTTTTTTACCAACATACTTCTGCACAACAATGAAAAAATGTCCTTTCTTCCCATCTGATCCTACGAACAGAACTATAATGGTCAAAACAATACATGCATGCAGGTCTTTGCATGATTGGGAGCACTACACACAGAGGAAAGAAGTTCCCCTTCAGTTATGAATTGTATGCCATTGCCAAAACATATGAACAATAAACAATCCGCAGGCAATATGATGAAGCTGGCAGCATGTTTGAAATGTTCAGACTATCTGCATGTTCTTCCAAAACTAATAGCAAGTAAAGACAGCCAGTGCTGGCTCCTTGGCTTTTACAGTCTGCATCTTCCTGCCACAAGTACTGGGTAGTGTCCCAGCATATCCTATGGCAATGAGGATTTTGCTGTCTGAGGGAAGAGAGCTTCAAAATGGCTTTGCTACAATTTTCATTCTGCTTCCTGAGATCATGTGTGGACTTGGGGTGTGTGTGTGTTGCTCCTATGCCAAGTGGCATGTACCCAAATTATGTATATCACCATATGTTTTCCTTTACATCTTGCATGAAAGTGTGTGTGTGCGTGCACACACGCCCATAGCTTTGCTCAAGATGCTTTGTCTTAGCAATCTGTGATTTTTTTGCACTCATGGAGAGAAGTCAGATGTGGAACAAATAAAGAAAGCCATAACTTCACTTCCTGACACAATAATATTTTCTTCCTCTTTTCTAAGTACATTTTGCATAAGATTAGCAATAACACATGCAATGTTAAATATTTATGAGAGTGTTTATGGTTTTTTTTAAGCAAATGTCATTCTTATTATTTATGTTTAAGTTAGGTAAGGAGGAAGGAAATCTCAAGGGAGAATAAGAAAAAAATAAAATAGGTGCTTTCTTATAAGGGGAGCACATTATTTCCTCTGAACACAGTGAACCCTGGGGAATAGTCAACAAATCACTCCTATCCTTCTTGGTGCTATTAGCTCTCCCCAAAATAAGACCATTTAGTCTCCTCTCTGATCACCTTCTGCTAGGATTGGGTAAAGAAATTAAATTCAGATCACATTTAAAGGCAAACCTAGCTAATCCACACTTTCCGAAACAATATGAGAGCCATAGCACAGCCATCTTTTGAAATTTGCAGTTTTCCAAATGTTGCCATGCATTTCTCCATTCAGGTAGTGTGTGCTGGGTGAAGCATGCACAGAAATGCACATGTTGAAAAAATAGCAATACAAAAAGAAATTCTATTGGGGAAAATGGCATACAATTTGCAATAAAATTATGATGAAGTTTATGAGGGTTTTTTATTTTAAAAAATCAGAAACTGAGAAAACCTGAAACAGGTGGATTGGCTTTCCCTACCTTCTGCCTCCATGTGAAGACCTTCTTAATTCAAATAAAGACTTTCATGATTGTTGCATTGTGTATCTCTTCTCTTGCGGGTTTTAATTGTCTGCTTTTACTAACTGTTTCATTTGTTCTGGTTTTATATGAGTTTAAATAATAATAATAATAATAATAATAATAATAATAATAATAATAATTTATTTATACTCCGCCCATCTGGCTGGGTTTCCCCAGCCACTCTGGGCGGCTTCCAGCTGAATATTAAAAAGAGTACAGCATCAGACATTAAAAACTTCCCTAAAGAGGGCTGCCTTCAGTTGTCTTTTAAAAGCAAAAGAGTTGTTTATTGCCTTGAAATCTGCTGGGAGGGCGTTCCACAGGGCAAGCGCCACTACCGAGAAGGCCCTCTGCCTGGTTCCCTGTAACCTTACTTCTCGCAATGAGGGAACGGCCAGAAGGCCCTCGGCGCTGGATCTCAGTGTCCGGGCTGAATGATGGGGGTGGAGACGCTCCTTCAGGTATACAGGACCGAGGCCATTTAGGGCTTTAAAGGTCAGCACCAACATTTTGAATTGTGCTCGGAAACATACTGGGAGCCAATGCAGATCTCTCAGAACCAGTGTTATGTGGTCCCGGCGGCCACTCCCAGTCACCAGTCTAGCTGCCACATTCTGGATTAATTGCAGTTTCCGGGTCACCTTCAAAGGTAGCCCCATGTAGAGCGCGTTGCAGTAGTCCAAGCGGGAGATAACTAGAGCATGCACCACTCTGGCAAGACAGTCCGCAGGCAGGTAGAGTCTTAGCCTGCGTACCAGGTGGAGCTGGTAGACAGCTGCCCTGGACACAGAATTAACCTGTGCCTCCATGGACAGCTGTAAGTCCAAACTGACTCCCAGGCTGCGCACCCGGTCTTTCAGGGGCACAGTTACCCCATTCAGGACCAGGGAATCCCTCACACCCGCCCGCCCCCTGTCCCCCAAAAACAGTACTTCTGTCTTGTCAGGATTCAACCTCAATCTGTTAGCCGCCATCCATCCTCCAACCGCCTCCAGGCACTCACACAGGACCTTCACCGCCTTCACTGGTTCTGATTTAAAGGAGAGAGAGGTAGAGCTGGGTGTCATCTGCATACAGATGAACACCCAGCCCAAACCCCCTGATGATCTCTCCCAGCGGCTTCATATAGATATTAAAAAGCATGGGGGAGAGGACGGAACCCTGAGGCACCCCACAAGTGAGAGCCCAGGGGTCCGAACACTCATCCCCCACCACCACTTTCTGGACACGGCCCAGGAGAAAGGAGCGGAACCACAGTATAACAGTGCCCCCAGCTCCCAGCTCCTTTAGACAGCCCAGAAGGATGTCATGGTTGATGGTGTCAAAGGCCGCTGAGAGATCCAGCAGAACTAGGAAACAGCACTCACCTTTGTCCCTAGCCCGCTGGAGATCATCAACCAGCGCGACCAAGGCAGTTTCAGTCCCATGGTGAGGCCTGAATCCCGATTGGAAGGGATCCAAATGGTCTGCATCCTCCAGGCGTGCTTGGAGTTGTTTGGCAACCACCCACTCAATCACCTTGCCCAAGAATGGTAAATTTGAGACTGGGTGATAGTTGGCCAAATTGGCTGGGTCTAAAGATTTTTTTTAAGAAGCGGTTTAATAACCGCCTCTTTCAGCGGGTCTGGGAAGGCTCTCTCATAGAGGGAAGCATTCACCACCCCGCAGAGCCCATCGCCCAGCCCTTCCCGGCTCGCTTTTATCAGCCAGGATGGGCAAGGATCAAGGAGACAGGTGGTCGGTTTCGCTTGTCCAAGCAGCCTGTCCACATCCTCGGAGGTAACAGATTGGAATTGATCCCATGTAACAGGACTAGACAGAACTCTAGCACTCTCCCGCCCTGGCCCTGCTCCCACGGTGGAGTCTACCTCCTTCTGAATCTGAGCGACTTTATCTGCAAAAAACTTTGCAAAAGCATTGCAGGAGATCTTGGGGTCCCTACCAGGCACCGGTGGTGCAGGTGGTTCCGATAGATTGCGAACCACCTGAAAAAGTCTCCTGCTGCTGTTTTCTGCAGATGCAATGGAGGCGGCGAAGAAGGCCTTCTACCATTGCCACTTGGTAGGCTCAACGTTGAGCTCTAGCCCGTGTCCGGTTTGATTCAGAATGAGTTTTCCGCCACCGGCACTCTAGCCGTCTCAACGATTGTTTCATCGCCCTCAGTTCCGGGGAAAACCATGGGGCTGTCTGGGCTCCATGCAATTGGAGAGGGCGCTTTGGAGCCAGACAGTCAATAGCCCTGGTTAACTCTGCATTCCAGCAGGCTACCAGGGAATCAGCTGAAAGGCCATCAACTTGGGATAAAACATCCCCTACCACTCTCTGGAAGCCAATTGCATCCATTAAGTGGCGGGGGCGGACCATCCGAATCGGTCCCACCTCCCTGCAGAGGGGAAGGGTTGCGGAGAAGTCCAGTTGCACCAGGAAGTGATCTGACCATCGCACTTCTTTTGTTTCGCTTTTAGTTAATGTCAGATCACCAACATCCCTAGAGGTAAACACCAAGTCTAAGGCATGAATCATTTAACTTTTTTTTTTAGTATGCCTGCATATTTTGCTATTGTTAGCCACCCTAGACATATTCTTGTGGAAAGGTGGGATATAAATTTAAATAAATAAATGTTTAATAAAACTTATCTGACACATCTGACAGCCTTCAGATTTGTTTATTTTTAAGCCCGTTTAGCCTCTGTTAGCTTCAGCTAGTTATACAGGATTTTCTCATTCAGTACAATAACAAACACTAAATTCTCTTCATATGCTTTTCTGGTCTGTTGTGGTTTTAGAATCAGAGAGTTGAGTTTCCTGCTGTATGTTTTCTCCTCCCTTTACTCAGGCCCACACAACTTTGTCATTCTGAATTCAGTCCACCATCCACATATGGAGGACTCACGAGGCATTCAATAAACTTTCTGGTTTTTCAGCCTTCCAGGGTATTCTGAAACATTTCAAACTGAAGGGCCACAGCAGAGCATCTCCGTTGTATGCAAAAAGTACCAGATTCAATCCTTGGCATCTTCAGATAGGGCTGGAAGAGTCTCCAATCTAACATTCTTGAGAACCCTTTCCAATTAGTGTACACAATACTGAATTAGAGGGACCAATGGTCTGATTCTATGCAAATCAGCTTCCCAGGTGTGCTCTGCACTCTTCATTTTCCTACCTGCGAGGTGGAATTTCTTACAAAATGGCTCAATCTTATAAAGATCATCATAGCGAACCTTTCAGGTTGTCTGGGTGGGGTCCAAGACATTCCTGTATTCTTTGTACAGTGGTACCTCGGGTTACATACGCTTCAGGTTACATATGCTTTAGGTTACAGACTCTGCTAACCCAGAAATAGTGCTTCAGGTTAAGAACTTTGCTTCAGGATAAGAACAGAAATTGGGCTCCAGCGGCGCGGCGGCAGCAGGAGCCCCCATTAGCTAAAGTGGCGCTTCAGGTTAAGAACAATTTCAGGTTAAGAACAGACCTCTGGAACGAATTAAGTACTTAACCTGAGGTACCACTGTATACTACTTGTATACCACAAAGCATTACTCCTAGACTCATTTTAATTAGAAAACATTTTAAGTCGTAACTCCTCCTGGTAACAGACACAGCAATAATAGAGACCACACATCTAGCTTATAAATATTCTGCCAGAAATAATGTCTGCAGTCTCTGTCAAGCAAACTTGTTTATCACAGGCAAAGGGCATATTCTGCAGATGTTAATGTTTCAAAGAGATAAATAATAAAATATGCAACATTCTTTTTTTTAAAAAAAGCCAATATTTTTCATGTAGAAATATTTCATGTAGAAGTATTTATACATTTCTCTCCTAAATGTATTATTTTGCTTCTTCTTTGACACTACCTGCGTCCCTGACGTAGATAAGAGATGGAAATCACATACTAATGAAAGTTTTTTTTAACCCTCTATTTAGTCATTAAAAGAAGGATATGTGAAATATTTTAAACATTAGTATACAGCATACATGACCTTGACAGATTGGAAGCGCTTACTGAAGAGAGCTGCATAATAAAATCAAAGGAGGAAGGAGAGATGCTTATGAACTATCTAGTTGCTTACTTACTTACTTACTTACTTATTTATCGTAAAGATGATCTTCTTTAGATCTATTTACAGAGGGGCTGCAGTGATGTCTATTAATCCAGCTCACTGTGAAAATGACATTAGGAATTCCTTGCTTTCCCACTCCATTGTCTTCTTTCTTGAGGAAAATCTGGACATTTATGTACAACATGACCAGGACCTGGGAGGCCAGAGTTCAGAACCCCACTCAGCCTTGAAGCTCACTGGGTGACCAGTCACCAACTCTCAGTTTAACCTACCTGACAGGGTTGTTGTGAGGAGAACATGAAGATGAGGTTACTCATGTATGCTGCCTTGGTATCCTTGAAGGAAAGATCGACTATACATCAAAAACAACAACAAATCCTTAAATAATTATATACTGAACAGGAGAACAGCAAATATAAAAGCAGCATACTATAAAAATCCTAAAACCATGCATATAATAAAATTAACAAAAAGGACAAATGGGTGTCTTCTGAGGTGAGCTCTGCATAAGTGTAGATCAGTATCCTAAAGTGCACTGGAACTGTAGGATTAGGGTAACAGCCTCTTTGTAGTGTAATTATTCAGCATATTAACTCAGAAATATCTCACAGCATTCAGCAGAGTTTGCTTCCTAAAAAGTCTGCCTAGGATTGCAGCTTTTTAAAAGCTGCATTTTAACAACGACTGATCCTAAACTAATCTTAAAGGCTATTTTTCAAAGTCAAACCTCATCTATCCCCATGTAGCTCTATGAATTATTAACCAAAAGATGCAGTTAATTTCCTCCATTTTTAGAAAAATAAAATAGAATTTAGTGCTTCACTAGATGGACAATAGGGCTAGTTAGACCCAGTCGAACAGAACTGAGGTAAGTGGAAGACTAGATGTCCACTTTATTGGTGTTTTGTGACTCCAGCATTGTGAACAGTGGAAGATAGGAAGCCATGCCAGATTATTTGTTCACCTAGCTCAGCATTGTCTCATATAATTGACAGTGGTTCTCTTGGGTTTCAGGCAGAGAAAGGTCTTCCAGTCACCAGCAATTGGATCACTTTAACTGATCTGCTACCCGAACTTTTTAAATGTGAAAACTCACAGTAGCTACTTTATGTTGATCATGCATGTTAAAATAAAGAGGCGCACTGTTAAAGTTAACCAATCAATATTTTTCTAAGGTGCATCTCCTAAGGAGGTTTCAAGCTGCATGAAGGAAGTTTCAGAAGTCTGATAAATTGCCTTTCTCTGCTAGAGACAGAAGGATTTGTCCACTTCAATTCTACCTGTTTCTCATTTTTCTAATCCTAAATTCCATTCTCTATATTTCTGAAGCAATTTGCACATTTTATTTACAAAAAAATAAAAATAAAATCCTCATGAAAATTAGTCAGAATTTAGTGTGAATTTTTCTTAATAAACACATTTTTTTCATGCTACTTTCACTAATATATTCACCTTTAAGAACAGTTTTAAAAAAATACATGCATTTTTGTAAACATTGTTTTGTGCATTGCAAAATTCAGACCAGTGCAAACTTTGAATGATGGCTTTGTTTCAATTCTCATACTGTTTCAGAAAGTGAAAATTTCATAGATTCATCTTTAAATGTGAACTCAAACAAGTTTCTCCTCCATCTCTACTCCCTGCCCACTACTGAAATGCTCCCTCCATGACAGTGGCTGAACTTAATAGTGCAGCAGTACTTCCCTGGATTTTCAGTGTTGTGCTGCCAAAATAAACTTTTTCTTCTCCCTTTGTTCTTCATGGAATCTTCCAAGTATTTTTTTTTCCTCCACAGCATCGAAAATTTCAAAGGAACTACTTTTATATAATATCTTCATCAGAGCACAGAACTGGAACATCATAACAGCTTGATGGATCAGTGCTTTTTGCAAACCTTGTAAGATTTCTAGGATTTGATGTGCTGAATTTAAATTAGTTATATATATCCCAGCATACATTAGCTCAGGTCCTGGCTACAGATCTCTCTGTAGTTTATCACAATTATTTTGTAAGGTAAATTGTGAAGACAGAAGAAAAGATCAGCTCTTTCCTTAATGGTTTTGGCCTGCATCAGTCAAGCAACCATGAGGTTTGTGATAGACCTGTTTTGTAGAAATGCAAGAGAAGATGTTCAGTATTTCTTGCTGGGCTTATCTACTAAGAACAGCCCACTGTGTTCAATGTTGTAATCTCATCTGAAGTAAGTGGGCACTGCAGCCTGATTCTTTCAGCTGCTATATAAACAGTGAAATCCATGCATACAGCATCTACTCAGAAGTAAATTCCATTAAATTCAGTTGAATTTACTCCAAGGAAAGTGTGCACAGCATTACAGACTAACAGCACAACCCTAATCATAGCTAATCAAAAGTAAACCTTGTCAAATTCAATTCATCTTACTCACTGGTAAGTGGGGTCAGGATCTCACCCTGGCCTGTGTATAGGATTGAATATAAGGATCCTAGTGCCTGTGCAAGAGGGGGAAAATCCCTTTAAAATCCCTTATTTTGGGGTGACATTGATCAAAAGAGATTTAAAAAGTTGCAGTACTTTGCACTAGTGATGTCTTCACCCTCCCTGTCTATTTCCTAGCAAAATTGGAACCCCACTCCTGAGTTCAACTTGGACACACATTGCCTGCTTCTTGATCCTTCTAAATGAATGTACCAAGGTTTGGACCTATGCATGATGCATCTGAGGGTGAAGAATGACTTTTCCCTGGGGACCAAACAGGTAAATTTTAACCCATCAATTGACTTTTTAAAAAATTCTATCTGGACACCTAGGCTCACCCTCTCCCCACCAAACATGTCTGGAGAGAAAATTAGGTTAAACAATGACTACCCCACAGCACTGCCACCTGATGACCCCAAAACCCTTGCCTTTTAACAGTCGCAAAGTCACTGAGCCCTCAGAGTAAAATGGGTGGAAGGTGAAACATTTCCTCCGAGTTGAACAGCAAGGACAACAAGCAATCCCATATCATGTTGCTGTGGTTCTACCATTGGACCCTAGCATGCTGGGGCAGCCCCAACTGAGTGCCATGACATGATGTTGATGCTCATTGGCTGCCCCCCACCATACTGTGGCCATGAATTAACACTTTCAGGTGTTCACACATTCTCCAGGCCCTTGCAAAAACAGAGCAAATAATCAACAATTAATTATTGTTGGCTTGAGCCCCTTGCAAACATAGGAACCAAAGGTTTCAGTTCTGCATCTTGCCTTGATTTCTGCCTCACCCACTTCAGCCATCACTATCATGCAGCCCCAATGCAAAATCAATGGGTGCCATTCGTGGCAGTGTCAAGATCCTCCCTCAAGTCAATCTTTGAGTGATGAAGCAGAATGTGCACATACCCTTCTTCAGAGCTAATGCCAAAAACCTCCAGGGCCTGACCCGATACATCCTACTTCCCATACCTGAAAGCATGAGAAACCCACAGTTAACGCAACAGCATAGAGCAGGAAACACTGAAAATCAGAATGGCACAAGGAAGGCCATTGAGTCATGTCCCAATAGCCTTTCTGACAGCAAAGGGGCAGCAGGTGATGCCAAGGTGCCATTTTCAGCATTAGCTTCATATTTCCTGTAAATATGTAATGCCTTTCACCTTAAATCAATCAAAATGTATGGTATAAATGGACTGCACTGTATTGTTTTCTTGGTATATTTCTTCCTCACTGCCTTCAAGTACTGAGGAGTCACCTGTGATCCAAAGCTCAGAGCAGTCAATGGAATAAAAATGATCAGCCTCACATCAGACTCTGCTCTTGTACATCAACTGTCAGTCAAGGCTGCAATTTTATGTAGACTTTGCAGAAAGTTCTCCTACATGTCTCCAGCAACTGAAAAAGGCGAGAAAAGAAAGATATGCTACAACAAAATATGAAATTTTAAGCAATCTTCCCTTTGTTCTAAGGTAAGAAAAGAAAACAAAGAACATGACCTCTTGGCAGCTTTGCATGATATGCTGATGAACCGAGAGACACTGACTTAATATTCTTTTCCTCCTTCTCCATTGACATCAAGGAGAGTTCAGTATACGAGACGAGAAAACTTTGGGGATGACATCTGCCATTCACATCAAAGAAGTTAATTTGGCCTTGAGTTGTTTGATTTCACAAATCCTGGCTTTAAAAACAAATGAGTTCATGTGCAGGTGCTAAAAAGCCAGCAGCTTACCCAGTGGCAACCCTACAAAAGTAAGAATTAAAAGCTAAGGAAGGCTAAGGAGCAAAGGAATGAATAAGCCCCCTTCCAAGGTGCGACCCCAAGAAGCCTTAGATCTTTGCATTTCACAGGACTACTTCTTAGCTGCATCCATCCATTTATTCAAAAGAGAGAGAGATAAAGATTTGACATACTGGATAGGAGCTTATTTTAAAGTCTATAAAAGTCTATACACTAGTAACTGGGAAAACAGGTCTCCTTCTGTATGCCTTCTGTACATTGTGTTAAAACAGTGATGGCTGGGAGCAGGGTATTTCACCCTATAGGTCTTAGACTTCTGCCCACTGAAGTGAGGAACTACTTTTTGACATCTACCTCTCACAAAGTATGCAGTTTTTGTTTTGTTTTAAAATCAACTTGCATTTAGTTGATATATCTGGTGTGTTTATTAGAACCAAAGGCAATGTTCTGCACATGCAAGGTAGGGTTCCAGAGTATGGTTTGAAGGCACATGAGTTCACTGCCTTGCTGAGGCTAAGGGTTGAGTGATCACTTGGGAACCACAGATCTACAACCTTGGGCTTCATGAGGAAATGAATGTGCTGTTCATTGTTTTTGTAATCTGGCATTAGTGCTCTAAAAAAAGTAGCCTACAATAAATGAATGAACAATTTCTCATTTTCCCCATTCTGGAATGGAGTTGCAGGAGACTGTACCAGAAAGCTAGTTTCCTATTGGATCTTCTATCAAATTGCCTATGAGTACTTCAGCAATGACAGTCTTATGGAAATGAAGTCAATCATTATTATTGTCGAACCTGGGCACTTCAGGGTTTTTACATGTTGAGTTCAATGATATAGTTCCAACCTGCCCTGAGTGACTGGTAAAACACTGTTAAGGTGTTTCACAGCCACTGCAGCTTTAATTAGAAGATTCCTTCATGCCAGGGATGGTACTAGGCTTGAGAGGTCCGGGAAAGAGTGTCCTTGGTGGACTCCTTGCAGTATCATAATCCACCCTCTACTCTTGGACTTTCTAGTGGCATTGTTTATAAATGCTCTCACTAATAATTGTGGAATAGCATTCTTCTTCTTCTTCTTCTTCTTCTTCTTCTTCTTCTTCTTCTTCTTCTTCTTCCTCCTCCTCCTCCTCCTCCTCCTCCTCCTCCTCCTCCTCCTCCTCCTCCTCAGGGCTCCCAACATAGTTGGGGAAAGGAACAGAAAAAATAAGAGCCAACTAAGGGACAATTCAGTAATTGCATCTCCTGCTAGATCAGAAGCAATTACAGAGGCAAAAATTGCCAGGGGGAAGTTTCTAATTAAATTAAGTATTACAGAAGTATCTTGCTCATGAGGATGGGCTGTGCTAGTACTGTACTATACTAAGTGATGGTCAGAACCACAGTCTTAATTCCACTGAGACTTATCAATTGCAGAATTCTAGATTATTCTAGACATAATACAGTCATACCTCATGTTGCGTTTTTTCCGGTTGAGGACTGCCGAAACCTGGAAGTACTGGAATGGGTTACTTCTGGGTTTTGGCAGTTACACATGTGCAGAAGCGCTAACTCGTGCTTTGCGCATGTGCAGAAGTGCCAAATTGCAACCTGTGTGTGTGCAGACGCAGGTTGCAAGCGCTGCAGGTTGCGAACGTGCATCCCACACAGATCACATTCGCAACCCGAGCGTCCACTGTATTTGCTGTCACAATGTCTCATGAACTGTAGGCCAATATATATATATATATATACATATAAGTCCAATTCCAAGTAATTAGCACTTTGGGAGATAATAATATATAAGCCTGAAAGAATAATTATTTAAGTATTCCCTCCCCCTTTCTTAGACATACTGTATACTTTTAGATCAGGAAAAGCGATATATCTTTCAGACAAATCTGCAAGTGAGCGGAGCTCCAAGTTTTCTTTTGTTACAAACTTGTTTCACACAACTCCTGATGGCAGTGCAGATAAGAAGCAAGACTATTCCCTGGAGACAGATTTTATTCTGTTAAAACTGTATGAGAGTTTCTCAGTTCTAACCTTTATTCCACATACTCCATTTCACATTCTACCACCTGCAGCACTATAAACAGAAAAAGACTCGCATGATGGAAGCCATCTGCACGGTACCTCATCTCATCAAAGTGCTTGAAGAGCTGTTCCATTTAAGTGTTATCAATGTCTTCAAACTTATTGTGTATTTTTCCTATTGCTAAAAACAACTCTAAGCATTCTGTTTGGCAGTTTAGGAAGGGATTTAAGTAGCAGATGTCCAAATCACTTTTTAATTTTTTTCTTTCGTTCTTTCTTCCGCTTGCATAGTGATTCTGCGTAATAATATCAAGAAGAAGGTCTGTTTCTTGGAATCTGTGCTAAGTGCTGCAGTTCAGTTACCTCTCTTCATTATGAACAGATATAAGGAAATGATATTGAATATTAAATATTGAACATGTTTAGCAGTGGCTTTCAAGTATGCTTGTGAGAAAATAAACACTCAAGAGCCACTTCAAGCACTGTTTGGCAAGTTTCTGATGCATTTGCTTGCTTCCCCCTCTTCTTACAAGGTGAAGATCTCTGAAAGAAGAACGTTACCTGACAAGCTGCTCACATTCACAGGGGCAGCCAAAATAACTCTGGTTATGGGGGGGGGGGGAGGGGAGGGCTGCAGACATTTAGAGAAGCACAGCAAAGCTGCAACATGTTCAATATTTAATATTCAATATCATTTCCTTATATCAATGCTTCAGTCCATAAAGTAGGGAAGTACCTCAACCAAAGTACTTAGAACAAATTCCAAGAAGCTAATCTATTTCTTCATGTCATTATGGTGGATCAATACACATCTCCTGGAAACATGTTTATGAGACAATAAATACTGGTATTTCAGCATCTTTAAAATACTAATATTTTACTGGGTCCCCCCCATCTGTCAAGATATATGGACACCAGACATGGCAAAGTATATATATTTTCTACAGATAATATTAATACTTTGATGCTAAATGAAGTAGTTTGAGTGAGAGTTGGACTATATGAAAATAAAGTTGTTTTTCTCACAGTGCTGGTTTAAATTTGCCCCAGGTTTGAAGCTAATTGTGTTAATTGATTAAGTTTGAAGTAATTCAATTAACTGGGATCATTATTTTTCATTATTATTTGTGAACTGGTTAGTAGCTAGATGATAGCCTATAGTTGTGGTTCTGCTCAAGGCAATGCATCCACTGTGGAGGAGTTTAACTTCTTTTTAAAATCACATATAGTTAAATAAATAATTTGAACAGGATATAGTTCAATAAATTGAACAGAGAGTGGCTCAATAATTAAATAAAAAAAAGGAAACAGAACAGACTGTTTTCTGACTGCCAAGAGCCCTGTGACATCTGTTATGCTTATTTTGGTTAATCATGTATAATGATGAGGTTGCCGTTGTCTATTCGCTTAACAAAAGTTGAACAGAAATCTAGTTAACAATGACAAAGAGATACAAACACACATAAAAAGAGGAAAGGACCTGGGGATTTAAGGAAGGGTGATCAACTGTGCACCAAGGCTGCAATCCCGTGCATGTTTACCTAGATGTACGCACCAGTGAAGTCAATAGGGCTTACTTCTAAGTGGGCATGTATCCAGTTGCATAGTAAAACACTCATACAAAGCTCTCATAGTCTTTTAACAACAATAGCGCAATCAGAAGTTGCCAATGGCAGGGCAGTTGCCACTTACTGGGATGATAAGGGGTGTGGGGCGGGGCAGTGGTATGTCAATAGAAGCCCTGACCTTGCCACTGCCCTGCCTCACCCCACTCTGGTAAGCAGCAGTGGTGCAGCACCACTCCTCTGTACTAGCAGCTCCTGCCAACTCCATGGCTGAAATCAAACCATGAATATCCGTGGCAAATTTCACATTCATTTTAGGGAAGTTGGATTGCATATGAGAATCACCACCACGCTGTTCTTCAGGAGCAACTGGCATAGAAGGGCAGTGCCACACTGCGCTACATTCCCAATAACAGCAGCACTGATGATTATCCAGATGGTTTGGGAGCAAGGCCACATGGCAGCAAAGCTAGTACAGCATGGACACGGTCATGGCAGCCGACACCTTGGGGCCAAGGGATCTTTGGCTCCCCCAATAAAATATTTGAGGGGGCCACACACACACCAATTGGAAGGCCATTGTCACTCAAATGGTGTGCGTGCACTGCAACATGTGATTGATTATGCAAGGTGAGGCTTGTCTGGGCCTCCCTAATAATTTATTCAAGTTGGCACTACTAGACAGAATGGATGGGTGAACCCAGCATTCCAGTTGGCACACCTGCACAGCCTTGAACTTGCCTCCCCTACCAGGCTAACTTCATTCCTCCTAATGAGAGAGCCACCATTGCTGACAACTCTGGAAATTGCACTATCTAAACATATCAAAGATTGAAGCTTGTTTGTTTTCTTGAAGCCTGTACATAAAATTTATCTCTGGACATCTTCTTTTCTTTTTGGCTAAACGGAATGGTTGACTCCGCTATCCATTTAACATTCCATTATCAACTTTTAGCTAGTGATCATACTTCCCCCTGTGGTCCCTATGCCCAGGCAATTAAATGTCTTCTCAAAGGTTTATTGGCATGGACCATAACGTAAATGGTGAATGACAAGTTACATTGCACAGATCAGGGAAGTTGAGACCCCAAATGAGGAAAGTCCTAAACCCATGAAAATATATTCTGCTGCTAATGAATGATCTTCAGGTATGGCTGTAAATATACTTTAAGTTCTTCCTTTAAGGGTCAGCACAATTTTGAAATTGTTGTTTAAATATTTATACTGGTGAATTTTAAATGGATATATACTGTATCCTTTCCCTTAGCCCTGTAGCTGAATGTTGTGTGTCCTGGGTTGTCTATAGGTAAGTTATTCTGTGTACTTATCAGCACTTTGTTAAAAGCAACCATGAGGGTTTGCCATTTCTGTTCTACATAGCTGCACTGAAAGGAAAAAGTTAAATTTCTATGGTGCGTGTGTGTGTGTGTGTGTGTGTCAAACCCAGCGTTAATTAACAAGCCATGGAATTCATGATCAAATGTGTGTCCTTTTGTGTTATGAGCCTGACTTTGGTGGGGGGAAAATTAATTTGCAGGTAAGACACTGTTCTTTTTAATGTTTGGAGGTGAGGGGGAGAAAAGTTGAAGTTAAGGGCAAGCTTTGGAGGGGGGGAGACTTCAAAATAGGGCATCCCAATCTACAGATCATTTTCCTCTTTTATTTAATAATTGATGTCAGCCACACCAGCATGCTTAAATCCTCCACAGATAAGATATAATTAAGTTAACACCACTCGGAACGATATGTAACATCTCAATCAGTGAAAATTTTTAAGTAAGAGCAGGGAGAATGAGATGATTAGAAAGAGCCCTGTAGGTATCTTTGAAAGTATAAGCTGAAGCCCCAGCTTGCATCGCCATAAGTGGAGCCATGCCTTCCCAAGGCATATGCTGTCTGCTGAAATAAGAACTGAGGCTGAAAGCAATTTCATGAATTCTTAGTGAGGCCGTCACATGACTTCCTTCTCTTTCGGCTCTAATATGCCATGCTAAGGTGATAAAAATGGCACTATTTCCATTATGCCAATGTGTTTCAAAAACAAAAAGAAGCTAAATTAATCTCTGTATTAATTTTGGAGTATTTATAGGAATCTGAAAATATAAGGAACTATAGTAAAGATTCAGAAATGGTGACCTATATGCAGAACCTGGCCCAGGGAAAGCTAATCCACTATCTGGTCCAAGTGAGGATGTATACTGTGTGGATTCCTGCATTGTAGGGGATTGGACTAGATGACCCTTAGAGTCCCTTCCAACTCTACAATTCTATGATTCTCTCTGTGTGTGCTGCCTTTCTCTCATACATGAGAAATTGCCTTATCCCCATCATAGCCAGAATACTGTTTTCTGCAGGAAAGTACCTCTCTGAAGTCCCTAAAGTGGAGTGAACCCCACTCTACCACAACTCAGAGCAGGGCTGTAGCCACCTCATTTTGTGGAACAGCATCCCTGCTGAGATACACTAGGCTCCTAATATCTGTAGTTACTGGAAACGGTTGAGGGCTTTTATGTTTCAACAAGCTTATACAGCTGGGCTAGTGGGGAAACAGCAAGTTTTTGACTTGGTTGGTTATTTGCATTGTTTTAAAACGTAATTTTAATTGTGTTGTTGTTTTTACTGCTAATCATATTGAGACTTACATGAAAGGTAATTAATACAATAAATGATGATGATGATATTCAAGGTAGTATGCATCCAGGTACTGTCCATACTCAGCCTGATTACTACACCAGGAGCCTTCAGGTGATGCCCTGGGACTAGTACTGATGATGTTTCAGCTGCCACAGCCACTTTAAATTAAGATTCAGCAACAGATGCCTTCCTTTTGGGCAGGCTTCAAGCCATCTGGGCTCATTAAGCTGAAAGAGGGAGGGGAAAGGCAATTAGCAGAAGTGTCATGCAAGCTTGCTGGGCCTAGCCCTTCTTTTTAAGCTAGAAACCAGAGAGAAAGCATTTCTATAGTTACATGGCAAGCTGATGTGAATTTGGCCACTCTTGTCACATCCTAGTTTAAGCCGCCTTTAAAAAAGGTATGGAGTAGCTGCAATGATTAATTGGTAAATGGCAATTTACCAATCCTGTGAGTAGCACTGAAGGTGCTGCTTAGTACCAAGGTGATTATTATTGGATGTTTGGCACATCCATGACTCGTAGGTGGCCCCCAGAAGGTTGTCTATGAAAGCATATGGCCTTCCAGCTGAAACAAGTTCCATACCTCTGGATAGGAGGTACATAGCAGCAAATTGATAAAGTCCTGATCTCTCACCGCCACCACCCACCCACAAAAATCAAGTATGTTCCAAACATGCATAATATTACCTGCAGTCTATAGCACCTCAAGTTTCATGTGGGTAGGTGTTTCACCAAAATACTTTCACAATGTAATGGATTTTTTATTTTTTGCTGTGCAGAAATTTTCATGTGGGAGCATTTTCATGTGCACATGAACTGGTCATGAGTGCGAGTTCTAGAATCTGACAACAATATGAGTTTTCAAAATCCTTGTTTTCCTTAGCCCTTACCTGCAGCCTTGAGGATGCACTCTCAAGAAAGCCAAATGTATTCCTTGTGGCAGAACGGAACAGCCAAAACAGGTTGTCAAATAGGCACTTAACTGACTTGAATTGTTCTCATTCATCAAGAGGGTCCCAGTCTAGCTAGCTATCACTCACGCATACCATGCTTCACAAATCTTGCCAGGTCATTCTGAAACTTGGAGCCCTGGAGCAAGACTCGCTGCCAGTGGATACACACTGAAATGGATGGCTGCAGCAGCAGGACAAAGCCATCAGAGTACCATTTCGTAGCCGAGTAGTTAGCAGTATCCAGCTGGCCATGACAGATAATGCAATTTCAGAGTGACATTAAGCATGCTCTCTGTGTGGACATCATGATGCCAAGTCCTTAAAGCAGATGGACAACATTCCAGTTGTGCTCCTCTGTCCAAGTCCTTCCTCCCTGCCTCGGGAATCCATACTGAAACCCAGTATTCCCCCATGAAGTTATCCCGATTCAACTTCTATAATTATTGTTGACATTGGAAATGTTCAGTTCTTTGAAAGAGAAAGAGACACGCAGTTCAGATTCTGCCACAGAGAAAAGAGCATTAATCACAAGTGAGCCATTATACAATGGAGAGCTGGACTGAAAATCTATGGTGCTTCACTTTCCATCTGTCCATCCATCCAAGACTATGCCACAGTAAATAGCCACGGTGTTACACTGCAGACCTATTGTTTCATAAATATGAGTTTTCTCTACACAAGGTCTTCATCCATCAATGGAGCATCTCCAACAGTTACTGTAGCCAAATATACATAGGTTAAAAAAACTGAGTGGTGAGTTCAGCCCCTGAAATTGGTTTCTTTGGAAAACAAAATGCTCATGCTTTCTATTCCAGTAATGATGTTCTAGCATTTCCAATTTCTCTTTTAATAAAGGTATAAAATCTTTGAATGAATATTAAGGGTTTACACAGGCCCCAAGACTTACTTTGTGCCTTTTTTAAAAAAAGAAACTCAATCTGTTTCTGAGCTGCTCTGTGCACTGTCTACTTTGATTTGTAATTCAGTTCCTAAATTGCCCTGTATTAAATCAAAACAAACAAACAAACAAACAAACAAAAAATTGTCCAGTAGCACCTTAGAGACCAGCAAAGTTAGTTCTGCGAATTAGCTTTCGTGTGTGTTTGGTCTCTAAGGTGCTACTGGACATTTTTTATTTTTTGAAAAAAATATTTTGACTGTGTCAGACCAACATGGCTACCTACCCAAATCTTGTATTAAATCAAGTTATGTATTTCCTCATTCACTATAATGGAAAATCTAAAAACACCTGTATCTTTTCTCCGGCAGTGATCAGTGTGGTGAAGTGCTAGCTCTTAACTGATCTCTCATCACCTGTCCCGCCACAGCATTTAGGGAGGGATGAAGCAGTGTCTAAGTCAGCATAGTGCAAGCAGGCCAGTGGAACTAATCTGGTGATCCTGCCAGTGGATTTGCACTATGCCCACCTTGTCACCACGGAATGCCACCAACTGATTACTAGAAGATACAGCACAAAGCTGTGAAATGAACCTTTTTTGCAGCTCACATTGCCACATGGTAGGCACAACTATGTATACTAAGGGGTGTTGGGTCAGCTTCAGAGAGAGACCTGTGCCCTTGCACTCTAATCTTCATCTGGCTTGCTGCATAGCCCATAGCTCCCCAGAATACCAATGAGGTTCTACAATGCCAGAGAGGGTGTTTGGGGGTGATTGTGTTGACCACCCATTTCACCTTGCCATTTGAAGATTAGAGCTCCAACAGGGTCATCAGCTTAATCCACTGGAAAATACCCCAGAGCATTCAGGAACACATTGTGTTCCATCAGTCTCTTAAGGTGGGCCGTTTGAACAGGGAGGAATTGCTGCTATCCAAACTTCAGCAGATGTTGCATTAGCATGATAAAATCTCTTTCTCTACATATTTATCATGTAGAGGTGCTATTGCGGTTAGCACTGATGGCTATCACTGAGTGTCACTCCGTGATCCAACTATACAAAAATATTGGTTAGATACCAAATGAACCCAAAGATTAAGGTCACATCCCCTAAATATTAGGTAAAGGAGAAAAGCAAGTAAGGGGAACGGAGAGCAGAATTGCAAGTAACAAGACTGAATGCCAGGCAGGCCGTCTTACCCATAGGCACTAGGGGTTTGGGGCACCCAGGCGCTGGGCTCTAAGGGGTGCCAGGGTGAGAGTCTGGGGCTGAGATTTGGAGTCCGGGGATTGGAAAGAGCCGACATCTGCTGCCGAGCGGAGCAGAGTCTGTCGGAGCACCACAGCTCTTCTGCTGGCTCCGCTGCCTGCATACCTGGAATTGGTGGGCCGTCGAGAGGCCTGCCCAGCACACACTGCTCACACAAGGTGCCTGGCTTCACTCAGTTGCTGCTGCCGCCGCCTCAGGCTCGACTGTTGTTGTGCTGGGCTCTGCTTGCTCACCCCAGGTGCCTGGCCTCCGTCTTGCTCTGCTGCCTCCCCGCTATCTCAGGCTCCTCTGTTGGTATCGAGGTGGTTGGTTGGCCAGGCTAGCTCTGCTGTGCACATCTCGCGCCAGCCCTCCCTAAAAAACTTTGGGGTTCCCCCCTAAAAAAGGTTGACAACTCTGGGCAAGCGGGGGGGGGGGGTAGGCACTGGGCAGAGCTTTGAACCCTGGCACCACATATGCTTAAGACGGCCCTGCTGAATGCCAGTTGCTGGAATCCACAGGAGGGGAGCGTGCCCTTGTACTCAGTTCGAGTTGGAGTGTTTCCCACCAAATCTGGGCGGCCACTGGGAGAACAGGATGCTGGAAGAGATGTGCCATAAGGACTTATCCAAAAGGCTCTTCTTATGACCTTATGATTAAGTGAATGTTTGTCTTCCTAGCAAATCGGTCGCCACCCTGAGGCAATTGGAGAAATTAATATTGAATTTCATCCAGGTATCAACAGATAAAGATGTCCCTTTTCTTCTTCTTTTTTCACTATGAAAACATGTCTACATGTGATGCCACAGAACAAAAATCAAATTAGATTTTATTTTTAAAAGCAAAAAGCTGATGATGCCAAGGAACATGTTGCCAATGAAAGTAGTAGCTTCTTCCCGAACTCTGATAAAGGAAGAAACCGGAGTCTCATCCCTCCCTTTTTTCAATTGCCATTTCTGCTAGTACGGCTGCGGGTTTCTGCAGTGACAAACTGTACTTACCAATATACCTGAAGCCTCTGATGAAAAGCTTTTCTCATTCCCTAGTGCTTTATGGGAGCATAGGAATATTTTTTCAAGCAGAAAGCCATCATCATGACAACACTGGAGTAAAGGAACTAAAAAAAAAAAGAAGGAAAGAAAGAAAGCAGGGTGGGGGGAGGTGGGGGGGAGAGAGAGAGAAAGAAGAAATCTTTCTGGTAGGGAAATAAAGACATCTTAAGCTTGACTTCAAAAGCTCTCTACAGCAAACAGTAGCTGTGCAGATATGGTTTCATCTTTGCCTCTGGGATATTATTAAGCCTTTCTAGTAGCTCTGACTGTGGGAGAAGGGATTACAGAAGTTGCTGCTGTGTAGCTGCCTGCCATACAAATACTAGGAAAGACACAGATCATGTTTCAGTGCAAAAGGCCACTGATTAGGCCCAGAAAGATTAACCCAGCCTGAATCAAATGGCATCCCGCTATAGTCTGGGCACACACACACACATACACACACATAAACAAAGACCAAAAGAAAAAGAAAAAGTGACAAACTCACAGTCCATGTAGGGCTTTTCGTATACACACTGGAAGATTTCCCCCTCCCCTTCCTGTTTGAGTGAAGCTGCATTTCATTATTACAGATATAGAGATGTCAGTCGCAGGCTTTCAGAGAAATGGGTTTTTGGCATTTCCATGACAATTCCTTACTTCCAAGGGGTTACAGCTCAGCTGCTACCAAAATAATAATAATAATAATAATAATAATAAAGAGAAATTAAAGCCAGGGGGAGGGGGGAAATCCACAAATGGCACAAACCAACACGCATGCAACGTTCCACTGTAAAGAGATTTGTGTCAAAGAATAGCGGAATCAAAAGGAAGTTAAGTGATTACAGGGCTCTTTATCTACTATGAATGCCCACTCATCCGAAAAAAGGCTCCTGATCAGAAGGAGGAGGTGAAGGGTAGAGCCCTTGACATGAGTTAATTCTGGACTGTGCTGGATTTGCAGGGGCAAAAAGATTCCTTTTAAAATGGGAGCATTAACATTTTATTCCCCACCCCTCTTTGAACCATCTCCAGATTTTATCACAGGCTCAGTTTTGTTGTTTCCTTCCTGTTACGAAATCTGAACCGGTTAGTTGGTGGGCAAATTCATACAGAGGCAGGTAGTATCCTGGACCCAAGTAATTCCGAATATGTGACTTACTATATTTTTCCGTCTATAAGACGCCCCCAATTTTTTGGGCAACAACCAATCGACAGTCCACCCTCGGCACTATCCGTGTATAAGACACCCCCTAATTTTTTCAGGGGTAACTCACTGGAACTCACTCACGGCACATCCCAGGTGAGTTCTGGCACCACTCGGGTGGGTGCCATTGCCATTCTATGAGAAAGAGAGAGGTGATCATGCTGAGTTCTGGCACCTCTTTTTCTAGAAAAATAGCACTGGAGCCATCCATAAAGGAATGTTACAGATCTTTAACAGCCAGGATGTTAAAATAGTTTGAAGTTCCACCTGCTTCCATATGAACCTGGCCACCAGCTGAGATCCTTGAGGAGGAGATGTGCTCTGAGTTCCACCTTTGGAAGCTAGGGTTGACATGTACTTAAAACCAGACATCCTCCATACTTGCACCTAGGCTATGGTGTAATTGTTAGGTGTCTCAGACTAGGACCTGGGAGACCATTAAGCTCAGGTGAAATTGTATGTGTGCTTTGGTTGTATTTGATTATTGTTTGTGTATACTATACCTTATCATTGATTTCTTTTATTGCATTGTCATCTTTTTGCTGCATTCTGTCTTTCAACTTTGTTAACGACTTTCAGAGGTTTTGCAAAGCAAACTTGAGGAAGTATAGGCC
Source organism: Podarcis cretensis (assembly GCF_951804945.1). Classification (NCBI taxonomy): domain Eukaryota; kingdom Metazoa; phylum Chordata; class Lepidosauria; order Squamata; family Lacertidae; genus Podarcis; species Podarcis cretensis. The sequence goes on along the minus strand of NC_137172.1, from coordinate 80,810,882 downwards.
TGGTGGGATGGGGCTAGGTCTGAGTTATTAAGAACTTTTAAAAAGAAAAGTCAAGGGGAGGGTGGGCTAGCAAAGTTGTGACAAACCAATATGGAAAACAGGATTGTGTATAAGCACCCTGATATGATCATGAGGGAAAACAGGATTGTGTATTCCCCTGATATGATCACAAGGGGAAAATAATCATGACAGCACAATTAAAAATACACTGGGGGGAGTGGGGGCACTGTCATCTTTGTATACAAAGATATCTCTCTTTACTGCTTTTTACAAAATAAAAAAATTCCTTCCAGTAGCACCTTAAAGATCAACTAAGTTAGTTCTTGGTATGAGCTTTCGTGTGCATGCATACTCTTTCAGATACACTGAAACAGAAAACTCTTTGGTTGAATTTCTACTGTTCAGTTCTGGATAAAGTAGTTTTATCTGGTTTTATCATTGTAACATTATAAAACTGTTTTTATAATGATAGATTATATTGTTTTAGGCCTACCCTGAAGAACCATGGGTAAGACAAATAAATAAATGACAAAATATGGGGACATGGTTCTTTAAGTGGACCTTTCAGGCCTAAATAGTGGGATTTTTTTTAATGAGAAGGAAATGTATGATTTTACAAAAAGCAGCAACACAGGGCAAGAATTCCAAAGAGAATTCATGGGGCCAAGTCTATAAATAGCTTTCCTCCATAGAAAATAGAAGCCAAGTTCCACTTTGATGAATTTACCATTAGCCTTCCCTCATGTAATAAGCTTTTAAGTATCAAAGTGTTTTGATGAATAATACATAGAAAAAAAGATAAACGAACAAACATTCCTATATGAGGCAGAGAGAGAGAGGAGTGACACATAGTCACAGTCAAGGAAAATATGCAAGGTTTGCTTCCATTTTGCTCATTTCCTTAAGATAATGCTCTCTGCGTCTAGGCTTATTAAGAAGGGAGAAGCAAAGTGAAGATATATGGTCACTGAACCAACACAAACTGTAACTAGTCAAAAAACCTCGTTGAGGGCCAACAGTCAATTTAGGCTCTCATTGAATATTAAGTAGAGGGTTACATATTAAGCAAAATAATTAATTTTAAGGACTTTTAAGGACTCACAGTGTCCTTTTCCCAAAGAGCATGTGATTCATCAAGGCTTGTAGCATGAATGATGTGCATGTGCACTGTGCATTCTGTGTGGCCAGTTCATCCCTGTGCATCTCCCCTCCCAAGTGAGATTAGATAGGCCCCCTCCTTGCTGAACTTCAAATGCATAATTAAGGCTGCATTCAGATGTGGGGTTTATGGTGTTAGTTTCACCAGTGCTTTTGCCCAGATATCTAACACTCCTTTTATACTGCAGTTCCTGTTTCTTAAGAAACTGTGGCTTTTCAATTGATATACCACTATGTTGCACTAACATTCATTCACATTAGTGGGTGGTGCATGGCACAACAGTAATGCCATTGGACATGTTGCTATGGATAAAGGGCAGTATACAAATTTTAATAATAATAATAATAATAATAATAATAACAACAACAACAACAACAACAACAACAACAACAACAACATGTGTGCTTCTGTTCCTCCACATTTCATACAACATATGTCAAAATTCTGCCAAAAGAATTCATTATTCCTGTGACCTAGGTTTCCAGGGTTGCAATGGATTTTTTTCAGGAATCCATTGACATGGATGTAAGCACTAAACCGCTTTACATTTTACATCACTTAAAACATGAAAATTAGCAGGTAAAGAAACATCAGGAAAATGGAATATAGTGCTGTCTGAATGAAGACTAAGACTTCTTGTTTCAGCAGGCATTTTTATGTTTTTATGCACACCACTTAGGAAAGTATGTAATTAAGTGGTATAGAAATGTCTCAAATAAATAGAATGAAAGAAGTACTAAATTGTACATTTTGGCTACTAAGTTTCTTGGTTTATATGAAAGGAAAGGGGGGGGGGGAATCAAGTGCATTGCAATTAGAATTTTAAGCACCAATTATACTCTCCCAATATCCAATATCCACATCCAAGGACTCCTTGTGTCCATAAGAAATTGTTTGAATAATGGCAGAAAATAATAATAATAATAAATTTTATTTATACTCCACCCTTCCCGGTTTAAAAACCGGGCTCAGGGCGGCTAACAGCAAATATAAAAAATTGATTAAAATGTGACTTAGAAACAGCATAAAACAGCATAAAATACAACATAAAATGCAGCATCAATAACTATAAAATTCAAAAATTCAGAGGTCATTTTTTGGGGGGGCAGTCAAAAGAATGATTTCACAAAATAACTAATAGGATTTTACATTGCATTTATGCAAAATGTGAATTTTAATTGTTTTCTAAGTAATTAAAACACAGTACTAACACAGTAAGTACATTAGTAAAGTACAAGTAAAAGTATTGATTAATACATTTTCACTGTTTTATTATGCCTCCAGTTTTAAAAAACAATTACTTATTTTTAATGAATATTTTTGCTATTATATGTAAATTGTGTGGGATTTTTTTATTAAGTAGTATATAAATCTTGCAAATAAATAAATTAGAACTACAGACTTTTTATTTGCATTCCTCTGTCTTTTTGTAATTTAATTAAGATGATTGATTGTTTTCTGGCCACATTGCTCATCGTTTTGTCCCTACTTCTAGCTTTTGCAATAACTCAGGTGAATAACACAGGTCTCTCTGTGTTAAAGTCCAAAATGTGGAAACACTATGTGCAGGGGTGATGGTCTACTACGTAAAAAAAAAGGTTATCTATTTTCAGTTGCCTGATAATTTGCATTACCAATTCATTACCAAATTCATTACTCAGGTAAATGAGAATCAATATTGTTGCATTTAAGAAATGTGGAAGGATATATATATATATATATATATATATATATATATATATATATGTATACACACACACACACACACACACACACATATATCTGTCACTTTTTGCCAAAAGGAAAAGCCACATTTCTTTTATTTTTATTTTTCATTGTCGAGTACAACAATGTACCCATCAAATAAAATTTGCCCTTGCTAATTCATCAGCTTTCTGATTCAGTTGATTAAACTCCTAATTAAAACTTGCAGACCCATGTTGCTATATGATAATCAGTGAAGACTGTTTGAAACAGCAAAAAGAAATCATCAGTAGCTGTGTTAATGTGCACAAAATAATTTTGAAATATAGGGTATATATGATTGCAACAGATTCTTATAGAGGGTATAAAATTATATCAAAAACTTGAGTAGCTCTTAAAAAGTGAATTGCTAAATTACCTCAGTAAAATTTATATTCAGTTCAGATAAATAAACTGAGCTATTGCCCATTTGCAGTTGCCCTTAAGACTCCATTCAGTGAGTTAGAGTAGAGAATTGTATCTGTGGATCTTCCTTCATAAATTATTTTCCTCCAGTATAGAAATATTATACGCAAATTTCTTCTTTTAAAGAGATATTATATTTCTGAATTACGAGTTTCAGAAGGGGTGCATATTTGTGATCTGTATAATAATGGACTTGTTTTACTGCACATTTTAATTGTGGGTGTTTATTTTAATGTTTTGACACAACTGCATTATTGTACATTTAAATCAGTGCAGAATTAGCAAGCAAACTCTACCTGTTCCTGTCTACAGTACACTTAACTCGTATCAAATTTTATTCTAGTTTTTTTCCTTCTTCCCTAATTTCTGTCAAGTGGGAAGAAAGCATATTATTAGTATTTGTCATCTTCAGGATTACTAAAGAGTGACTACTGTCCCCTCATCATCACACAGTGTGTTGCTTTTGAACTTGTGTGTAAGATGATGTGCAAAGAATTACAGCTTTCTTTGGCGATAATAGCTGAAGACTAGCCTTTTGCTTTATCTCAATTTATCTCATCAAACATTCTTACCCTGCAAATGGGAGATGTGAAGACAGTCCTTTTGTTTTGTTTTTTAATAGTTTCCTTCAAAAGCTACTGATGGAAAAGAAGGCAATAGATGTATTTTCCCCCAACTGATAGCTAATGCCTTTAGGAGACATATAGTCCAAACAGGATGATTTACAAGTGAGTTCCAATGATTTCAAAAGGAACCAGAGCCTTTTTTTCAGTAGTCCACAGAAACAATTTCTTATGTTTTAGTGACTGTGGCAAATACAAATCCATTTGTGAATTTATTTGTGCTAAAAAAGAGAAAATGTATGTTTGGATATCATTGACTATCTATGTCTATATCAATATCTATATATCTATGCACAATCAATTTGATTTTTTGAGCCTAAACAAAAACAAAGAAAGTATAGACACCTTAACAACAAATGAAGGAAATAAAATTAATCTGGAACACTGTCTCCCCCCCAAAAGAGAGTGCTTTGTTTGGTTGTCCATTATGTGTTTGAAATTAATATAATTGTTCAATTCCCTGTCTTCCAATGTTAAAAAGTAGTATAGTTTATATTTCATAAATCACACTTTTAAAAACCATTGAGTAAAATGCAGAAGCATATTTTGTCACACAGAGGATGAAGAATTGTAGAAAAGAAAACTTCGGTGAATGGCAAAAAAATCTGAAACACACCTCCCCCCCCCCCCAACCCGCTAGCCAGTGTCCTGCTGGATGGTTTAAATCTAGTTTAAAATTGGGAACAAAGCAGCAATGTAACACTAGGCTAATATTGAATTGATTCTTTTATACATTTTTATTATTATTTGTAGGTCACTTTGGGTATCTCTGTGGAACGGAAAATGGGGTATAATATTTGGAAAATAAAATAACTGAAAAGAGAAATAATTCAATGAAACTTTTAGCAATTCCAAATGCTAAAAGAACGCAAATGTAAATTGTAAACACCCACCCACAACAATGTGGGTGTAGGAGTTAGATGGTGTGATTTATATTGTATATTTTTCAGCCAGGAAGTTTTGATGCAAATAGCTACAACATTGCCAGAACTGTTATTCCAGAGTAGTCTGCCGTTCCCACACTGCTTGTAATAGGTAGAACCTTTAAAAGAAAACAGTAATAAATTATTGCAAACAAGTGATGTGTAGAACACAGAAAGCTGCCTTAAATCAGGCTACACTGTTTGTCAATCCAGCCCAGGATTTATGCCTAGGTTTCAGGCATCCATCTTTCCCCATCAGTGCTACCTGATTCCTTTAACTGGACATGTTAAGGATTCAACCTGGACCCTTTAACATGCAAAACACATGCTCTAGTCATGTAATTTGCTGCATAATGAATTTTATGTATGGCAAATGTAGAGACCATGTGGTCATCTCACCCTTTCGAGTTCCAGGCAGAGCTTACAATAATTCATAATTGCAATAATTCATAATGCAAACATGAAGGCTGGCAAAAATGAACACCAGTGTATAGGAATCCCTTGCAAACGACCACAGCGCCTGGAGACAGGCAGTCAAGTTGTGTATCCATAGCAGTGACCAGGCAAGGAATGACTGCTGGGAGGAGCGCAGAAAGAAGAAACGCCATGGTGCACTTGCATCAGCACAACCAGACAACTTCATCTTCCCTGGCTGCAACAAAACATGTCCTGTATCTGTTTCTACAGCCACAGCAGGCGCTGTAACTCTCCCACTGTTTGACTTCACCCCTGAAAGGGCACTCTTTCATTGCCTCCCAAGGCAAAAGCATGCCAGCAACAACAATCCTTAGGCAACTACAGTTCCAAGGATTTGGGGGGGGGGGAGCCATGTTTTTATATGTGCTCTAAAGGTAGTGATACGGAGGTGACCGAAGTCTCCCTGGAGTTTGTTAGACACAAAATAAGTTCAGGGGGGTGGTTGGTAGATAAGGCATATTGAATAAATGCTGTAAAGCAAAATGTTTCACAATAAAATGCATTTGAAACATTTCCGTTCTACCCTCTATGCCTCTTTGGAGTGGGTTAGTCCTGTCACTTAACAGAGAATCTATTAAAATGTATATATTCATTTCAAAACAATCCCTTGTGCCCCCTCCCCACCTGATATTTCACTACAGTGTAGAAAATTTCAGGAATGGATAAGCATTGCTTTGCCATAACTAGCTAATCACATATTTTTTTAAGAAAATCTAGTACACTAGCCTACCCATTTTAAGGCATATTGATATTGGTAACACTTATAGTTTGAACTCAATTTCCCATCTCATTATGCCTGAAATATCTATTCTATTTACATTTTCCTATTTACCTCCTTTTGTTTGGAAATTTAACATTATGAGCTATAAGGGAAAGCTGGGGTTGCTGATTTCCACTCTTCCTGCTGTTTTCTTGTTCATTACCAATGCACATACAGCTTTTCAACCCTTGTGAGTCATTTTGAAACTTGTGAGAGACTGCTGCAAGCGATATCTTCCTTGATCATACCAATTTGATGTAGACTCATTCTCCGGGCAGATCTAAAGGGGAAAGTAAATTGGAATTTTTTTTTCCTTCAATTGGTGATGCAGCGGCAGCACCGCTACCCTGGAGACCTGATTTTTAAGATGGTTTGGGGATTTAGGAGCTGGGGTGACAATCTGATTTAGGATACCACCACAGAGAAGGGAGGCTTTTGCATTCTTCCAAAAGGATTGGCTGCTGCGTATTAAGCAGCAATAGAATTGTTGCAAACCAGCAATACGATCCCATCGTTTTAGAGTCAACAGTAGTTCTCCATTAAAAAGAAGCTTTCATAAGATGTAATGTTTTATATCATTTCAGATGATGCCTTATACTCAGGTCCAGTGAATTTCAGCAGCAGGAAAGTCTTGCACAAAGTGTGTCGAAATGAAATAACCTCCTCTGGTAGGGGTGGTCCTCCAGCCAGCATGGCCAGTGGTTAGAGAAGATGGGAGATGTAGTCCAGCAACATCAGCAGGACCACAGGTTATAGTCCTATTGCAACAGTAGCACTCCTCTGATCCAAAGAGATAATGGGCAATGCCAGCCTGTGCATTGGTTATACATGCATTGCATTAGTGCATGTGCCTGCTACATTGCCTAACCTTTTAATAAAGAACCATAATAGATCCCTGGAGAACAGTAATCAAAAATGGCTGTGGCATGTTAAGAACTACACCTGTGATGGATGCTTTGAGTAATATTCGTTTTGAACAGTGTGGTGTCCCAAGAGGAAGGCTCGCAGGCTGGTTTTGCCTGACAGTAAGTTAGTTGGATAATTCCGCTTTAAGCAGGTGTAGATATGGCAATTCCCTCTGTTAGCGTATTCGCTCAGTGTTCAGGAAGGGAATTCATTGAAGCAAATGCAATCTGCATTCATCCACAACATTGTTGTTGTTGTTTAAGTGTGTAGGTCATACGTAGTTAATGCCATATTTCTTGACATGCAAGTTTGTTTGACATTTCCTAATGCTGTTGTCATAAAGCTCAAAAGAGGTTTTGAACCCGGTGGGGAGATGGCTAATTGATGGACCATTAACTGCTTCATTTACTTTGAAAAAGAACACATAGGGAAGCAAATAACACAGGGTGTTACACGGATGCCTCTTTGCTTTTCTTATTTCTGAAGTCTTGTTTGCTGTCAAAGGCAGCCTATATGCACTAAGGCTACAATCCTAGAAATGTATCCTTAGAAGTAAACCCCACTGAATTTAGTGAAGCTTACATCCAAGTAAGTAGAGTTATGATTTCAGCCATGCTAAGCTTCCTATTGTGAATTTTTTAAAGCAATAGATTGTACCACTCATTATTGTTCTTTTCACATGTAAAGAAGTAATCTGTTGTGTTACCTGTGGATTTTGTCTGTACCTCACTGTCAAACTGGGGCCAACCATCTAAATTTGACTGCCCTTTTTTGCCTACTTTAAGCCTTCATCTTAGAAGTAAATTTCAACTCCCCCCCTCCAATTTTCTTGATTTATAACTGAACTATCCCTCCCTGATGCCTGAGTGAAAGAAATGAGATAAGATGGCAAGTTTATACTAAAATGTGAAATCAAGGTAGTGACAATGACTGCACTTACCTGGGAGTAACCCCCACTGAATTCACTGGGACTTGCTTCTGAGGAGATATGGTTAGGTTTGTGGCCATAGATGGCTTTGTGATGGGCCATTAGCCATTTCGTTAATTTTATCTGCAAGGTACCACTAGGCTGTTCTCTGTTGCTTTTTCTAAAAAAAACTAACAGAACTAGCTCTCTATAAATTAATTAAGTTTGAAAGGGAACATGCAGGGAAAGTAAGCGGTTTGTAAATATCTGTTGGTGGCTAAGATATGCATGTCTACTGTATGTCACATAAAAATACATATATTTCTGCATGGGTGGGTGACAAAATGGAACACAGACTTGTACAAAATAAACCAATTACTGCAGAATGGAAAATGCCCAGTAAAAATGTGAATGGATATGGAAACAGATAGAGGCATGTTCATAATCCCTAACTGACAGTAATGACAATTTGACATCAACAATACAGTCAGTCCATTGTATATGTTGGGAGCGGGGACGTTACCATAAGCACTCATTTCTCTTTTAGGGGAGTGTACTGTGTTCTCATGCCATAGTATAAAATGGAAATGGGGAGACCTGAATACTCATGCAGGGTGATGAAAGCAATAGTGTGTGTGTACCCCCCCTGAATACGGGACGCGGGTGGCGCTGTGGATTAAACCACAGAGCCTAGGACTTGCTGATCAGAAGGTCGGTGGTTCAAATCCCCACAACTGGGTGAGCTCCTGTTCCTTGATCCCAGCTCCTGCCAACCTAGCAGTTCGAAAGCACGTCAAAGTGCAAGTAGATAAATAGGTACTGCTCCGGCAGGAAGGTAAACAGTGTTTCCGTGTGCTGCTCTTGTTTGCCAGAAGCGACTTAGTCATGCTGACCACATGATCCGGAAGCTGTACGCCGGCTCCCTCAACCAGTAAAGCGAGATGAGCACTGCAACCCCAGAGTCGGTTACGACTGGACCTAATGGTCAGGGGTCCCTTCACCTTTTACCCCCCTGAATAAGACTATAGTTTTTTAAGTTTACTGAAGCTATTTGCTCTGCAGGCCATTTTCTGTAGTCCTCTTGCCCTCTATGGGGTTAATTTGTGGATGCAGCAGAAGAGGTGATGCCAAAAGGTTCAGCCCATCCTTCTCTATAATGCCAAGTGATGCAGGATCGAATATGTGAAAATAAGAGACACCACAGAACTGGAGGCAAAAGCACTGAAAGGATACAATTAGAACAAGAACAAGGTTGGGAGAGAAAAGCAGATGATAGAATTGCAAATGACAATCAGGCTGAAAGACACTGCAGCTGTAGAGGCAAGCATGCTAGAAGAACATTTGTCCTTGTTGCCAGTTCTTGCTTGTGATTTCCAGCACATTTCCTGTATCATTCATAAGGAGCGTTTTTCTCCCCCTCCCTCCCCCATGCAATTCTGAAACCATTTGAAAAGCTGATATCCAACTGAAACGTCTTTTCCCCTCCCAAACAGGATACATGCAGGCGGCTGATGACTTTTGATTATCTGCAAACACTTCAAAAAACCCAAGTGGTGTAATTTGCTGCCTCTACCTCTGTAGAGCCCTGCAATGTTGGAAAACTCCCGTAACACGAGGTGTGCTCTGCTTTTTGATGTGCTTTTTCACAATCCTTTTAGGATTAGCTTTGAAGAACCTTTTTAATATATAGTGCTCAGAAATGTAAAGTTAATCCCTCCAAATTATTTACTGCACAGCATAAATGAAAAATTTAACCATCTCAATAAATCAAATGTTAACTACTGTTCCTAGTAAATATGCTTCCTACGTAAAGAAGTGGGGGACACACACAATAAATGCTATTCCACAAGCATAGCATCATTACAAAAACAGCTTGTTCATTTCCTTAAGCTTTATGTCTTCACTATGGATTCATTTCCTTAAGCTTTATGTCACGGAGATGTATTCAGAGGGTTCTGTGTAACTTTATTTAACATACACTGAAGGCAAGAAGAAACAAAGAAGTGCATTCAATTTTATATTGTCGTCTTTGTGGGCAACACATGCCAAAGTGCTATAAAATGATTAAGTGGATATGGTATTGTCATTTCCCCTGAAATGAAAGGGAAGCACAGAAGTTACTGCTTTCTGTTTAATTCTGCCATAAGGTTATTGACTGCAACCAATGAAAACCAATCTAAGCCTTTGCAACCCTTCTTTATCTCTCCTTGTATTCTAAACTGATATTTGCAGTTGTTTTCCAGTATTTGCACAACCAAATCATTGGGACCCTCCCCTTGCAGTTGGTACACCTGCCCTCAGCTCTACCCCTGCTCGTTGTCTCCACGGCCTCTCAGGGTTTGGTTTTTTTCCCCTATGCAACTTGCCAAAGCTGCACCCAGAGAGGTGAATTGGGAAGACTGGTGTAAATTGGTATAATGATCTTACTTTGGAAGATCTTCACCAAGTCATGAACATTCCATTATGCCAAGGAAGCAGTTATATAATGAATATATAAAATAATTCAGGGAAAGTGAGTCTATTTAACTCTTGTTAATTATTATTTAATTTTTCATTATTTATTTATTTTTGTCCTGGTAAATGCCACTGTACTTTAGCTGCACTAAACAAAGTTAAAAACAAAAGGCGATCATGGCTCTACTTTTTGTAACTGTTGCAGTCAGTGCTCTGCTATGGATTAACAATGTTTTAAAAATATATATTTTTTTTAAAAAATAGCCTGCTTCCCTGGAAAACTTTTAAGAAAAATCCTGTGAGGGTTTTTTTTTATGTTGGCTTTCTGAAAGAATGCAAATTCTTTTATAAAATAACCTGAAAGAACCAGTTCTGACATGAGGAGTGCCGCTTTGATACCAACTTTGAGTAATGTGAAACCACAAAATCGGGGAAGACATTCGAAAGAGAAGATTTCTGTTTATTCCTGGGCTGTACCATTCAGACTGTGTGGGTGGCTGAAAGTTCCCTCATGAACAATTAGCACTTTAGGGATCAAGGTAAGCCAGACACCTTCTTTCTGACATCCCAGTTGCCTGCGTCAAAGCGTTTTGTTTTGTTTCGATGGGTGGGGGAGACTTTCAAACATGATCCCACCTGAATGGTGCAATCTACAAAATACACTACCACAGAATCCTGTGGATTTATGCAAAATGCCTCATACGCTCAAAAATTTCATCCTTCAATACGTTCACATGTCTCTCAAGCAATCCAATGCCCTTTCTGGTAAAAATAAATGGGGTGAGGGGATGACACGAAAATGGCTGTGCCACAGTGAAATTTGTGGGATAAAGGTTTGGTAAGATTTTAAATGATACCTCATATTTTCCATATCCCGCTTTTGTCGCATGACATATTTATGCTCATGAAAGCTGCAGAACAATAAAAAAGATATGAATAATTAACCCCTCCACCATTTAGCTGCAGTCTGCCAAACATGATTTCTGTTTGGAGTTGCAAGACATTATTAAGATGTCAAGGAAATCAAAACCTGGGTAATACATGAAATATAAATACTGTACATTTTTATCCGTTCCCCTTTTCGCAGGGGTTCTTTTGAAGCTGCTTAATGAAATCGACTGAGCAGTAGCTGAGACGGTGTCTGTAGCAGTATTTTGCAAACTGCCAGGCAGTGTCGAAGGAAGAATATTAGCTGACGTTGACAAGGGAAAGCTTCGAAAATCAAAAACCCTATTTAAATTCACCCTCTCAGCTTTATAGGCCAACTAAATTAGCCAAATATTTTCAGCTCCATTGAAATGAGAGACATTCATTGGTGAGGGGGGAGCCTTTCCTGGGGGAAACAAAGAACTTGTAAGGAATGACAGAATACAATTTCCTCTTTCAAAAGGAACATTAGGTTTTTTAAACAGTACATTAAAAGTATGTGGGTGAAAATTATGAAAATCTGCAATTTCAATAAAGGACTATACCTCTATATGAAAGTTAAATCTTAATCCATTCCAAATTTTGTTGTACATTAATCAGAAATAGGAGAAGAATGAAGTGGTAACTTACATGCAACAATACACACTCTGAAGATCACAAACGTAAGATTTGAAAAGAAAAAGAAGAAAGGTCCCATTGTATTATACTTCAGATTTGGAACCATTTGATTTTTATATGTTGAAAAGGAAAAGGAAAAAACCATGCTCCCTCACCGAGGGAAAGAGCACAGTCAAATGTGAAGCAGCAATCCAAGGAAGTCAAGGTTTACATTTTTAAAACATATGGTTCAAGACTGGAGGATGAGGACTATTAGATGTGTTCGAAATACGATACCAATTCTTTCATTCTCAGGACATTATAACAAGTCTGATTCAAGTCAGTTGTAAACGAACACCAAATTCATTCCTGGTGTTAAGCAAAACCATTGAAGAAATTGGCTGTAAGGGTTGTTGAAAGCTTGCGGTCTCTCATTGGCCTATGTGAAATGAATTGATGGTCTCTAATTTCAAGTGGAGCTACAACACATAGGCAAACACATTCAGCAAAGAACTGAATGAGAGCCTGTTTCCAGATTTCTGACACTGCAATGATCAGACAAGTATGAATTCGTACAAGATGTGTGCAGACTTGGACTCAGACATTTTGGGGGAGGGGACATGGTGTAATTTCCACAGTGAGATGGTGGAGAGGTATGAAGGCATATCCTGCAATCCTTAAAAATCTTATCATAAAGTGTGTTAACCACGAAAGCATAAGAATAGAACTTCTGGATACGGCCTGTGGACCATATAGTCCAAAATCCTGTTCTCAATGTGGCCAACCAGATACCTGTGAGAAACCTGCAAACACGAAATGTATTCAACAGTGCTCCCCCCCCCCCGGGAGTTTCCAACAACTGGAATTCAAAACCATGTTGCCTCTGACCATAGTTTAGCCATTATTTGCCATATCCTCCATGAATTTGTCTAATCTTCTTTTACAGCCACCCATGTTGGTGGGCATCACTGCCTCCTTTCTGTGTGAAGAACAGGGGTGCCAACTTGAATAAAATATGGTGGGGGCAGGTAAGTCCCACCCTGCAAAATTGATCACAAGATATGACGCGTGCACACCATTTGAATGCCAATGCTTATCAGCTCTTCCCCCCCTCAAATATATTATTTTGGAAGCTAAAGCCCCCATTACCCCCGGGAATTGGCACCAGTGGCACACATTATGATGTCTCACAATCACAGCAAGTGTCGTTTAGTATGCTAAACCTCTTTTTCAGCAGCAGTCCCAACACAAACATAAAAATACTCATTTGGGTTTTTTTTAGGATAAGGGATTGGATTGCTATAGTGCTGACCTTCAAATGTAAAAAACAAACACACACACACCTTCTATTTGTGCTGTTCTGAGGGTTCACCAAGTCCCCACCCTATTGCACATGCAGAAATCCTGGCACAGGGCTACAGCTGACCAGTCGCACCCCACAAGTTTACAATTGGAAGAAAATATATGCATATGTTGCTATGACCCTCCCCCTTCACACATATAATTTCAAAGCATTATCTTATTCAGAGTGCAATTTTATTTTCTCAGAATACAATGAGCATTATAATTGATGAAGGAATTCATTGAAAGTACCATTCGTTGTAGAGTATTAGAGAACTGGAGATTTTAAATGAAGAAAAAAGAAGCGGATATTAAAATGTATGCACAGCTGACTTCTACCCATAAATGAACGATAAAAGAGAAATTAAGAAAAATAATTTTTATCACTTCTTACACCACATATCTCAGAGTAAGACTTCTTAAGTTAATGTCCTAATATTATCTGTTAATATTATGATCTGCTGGAAAGCTACTTAAGGAGGACAGGATGCAATCATAGCAGCTATATTATACAGGGATTCTTCAAAATAGCATAGCAAAACAAAGCATGAAGCTATGCAAGAAGTCACAGGAAAGAGTAAAAAAGGAGCAGAAAGGTAGCTAGGCTTCTATGTAATCAAAAAGCACAATAAAAATAGAGGGAAATAGGAGCTATAATAGCGCCCAAGAAAAGCTGTGCTGCTTACTGGATTCAGCACAGAATTACTACCTCTAGTCAAATCCAACTAACATATCCCCATTATAAACACATCTTGACAACAACCATTGCAATGTGCAACCATATGCATATCTAGTTGTATATCAGTATCAGCTTCTGTATTGGAAATGCATGGAAGAATATTGTGACCGTGAAGAGATAATTGGCATCCAACAACTATGTGCCCTGCCTGGTGTGCTGGACCAATGGCCATTGGAGAAAGCTCAATGGTTGTCATGGAGGCCATGAAGTCTTGGGCCAGCCTAGTGACAGTGACAAACTTGGCCCTCCAGCTGTTTTGGGACTACAAGTCCCATCATCCCTGACCACTGGTCTTGCTAGCTAGGGATCATGGGAGTTGTAGGCCAAAAACATCTGGAGGGGCAAGATTGAGGGAGCCTGCTCTAAGCCCATCCCAAATCTGGTAAAGGAGATGGTGCTTTTATGGACAACAGCAACACACACACCTTTGCCCACTTCCCCAATCTAGCCTGGTGCTGTACCGAGTACCCAAATGAGTATAGCTGGGTAAGGTCAGACGGACCCAGCTCACTCACCCAATCTCATGGGACTGCCAGAGAATGCCGGGGAGGAGCAGGAACAGGCAGAGGGAGGTGGGCAGGAAGTGGCGATTGAGGAAAGAGGGGAAAGCCAGGAGGCGGAAAGGCTCTCAGATGCTGAAGCAGAGCCCCAGCACCGCACAGGAAGTTCTGGCACCAATAGCGAGGCAATGCCTATTCCGTCTGCCAAGGAGAGGAGAGAGTAAAAAAAAAGGGGGGGGGAGAGAAGCATCACATGAAACTTCCCTGCCTTTTCTGTTGAAGGAGAAGCCGGCGTAGGCCACTCCCAGAATCTGAACCGGAGGATTCAGATGCATGATTGTAATGGGCTGCCTGTACATATGTAAAATAAAGAACTGTATATATCTCTGACTGAGCAGAGGCACTTATTGCGAAGAGTGTACACAAGGCATCACACCCAAGTCTCAGTAATGCAAGCCAGATCAGCTCAAGTCATGAATGAATAAGGGGTTTGGTGCAGGAGGGTCCATATCCTAAAATAAAGGAAGTCTTATCTGAAGATCCAGACTTTGCTACTTAGATCCTATTTACAGAGTACACTCATCACACCAAGAAATTGTTCACGATTCCCACAATGACCTGTTAATAAAAATGTATTGTAGCAATAATGCAGATATGGTAACTAACTGTAGCACATATATATTCCTGGGATGGAATATCTCTTTAGAGGAATGTTGAAGGACAATTCTTGTGTTCATTTACTTCATTCCTAAAATACATTTATCACAGTCATGTCCTGCGACAAACAAAACATACGAAGTTCCAGATTTTTTGTAATATTTTGATGTGCATTTTTCAGTGATTGTCACTTGAAAAAATAATGGACAAAGGATTGAGCCTGTGTTCATGGTTATTTTAAAGGGACAAGCTTACCCAAATTCAGCATGCATGTGTGTATTCCATATGAATCAAAATTAGGACTCAAATGTCTTGAGAAATACTCTGACAAATTGTAAGAGTTGTGGTCATTCCACTTAAACTGGATAATTTGAAGTGTACATTACGCCTGCAAAAAATTACCAAAAATAAAAAAGTGATTTCCTGTGACTTTTCTGTTAATGATTGCAACAATACTGTTTTCGTAAGGTATATATCACCCTTTTCTCATTATTGAGCTCCATCACATGTCAGCTACTCATTTAATTGTAATCCTGACCAGTAAGTGTTCCTGGTAGAAATGGTGGATTATTTTTCAAATGAAATAAGAAACAGGTTGGAAAAACATTAATAAAACTTGGAGGGAGAAAATGGGTGTGTGTGTGTGTGATGTCAACACAAGCTCTAAGACTGTGGATTGCATTTATTAAAAATAAATAAGTATGCAGTTATGTCACACACTTGTCATTAATGTTTCATGTGCAATCACTGGGCAAATATTCTACATTTAATTAAAACATAAAATTATGAGTTCCATCTGCACATATAGGCATCAGATTGAGGGGGCTTAAGGTGAGTGCATATTTACATCTGTTATTTAAATATCACTTGCAGAAGAGGAGAATATCACATCAGGTGTTGTTTCAAGCAATATTATTTATACATAACTAAAGAAATGAAATTTGTGGGGCTATGAACATATAAAGTATCTCTGGTATTAAAACATTTATCCATTAAAGAAAAACTAGCATGAATTGTATCACATTAAGTTTTGTTCAGAGTAAGATCTGAACATAGTCCTAAAGGCTGTTTGACCTGTGGTTCCATGGTTAGTGGTTTGGAAGTGGAACTCTGCTTATGGATTTTTTTTACCTCTGGTAGAGTAGGTCTGTAGATTTTCATATCATTTCAAAAATATGCCATGCCTGTTTGACTAGCTCAAAGGTGACAGTGGAACAAAAACCCCCACCAATGTACCATATTTTTCGCTCCATAAGGGGAAATGTCTGTGCGTCTTATGGAGTAAATGCATGGTCCCTGGAGCCGAATTGCCCAGGGGCAAAAAGCAGATTGGGGTTTTTTTGTTTTTAGAAAGAGGGAAGGGGGTGTTGAAACAAAGCCACTGAGCAGCTGATCAGCAAGCGATCAGGAGGGGAGATAAGGGACTCTAGTGATAAAGGAGGCTGCCTGGGAGGGGGAGGTAAATACAGCGAACTTGCAAGGAGAGGAGACAGGAAGATTAAAGCAATGAGGAGAGAAATTAGAAAAGAACCAGGAGCAAAAAAACTGCTCCAGCTAAGGAAAAGATACTAAGGCAAACAAGGGGAAAGGGGCTGTTGAAACAAAGCCACTGAGCAGCTGATCGGCAAGGGATCGGGAGGGAGATAAGGGACTCTAGAGATAAAGGAGGCTTCCTGGGAGGGGGGAGGTAAAAGTACATGGTTCCTCAGAATTTTTGCACTGGGTCACCCCAAATTCACCATCAGATCACATAGTATGTCCATGGCTACAGCCTGCATCAAAAAAACCACGCATCCACTGTTTCGTGGGGCCACAATGGCACAAAAACGTGGTTACAAAGCACGGATCCACATGGATTCACAGGATTTTTGAATCGGGCTACCCCAAACTCCCCGTGAAATCACATATCATGTCTGTGGCCACAGCATGAACCACAAAAATCATACATCCACTGTTTCGTTCGGAATATTTTTTTTCTTGTTTTCCTCCTCTAAAAACTAGGTGCGTCTTATGGTCAGGTGCGTCTTAGGGCGCGAAAAAGACGGTATACTGTAAACTTCCATGTATTCTTCAGACGAAGGGCAGTATATAAATTTAATTAATAAATATATGTGTGAAGGGAAAAAATCATTGGAAGTGACACATCTCTTGATCCATTTTCAACCCACTTGAAGTCTGTTGTCTTCAGCTAAAGCATTAAATATTAAATTCTTCACATAGACCTGAGATATTTCTGCCAAAGTCTGCAAATTCACCAGTGCATTCTGTCTGGATTGTTGTTTTAAGTGTGCATTTAAATCCACATTTTATCATATTATGTATTTAAGATATGTACATTATCACAATGTGTACATTTCTCAACACATTTTATCCTAAAATATGCATTTTGGTACATTTGGCCCTGTTGTTGTTTTTTTAAAATAAATAACTATATCACAACATTCATAGACATGCAGAGTCTGAAGGATTATTACATTCCAATCTGTGTATTAGTCTGGGAAGCGTGAATCCTCTCACCCCATTTAAAAATGCAGGCCTCTCTCCCTAATACTGATAATTAAATTCTCTTCCATCCCCATTTCTAAGAATTATAAAGCAACTTTGTGAAATTCTTAAGACTTTCCCAAAATATTTTTGGGGGAGAGTTGATGACCCCTCCACACACAATACCACAATTCAATGAGGAACAAAGTCATCGTCTAAAAATAAACACAGAAGTGATCTCCTTTCTGAATTTGGTGAGGTCATTTCATTACTCCGCATGCTTCACTGACCTCTCTCACCCCCTGTGCCTCCTCATACGCATTGGAAATCGGTTCTATGTAGGGTATATCCTATTGTAGATTGCTCAAGACAGGAAAAAAGTTCTTTAATGCCGAGTATCAAATTCACTGCTGCTATGTTTCATTCTATGCCTTCAGAACCAAAGTAACTCTTCTGAAGGTTTTTCATTCCTCGATTGAAATAGATGAGTTGGGAATATAAACTGAAATACCTTGTCTGTTCTTGCTTTGGATCCCCTGGCTAGTTCAGAAGGCACCTTGGGAGCAATGCATGTCAGCATATGTCTGTATTACTCCTTTCATTAGTGTAAAGATTCTACAAGAAAGGGAAGCAGTGATCTGATTACTAATATGGAGCAACACTAAACACACCAAGCAGGCAGTCCTTTAGGTATAGCATCTTTTTAAATATAAAAGAAGGAGGAAGACAGTATTTGAGTGGGAAAGTTATTCTATATATTACTTATCTTTACATATTCACTCCATAAACAAGTCTGAACATTTTGAGTGCTGTTCATTTATAATGTGCAGTGTTTGAGAAATGTGTGTGTGTGTCTATATCCATCATCTATTTCTCTATTGATCTATCTCTGTCTATCATCTTCCTACCTATCTTATTATTTCCCAAATAGCTTCTTGCAAATTCCTCCATCCACACCTTCTCAACTCCTCTTTCCAGCTAATGTCCTAATGGGAAGGGAGGCAATTTCCAGAAGTCCCCCTCCTTGTACAACTCCCCCCTTCCAGAACAGATTGAGCAAGGTGCTGACACTGAGTGCAGGGGAAATAGGACAAACATGTTCTCCCTGTTCTTATGGCTGGATGCCTTCCATTAGAGAAGGACAACAATTGGGTACTCCTTTTCGACATTCATTATTATATTCAGTATTTATTATATGAAACACTATCAACGTTTACGGTACTTTATACGGGAGGCTGTGATTCCTGCACCGCAGGCGGTTTGACAAGATGATCCTTGGAGTACGTTCCAAGTCTCCAGTTCTACGGTTCTGGGGGAGGCGCAAGTCCCAAGCAGCTTACACTGTAATGTTCAACAAGGAGGAAACAATTGACAAAGGGAGTAAAAGAGGGAAGTAATGTGCAGGGTTGCATGTGCTTAGCTTCACAAGGGGAGGGTGGTCATTCCATCTAACAAGCCCCAATGCTTGCCTTGATTACCTTAGCATGGTAGTCATTTCTTTATTTTTATGTGGTTTTGATTACTGTTTGAAACAGATGGTGATGATTCTGCTTTAAGTTGCATATGTGCTGTGGGTTGGACCCATAGTTTTGTCCCACTGGAAGAAGCTTCCCCCCCCCCCTTGGAAACACCTCTCACACTGCTATGGTAAGTTCATTCACCCTTGGGAGTAGATTTTCAGAGGCCATGGGGCCATAAGCTGCAGGGGCAAGACAGAACCAGCCAAAATTGTCACCCATCCCATCAGTGGGATTTGGCTGCTGGATCAGAAGATTGTGCTGGATGGAAGGAGCTCTTCTGTTCATAGGAGTCAAAGGCAGATGCAAGAAGTGGGATATGCCTAGGTCAAAAAAGTAATTTGTTACAATTATTTGGAGGGGCAAGCCCCTCTGCTACTAAATTTAACCTCATACAATGTTTTGTAAACAACCACACACTAGTATTTCCCTTTTGCTTTATGCATTCATGTTGTTGATTTAGGATCAGGCAATAACTCCATTCATACCAGCCACGGTGCATTAAAAAAATCATTTTGAGGGATGTGCCTGTTGAGGTAAGGGGTAGATAGTTGCTTAAGCGAAGCCATTCTTCAGTCATGTGGCAAATGGCACCATACCATTTTGATCTATGAGACATCTCTTCTTTGCACAAATTATTCCTATTAATGATAATGAGAGGACTGCAAACGCTTTGACAGCTGAATGGCACCTTTGGTTTTGGACTATTAGTCTATATTATTCAAACCGTCAGGAGCAGGCAGGTGGTGGGAAAGCCTGTAAATCTATTTTTTATCCACAGCTAAGCTTACACCACTGTGGACCTCGGGGATTCTAAATTCACCCGAATAGTTTAGTGCCCCAGTAGTATTTCACAGTTCTAATTTCTATCAATCTTCTCCCACTACTCTGAGCTATTATTTATTTGTGTTCAAATCTCCATTATTCATTTATCCTAGATATTATTTCACCACTGCCTTCATTCCCCACACCCCCCTGGTACCTCATACAGAAAGTCTCTTATTGCTGCAGAATGAGAAGAAGCATTCTAGCATGATTTAAAGTTAATAGTAGACAAATTCTATTAATAATATTAGGATTTCAACATTGTTCCTTGGTTTCTCTTGTAAACCTAAGAAGCTGAAACAGCAGGCTCAAATAATTTGCAAATATTCTGTGACAATCTGGGGATTTAGAGTGGAGTGCCATCAACATGCTGATGACTCTCAACATTGTTCCCTCCCCCCCCCATCAGATTCAGGTGAGACTGTGGAAGCACTTGAACCTCTTCTTCGAATCAAAAATGGACTTCATGAAGGTCAATAAACTGAAACTCACTCCCTTTAAGATGAAGGTTTTGTTTGTGGGAGTTCCTCTGTTCAACATATTCACAATATGACTTCCAGAATCCTACTGGTGGTCAGCATCCAGAATCCTACTGGTGGTCAGCATCTCCTTATTATACCAGTTGCACTGATTTTCAATGTGTTTCTGGGTCCAGTGTAAAGTGCTTGTTTTGACCTTTAAAAACCTAAATGCCAGTTTGGGCTCACACTATTTACTGATCTGCCTTAACCCATACTACCTTGAGATCTGCTTTGAAGGCTCTCTTGGTGTTCTTACCCTCTAGGTCAGAAAAGTGGTGGGGCACAAAGGACAGGTCCTTCTCCATGGTGGCCCCACTGCTATGGAACTTCCTCCCACTAGACCAAATCTCCCTACACCAAATCTTTGTGCAGCAGGATTTTCAGGAGCCCTGAACACTCATCTTTTTGACAAGTGATTCAAAAAATGCATATAATTAGATTCTGGAATGTTGAAAGAGTCTTCTGTTTTGGACTTTGAACGGAATGTGTTCCCAGTTCTGGGTGATTTCAGTCTTTTGCTGATGCCACAGCTCACTTATTGGAGTCATCTGGGTTCCATTGCAACCATATTTATGGTTCTACAGAACTGTGCACATCAATTCCAATCATGTTTTTAGAGACAACGCAAAGTTTTTTCACTGTCTTAAGCAGTTCATTTTCTGCCTTGGGCGAGAGCAGTCCAAACAGAGAGTGGTTCCCAGAATCTTCAATGTTACCATATGATAAGAGCCATCTTCTCAGTTTTTGCAGGCAGTTTCCAGCTGGAAACTGTAGGAGACACAAACTTGGTCAAACATGTGTCATTCAGGGAAGAGACCATGGCTCAGATGCAGAACTCAATTGTTTTCTTGTAAGTCCCATCTTCAATTCCTGGCACCTCCAGGTAGCATTGGCAAATCTGATACCATTGAGAGCACCTGCCAGCCATTGTAGTCAATAGTGTGCAAGATGGACTAATGGTCTGATTCACAATAAGGCAGCTTGCTATGTTCCAACGTGGGCTGCAATCCAAGCTATTGTGTCTGTACAATTCACTAGGACCCACCTTGGATATAACTTTCATTGCACTTTCAGAGCTGCAGATAAATGTGTTTAAGATTCCAAGAAGTTCATTCCTATAATTCTCTGTTTCTGGCATACTAGAACCCCTGGCCTTAGACAACTGAGGGAAACTGGGAATATGGAAATGACATTATTTCTTTTTTAATATTAATATTTGGTCACCGTATTCGGGGCCAGGGAAGAATTTGACTCTAGGCTAATTGGTTCTGTCTGAAAGTTTTCCCTATGTCATAGTAACTGTCACAACTTACTAGCAGATAAGACATTGGGTTGGATCATTAGTCTAAGCTCTGTGGTTAAAAGATATCTCCTTAATAGAAGCCTGGAGGAGCTGCTTCTTGTCCAGACATCTAGCTCAGGGGCAGATGGGCCATAGCACCCCAAAATGGTGGCCTTGGGCATTGCCCTGATTTGATGCACATCATAGGGTGGTCCTTAACCTTGGTCAACCCTGCCAATCATAAACCAGCAGTCAGGCTGGTTGATTTTAGGATACACACCCAATGCCTATGGCCAAAGTATGCTGACATCTGTAATCAATAAAGCTGTGGCCTGTTAAAATCCCAATATTGTTGCTTTGTATTTTATTGCAACTAATGTTGTGTTCTGCCCCCACTCTGCCCATGGCTCCTCAGAGTGTAATAAAATTATTCCAGAAATTTTGGTAATACAAGCAAAACATAGGGTGTATTTGGGAGTAGATTGGTTAGCTGTTTGGATGCAAGTGGTTGGGCTGCCATTTCCAAAGTCCCCCAATCAATACTATACACTTTGTACTCTGCTGCCAGCTGACACTTTGCGTCACTTTCTACTAATCCAATAAGGTCAAAGCAAGTTTCTGCAGGAATTGCACAACTTTATGAAAAATGCCTGAATCACAAAAACGCTGCAGTAGGATATATATACACGCTCACACACATCACTGCAGTACACAATTATCAACAGTCTTAAGACGAGCAATAGGTTAAAAAAAGCTTACAAGGCACATTTACTACCCTTCAGGAAGCATAGCACAGTACGGTGGTAGTGGAGGGAGGCAAATGTATAATTCCTTTTTTCTCTCCAGCTCAGTAGACTTCTGAATCAAAGGATGAGGTTTCTTTGAATTAGAGAGGAAAGGTAAAATGTGTGGAAATCCATCGTCTAAAAACTTCTTAGGAAGCCAATTAGATCACCTGTAATATTTTAATCTTGGCAGCACGCAAAGTTAGGAGAAGTAGCTCTCCCCCATTCTTCCCCTAAAGCAATATTTTTATCAGCCCATCTGTCACTGCATTTGGTGTCACTGGTGCATTGCCATTTTGTCACCAAAGCAGAACATGCTGCATTACAAGGCAGATGCTACGTTTTGATAAAATATATTGGCACTGAATCCCAGTATAATAACAATGGAAAGTTTGTAGCTTGCATTCACTGTTGTAAAATGGATTCCATTATGGCGAGGGAAGGGTAGCATGCCTGCAAATATATTTCCTTCAAGATGTTTAATAGGAAAAAACACATTATTCCCCCCCCCCATATACATTGACAGAAAGAGGATGCAATCACCTGGAGGGTATGCAATCATTAATATGGACAAAAAAGGAAGGAAATGTGATGAATAACTGTGCACTTTTCACACCCCACAGATAAATTCTATCAGACAGAAAATAAATGCCACATTTGCTTTTAAAGTAGTGAATTCAGGATTGCAAATTTAAGTGTTCATTCCGTGCATCTCCCTTACTGCCACGGGAGGACAGACATATTAAAGGACGTTTCCACCAAACAGGATCCAATAAGATAAATGCAATTGCATTTTGCCTGCTGTTCCCAAAATTTTACAGGGATACACAATAAGCAATAAAAGTCCAACACAGGGAGGATAAAAAGGGTGGTTGGCTATTAGACAGAACAAAGGAGGAGGGCTTGTGGCTAAGTACAGATTTAATGAGAAGGAACAGGTCTGTTGTTCAAAACCATTCTTTGGCCTATTACAGCTTCTTTGACACTATTTCTCCCCATCCCTTTATTTGCCGCAGCTGCCGCTACCTTTCCTAGAGGAGCCTCATGGGTGAACTCATCCAATCAGCAGCCACAGTGAACTGCATGACATCACAATGATGTTGCCATGCTTGTTCAGGACACTCATCTGAATCTATCTTCAGAGTTGGTGGTGTAAGTTTAAGGAACAATGTATGATTGAGGGAATTTAGACGAGGTGCTAGGGAAAACTATTCTCTCCACAACCCTGGCTCTGTTCCTGCCAAAATTCAGCCTGCTGTAAGTCTGGTAGGGCTCTAGCATGGTTTCTAAATTAACAAGTGCACAGTGTAGGTAGCATTAAGAACACTAGCCTCTATAGTTGAATTCCTTCAAGAGATTCCTGGGAGGGCAACAGAGGGCCACAGAACTAAGAGTGACCCTCCAAAATGAGTTAACGTTTATGTCAGCCAAAAATGGCAGAAGTATGAAGATGCAATTATCCAAGAAATAGGACACATGTGTCTCTTGTTATTTGCGAGTATTATCTAGACCTGTATGTTGAAGACACTCAGTGATAAATTCAGTAACATTTACCTCATTGTGACCCAAACAGACTTCAGATAGGATCCTGTTGAAATTAAATCCTCCCCAAAAGAGGATTTGCACATCAAGAAGGGTGTGTTTGTGTAGGGTAGGATGGTGTGTCCATTGCACTAAGCAAGGCAAGCAGTCTTATCACTCAAAAGTGACATGGTGAAGAGAATCCATAAGGAGGTAATGAGCCACTACTAATAAGTGAAAATAAATTCTACGTCTTGTTGTTTTGTGGCAAAAATGATTTATGAAACTAATACACCTTTCATTTTTAATATCTGAGTTTCTCAGCACCTCACCTCCCCAACTCTCTATTACCTGGATATATTATGATGACAACCTTATACAGAAACTCATTTATCTTATGCTATTTCTACCATATTATTGCAATTTTAAAAATTTCCTTAAGGTTAGGAGCAACATCCTGGGTAGAAATGCATCTATTTGCCTTCATAATAGCCAGCAGGAATGCACCTCTACCTGCCGCATCTGATCTGTCCAGCTCTTGAAGGCATTGTTCTATATGGATCCCAAAGCATACACAGCACGCGAACCTGCAAATTGCAGCGTCAACCTGACAATTAAAGTGAGGTTTCAAACACTGTCACCAAATCGAAGCACATCATGTAGCCACACCAGCAGCGTTTTCAGGACAGAGATATCAAAAGAAGCTACACAGAAAGTAAATGTAGCCTATAGATGGCACCTACCATTGACACCCTAAACCATATTGGATTACAGGATTTGTAAACGGTGCCACTGGCTTAAACTAATTGGGTAGGGTGAACCGAATGAGTCCCATCAGCAGAATCTCTGTAAAGGATTTGCACAATGGGACTTTCCCCTGTCTCCCCACCCACACACCCACTGAAATTGTATTGGGGGTGGAAGAACCCACAGAACAGTGTGCAGAGGGTGGGGAACCTTTCTATCTGCGAAGCTAAAATCCTTGCACTGGTGGTGTTCACCTGAACTTCTCCCACTGAGTATGGGCAAACTGGCATATACAAGATGAAAGACAATGCAGTGATAGGTTAACCAGTGCTGTTGTAACATCTTTACTTTCAGCATCTCAGCAGCATTATAAACCAGCACATTTGTTGTTCTTGCAATTATTTTGGCTCGTTGCCGTTTTGTCATCAGATGGGGAATATGCTTTGCTTTCTCTTGACTTTATCCAAAAAGTTTGATTAATTTTCCTGCTGCTCTCAGTAGGTTTCTGTTTCATTGGTAGAACACTATGGGCTCTCTTCTCCACCTCATTTATCACCTATGCAAACTCTAGGATATTAATCAAATACTGGACAACATGGAGAGAAACTATTTTTTTCTCTTTCCCCCTATGAAATCTTCAAAATACAAGGAAATTCATACCCTGTAGGGATAATTGATATTATAAATAGGCTTTATTTCTTGCCATAGTGTTCCAGATGGTTACACTTTTCTCTCTTTGAATACTTTCTTACTGACACAAATTCAAGAAACTTAGGAGAGAAGATGAAGAAGGAGGAGGATGCCACCCATATGGAGATCTGGATATTTCCTGTTTAGAATGTGTGGTCTAAATAGACAACCACAAATGATGGCGTCTTAGGGTTGTCATATGTCCTCTTTTTCCTGGACACGTCCTCTTCTTCATGGGCATGTAAAATGAAAGTCGTCATAGCGAGTCATAGTTAAAAGTAGAAGTTGGCAAATGTGTCCTCTTTTTTGCTCATCAAAATCTGGCAACCCTATGGGAAGGACACATTGACCTCACATTTCAGGGGGATAGTTCCCAAATTTGCCATATCATTCAGCCTCCAGAGAGAGGCGACATACATATCTAACATTTAGTAAATATTGTAAATTGGTTCACCTATAGTTCATTGCATTTGCCACATGAAAACAGACAAACAGCTTAGGTGCGGTTCTACATAAAAAGCAATTTGTGTGCACCAGCTCCTCACAAAGGTCTGGTGATCTGCTAAATAATGGCAGTGCAACATGTTAGTATGGAACAGCTGTAATTTGCTGATTGATAGCAACTAGTTCTTTTTATGTATGTGACCCATTCCAAAAGATGCTTGGCACATGAAATAGCATCCACATAGACAACAATCATATCAAAGCACAATTCCCAGGAATAGAGCCAGCGTCATCAAAGCCAGCATATGATCCAAAGCATTAACAGTGGCATAATACAGGTTTAATGGATAAAAGAAGAAAATGCTGATTGCGTAGAAACTACCTCGGAGATATTGGGTACATCAGCCTTTACTGTATTTTATATTGTAGTATAGCAACAACTGGCATTCACACAGTAGCTTACTCCATTGCCCCAATATTTCTGCAGTATATTTGAGTTTCCACGTGATGTCACTTCTGGAAATATAGTGAAACATAGCATAAGTTCAGCATTCATTTCTGTGTTATTTGCTTTCAGAAAATATCTGATTTCAAATATCATGGAAATGAGTGCTAGACTTGCACTATGTCCACTGTGAAGCTCAAATGTCACGTGAAAGCTCAAATATAATAATGCAGAAATAAACAGTTAGGGAAATGTCAGGGAAATGGGAAAAAAGCTCTCGTGTGAATGCAGCCTAGTGGAATCTGCAACGAAACATTGAACCACATCCTCACCCCTTAGCAGGAGTACTCAGATTCTGGGTTCCTTCCAGGCAGCCATATCCCTCTCCAGGATTCTCAATTTACAATACTGCCCCACCCCAAAAAAATCTCCCTCCCCTGACATTTAACATTCCACAGCTACTAAGCATGCACTGTTGTGGTAGGGATTGCTCCTTTAAGGTTGTGGTTTGGCAAAATCCTACTTCTGCAAACCTCGTTCTCCCCCCAAGTCTGCTGATAGCTCTTTCTTGTTTTTCAGCCACCCTATCTGGTGACGTAGTCATTGGTATTCACTGCCTGAGTTCGCAATTAGAGAAAGGGTTGAAACTTAAGAATGCCACTTGTATCTGGAAGGCCATATTAGGTTGCAAAAGAGGAAGATTTTTCTGCTGCTGTACTTTGTATGATTTGCAGATGGATGTACTGCAGATGTGAGTCAACTCCCCCCCTCCCCCATACCGAGACAGCTCATTAAATTTCATTATTAGTCTTCAGCTGCTGTGGATTGGAAACTTTAAACAATATGGTGCTTTGCAAATGCTTTCCCTGAAAATAAGGAAACAATCTATTTTATTCTTCACCTCAAGTAACATCATACCCGTTTGAACTCACACCTTTTGCTCTTCTGCAGAGTATTTCGCTGTTTACAGGATTCAGTTTGCATTATATTCTTGCCTTCATTAAAGATGCCAGATCCTCGTCTTCTACTTCTTCTTCTTTTGGCTATTCAAAACAAGAAAATAAATAAAAATAAAGTTTTTTATAATTCATGGTATAATGCAGTCTATTTTCGGCAATTCTATTGATAGTGCGATATCTCAGGCTGTGCAGGATTGTAATTCCAGAGTAATAAACCATCTTGATCAACAGGAAAGGGATACATAGGTCATGCCTGCAAAAGTTTACAATATATCACATCAGTATTGAATGGATTGCTAGACTGTTTTTATGAGATATTATTATTTTAAGAGCACTGAAATGCTTTGAGATGTCATTTTTGTTTGCATTTGCTGCTGGTTGTAAAACCACCACCACCACCTTTTATTGACATTGGATTAGATATATACCGCTGTTCTACTGCTGCTATTATGAATTGTCTATTGTGATTGTCGATATTGCTATGTATTGCTGTTCGCATTGCCAGCGTAAGATAATAGTAGTAATAATATGGGTAAGTTACCTAAGGGATCGTCATAATGCCTCACATTACATTTTGTATTTTAGATCAAACACTTGTGTAACTGGTATTCTGCAACCCAAGTCTTTTACCATTATTCACTCATATCGTATTTCCCACACACAACTGATCCACAGCCGTCACCTGAAAGCTGATCACACATGCAGGAGAACATCACTTCCAGGACTGTACCACATGGTATGGCATTATTTCCAAGTGGCAAATGATTCTGCAGAGGGATGTGTGTCCCAGCTGCATCAAATGCATTTTATTCATTCATTTATTAAATTTACTGCTCACATTTTCCTGCTAAAGGCAACTCAAAGTGACTTACAGACAAAAAAGCAAACAAAAACTCACACAGATACATTACCACCACCCCCCGCCCAGCTAATTAAAACAATATACAGTGGTACCTCAGGTTAAGAACTTAATTCGTTCCGGAGGTCCGTTCTTAACTTGAAACTGTTCTTAACCTGAGGTACCACTTTAGCTAATGGAGCCAACTGCTGCCGCCGTGCAATTTTTGTTCTCACCCTGAAGCAAAGTTCTTAACCCGAGGTACTATTTCTGGGTTAGTGGAGTCTGTAACCTGAAGTGTATGTAACCCGAGGTACCACTGTATTAAAAACATCCCATCAACCTACTGTTACTGAAAGTGGGTGTGGACATTAAATTCCAACTGTATGCATATGGCTAGATTTCATCTATTTCCCTCATTCTTAAGATATTGATTGATTGCACTTATATATCACCTTTTTCTCCAGGGACCTCAAAGCAGCACACATGGGATAAGAGATTGTGTCTTGTCTAAAGCCATCAAGTAATCTGATAAAAAAAAAAGAAATGGGGATAATGAGATTAACAGATCAAATATCTTCCATTTCATGCCTTTTTTAGGAACTGAACTATCAAAATTTTGAAGTTTTATTCTCTCTCTCCTTATCTAAATAGGACGGTTTTCTGCTTTTGGTAGTCAACTCAGAATGTGGTTGGGGTCTGCTGTTAAGTGTCAAACATATGCAAAACCTGAAGTGGCCCTCCCCCCCCCCCCATAGCAATAAGTTACACACTCCATTTCTTTACATTTCAAATTTCCTGTGTATTGTGATATGATGTGCGAGGTATTACTGCATCATTCTTGATCATATTACCATGCGACATATATTTCAGTGCATCCGTTTGAAAAATATGCATGGGGATAAGAAGATAAAATGACACAAAATACATTTCACAGTGGTATTTTGATTAAACAACCTAGCCTGGTAATTAAATGCCCCTAAAAAAAAAGAATGGGAATATTAAGTGTGACCTATTCCTGTGTTGATCCCAGCCAAACAATATCTCAGATGGAGAAATGAATATTTTGGGGTTATCTCTTTCATGGGCTTGGAGCTTACTTTTCTTTCCATGGACAAAGCAATGTTCATGCTCTCCCCCTTTCCTCTGCAGGTCCTACATACAAACCCAAACAAAACTTTGAGAAAATGGAATCTTTGGGAATGGCATAAGATAATGCAGGGAGCTGCAGATGGAGCAGGGAGAGAATTGGTGCAAATTGCTGCCCTTTTATGAATGGAATGGCAGTTTAAGAGCTAAGCCAACATGTCTTTCTGATATGGATAGCTTGTTAACCCTGCTTCCAATGGGAAATTTGCAAGGATCAGTCCAAAACTATGCAGCCTCAGTTGCCAGGTAGGACAGGTTGCAGCCAAAATTGCCAGGTAGCATAGGTGATGTATGAATCTCAACTCTATTTTAATAGTCTTTGACCTCCAATGTCACACATAGCACAGTCACAATGGTTGCATCACTACAGAATAAAAGGGAGGAGACTCACATGACTGAATATTCGTATGTTGCATCTCTGCACTTACTCCCCTCATCGCTAATGTGTCAATTTTCTATGTTCTTGAAGACCATTCAAGTTAGGTATCCAGGGACAGACCTTGTCACTGCGACAGGTAGCCAAGAATCTGGAACACAGCTACAGCTACATGCATATGTTTGGGAAAGCGCTTAGGCATTTGGAAGGAGATTCCATGACCTTTCTATATTTTTCTAGATTCAGGTCTTAAACTCATAGCTATCATTGTAATGGGGACGCGGGTGGCGCTGTGGGTAAAACCTCAGTGCCTAGGACTTGCTGATCGTATGGTTGGTGGTTCGAATCCCCGCGGCGGGGTGAGCTCCCGTCTTTCGGTCCCAGCTCCTGCCCACCTAGCAGTTTGAAAGCACCCCTAAGTGCAAGTAGATAAATAGGTACCACTTTATAGCGGGAAGGTAAACAGCGTTTCCGTGTGCGGCGCTGGTGCTGGCTCACCAGAGCAGCTTTGTCACGCTGACCACGTGACCCGGAAGTATCTCCAGACAGCGCTGGCCCCCGGCCTCTTAACTGAGATGGGCGCACAACCCTAGAGTCGGACACGACTGGCCCGTACGGGCAGGGGTACCTTTACCTTTATCATTGTAATATAAAATAAGTACATCTCGTTGCCATTTACTGTTCATTTACCTGCAGTATTGGAAGTTAGTCCCCTGTCCAATGATACCTCCTTACAACAGGGTAAATGTCAGTCAATGGGACTAATCATGATCACTTTTAATTGTTTTCCAGCTTGCAGGAATTTAAAATGAGCCACTCCCCCTGCCACTTTCTTCAACAGTCCATGGCCTTTGAAAACATAGCTCAAAATTGAATTATGGTCATTGTTGTAATGGTTGTAATAATTGCATAAAATTGGATACTTTAAATTAGACAGATACTGAATTAATCTTTCCAAGAATGAGAGCAGATCAATCAGCTGTGTTCAGCTGATCCTCATGATATATTCAAAACACTTGTGGATGGGGAAGAAAGCCCTGCAGTCTTCGTCTGTAAAAACTTCATTGCTAACTTTTGGGATATACTGCCCTTCATGTATCAGTTTGCACCTCTCACCTGTAAATATTCAGTATTAATTGTACTGGATTTATTGCAAGTCACTTGTGACAGGAACATTCAATGTCACCCATCAGCAGTATTTTTTAGGGCCTATTAAATCCAAGTAGGCACAATGCATGTTAAAATAATATACTGTGAAATGCTTCACATTAGATTAATCAAGTAAGGATAAAGAATAATTCTAAAAGAAAATAAAACTGTTTCCATTTATTAATTACAAATTGCAATAATATTGCATTTGCTATATTTGAAATTACACCAAATTGCTCATTATCAGATGAATCTGGTCTTTGGTGTGTAGTAAATGAATGTGGTTTGTCTTAAATGAATGTTTTCAGGAAAATATATTTATGAATATTAAGTGTATAGAGGAAACAAATGGTTTCTCATCCACAGAATGAACCCGCTTTGTAATGTCCTTGAGAGATGTGTGTGCTCTCACAGTTACATATATCAGCCTTATATACACATTTTAAACCTACCTATTGGCCCCTCTTTTCACTGATTACATTTCAGCTTTCTTTAGTTGTTTTATTACTGTTATAGTTCCGTCACACCATGAACAGAATGGAAGTATTGAAAGTTTCCATACAAAGGCTTCCGGCTACGTCAGGAGTCAAGGGCAGTAGCTCCTCGCTGCCTTCCCTCAGCTTGCATCAGTGGCTCCTCCATGAAAGAAAATGCCTTCAATGAATGGAAGGAGCAGGTTTAAATTGCTGTCCAACAACACAGCAACCAGATTGATCAAATATGATTCCTATTTTGCAATGAACAACTGCTTTTTTAAAAAGAATGATATTTTTAAAAAAACATTTTAAAAATGTTTTTGTGTTTTTTTTTAGTATTTACAATCAGCACTATCTGCAAGGCCTAGCCCAAAAAGCATTTCTTTTATTTGAGAGAAAGGGGAAGTTAATTAGTTCAGATTATACTAAACTCTTTAAGTGAAAGTTTTTTTCATGGTAGAGACTTCTAGGTTGCACATTAATTATCTTTGCCTTGGCTTCATGCTGCTGTAATTATATTCATTATTTCTGTCACTCTTCAAAATATCATATTTGGAACCTGTGGTCACTTGATGCATAACTATTACTCTTCTCCTGCTGAGTCGCTGGCTTAAGTCCAGGCTGTAGCACAAATGACTAACGCTGAGAAGTTAAATATGGTCCCTAGTTAATTCATATAAAAAAATAGTCACTTAGCTTTTTCATTAGCTGGCACAGGTACTTTTTATGTGTGTGTTCAAGATGTCAGTGATAAAGCCTTTGTGACTGTCATCTCATAGTGGATGAAAAACAGGTTGTTGGCTTGCTTGTGTTATTAAAAGGGACTCACAGTCAACTGGTAGACCCAGGCATTAAAGAATTCTACACTTCAACCATGAGTGGCTCTACATGTCTTCTTATGTAAATGTGTCCATGTATGCACTGTACAACACAGTTTTCTTTACAGAAGGACACCACTGAGAAATGGTCTCCATAGGCCATAGGCCATAGACCATAGCCATCTGGTGACTAAATTCCAGAGTGAGCTTATTTTACCACAAGAGGAAGACAAAAGGCCTCCACTAAATTCAGATAACCCATTCCTCAGACCAATTAAAAGAGTGATGGTGGGCAGGGGAAATAATGTCCTCATGTGAATACATATTAATTCTGTATGAATCTTTTCCTAAATATTTGAAGGTGAAAGCACACTCAGCATTGTATCCAATGGATCTATGAAAGTCTGTTTCTTCCTTGTCTAACTCCCTGGATCCTCAGAAAAGTCTATCCATAGAGTCAGGGTAACCTACTGAATTATGTGACCAATGTCATGGCAGTGGCGGCCAAACTTGGCCCTCCAGCTGTTTTGGGACTACAATTCCCATCATCCCTGACCACTGGTCCTGTTAGCTGGTCCTGTTAGCTAGGAATGATGGGAGTTGTAGTCCCAAAACAGCTGGAGGGCCAGGTTTGGCCACCACTGTCTTATGGGATTGCCTCTCACTCAAATAACCAATGGCTCCAACCCTCCAACCTTCCCCTGATGAAATCAGGACATGGTATCTTTTGGTGTCACGCATGTCAGCTGGGTCACGCAAGAATGCAGCACTACTGCAAGTGTCGGCTCATAGCCATGGACATTCCAGGATCAAATCAGAAGCTGGGATGGCTTCTGTAATTCCAGGAATGTCCTGTTATTATGGAGATGGTTTGAGGGTATAACAAAGCCACATATTTTGCTTAAAAATGCAAAACGAAATGCAAAATCATTACAATATAGTGCAATAGATACCAGATCATTTATATTATTGTAGAATAATTTTTCCTACATGCAGATGCTGACTTCTTCATTTTTTATGTTTGCCAACAGTTTCAGTATCTACTCAAAATCAGAGTGCTAAATTTTAAATTTTTATATTGAATGCAGACATCATCCTCAAAATCTGGCATTTGAAGGTTCAAGCTCAAAGTTGTTACATTATTGGCGTTTCCATGTGCCCTGGCTTCTGTCACAGTGATCTGTTGTGCCAGAAGTGGTTTAGTTATGCTGGCCATTATGACCCAGAAAGCTGTCTGTGGACAAATGCTGGCTCCCTTGGCCTGAAGCAAAATGAGCGTCACACCCCATCGTTGCCTTTGACTGGACTAAACCATCCAGGAGTCCTTTACCTTTATCTGTTACATATTGTTTACCAAATTCTATAAATTTCCACATATATAGTTGCATTTGACATCATGGTTCGATATCACCACATTTCACATCGTTTCTCAAATATCAAGCTTTGAAACAACATGTTACTGGATGTTCAACAGAGATTTCAATTGGATGGGTGGGGAGCATTTTGCAAATATTTATATATTTAGAGAATATCTTATGAATTTCAGTAGCAATATATACAGAATTTTGAGGATGATTTGGGAAGGTATTCTTATTGTAGTTACATACATTTGAACTTTGTTGTGATTTGCACTCGATTGTGATTTCACTGTAAAGTTCCCACAGTGCTTAACTGTTCTTTTATATTGTAGTTTTGGTGTAATAGATGCTACATCCTGTCCCAAGTGCTCGTGTTATGGTGCGAGAGGAGTTAGCATGCAGCCATTTGCATATAAAGTGCTTTGCAATTTAGATCTAATTCATCCTCACAACTTCTGTCAGAAAAGTAATTATGGGTTTCATTTTACAGACTGGGAATTAAAGGTGAACAGTGACTTGTCAAAGCAACCTAATAAGAAAATGTGATCTGAGAAACACATATTCTGCTTCGGACTTAAAAACATATTGGCGATTGTGTGGGGCTATGAGGAGATGCTCTTCAGCCTGGAAGACACTTGTGTCACTGGTGGTAAGGGACAAATAAAAGGGGGAGGAGTTGTAGTTTAGAAGATTAACAAGAAGGTCATTGATGTACAAGTAAGTATATTTGGTAGTAGAATTCAACATGAGGAATATATATGCAGTAAAAGTCAATTTTGTACTATTGATGACTGGGTATACTAAGAGAGGGGTAGATGGGGCTCATCAACCTGGGAACCTTCTAGGAGAAGGAAAACTCGAAACCTCTGCTGCCTTGTGGGATATCTTCGGGAGAAGAAAAGGCTAAGCAGTAAACCCTACACAAGTCTGGAGCGCAGTCCCTAAGTCACAGGGTCAGCAAACTTTTTCAGCAGGGGGCCAGTCCACTGTCCCTCAGACCTTGGGGGGGGCAGATTATATTTTGAGAAACAAAATATGAATTCCTATGCCCCACAAATAACCCAGAGATGCATTTAAAATAAAAGGACACATTCTACTTATGTAAAAACACGCTGATTCCTGGACCGTCCGCAGGCCGGATTTAGAAGCAATTCGGCCGGATCCGGCCCCCAGGCCTTAGTTTGCCTACCCATGCCCTAAGATGTAGGGTTGTCATATTCCAAAAAGAAAAATCCAGGACATCCTGAAAATTGCTGAGCCTTTTTAAGACAAACCCCAAAGTTATTGAGTGTTTTTTTGTAACAAAAACGCCAAAAAACCACAAATTTTCAATTGACTATAAGATGGTTGGGTGGCACTTTACACGTGTCCTTCCAGTAGCTTTGGCAGCCAAGCTGGTGATAAACATATTGCACCAATTTCCTTTGGACCACATCAGTGAGGCTAAGAGCGGGGTCTTCTTGTCTGCGCAACCCATGTCTTTCATACACATTGCCCAGGCTTGCACCCCACTTGGTGCTGCTAACACAGAGGTTTGACCTCACCCCTAGAGGCACAACTCCATTGTCTCTTGAGACAGATGGATACCAACAATACTAAGAGAAAAATACGTGGTTGGCTTGGCTGTTCATTTTATCACATTTTACAAAAAGAGGTGAACATTTTTCATGCCTTTTTGAGAAATGTCTTTTGGGAGACTTTTAGCAAAATGTTCAAGGTTGGAATTCTGGGCACTTACCATAATCCTTAAAATTACAAGGTGGCTGAGGAGTGGCAGATGTCTCTCTCTCTCTCTCTCTCTCTCTCCCCCCCCCCTTTGCTGACTGTGGCTTGAACTTATTGTTCATTGCTGCTGACTCATAAAAGGTTTTATAAAATGGATTTGAATTTTAAGATACTGGAATTCATCTTGCGGAGGGTTTTCTCAAAAGGCAGAATATAAATTTATTAAATTAAAATAAAGTTGTTGGGTTTTAAATCAACTTTCACCCTGCTCTGCAATACATTGCAGCTTTCTCCAACCATCTTACATGCCCCTCAGATGATGCTACATAACAGCTTCCTCCAATGGATGCAAGCTGGAGCAATTGAATGTTTTGCAGGGCTGTTTCTGCTTGAAGAAATAATAAAAGCAACCTAAATGGAAATCAGTGGATTTACTTCTGAGTAGTCATCCACAGAGTTGTGCTGCAATTAAGTTAGAAAGCAAAAGAGGCACTCTGTGAATAAATCAGTTTTCCCTTTTATTTTATTTTAGGAAATATGTTCAATGGTATTTTAAAGACAAAATACCAAAAGAAAAGTCCTTCTAACTTTATTGTCTTCTAAAACACTCTTATTCCGGAAGACATTTTATTCACAATTTTAATGTAATTGGTTTGTGTTCTTATAGAGCTGTAAGCCTCTTTATAGTCTCCTCAAAGCTGACACTCATTGTAAAATTTGTGGGTAGTAATTGCAATGTACAGTTCTCTTATTTCTACTCATTTTTATTTCAAATGTATTAATTAAGTAGGCTTTCAAAGGAACGTTAGTCTAAGTTCCCCACCTGTTTATATGCTGTAAAAATCTTTATTGATGCCAGTAGTGAGTATGTGCAGCATTTCAGACATCAGCGAAGATCCTGGAAACTTGTTCTGTTACACCAAGGAGACAGTAGAGCAGTTATAATCAAACAAGAGCCCTGACTTATCATTGGGCAAATAATTTTGGAAGGGACCCTGAGAGAAACTACCATGCAGCCTGGTAAATGGCCTTTGGTGGTGGGGCTGGTGAGATATATTTCTAGAAAAAATGTTAAACATTCAATTGTGCTAGTGCCAACAACTACATGAGCCCAAATAGTGTGTTGGATTCTGGACACAGTTATTAACTCTATTATTCTGGGACTTTTATTTGACTGCAATTGTGCATACAGTTCAGCAGAGTTAAATAAATACCTGTTCTGACATTATCTGGAAAAGGATTTAATTTATTTCTAAGATTTCTTAGAAATCTTCTCACCTTTAGGTTCCAGGGCAGGTGACAATAATCAAACATATCATTATAAAAAGAAATACAATGATTACAATTGTAAAACATATAAAACCATTCAGAATGGAACAGACCAAAGGAGGGTTTTGCCTGTGGAAAGTACCATTGCAATAAAGTGATCTGTATCTGAGCTATGCAGTACGCTTTGTACTTTTCAAAATGCCTCCCTAATGAAAATTGTTCCATTGTCCTCATAACTTTTGGTGTCCTTCCATCTGTCTTTGCTGTGTTCAAATCACCTAATTAAAGATAGAGTGTTCTAGGTATGAATACATTTTATAAGGTGCATTACCATGTTCAGTACTATTTTATAGGTTTCAGATTTTCTTTGTACTAATAAACTCATATAACTTTATGAGAATTCAGTATGATCATGAATATTTTTAGGAATTTATTTACAGTTGGCCAGATTCTAGGGCTATTTAAACATGCAAAAATTCCAGTGATCGCAGCATTCTCCATTGATTCCACTGTTGGTGTGACTCCACACAAGGTACTCCACATTTTGCTGTATATGTGGGAATGATCCAAAGCCCCACAGAGACTTCCAAAATACCACCAGGCCTTTACTAGAATTGTACGCCCCACACAGTGCATAGAGAGCATTCTCACAGCTCATAAAAAGGAACAGCTCAATATACATATGGAGTTCTACGTGCATTTTGGAATCCCTGGAGCATATCCAATGATGTCCAGTGTGGAACTGGGAAGAGTGTTAAAACAAAAAACAAAATAAAAAAACATTATCTGGATAATATAGTTTAGAGAGTCAAACAGCAGTTAAAGAAAATGTGCATGAAATAAATAAAGTTATACGAAAGAAGTGTGCACTTAACAAGAAAGCAAATCTAATGCCTCTTTTGATATATAAAAATACATTGGGCTGTGTCTTACATTGTTTTCCTATTGATCCAGAAGACACTTCACTAAACAAAAGAGGAATTGAGGGTGTGTTTTTTTACTGATCACCCTTCCCTCTGCAGCCACATCCACCTTCCAGATGGCTTAGGGACCCTCTGGAATATCATGGAATTTGGTGCAGGAGAAAGGCAGAGTTTGTGAAAATCATCTATATCCAGCTTCCATTCATGGAAGCCTCTGCTGGATCAAAATCCCTTCTGAGAACAAAATAATGGATACAACCCATTATCATTATTAACATGTTACTGGTGTTTAATAAAAAGATTTCCATATGCTCAACTTTATAATATACAGGAGCATTATAAAGTAACCACTATTATCTATGATGCATTCTGGGTTATTGTAGATATTATGATAAAGTATGTACAATCCCAAATTATATTTTCTCTGCTTCAATCAATATGGTTTACTTTATCAAGGGAATATAGAATTCTCTAAAGATTTGGTTGATATCACTATAGAGAAGTGTTACAAATCTGCATAGCAGCTGGGCAAAATTCTACATGTAGTTTTTGTAATAATGACCATTTCATCTAAAAGACCCACAAACCATGCATCTCAAAGAGCTTAGGCTATTTCCTTCTGAACAAAGAAGGATAAGCTAGTCTTGCTTGGACTTGCACTGTAGGTTTCCAGGAATCTGATTTACAGATTCTAATCACCCGAGACCACCACATTGTCTTCACAGAAGCATACGGAAGATATTAAGAGATCAAAAACAGCATCTTGTTTCCTTGTTCCAAAAAGAATAGACTGTAATTTTCACTAGCTTGTTCATAATGTAAGTTGCTTGGAAGATACATGAGGGAAAGAGTATTTACAGGAAGTTTGTAATAGATGAAAACTAGGCTAAGTTAAATAAGCTAAATAACTTTTTTTTAAACAGAATCGGCATCTAGATTTAGAAAGTTTTCTGGCCTTTAAGAAATCTTCAGAGGAGGACAATAGCAGAGGAGGAAGAAGACAAGGAGGAAAATGAAGAATAGCATGAGCAATGCAATGTAAGATTCAAGCATGCTAATCTTAGAATGTGTACTATACACTAACCTGTTTATAGCACAAAAAGGAGTGTTTAAAAAATCCATAATTATTCATGTTCATCCTCATGCTGCTTTCAACCTAGATTGATTCCATATCCTGCCACTCACAAGAGTGGCCATAGCTACTTGATGCACACTTAAAATCCTCCCCTCGATTAGGTCATCTACACCTTTTTCTGCCTGAACATGCCCCAGGTGAATGAAGAATGAAGTGATGATTGTGATTGGTCTACATCCACCCCCAACATCACTGGGGAAGTGTGGATACCCACCTCCCCCCGATTTCTGGGGCTACCCACATTTATTTCCAGCTGATGTCAAATGGACACACTGTGGAGTAATGCAGAATCAATCTGCAACAAGCTTTAATTTTTGGAATGAAACCAGTTTCTCAAGAAGCACTTTTCAGAAACAAAAAATATGCACTAGATATAGATTGTGTGTGGACTAACAAAGAACAACAAGTACTCAGTCCCCATTGATTCTAGAATAAAATATTGTGCGTGCACAGCCTCATTTAACAAAGCAGATGGTGCAGATATACAGAGTATATCTAGCCAATTAGTGTAAGCCTCTACAGCAATGTCTTAAGAGCAGGGTTACGGAACTTGTGGCCCTCCAGATGTTTTTGACTCAAACTACCATAATCCTCCGCAGCCAACATGATCAGTGATCAAGTATGATGGCAAATTGTAATCCAACAGCATCTGTACGGCCACCAGTTCCCCACCTCCATCATAGAGGAAGATGTTATTGCTCGTAGGCATTCTTTTCTATATTGTCCAAAAGGTTTTCCGGATACGACTTCTCGACACAAGTTAATGCAGTAATTGCTAGAGGCTAAAGTGTCTCATTATAAGAGGTATATGGATGTCTTTGCCAATCTGGTGCTTTCAATTATTTTGGAGTACAGCTTCCATCAGCTTCAGCCAGCCCAGCTGTGCTGAACAAAGCTGATGTGAGTTGTAGTCCACCTTCAGGTTGAGGAATGCTGGCATATAGCATGGATTTCAGAATTGCCGGAGAACACTACACCCAGAGATCCTTTGCCCATCAGCAGGTGCTCTCTTCTCTTCCTTTGAACAGTAGATCTGCATGAATATTCCTTCCCAGACACAGATCTGGTGCTTTCATTAAAATGAACCGGACAACATCTGCATGCAGGAGTTCCATATGTATGCTGGAGCACATGCAAAGTTCCGATTTAGTGTGGCTCATTACTTTAGTTTACGAATCCTTGGCACTGTTTCTGATTTTTGTAGAAACATATTTTTCCAGATTGAAAAGGG
The DNA here is from genome assembly GCF_951804945.1 of Podarcis cretensis. Classification (NCBI taxonomy): domain Eukaryota; kingdom Metazoa; phylum Chordata; class Lepidosauria; order Squamata; family Lacertidae; genus Podarcis; species Podarcis cretensis. Next base: position 80,771,076 of record NC_137172.1, on the reverse strand, counting down.
ACAGAAAAGGGTGAAAGTAAGCATAATACCAGAATACGCAAAGTTACACAGAAGATGGCCAATTGTTGTTATCCATGAAAGCATCTGAGTGTGCTAGAGCCAAGATTTGCAATATGTTAGGACACATGAAATAGAAATGACCTTTGCAAGAAGTAAATCACTACCTGTCACAGTTCAGATCTTATTATTTTGTTACTGTATGTGTCTCACCAGCACCAGCAGCCCCCACAAAAGTTTTGATATTATTTTTCCATTGACGAAATGAGAATAGCTAGATAATAAGAAATCTTTATCTTACATTGGGAACATCTTTTTTCACATTGGCTGCAGGCTACAGCAACTTGTAACCCCCCCCCCCATATCATTAGCTGCATAAATCTCTGTGAGTTGAGGACTCTAGCTAAGGGCCACTAATGAGAAAAGCAAATAGGTTATACAAAGATCAAAGAGCAATTAAAGATTTCAATTTACATGAAAAGACACAGTAGTTACAGCTTCCCAGTACAATCAAGAATCAGAAATCAGGAGCAATTGTTCTTTAATGCTCTAATGGCTTTGAAAATTCACAAGCAACTATTTAATTGCCATTTCCAAGACATTGGGGGGGGGGGGAATGGTTTCGTTAACACGACCCTCAGCCATTTTATACTCTGGAAAAACAGTAACATTCTGGGCAAGGTCAGAGGTACTTTCCCTCAAGGCACAAAGATCCCAAGTAGCCCTAAGTGATGGAGGAGATGCCAGACAGTTCTCTCAAGCAGTTGATGGTTCCTTCAGCAGCTAATGCTATGTGCTTCCTGGCCTGGGCTACTCATCAAGACTGTAGACCCAGAGCTCAGATATATTGGTTTTAATAATTTCCCTCTAAATGCAACTGGGAGGTTTGGGTTTAGCCTTCTTCCTGTGGCTCAGTCACACCACATTTCATAATGCTGGAACTGAAAACTCACATGGTAGTCCTTGATTACATGGTTTCTTTAAACACCAGAGCTCCTCACAGAGGACCCAAATGTTTGTGGAAGCAGAGGGAGACAAGTATGTCCAGTATAATTATGGGCTTCTGCTAAAGCAACTCACAGATTTTATTGTATTTTTAATATATTGAATGTGTAGTACTGTGCATCAGAGTCAGAGATCCTTTAAAATGTTTAATGATTTGTAGGGCTGGTTTTGTTTTGTTTTGTTTTGTTTTGTTTTTTAAAAAACTCTCACAACAAAAACAGAAATCATTTAGGAACTGCAGCATCTGCATCTGAGCATTATTGTAATCATAAATGATTTATATTTATATCCCATTACAAGAAACACACGCAGAACATGAAAAAAGATGAAAAGTAAATGCAATGAAATTTATAATATACAATGAGCAGCAATTCCACAACTTAGATCAAAATCTTCAAGGAGTAAAATGCAATTTTAAAAGCATTTTATTGTCTTTCTCCCAGTCCTCTTTATTTAACAAAATTTATATACCACTGGATTGTAAGAAAACCTCTAAGCAGTTTACAATCTTATAAAATAAAACATTAAAATTACAGATAAAAACAGATAAATTATTTTTTAAAATGATTAAAATAAACAGTACCTAAAAAGAAATTAAACACATGCATCTTCTACATACAGCTTGTTTTATTACCCAATGTGGAATAATAAAGAATCAGACGCTGCAAGTTTCATTCTACATTAAGTACTTACAATGTTTTATTCCTAATTATTATCTAAATTATTAAATTATAGTTAATATTATTCCTATTGATCTGGATTCTCTTTTGCCAGAAAGTGCATGCTGGAAAGACTGAAAAATTAGAATTTTAGATCCGTATTTCTTCAATTATTGATCTGATTACTGACCAGGTATTACACAGTGCTATGTTAAACAGGACGCAGGTGGCGCTGTGGGTTAAAGCCTCAGCGCCTAGGGCTTGCCGATCGAAAGGTCGGCGGTTCGAATCCCTGTGGCGGGGTGTGCTCCCGCTGCTCGGTCCCAGCGCCTGCCAACCTAGCAGTTCGAAAGCACCTCCGGGTGCAAGTAGATAAATAGGGACCGCTTACCAGCGGGAAGGTAAACGGCGTTTCCGTGTGCGGCTCTGGCTCACCAGAGCAGCGATGTCACGCTGGCCACGTGACCCGGAAGTGTCTCCGGACAGCGCTGGCCCCTGGCCTCCTAAGTGAGATGGGCGCACAACCCCAGAGTCTGTCAAGACTGGCCCGTACGGGCAGGGGTACCTTTACCTTTACCTTTATGTTAAACCTATGTGCTTTATCACCTTGGTATGAGAGTTCGCATGTGGGCTAAGCTCCTGTGACCCAGAAATGTCTGAATATGAACTGAAAAGTGTCTATTATAAATATGCTTTGATTTCTTAAAATTGTTTGACCATGGGTAGGCAAACTAAGGCCCAGGGGCCAGATGCGGCCCAATTGCCTTCTCAATCTGGCCCATGGACAGTCCGGGAATCAGCGTGTTTTCACATGAGTAGAATGTGTCCTTTTATTTAAAATGCGTCTCTGGGTCATTAGTGGGGACTGCCTGGTGTTTTTACATGAGTAGAATATGCTTTTATTTAAAATGCATCTCTGGGTTATTTGTGGGGCATAGGAATTCGTTGATCCCCCAAAAATATAGTCCTGCTCCCCACAAGGTCTAAGGAACAGTGGACCAGCCCCCTGATGAAAAAGTTACTGACCCCTGTGTTTGACAATCTGTGAAGCAATAACTTGAGCCGAGTATATTTCACATTTCATATCGGTGGCATTTTAAGGAGCAATGATTTTGTAGCAATGTGGGTTATGTCAATCAACCAGTTTTGTGTGGCTTAGTTAAAGTCAACAGGCCACTCTTATCATTATTGCACTGAAATGGAAAATGTATTGAGGCCCTTGTGGATGGACTTTATTTGGAATTGTTTATACAACAAAGATGGAAGATTAGAATTTCATATTATCTTGTCTGGAATAGTACTTTGATATTCAATATTGTTATTATTTTATGTAAATACCCTACCCCAGCAGGGAGTCTTTGCAGGTTTTGACATGATTAGCTCCAAGGTTGTTTTTATAATGAGAGCAGAGCCTGGTTTTTGGTTATAAGGTCATTGCGCCTTGTTTTTCAAGCTGAATCCTCTTTATTAACACAGTGGTGATTTCCAAAATACCTTTTGTGAATACTGTTACAGTTTTACTAACTAGCTCCCTATGACCAAGCCATTATGAAAATGGAAAACTGTGTCTGCCTGCCTGTGAGGTCCTTTGGTAATTGGTTCATTTGAACCTATTGTTCATCCATGTTATTAGTACACCTAAACGACGTAATGAAATATTATATAACCCCCCCTTTTTGGTTCATGCTGTGATGAGCCCTGAAAAGCTTGAAAATATACTGATAAAAGCTCCCCACCTTTTTTGAGCTATTCGCAGAGGAGATTGATGTCATTTCTTATCCTTCCAAGGGTATAATCCTCACAGAATAATCACAGTTTGAATGATCCAACTAGAATTTTCCAGCTGATTTGCATCAAATGAAGATTTGTTGTTGTTTTTCTTCCTTCGCTGCTAAAATACAGGAAGATTACCTTGGTAGAAAACCTGTTCAAAATATACCACAGGTAGAAATACTATACGTAGACGGTTGTGAGGTAAGCATTGGCCTGCTCTCTGAATACCAGCCTGGGTAGCCTCCTTCTCTGACGGGGCCAGCTCAAGGGCAGAGGAAGCCTAAGACAGCTAGCTTTGGAAGCCATCATGACTTCCTCCAACTGTAATGTAGTGACCATTGGAGAGGGAGAAGGCAACACTGCTAAAGCACCAGGAGCTAGGTGGTAGCTCACAATCCAGGCCTCTCTGACAGCAGAGGCAGAATGTAGTCAACATGGCTAGTAGGAGCTGTTAGCTTTGTCACTAAAAATTTGTCTAATCCTCTCCATAATTTTCTTGGAGCAACTTCATGACTTTATTGTTATTAAAAGCCTGCAAAAAGGACATAAGAATAAGGGTAGTGTTACGTCATTGATTTGAACCTATCCTGTTCTCCCAGATAGAAGGGCTGGCGTGTCGGGGAACATATTAAATTGGTAGTGAAAACATGCTACCTCAGGGCTGCCAGTCTATGATGGAATGTATATTCCCACCAAATACTTGGACCACTAGTCCCAGAATCCCTGGTGGGAATTTGACTTTCTGTGTAGGAAGAAAGCTCACCATTTCCAACTGGGAAATATCGGGATCTGTCATCCTAATCCCTGTGCTGGAAATCAGAAATAGTAACTTTGCTTCCATTTGCTATCATTGCTGTCATTTGATTTCCCGGCTTGCAATTTTTCAGTTAATTAATTTTCCTTTTAAAACAAATCAGGAGTGATTAAAAATAGTGATTTTTTTTTTTTACTGCTGTATGTTGCAGTACTGCCTTCTTTTAAATATTTAGTATTAAATTAAAACACCCACATTTGTTATCCTCTAATCTACATGCTTGCCTTTTAAAAAGTCATTTTCTCCCCTGTATCCTGATTATAAGTCATATAAAAAGACCAAAGGTCATGTGACAAAACCATTTTCCCTCCTTTTGCTACTTTTCCCTATGATTTCTAGAAGCTGGTACTGCTTGTGATACAGTCTAATTAGCTGATCAGAGGCTAACCATGAAATAAAATAAATATAGTGGCCACTTAAAAATTGGGAAGAATTATAACTTTTCAGTTTTTCTAATCTACATCTGACTTGTTTGAATCAAAGTGCTATCTTGTCTCATCAAATAGCTTAGATCTGGAACAAAGTATCCTAGGAATTAAAGAGAAAACGTTTTCCCTGCCCTCAGATAAGTCCTTAATGAAGCACACAGAAGCAAACATTTATGTGTAGCAGAATGCTGTAATAACATGCTAAGGAAAGTTGTTGTGGCTAAGGAAAGATATCAAATTGACTTCTGGTATCTATGATCAATGTTCAGTTGTCCAGCAATATGCACCAAAATAATTCTGGGAAGAAATCCAGATAACTAGAATTTCAGAGCCATCCCTAAAATGTGGTTATGATAGATAAACATCAATATGCTTGTTCAGTTGTGCTAAATGTTGCTTTGAGCATCCATTTTGGGCTGGATAATGTCACACACACACACACACATATGAATTCTGTTTGACAGGATCAAGGTGTCAGTTGCTGATTTATACAGGAACCTTTGTGCTTCTTTAGTTGCTTGTGTGCTAATGTAAAAATTGTTTGACCATACAGCAAGTCTATATTTTCATATCATTAGAACCAATGTCAAGGGGAATTTTATCAGCATATGGAAGGTACTGTGGCCCCAAGAATGCACACATTTGAGTACTACATTATCAAAGATCTGTTTCAATATTGCCTAAGGCAACATTATGAATCATCATAGTTCATGTAAGGATTTCACATAACACCTCCATGGAGCAAAGGATAGCCACCGTTCCCACAGTGACGGATGGAGGGGGGCAAAAATGACCTCCATCGATTTTATTTTAATGTAAATTTTAAGTGTTCTAATATAATTTTCGTAGCCCACTTTGGGACCATGAAGAAATAAAATACATAGAATAAGTAGTAACGAAAAAGTACAAATAATAAATAAGTAAAAAATCAAGTTTGTAGTTGTAAAGCCAGACATCAACTTGCTGGGAGGCTTTGCCAAGGCAACAGGTTAGACAGTTTTCCACTGTTCTGGTTTTCCACTTGACTTTGTGTCTGCAACCTGACATCAGCGTTGGGTTGGAGTTTTATTCACACATTTATTGTTGAACGTATCCAGTTCACACTTTCTTGGGGGAAATACACAAACTGAAACACAGCCATCCTTTGAAATTTGTACTACTCTGAACTTTGCAGTGCATTTCTCCATTCAAGTAAAAGGTACAAAAATGCATACACTAGGATAAAGTGTGCATATAAATGTATGTATTAGTGGAAATAGCATACAAAATGCATTAAATCAGGAAAGGTTGGTTTGAAAAAACTGTGCAAACTATGCAAAATGAAATAGCAATGGGTGTATTAGAAATGTTCACCAAAAATGCTGATGAATTTTCATTCGAATTTTGTTTTGCTTTTTAAAAAAGCAAACTGATAGAGAAATCTGGAGTGCTGAACTTACCACTGGAAAATTAGAGACAAAGAAAAACTGAAATGGAAAGTTTGCCCATTTTTGGATTCTCCTGAGATTTTAACAATCATTATTTGCAAAGGACCAGTTCAAGGGTTGCTCATGTTTTGCATTTTTGAATTGTTCTCCTACCACTACACATAACGTTCCACGAGGAAGGATTGTTGTTGCTCCTGTTTTCCAAATGTGCGGTGCCAGAACCAGGGTGTGGATGAAGTAAAGAATTGAGTTGCTTCCCCAGAGAAACAAACTTCATTGAACTCTCAACAATTTCAGTGTATCCTTATCCTTGATAACATCTAAGTATTCCATAATAGTGAAGAAAAACTGACTTCCTTCAGCATCCAACACTTTGCAGTGAGGATCTTTGTCATGAAGCCAAGAAGTTAAATGACTCCACTAATCTTTCACAATATTTGTAAACAAGGATTCTCTGTACTTGAAGGTACATGACTGCAGCGAACAGCAGGCTAAGTCTTTGCCTACCTCCGCCATTCTTCATGCATAACAAATAAGTTCCAAATACATAATTAATGCAAGCAAGGGGGGTATGACTCCTTGTCCTGCTGAAAAAGATTCATATCAGTTGCTCAAATTGTGTAAGGGCTTTCATTCCATATTCAACGCTTGTTGCTAACTTTTTAATTTCCTGTGTCACATACCGGCTCTGTCCGTAGCACTGCAGATCCTGAGCGCTGCTCTGAGATAATTGTATTCAGCCGCTTAAAAAAACAACAACAACAAGGAGTTGCTTGCCTGAGGTTTTGACTGTCTGCCCCTAGAGCACTAAATATAGCTTCTTAGTTTTCACCTGATGAACAAGATTGTTTAATATGGTAATCAGTGCAACCTTATTTGGCGTGTGAAGGATATTTATACGATGCTGCTGAATAATTCAGGTAATTAAATGAAGCCAAGGTGGATCCATAAATATTGTGAATAAGGTTAATTTTGCTCCTGCATTTACCCTTCCTGTGACTACATGTCAACGAGTTAACTATCCCAGCTGAATTTAGGCCCAAGGAAAGCACCGGTATCTAGAATTTCTGACAGGCGTGGCATGTGTGTAACCTTTTCAAGCAACTGCTGCAGCTACCAATAATGAATGAAGCTGCAGGACTCATGTTTCGTATGCTGTTCAGTCCTCAGCCCCAGTGATCTCCACTTTATGTAGCAAGGCTTAAAAAGGCACCTGCTTGATGCCCAGAGAACTGCTGCCAGCCATGTGAGGGTGATCATCCTCATCCTTATTAGTTCATCTCTCCTTTAAGAAGGTCAAGGAGCCATACATAGTTCTAACCAGCACCACCCATTTTGTCATCCCTGTGAGGTAGCTTAGGCTGTGGGATGGTGATTGGCTCAAAGTCACCCAGGAAGCTTTGTGGCCGAGGGAGAGTTTGAACTTGGCTCAAAATCTTGGGTCAGCAGGAAGTCGGACCAGTTTTAGTCTCTGATAAATCTGTAGTAGCGTTCCTGAAATCACCTTCTTATTTTTCTCCATATAGGTTTATGGTTGCCATTCACATGAAAAAAAGAAAGTGAAGCACTGGATGTTGGAAGACTGTTTCCTTGACAGCAAAACCTTTGCTCCATCTGCCATTAGTTCAGCTCACACTAATTGGGATGCCGCTAAGGAGTTCAATAAATGCAGAGGGCAACAAGATGCTCTACACTTTTCATAAGACTTTGCAAAGTACAGTGGTGGAACTACTAAGAACTACTCCGGTGCGGATTCCCGTCGCCATAGCTGATGCTCAAACTGGTTTTTTGGTTTTGCAATATCAAATGAGCCCCCCTTTTTTGGATAATCATTCTAACTATTCCATAATCTAGAAATCTTTCTTATAGAATAGCAAATGTGAACACTAATGGCAAATCTGCTAGCTTACAATATTATTTTTTGGGGGGGAATGAATGTGTCATATAAATATTACTAGGCAATGTTCCTGCCCCAAAGAACAAGCTAGGAGTGTCTTTAAAAAAAAAAAATTAAGTCGACATCTTTGTGTGTGCAGAACTCCTGACATAAAGAGATTCTGAAAAGGGGGAAAGTCCCTATTTAATGGCAATAGAACAAAGGAATTAGAACACTGTTTAATTCAACTGCCGAACAAATTATAACCCCGAGGACATAGCTAAAATATGAATAAACTCTACCTCAAACAACCTTCAACACGGAACATGAGAAGAAAGAGCAAGGAGCTTCTAAGCAAGCTTTGCAAAAGAGCAAGGTGGGATTATGTGATGTGGATAATTAAAACAAATGGATATTCACATCCTGCATGTTTACTGAATTGGTACATGACAGTACAAACCTCGCAGGCAGCCCAAAGCAGGCGCTTGCATGTGATCTAGGAAAAAGATGAAAGGCAGAACATATGATCCCACAGTGGCAGGGTGATCTGAGAAATCATTAAAAACCTCTCCCAGAGTTTATGGTACAAAACTATTGAGTCAATGCAGAGATTCTGAAAATGCTAGATCATTCCAAAGACAAATAAAGCTTTTTCCATTGTTCACGCAAGCTATTGCTTTGAACAAATAAAGGAGAGCGAGGAAATCGATAATAACGCAAACAACCAGGAAAATGAGTCAATGGGGGCATTAAATCACACAGGTAAAAAGTTGGTGACAAATTAGGTTGATACAACTGAAACTAGGAAGTGACTCATAATATGTAATAGGTGGTCTATATGTGTGCGTGAGGGGAAAACATATAGCAACTGCTGACAGACTATACCAGGTAGTCCAGAGAATAAGTACACTTTCTCGAGTTCTGTCAGGTCATAACAAAAGCATTTAGCAAAGCTAAATTTGAGTACATGTTACCCAGTAGATGGATGTTTGATGTCAAGTTGTTTCAGAACAAGAACCAATCTATATAACTTTTCCTACTGATTTCAGCTTTGCAGAGTATGTGACTGTGCTATTCCTGTGACACACATCCATGATTCTTCAAAGCATAGGAATCACCTGTAGGGGTCATCTTATGTCCGAAATGGTCCTAAGAAACCATGCCATTTTAAACCAAATGATATTGACGTATCAGCAAATAAATAACAGATTCTGTACACTCTTACCTAGGAGTGAGACCCATTCAACTTGAGTAGCCATGCATAAAAGGTAAAGGTAAAGGTACCCCTGCCCGTATGGGCCAGTCTTGACAGACTCTGGGGTTGTGCGCCCATCTCACTTAAGAGGCCAGGGGCCAGCGTTGTTCGGAGACACTTCCGGGTCACGTGGCCAGCGTGACATCGCTGCTCTGGCGAGCCAGAGCCGCACACGGAAACGCCGTTTACCTTCCCGCTGGTAAGCGGTCCCTATTTATCTACTTGCACCCGGAGGTGCTTTCGAACTGCTAGGTTGGCAGGCGCTGGGACCGAGCAGCGAGAGCGCACCCCGCTGCAGGGATTCAAACCGCCGACCTTTCGATCGGCAAGTCCTAGGCGCTGAGGCTTTAACCCACAGCGCCACCTGCGTAGGTTTGCATTATCAGATGATCATATATATATATATATATATATATATATATATATATATGTTTTATATGTATGTTTTCCTTGCCATGATTGAAGACATGGAGCCTATGAAGTACAGAGTTAAAGCACTGATCTATGATGGAATCTGTCCACTGAAAAATTCCAATTGATATCAGTGGAGTCTTAATGTTTTAGGGTCATGAATAACTGTTAGTTAAAAAAAAAACCTTGGCTGTTTTATATTAAGAACAAAATACGTGTTCTTTTCACCAAGAACCCATTATCTTTGTCATGAGAAAAATGAAATAAATTATTTTATGGCCACAAAACTCTCATGATGGCACTGTGTAAGTAATTTTAAAGTCAGAAGGTGGGGAGTTAAAATTAATGAGGGAACTAGTCTTAATACAATTCGACTAGAGCTTCTTAATAAAGAGGCAGGCTGAAACACGAGCAAATTACTAAAGGGAGCAATGTTGAGCTGGAGTTATAAATCAGCCTGATTAAATTCAGAGAAAGAAACAAGGTTAGGCACATACATGGAAGTGGGGTAGAAATTAGGAAGGAGGTGGATCTTTCGGTTTAGTAGTGGAAATCTGTTGACATCCAGATGTTGGCCTCCAATAATCCCTAACCACTGGTCATGTTGATAGGTGCTAATGGGAGTTCGGCATCTGGAGTGCCACAGGTTCCCCATGCCTCTATTGTGATTGGTTTGTGTTGGATTTTGTGGCCTATGAGCAAACCACTAGGCATTGCTGGTATGTTCCATTAATATTTATATATGTTTGACCTGCAACTGAAACAGGAGCTTCAAGGACTTTTCTATTTGAATGAAAATACCTATTTCTGTAAATAATAGAAGCATGGGAAACTAATCACACAAACTTGAAATGTTATCAGTGAACATTGTTCCTCTAGCAATTACAATGTGAAATGGAAGCTTTTATTTCTGTATTCCCTTCTAGAAAGAGAATGGAAACTTTTTGCCATATTATTAAATCTTATGTGCAAAACTCAGTATCTTCAAGGGAAAGCCACAGAGGCATTTGTGCTAATTGTACAGCACAGCCCTAAAAGATGTTTATGCAGACAAAGTCCAGGCTATCTTCAGTGGGGCTTACTCATGAGTGCGTTTAGGATTCCAGCCTAAAATTATGTTCTCATTTCCAGCCTAAGTGTAGACAACTTGTAAACTTTCTGTATGTAAGACAAGCGCCATTCCATGCCCAATAAGCACAGGACGCCTTTACCTGGTGGTGCTGTGGCCCACAGATTACAGCAAAATACTGGGCAAGCTTTTGTCCAGTATCTTCTCTGTGTGATGGGAAAAGTTGTCCCATAAACCCTTGCTGCAAGGGGGAGGGAAAAGCCTATATAAGGCTCTTTCCCCTGGAGCTCACAGCCTCAGTGTAATTATGGCTTTGTTAGAACATTGTTTGTATGAGGGCGGAAATGGCATCGGTCAGGATCAATATAATATAGGGGGCCTGAGGGGAGGATTGACCACAGCAAACCCAAGCATGGGTTCAGTATCTGCCTGGTTGGAATCTGCACCCTGGTCTCCCAGTGAGACCTTGCTTGTTTGACTTGCTTGACCACAGCAAGGTTCAATGCTGGCCGACTCCCATCGTACAGGTTTGGAGTGATCCAAAGCCAGTAAACCCATTCCATCAACATGGAATGCTGCTGTCAATACAGATTTGGCCTGATTTAATCCCATCACATTTGTACAGTCTGGTTATTTTGCTGCTCTTGTGGGTCACATCTGGACAAACCTATTGAACTTAAATTACTATGCACTGAACTACGGTATCAGTGCATATACATTTCACACGTAGGTGCCACTTCTCACAAATATTACCTTGGCATCAAGCATCAGATGGCATGGTGGAGTGACAAGGGGAGGTCAGTGTGGCACAAACTCACCAGTGCGGTCAATCTGATGCTCCTACTCTTATGATTGCACTGTGCCAATCTCCTCACTGCTTCACCCTTCCCACTCCCCATTTCCATAAGCAGCAGCAACTCAGTTGTCGGGAGGTCAGGGAAGTACCTCTGTCCCACCATCCATCTACTGCTGCTTGATGTGAATGAAATCACCATCAGCCACCACATACTCCTGTAATATTCAGCTACCGTCCACATGAGTTGGCACGTGGTCTCTAATCACCTCTGTCAGTTTTAATTTATCTTTCTCTAGAGTCCAATGTGTTGCCATAAGCATGCTTTTTGAAAAAATCGCTCAGTACCATTTTGTTTGGAGAAAAAAACAGTTCTGGGCATACAGTACGGTGCATGCTCCTGATTTAGAAGAGAACCTCACACCAGTTTCCTACTGAAAATTGAATAATCACCACCCATCTGCTATTTACTGTCAAAAGTTGGTACCATCTCCATCGATTCATATCAAGCAGGAAACACTAACAGGTGGGAGCAGCCAGGCTCGTTTTTTAACAGAAACTGCTTAGAAGAGTACCTGTGCATTATGCTTCATAACTTACTTTCTAGAAGGGGTGGAGACTTTCATTAAGAAAACAATAAAGCATACAAAAGAAATTCCAAATCTGGGGCACCAATGAAGGCCTCCATTTTTGCCAGCTTGGTGACCCTTACTCTAAAGACCAGCCTCTGCTGACTTTAACTGGAGAGTAGAAAAGAAATGAAGACTGGAAACAATTCAGCAAACTAAAATACTAGAATTCAACTATGGCAATTCATAGTCACATTTCAAAGGTAACCTCTCTGTTAACAATGTATAATTCTAATAATAATTCCGTAATGTCTAAATGCCCCAATTCCACACATACTTCAATACCTGTCACTCCAAGGACTGGATTGTATCCTTTCTATTTGCTGCACCATTATTCTTCATCACAAAGATAGCTCACTGGGATTTGGGCTCAACCACCCTTTTTTCCTGTTTTCCACTTATGAATCCCAGCCAAGAAGAAACAAAAACTGCATCACCTGTTTCTCAGCTTGTGTTCTTCATTATTCTATTGAATGAATCAGTTTCACTCAATCCAGTGCATTATGTTATCCAATTCATGTATAGTCCTGGGGATGAAAACTGTGCAACTACTGTTGCTTTTTCTCCAAGCTATTTTTTAGTGTAGAGCCATTAAATCTCCAGACTAGGAGTGCCTGTTGGGCAAATGAGGCTGCAAATGTGCTTGGCACATGAACACATCCTTCTTAACACTATTTTCAGCAGCCCATTGGTTTCTCTCTCTATCTTTTAGACGACAACACCTATTCACTCTTATCTCCTCCCCACCAGATCACCTGCACGGTGCCATTGCCTGATCTTCTTTCAAATCCACTCCCCAAATTCAAACTGTCTCACCAGAGTGGTGCATGCCCCAGTTATCCCCTGCTTGGACTACTGCAATGAGCTCCATGTGGGGCTACCTTTGAAGGTGACTTGGAAATGACAACTAATCCAGAATGCAGCAAATAGTCTGGTGACTGGGAACGGCTACAGGGACCATATAACACCGTTTCTAAAGGATCTTTACTGGCTCCCAGTATGTTTCCAAGCACAACTCAAAGTGTTGGTGCTGACCTTTAAAGCCGTAAATGGCATCGGCCTTGTTTACCTGAAGGTGCGTCTCCACCCTCATCACTCAGCCCAGACACTGAGGTCCTCCTCCAAGTGTTTTCTGCTGGTTCTCTCACTGCGAGAAGCGAAGTTACAGGGAACCAGGCAGAGGGCCTTCTCGGTAGTGGCACCCTCCCTGTGGAATGCCCTCCCTTCAGATGTCAAGGAGATAAAGAATTACACAACTTTTTGATGGCATCAGAAGGCAGCCCTGTATCAGGAAGTTTTTAACACTTGATGTTTTATGTTTTCAAATATGCTGTAAGCTGCCCAGAGTGGCTGGGGAAACCCAGCCAAATTGGTGGGATATAAATAATAACATTATTATTATTATTATTATTATTATTATTATTATTATTATTATGTTTTAGCTCAGTAGCTTCTTCATTCCCATCCAAGGAGAATTCCAAGTAAGTGCAGCAGAATGTACTCATAGTTGTCCTTTGTTTCCTCTCTTTCATCTATCTCTTTTTTTCTTTCCCCACTAACAAGACTGGAGTACAGTGGTGCCCCGCAAGACGAATGCCTCGCAAGACGGAAAACTCGCTAGACGAAAGAGTTTTCCGTTTTGGAGGTGCTTCGCAAAACGAATTTCCTATGGGCTTGCTTCGCAAGACGAAAATGTCTTGCAAGTTCCTGCGGGTTTTTTTTCCTTTCCCCCCCATTTTCTAAGCCGCTAAGCTGCTTATCCGCTTATCCGCTAAGCCGCTAAGCCCCTAAAAGCCGCTAAACCGCTAATAGCGCTAATCCGCTAAGCCGTCAATGGGCTTGCTTCGCAAGACGAGAAAACTGCTAGACGAAGAGACTCGCGGAACGGATTCTTTTCGTCTTGCGAGGCACCACTGTATGTTTATATATTAATCCCATCTCATTTGGCATTAGTCTGCAATTTATACAAGGAAAAAAAGAAAAGAAAATGCATATTATTGTTAACTCTTTATTGTACAGAATATGCTTTCCCTCTCACGTTTTGCCCTGAAATGCACATTATATAGGGGGGCCACTAGGGGGCGCATCAGAAGATGGCTGACAATAACATCTCTCCGACCCACACGAGGTAATTTGGAGGCGGTGATGGGAGTAAATAGCCTCCCTACCCCCCCGGATTGTGGGGTGGGACTGCCCTTGCCTGCTGTGCCCTATACCACCCCCGAATTTGTGGGGATGGGGGCACTAGGCACAATGCCCTCCTGTGGGATTTCGGCGCTCCTGGACGCCATCTCTGATCCGCGCCACTAGCTGCAAGAACTTCAAAAGAAACAATTTGGATGAAGCGAATGCACATATTTCAAGGAAGAAGGAGGAGTAAAGACTGCTAACAGAAGAGATCTCTGATAAAACAAGAAGAGTCGAAGGAGCAAGTATAAATCACGAGAAGATACTCCAAGACTCGGTATGGCAAAGGGACTGATGGGGGAGGGGGGAAAAACCTTACTTTCTTTCTTATATGTGATTAAACAAGAACCACAAGCCAGAAACGTCGTTTTAAGGACTTAAGCTGTGGATTTAAGGCTGTGTGGAGATAAACTTTCGAACCAAAGCATGTTTTGAGAAGAGCGTGGAATGTATAAGGGCTTTGGAATGACGCAGTTAAAAGTGCCGTCGCCATATTGGGAAGTTCTGTCGGAGGACTTAAGTCTGAGAGGAGAAATAGAGCTGTTTTTATATTGTGGGTGAAACTCCTCAGTGGGACTTAAGAATGACAGTTCTGTAATTAATGATGGAAAGAGCGCTGTTATCTATGAAGGCGATGATATATGGAAACCATCTCGATTTGAGGATTGGAAGAATGGAAAAATTCACACAGGATTATTATTGGTGTTTATCGGTTTAAGGAGACTATCAGAAGAGATCATAAAGAAAAAAGAGAAAATATATGAACAAGAGGTGATGTGGAAACAGCAAGATAAGACTGGATAGAATTATGAACTTTGTTTGGACTGATTTGGAAATTAACGCAGTAGCAAGAAGATGATCAGAATCCCCCTTTGGATCTTGAAATATGGGTCCCCTCAACAAAATTTAAAATTCGGCTTTGTAATTCGGAATTTATGTGATGTGATTTGATTTGATTTGATTGGCCGGTTAATAAAAATTATTTAAAAAAGAAAAAGAAATGCACATTATATATATTTTTCATCAGTGCATTTTTATGTGCATTTTGATATGGTTTTTGAGCTGAGAACTGTACTTTCATGAAAAGCAAACGATAACTGCAGTCCACATACTAGTTTGGGAAGTGTAAATAAGGACTGCCCACTTTAAAAAACACAGATCAGACAAAATTCCTGACATCCTTAATGTATGCAAGTTTCCTTTTGAATATTACAAACAATATTCACCAGCGGACTGGAAGAGACTACACAGCTGGCCGGCCAATCTTATTTGTGATGTCAAAAGTCTAAGTCCTGGGCGATAAGATCGATTTCACCAGTTGTTAGCATCACATATCCTCATTGAGCAGCATACTTAAGCACACAATTAGTATTAAACACCTGAATATTCTATACTGAAGTTAAACACATGCCTAAGTGCTTTGCTAAATAGAGATAGACTTACATATTTAGAGCTAAATGCATGCTTACGGTCTTTGTAGAATCAATGCCTTAATCTTCTCGTTTCTACAGGACCACTGCCAAGGCACTGTGTTTAGGATTTGTATTCAGCCCCTGCTGTCTAATTTCCCTGCCACCTTCTAAATTCTTCATTGACTTTAATTATAAACTCACACCACTTTCCCTGAGTTTGATGAACTTTTCCTTTTAAAGGAAACAAGCTTGCTCACCAGGCGGGTTTCTTAATCTCTCTCAGCTGTAATGATGAGAACATAGGTTAGTCTCTTGTATCCTGAAAGCACAGCTTATATTTTCCCCATCTTTTACAACTGGAAGTTGCTTGTTCTGAGTGGTGAGTGTCTCTTGTCTGATGTTCACCGTAAGAATCCAACAGTGTAGAGCCATGCACCACCAAGGACTTCTGAGGTGAAGGCACAGGTGTTGCAGTTATGTAAGGCAACCTTCCCCAACCTGATAACTTCCAGATACAGTCGTACCTTGGAAGTTAAACAGAATCCGTTCCGGAAGTCTGTCTGACTTTCAGAACATTCGAAAACCAAAGTGTGCTTCTGATTGGCTGCAGGAAGCTCCTCCAGCCAAACAGAAGCTGCAGAAGCCTTGTCAGATGTTCAGCTTCCAAAAGAATGTTTGAAAACTGGAACAGTCACTTCTGGGTTTCAATCGTTCAGGAGCCAAAACGTTCGAGAACTAGGCTGTTCAACTTCCAAGGTGTGACTGTAGTTTGGATTGCAGCTTCCATCAACCCTGGGCAGCATAGACAATAATCAGGGATGGTGGGATTTGTAGTCCAAAACACCTGGAGGTCACCAGACATTTTGTACTGTAACATATATTTTGTACTGGAGATTCATGAACCCCCAAATTCTGCTCCCAAACTGGAGGCTTTGGCTCAAAGTAGTGGAAACATTTAGGTTTCTTCTACTTGATTTTTTATTTTTATTTTTAAGAATGATTTTGCATGCCCAGAAATTAGGAAGGTAGCTGTTGTTCCCAGCCTGCAAGGCATTTCAAACTGCAAGGTATACATACTTTTTATGTCAATCCAGATTTTAAATGCTTTGGGGGCAATCCAAACAATGTTAGGTGCAACAGAATCCCTTTTAAAGAAAACCAATAGAACTTCAGTATGCAGCTGACATTTAGATCCCTTTGAATTCAAGGGGATTTAGGCAAACAGACCTTTCCTTTTTAGTTTGTTCTGGGAAAATCAGTATGTTCCACATGATCTTATCTTTCAAAATTTGCCCATTTCCATGGGGTGTCCTTGCCAAAGCAAATGTGATGCTTCTTTTCAAATTAATGTTAATAAGGAATCCCATCTACAAGATCCAAAACCAGGTCAAGATAGATACTGGATACCTGTCCAGCATATTGAGTATTTGCATTTCTGCAGTCCTCTATGGAGACATAATAGCTAACAGGATTAGCTTTTGATTCTAAAGAAAACAAGCTTAATGACTGCAACTTTTCACTAGCCAGTTGAATAAATCTGTTTGGGCATTAAGGATAATGGCTGCTACTTACTGCCCTGAAACCTCAGAGCTATATAAGACAAATTTATGGGTTGCTGGGCATGATTAATGCATTCTATCCACAGTTGTATTAAAGAATTGAAGTAAACTGTCCAAAGAAACATATTCATCACATCAAGAACAAAAATGAAAGAAGAAAAAACATTTGACATGCTCTCTTGACATTGGTAGAGAATTCTAAAAAAGACAAACACCCAAAAATCAATACTTGTACATCTTCAATGGGAGACACTGCAGAACCCAATGTAATGACTCACCAAGCTAAATAAAGGTTGAAACAGTATTTGGGAATAAATGAAGCCTCACCGTGCTATTGATTCAAAGCAGTTTAGTAGTCTTAAAAGGTGTGGCTTAATTGAAATTCCAACGAGGGAGAGAGAGCTAAAATGAGTTCTCAACTCAGGCTGATACCATACAAACATTCATTCAAGAATCCTAGTTTGTGATACTTTAGTACAGGGGCAGCCAAAATGGTGCCCTCCAGATATTGAGGACTATTACTCACATCACCCCCAGCCAACACAGCCAGTGATCAGGGATGGTGGCACCTGTGATCTACAACATCTGAAGGGGACCAGATAGGCCACTCCCTGATTTACTTGGTCCATGCATGAATAGTAGCATTTCAATGTAGCAAGCAGCAGAATTATGAATAGGGGAAAGCTCCTCTCTCTCTTATATTTCAAGGAAGGTGTGAAAGAACCAGAAGAAAGACCGATACCCAATTTAATTCCAAGTCTGAAACTTCAGACAAATTCTACATCTGCAACAACAGCAGCAGCAATGGCAGCAAGCCAAGTCTTAGCCTTGGCTTTTAAGATGGAATGGATTTTGAGCGTGAGTTTGCCTCCACAGTTCTCCACGTTCTTCAGAGAGACAGGCCTGCTGTCCTGTATGTCAATATAAATGATTGTGTTACAAGATTCAGCTTCCTCCTCCACTTCCTAACATGACACCTAGATCCAAAGATGTGATGTGGCAAAGCAAGCAGTGTGTGTGTGTGTGTGTGTGTGTGTGTGTGTGTGTGTCAGATGTAAATACAACTGATTGATCCATTACCTTCAGAGACAGAAAACTAGAAGCAGGCAAGGAAAGCAGAGCTAAGGATGTGAACTGAACCATTTTTTTGTCAGCTACTGATGAAATGACCCATCTTTTCCTACTAGCCGTAACTAACATTTGCTCCCTTTCTTGCATATAGAAGTGAGGGCGGTATGGGCAGAATTGTCATATGGCCTCATTGGCAAGATATGTACAAGTAAGGTGTCAATTTTTTGCAGCTGTGCAGGAAAGGAAAGCATAGCTAGATCTCCCCACCCCCACCCCCGCTTTGATGTAGCAAGTTGAGTTCAGCCTTCGCTCAAGTTACCTTACCTGACTAATAACTTTGCACATGCAACCATGGTGACTGAGAAACCAAGTGGGGCAAAGCCTCAGGGAGACTTTTCTGAGATGATACATTAGTGGGCCAGAGGGGGATCACAGGCTTTATGGTACTTACCTCTGTGAAACTGACCTGCTCATTTACACTTAGTATAAAGAGGTACAAAAGAAATCTTTGCCTGTTTTTCTCCAGATGTAGGTGACATCTGGGTGCATATCCTTTACCAGATGCTGTATTGTATGCAGCTGGTTGCCAGTAATGTAAGGAACAAACTCTGAATGAGACGTTTGTGTGTTTGTGCTTTTCTGTATAAACTACAGAAGTTATCTGAAGTTGTACACGTAATATATTTACTATTGTAGGTTATGTTAAGATTAGGGATGTGGGTGGTGCTGCAGTCTAAACCACTGAGAATCTTGGGTTTGCTGATCAGAAGGTTGGTGGTCCAAATTGCCACAATGGGTGAGCTCGTGTGGCTCTATCTCAGCTCCTGCCAACCTAGCAGTTCAAAAGCATGCCAGTGCAAATAGGTACCGCTGTGGTGGGAAGGTAAAGGGTGTTTCCGTGTGCTCTGGCTTCCATCACGGTGTTCCATTGCGCCAGAAGCAGTTTAGTCATGCAGGCCACATGACCCGGAAAGCTGTTTGTGGACAAACGCCAGCTCCCTTGGCCTGAAAGCGAGACAAGCGCAGCAACCCCATAGTCGCCTTTGACTGGACTTAACTGTCCATGGGTCCTTTACCTTTTTTACCTTTATGTATGTTAATATTGCCCCTCTTGCATTTGTTCTGTGGGCCTGCAATAATAATAATAATAATAATAATAATAATAATAATAATAATAGCTGTTGTGTTGTGTCATTGTGAAATATTATGAATCTTCTCTGAATCTTTGGAATAATAGTCAGGAGAGAATAATTTACATGAAACTCTCTTCACCCCATCTCTTGCTCTATGGTGAAGAAATATTTTTAAACTTTCCATGACTAGCCAATTTCCCAAATAAGACAAGAAATATCTACTTAAGAATTCCTTGACAGTTTCTGTAGAAAGCAGAAGAGAGGTGCAGTATGCATCAGTTGTACAATCCCAGTCAGCTCACCAGCTGTAGGTTTTCAACAGCAGCTATTGAAAACCTCCAGTTTTTGGATGGCTGTTCTCACAGCCATGCCAATTAAGAGTGCTGATGTGTGACAGACAAATGTTGATTTGTAGAAAAGCATTGTGTCATAATTAATTCTCTCGAATATTTTATAGTTGGTTTAAATAGGCATCTGCAAGAATACATGCATATCACAGGAAGCCACACTAGCCGAGGCCAATGTGTATTACTGTATTTTCCACTCTTGTTGTGTGCTGTGTTATATTAAAAAGTCTACGCGAGCAGGAAAATTTCATGCCGGTGATATAAAATCCAGTGCTTTCAATTTTAGCCATTTGCTGCTGCAGCTGCTGCTTCTACAGCTGCACATTTATTCGGTACTTCTGAGTCACTGGAGGCAATAGGATAGGGCGGTTATTCAGCTCATGTACCTAATGCCATGTGCATAAGTAACATGCTAACTGTACACGTATATCCTACAGGAAAAGCATGAAGAGTTATGTGACCAATGGAGCACTCTGGGTAAGCCAAATGATGAAAATTGACTCTACTACATGCTGCACTGGCCCAGTTCAAATGTGCACGTTGGTGAGTGATGCCACACTGAGCATCTCTGTGAGCGTGCAGTGAGGCCTATCATGCTAGGGATGTAATGAAATCTGCTAGAGCTACTAAATAAGGCCAATAAATAACTGAGTCACATCTACCAGATGGTTTGTTGCCTGTAGCAGTAGTTAGGGCAGAGCAGATGGGGTGGTGTTGCTGCCAGATGCTGAGCGGCAGAGGTTCATAGAGCAGGGTAGGGTATGGGCATGGCAGTAGGAGTGCCAGGTTGGCTCTGCTGCCACACCCATAGCTTGCTCTACATGCATTGTCCCTCCTTTTCTCAGGAACCAGCATAGATGCTTGGGGTTCAGAAGATAGGTGAGCCATGCTGCCCCAACAGCTGCTACTGTCTGCTGACCAAATCTTGCGCAACCTTGGGCTAAACAAAAGGTCATTGGCAGATGATGGTTGTTTCTGGCATAGTGGCACTGATATATGCCATTTTTTTGATGCAATGCTTTTGGCTCTATTCATGACACTAGCACTGTGCAGCATTCTGGTCATTGTGTTGGGGTTTCGATTTAATCTGCAGAGATACAGAAGTGATTGGTAGGCAGCTCAAGGCTAATCATGTCTTTCAATGCCAAAGCAAAAGATTCTATTAGATAAAATGGAAGAAGAAATAACTAGCAGAGTTAGCACAAAGAAAGAGGAGGAATCAGCAAGCACCCACCACCCTGCCGGGCTCAATTAGGAAATGATCCAGTACAGATGGATGAATTGAAAGGACATATACTGGAAGCCATTTAGAAACCACAGACAATGTTTCCACAGCAGCAAGGGTCTCCTGTTTCAATCCCAATGACATCATTCGTGTGATGGGGCGTACAGAGATCTCCCTGCTTACACCCTTCATGACTATGCAAGCCCCCTTCCTGTATGGCTAACAAGTCTAAAATGGTCAGATATTTTTAAGGGTGGGGTTTTTTTATATATTTTTGGGACTGAACTGCATTTCCTAATCTTGTGATTTTCAGCAGAAAGAAAACAACAAGAGCTCAGTTCTCAGAACTGTATAATTCGAAATGACAAACGCCTGTTTGTAGGAGCAATATTAATTCATGGCAAATGATGCTTGGCAGCGCAATTTGTTGACAGTGATTTATTGCACCAAGTTTGTCAAGCAGGAGACTTTGCTTCAAGTTTTTGGTTGCCAACCATTGCAGTTGGCATCAAGCTGGGTATTGACTTGCTTTCCTCACAGTATAAGAGTGGCAATAGGGATGTAAACTTAAAAAGAAGCAGCGAGTTTTCACATGGATATGAATGAATATCCCATGAATGAACCCCCAACATAGTCAACTCAAGAATTGGACTTTTTGCTTAGAATAAACACTGTGGTGCATCTGCAGCAACACAATGGGGCTCCTTCATCTGCCTCAGCTCCAACAAAGCATGTCTCTCCCACATCTGACTCTACAGCTACAGCGGGCACTGCAGCCTTCCAACAGCTTGACTTCACCCCCAAAGGTGTACTCCTCCATTGTCCTTTGAGACAGATGGATGCTGCCCAGTGGAGCAAACCTTTTAAATAAAGCTTTAGTGTTTCCTTTGTGGTTATCTGGCTGAAAGCAATATTTACAAAGAGCATGTCTTTCTCTGTCTTATCCATGCTATAAACTGAGTAGCAACCAGCACCCAACAAGGGAAGAAAACTGTTTTAGAATTAAAGGTTCCACTGATGATGATGATGATATTAATACCCCACCCATCTGAGTTGATTGCCCCAACCACTCTGGGCAGCAGGAGTGACAGCTTGGCCCTGCGACCGTGGGCGCTTGGGGCTGTGGGTGCCATGCAGTGTGCATGGCCCTGGCACCAAAATTTGTGGGTGCCTGGCCCCTTCATGGGGAATTTTGTGGATGCTTGGGCACCCAGGGCCCCAGGGTGTTGGCACCTATGCTGGTCAGCTTCCAACATAGTATAAAAAACACAACTATGCATCCATTATCAAAAACTTCCTGATATAGGGCTGACTTCAGATGTCTTTGAAAGGTTGTAATTTTTTATCTCCTTGACATCTCACGGGAGGGCATTCCACAGGGTGTGTGCCACTACTGAGAAGGCCCTTTGCCTGGTTCCCTGTAACCTAGCAGTGAGAGAACTGCAATAAGGCCCTAAGAGCTAGATCTCAGTGTCTGGGCTGAATGATGGGATGGAGATGCTCCTTCAGGTATGCAGGGCCATAGCTGTTTGGGGTTTTAA
Organism: Podarcis cretensis; assembly: GCF_951804945.1. NCBI lineage: Eukaryota > Metazoa > Chordata > Lepidosauria > Squamata > Lacertidae > Podarcis > Podarcis cretensis. The sequence continues at coordinate 80,748,465 of NC_137172.1, read as the reverse complement.
AGGTCAGCACCAACACTAAACCAAATGTTTAGACTGGTACTTGGAAGCTAGCAGGAAGAGTATGTTCATTTTAACTACTGTGAGTGTAACATCTCATTGTGGGCATGGGTAGTCCCTTGTGTCCATTTGCTTGTAATCTCCAGCTGAAAGAATTGCACTGGCTGCCAATTTCCTGCCAAGCTAAGTTCAAGAAGCTCGTTCTGGTGTATAAAGCCCTATAAAGCTTGGGGGGAAAGTGCCTGAAAGATTTGCCTGAGAGGTTTCTCCGCACTGCTAAGTCTACATTAATGTAAAGTTTATGAGTCATCTAATGTATGCACATCGCTTGGGCATGCCGCTTGTCACAATAATGTCACCTAAAAAGTAATTTGTAATTGCAGTCGTTGAATGAAGAACACCATGCATGCATGAAATCAAGGAACTCATTTGTCTTGAATGTCTGGGAAAAGCCATATGACAGTTGTCTGCAAAAAGAAGCCGGAATACATAATCTATGGGTGGGTCTCAGGAGTACATGCATTACGGATCGTAGCTCTAGTCATAATTTTGCTATATGGTATATCTGGTACATTTATGTCCTTTTAATCTCCATCATAAATCATTTCCCCCAGCTGCTTAATCACTTGTATTGGCCTCCTTTGAATCCCTTCCAACTTTTGATGTCCTCTTGATAATGAGGTGCCCAGAGCTGCTTGAGTATTCTAGATGTGCAATCTCACATTGCCATATGGAAATGGAAAGGGGCTATCATCTTGCAAAAGCATGTGCATGTGGGACATATTCAAAATCACCTGATTATTGCTTTAAAGCCATCATGATATGCACCTACATACCAATTTTCTATGCATTTCAAGACTTATGCTCCCACATTCCATGGGTATCACACCTATTGGCTATATCTGCGTTTTGGATTAGTAATCCCCCAATGCATTTCTTTGCAATTTTGCAGGCCGGTTTTTTTTGTTGTTGTTATTTCCTGCTCATACTTTATTTCTCACCTTCTCAGAGCCCTTTCTATTTCTCATTTCTCACTGGTGAGTCAAGCGCCTCTTAATTTAGTATCATCTGTAAATGTAATTAATGCACTGTTTATCCCTTCTTCCGGATCATTAATAAAAATGTTGTATTCCACTGAGTTATAAAAAACCTGCAGTAATCAATCTTGCAGTTTAAAGAATTAAATCTGATTCCTATTGTGAGTCCTCATCAGAAAGCCCTTTTTAAAAAAAGTGAAACAGAATGGACTCCCATCAAACCATAATTAATTCGAATACATTCTGTTGTACAGAGCCCTGTTAATAGGATGTGTGAGCATTTAGCCTGTAGATTACAGGTCAGAATAAGGTTCAGGTTGGTAGCAACCAATATTGCTATGATACTCATGCTTTTTAATGTAGCTTTGTATGTAATAAGCAGTAGCTTCTCACTACCTATCAGGGATTAGGTGTCATGCCTAATAAAAATGATAAAAATTAGGAAAAGTATTCCAAATGACACCTTATGGATAGCTAGCAATGGTTCCAGCCTTGCAGCACAGACTCTGAAATTTATCTCCAAAATCTCGCCTTGCCTCAAATTCAAGAGAGACTTCAGCAATCATCTGATCACCCCCACATAAGCTTGTCTTTTAGAAGTAGGTCTCACCTGAGGTCAGGAATGTGGTCACACACTTTCCTACACCTCCTGAAATCCTTCATATTAGAAAAGCAACATAAGTCAGGGTCGAAGTAGATAAGACTTTGAAGTTCTGGGATTGGATCTCCCACCTCTCACTCTCTTTTAAAAGCAGCCGCTGTGTGTGATCAGAACTATGGCAGGCAGTGGGGAAGGAAGGGATAACTTTTCCCCGAGCTGTATTCCAGTCGCAACCTATCCTTCCTGAGGATTCATGGGACTTTGAATCCAGTGAATCCAAAACCTACAGCATCCTGCCCTCCAAATGTCCCATTTGGCCTGCAGCTGACAAGAGGGAGAACTGCCAGCAGCAGCAGCTTTTCGCCCAACTGGATACAGCTGGGGTCTCTGTCTGGTGCAGTAGAAAGACTAACCTCTTCTGAGTCTTGGGGGGTGGGGTTAGGATTGCAGCATTAGCCTGCAGTTTAAGAAGAGTTTGGATTTGGATTTGATATCCTGCTTTATCACTACCCAAAGGAGTCTCAAAGCAGCTAACATTCTCCTTTCCCTTCCTCCCCCACAACAAACACTCTGTGAGGTGAGTGAGGCTGAGAGACTTCAAAGAAGTGTGACTAGCCCAAGGTCACCCAGCAGCTGCATGTGGAGGAGCGGAGACGCGAACCCGGTTCACCAGATTACGAGTCTACCGCTCTTAACCACTACACCACACTGGCTCTACCTGTTTGCCTACCTATTTGCCAGTGCGTTTTACTGGAATGAATTGTGACAGCTTCTGAATTAACACATCAGGGATGGAACATCCAGAGGTATTCCTATTATATGGCTTGAGAAAAGTTTCCTGTCTGCAAAAAATATGGAATATATCTTGGGAAAATATGGAATATATCTTTTCCAAAAGGCAAATCTATGCTATGCTTTATTTGGACACATATTAGAAGCGCATATGAAGTGACACTTGAATGAGTTCTAGAAACCTCTTTTCAACAGATTAACGACAGGATGGAAACTGCTATAGCTATTGCTGCTAAGTATCCTAAGCAGGTAAAACCTCAGCGCCTAGGGCTTGCCGATCGCATGGTCGGCGGTTCGAATCCCCGCGGTGGAGTGAGCTCCCGTCTTTCGGTCCCAGCTCCTGCCCACCTAGCAGTTCGAAAGCACCCCTAAGTGCAAGTAGATAAATAGGTACCGCTTTATAGCGGGAAGGTAAAGACTCTCCTCCCTGCAAGAGAGGGGAGTGGTTGTGGCTGGGAGCCGGACTCCGCCTCAAGCAGGGGGCATTTGCCACCTGCCTCCCACTCACCTGGCTGGCGCCCACGCCCTCGGCCAGGCACCCAATCAGGTGCCTTCAAGGGGGCGTGTACAGCAGCCTGAATTGCTGCGGCGCCAGCCTCCAGCCCTCACTTTTTGTCGTCCTGTCGCGAGTCACCCACCCTCTACTCCCTTAGAGCAGGGTTTCCAGTTTTCTTTTGGCCTTGCTATGGACCTTAGGTTGGTCGCCCAGTTTGCCCAGGGGGCCTGGTAGGAATTTTTCCATTTGGCATTAGGCTTTTTGGTTTTTTCGCCTACCTCGTAGCAATCGTCACAACTTTCATGGTATTGGTGGGTAGGTTAGGCATTGGAATAATGTGTTGTGGTGTGTGGAAGGGCTAGGTGTGGCCATCGCCTGCACCTTCATTTTTTGGGTATTCCGTTAAAGGAATCCGGCGGTCATGTATTCTGTCCGATGCCTACTTGGCGGGAGGCCATGGCACGACCCTCGGTGACATCCGGGGAGAGCCTATAGTTGGATTAGCATCAACAGGCTCCACCTACTGGTGAATAAACCCCCTTTGTTTTTTAGACTCACCCCTCTCCAAGTGGGTGGAGTCAGCTGACTTAATCCAATGCCTAAGCCAATACCTTTTCACTTGCTGTAATCAATAAAGTTGTGGCCTTTTCTTGCCCATTAACCTTATATCACGTGTCCTTGTGTTTCATTCCACTGCGCAGGGTTCGGGTCCTCGAACCACATACGGCGTTTCCGTGTGCTGCACTGGTGCCGTCTCGCCAGAGCAGCTTCGTCACTCTGGCCATGTGACCCGGAAGTGTCTCCGGACAGCGCTGGCCCCCGGCCTCTTAACTGAGATGGGCGCACAACCCTAGAGTCGGACACGACTGGCCCGTACGGGCAGGGGTACCTTTACCTTTACCTTTATCCTAAGCAGAATGACTCTAGTTCTTCCTTGGAAGGGTAAAATCCTCAGCTCTGAGAGGAAATATAATATTTAATTACTTTCATTCTATATCTGATGCCATATTGTTTTATTTCGGACTGGTATTTTGCTGTTTTTTATTCCAATCTTATTCTTACTGCACCCGATGCTGGGTATTTTCATAATGCTTAGATAACTAATAATAATAATGCTTAGATAACTAATAATAATAATGCTTAGATAACTAATAATAATTGTTAGGTTGTGGGTAAACATATCAGACGACACAGCGATTCTTCAAACAGCTCTTGTTTATTCAGAGGCCAGAACAGAACTGAACTGAAGGGCTCAGTCAGCCTGCTTATATAGAGCTCCAGTACCATGTTACTGTAACAACTTTCTAAAACTATCCACTCACTGAATGTCACTTTCGATCCTTCATTTGCATAACTATCTACAGTATCCCCCTGCTGGCCCAGGGTGAGAACTTCAGTACATAACAATAACAATAATAACAATAATAATAATTTATTTGTACCATGCCCATCTGGCTGGGTTTCCCCAGCCACTTTGGGCGGCTTCCAACAAAGATTAAAAATACATTAAAATGTCACACATTAAAAACTTCCCTGAACAGATGAGCAAATTATTGCTGTATAGCTTCAAGATTTTTCACTGTGGATTTCAAAAACGTTAACAATGAACATTAAAAACACACACCACTAAAATCAACCATAGCACTACTTTTCGATTGTGATTGGCTGTGTGGTTCAGAGAGCTGATTAGCCAGAGAATGGGAGACTGATAGGAAAGTATCCAGGACTTTCTCTACATTGAACGATGTGTGGGACAGGAAAGCATGTGGCTTTGAGATAAGGGGGGGGGGGCTTAACAAAAATGCTGACAATTTCACCTGATAGGGCTGAGCCCTGCTTGCTTTACTAGACCAGCCTGCCCTGCTCCAATGATAACACTAAATATCAAACAGGCAAGGTTATGAATGAGGCTTTATTGAGATGATAAGCTTTAAGATAACAAATTTTGGTTTTTTTTATGCTCTCTCACAGATGCAAACACATCTTGGAGCAAGATAAAGTTGATGCGCTAACAGATGTCTTGCAGAAATAGCAAATCCTTACACTGAGCAACGTAATGAACATAACTTCCAACAGACAGTTGCCAAAGCCAAACAAACCATTACATTTTGTTCCCACGTACATTCCTCTACTTGTTTAGGACAAACAATAAGGTGCATTTGTTTTGAGCATCTCTGCTGTACATCTCTGCTGTAACTTGATTCATTTAGGTAAATTGTTTTGGGGGTGAATTTTATCAGATCTGAGTGAAGCAACCCCTCTGCAAAATGGATTAACCTGGAGCTTTAATGGTATATTGAAAAGTACTTTGTGATGGCACATCATGATAAGGTACTATAAAAGTGTAAAGGACTGGTGTTGGTTTAGCTGCGGCAAGTGACCACCAACCATGTGTCAGAAGCTCAACTGCTATATAGTTTCCTTTGCAGATAATGTTTTACTTCAGTGAATGCACATGTTGGCCAATCAAGCAGGAGGGCTTTCTTCATTTCAGATGGTTTTGATAACATTTGCTTTTATAATCCATTTTCTCTCTTGTTATTCTTGTCAAAGAGGTATGAAAGCTCACCTTTTCCATTAGAAAGTGGTATCCATTTTCACTGAAATAAAGAACTAAGTAACATTTGTGTGTGTGCCCGTGTGTGTTGAATATGGAGCCATTAAATGCTTCTATATATAAATAATATATAGGGCAGGTTGGACCTGTAATACTTCTTGTCTGGCTTGTGACGTACAGTCAGAGGAGAATGGAACAGAGTTTTTTAAATTCACCAAATGAAACTGGTTAAAAGAAAGGTAGGAAGGGGAGGAATTAAGGGATAAGGTTAAAGGTGGGGATGCTTACACATACTAAATCTAACCAAAAAATCTTGATGAACTGTTCATAAAACCTTCTGGTGACTGGGAGCGGCCACCGAGACCATATAACACCGGTCTTGAAAGACCTACATTGGCTCCCAGTACGTTTCCGAGCACAATTCAAAGTGTTGGTGCTGACCTTTAAAGCCCTAAATGGCCTCGGTCCAGTATACCTGAAGGAGCGTCTCCTCCCCCATCGTTCTGCCCGGACACTGAGGTCCAGCTCCGAGGGCCTTCTGGCGGTTCCCTCACTGCGAGAGGTCAAGTTACAGGGAACCAGGCAGAGGGCCTACTCGGTAGTGGCGCCCACCCTGTGGAATGCCCTCCCATCAGATGTCAAAGCAATAAACAACTACCTGACATTCAGAAGACATCTGAAGGCAGCCCTGTTCAGGGAAGTTTTTAATATGTGACATTTTAGTGTATTTTTCATCCTTGTTGGAAGCTGCCCAGAGTGGCTGGGGAAACCCAGCCAGATGGGCGGGGTACAAATAATAAATTATTATTATTATTATTATAACCTGCCAGAAAGAAAGGCAATGGGGTGGACATTTCATTCTCTTGCATTTGAGGCAGATTTGTTCCTTCAAATACTTATTTGACTTTAAAAGCAACAGCTATTTTCCTTGCAACATACATTTGTGTGAGATTCATATCCCAAGGTGCCAAACTACTGTCCAGATAACAAGCACCTTCCCAGAGGATTAATATTAAGTTTGGGGCCAATAGCTTATCAGGCAATGGTAATTGGTACTTTTCTCAGCCATCTTATCACTTAGGGAGGTTTACTGAAATTGGCGCACCAGGAATGCAATATATCTCAGATAGGCAAAAAAATGTCACCAAGTAGTAAGCAAGTTTCCAATAACTTTTCTTCAGGCTAGATGTTCAAGTTTCAAGCAATGAGAAGGGGCACGCAAAAGTGTATGGTTTGAAGGGTCATAAAATGAAGAAGAGGAAAGATGTTGGGTGTATTGCTTATTTGCTTTCAGAAAACTGTCTTCGTGAGTTTCTGCATGTAAGATGGATTGGTTACACAGGTGCAAAGATAAGACAGTGAAGTCATGGACATTTGCAGTGCCTTATGTGAGAGTGACCTAGTTTCGGTTTTGATCTGCTGAGAGGATGCAAACAGAGCTGTAGGGATCCACAGCAATCTCTGTAAATAGCATGACAGATAATAAAGTAATCTGCCTAGAACAATTGTGTGTTGCTCATCAATCAAGACTCAGGGCCGATTTCCTGACGCTTTGCTGCGGACTCTATTTCAACTCTGCTAAAAGCCTGGTCGGAAGTGTGCTGGGTGAATCTGTTTACAGCAGCTTTCACACCATAAACAGCTACAAAATATTATGCAATCTAGGCCACTCTTTCCTGGGACCACAGCAGGACTTACTTCTGAGCAAATATCTATAGGATTGCTCTGTCAATTAAACTAGACTGAGATTGATGGATAACAGATTTAAGTTCCACAGAGGGCTGCTGGGGAAGATGCCAAAAAAATGTACAATCTAGCAGTAATCCAGATTTTTACATCCACCTTTAGAGCCTATCAGAGCACCCCTCGGGTATTCTTCTCCATGTGGTCATAACTATGCAGAAAAAGGGAGTAGGTTTACACCTGTTGGTGCTACCCTTGCTATCCCTTCCCTCTGTTGTAGAGCATTTTGTATTTTTAATGGTCTGTACACCACCCAAACAACTCCCTTATGGATAGCATATGCAAGGGTCTAACTCACAGCAGAGCATATGCAGGTCAGACAGGTTCCCCTCTTCATACTTTCCTCCCAGCACATGGATGGTGGAGGGAGGACTAGCAGGGACACATGCAACAGTGGACTGGTTGGTAAGACCTCTCTGTTCTTTCATGCATCAGCAATTGCTTGGAGTAAATTGCCTGGAGGGGTAGTGGTGGGGATGTGGTATTTAATGGTCATTTGCTGTTACTGGGCATCATCTGAAGACTTCCAAGGAACCCAAACACTTGCTTGCTACTTTGTGATGATTCCGTTAAAAGTATTATGTTACTGTTATCCTGGGATCCCACCCTCAATAGATGCCATCAAAGTTCTTTCAAGTCTTGTTTCGAAAGCCACTCATTAAAGCCCATCTAAGAGGAGAGTTGAGATTTAAAGCCTCAAATCCTTCTCCAGACAGCTTGCCATATCCAATGTTGTGAAGTCGCATCGCTCCATTAGATTTCATAGGAGGGAACGTAAGAGGCTGCAGGGGCAACAACCTGCCCGTTAGATGTCAGGTAAACCTTAAAGGAATATGAAGTCCTGTTATAGCCATACATAATTCCTCAATGGAGTAGAATAAGGGAGTGGGGGAAAGCTTCGTCTTACAATCAATTTAGGAACAGGAACAAAACAAAGTCCTTGTCACTCAACTCTATGGGCAACTAGCTTGTCCTGCTCTTGAAGCTGAATGGGTGGGTAAGCTGCCACTGCGCTAACACTTCACATTCCTAAATTTCCACTACTAAATCAATTCTGTAAGGGAATTTTTGTTTGTTTATTGCCTACTCTGCCCTTATTGGTTGTTGAGTTTCTGGTTGGCTATGGTTAGATTCTATCCCCCCCCCCCCACTTTTTACTGTTTAAATGGGTTGTCATAGTTTATTGTAGGCTAGAGAGTAAGGAAGGTAGAAGGAACAACGCTGAAGTATTATGGATCATGTATGCTCCTCTGAGTTCCTTGGGGCCTTTGGTTTGATGAAGTAGGGCACGTCTTGTTCTTATCTTTGGAACATAAGAAGAGCCTTGCTGGATCAGGCGACAGGTGCATCTAGCCCAGTATCCTGCTCCCACAGTGGCCATCCAGATAACTGTGGGAAGCCCACAAGCAGGGCCCAAGTACCACAGCGCTCCCCACACTCGTCATTGATGGCCATATCTTCCATGAATGTGTCTAATCCTTGTTTAAGGCCATTCAAATTATTGGCCACCATTGCATCTTGTAGAAACATATCCCATAGCTTAACAATGTCTATCATAACCAATATGTCATGAGTGGATAGCTGTATCAGGGCCCTAAACCAAGCAGGGAACCCACTGCATACGTCAGAAAGGGTATCCATGGAAGAAGTTCAACTCCCAACACACTGTAGGAGCCGGGACAATGATGCAACAGAGGGGCAGGATTAGGAAATGCACCCTCGCTCTACCCTTCATGCCATGGTAATTGTACAGAGGAAAGAATGCCTGAAGAGGGCAAAAGCTGTGGCTCATAGCAACTAAAAGTGAATGCTAAGTATCAAGCAAAACATCTAAATTACATGGCTGGGATCTTTTTTTGTTTTTCAGTATAAAATGATGTGATACAAAAAACCCAAAAACAACTTAGCTGAAAGCCGTTTTCTTATACAAAACACCATGACTTTCCCCCTATTTATTTCTCCTCAGCTTTGTGTCTTCTGCATTGATTTGCTGTCCTTTCATAGCTATTTATCTTTTCAGAGATTTAAAAATTCCAATTCATTTAATTTACTATTGAGGTTTTTCACCTAATTGCTTTAGCGTCTGCAATGGCAGGTGAGGTTTACACGGGCGATGAGAAATCCAATGAATGTGGAAATTCATGAGAACAGCATAATAATTTTGTAATGCGAAGCAGAGATTACAAGAGGCACTGAGAAATGAGGCAGAGCTATTGTGAAGGAAAGGCTTTTAATTCTGTCACCCAAGTTTGTAATTAACACAGGAAATCTAACAACAACAAAAAGAACTTGAAATAGCTCTACCTGTTGTTGTTTTGTCCAGCAAAGATGACAAATTATGCTTCCTCTTACATCCTTGTGTTGGCTACGTTTCATTGGTTCATTTCCTTATTTTGGTTTTTAAGAACCCTTTCTGAAGCAGTTTTTTTAGAACCCTTTGTGAAACAATTTTCAGTAAGTAAAGGAAAACACAAAATGATTTTATAACTTGCAACCAGCATCAACATAATCTTTCATATTCTTCTGCAGCATGAATCCAACTAAGTTCTACACATGAACATGTGTAACTTGGGCTCTCTCAGCTCTACTCTGAGTAGAATTTAGTTGGATACACTGAGTTTTCAACTTATTCACATACATTATGTCAGGAACCCTTACAACAACCCTATAAAGTGAGTTTGATATCATGAAACCATTAAAGTGGTAGATGTGGGGCCGACACTGAGAGGCAGTAGGGTGTCTAGGGTCACATACCAGAGTCCACTCATGTATCATGGCTTCCTCCTTCTCTCCCAATGGACCTCCAAAATCTGATCCAGAGGGTCCCCCCAACCCAAACACCAAAACTTGGTGAATTATGATGTTTTAATTCTGTTGAGCAATAGGGATCATTTAAGGTATGGTACAATTCTGCACATTTCTGGTAAATTATTCTCTATACAAAAGCTACATCGTATACCCATGGAGCCCCTGGACCTCACATACACAGCAAGGCATGGGTGGAAAATCTTTTTGGCTGTGGAGGCCAAATCCCTATCTCACCATGGGCCAACTTTGACAGATTGCGACCCGCTGTCAATCATTTGATGTAATAATCACACCAGGTCATTGACACCTTCAAAGCCTCTGACAATTTGCATGACAACCAGCTGGCTGTCGGGCACTTTCAGATGCATGGAACAAAGGCTTTACAAGCCCAATGCTTGGTGCTATGCACCTTCCATTGCTGTGAGCATGGAGGCCTTTGCTCAAGTCCAGCAAGGGGCACACAGAAATGTGAAGTAAACCCAGAGTTCCAATATAGTGGCAGTATATGTATATGGGCCGGACAAATGCAAGCAAAAGGAAACACATTGTTTACAAGTTTGCAAACCTTTCCCACTATTCACTGAAACCTCACGATGCTGTAAGGCATTCAGCACTTTCTGATTTGGATTAAAGATCTCAGGTACAGGGCTATACAATTAACATCACAAGTCTTAGTTCTGTTGCAGCTTCCCCTCCCCCTGCCCCGCCCCCCAACTGATGGAGATGGGAAAACATCTCATCTCTACCTTGGGCTTCTTTGGGAAGGAGGTCAGGATATAAATTTGATAAATACATAATTAGAAATACTTTTTAAAAATTGCAGGTACACTTTTAAAAATCTATTTTGAGAGGAAATACATATTTAAATTATTTGTGCCTGTTGTTCTGAATGCAGATTAATTCCGAAATGGGATGGAATGGAATTAGGGTGAACACTTGCTTTAGTGACTTGGACAGGACATAGGCTGATCCGCTCATCCCTATCGGTGGTGTCACCACCATTGACAGAATATTCCCCTGTGCTATCTTAGGACCTCAATATATTTTAGTTCCAGAGACTTAAGGCTAAAACACAAGCATTAGATTTAAGCATGTCAAAGATAAATGGTGGAGAAGGTCTATTGGATCTATGCATGTTTTTTGGTACATATTTGAAGAGTCCTATAACTTCTCTGTTGGAACTGTTCCCTAGTGTGCCAAAAACTATACAGACTTTGGTGTTAGGTTTGTATTGCTCCATAGTCCCATGCTGCTAGTTTGTATCTAGTTAAGAGACATTTCATTAAATTATTATTTATGGTTAGGCAGTCCATTTTCATCTTTAGGGTTTTTCTTTCAGGTTTAATACCTTCTGTATAATCCCATCTGAATGGTACTTTAATTTTGACATTATCCAGGGGTTTAAGAAGGCTGTCTGTTATAGACAGGAACTGTGGGAATGATTGCAGTAAAAGCATTTGAGTTTCTTATACATCATCTCTACATAACCTTGAACATGACAAATGAGGATTTGAAGAGCATTAGTAATGTACAGGGAATGCAATCTATTCTCCAGCTCCACAATCATAATTAGGTTCTGATAGAGCAGTCTGTAACCATTTACCAAGAAACGTGTTTTTAAAAGCAACTCCATGCATCTCAGAGTATTTGCAAATAATAAGTAAGGAACATCAATTCAAAAATAAATTAATGAAGAAGGGACTGTAATCTATGCATAGATAAAAGCTTGTACACATAGAATCTCTAGTACTACATAAATCCTAATTTCACCCCAGGAAGTTGAAACTGGACCAGCTCTTATATTAAAGAGGGTGACAAAACTGCTTCTTCCTTGTATTCCTCTAGGGATCCAACTGATTCAACTGTAACCATGCACAACAACTATCAGTCCTGAAGGCAGATGGCAAGCCACTTCATATCGCCATGTCGATAGTGCAAAGATGAGTTTCTGTATTCATTTATCTTGCATTGATGGAACCTGATTTTTTGCTAGATTGAGGCGCACAACATAATATTTTACATTTTTAAATGAGGGGATGAGAGATTGGTTGTTGTTCTATAGTGTTATTACCCCAAACTCTCTATTCATATGAGGTGCTAGAATGTTCCCTTTATGCTTTCAGAATGCAGGGTTGCCTCCTTTGACTTGGGTCCTAAAAGTAGTTGTCTCCCTGTTCCTAGCTCCTAATAACCATTACATTACTCTTGAAGCTTTCATTGAGGGAGTCAGAAAGATCTCAAGTGAGCTCATGCCCCCAAACCTGAGCCTGAGTAGGTCTTTCCCACTTCACTTCCTCAAGGTGTCTTGGGGTGCTCAACAATTTTCTCTCTTCTGCCCACTTTTAACCTGCACTGAACCTGCCACTACTCACTTATTACTAGCCTACCTAACAAAGTCCTCTTACCCTGGACATGGTGACATAATTGAAGGAGCCCTATCAGATCCTGGGCCAGATCCTACAGTGATGCGGGAGTGAAGGACCAGCAAGATCCTACCAAGGGTAAATGGGTGCCAGGCCAGTTTGACTGAAAGAGAGGAGGTAGAGCATAACCTTAAACAGTCAACTCCCCAACTTTCCTCCTTATCATCTTCATCATCATCATATAACTTTCCAGCTGCCTTCTGTCTCAGGGCTGAAAGTCAGGTTTAAAGTTGCTTCCCTGCTCATTCATTCCACAAAGAGTCAAGGAAAGAAACACAGGAGCACATTCCATCATTATTGCAGAAGCTTGCTACATTCTGAGAACATGCTCATTAAACCATAAAAAACACATAACACACACACTCTCTCTCTGATGTAGCCAACTGCATTGCTAATGGTTAAGGAAAATACCACATCTGACATTGAAACTCAAGTGTGATGGCATTTGCAAATGAGATCTTTTTTTAGGACCCATTCAGAGAGCTGCAATGTGATATCTTTATTTAGGATTAAAACGCCTGAGACGTGAATTCTAAAAATGCTGTAAAAAGTAATGATTCATAGACTACATATACTAATTGCTTTCTTTTATGACTGAGAAACATCATTATGGTTAATAATAGGAATTGAATATATTTACATGCATGAATTAATGATGATAGCTATTGAGCAACAAAGGAAAGCAGAATTATCAATGCTAGGCTGTATTGACCAGGAAAGCATGGACTTAATAGAAGCTGAAGGATCTGAAATGCCTCTCAGATTTCCGACAGTTTGTTGGGCTATTAAACTCATAATTATACTTAGAACTTCTCAAGAAAAGAAAAAAAAAACAAATCCATTTATAACTGCCAAGTCATAGAATCATAGAACTGTAGGCTTGGAAGGGGCCCCAAAGGCCATCCAGTCCAACCACCAGCAATACAGGAAATATAGTTAAGATGCCCTGACCAATGGCAATCCAACCACCATTAAAAACGTCCAATGAATGAGAGTCCACCACCTTCTGAGGTATACATTTGTTGTTGTTTAGTCGTTTAGTCGTGTCCGACTCTTCGTGACCCCATGGACCAGAGAACGCCAGGCACTCCTGTCCTCCACTGCCCCCCGCAGCTTGGTCAGACTCATGCTGGTAACCTCAAAAACACTATCCAACCATCTCGTCCTCTGTCGCCCCCTTCTCCTTGTGCCCTCCATCTTTCCCAACATCAGGGTCTTCTCCAGGGAGTCTTCTCTTCTCATGAGGTGGCCAAAGTACTGGAGCCTCAGCTTCACAATCTGTCCTTCCAGTGAGCACTCAGGGCTGATTTCCTTCAGAATGGAGAGGTTTGATCTTCTTGCAGTCCATGGGACTCTCAAGAGTCTCCTCCAGCACCATAATTCAAAAGCATCAATTCTTCGGCGATCAGCCTTCATAGTTAGGTGTAATAGGTAGCTGGTGGTCTTATGTGGTTTTAATTGTGTGTGTATATAATTGTTGTAAACGACTTTGATGTGTTTAATGAAAATGTGGTATATAAGAATTTTTGATCGATAAATGAACTTTGAAGATGTTTTCTTTGCAGAAGCTCTATTTGTCTAAGCATCTGGTCTTTATCTAGTTCACTGCACTCTGCAGCTATTGGGGAATCTACCACATCTGAGAATAAAGTGTAATGGATGGAGGATAATTTCATTTAAGGAAAGCAGTATCAGTCTATCTCTGGTCCATGTCCATTTTGCATGTTCTTTTCTGCACAAAATCACAGATTAATGAAGAAATGGGATGGAATAGACTTACAGATGAAATCCATCCTATCCTATTTTCTCATTAGTCTTCAATTACATTTAAAAAATTGTATTTAAATATATCCCCAAACATTTCTAAGTGTCCTTTATCCTTTATCCCCAAATACATATTTTAATGCATTTTGACACATTTGTAAAGTCCAAAATATAAAAACCAGAGAAGTGCAAGATACAAAGGATAGTTATGTTCCAATCAGCAAATTAGTCTGGGATCCTCCAATTAGATATGGACTCATTAGATGGTCTTGCTCTTCTTTTTCTTTTTCATCCTATCTTACAGATGTTGTGAGGATGGAGCATATAAGGTACTTTGCTCACAAAAATGTATGGTAGTAACAATAGCAATGCCTTCCAAGTTGGAAGATATGGAATGAAGGGCTGTGCAATATATACTCATAAAGTCATTAATGGAAAAAACTTATTGGCCAATGGTTACATGCAGGATTAACCTAAATCAATAGGAGTACTATATTGACCTGCTAGTTCATATCCTTATCGTTCACCTGCAGAGACTAACATGTTATAGGTTGTTCTGTGATTCTTTTGAGGGACATTTTATCTTTCGTACAAAGGAACTATGGATTGAAAGACAAAGCTTATCAAAGGGAGAAAGTCTTCTCAACTTTTTGTTTTGAACTTTTTGAAAAGAGGCCACCTAATGAATGTTTCTCTTTTGGTTTGCAATCTGCAACACTTGCCATTTCCCTTCTTGCCAATTTACTGTAGGGAATCACTCCCCTCCCCACTGGGATAAGACACATACCCCCCCATAGGAATAAATCCCAGTTGGATAAATGCAGCGTTGGATAAATTACACATGAAAGGAACAAATTTTGTGCAATGCTCATCTATCAATGGTGCGCACAGCCAGCTGCCTTATAGAAGTAAAGGGTGCTGAAGTTTCATGTATTACACACATTTAGTGATAATTTTCCTTTTGTGCATCAGTGGATGTAACATTATCCTTCTTTGAGAAGAAAAATAATTGATGATAGGACTGTGCCTACACCAGCTAATTCAAAGTTATTTTTACTTCAAATAGACGCAGAATGAATTGAAATATGGTGAGTTCTAAAATACCATCAATATGCACCTCTCTCCCATCACTGGAGTTCAAACATCATGCCAAGACTTACTCCTCCCTCATTTTCCTCTTCTTCCTTTCTTCAGACTTTGATCGTGATGTGCCTTCTCTTTTGTACTCCTCCAACTAATAACCTTTTCTCTTAACCCAGTCTCCTCTTGGCTACTGATCTGTTTTGCCCCTGTCTGCTGTTTTCTGCTTCACAGCTTTAATCTTCCCTCCTCTTTCCTACTTGCTTTAAGCAAGTCAAGTAGTTGTTTCAATTTTTCCTGCTGAAAAAGTAATATCTTGACCTGCTAAGAGCCTTCCTCTCTTTTCTTTACTTCTAACCATTTTGAGCATTTTGTCTTCTTCCCTACTGACATAGAGGCTACATTCACACCATAAATTTAAAGCACTGTGGTATCACTTTAAACAGCCAAAGCTCCCCCCCCCAAGGACTTATGGGAGCTGAGGAAGACTTAAGGTTGCTGAGAGCTGATAGGAGACCCTTGTTACCCTCACAGAGCTACAGTTTCCAGACTGGTTCAACAATCAATCCATCTTCAAGGGAAACTCGGCAATTGTAGCTCTGTGAGAGGAATAGGGAGGAGGGGGTCTCCTAACATCTCTCAACAACCTTAACAAACAACAGCTCCCAGAATTCTTTGGGGGAACCAATGCTAAAGTAGTGTAATAGTGCTTTAAATGGGATGAATGTAGCCAAAGACACTAAGTTCCTGTGGGCAGGAATCACTGGAGGTTTAAAGAGCAGTATGAGGTTGTTTTCAAAAAGAATTTCAAATTCCCATCACTGACTTTTGAAGTCCCAGCAACTGGGTCTTCAAAGTGCAGCATCACCTGATGTCACTATGACCTCAGGTAGTTGACAGGTGGGTGGCCCTGTCCACCTGTCCACCCTCCAGGGGTGGGAATATAAGATCTGAACTGCTGGCCCCAAAAGGTCTCCCAGACTTGCAGTACATACCTTGTCATGCATTCTCCACATGCATTGTCTCCTAAACACATAAGTGGTGCAGCAATAAAGCTGCTAGCAAAGCTAAGCAGCACCAGGGACTGTGTGTGCATGTTGAGATTCCTGCATTGCAGCCTTTTGGATTAGGTAACCCTTCCAACTCTCTTCCGAATCTAGAATTCTATAATTCCATATGTTTCTTACTTTACCCCTAAATCTACAGCCCACTGCCAGATTGAGGCCTCAGGACATCACCGAGTCCCATTTTCCGATCCCTTAGTCCAGTAACTGAACAGCTTTGCTGCTTCAGACTCTGTTGTGATTGTAACTGAAACACACATGAACAGAACACTTGCCATTGCACATGATGTTTAATAAACAGCAACACACCTCAGCTGCTTCCAATTTTTCTGTCGGAGCTTTCTGCTCAGCAAGTTATCTGGTGCTATGGCCACAGGGGCCAGGGAATCAGGATCATAACTGTCACCTGTATCATCTTTAGGCTATATTGCAATTTCAGCGTGGGACAGCAAGCTGTTCTGAGTGTGAACATTCACAGTTGTTGTCTGAGCAAATTTGATCGAGGGGCAGATAGTCTCTCTCTGCCAGATAATGGAAAATATGTGGACTGCTATACATTATTAGAGCCATTAAACAGCAGACAACATGAGTTTACGAAGCTGCAGTAAGGGATACGGTTTATATTATAATATGAAGCTCATGGGGCCAGAAAACGGGGTAGGGGTGGGGAGGCTGGTAAACTGAACAATTCAACATTGAGCAATGGGCAGGATTAGTGTAACCAGGAGGTGTCCTATATTCTTTATGGGGCCACATACTGCTGAACTGAAACTGCTTTATTAAAGCTCACCAGAGATTTAATTCAAAAGCTGGCATCACCGTAATTACTCATAACTTTCTTCTTTTTCTTCTCTCTTGATATTTTTAGTCCCTGCATTCCTCCATCTCATTTTTTTTTCATACTGAGTGTTGTTTCCTGGAGCAATTGTTGTACATAGGTGTACATTAGAAGAAATTCACGCTAAAATGCTGGTACTTTTCATGAAGATTTGTTTTAAATGAGAAATTGCTGCAAAAATGTGAAGAACTGAATTTACGATTCAAAAAATTAGACATCAAGAGAAACAAACATTGGCATATTCATCTATCCTTACCTATAACCAAAGAAAACGGAAGTATTATAGCAAGTTTTCTCAGATTTCCACTTGTTACCTATCTTTATAAAGAAATTATATGAAATATGTGAGGAGCTACAATCCCAAGGCTGTGTTAGTAACATCTGTTCTTCACACTACACAGAGATACATCATAGAAATAAGAGATAAATTTTATCAATAATGCTTCTGTTTCTCAATTTTGAAAATTGTGCTATTGTGAAAGTCACAACTGGAAGTTTGAAAATGATTATTGTTGTTGCAATTATATACTAATGTATTCCTTAACTGCTGTAATAATACCATTGCTTGTAGCCAGAAACAGGTATTGTACTTCGGAGAATTCTATTTATCCCCAACCAGGCTGTCACAGCTGTGGTGGACCTGACCAAAAAAACCTCACTTGTCTTCTTCTTTTTTTCCCCTACCCAGGATAGCAGCGGTAAGATAGCAATGCATTCCACAGCCCATACTAATCAGCAGCCTCATCACTGTAGACAAACCAGCTAATGCACAAACATTAGTTAAATTAGAATATAGGATTTCACTGCCCAACTGTTTTTAGTAATAAAAACCCACCTCCTTCCATAAAATCAATTCAAACTGTGTCTTCTTATATTGAAATGGATTGCAATGATCATGATTTCCCCAGCAACAAAGGCTTAGATTGTGTGTAATTAGGCTGAAAAAATATTCCCTTGTCATTGATTGGTATCTTTTCAAAATGATATCTGCATGAAATATATCTATTCACATATATGGATAAGGGACAGAATTATGCGCTCTATAATGCTTTGGTTACAGTATGAATCAACCAGCTGTGATACTATAAGAACCATTTCCTCATCACTGTGCTGGTTTTCCTATATGTAACACATGTAAATCAAGAAATTCAAGCATCTGTCTGCAAACCAGTGTGACTATAGAACACATGTGGGAAAGACTCCCATATGCAGAAATTGAAAACCGGGGGAAAGAAATCAATGGAAAGGGGTTAATGCTTTGGGATCAACAGTAATTTTATATGAAGCTGATTTATCTCTGAGGGGCTCTGGCTGCAATTCTGTACATACTTACCTGGAATTTACTTCTCAGTAGACATGTAGCTGGACTGGGGAACCTGCAGCCCTCCAGCATGGCTAATGATCAGAGATTATGGGAGTTGTAGTCCAACAGTATCCAGAGCACTATTCCTAGTCTTTGTTGTATAGGATTACACTGTCAATATATCAATTTCCACTTATGCTGTACTAACTGCGTGGTACAGATGATCTGCTAATGATTGCTCTGGGTACTGATTTCCCAGAGATCAGCACTGCAAACTGATCATTTTGGTCAATGTTAGAAAAGAGCATTATATGAAAAAGATATCTAAAAGAAGCTTTGTATTAAATCTCCAGTCACCCAACCTGCTGTTTATCAATAAGAACCCTTCCAGCTCATTTCAGCATGTCAGGTGCTGTTATTTATTGATTATATGTTGTAAAAGGTTCGGGAACCTGATCAGTAAAATTCAAGTTGGCAACCTTATATCTTTGTAACTTTTAAATAAAATTAATCTCCAGCTACTATATTTTACTATATAGCGGTATAATGAAGGAACTTGATTGCAAGCACTCTGCAGATCAGTAGCACATCACTCTTGTTGAGCCATAATACTTTTTCCTTTTTTGGCCAATGGCATTTCAATTTCTGTTCCCTTGGGTGGGAAAGTGGGAATCAGGAGTATTAATCTGGACCTGGTACCTGAACAGCATTTCAGTTAAACTCACATTTCCTGCTCTTTGCCATTATATGCCTGTAAAAAAATGGCAGTTCTGCCCTTCTATCTCTTGGAAATCTTCCCCAGATTTCCAGCTCTTGCTTGCTTGTGAGTACTGAAAGAAAGTGAATTGAGTACTCCTTCCGGTGGAGAACTTACATTTCCCATTGATGTCATTTCCAAAGTGCAGAAATAGGGTTCCTGTCCAGGAAAGCCTTTTAGAATCCCTAGAACAATTGCTTTTATTTAAAGGCCAAAGTGGTGCCTTCCAGATGTTGTCTGACTAAAATTCCCATTATCCCTATCCATTGGCCATGCTGGTGGGAGCTGCCATGACTCCAGCAATATCTCCAGGGGACAGTATGCACTTTTGGACAGTGTGGAGCAGGAGTGGGGAGCCTGTGCCCCTCCCGATGTTCTGAACTCCAAGTCATCAGCCCCAACCAGCATGGCTTGAGGTCAGGGTTGAGGAAAGTTGCAGCCCGACAACATCCAGAGCGGCTCAGGTTGCCAACCCCTGGTCGGCAGAGACTACAGTAAGCCCACCACTTGCACACATTTAACTTGTGTGCATTCAGCTTTAGGCACCTGGCAAAAAAGCAAAAAAGAGAGGCGGAAAGGAGGCGGGCATCCATGAAAAAAGACTTTGGCAATCCCACCCACCATTGCACCTGATGTGTTTTGACTATACACAATTTTGGCTTTCGGTGTGATCCCTGGAACATAACCCCTATGTAAATTACCCTATTATGAAGCAACAGCTCTTGTTGAGATTAAGCAGATGTGGCTCAGTGAGTTGCATGGATTAGGATTTTGAGAGAAAGGGAGATATAAAAGAAAGAATCTGAATTAAGGAAACTGCCCCTCCTTGGTGAATTTTGCCTGTGAATGCTTTGTTGTCTTTGGGGAAGAGGCAAAAGTTATTTAATTCTTTTCCACCCTTAATTTGTGAAGACATCTTACTACTGCTAGCTTACCACTTTCACCCTCCTGTTTTTATACTTGCATTGCTTTACTGCTGGTGCGTTTTTTTTATTGACTTTATTTCTGAGTAAGCACATTCATACATTTGGGTTGCAGATCTTGCTCCCCCCTCCCCAGAATATTGTAAGGATCTGAAGTTAGACAGAATACACCGTATGTTCTCTTTCTTAGCAAATCTTTTGCCTCCTGCTTCTTATTAGTGTAACCTGGGTATTTCTCGGGGTTATATTTTTGGCAGAGTTCACCATTCTCTCAATTTTAACAATGATCCATATGAAAGCTTCTTGATAGGCTTTAGCATTTTGGAAAAAGAGCCATGTCTAACAGAGGTCAACGCAGGCCACATTTTAGGCATATGTGGGCAGCTGCAGGAAAAGATTAGAGACAGGAGTCTTGGGTAACTGCTAGGGAGAAAGGGATATGGTAGAGTAGAGAGAGCTGCTGTGTCAATTTTTTATTGAGCTGTTGGCAAGTGCTGGAATTTCCCACTTGCAGGTGACAGATACTGCTGTGGAGGAAGAAGGACCTGGCAGGAAGGCAGCCTCTGTTCCATCCTGCTCGTCCTGTCCTGACTGGTAACCCCAGTGGCAGAGAATCAAAAAGCAGCAGCTGAAATAAGAACGTCCTTGGCAGAAGGTAGGGATCAGATAGAAATTTGATTCAGTTCACGTTTGAAGGCAAACCTACCTGAATCACACTATCCAAAGCAATACATGAAGCACAGCCATCCTTCAAAATTTGCATTTCTCAGACTTTTGTAATGCAGCTCTCCAGAAAAGTAATGTGTAGGGTAAAGTGCGCATATAAGTGCATATATGAGTGAAAATAACTTGCAAAAATGCACGATGTTAGGGGAAATTAGCTTGGGAAAATGTTATATCAGGCAAAAGTTCATAGAAAAATAAAATAAAATAAAATAAAATAAAATAAAATAAAATAAAATAAAATAAAATAAAATAAAATAAAATATTATTTCTACCCCCGCCCATCTGGGCAGCTTCCAAAAAAATATTAAAATATTGTAATACATCAGACATTAAAAGCTTCCCTAAATGTGTGCATTAGGAGATATTCACATTATAATTTTTATGAGCACTTTAAAAAAAATCACAAGCTTATGTGGAAAACTGAACTTAAGGCTGGAAAAACAAGAAAGGAGAAAAACTGAAATTGGCATACTCTTACATCCATAGGAGAAGGTGAATTATGCCTTCAAACCCTTCCCACCTGCATAGCTTACCTTCACCCAAACCTCCAAGCTATATGGGGTAGGGGGCTTCTTTGAGAGTTCTGCCTCTGAGTGGCTACTCAAATAAAGCTCACTGATCTGGGTTCTGCTCAGTGGGTGAATATTCCAATATCTCAAATGACACCATCAACAATTAATGCCTGATGTCCTAAGAAGAACCTCTGCTGGTTTTCAAAGGACCTCTTCAATTTTGAGGACACCCCATTTGTATGGTGGTATTGGTAACAATAAATTATAAGGAAATGTTTAACTATAATAGTTATCCTGGTCCTGGTTATGTGCTGACCTGCTCTGCAGTTATGAAATAGAATAGAAGTTATTTGGCTGATTTGTACTGTAAAGGAAACTGGCTATTTTGTATTGTCAATCTCCTGCAGCTTGAAAACCCCCTGAAGAGGAACTGCATCACTTAAGAGCCTCTTGTGCAATGCTGGCACTAAATAATTTCTAAATGGTAATAGCAAGAATAGGAGGAGGATATTAGTTGCTGTAATAAAATATTTGTACGTTACAAAACGTAAAGCAATTATATATTTAATGTATGTGCAGCACTGCTACCCTATTTATACAGGAAATACCATAAGATTGTAATTGGCTTTGGAGCATAGTAATAAACTCTGAAACAGTTTAAACTCCAAAAACTATTACTTAATTACTATTATGGAGCATAATAAAGGACAACTACTTGACACAGGCTAACCGTAACAGTGCTTAGAATGTATTTGTGTCCCTGTACTTTATATATTGTTCACATTAAACACACAAAAATCATTCTTTACTTCTAATAAGTACGCTAAGCTCTTGTGCTGGTCAGCAGAGGTCAAAGTTCTCTGCCTAAGTTCAAGAAGCCAGAAGGGTAACTTGGCCTGATGCTTCAGTATGAAGGCCACGACCTACTCTCTAATTACATCTGCAAAGCCCCCTGTTTAATACGCTTTTGTATATTTTTCTTTCTTTGTTATGGCTTTTCTTTGATGATTCATTAAAAGAGGCAAACGCTTAATGATTACAGATGTCTTGTGACTTGGGAGACAAAAGGTAGATATCCTGGAAATTCTTTGTGGACAACCGGAATGTATGCTTGGAATTGCCTGCCCCCTCATTCATCCTTTTGTATTCTGTGTGATTTTTTACCCTCAAAAGAAGCATTTGTAAACCTTCAGAGCGTTGATAGTTTAGATAAGCCTTCCCTAGCCTGGTGCCTTTTCAGACTGCAGGTCCTGTGAACCCAAACAATCTAACAGCAAACATGGAGGTCTACTTTCCACCTGGAAGTCTAGTGTATGCTTGATTTTAAACTTGAAAGCCGAGAACAGAATTCTCAAGCTAACCTTTTATCAAGCTATGCTTGATAGCTGTATTCTACACTACTGCACGACAGAATTCATATGGATTTTGTACCAAAGCATGCCTTGCAACGCAGCCTATTTCCCAAACATTATAGGCCTAAGAAACAGAATGAGGTTGCTGCCTGCCCACTTAGTTTTATAAAGTGGCAGCAACAGACATTGCATGGAGTAGTTATAAGCATCCTCTTCCTTATATATTTTATCAGTGCCTCCTTCTTTCTTCCTTGGCTGCCTTTGCCTATACATTTCAAGCATCTGAATTTTATTTTATGTCATTTAGACACAGAGGCTGATGTGAATTGCCCACTGGGGAACTCAATAGGAACACTTGTTTATTCCATCCATATGGTTTCATTGTTGTTGTTACAAGTGAAGCCTGTTAAAAGGATACATCGGTGACAAGGGGAGGAATATTTTTACATAATACACACATATGGGATTAACAACAGCAAAAAAATAAAAATAAAAATACACCCACGAAACCCTATGCAATTCCTAGAGACCATTTCATCAAATAATCCTATTCCAATTACTATCCTTTTAGAATATGTTTGCGGCACATCTTACAATGATCTCATGCCCTGATAAAGAGTAGAAGGTATCGTATTGGACTGAACTGGCCCAACATTTGTTGCTAATCTAGAGATGCTTGGATCAGAGTCTCCATTAGTGGAATTCTGCCAGAGAGCCAGTGTGGTGTAGTGGTTAAGAGCGATAGACTCGTAATCTGGGGAACCGGGTTCACGTCTCCGCTCCTCCACATGCAGCTGCTGGGTGACCTTGGGCTAGTCACACTTCTTTGAAGTCTCTCAGCCCCACCCACCTCACAGAGTGTTTGTTGTGGGGGAGGAAGGGAAAGGAGAATGTTAGCCGCTTTGAGACTCCTTCAGGTAATAAAGTGGGATATCAAATCCAAACTCTTCCTCTTCATGGAATGAAGGATAGTGGGGAGGTGATGCTCATCTATTGATGCCTCTTGTTTCAGCCCCCTGTACACCATTACAAAAAATAGTTCTAGATGGTTGGGGAACCATCCTGAACAGTGTAGGAGTGGCGCAGGGGACTACAGGGGGAATTGGTGCAAATTATTTTGCCTCTCTTCCTCCAGGAGGAGCACATGCACTCACCCCGATCACAGCCCTTTCCACAAATGAAAGGAACACCCTTGGTGGAACATTTTCATGTGGTTTACAGCCAGTTAAATAGAACTGCCCCCGAATTTCACCTCCAGCAAAATTTCAAGGCAGATTTGGAGACTCCAGTTCAGGCAAAATAACCAAGGGGTTTTGAGTTAAGCAAAGAATATTAATAAAGCTGGTGTAATTCCTTGGCAGTGGGATCTCTGAATTTTGATCAAAACAGTATTTTGAACTGATTTTGAAGGTTACTGCTTGACTGAAATAAGTTTGTGGTGGAGGGGAAATAATGTTGTTAAGAGTATGAACATTTTCTCAGAGGCTTTCTGTGTGAAAAGCATGTGTTCCACCAGGAAGCTATACCAACATTAGTCAGCTATTCCTGTATTGCAGAGGGTTGGACTAGATGATCCTTGAGGTATCTTCCAACTATGCAATTCTATTATTCTATGTGGTCCCACCACCTTAATCCTTCTTAGCCACCAGTAGCTTTCTTTGCCTCTCCCCCATATGAGGGCAAGCTGTTATAGATTATTCATATTTCACATCTTTGAAAATGATCTTTACCTTTGAACTTAGAATGCTGGTTTTTTTATATAAAAAGAAGAAGAAGAAAACTTCAGCTGTAACGTTAGAACCATGGCTTTAGCCAAACGTATTATACAGAACTTGCTTTTAAAAAAGCTTCAGTTATGTAGTGATCGCCTACTTTTGCTTTACTGATATAGAGGACTGATGCAGCTATACTTCACTATTGATCTTAGTAAGTCATTATAACGTGGCAATATCAGCAGGGTGTCCAGGGGCTTTGCATTGTGGTACATAGATAGGTGGCATTACAACCTTTATCTTTCTAACATCTGCAACCTCTCAAACGACTGACTGATTTCTCCAGTTTAATTCCCTGAGTCAGAAAGTGATTTGGAAAGCTCAGGAGGGATAACACAATGGTATCTTGGCTTCCTGTGCACATATATTGACAAAGGGCTTAAAATAAAATGTTTGTCAACACACTTAAAACCATGGGGGGAAATGGTGCATAGAAAGAACAGGAGCAACAGCAAATTATTTCTTTCTTTGGGCTTAAGCCCAGCCCTTCCCATCAAAAGCACCCAAGGCAGGTAACAAGAATATACTACCTATTATACCCTGTTCATGGTCCCCCCAGTGTGGATAATAATGTCTTCTCACCACTTTCAGAAGACAAATTAGCTTGGTCTTTGGTAAATCTCCATTGTAGAGAAACTCTAGAATGAGAGTAATTCAATGAGAATGTCTTCCTGTTTTCACTTCCTGTTTTTCCTGCTTTGGTGCAGTGGCATAACATGGGTTGCCAGAGGTCAGGGCCACATGGAGGAGGGTGGGAGGAAGGGAAACGGACAGAGCATGCATACATCACCCAGGAGATTGCAGCTGCAGAGTTAAGAAGAGTCATTCTGTTGTCTGGAGAGGTCACTTCCTGGTTCGCATGAAGAAGCTGTTTCAGTGGAGCCCAGCAATGGAAGCGCACAGCTGTATTGAGGTAGCACCAGGTGTTGAAATTTTGCGCCCCTAACAATTTTGCGCCCAGGGCAACCAACCCTGTGCCTCACCACACCATGCCACGGCTCGGGTGCACAAATTTTATAAGCAAGACCTGTGACAAAATGTTGCAGGGTGGAGAGCTCCCATTTAGGGTTGCAGCCAGCCTGCCTTGCATTTTCCAGGATGCTTCATTCCATTTCCCCTCCTCTTGATTGTTCATTCTTCTCACTCAGCATTTTGTGGTCACTTATTATACTCAATCCTTATTGGGGTGCTTTGGGTTCCCCCATTAGGATTTTTCCCCAAGTGGGTTTTTTTTGTACTTCTGTAAACCCTGCTGATATTTCACTCTTATGATTGGATGGTGCTCTTTTAGCTACATAAGGATCAATGATTGGAAAATGAGTTCTCCATTTGCATACAGGATAGTAAAGAAAGAGAGCTTAGTTAAACATAAAGGTCATGGCATAACTCTTTATATAATCATCTACATGAGAAACATGTAAGGATGCCATTAAGCAACCCTCATTGGAGGACTTGCTGTGCCATGTCACAATCCTGGATTTGCATTAAGGGGAGGGGAGAGGAGCAAAAGTGAAGGCAGGCTGCACAACAGCAGTGGCCATGACAAAGGAGAAACACTGAGAGGTGGGAAGTAGTGGTTTAAAACAATGGCAGAGGTTTGAGTAAAGCAGAAATGGTGCTTCACTGAGAGGGCAAAAGTGGACATCTTAAGCAATGACTGAGGTTTCAGTAAATCAGGGATGGAGAGACACTGAGAGGGAGGAAAGTGACAATTTTAAACAAAGGCAGAGATATGAGCAGAGTGAGTAAAGAGTTAGGAAAGACTCAGAGCATTAGCTTTTAGGAGTTAGCTTCTGAGTTGTACCCATCTCTGCTTTTTCTGCTTGTTAAAACTAGTTTGCTTTCTTTTCTTTTTCTTTTTTTAAAAGCTATTACTCAATGTCTGTTCATCCCTGCTCACTTTCAAACACGCTGTGGTTTGTATGTCAGAATGAGAAATAATAATGGATTATGACTTTTGCGAACATTTTATTCCATACAAGGCAGAGCTAAAATGGGGAAAAATAAACCAAGGGATGATACTAATAAGAAAGTAAAATCTCTTCTAAGGATGCAACCCTAGGCATGCTTACCAGGGAGCAATGTCCATTCAGTAGACTTAGGCTGCATATACACCATACAGTGGTACCTCGGGTTAAGAATTTAATTCGTTCTGGAGGTCCGCTCTTAACCTGAAACTGTTCTTAACCTAAGGTACCACTTTAGCGAATGCGGCCTCCCACTGCTGCCGCACCGCCGCCGCACAATTTCTGTTCTCACCCTGAAGCAAAGTTCTTAACCCAAGGTACTATTTCTGGGTTAGCGGAGTCTGTAACCTGAAGCATATGT
This sequence comes from Podarcis cretensis, assembly GCF_951804945.1. Taxonomy (NCBI): domain Eukaryota; kingdom Metazoa; phylum Chordata; class Lepidosauria; order Squamata; family Lacertidae; genus Podarcis; species Podarcis cretensis. The sequence continues at coordinate 80,721,592 of NC_137172.1, read as the reverse complement.
AACCTGAAGCGTATGTAACCCAAGGTACCACTGTATATTGAAAGCACATGGCTTTCCCCAAAGAATCCTGGGAACTGTAGCTTGTTAAGTAAGGGTGCTGGAAATTGTAGCTCTGTTAGGGGGAAACCACAGCTCCCAGGATTCTGAGGGGAAAGCCATGTGTTTTAAATGTTCAGTGTGTGTGCAGCCCTGTATCCAAAAAAGCATTCATTAGCTGAATTTGTGAAAAAGTCATCTGATATTTTCATCTACTCTGTAAAGGCTTGGAATGCAGGCAGTGCCGGGACCCTTTCCTGCCATGTTTTGAAAGAGTCACTGGCCTCTGGTAATAATTGACAGTTGTGTTTTTTAAAATTAAAAAACCCAACTGTGTTTGTTTTTAATCTGAATTTCATAAGCTAAATGGCTATTAAACGTGTGTCACAGTGCCTAGTGAACAGCAGTTATTGCTTATGCCCTGCAGCTGTTTTAAAACCCTAGTGTTTCTGCTGTTCTACATTTATTTTGTTTTCTTTAAATACCCACCGGCACTTATGGATTAAAAGTAATGATTTTTAGATATATATGTGTAGTGATTTTTGAAATGTATATATTTCATGTAGAAAATCATTAGAGGTGCACAAAAGGGAATTCTTCTGCTTTTTCTATTTATTTTGTTGTTGTTGAAAGGACCAAATAATCCACATTAAGGAATAAAAAAATGTTCATACTCCCCACATCTGTGAGTCAGTCAAGCATTTCTGGAATTAAAGTTTATAGTAAATTCGTTAGTTTTTAAAAGCAGATCATAGAAGAGCCATGCTTCCTTTGTAACGGTGCAAAATTCAGATGATTTTCTATGATGTCAGACGTAACAGTAAAAGTCTTCATCAACTGAGACCGAAAGAGAAAGTTATAAAGAGTGCATGATCCACTCTCACAGCCTGGTGTGCATGAGAGAATTCAAATAACAATGAATGTTGCTGTCTGCCACAGTGACAGAAATAAATGTCAGAAATAAATGCAATAATGGCATTTGGAAAATATTTCCCAGGCGAAGGGTCACATTGACCCATGGTCTACCCTTCTGGGGTGGGGGCATGTCCAAGAGGTTATGGCTGAAGTATAAAAGTGTGGGTGGCAAGAACTGCCTTTTTCTGAAATTCTTTCCCATTACCTATTCTATAGTACTTTAAATAATGTTTTCTCAGTCATGATTCAACTAAGTAAGTAAGTAAGTAAGTAAGTAAGTAAGTAATTAGGCATTTGAGGGGATAGGAGGCTGTGTGTGTGTATAACAATATTTCTCCTGAAAATCAAAGCTACTAATTCTAGCTACTAACAGGTGGGCTACAGGTGCAGAACTTCAAATTTCCTTTATGTTAACAAGACTCTTAATGGAAACGCTTGTCCATATAAGGGCTATAGGTCAAGCCCATAATGGGTTTCAAAAAGTAACATTAGCAAAGATCTGAGACTGGAGGATTCTGAAGAAAAAAAGAAAGAAGGAACCAAGAATGAAATGATCTAAGAAGATTCAGAAATGTTTAACATTTTGTGCGTGGTGGTTATCATGGGGGCAACAACTTATTTACAGATTTCTAATATTTTCTCCCATGAGAGTTGTAGACCTGAAGTGTCAAAACTTGTTTTGAGATAAGACAAAGAACTAACAGCAGGATCACGAAGCTTAGCTGCGCCTGTGCCAAGGCTTGTGGAAACAACCCATTTTCAATATACATGCTCTGAAGCTTACTCAGACATTACCATAAATCATTCCCATATGAGCAACTTTCTGTTTGGGTAGCAGAGGAGAAATCTGTCAAAAGACACAAAAGCAGGTTTCAGTAGAAGCTAGGATATAATTGGGGTTGAAAAATAACCACACAGGATCTACATAGGCAACACAATATTCCATATGTTACATAGGTTCTTGGACAGGTACGTGACTTTTGTTCTTGACCCTCGTGGTCAAGGACATCTGGCAGGGAGAGGACTTTTAGCTGAACCGAGGAGATAATGAATGCCTCTCTCAGAGACAGAGTGGTTCCAGACCATCTGATAGATACAGCAGTGAAACCACTCTTTAAGAAACCACCCTTAAAGTCAGAAGATTTAAACAAGTATAGGTCAGCTGCAAATATTCCATTCCTGAGAAAGAATGTGATAGAATATGCTTTTCTGTAGTAACCTTCCATTTATGGAGGCCCACCTGGTGTCAACCTTGTGATCAAAGTTGGTTTTGTTTTGTTGGGCATTTGGGCAGTGCCAATGATACATTGCATTACAAAATCCAGTAGTAGCTGGCAGGGTGCTGCAGGTTGAGCTGTGTGGCTGGCCTGCCTTCCCAACACCATGGGTAATTGCCCCTTGCCAAGAGAGGTGGGAAGGGCAAGCCAGTGGGAACTCAGTGTGGTGCAGAAATAGCAGGGGTGTAGGAGACTCTTGAGAGCCCCATGGACTGCAAGATGATCAAACCTATTCATTCTTAAGGAAATCAGCCCTGAGTGCTCACTGGAAGGACAGATCATGAAGCTGAGACTCCAATACTTTGGCCACCTCATGAGAAGAGAAGACTCCCTGGAAAAGACCCTGATGTTGGGCACAAGGAGAAGGGGATGACAGAGGACGAGATGGTTGGACAGTGTTCTCGAAGCTACCAACATGAGTTTGACCAAACTGCGGGAGGCAGTGGAAGACAGGAGTGCCTGGCGTGCTCTGGTCCATGGGGTCACGAAGAGTCGGACACATCTAAATGACTAAACAACAACAAAGCAGTGAGAGCAGTGTATTGGCTCTGCTTTGGTGCCCACACTATGCTCTGCTCCTGCTGCCTTGCCCCTCACCCTCTTCATAAGTGGCAGTGACATGCAGCATTGGAAAGGCAGGTCAGCAACACAGCCCCAACTACATGGCCAAACGCTGCAGGTTTGAATATGTTTATTTCCCTTTATTTTATTTACTTTGGCTGTAAATTGTTTCAGGACTTATTCCGTGATGCATAAACTCAATCAGCCTAAACCTAGCATGGAAATGTGCACAGATGAACATGGAACATGCCTAGGTGCCTCTCATTCCCCCTATGAAATAAAGAAATAAGCCCTCTTTAGATGTTCAGCTAAACATGTGGTGACTGAGTAGGAGAGCCATGTGCCAGCTCTGCCCCAACATCCCCAGGCATGCTGCTCCCTTCTGTTCAACTGCAACTTTCCCACATTGAATGGCTTTCCATTCAATGCAGTCTAACAGAGGCACTTTGAATAGTCCCCATGATCAGCAAACTCGCTTACAGAAAGTTCCTGACCATGGTTTCGTGTTTAGTCGTGTTTAGAAGCCTCCTTCAGGCCTTCCCACTCAATAAGAAAAAGCTGAAGGTGGAGTAGATGAGGACAGGAACATTGGGGATGGGCTCAGCACACTCGCTCCCTACACAATTTATGCCTTCACAAGTTCAGCTGAATTTCTGCACAGGACATGGAACACATAATTTTAGAGTTCAATGCAGTTCAAGCTGGTGGTTCACCTCTAATGTTATTTCCATTGTAAAAGGCTCCTCAGAAAAGATACCCCACTACTTTGTGCAGAACATTCAACCTAATTTAAGAGCCTTATTCTTACACTGTGCCTGTATATTGTTGATCAGTGATTAAGGAAGCCTCTACTTGAATAGGAAAGAACTGCGGAAAGCCAATTTTTCCCTTTATTCACTTAAAATATTTATGAGTCACTTTTCCGCCATAGGCACTCAAAGCAGTTTAGAACAAAGTAATCCAATTAAAAACAGTTGAAACCATAACAACAAATCTCAATCTACCACTAATTAATAACAGCAGCAGCAGGTAAAAGAATTAAAAGGAGGGCGGAGGAAACATGACGCAACCACTATAATAAGATCAGACAGCACCAAAGGCCAAGTGAAGTAATCAGAATTTTTATTTTGTGTGTGTGTGTGTGTGTGTGTGTGTGTGTGTGTGTGTATATCTCCAGCCTTCTAAATCTCCACAAATAGCTAGCCTGACAGACTTCCCTAGGAAGAGTATCCCATTACTGGGACACCACCAAAGAAATGTACCTGTTTTGGATGTCAAGTTAATATCAATAAAGATCAGCACCCAAATCATGTCATTGATCTTAACCAGTAGGAGTGTTCAGAGGAAGAGATGCTCATAAAGCTACCCCTTGGGCCCTTGTAGGAAAGGAGGTGGGGAAACTAGAGCCCTTCGGAGATTGCTGGACTGCAGCTCCTATAATTCCTAACCACTGGCCTGGCTGCCAAGTGCTGGTGGCAGTGACAGTCTAGCAACATCTGAAGGTCCACAGGTTTCCCAACCCTTTCACAGGACAACTCTGAAAGACATCTTGCATATTTTTCAAAGAGTATTTAAACATATGTTTCTGAAACACTGTGTCATACTACTCTAGACAATGCTGATAATGTAGAGCATGAATTAAACACTAATGTCTTTGGTCAGGGATGAATAGTTTGCAAACCATGCAATAAATTTACCCTCCTTGTCTCCCACCCATTCTACCATTGTCTAAGTCCGTGATAAATCAATGCAACTATTAAGGCATTGTCTGGTACGTCAGGAGAATGTTACATTATGCAAAGTGTGTGGAATTTGTAACCAAAGGCAATCAGACAAGAGACTCATCTGGAGCACGTTTGGTGGAGAAGCTGGGGGTGGGCAGGGGGTGGGAACCAAAGATTTTCATCTAAGGAACAAGAAGTGATTTTTCACCAACAATAGATACGCCTCCAATTGGTACACATCATCAGCTCAGTTAGTGAATACTGAAAACCTGAATGGGAATGTCAAAGGAAGGAATGTGTTCATAAAAGAAACAAAACTAAACTGCAAAGCAAGTTTAACCCAGAAAATGTAAAGCTAAGTCACAAAATGGAAGTTTGCTTTACAGTTTCCCGCTATCAAATGGAAAGGAGATCTTGTCAGGCCAAGGTGGTTTTTTTAAAAAAAATATCTGCACAGATGATAAAATTCTAGTTCTTATTCCTTCTTCAGAAAAGCCAGAACTTGCAGGAACTCAGTTCTGGCACCTCTCAGGTGGGCACCATTGCCATGATAAGAGAAGAGGGGAGGTGTTGATAGAGAGTTCTGGCACCTCGTTTTCTAGAAAAATAGCACTGAGAAAAGCTGAGTTATATTAAAGCACAGGATAACTTTACCAACAGAATAGGTCTTAGCCAATATAGCTTTGACCTATGGCATCCTGTACTTGTGCATATAACTGATCCTTGTTTGGCATAGTTGTGATATGAGCAATTCTATGATTTGCTTTTTGTTAGGGTCAAAGTAGATGTGATGGGGCAACCATGTTTGTTGGTTACATCACATTATGATGTTTAATGATAGATTCAGGCAACTTTTCCCCCCTGCTATGCACTGACAAAATCAGTACTTTATAATTTTAGGTCATGCTTGACAGATTTTTCCCATGTATGGTCAAAGGAGGCACAGAGCACAAGTCAGATTTCAATACAAAATCCTACCTAGGAGAGTATTAACCCAAGTTAGCTTATATTTTTTATTAAAATATCAAATTAAAGGCAGTAGCTTTGTTAAAAGAATTTTTGTATTAAAAGGGTTTTATAAATAACCTTATCAGTGCCTATGAATTAAGTAGGCTTATCCTGAATGAAGAAAGGGGTTTTGTTGCTTTCTTTAGTTGGAGATTATGATAATTTTTTTCCTTCCAAACCTAAAGATAGGAGTTATTATGAATGCCTTTGGTTAGTGAAATCCAGCTACCGCTACAGGTAACATCTGACAACAATGAGCTGTGTCTATGCTGTATCTGGGTAGGACTGCGGAGCTAGTTGTGTGATAGACACTTAGATGTGAGCAACTGCTGTTATAAATTGGGGCCCTCCAGCTTTCGTTGATCCCATCAGATGCAGCTGGCATGAACAATTATGATGTGAGTTGTAGTCAACATCAACCGGAAGGCTTCCAGATTAGTAAAGGCTGACCCAGGAGTTCACGTCCATGATCAATAAGGTATGCAGTCACATGGACCTTCCTCGTGGGAGTAGGAGTACACCAAGGGGGTGCTGATTCTGTGGGGAAGAGCCACATAAATAACCTCACTTGCGCCTGGGTGATTTAAGCATTCTCCAAAACGAATGGAAGCTGTCCAAAGATAATGGGATTCTGAACATCTGTGAGAACATCTAAAAGGCATCTAACACTTCTTTAATGTGCACAATATTGTACCATAGTGCTTTGGTTTGTTTGGGGTTTTGCTTTTGTTTTTTCAAAAGTCCAAGTGAGAGTAATGTTACTTTCTACTCTTCAGAATTCCACAGCAATTTGCCATTTTAAAAATCCTAATTGAAATTCATCAGCAAATTCCCCCTAATACAACATTTTGTGTGCAAGCAATTTTCCATACTACAATGCATTTTTGTATATTCCTTTCACCAGTTTATGCATCATAATGGCACTTCCCTCTATGTGTCTTTTTGTACACACAGTTTGGCTGGAGGATTTCATTGCAACTTCAGTTTGCACCTTGGTTCAGTTGAACTAAGAATAAAGTAAAAAGGTAAAGGTAAAGGTACCCCTGCCCGTACAGGCCAGTCTTGACAGACTCTAGGGTTGTGCGCTCATCTAACTCTAGAGGCCGGGAGCCAGCGCTCTCCGCAGACACTTCCGGGTCACGTGGCCAGCGTGACAAAGCTGCTCTGGAGAACCGGCACCAGAGCAGCACACGGAAACACCGTTTACCTTCCCGCTGGTAAGCGGTCCCTATTTATCTACTTGCACCTGGGGGTGCTTTCGAACTGCTAGGTTGGCAGGTGCTGGGACCGAGCGACGGGAGCGCACCCTGCCGTGGGGATTTGAACCGCCGAACTTTCGATCGGCAAGTCCTAGGCACTGAGGCTTTTACCCACAGCGCCACCCGCATCCCAGTAAGAATAAAGTAGTTTGTCATTAAAACACAAGCAAATTTCTCTTCCATCTCTTAGAACTCAGGCTCTTAAACACCAGAACCAAGCTGTGTGTGAGGAACATTATGCTATAAAACCGGGGTCTATCTTTTGGTTTCTGCATCAGGTGTGGTGGAACTTTGAAGCAATAAAGTGTTCCCATTCTTCTCTAACTGCTTTAGAGCTGATAAGGGAGGGAATTTTCTTTCATTTAGAAAATACTTCCCTTTCTCACGTCGTATTCTGAGAATGATTAGTGTAAAACACTCACAGTGCTATGTGATGAGTTTACACCGTAGATGGTTACAGGGAAAGTCAAGACCCAAGACTTTCAAACAGTTTTTAAAACAAGCAAATTGAAACAGTACTTCAAAGGAGGCCTGCTGCACTGGATAAGATTATCTTCCTGTTTCAAACTAGCCCCCTAGTGGAGACTTTGGATGCTGGAAAAAGCAAAGAGTGGTGATGAATGGCCAAATATAAACTTTTGTTATGCATTGATGTTTAAATATAAGATATGCTAAATATCTTGGAAACAATTATTGGTGATTAGTTCAATTTGCTGGTTCCTGAAAGATGCAGATGGTGCAGCTGCAATGATCGTAATTACAGTTCAAATGCTTTAAATCCACTTGCAGCATGCAGGCTTTTAAAAACTTCTATGAATAAAAGGGGATTAAAAGCGTTTGTGCCAAAATAAAATTTCTCTTCTTCTGCATCCGGTTGTGCAAAAAAACTGGCTAAATGTCTCTCGAAATTGCATCCTATATTATACAGTAAAAGAGAATTAATATGGCTATGATTTAGGGAAACTGGAGGAGAAGGAATCAACTTAGACAAGAGAGTTTCGTGTTTATGAAGAGTTTGCAGTTACTATACACACAGCATTTGCGCACAGAACTGAATCTTTATTTATTGTAATTTATAGCAGCCTATAAATGTCTCCATCTGCCACTTCAGTTATTTCTGACATTTTATTTAAAGCGACACGGTTAACACCAACACAGCCGGCAGCATCAGCAACACATTTGAGAGAGGCAGAAGCTAAATCTTTGCTAAGTGTTTTGGTACAAAATCCTGAAGCAACCCTCACACATATGATCTAATATAAAGTATAGGAAGACAAACCAGAAAACATCGGAAGAAAACGGTGAAGACGATTAAGAAGTAGCCATCCAGACATCTGAGTTAAGTATAAATGGCCACTGGCTCCTTGCATAAACACCCATCATTAAGAGGGTTCAAAGGTATGGCACAGCTTCAGTGTGGAGAGACTTGTAACATGTGCCAAGTGGAATGCGTGGGGAGCATCTCTTCCTCTTCCTGTGTGCCATATTGTAAGGCATGGCCAAGCTTTCCTTCATTATTGCAACATTAAACCTTTTAAGTTATAGTTTCTTTGCTTGTGCACTCTTGGCATCCCTTGATATTTCAATCCCTTTCTTTGACCTTCCTTTCCTCTGGCTTCTTCACTCATCCAGGTATCAGAGTAGCCTTGTCCACACTACACTGAATACAGATACAAACTGTCTCTATACTTCCACATAGGTTTGTCTGATACAGGATACACTTGTAGATTTGTGCACCTCTACACAAATAGGCTACACACTTGGTAAATGTTCCATGTGAATCACTGGCCATGATCCTGCCTAAACAGCACTCCCTTAGGAGCTGCCGGTGTGTCGCTCTGTTCTTTTGACTTGGAATTGCATGTCATTAGTTTTATTTATTTAGAATTCAAGTTCAATGTGGTTTTCAATGTAGTCCCTCCTCTGCATTTTTACTCAAAACACTGTGAGGTAGATCAGGCTTACTGTGACTAGCCCAAGGTCATCTAGTGGGTTTTATAGAATGGCTGAGTTTCAGTTCTTGTATTGTTTAAGAAAATGCAAATTGGCTTGCTTTTAAATGTGAACTGAATCAAATTTCTCCCCCAATCCCTAGGTTCAATAGATGTGATAAAGCACAAAACACACTGGTACGGCTCACCAGGATAGGTCATGATCACTGAACTGATTCTGAAAAGAGAATTTTCCCCATCACAGCATGGATGAAAAAGCTGCTTCTGAGAAGTGTGACACATTTGGGCAAAGTATTACTTGCTAAGCACCAAGTCTTGGGCAGAGTTTAACAAAGAGCCAATCAATATTAATCATACTGTACTTTACTTAGAAAGGGCCATTGCCTCCATTTCTTTCACTTGTTAACTCTGCTCAAAGGATCTATGATTTTCATTTATTAGAATATACATCTATCTATCTTGGGCTAGATCTATCTATCATCTATCTATCTATCATCTATCTATCTATCTATCTATCTATCATCTATCTATCTATCTATCTATCTATCTATCTATCTATCTATCTGTCTATCTATATCTATCTATCTATCTATCTATCTATCTATTTATCTATCATCTATCTATCATCTATCTATCTATCATCTATCTATCATCTATCTATCTATCTATCATCTATCTATCTATCTATCTATCATCTATCTATCTATCTATCTATCTATCTATCTATCTATCTATCATCTCCATCCATGGGTGGATCAGGGATAGAAAAAGTTGTGACAAAGAAGAAAATTTGGTTAGAGTGGACTATTTATTTATCTTCTGGAAGACAGAAGTGCCTGGCATGCTCTGGTCCATGGGGTCACGAAGAGTCGGACACGACTAAACGACTAAACAACAACAACAAATTTATTTATTTAAATTTACCTGTGAAAGCATTTACAGAATGCCCTCTTGCAAAACATTGGGGTAGTGTACAGCAACCTAAACAAGCTTTCTAAATCAATACAGAACAATCTTCAAGGTGACTGGCTCATTACAAAATTAAACAGCTACAAAGAGCTGTCAGCCTAGAAAAGGTCTCCCAGAGATGCCTGAAAGTCAAGAGTGATGATGCCTGTTGAATCTCTGCTGTTGAATCCCATCTACAACATGGGACTGGCAACACTAAAGGCTTGACTTCTAGGGGAGGCCAGTCCTATCCCCTGTAATGCAGGGGGTAAGGTAAAAGTCATAAAATGTGTGGCATCCAATGTAGCTTCACCATTTCCTCACTTAATTCCATATTCTCACAAAGACCTATTGCTATTACCAGAAACAATATTTACATATCCTGTACATTAGATTAAGTTTAGGGTGTGTGTGTGTGTGTGTGAGAGAGAGAGAGAGAGAGAGAGAGAGAGAGAGAGAGGGAGGGGTGGATGGAGGAGACACAAGGTGTATTTCTCTTTGAGATTCAATATTACACCAGAATCCACACCTCAACGAATGGGATGGGAGAATTGACATTGGGTCATAATCCATTGCATATTCCACGCCATATTATTTTAGGCTACCAATATTATATTTTCTCATTAGTGTTCTTCATATTTTCTAGTGTTTTGTGGGAAATTAATAGAGGGCAAACCTACGGTACTTTTAGTTATATAGATACTTTATAGTTCTATATGTCTAGAGAGAGGATTAACTATAAAGATAATTAATGGCTTTCTAATCGCTTGAAGCTAAACAACGTCAGTTATTCCAATTTAGGTCAAATGGTGGGAAACTATAATGAATATCTGAATGCCAGGCCTGTTTCTCATGTCAGTCAAGAACAAACACTGATTCTTCATGTCCAAAGAAACCAAGATTACAATTCAGGTTGATAAAAATCATTTGATTAAAAAATAGAAGATATAATCTCTATTCAAACTGAATACAAATACAAAAATCCTCATACAACCTTACAGATTGTAGATTGTGATAATTTATTTTCCCCACAGTGTGATCTGAAGCTTAGCAATTTATTGCTGTAGAACACCTTAATAAGAATTCCTCTCTTAAATATTGGTGTCTTAAATTCAGCTATGAGAAACGCCTCACTCATTGCTGGCATCAGTCTGTGTGCATCGGATCACCCGCCCTCCCTCCCTTGGTTCAGGGTTGTTTACTTGACCTTGCTATGCCTGTCATGGGGTCGTCTACTTTTGGGGCAGGGGCCCGGTAGGAATTTTGTCAATTTGGCTGATTGGCTGGTGCCATTTGGTTTTTGCCTACTGCGTAGCAAATCGTCACAACTTGTAAGGTTTCAGTTAGGCATTGGTTTTATGAAATGGTTGGTGGAGGGGTATGGATTGGCTGTGCCTGCCCCTCCAAATGCTGCAGCTGCAAGAGTATTCCATTAAAGGAATCCAGGGGCTCGCCATGCTTTTGTCCAAACCCCTGTTGTTGTTTTTAAGAAAAAATAATATTTATTACTTTTAAACACTACAAAAAATGAAAGAAAAAAGAAAAAAGAAAAAATGAAAAAAACAATACAATACAATATAAAAACATTACACAACACTAACACAATAAGCTAAACAAAACAAAACAAAAACAATTTAACATACATCATACAATTTCAATGTCATAGCTTTCATTTACTTGTTTCAATGACCTCCTCACACCTCCCTTTTGGTATTCCACTTCTGTTAATTGTTTCAGCAATTCCTTTCCATCTTTCTCTGTTTTCTGTCCTATATTTATCTTAACATATTCTAACCTTATTTTTCCCTAATACTCTAATAATCTATCTATACTTAATTCCTTATAACATTTCTACTAAAGCCATATAACTTCATTCCAACATTTTTCCAACATTCGTCAATTTTACAATATTTCTTTAAATAGTCTTTAAACTTTTTCCAATCTTCTTCCACCATCTCTTCTCCCTGGTCTCGGATTCTGCCAGTCATTTCCGCCAATTCCATATAGTTCATCAACCTGGTAATCTTCTGTCCGATGCTCTTAACTCTATTCCAAGTCCCTTCTGCAAGTCTTCTTCGTATTTATACATGCACTTTACTTTGTCTTCTACTGATCTTTTTTTTATTTTCCTTCCTTTAAGGCTGAAGAGTAGATCTCGGGGAAACTCCCACCTAAAAATGATTTTGTTCCTTCTCAACAGGGCAACCAAATGTCCATAGTTAAACCCAAAATCCAAAAGATATTTTGGGACGTCTTTCAAAATTTCCACTATCACTGTTGTTCTTCTAGGTTCTTCTGGTAGTTCCAACAGTCTCTTATTTTTTTCTTCTCTTTTTTCCCTCCTCTTCCAAGTCTGAAGGCCCTCACAATTTTAATCTCTTCTTGACCCAAGTCCAAGTCCCAAAAATCAGAAAATTCCTGCGTGGTGAAATCCATCAAACTCTCCTTCTCCAGTTCAAGTAGGGCTCTAATCCTCAAAATCTGATTTTCTTTAAATTCAGTCGTAGAAGGCACCGACTTATGGTCATCAAATTGCATCTGTAAGGCTGGGACTCTCTCTCTCTCCAACTGTGTTACTTTAGGTTCAGTGGCAACAACTTTTTCCCTAGCCTTCTCCACAGTTTGCCATGTCAAAGTAGATTCATGTATCAATTTCTGAATAGTTTCTGTATTGATGTTCACTTTTTGTCCCAAATTATCAATTTTGATAGTTACCACATCCACCTTCTTGTTAAGCTGTTTCAGTGAGTTACTTATCTTACTGAATGCGACCGCTAAGGCCTCTTCTATCGACATTCTGAACCGATTCAAGGTCAGTCCCAGAGTCTCACAGCTTTTTATCTTGCAGCTGGAAATTCCCCCAGATCAGCTCTTGTAACAGTTTCAAAAGCTTCCTCTAGAGGAAAACAGTTTCTATTTGTATTAGTCCTTTTAGACACAGTTCAAACAATAAAGTTAGCTTCAATTTTCAGTTACTTTTACTCCTTTTTGAACGCAGACGGAAACATTGGAAACAATATATTTCTCTTATTTAACTAATTGTCAGTGAACGTTCTAGTCACGGTCAATAAGCATTCCAAAAGACATCAGTCTTACTAGCAGCCCGTTTCCAGGTTCGGAGCGGTGGTATTTTAACTTCCTTCACTCTCTCCTGCAAGCATATACAATCCAAAACTTCCCCCCTCTTCTCCTGCTTCCAAGGGGGATTTAATATTTTTTACTGATGGAAATTTAGTTCTTCACAGTAGACTTTCCAAGACTTTAGCTTGCAGCCTCTTTGCTTCAGTCTATTTACAAAAGGGGGAGGCGGACTTCCTGTTTTGAACCTCCCCGTTTCGGTGCAAAATTAAGACGTTTAAAAATCCAATTCTTCACTCTACTCATGGGTAGTTGCTTTAAGATCAAATTGTCCACAGGAAAAAGTCAGCGCTCTCCGACAACAGCTATGCGGCTTCGGTCCGTGGAAAAAGCAATCAATTTGAAGCACCTTGTCGCTCACCCCACGTTGCTCCGGATCCCCGAAACCGGGTTTCCCCGCAAGTAGGGGAGGCGCAAAAGGTGCCAGCCGAATCCCACATTCACAGGCTTCACCCGCGTGTGATTTTTAGTGGGTCTCCGCCTTCGCCGTGGCGGCCAGACCCGGATTTCCACGAAGCAAATTCCTCCCGATCAGAGGAATTCCGCCATTACCAGAGGCGCCAACCCGGAAGTTGTCCGAACCCCTGTCAAGGGGCTAGGGCCACGCAAGAGCCCCTGGGAGCATTTGGGGAGAGGTGAGGGCATGGTACCCAGCTCTGTCTCTCTCCCCAAAATGTTTTCCCTTTCTGACTTCACAGGCGGGTGAATGTCAGTCTGTCCCCGTGCGGGGTCAGATAGTCGCAACCAATGCCTAAGCAACCACTCACATTTCTTGTATTTTAATAAAGTTGTGGCCAAAATTATGCCAAAAACCTTAAACAAAAATTAAGTGTCAATTGTGTTTTATTGGTGGGTGTCTTGGGCACCTCAACACGCAACACAGAGTTGGTCTGCCAACAGACTTGGTGCCTGAAACCACTCCACATCCATGGAGATCTGCCATCTTCCATTCTGTGTACACTCATGACTGAATAAAGGAATGGCTAATTGTGGCAGGACAGTTAAATTTTCACCTCCCATAGTTCTGGTCTTTGTTCCAAACATTTATTTGTTTCCTTGCTTAACTCCAGGATTTTTACCCTGCCTTTATATTTGTAGACTCTACAAGGCAACTCACAACAAAATTATGAAAAATAAACAAACAGTTCATATGTATGAAGAGTCATGTACTGAGTATAGAGAGCCCAGTTGTGTAGAACTCACGCCCAGCTGAGATCAGACAGGCCCCCTCCCTCCCTATTGAACTCCAGGCACTTGACAAGGACCTCTCTATTTCATCGGGCACTTTCAGTAAGCTGTATTATGACTATTTTTTGAACTTCTGTTTCTACCTGTGGTTTTGTATTGTAAAAAATGTATTATGTACCATTTCCTGATTGTTGTATGGACTGCTTTATCACTGTCTACGGTGAAAAACAGTCTAGAAATGGTGGAAATAAAGTAAAACAAATAAAAACACACGCTGAACAGAAAACAAAATAAACTGTCTACAGAAACAATGCAAAGAACTGAACTCATTAGCAGGTTTTGAGTAGACATTTACAAGTAACAAAATGTATATAAATTGTAAGATCAAATATAAAAAAAATGATTGAGAAGGTATTATGCAGGAAGTGATATTATGTTAAAATAAACCAAAGAGGTAGGTTTAGGGAAGTCCGGGGGGATGGGAGGGAAGGGATAATTTGGGATTGATGAATTATGATTATGATATTTGTTATAATGAAATTTTGAAAAAAATGGAAAATTTAATAAAAAATATTTTAGAAAAAATAAAAAAATAAACTAGGCTAGAACAGCAGCACAGAACCCCAGTGCCAAAAAGAGAGAGAAGTGGGCAGAAAAGCTACAGGAAAAGCTAAGTAAAAATCACAGGAAAATCACAGGAAAATCACATTAACAGATACAGGTAATTAACATCCCTGTGTAAATAGTTGCTCAAAGTCAAGGAACCATAACCAATAAAGTCTGTTCCCCATTAGCCACCCATTTAACTCTCAGGGCCTCAGCTGCACACCTTAAATGATGGGCAAGCAGACCCTCCAACATTTATCCAATGAAAATAGGGATGTCCCATTCCATAATTATAATTTTACTATTTATACGCATCTTACTGCCCAGCCACTCTGGGCAGCTTCCAACATATAAAAACATAGTAAAACATTAAACATTTTTTTTAAAAAAACCCTTCCCTATTCATGACTGCCTTCAGACGGCTCAGGAGTCTGATAACTCCATACCCTCCAACATTTCTCCACTGAAAATAGGGACATCCTCAGAAAAAGTGGGACATCCCGGGATCAAATCAGAAACTGGGACACCTTCTTTAAATCAGGGATGTCCCTGGAAAATGGAGACATTTGGAGGGTCCAGGCAAGTTCATATTAGGTAAATCCTTTTAGGTCACTTAGAATGGACTTTGGTCACTTATGTGTTAAGTTAAGATAGTGGAAGCGCATGTTGGGAAGGCAGGTAATTAAAGTTAGCAGTAAGAATTAGATGTTCAGGAAGAAGACGAAAGAGTGAAATTGGAAAATGCTGAGCAGGAAACCCAGACAAAATGGCATATTTCTTTCACTCCCCTCCCTCATATATTATTATGAAATGTGGTAGATGTAGCCAGCTTCCACTGTAGTGTAGCACCAATGTGAAATACACACTCTACCAAGCTCACAATGGCAGGGATTCTAGGTGATATGAGTATCCTCAAATGATGAACTTCAAATATCTCACGAGACAGAAATCTGACATTCCTAAGGGAGATGCAGAAAGAGAGGGAAAAGGTTACATCCATTATCACTACCTGAAGCTATGGCACCATTCCCAGGCACTTCTTAATTCCTGCATTCACTTGATACACTCCTAAAGGTACTCCACAAATAATTTGCAAAAGGCAGATATGTGCTAGGTGTCTGCATTCATTGCAGACCAGCCAGCTACATTTTGCAAGTACATTTGAACATGCTGTACTGAGTTTGTATCTGGGAAAAGTCATTCTTTGGCAAAATCTGCCCATCTATTTTTTCCCCCCATCTGCTATGTGACATTTCATTCTGATGTAAATTCCAAACTTCCCTGGGGCCAAGAAAGATGAGAGTAATTGTTGCACATTTTTCTTAACCACTGTGTTTGGTCTGAGTAAAGCATGTTCCGTGAGGATGTGGTATTGTCTCTTTCTTATTACATGGTGGTTATCGAGAAGAAAGGCATATCATAGGGAAAGGATTTACTGTTGTGTATTTAGTGTTAAAATGTTTAAATGCCGGGTCTTTCCATTATGCATTTATGCATGTATCTTTTATAGTCTCATCCAAATAGTTAGGGTAGGCATAAGAATGATAAACAAGGAACAGAAACCATTTATACATTTTCTTCACTTAACCATTACATGCAGATCAAGGCCTGAGACCACCTAAGAGATGCATTCTTTTTTTATTATTTACTTGCATGCTTGTTTTAAGAAATTGAAAGGATATTTGCAGGAGAAAAGAAATATGTGATGTGGGCATTTCATCTCCAGCAGATTCAGCTGAATGGGTTTTGAATGCAGTAGAAGAGCCTTTAAATGACAACATAAGAACATAAGAACCACCTGCTGGATCAATGTTCTCACAGTGGCCACCCAGATGCCTGTTGGAAGGCCACAAAATAGAACTGACAGCAACAGCACTGCCCACCTGTAATTTCTAGCAACTGGTATTCAGAGGCATTCTGCCTCTAACAGTAGAGACACACCATAGCTGTCATGTCTAGTAGCCCCTGATAGCCTTGCCCTCCCTCTTTTGTCTCATCCTCTTTTAAAACCATCTAAGTTGGTGGCCATCACTGCCTCTTAGGGAGAGAGTTTCATATGTGCTGTGTGAACAAGTACTTCCATTTTACTGTCCGGAATCTTCCAACATTCAGCTTCATTCCACATCAGTTCAAGCAAATGTCAACAAGGATGTTTAGTGAGTTGGCTGCATGCAGTGGTTAGAGGATGAATTTGGATAGATGCGATTACATTCCCTAACCAGCTGTTATGCTTGCTAGATGGTCTTAAGTAAGTCGCTGTTTCAGACTAATCATCTTCCAGGCCTAATAAGGTCAGAATTAGGCCAAGGCATACTTACATCCTGATCTGGCATGCAAGTTCTCCATTTTCCTGGTAAGGAACCAAAAGCTTTAAGTGCAGAAGAAGCTGCTGTTCTGTTGTCTAGGCCAGATGGAAAACCCTTGCTATGACAATGTAGTAAACTGAGCCAGGACAGTTCAAAGTATACTGCCTACCAATTGCAAGGGCTGCTGCATTATCCTATTCCTTTATTTTGCTAAGAAGGACCCTGCGGCAACTAGGTTGTAGGCTAGGTGCTAGCATCATACTATGAGATTCCCAGTTCAAGTCCCAGATTACCTCTCAGAATAAAATGATTTACGGATGCACCAAAATTATATAGTTTAAGGTAGAAAATACTTTTACTTTAACTAGAATCATGAGCATTTTTTTTTTTATCTTGCAAAAGTGAATCTATTTTCAAGGAAGAAAAAAAGAAAAACGGAAAGCAATATATCAGCATTTACCAAACCTGACTCAACCCTGAAATTATTCAATATTTTATGTGGGCATTTTATTGTTCAACACAATAAACCTCCATTTCCTCGCTCCCTTCTCAGCCTAGTTTTTGTTATGTTTGGGTCTTAAAATATTCATATTTAAATGGCCCCTTGAGGTTTCAAGACACTCACTGCAGCTGCAGTTGAAGGTATTCTCTCCCGCTTTTTTTGCACTCCAGTGGATTCAGAGAGTCGATTATTATTGTTGTATTTATAGCTCCCTAATTAAATCAGAGAGTGTCATTTCCTTCCAGCCATGAGTTTAGGGTGCATTGCCCACTCCTTAAAGCCATCTCCTTGATGCAAGTAGCTCTTGCACTGAATGTCTCAAGAATTATGCAGGCAGTTTAATTTTTTTCCTTTAAAGGTTATGATCCTTAAAGCTTCAGACAGACCCAGCTATACTTAACTCCTCTGACTTGTCTTTATTTTCTTTCCTCAGTAAGTCCTGGTGCAACCTCTGGTCTGTTGTTAAAACCCCTCTCTAATGAATGCATGTAGACTGATACCGTTAACAACTTAACATAGTGCTCTCGCTCTGCCAGCTGCCTGACAGTTCAGAAGCTCAATTGGTTTGAACACTTGGAGCAGAATAAATTTCCCACCGGCTTGGTGCAATTTTCAGAATGTTTTAGGCTCAGGCCTCTCTGTAGTGCCTGAGGGAATGCATTCAAGCTCACCGTGAAGAGGGCCCTACCCATATCTAAAGCTTAAAAGTTCTGAGGGGATTGTTTATCAGTGTTTGCAACACTGGTGAAAAGGTTCACTGCAACTCTAATTAAAAAAGCCTCAGGAGGCTTTGTGTTGTAAGAACAGTAAAACTCCTGGTGTGACATTTGTTAGGTATCTGGTTCGCTATATTAGATGTGACTCAGTATTTAAGCAGGAGCTTCGGAAGCAGATACAAATGGCCTCTGCTAAAATACAAGGCACTGCTACAAATTCCACATTTTTTTCATTGTAATGTATGGAATTCTTTTAGCCATGCACACTATTTAACCATTCCTACCTATCTTTCACACTGGGTTGTATGCATTTCCCAGTAACACCGGGCGTCTTTGCGGACACAGTTGATGGAAGGAGATGTGACATTGGTAGAAGGGGATAAAGTGTGAGCCAGCTCCAAATTAAACATGGCAGAGCCCTACAAGCAAACAATGCATGAACAAGGATGATGTCTCTCAGCCTAACCTACCTTAAAAGGCTCTTGAAGATAAAATGGGGTTGGTAGAATCATGTATGCCATTTTCAGCTCTTTGGAGACAAGGTGGGATGTAAATGAAAATACACAAATGAACAAACCCACCATGTCTCCTCTGTTGGTAGCACTAAAACATAGCTGGTGAACTGTGAGGTGAGAACCTGGTGGTTGAGACATTAAGTGGGATTAAGGGGCTTGGTGCAAAATGGCATCCCTCCCTCAGCTCTCAGATAGTGAGCTAGATAGTGAGTTGAGTGGAAGCAGTGATGGGACCTAGAAGCAAAGCAGCAAGCAGAGAGAGCGAGAGAGAACCATGCCAGATCTCTGCCTTAATCCAAGACTGTGACTATGGGAGAAACCTTCTTGGGTGTTCATGCTGTGAACCCCTCCATTGTAGGCTCAGATTGTATATATGTGTAAATAAACCATATATCATAAAGATACCACAATCTCCGCTGTTCCTTATTCCAAAAGGAAAAAATGAACCCTAGGTGAGTGCCTAAAACCCATGGAATCTATCACTTCTCAGAGATTGGGGTGGCATGCAACAATATGTTACGGTCTAAGCTTTTCACACTTAAAAGGCTTAAAAACGAAAAATCCTTCTAAGAACGTAAGGTGAGTATGTTGGAACAGGTTAATTGTCCATCTGTTTCAGTATCCTGTTTTCACAGTGGCCAACCAGATGGCCATGGGAAACCAGATGGGTGGGATATTATTATTATTATTATTATTATTATTATTATTATTATTATACCTGCAAGCAGGATTTGACACAAGTATACACTCCCCTCTTGTGGTTTCCAGCAACTGGTATTCAGAAGCATACTATCTTCAACAGTGCCGGCAGAACACAGCCATCATGGCTAGTAGGCAATTGGCCAACTGCCCCTCTGCACTTCTTGTTGCTTTGAATTATTACTCAGACAAAATATTGATGAGAAATTTCAATACACCACTGTTTGCCCTCCTGTCCCAGAGAGAAAGCGAGAAAGAGAGAGAGTGCTTGCTGGATTTGTTTTCATCAGCCATTTGTTTTAGAATTTGCCGAATTCACACAAAAAAGTGTTCAAGGCAGCAAAAAACACATGAAATTCAAAGGATTTCTATTTATCATATTACTTCACTATATACAGTGTATGTGTTTTGCTTCTAATTAAGCAATGATATATTGACCATTATTTGCCTTTTTTAAAAAATGGACGTGCACAAGAAAACATATTCAGTTCATCATTTATTAAATAGACTGTTTTTTGCAAAGAAGGAAGATTATCTCCGATATTGTCTTTGCTGTTCTTTCCCAATATACAGAACAGGCAGAACTAGCCTGAACACACAATTATCAATGCCCTGCCCTGGTTCTCTCGAGATTAGTGGCATATGCCTTAGTAATATGACATTTGGATTACTCTTGCACACTCAGAAGCTTCAGCTGGCTCAAAGAGCTGCAGCCACATTGTTGACTGGGTCGGGTTTAAAGGGAGCATATGACTCCCTTGCTGGAACAGCTCCACTGGCTACCAGTTTCTGTTTCTAAGCACAATTCAAAGTTCTGGTTATGACCTATAAAGCCCTACATGGCTTAGGTCCAAACTATCTGAAAGATCATAATCCTGCATTTGAAACTGCCTGAGTTTTTGAGACCTTTGTGGGAGGACCTTGTCTTCGTCCCACCATCCTCACAGGCACGCTTGGTAGGGATGCAGGAGAGGGCCTTCTCAGTGGCTGCTCCCACACTTTGAAACTCCGCCCTAGAATCATAGAGAAACTAGACTGGCTCCTTCCTTGTTCTTCTACCAGCAGGTGAAGACTTTCCTGTTCCAACAGGCTTTGGGGAACTGACTGCTTTTAATTGGTGCCATGCTGTTTTTATTGTAATGACTGGCATAGTTTTAATAAATTTTATATTTGTATATAGTTTCAATTTTATCAATGTTTGATTAATTTTATTGATTGTTTTTTCTGTGTTCTGAGTGGTTCTTCTTTTTATCTGTGAGCCACCTTGATTCCCGCCAGGGAAAAAAGCAGGATATAAGTAAATCTATAACAACGACAACAACAAATTAGACTGCTGCAATGCATTGTGCATGGGACTGCCTTTGAAGACTTATCGGAAGCTTCAGATAGTTAAAAACACACCTAGGACTTCTATAAGGATCATAGCTCAATTCAAAATGCTACTGATCCCCTTTAACGCTCCAAATGGCTTCCTCAAAGGCCACCTTCTTCCACGTCAATCTGACTAAAATTTGCAATCATTATAAAAGGCTGTCATCCAACTCCTGCCTTCTCAAGCGAGGTGGATCGTGCTGGAAGTCTTTCTCAGTTCTGGTGCCTTCTGTGTGGAATGCCCTTCTGAAGTTGCCAGATCTGATGTCCTTATGGCAGTGAGCAAATTCCTTTGTATTTACTCAGATCTCTCAGCATGTTGTCTCAGCTGGTTTAACTGATAGTTCTATTGGCTCTGCTGGGTGCTATCATTCTATTTTGCCTAGCTGTTTTTGCGGTTTAAACATTGAATCATCCTGGATTCCATGTATTATTTTTGATGTTGTTAGCCACCGTGGGAGGCCAGTTTTAAAATAAATATTGGTCTCCATGTATTCCCCCACCATCAATTGAAATCACTTGCCAAATGTGTTGCGCATATTCCAATCTTGACGTTTTTTAATCACTTGCAATCTGTAATCCTCCTCATGTGGGAAGTGCAGGACAGAAATCAAATTCAATCAAAACAAACACAAACAAGTATAAACTTTTAGGCTTTTTGCTGGTAGTTTATGAACATTCCTGATAGCAGATAATTGTTAGCTTGTCTCAGGGGCATAGCCCACAATTCTCGACCTTTCAGTACCAGTTAGTGCTGGAGGAAGTCCTGTTGAACTCAATAGTGCCTACACACAGATAAGTGGGGACTGGAGTACGATGCACTGGAAAATCCCAAACAAACCTAGGCTCCTGGATGCCGTATGGTCCAGCAGCCACAACTGCCAAAACTGGCTAGAATAATCCCTCCCAGCCATTGAGAACAATTCATCCAAGACTAGATTTAAATCATGTTTCTTTCATTGACTCACTACTAGGTGGTCTTGCATGTAGGGCAAACTGGTTATAAACAAGCCGATGAGTAAGAAAAGAAGCCTCCATTTATTACATTTCAAACTCTTTCCTAAGGCTTGAGGCAGGAAATGGATTTTTTTCATCTGGTTGAAAGGGACCTGGAAAAGCCCCAATGCCTGAGGTATGCTCATTCAGCTATTCTTTCTCACGGACAAGCGTTCGATTGTACAGTTTTGTAGCACTTCAAGAATTTCAAAACCTCTTAATCTGTTTGTTCAAGGATGATAACGGGGAGGGGGGGAGTTCATCCAACAAGTGTGCAGCTCAACAGATGAAATGGTGTGCAAGTCAACAGGTGTGCACTCTTTCTCCCAAACACTTGTACATGTGTAGTGACAGTTTGTGTTCAATGTGACATACAGGCAAGCCTGTTAGAGAGAGAGAAAATAAACTGAACATAAAACCAACCACATCTTGTGTCACACCACCATAATAGGGCAGTGGCATGCTCAGAGACTAAGTACATGCTTTCATGTATAGGGTCCAAAGTTCAATATCTGCCCAAAATGTGCTAAAATGGGGGCAGGTGATGGGACACAGCTCCCTCATATCTTGTAGGGGAGGGTATCAGACCAATCAACATAGAGAAAATGGGGAACCTGAGAACTTCCAGATGTTGCTGGACTACAGCTCCCCCCTGAGCATTGGCCATGCAGGCTGGGAATTATGGGAGTTGGAGTCCACCAACATCTGGAGAGCCATAAGCTTCCCACCACTGTTTTAAACGTTCTCAAGAACCATTGTCTGTTTTTAATACATTTTCTCAAGGACTGATTCACTGTTATGAGTAATACATTCAGAAATAGGTTAAGTACCATCTACGCACCAGTTTTATATCTATCATCTTCATAAAAATGTGCATTTCTTTGTAATGCTCCCTGGGACACAATATGCATTTCTTATGTGGTTCTCACTGCTCAGCAAGTTTCCCACTTCTATTCTATATAGACCACACTTATAAAATACCACAGATGTCTATTTCAAAAGGTTACCATTTCTCTCAGTGTATCCATTTTCAAATTAAATGTGACCAACCACTTAGAAATACAAGCAAGGAAACCGACTTGCATTAATTTAATTGAGAGTAAATAAACAAACAGAACACACGAGTTCAACACAATTCACTCATCACTGAACAGGATTAACAACTTCCTTCTTCAAGGAATAATGAAGGCAGCATTTTAAAGGGTATCCCCTGGGTATAGCTATAATTTTCAAAATTAGAATATTGGTAAACACTTCTTTTAAAGACCATCAATTATTTTCTTGGCACAGCAACACTTCCAAGCATGTAAAGAACCACTGCATTGTGATGGTTCTATTTAAGCATTTCTTTAATTGGATCATTAAATGCTGTTGTTTTAATATCAATTTTCCTAATGCTACCGGGCAGGTTGGCATCAGACTTTGTGAAATAAGGTCACTTCCCCTCCACAGTCTGCACCTTCTGAAAAAGCAGGCAAATATGCTTTTCATTACTGAGAGAGTCTCAGGTGAGTGAGGGGGTTAAGGGGAAAAAAAAACAATATAAAATTGGGAAGTGGGATTTTGCCCTCTCCTTCCACAGATATGTAATGATTCAATGTTAAGAATGCAATCCTATACTCACTTTCTTGGGAACAGACCCCACTAAACTCAATGAGGTTTAATTCAGAGTGGTGCTCAACTGGAGTTGTCTCCCTGGCAAGGCCTTCTTGGTGGCAGCTACCCGTTTATGAAACACCCTCCCTGGTGCAATGCATCTGTTTCCCTCATCATTAACTTTAAGGACACATAAACACATTTCTGTTCATGTAAGCATTTGACGCATGAAAGAGATGCTTCTTGGCAAATTTGAAATTATTATCTATGAAGGTATTTTGACAGTTTCATATGTTTTTAGATAGTCTTAGCGTTTTTAAGATGATTTTAAAAATGTTTTATTTTTAATTCTGCTGTTTTACCCTTTTGCTGTTTGCCACCCTGGGCTCCTTTGAGAGGAAGGGTGGAATAGAAATTTTAATTATATAATGCTGATGCATAGAACTACACTGTAAGTCCATCATAATGAACATTAACTGCAATTGTGCTACATGTAATAATGATAATGATAATGATAATGATTATTATTATTATTAATTTATACCCCACCCACCTGGCTGGGTTTCCCCAGCCACTCTGAGCGGCTTCCAACAAAGTATTAAAATACAGTAGTCTGTTCAGTTGCAATCCTTTTTAGTGCAGAAGGGTGCATTAACCTGTTTGTTTTTTTAAGGGTCTGAATGAGCACTGGCATATACCTGCATATATCTGTAGCTATACTCATGCACACATATATATTCAAAATATGCATTTCTTACTGTGTTTTGTATGTGCACACACACATTAAAGGTAAAGGGACCCCTGACCATTAGGTCCAGTCGTGACCGACCCTGGGGTTGCAGCGCTCATCTCTCTTTATTGGCCGAGGGAGCCAGCGTACAGCTTCCGGGCCATGTGGCCAACATGACTAAGTTGCTTCTAGAGAACCAGAGCAGCGCACGGAAACGCTGTTTACCTTCCCGCCGGAGCAGTACCTATTTATCTACTTGCACTTTGACGTGCTTTCAAACTGCTAGGTTGGCAGGAGCAGGGACCGAGCAGCGGGGATTCGAACCGCTGACCTTCTGATCAGCAAGTCCTAGGCTCTGTGGTTTAACCCACAGCGCCACACAGTTTTAAATATATTTTTATCTGTTTCTCAGGCTGTTACTGTGCTGTAACACAGAAGCTTCAGAAGAGGTCCATGCCTAATGAATTTTGCAAGTCTCTATAAGTGCAAAGGGCTTGGGCAGGTTCACATGTAAGAAGATGGTTTCCTGGCCATCATATCTTCATTTCACAATGAACTCTTTCTACTTTATCCTTTTTAACATAGAGATTTGCACCTTAAATGATGATGTCTATTAAAATAATCTGCTCTTCTGTACCTCTCATGCTAAACTGGCAGAGATATGCTGAGGACACCTGTTCGAGATTAAGCTCTTAGACAGAAGCCCACAGAAGTCGCAGAGGTAGTGCCCATATATAGAAGTGTGCAGAGGTTCAGTTTGTTTGGCAAACATACAGGTCCACAAGCTTCATCTCTGGCAGCATGCATATATCTAGAAAAGGCAGAGGGCAAATAAACTTCAATGCCCTGGTCAGATGCAAGCTTGCCAAAAAGAACCCCAATGTTTTACTTAATGTAATTGGATTTAATGTTGCACCAATTCCATAACAGAGATTTCCTACTTATATGCATAACATGAAAATCCTTTAAATATAAATAAAGTTAATGTGAAATGTAAGCATATATATCTGTACAAATAAAATATGAGGTACAAGTACATTAAGTATATATTAGGGCTGCACACTAATCACAAAATTCATGTTGTATTGTAGCACTGGAAGCAACCTGATCTGCTCCGTCTTGCCTTGTTGTTTAGGTTTCATTCCAATATGTTAAATTCAAAGCTCTATTCCTACCACCACTACTGACTATAATGGGAAATTTTAAAAAGGCTGTGTCATCTTCTTTTCCCACCCTTTGCACAGAAGTGGATGGAATTTGCAAGCCAAGGCGCCCCTTCACAGTGGGTTTACCTTGCCAAGTTGCAGGTAGATTAATCCAGATGAGTTTGTGCAGGAAACCTTGAATATTCTTTTCAAATAAACAAAAAACAAGTCACTAATTGGAATTGATGTAGTATGCAAGCATGGCTGTCTCTTCTGAGGTGATGAAGCCTGTCATCTTCCAGAACGATAGGTGTAAGCAGTTGTTACCATTTGAGGGGGAGTTAAATAGAAATTGCTTAACCTCCCCTTGCTTGCTAGGAAATAGAAAGTGATTGTGAAGGATACAAGCCTCCCCTAACCCTCCCCTAAATCACTGTGATTTGAATGCCCTGAGAAAATAATCACTGTGATTAAAACCTAGACCTGTCTATCAAAATGAAAGATTTCCCTATGTCTCCCCTACCCAAGCGAGCACAGAGTATTTCCCTAACCTGTTTGGTTTCAATTTTAAATGAATGAATGAATGAAGCAGTCTGTCTGTTTTTAAGGACAAAATACAATATTTTTTTTTGGGGGGGGGACTGAATCCACAAAGCAACTTGGAACATTAGGGCGTCCCTAATTCAACTCAGGGTGCCTTGTTGATGGCACAAACTGCCAGGGACATGTGAAAACTTCAGCCAAATTGCCCCTGTTCACTGCATAATTCACCTTGCACAGGGAGCCAATGCACACCTCTAATATAAGCACAGCAGAATCCACTCTGAATAGTATCTTAGTGGTGCAAGCTTATGGAAGCTTTCTTAGAAGTATGTCTGACTGTACTTAATGAGCCTTACTTCCTAGTAAGGAATTAGGATTTAGGGCTGCATTCTAAGTGTTCTGAAACATTCTATGGAATTCTAGCACAACAATATTATTCAGTGTAACAATAACACTAAAAAAGAAGTTTCTAATCCTAAATGCCCACAAGCAGATTTGCCTTCCTGCTGCAGGTTGTAATATGCAGGTGACATTTGGACCTTCCTTCCCTGAGTGTTGTGGTCCCGTTGAAAGTTTAATATATATCAGTAGATATAATTCCAAGAAGGAAACTATGCCTTTTGTGTCATTTGCCATTGAGAAGCAGTTCTACAGGGACTTTCAACCAACTGCTAATCCTTTATTTGTTTATTTCGATATTTCAAGGGTGTCATTCAGCCATTCACAAGGCAGCTTCCATAAAACAGAAAACTGGACTTTACAGCTGGGGGGGCGGGGGCGGGGAAGGAAATGGAGAGAAGCTGCAACTGACAGATTTATCCCCTTCAGTTTTTAGGCAGCCATTGGCAGGCCACAAAACATGCTGGCAGGCTTGTACAGAGAGGGGAATTTGCCCTGGGCCTCAGAGGCCTAAGCTGGCAGGGGGCTCCACCAGGGACCTGCTGGACTTACACTGTCATGTCAAGAGTGCCATGTGCCTTCAAGGCAGCCGGTGACTTAATGGGTAACAGGCCAGTCCCTGTCTGTTAGGTTGTGGGCGAACATAGCAGACGACACAGCGATTTCTTCAGAGCAGCTCTTTATTTGTAAGCTGGACAGAACTGAACAGCAAACAGCTCAGCCGGCCTGCTTTTATAGGCAGCCGGCTGTCAACATTGTAGCAACAACAACCCAGGGTTTCCCGCCTAAAATAACTGACGTGGACCTGAGTGAAAACTATCTACAGTATCCCCCTGCTGGCCCAGGGTGAGAACTTCAGTACATAACACCCCTCCCCACCGAGATAAGGCATTAGTTACAATCGTAATGGTTTCCTTATATACAGTACTACACGTAATGGTTCAATTAGGCACAAAAGCATATCGGTTACATTTCCCATACTCAGACCAACAGTGATACATGTCCAACAACATAGTCCTTTAAATAAGTTGGGCGCTTGGAAACTCTGCCAGACCGCCGGGGACTGGTAGCCAAGTCCGGGGGGGCACACAATTCTTGCTGAGGCTGTGGTGCGACCCTAGGTGGCGTTGAAACCAAATCTCCTGGATCCGCTGCTGTGGGTGGAGCCTCCACAAGTGGAGTGGTCTGAGTCTGTGGTAAGTCTGGCAGACCCTCTGAAGTGGCTTGGTTTGGCTCCACGCTGGCAGTTTGCGAGGGAGGTGTAAGTGGAGCCTCGCCATCTGTAAGTGTCTCTTCCGGAGCCACAAGCGCAGTTGGGGGCACCACAGTAGTGTCCAAGTCCCCAACCCTGCGCCTAAGCTGGTCTATGTGCCGGCGCCACAAGCGTCCGTCTTCGAGTGCCACCTGGTACGAGCAAGGTCCAGTGACTCCCACTACTGTGGCTGGCACCCAAGGAATGTCTCCCACATAGTTCCGGGCAAAGACCTTGTTTCCTGGAACAAATGACCGTGGCACGTTGGCACAGCCTGGGGGTTCAGCCACGGCAAAGTCCGGGTGCAGCCGGTCGAGTGGTGATCTGAGGCGGCGGCCCATAAGCAGTTCAGCAGGACTCCGCCCTGTGGCCGCATGAGGGGTGATGTGTTGCACGAACAAGTATTCGGCGACCCAGCTCGTGCCATTCTCCCCGGTCCAGGCGTGCCAATGCCTCTTTTGCACCATTCTCTCTGCCCGTTGCTGGATGGATGAAAGGGTGCCGTTAGGGCATGGCAGATGCCCAGTCCCAAAAGATACCGCTCAAAAGTGCCTGATGTGAACTGCGGTCCGTTGTCGGAGACAAGGACATCAGGACACCCATGCATCGCAAGCAGGCCTCGCAGTACCCGGATGATGGCCTCGGTAGTGGTGGAGGGCATCAGGGCCACCTCCAGCCATTTGGAATAGGCGTCCACCACTACCATAAAGGTCCAGCCGTGAAAGGGGCCAGCCAGATCGATGTGCACCCTCAACCAGGGTGTCTTTGGTGTCTCCCAGGTGTGACCCTTAGCTGCCGGTGGTGCAGGCCTCGACTCTTGGAACGCTTGACAGGCGGACACCCAGGCAGTGATGGCATCGTCCATGTTAGGCCACCAGATGTAACACTGAGCCAACGCCTTCATTTTGACAATTCCCGGGTGGCCAACGTGCAGAGCCTCCAGGATGCGCTGACGGAGTCCCTGGGGAATCACGACGCGGTCTCCCCACAGCAGACAGCCGCGATGAGCCGAGAGTTCATGTTGTCTGGTTGCGAAGGGCTAGAACTCCAATGCAAAAGGCCCTTGTGGCCACCCCCTCCACACCCAGTTGAGCACCCGGCTGATGGTGCGATCCTGGGCAGATGCAGAGGCCACAGTGGCAGCCAATACAGGCGCTGCCGGAAGATCCTCAATCAGGAGGAGCGATGAAGCTGGAGCCGGGTGTTCCACAAACGCTGGAAGAGGGCAATGGCTGAGGGCGTCGGCATGACCCATCGATTTTCTTGGGCGATGGACGAGCCGGTAGTGGTAGGCAGCCAGGAAAACAGTCCATTGCAGCATGCGTGGCGAGAGGACCGGTGGAGTTGGACAATCACCGGCGAGGAGGCCCAGGAGCGGCTTGTGGTCAGTGAGGACTCCCCTGAGTGAGTGCTTGAGGGCCCTGCTCTTGCCACTTACCATCTGGCCTGGGGCGGGGCCTGAAGCCTCACAAGGACTGCTTGCTGCTTGCTGCCTGCTGCCCAGGAGGACTCCCCTGAGTGAGTGCTTGAGGGCCCTGCTCTTGCCACTTACCATCTGGCCTGGGGCGGGGCCTGAAGCCTCACAAGGACTGCTTGCTGCTTGCTGCCCAGGAGGACTCCCCTGAGTGAGTGCTTGAGGGCCCTGCTCTTGCCACTTACCATCTGGCCTGGGGCGGGGCCTGAAGCCTCACAAGGACTGCTTGCTGCTTGCTGCCTGCTGCCCAGGAGGACTCCCCTGAGTGAGTGCTTGAGGGCCCTGCTCTTGCCACTTACCATCTGGCCTGGGGCGGGGCCTGAAGCCTCATAAGGACTGCGTGGTGCTTGCTGCCTGCTGCCCAGGAGGACTCCCCTGAGTGAGTGCTTGAGGGCCCTGCTCTTGCCACTTACCATCTGGCCTGGGGCGGGGCCTGAGGCCTCACGAGGACTGCTTGCTGCTTGCTGCCTGCTGCCCAGGAGGACTCCCCTGAGTGCCTGAGGGTCCTGCTCCTTCCTGCCACTTACCACCTGGCCCAGGGCGGGGCCTGACAGGCCTCACTAGGACAGTTGTTGTTACTGCCGGAGGGGCAGAGTGTTTTTAAAATGTTTTTAAAAAAAATTTTATATGTGGGGGGTGGGGGTGGGATGGATGTTTGGTTGGGTTTGGGGATTATTATTTTTTAATTATTTTTTGATGTTTTGTAATTTTTACATTTTTTGTTTGTATTGTTTTATTGGTTTTGTTTGTTTAAGCTGTTATTTTGTTCTTAGGGGGAGGGTTCAGGGCTGCCGGGGAGTGGGCCCCAGCCCACAAAATGGCTGGGGCATGTTCCACAGGGGGGGATGCACTGGGACAACCGATCTCAGTGATCACGGGTAGGAGGAGGAGTTATGCTAAGACCAGACCATGTCATTACAGAGGAGGCAGGTTTAGTCGTTGTCTGAGGACTATTCCTGCCTCCGGGTCTGGTCCTGACCGGATGGATACTAGAATCAGCAAGGGATACCCACATGACCTGAAGGTGCTGCTGTGCAATGCCAGGTCAATGATTCATAAGACTACTGCCATCCATGACTTGATCATGGATGGAGGACTTGACCTGGCATGTGTAACAGAGACTTGGTTGGATGAAGCAGATGGGCCTGTCCTTGCCGCTGCTTGTCCACCAGGTTTCTCTTACGCACAGCAACCCAGGTCATGTGGGCGGGGAGGGGGGGGTTGCAGTGATTTTTAGGAAGTCATTAGTTTGCACCAGGCGTCCTATTGGGAAGACCCAGTTTTCCGAGTGCATGTTCTGGAAGTTGGGCAATAGGGGCAGTACAGGATTCCTTTTGGTGTACCGACCTCCCCGCTGCACCAAGGATTCCCTGCCCGAGCTGCTTCAGGTCGTGGCGGATGTTCTCCTGGAGACACCTAGCTTGGTCGTCCTAGGGGATTTTAACATCCATGCCGACACGACCTTACAAGGGGCTGCTCGGGACTTCGTGGAAAGCATGGCCTCCATGGGGCTGTCCCTGAATAAGTCTGGCCCAACCCATAGTCGCGGACATGCCTTGGACCTGGTGTTTACCTCTATGGATGTTGGTGATCTGACACTAAGTAAAAGCGAAACGAAAGAAGTGCCATGGTCAGATCACTTCCTGGTGCAACTGGACTTCTCTGCGACCCATCCCCTCTGCAGGGAGGTGGGACCAATTCGGATGGTCCGCCCCCGCCACTTAATGGATCCAAATGGTTTCCAGAGAGTGGTAGGGGATGCTTTATCCCATGTTGATGGCCTTTCAGCCGATTCCCTGGTGGCCCGCTGGAATGTGGAGTTAACCAGGGCTATTGACTGTTTGGCTCCGAAGCGCCCTCTCCGATTGCATGGAGCCCGGACAGCCCCGTGGTTTTCCACGGATCTGAGGGCAATGAAACAATCGTTGAGACGGCTAGAGCGCCGGTGGCGGATAACTCATTCCGAATCTGACCGGACACAGGTTAGAGCTCAACGTCGAGCCTACCAAGTGGCGATAGCGACGGCGAAGAAGAATTTCTTCACCGCCTCTATTGCATCTGCAGAAAACAGCAGCAGGAGACTTTTTCAGGTGGTTCACAATTTAGTGGAACCACCTGCAACATCGGGGCCCAGTACGGGCCACATGTTCTCCTGCAATGATTTTGCAAAGTTTTTTGCAGATAAAATCGCTCAGATTCGGGAAGAAGTAGACTCCACCGTGGGAGCAGGGCCGGGGCGGGAGAGTGCTAGAGTTCTGTCTAGTCAAGTTGAGTGGGATCAATTCCAATCTGTTACCTCCGAGGATGTGGACAGGCTGCTTGGACGAGTGAAGCCAACCACCTGTCTCCTGGATCCTTGCCCATCCTGGCTTATAAAAGCTAGCCGGGAAGGACTGGGCGATGGGCTTCGTGGGGTGGTGAATGCTTCCCTCCGTGAGGGAGCCTTCCCAGACCCGCTGAAAGAGGCGGTTATTAAACCGCTTCTTAAAAAACCATCTTTAGATGCGGCCACGATGGCCAACTATCGCCCAATTTCAAATCTTCCATTCTTGGGCAAGGTGATTGAGCGAGCGGTGGCCGAACAACTCCAGGCACGCCTGGAAGAAGCGGACCATTTGGATCCCTTCCAGTCGGGATTCAGGCCTCATCATGGGACTGAAACTGCCTTGGTCGCACTGGTTGATGATCTTCGGCGGTCTAGGGACAAAGGTGAGAGCTGTTTCCTAGTTCTGCTGGATCTCTCAGCGGCGTTTGATACCATCGACCATAACATCCTTCTGGACCGTCTTGAGGGGCTGGGAGCTAGGGGCACTGTCATACAGTGGTTCCGCTCCTTCCTCCTGGGCCGTGTTCAGAAAGTGGTGGTGGGGGATGAGTGTTCAGACCCCTGGGCTCTCACTTGTGGGGTGCCTCAGGGTTCTGTCCTCTCCCCCATGCTTTTCAACATTTACATGCAGCCGCTGGGAGAGATCATCAGGAGGTTTGGGCTGGGTGTTCATCAGTATGCGGATGATACCCAGCTCTACCTCTCCTTTAAATCAGAACCAGTGAAGGCGGTGGAGGTCCTGTGTGAGTGTCTGGAGGCGGTTGGAGGATGGATGGCGGCTAACAGATTGAGGTTGAATCCTGACAAGACAGAAGTGCTGTTTTTGGGGGACAGGAGGCGGGCAGGTGTGGAGAATTCCCTGGTCCTGAATGGGGTAACTGTGCCCCTGAAGGACCAGGTGCGCAGCCTGGGAGTCATTTTGGACTCACAGCTGTCCATGGAGGCACAGATCAAATCTGTGTCCAGGGCAGCTGTTTACCAGCTCCATCTGGTACGTAGGCTGAGACCCTATCTGCCTGTGGACTGTCTCGCCAGAGTGGTGCATGCTCTGGTTATCTCCCGCTTGGACTACTGCAATGCACTCTACGTGGGGCTACCTTTGAAGGTGACTCGGAAACTACAACTAATCCAGAATGCGGCAGCTAGACTGGTGACTGGGAGCGGCCGCTGAGACCATATAACACCGGTCTTGTAAGA
This sequence comes from Podarcis cretensis, assembly GCF_951804945.1. Classification (NCBI taxonomy): domain Eukaryota; kingdom Metazoa; phylum Chordata; class Lepidosauria; order Squamata; family Lacertidae; genus Podarcis; species Podarcis cretensis. The sequence continues at coordinate 80,689,213 of NC_137172.1, read as the reverse complement.
CCTACATTGGCTCCCAGTACGTTTCCGAGCACAATTCAAAGTGTTGGTGCTGACCTTTAAAGCCCTAAACGGCCTCGGTCCAGTATACCTGAAGGAGCGTCTCCACCCCCATCATTCTGCCCGGACGCTGAGGTCTAGCACCGAGGGCCTTCTGGCGGTTCCCTCACTGCGAGAAGTAAAGCTACAGGGAACCAGGCAGAGGGCCTTCTCGGTAGTGGCGCCCGCCCTGTGGAACGCCCTTCCAGCAGATGTCAAAGCGATTAACAACTACCTGACATTCAGAAGACATCTTAAGGCAGCCCTGTTCAGGGAAGTTTTTAACGTGTGATATTTTATTGTATTTTTGCTTTCTATGGAAGCCGCCCAGAGTGGCTGGGGAGGCCCAGCCAGATGGGCGGGGTATAAATAATAAATTATTATTATTATTATTATTATTATTATTATTATGAGGTCAAAAGTCCTGCCATAGAGGTATTCATGGATCCTCTTCACTCCAGCCACAAGTGCCAGTGCCTCCTTGTCAAGCTGGCTGTAATTCTGTTCCGTCGGAGATAGTGTCCTGGAAAAGTAGGCGAGCGGTGCTTCCCTTCCGTCTGGAAAATGGTGACTAAGGACAGCGCCGATGCCAAAAGGTGAGGCGTTGCAGGCAAGGACCAGCGGCCTGGATTCACTGTACTGTACCAGCACACGTTCCGATGAAAGGAGAGCCTTGACCGCGTTGAAGGCCGCCATCTCCCAATGACCCCAGGACCAAGGCATCTTTGTGCTGAGGAGTCAATGAAGAGGCTCAGCCACCGTGGCTTTGTGGGGCAGGAACATGTTATAAAAGTTCAGCAGCCCCAGGAACGCCTGCAACTCCGTCTTGTTCTTTGGGATGGGGGCCTGCTGAATAGCGCGGATCTTGGATGTGGTCGGGTGAAGGCCGGAGGCGTCGATAAGATAGCCCAGGAACTCTACCTGTGGAACAGCGATCTGGCACTTCTCCCTCTTTACCTTGAGCCCAGCCTCTTGGAACCTGGTCAGCACGGCACGGAGGCGCTCAAACAGCTGCTGGTGTGAGTCTGCGGACACCAAGACGTCATCAAAATATGGTACCACGCCCGGAAGCCCTTGCAGGAGACGCTCCATATGGCTTTGGAAGATACCAGGAGCCACACTCACCCCGAACTGCAACCGGCAGCAATGGAATGCCCCCGGTGGGTGACAATCGTCTGGGCTTCAGCAGTGGCATCATCGACGGGCAGTTGTTGATAGGCTTGGGCAAGATCCAGCTTAGCGAAGACCTTACCCTCACCCAGGGAATGCAGCAGGTGTTGGACAACAGGAACCGGATAAGCGTGCTGCTGAAGTGCCTTGTTGATTGTGCACTTGTAGTCAGCGCAGATTCTCATGAAGCCATGATTCTGATGCCGGTGTGAAGGGCGATGGATGGAACACCGTGCTCTAGCCAGAACAGTCAGCTCTGAATTGGTTCTGTTCAGTGATTTCACTCAGTGATTCAGCTCAGTGATTCAGCTCTGCTCAGAGGTGGCTGCATCTGGCAGTGCTCTGATGTCCATCTATCCCATCTTCATCGCCAGTCTTAGGTTGTTGGCGAACATAGCAGACGACACAGCGATTTCTCCAGAGCAGCTGTTTATTTGTAAGCTGGACAGAACTGAACAGCAAACAGCTCAGCCGGCCTGCTTTTATAGGCAGCCGGCTGTCAACATTGTAGCAACAACAACCCAGGGTTTCCCGCCTAAAATAACTGACGTGGACCTGAGTGAAAACTATCTACAGTATCCCCCTGCTGGCCCAGGGTGAGAACTTCAGTACATAACACTGTCTGTATACACTGCAAGGCTTCAATAGTAAAATCTGGACCTGCGCCACTGCGTACTAGCATGTAACTTCAGATCAGGTTAGGTGCCAGCATCATGGTGGCACATCTCATGGGCAAGACTCCTGCGCCAGGCCTTAGACAAGCTCTGCACAGGTCTGCCTGATGGGCTATGTTCAGTTTGGTTGCATGAGAAGTTGTGCTGGCCTGCTTTCTAGTAGCTCCCCATTTTTATCATGGTTTTTTTTTTAATGTCTCCATCTCTAAAGAGGGTCATGTTTTGTGCGTGGGCTTCTTGTGGTCAGGAGCGAGCAAAAGTTGAAAGGGATGTTGAAATTGAAAATAACTGTTCGCTGCAGAGGCTTGTAAGCAGAGCCATTTCCACAGAGATAAGATCTAGCTTTTCAATTTGCAAAAAGTAAAACAATATAAAAATGTTTCATTTTAATGTGCTCCATGTGTCACTGATGAACAAAATATAATAGGTTTTTCTACATGGGTTTATAAAAACATCCAGAGGCTCAGATGCTTCATAATATCCAGGTTTCTGAAAATATATTGTAGGTTAGGAGGATTAATTCAACCACTTATCACAGCAATTGACAACAATCTGAAATAGCATTTGAAGTAACAAAAACATTCTTATTACAGCTATCTCATATTCTGTGTGTCAGAGAGCCAAGTCTGCAGTATCTTGATTTTTGCACTAAATGGCAAAGCACTGTATACCAAAGCTGCTCTTTTCTATTGTTGCAGCTTCAGGAGCACGCAATAGGTAATCTCACCAGTGTTTCGGTTCCATTTTAAGTGTTTTAATTATGTCTAATTTTAGTTGCACAAACAACTGATTGTTATTACAAAAAGATAATATGCTAAAATGTGAGGTGACTCCCTTTCAGTGTTTTTAAACAAGAAGTGAAGTGGGTAAGTGTGGTGGTGTTGGTTGTGCTAGAGCTGGGAAGAGGTCAGAACAAGGTTACAGCCCTATAGCCTCATATATCAGCATTTTTCTACTGGTAGCTTCAATACCAGAAGTTTCCTACTCTTCTGTGAAAATTAGTGGTGAACGTAATTCATGTGCATCTTTAAAGTAACATGGGAAATAGCCAAAGAAAAGGAGAAGAGAGAGAAATATATGAAAGAAGACTTGAGACTGAATGCGTCAGCTGTTTCTGCACTTAGTGGCCCAGTTTTGACGTAGTGTTAAACCATCATTAAAAATAAGCTATTGTTCAAAGTGAAGAAGCTGCTCAAAGGCTCCTGCTTTTATGTACTCCTGTTATGGGCACATCAGGGAGTAAACAGCCACAAGTTGGCTTCACCTCACTTGCAAATTAGTACTTGATTTCTACTCATGGTTGCTTTGGTAAGAAACAAACTATGGGTGGAATTCAATGTCACACCTTCCAATCCCCAACGGTGGTAGTCAAATACATTTTGCTCAGAACAGACCCAGTGAAATAAAAGAACAAGCCTAAGGTTCAATAAGTCTACTATGAACAAAACATAGTCAAATTACACCCTATGAGTGCCGTTTCACAGTTAACATGAAGCTGTTAACATGAAAATGTGTGTAGGCCTGCACTGCAAGATTTTCAATTTGAGAAGCCTTCGGAAAAGCAACAGAGAAATAAGATAAATAAAATAAATTAAGGTTGAGTCACATACCACTCTCTGACTTATCATGTGATGACTCACAGACAAAACACAATAACCACGTTGAAATGTAGTGTCTTGGAAGTAATGAGCAGCGATGTAAAAATGGAACTTGTGTTTCATCATAGCTAAGTCATCACTTGTTTGGTGTTGAAGTTGACAAGACACAAATCTATGTGTGAATTCACCTTGGGAGGGATGGTGGATAGATCATTAACCTTTTGCAAGCAAACACACGCAAACTAAAAACAGCTTTCATATTGCATTTATCAGCTGAAACCAAGGTATGAGGTAGCTCATACAAACAAGTGTTTTGCAGGTAAAGAACTGCCTTGTCATGGGACAATTTTTTGTGTGTGTGTGCAGGGGGTGATTCCTTCCCAAAGTTCCATGTATTTAATTTAGTATTTTAAGAGAGAGAGGAAAGTAGATTTGATCATTGTTGACCAGAAGGATTTTGACTTATTAACAAATGCTTATTACTACCAGGTGCCATCCATTAAGTCCTAGTGTTGGCGTATGCCATGTGCCAAATGTGTGCAGCTCCCTAAGCATGTAGGTTCATGGCAGTGCAGTTTCGTGCTGGAAGAAATTCAGTCAGACTCCAACTCTGAAGTCAGTTCAGTCCAAAGCATTAAGGCAATTTCACTATACAGTGGAACCTCAGTTGTCGAACATAATCCATTCTGGAAGACCATTCAACTTCTGAAATGTTCAACAACCAAGGCTCAATAGATGGTCAGCAAAATCGATTGAAAAAATGGAGAAATATGCCTCAGAGGAACGTTCAAAAATGGAAGCATTCATTTCCGGGTTGTTGGCATTTGGGTTCCAAATTGTTTGGCTTCAGAAGCGTTCAACAACCAAGGTTCCACTGTATACACCAGGCTTCCTCAAACTCGGCCCTCCAGATGTTTTGAGACTACAATTCCCAACATCCCTGACCACTGGTCCTGCTAGCTAGGGATCATGGGAGTTGTAGGCCAAAAACACCTAGAAGGTTGAGTTTGAGGAAGCCTTGTATACACTATATACAAGCTTCCACTCCTTAGTAGAAGGTGCAGGCTTCAAATGCAAAGCAAGAACAACTTACAGCATACATACAGCACAGAGTTCCGTATCAATCTGGCAGAGCTTCCTTGCAGCGAAGCAAAGAGGCAATGTACAGCCCCCTCTTAATATAGGCAAGAATGATCACACCCTTGGCTGGTTGCAAGATCACAGTGATCTACTTGGACGGTTGCCAGGTCAGTGGCCTTCAAACACTAATCACAAGACTTTCAGGTACAAGATAAGGGACACATGCACCAGATTTTCCTTAACAGCAATTAAAGGAACATCAGACCCTAGTTCTTTATTCCCCCTTAATCTTAATAGTGTTGCATGAAGGTGACATTCAGTAGATAGTGCCAATTGTCTGCTAATTCTTTTTTCTAGAAGAAGCAGAAGGAAACAACAACAACACAGTGATTAATGCTACTAATACTATCAATCATTTCATTAAATTTTGACATTGGATAAGTGGTGGAAAGAGGAAGAATGCAGAGAAGAACCTTAGAAGCATGTCTACAGCAGAAGTGGCTCATTGGCCAACTCTTTCTATCTGGCCCTTGGCACTCCCCCTAGGACAAACTGCCCTCCCTCAACCACTCTCCTCCTTATCTATACACCATCGTTGAATGCTTTTGTCTGGTTGGCATGTGTCCTTGAACTGTGATAATGCCAGTGGCATGCATGCCTTGAAGGCTGCTCAAGCTGAAATTAGTTTCCCACCCTTTGTTTACAATATGTAGGCTGAGGGACAGGTTGAAAATGGCAACTGACAGACCACATTTCAGTTTAATACTAGTGTTCACCTGGATATAAGGAATCCTCAGATGGTTCAGGAAGTAAACTTCATTTACACTGAGTTTTTAAAAAATGTAAATAAGTTTATAGGGAATTTTTTAATTACATCCGCTTCTTTGTGCGGATGTGGCATATGTTGTTGCTGTTAACTTTGCTGCCTGGTCTTTGACCACAATAAAGATTGATTGATTTGCACTGGGATAAATAGCTCCTCAGTAGAAGTTTGAGCTTTCATACAAAAGCCAATTTGAATTGGTGTTCTCTTTACTTTATGACTACTCAGTTTGAAGCTGTAGAAGCACATAATTATGTTAACCGATATAATTCTCTGATGAGTGACACACTGTTTGATCCTTGTGGCTTCTATTTTGATTTTCAAGCCATATTGATGCAGCTTCTTACTTCATTCTAGTCAGAATGAAGTAGCATCTTTATGAAGATTTTCTCTCTCTCTCTCTCTCTCTCTGTGTGTGTGTGTGTCCCAGTTTTACTCTCTGTGATGCTTCTGTAGTGACCCAGGATTGAACATGTGGGGCTTTCTCCTTACATAGCTTGTGATCTACTGCTAAACTCTTCCTATCTTTAGGCTGGAGTAAGATGATTTCAGACTGATTATTAAATTTAATTCAAAAATATTACATTTGATGAGCTTCCAGATTTCTGATTTAGCTAGTTTGGTTTGTAGATGTGGCCTCTTCTCACTTACTGAACACAATTTCCTCTAACTAAATGATAATTTATCTTAAATGTTTGCAGTTCGCATCACACAATTTCTTTACAAAACACACACACAACCACCCTTAATAGATAATTAGATTTCTAATAACTCTAGTTATTATCATGGGAATTATGCACGGGAACTCTCTTATCAGCAAAATTAAAGGGTAAAGTACTTAATACGTTATTTGATGTTTTATGTTTCAGTGATTTTTTTCCTTTTCTCTCTCCACACAGGAACACCATTTACAAAGGAAGCAGGAGTGTAGTCTCGTTGGTTTCTGCATTTCAGACCATATATAAATAGTGCCTAGGCATACCTATATTTCTTGTTATTGTGGCACGAACAACATATGGAATTTTCTTTTAAACACTAAAGTTTTGCAAGGTAAGCTACCTTATATTCATGAGCACATCTCTGAACCTAGTTGTGAACCTTGCCATCTTCCCCTGCACCACCAGAAAAACTTGGAATGGTGCTCCTGGAAAGGCTATGAATTCTTTGTCAGGATATGATTTTCAGATCACACATCCAAATCATTGTCAGCACTCACTTCAAGCATGTGAACAGCGAAATAGTGACAGGGGCAAGAGAATCCATGCTGGAGAACCTGCCAGATCCAAAGTTCTACTGAGCAGACACCAGCAGGGTGAAACCTTTGTCTTTGCTATCCCTTGCTGTTCTGCACTCCTTTGTTTTTCTTTGCTGGAATTTCCCCTTCCTTTTGGTGCAATGGGAATGAAAACGTATTATCATTAATCATTTCCCCCACAAAATACAATCAATAAAAGCCTAAGTGTACATATATAACACACACAAAAAGGCCACAAATGCCTGGAAACCTCCCCCCCCCCATTTAAAGGCCAAAAGCTTGAGTAAATAGGAAAGCTTGGTGCCTGAAAATAAAGATGGAAGAAGGTATGCCACCTTGGGGAGATCATACTTCAAATAAGGGCCCATCACTGAGAAGGCCCGTTCTCACGTTGCCCCCTTCCAAATCTCCCATAGAGGAGGTGCATGAAGGACCTTAGATGACTATTATAGGGTAAAGGTTGGTTCATATATGGAGAGGGGTAGGTCTCCCTCTCTGCCCATGGACAAGGGGAGCCACAATACCCTAAGCCCTCTGAGACACCTTCCATTGGAGCAGTGGGTTGTATTCCAATTATTTCCAGTCCACTTAAAAATACATTCCTGTGAAAATACTACAAAACATCAGTCCTTAGTTCAGTTTTTAGGCTTTTCATCGAAAGCTAATTTTCACCTGCAGTAATTGTAAAAATTTGGTGTGCAAAGTCTTTTGTAATATACCACAAATGGAGTTAAGTGAAGATTCATATGCTTTAGGGGGAGAAAGAAATGCAATCTTCTATATTTTCTCCCTTGTTAGAATGAAAGAAGAATTATGTTTTTGAAATCCTGATATGACAAGCCATATAAACCACTGAGCATATTCCTATTTTGTTAATATTGTCAGCCACTTGGAAGATTATATTTATATGTACAAATGTTATAATGAACATCAGGAAAAATTGGAAAGAAAGGATGGATGGATAACATTATTTCAGAGCTCCGCATAATTGCATCCAGGCAGTCTATTTGCAACCATTTCTGGCCAGACAAAATGAATCTCTTTAGATGTGGAGATGCTTGTCATTTCTCTTTCAGTGAATCTTTAGTCAAACTGAGCCTCTTTGACTTTTGTTTCTGTATTGTTTGCTCTATGTTAAATTAGCAAATGAAAAATTATCTTTGTTTCGCCATGTCAATGGAAGTTTGTTTTTGGACCCATAGGTTCAAAGGAAATTATCTTCCCTGTTATTAATAGGATAGATTTTAAAAGAAAAGCCAAATTTAGACACATAGGGTTGCATTCAACTTAGCCCCGGTCAGAGTAAGACACATTGAAATTAATAACCCTACATTAAGGTAAAGGTAAAGGTACCCCTGCCCGTACGGGCCAGTCTTGACAGACTCTGGGGTTGTGCGCCCATCTCACTTAAGAGGCCAGGGGCCAGCGCTGTCCGGAGACACTTCCGGGTCACGTGGCCAGCGTGACATCGCTGCTCTGGCGAGCCAGAGCCGCACACGGAAACGCCGTTTACCTTCCCGCTGGTAAGCGGTCCCTATTTATCTACTTGCACCCGGAGGTGCTTTCGAACTGCTAGGTTGGCAGGCGCTGGGACCGAGCAGCGGGAGCGCACCCCGCCGCAGGGATTCGAACCGCCGACCTTTCGATCGGCAAGCCCTAGGCGCTGAGGCTTTAACCCACAGCGCCACCTGCGTCCCAACCCTACATTAGTTGTGTCCATTAAGTTCAATGTGTAGGGCTAGTGTTGGCTGCCACCCATAGTGGTGGCAAAAAGGAATTTTGCTTCCTGCTGCAAGGAGTGTTTGTGGCATCTGTATTTTTCAATCTATTTTTATGTCTATTAAGATATGCATGCAAAAGTGCAGCACTGTTAATCCATCTTGCTTGCACTTCAGACCCTCTCCTCTCGCCTTTCATTAAGCTAGGATTAATGCTGTCCCAAGGTGCTGGTGATCTTGGGGAGTGATTTTTTTGCTAATAAGTATTGATTTTTTTTCTTTTAGAATTTCGTCCAAAGGGCACAAAAATGCCAATAAGGGTATACTTGCTATAATCTGTGTAGTTTCTCAGATAATCTTTGCAACTAATTTTCAGATTACCCATGTGCTTACATTTTCAACTGGATCATTGCAGCGTGTTGTTCGACCATGACTTTTTCATTTTAGGCTTATACTGTATGTTCTCATTAGGATAATAGATCATTCAAGATACAGAGTGATAAAGAAAATGTCTTCTGCTCTAATGGCAGACCCTCACAAGTTATCTAGATCATAGGCTCGTAGAATTGTAGAGTTGGCAGGGACCAACCCTCTGCAATGCTGGAATATTTTCTCCCAACATGGGGCTCAAACCTACAACCCTGAGATTAAGAATCTCATCCAACTGAGCTACCTCAGGGATGTAGTTTAAGAGGCTCATCTCATGTTATTCACCACTAATTCACAAAAGATTTCCACAGGAAGTACAAAATATATTTTATTTAAAATGTAATTTTATATGTAGCAAAAGGTTCATAGGACAACCACCTATGGAGTAGCCTCCTAGATCATTACCTTCACTAAGCCCAACAAAAGTTATGCTTCCCTAGCATAGTGTGTACTTGAACACACTAACTGTTAATCAGGAAAAATCAATGCTGAAGTTTGATACACCAGAAAAATCGGGGCAGCCCATTTTTTCTCTCACAAGAGAACAGCAGCCATTTTGGTTGCTGTGATCTCTCACGATTTCGCAGCACTGCTTCATCCATATAAGGTGCTTTTTCAGGGCTGTGAATCTGCAGGGTGCCCCAAAATGCATGATTTTGGGTATCATGTCTGAAAAAGTTTTTTTTTGGGGGGGGGGGGAATCATCGTGTGAAATCACGAAAATCATAGCAACCAAAATGGCTGCTGTGCTTTCACAATAAAAAAATGGGAAGATGGCATCTTGAAAGATGTTGTCCCGGAATCTGGCTTCAAAGTATTGGAGGTGAATTTTTAGGAATAAGCAACCATAAAAATTGCAAATAAAATAAATTTTAAATTAGAGTTTTTATCAAACCTATAATATTGTATTTTTTCTTTATTCTGAGTGTAAGTGTTCTTGGGATTTTCCATATGTGTTAAGCTTCCATTGAGCCAGGTGGGAATTCTAGTTGTCTGATAACGCCATTTGCTTTAAGTTCCTGGCTGTTTATAATGGCTATATCGTACTTTTGCAATATTCTTTTGCCACTGCTACTTTGCATTAACTTCTGCTTAGTACACTCTAAACTCTGATTTCATTTTATTATTAAAAAATTGTGTTACATAGTACCTAGAATATTCAATAACAAACAGGATCCCATTATTAAAAAAGAAAGGCAATCCTTACCTTTGTTAATTCAGAAAGGTATAAAAAAGCTAATATATATTAGTTTCTTCGATGTAAAATTGTAACTCTAAACATGCAAAAAGCACGAATGCTTTGATCTAAAGCAGCATGAACAGAGGGACCCAGAGTGTGCATTTTGACCCCTTTTCAACCCCTTTCTGTCAATCAGTTGTTTGGCAGACAAAGGGGTTAGGTTGGAGGGTTCCATACTCTCTCTCTCTCAAATAGCTAAGTGTCAGAATTTTAACCTATATGAAAAAACTCTCTGCATAAAGCCCCAGCTGTTGGGTCACAGAGAAGAACCATGTATGTAGCAGCTATTTGTATAAAGGGTTCCCTATTTAGCTGCAGCTATGGGGACATAAACTTGTATTATTTATTTATATAGTGCTCAGTGAAAGAACTGGTTTTAGACAGCACATGTGTTGATAGTAAGCTCCTCAGAACAGGGGCTGCTCTTTTGTACATTGTAAAGTGCCCTACACAGAGAAGGAGCTGTATAAATAATAAGAAATAGTAACAGGTGGGAGAGCCATTACATCAATGACCATGCCACTGGCATATCCATTGGGACCGATGGGACAGAAGTCAGAGAGGCCAACAGTACGTGGATCCAGAGCGAATGACGGGCAGAGCCCATTAATTCTAGGTTTGTCCCCATCCTCCTTCCTGCTGAGTTTTGCAAGGGAAACCCTTAGATGTGACAGGCTGAGCCACCCCCTGGACTGGACGCAAGTGAAAAGACAGGCAGGTGGGGACTGGCTGAGGACAGATTGGTAGGGCAGTGCCCAATTTGCCCCTACTGACCTGCCTCCATTGGGTATATCTGTGGTGGCACAATGGTTGCACTGATGAAATGTTCCACTAGCATCTCTGAGCTGTTCTACCAGGGTGTCTTTTGTGATGGTGGAATAGCTTCTGTGGAAGTGGTATAGTGGGTCTTCTTCCATCTCCTAAAGGTCCTCAGCTGGAGTAACTGAAGTACTGAATTGTGCCCTTAGGCTTCTTTTCAGTTGTGTAAAGCCAAGCAAAGTGACTATGGAAAAGGTAGAGTTGTTGTCGTTATCATCATCATCATCATCATCATCATCTTTCTATATTTATACCCCCACCTTTCCCCCTGTTGGGACTTATGGCTTATGAGGTGGCTTATGAGAAGGGTTTTAAAGGAAAAAAGAAATAAGGCTGACACCATCCAACTTTTAAAAGAGGATGTAGTAGTACAAGAGAGTGGGAGGGGCTCTGTACAAGAGCAGAAGACTTCAGGGTGGCAGAACACAGGAAGTTACCTGATGCCAAGTTATCTAACTCTGAAGTGTCTATAGTAACTGGCAGTGACTTTGCCTCCAAGGTTTTAAAGAGGGCTCTTTCTCAATCTTTCCTGGAGATGTGAGGGACTGAACAGGGGTCTCCATCATCTGTTCCACCATTGATGTATGACCCTTCATGCAGGGGAAATGGTGGAGCTGAAGGATCAGGGTCACTGACAGAGGTATAAGAGCAGAGAAATCAGAGAGGACAAGACTGTGGACAGTTTTTAAAAAATAAGGCTAAGGAGTTCATGCTGGATGTAGAAGAAGATTTAAAGAAGTGCAGGGTTTTAAGGTGGGGCATCCCATGGTCCATCAACAGGAGCCAAATAATCAAAGTCTAGTGTGAATTATTGCCAAGTGCAAAAAGGAAAATCAGAATTCACAAATAAATATTATTCACAGAATGCAAAGTGAAATAATATGGAAAAATGTGTTTGATGATAATATGGAATAATTACTTTGATGAAAAATTCAAAATGAGTATCATCCAGGAAAATAACGATTTAAACAGATGTAGATGGGGCACAAGGACAGAGGTTACATTTCAAGGGAAAGCATGGAATGATGTCAAGCAGGCTTTAAATCTGCCTTTTCTGGGAATCTTTGCTGCACTACAGCATCTGTGACGGGCCTCATGTGTAATCCAGCCAACAGTGGAGGTCAAGAGAGATCTCAATATAAATAGTGTGATAACTTGTGGAAAAGAAATATCTTGGGATGTACAGATGGAGAGCTTATAGGAGACTAAATTAAGTCAAGAAAAATGAAAATCTAATTTACTCCATGCTCCTTGTTGATGCAATTGGCACATTTTACTGGTCTCTGATAAGAATCTGAAAGAAGTTAAAATTAAAAAGAAAAGACCCGCAAAAAAAGTTAGTGGAAGAAACAGAAAGCTCCCAGATAAAAGATAGCCTAGCATTATGCAGCACTATAAAGCTGAGGTGGCTTCTGAATCAGGGCATGTTATCTGTATAGGTCAGGTACACCTGTTTGGGACAGAGCTTGCTTTAACTTTAATTCATGAAGATGGCTCTCCTTTGGCCTTCATGGTAACTCTGAAATCTTCTAGAATGCTAAAACCTAAGTTTGATTAACACCCTCCTGTAAAAAAAAAATATGTTGAAAGAAGACTATCACAATACCAACAAAGCCCTTTGAAATGTATGTATTCCTGTTTTCAACTCATATTCATTTGACAATATTAGCGAGTCTGCTCTTAGAAAGCATTTAATGCTAAGATAATTGTACGAAATACAAGCAAATAGCAGACCCATCAACCTGAGCAATCTGATTCATTCTGATCTTTGTCGATTTCCTCTTTTGACTTTTAACACACACACACACACACACACACACACGTACTTTTGTCATTTTTAATTGAACAGTGCCTTCTTTCTATGCATAAAACTGATCCAAATCAAATCTATGCTGTTCTTCTCACCATTCGATTTCCTAGGTTCCTTTGGAAGGAAGGGTAGAATATATACCGGGGTGTGTGGGGGTGTGGGGGGGGTGTGCTGCATGCTGCATGCTGCATTCAGATGTGGAATTTATCATGCTAGTTTTACAGGCAATAACAATATTTTTTTTTATTTATACTCTACTCATCTGGCTGGGTTTCCCCAGCCATTCTGGGCAGTTTACAGCATGTATAAAAAATTGTAATACATCAGACATAAAAAAATTCATGGTACAGGGCTGCCTTCAGATGTTTTCTAAAAGTCAGATACTTGTTTATTCCTTGACATCTGGTGGTAGGGCATACCACATGGCGGGCACCACTACCGAGAAGGCCCTCTGCCTCCTGGTAGTCTCACTTCTTGCAGTGAGGAAACTGCCAGAAGACCTTCGGAGCTGAACTTCAGTGTCTGGGCTGAACAAAGGTTAAAATGTTCATGCTACTGTTCTGATTTCTAATGTTTCTTTTACATTACAGTATCTGTTTTGATATGGAACTGCGGCTTCTTGATGGACAGGCCACCATGCTGCGCTAAGTCTTAAATAGCAGTAAAGAATGGTATGCTGGGATACTGCCCCAGATTTCGTGACATGACAATGCAAATCTCCCATGATTTTTTAACAGGCTTGCAAACAGACTTTTTCTAACACGGAAATTAGGACTAAACCTCCACTAGATTCCACCAGGTTTCCAGAAGTGGCTTTTACATTGTGTGCAAGATCACATAAAACACAGATATGATCAGGTAAAGACACATCTGGAAACCAGAATAAAGTGATGTCTGTTTGCAGCCTAAGTTGTGGAGAAGACACATTGAGCACACTAAGAGATACTCAGACCTGGTAGCAGTTGGCAAATATCAGCTGCTTCTCACTCTATGAATATATCACAGGTAATGGGGTGAGGGGCTGCCACTGACATTGGTGTAAATGAAGAGTATTTTCAATCAAGCCGCTGTAATCAGGCCAGCTTAAAGCCCATTTAAGTGAGAGACAAATCAGGTACAGTGAGTAGGTTCATACTGCAATCAATAATTCCTTGATTTCCTTGATTCACCCAAGAAGGTTAGCTGTAAAATCAATTTACAATCAAATTGGGGTGTCTTGCATTTGCAGGAGAAACAACTCTAAGTTGCCAATCAAAATCAGTTATTTCTGATCTCCTTGACAGCTTCTCGGCTTTCAAGCTATTCGGGCAGCTTAGGTTTCATTGGCAAATTAAAACAAGCAAATGTCCACTGAGACTTTGGGAGGTTTTGTTGTTTATTTTTTGCCAAATCCGACAGACTTTGATGTCCATGTCAGAAGGAGAAAGATGCTAAACAGAGTAAATAACATTTTGACTTGGGCTGACCAGGGCTCAACTGCTGGTGCTAAGGTAGGACACTGAAAAGGCACTAGACATATGTTCTACATTATTTGAAATATGTAAAATGAGAAAACAGTATGTGTCCAGGTTTCATTTTGCACCTCTTACGATTATTTTGATCTTGCCTATCAAAAGGATATCACCTGAGCTCATTCAAAATAAGTGCTTAGAGAGGAGCAAGGAAATAAATCCAGCATAATTAGGTATGCTCAGTGATCACACCAAGATCACCCGCCATTTCAGCTTCCCTTATGTTAGTCTTGCAGTATTATTGGGTGTGTGTGAAATATTAGAATGGGGAGATATGGCTAGGACACTGCCAGGCAATTGAAACCAGAGGTCTATATTTATTTTGGTTTCATCACTTTTGGGGTTGAACTGGATGGTAGGAAAGATTGTGGCAAATGAATGAATGAATATGTTGTGTCTCTTCTTCTCTCCCACATAATGTCCAGCAATACAAAATTTGTGATGGTTCATGCTGTAATTTTTTTTTTAGCCCACTACCTCTTCATTGGCCAATCTCCCTGGGGTAAGACTCATAGTGCTGTCACATGACATCACATGACACATGGTATCTTTAGATGTTTTGCGAGAGCGAGAGAGAGTAAGACTGAAATGGGAAGCAGTGATTTCAGAAGCAACATTACCTTAGCCATGATACCTAATTCTAGCCTCAACAGCTATATATTGGGGATAGTATTACTGTTTAGCATTTGTTGACACTTTCATATTTAGAAAATGTTTTAAAGTCACGAACAAAATAGTCCCACTTTATTTTAAGCTAGTCAGATATTACCTGGAGTAGCTTGTCCAATTTGTGGTTCCAAACTTTTAAGGATGTGACCGAACTCGAATGGGCTAAAGAGGAGAGCAATGAAGGTGGTTGAGTGTATGGAAAACCAGAGCTGGTCCAATACAATTCACTGCTTGAGTTTAAAGACAAGATGGAACACACACACACATACATACACCAATATACAGAAGCTGACTGGTGGGTGAATTTTATGTCAATATTGGTGATGGGGCAATGGACTCCAGTGTACCTGAGAACAACAAGATAGCTTAAGATGGTGTAGGAAAGAAAATACAGTCATACCTCTAGTTGAGTTAGGTTCATGTTGCGGATTTTTGGATTGCGAACGCGGCAAGCCCAGAAGTGTATACTTCCGGGTTTTGCCGCTTGCACCTGCACAGAAGTGTTCTGCACACTTCACGCATGCGCAGGAGCGCTCTATTGCTCACGCGCAGAAGCAGCGATCTACTAACGGACTTTTCGGGGTGTGAATGGCACCCCGAAATGGATCATGTCCATAAGTAGAGGTACCACTGTATACCACAAACAGCCCTGTCCCCAACATCTGACTGCTTCTCCTAAGCATCTTACACATTACACAAAAACTTCACTCTGCCCAATGGGAGGTCCTTCTTGCAGAAAACAAGTCCTTTGATGAAAGGTTGTAGGAATTGAGTATTTTAACCTGAAGAAGGGAAGACTGAAGGGCAATACAATAGCAGCCTTATGTTCAAGTGTCTGAAGGGCACTGCAAACAAGAGGGTGGAACATTCATTTTCAGCTGCCCCAAAGGGCAGGCCTAGGTCTAAAAGGAAGGTAGCTTTTGATTGACATTAGAAGAAATTTCCTAATGGTGGAATCATTTTAACAGTGGAACAAAGTCGCTGGGCTGGTTGGCTCACTATCACTGGAGGTCTTTAAGCAGAGGCTGGACAGCCATTGGTTGGACATATTCTATTATTTCAGGAAGTACAAAATAGGAAGGGTCACATTCAAATGCAAACTGAACCAAATTTCTCCCTCTTTTCTATTTAGCAGAAATGTCTTGAGCATCCATAAGTGCTTCTACAAACATATCAAACCCACAAAACCATGCCTATAAACTGAAATGACATCCTGGGCCACATGATTATTTGGTCTTTCATAAAGAGCTACAAAATGTTGCAGAATCAGTCAAGTGTACCACAAGTTGAAAATGCTCCAAGAATTGTGCTTTCATCTGTAGGGGCTGGATAAGCCAACATCTTTTTCATCAATTTGGCTTCTCATCACAGAGGTCAATGAATCTGACATATCATTAGCCATGTTTTGAAGAATATGTAGATATTTCCCCAAGGGGTAATTTATCAATATTATGGCACTTTCGTCCATAACGAAACTTCATTAAGCATTCATCTTTGTTCATGAGGGGCAGCCATCAAACAGTTTAAAAAAAGGTCCAGCTGGTGGGATAAGGAGTTTTCTGCAATGGCATTAAGCATCTGAGAATACCGCAATTTGCTCTCGCTGTAGCACATGAACTACAACTGACTACAAAACACGTTTTCTTAAGCATTCAACAAGAGGAAATAAACTTCACCCCCCACAACCCTTTTCAGAACCCTTTTCTGAACACAGCTTTATAAAGTATTATGAAAATCTGTGCATTCAGGACAAAGTAAGCATTATATGTAGCAGTCCTGATTTCTTAATTAGCAAATAAATTAACATGGTTAAAAGGATTTGTAGGTTTGGCCATGTGTCTCAACAGACCCAAATCATACTTACTTTATAAAGCTTTGCATTTTTAACCAGGATTTCAAACCACAATTTGGAACGCTTTTGCAAACCCTAATTAAAAAGAAATCTAGAAAGGTTAGCCATGGTTAACTTGTTAGCGACATTAAGATTGTTAGGGGAAAGCTTAGAATTTATTGTGAAAGAGCTTGAATGTTTACTTCCAGCTTGTTCAACATGGTTAAGTTGAAATTGGGGACAAATATTATGTCAGCAACAGTTTTATCTTTTATGTTATCAGCAAAATTAGCCTCTTAACTTTGACCAAGATTTTGGTACTATATCCAAATCTAGGGCAAATTAGTGGCAGATCCGCTTATTTTGAGAACACACATAAAATGTACACACCAGCTTTTCTCCTGGCCACAACAGTTACTAAAATTACTGTCAACCATACTTTGATAATGCAGCTCACACATTTTGTCCACACAAGTAAGCAAAAACAACAATTTGTTGTTGTTTTCTTCCAATAAATTAATTGTAACAAATCAAATTTAATTAGTGTTCTATACATTAACTGGTTTAGGGATTGGGTTTATCCGTATCTGTTATCAGAATCAAATGAATACTCAGCACATTTGCCTCACAATTACATGGTTTAATTGTGAGTGTTTCCAGTTTTCTGAATCATTCTCTCACACAAGCAGTTTAAAAGATTACTACCCTGATGCATGGCTATCTTTTAATGAGTAAGCTGTGTAAAAGGAACGGGTGTATAATAAATACACAGACATTTCAGCAAGTATCAAACCATAAACATATATTAACATTGCCAAATAACTTGTCTGTCTCCCAAAATTGTCATTTGAATACAAGTGCCAAAACACCTGGTTGATGCAAAGTGTTTGGCTTAATCCCTATAGTTTTACTACCATGTCCATAATAACATTTGGCATTGCAACTGCATGCAAAGAAACATTTCCCTAAGCAGGAGATATAGAGTTACGGCAATACCTTAAACTAGAGCAACGCAGATCACTTATATGAGTTAAAGCAATATAACCCCATGAGTTAACTATTACAGTTCCATCAATGCCGTGTGTTGGGACAGATAAAGAGAGCAACCATAATTAATTGCTGTCTTTTACTCTTCATTTGGCACTCAGTTTCACTTTGCATTTTTAAACATGAAATGATTCCCTTTATTACTCCATCTTACTTCCTTTATATGTCCCCACTTTGAAATTACTTAGGCCATTGAGGGCATGGTGGACCACTTATTGTGAGCTGGAATTGCAGATTGTTCTTTATTGACTGGTTTGGGAAGGGTTCCACTACAGTGTTTGATGCGGCATGAAACATGAAAGCAGGCCCACAAAACTGCTCCTCTACATTTAGGGCATTTTCTTAAACATGAATAATTTGGGTAAATTATAACCAAAATGTACATATGAGCAGTGCTTTTTTTCTGGGGGGACGCAGGGGTACACATACCCCTAAACATTTTGTGAATCTAAGTTTGGCCTCATTGAGGGGGCAGTATTTCAATATGAATAGGAAAATGAGAGTACCGCTAAACATTTTTTCTATGTATAGAAAAAAGCGCTGCTTATGAGTGTGCATGCATGTGTGGTTGTACATATACACTATCCTACAGTTGCTCTCTCTAAACAGCTCCAGGTGTGTGGCCAAGAATAGGTCACAGGGGTGTGGCCAAGTTGTTTTGGTTTACCCCAATCCTCCTCCTTTGCAAAAATACTGTGGACATTTAGGCATTGCAGTTTTACAAAAAGTTAGCACCCAAAGAAATTGAAAAATGTATTACATTGATTCAGAAAGGGGTTCCTGCTTTCATAGTCATACTCTTTTGAGAGAGAAGTTATCTGCCACCTAACCTGTTCTGGTTCTCTCCCCATCATCCTCCTTTGCAAAATAAAACCGTGGGCACTTAAACAATCGGTTTAATCACTGCTTAGAACCGAGCTTGGCTCAGATGGGAGCCAAAAACGTGGAATAAGGTAGAGGGATATTACGTAGATTAGGACCTGAGAGATTATATTTAAAATCAGCAATGAAGCTCACTGTGTAGCACTGTGATATTAGCCACCATTAGGCCAGCAGTAGATGAAGAGTATAGGGGTCTGAAGTCCACCACACAATTGTGTGTCCCAGAGAGGGGACTCCTTGAGGACTCTAGGAACTTGTATGGCAATGTGTTAGCTTGAAACGTTATTGATTGGCAGGAGCTTCAACATCCTTCTGACTGGAAGTGCCCATTATCCCCATGGTCCTAAAACATTCCGCCCCCTGAACATATCTTCAGTGTTTATGTACCTGCAAGTCCTGCAGCAATCCATCGCTGTTTCAAGTTGCCTCTGCAGATACTCAAGTCCTTCCAAATGGGCCCCATATGGCTCAGGCCTCAGCCAAATCAGGCGCAGAGCCCTGCTGCCTTCATGCCAGTTCCTCAAACTCGGCTCTCAAATTTACAGTGGGTAATACCATCACATTGTACAATAATAATAATAATAATAATAATTTATTATTTATACCCCGCCCATCTGGCTGAGTTTCCCCAGCCACTCTGGGCGGCTCCCAATCAGTGTTAAAAACAGTACAGCATTACATATTAAAAACTTCCCTGAACAGGGCTGCCTTAAGATGTCTTCTGAATGTCAGGTAATTCTTTATCTCTTTGACATCTGATGGGAGGGCGTTCCACAGGGCGGGCGCCACTACCGAGAAGGCCCTCTGGTTCCCTGTAGCCTCACTTCTCGCAATGAGGGAACCGCCAGAAGCCCTCGGTGCTGGATCTCAGTGTCCGGGCTGAACGATGGGGGTGGAGACGCTCCTTCAGGTATACAGGACCGAGGCCGTTTAGGGCTTTAAAGGTCAGCACCAACACTTTGAATCGTGCTCGGAAACGTACTGGGAGCCAGTGCAGATCTCTCAGAACCGGTGTTATGTGATCCCGGCGGCCACTCCCAGTCACCAGTCTAGCTGCCGCATTCTGGATTAATTGCAGTTTCCGGGTCACCTTCAAAGGTAGCCCCACGTAGAGCGCGTTGCAGTAGTCCAAGCGTGAGATAACCAGAGCATGCACCACTCTAGCGAGACAGTCCGCGGGGAGGTAGGGTCTTAGCTTGCGTACCAGGTGGAGCTGGTAGACAGCTGCCCTGGACACAGAGTTAACCTGCGCCTCCATGGACAGCTGTGAGTCCAAAATGACTCCCAGGCTGTGCACCTGGTCCTTCAGGGGCACAGTTACCCCATTCAGGACCAGGGAATCCTCCACACCTGCCCACCTCCTGTCCCCCAAAAACAGTACTTCTGTCTTGTCAGGATTCAACCTCAAATCTGTTAGCCGCCATCCAACCTCCAACCGCCTCCAGGCACTCACACAGGACCTTCACCGCCTTCACTGGTTCTGATTTAACAACAGTTCTGAATTTGGCATTGGCCTAAAAAAAAAAAAAAGCTCATTTACATAACTTTAATCTACAGTATAAAAACCATTGGAAACATTCCACCATTTCTTTCGTTCTTTGCTTTTGGTTTTGAAGAATATGCATCTTTCTACAACATTTAATGGGAGAGAAAAGCACTGTCCATATGTGGCCACAAGAAGAACATCTGGAAACACCAGTGAAGCAGGGAAATGCATTTGCTTTCTCCTGGCACAGAAAACCTTCTCCTGGAAGGTTTATAGAGGAGGGAACCAGAGTCTGTAAGAAATTAAGTCAGACAGCTGGCATTGACCAAGGGACTGATCTCAGTGGTAACTGAAAAGCAATTTGCAATGGCCTCTTCCTCATTAAATACAGTTGTAAATTGATAAGTTGCACTTCTTATCATAAGACACTATAAAAGGCACATGAAGGTTTTGAAGAAGAAATGCAATAGGTCTACCTTGATAATTTTGGTCAGGTAGGTCATTCATCTAGTGCATAGCAGCAAAGAAACTGCTTTGCAACCTATGAATGCCCACCCAGAAATAAGCTCAGTGGGTTCAGTGGGTCATATTCCCAAATAAGTATGTATTAAATTGCAAGCCAAGCTGTGCACCAAACCTTTGTATTATCCAAAGATAGCCTTACTAACAGAGCAATCCAACATGCGCACACACACACACACACACACACGTCCGTCCATCCCCTCCCCCACTTTGCATCAGCCTTGTGAAAGGCTTGGATTGGGAAGAGGTGTCCTCAGGCTCTTGTATTTGGCCAGCCCTAAACAATATTGGGAGACTGACATAATGAATTTACAACTGTATGGCTGTTTATAGGTCTAACTGTCAATGCTGTAAACCGTCAGTGCTCAAGTTGTCCCAAAATATGGGATCATGACCCACAGTGAGATCATTAAAGGATGAAGTAAAGGTAAAGGTAAAGGTACCCCTGCCCGTACGGGCCAGTCTTGACAGACTCTGGGGTTGTGCGCCCATCTCACTCAAGAGGCTGGGGGCCAGCGCTGTCCAGAGACACTTCCGGGTCACGTGGCCAGCGTGACAAAGCTGCATCTGGCGAGCCAGCGCAGCACACGGAAACGCCGTTTACCTTCCCACCAGTAAGTGGTCCCTATTTATCTACTTGCACCCGGGGGTGCTTTCGAACTGCTAGGTTGGCAGGCGCTGGGACCGAGCAGCGGGAGCGCACCCCGCCGCGGGGATTCGAACCGCCGACCTTTCGATCGGGAAGCCCTAGGCGCTGAGGCTTTTACCCACAGCGCCACCCGCGTCCGTATGATGAAGTTGTT
The DNA here is from genome assembly GCF_951804945.1 of Podarcis cretensis. Classification (NCBI taxonomy): domain Eukaryota; kingdom Metazoa; phylum Chordata; class Lepidosauria; order Squamata; family Lacertidae; genus Podarcis; species Podarcis cretensis. The sequence goes on along the minus strand of NC_137172.1, from coordinate 80,667,810 downwards.
GTTGTTTAGTCGTTTAGTCGTGTCCGACTCTTCGTGACCCCATGGACCAGAGAACGCCAGGCACTCCTGTCCTCCACTGCCCCCCGCAGCTTGGTCAGACTCATGCTGGTAACCTCGAAAACACTGTCCAACCATCTCGTCCTCTGTCGTCCCCTTCTCCTTGTGCCCTCCATCTTTCCCAACATCAGGGTCTTCTCCAGGGAGTCTTCTCTTCTCATGAGGTGGCCAAAGTACTAGAGCCTCAGCTTCACAATCTGTCCTTCCAGTGAGCACTCAGGGCTGATCTCCTTCAGAATGGAGAGGTTTGATCTTCTTGCAGTCCATGGGACTCTCAAGAGTCTCCTCCAGCACCATAATTCAAAAGCATCAATTCTTCGGCGATCAGCCTTCTTTATGTCCAGCTCTCACTTCCATACATCACTACTGGGAAAACCATAGCTTTAACTATACGGACCTTTGTTGGCAAGGTGATGTCTCTACTTCTCAAGATGCTGTCTAGGCCTGTCATTGCCCTTCTCCCAAGAAGCAGGCGTCTTTTAATTTCGTGGCTGCTGTCACCATCTGCAGTGATCATGGAGCCCAAGAAAGTAAAATCTCTCACTGCCTCCATTTCTTCCCCTTCTATTTGCCAGGAGGTGATGGGACCAGTAGCCATGATCTTCGTTTTTTTGATGTTGAGCTTCAGGCCATATTTTGCACTTTCCTCTTTCACCCTCAATAAAAGGTTCTTTAATTCCTCCTCACTTTCTGCCATCAAGGTTGTGTCATCTGCATATCTGAGGTTGTTGATATTTCTTCCGGCAATCTTAATTCCGGCTAGGGATTCATCCAGCCCAGCCTTTCGCATGATGAATTCTGCATATAAGTTAAATAAGCAGGGAGACAAAATGCAGCCTTGTCGTACTCCTTTCCCAATTTTGAACCAGTCAGTTGTTCCATATCCAGTTCTAACTGTAGCTTCTTGTCCCACATAGAGATTTCTCAGGAGACAGATGAGGTGATCAGGCACTCCCATTTCTTTAAGAACTTGCCATAGTTTGCCATGGTCGACACAGTCAAAGGCTTTTGCATAGTCAATGAAGCAGAAGTAAATGTCTTTCTGGAACTCTCTAGCTTTCTCCATAATCCAGCGCATGTTTGCAATTTGGTCTCTGGTTCCTCTGCCTCTTCTAAATCCAGCTTGCACTTCTGGGAGTTCTCGGTCCACATACTGCTTGAGCCTTCCTTGTAGAATTTTAAGCATAACCTTGCTAGCGTGAGAAACTAGTGCAATTGTGCGATAGTTGGAGCATTCTTTGGCACTGCCCTTCTTTGGGATTGGGATGTAGACTGATCTTCTCCAATCTTCTGGCCACTGCTGAGTTTTCCAAACTTGCTGGCATATTGAGTGTAGCACTTTAACAGCATCATCTTTTAAAATTTTAAATAGTTCAGCTGGAATACCATCACTTCCACTGGCCTTGTTATTTGCAGTGCTTTCTAAGGCCCATTTGACTTCACTCTCCAGGATGTCTGGCTCAAGGTCAGCAACCACACTACCTGGGGTATATGAGACATCCGTTTCTTTCTGGTATAATTCCTCTGTGTATTCTTGCCACCTCTTCTTGATGTCTTCTGCTTCTGTTAGGTCCTTTCCACTTTTGTCCTTTATTATGGAAATCTTTGTACGAAATGTTCCTTTCATATCTCCAATTTTCTTGAACAGATCTCTGGTTCTTCCCATTCTATTGCTTTCCTCTATTTCTTTGCATTGCTTGTTTAAGAAGGTCTTCTTGTCTCTCCTTGCTATTCTTTGGAAATCTGCATTCAATTTCCTGTATGTTTCACGATCTCCCTTGCATTTTGCTTGCCTTCTCTCCCCCGCTATTTGTAAGGCCTCATTGGACAGCCACTTTGCTTTCTTGCATTTCCTTTTCATTGGGATGGTTTTCGTTGCTGCCTCCTGTATAATGTAATGAGCCTCCATCCATAGTTCTTCAGGCACTCTGTCCACCAAATCTCAATCCTTAAACCTGTTCCTCACTTCCACTGTGTATTCATAAGGGATGTGACTTAGATTGTATCTTACCGGCCCAGTGGTTTTTCCTACTTTCTTCAGTTTAAGCTTGAATTTTGCTATAAGAAGCTGATGATCTGAGCCACAGTCAGCTCCAGGTCTTGTTTTTGCTGACTGTATAGAGCTTCTCCATCTTTGGCTGCAGAGAATATAATCAATCTGATTTCGATGCTGCCCATCTGGTGATGTCCATGTGTAGAGTCGTCTCTTGTGTTGTTGGAAAAGCGTGTTTGTGATGACCAACTTGTTCTCTTGACAGAACTCTATTAGCCTTTGCCCTGCTTCGTTTTGATCTCCAAGGCCAAACTTGCCAGTTGTTCCTTTTATCTCTTGACTCTCTACTTTAGCATTCCAATCCCCTATAATGAGAAGAACATCCTTCTTTGGTGTCACTTCTATAAGGTGTTGTAAGTCTTCATAGAATTGGTCAATTTCAGTTTCTTCAGCACCAGTAGTTGGTGCATAAACTTGGATTACTGTGATGTTAAAAGGTCTGCCTTGGATTCGTATCGAGATCATTCTATCATTTTTGAGATTGCATCCCAGTACAGCTTTTGCCACTCTTTTGTTGACTATGAGGGCCACTCCATTTCTTTTACGGGTTTCTTGCCCACAGTAGTAGATATGATGGTCATCCGAACTGAATTCACCCATTCCCGTCCATTTTAGTTCACTGATGCCCAGGATGTCAATATTTATTCTTGCCATCTCATTTTTGACCACCTCCAACTTACCCATGTTCATGGTTCTTACATTCCAGGTTCCTATGCAATATTTTTCTTTACAGCATTGGACTTTCCTTTCGCTTCCAGGCATATCCGCAACTGAGCGTCCTTTCGGCTTTGGCCCAGCCGCTTCATCAGCTCTGGATCTACTTGTACTTGCCCTCCGCTCTTCCCCAGTAGCATGTTGGACGCCTTCCGACCTGAGGGGCTCATCTTCCAGCGTCATAACTTTTATATGCCTGTTGTCTTTGTCCATGGAGTTTTCTTGGCAGGGATACTGGAGTGGCTTGCCGGTTCCTCCTCCAGGTGGATCACGTTTGGTCAAAACTCTCCACTATGACCTGTTCATCTTGGGTGCCCTGCTCGGCATAGTTCATAGCTTCTCTGAGTTCTTCAAGCCCCTTCGCCACGGCAAGGCAGTGATCCATGAAGGGGGTATGATGAAGTAGGGTGTCATAAATACTTTATTTCTGTTGGCCCTGTTACTTGATGTTTGAGATATAAGTGGTGAGGTGCAATAAATTGTTTAGGTTCCATGTGAATCAAAAGTCAGCTTTCCTTCGGTTTGTAAACTCCCCACCCCCAACCCTGCATCTTAACCCTATTCACATTCCTGTGGGTGACCTTCTTTACCTTCTACCTTAGTCTGATTATGATGACCTGTCTAAATACAGGTATGTACAGGTTTGACATTTTCTGACCCCAAGGGACTAACAATCTGAAAAGAGACAGAAGGAAACAGCAGATGAAGGTGAGGGAAATGAAGTGAAAACAAGGGACGAATATGTGATTGAATTGCTGAACCATGGAATAGTTGAATCATTTAGCACAATACAGTTTTCTTCAAATGTCAGCAAGTATCCAGTGCCTCAGGCCAAGGTCTTTTTCAACTCTGCTATGCGAGAGGCTTTCTTTTGGTGGGAAAGGCAGGAACTGAACCCCTCACTTTCTACATGCAAAATACGTTTGATGTCTTTAGGGCACTAGGGCCCTGAATAGCCATTCCAAATGGATCAGTTCAAAATAGTCAAGCCTGGGATATAACTCCTAACTAGGACCACACCAGGATTCATTTCTCTCTCTCTTTCCTTTTTAACATATTTTCTGCCTGATGCCCGAATGAAAGCCAGAAAGTCTAAGTGCTTGCTGAAGATGAATCAGGCTCCACTGAGCACCAAGAGGAGGGGGGGGAATATGATGCTTAATTTGTTGTAAACATAATTACTTTCATTCAAACACAAGAGAAAACAAGAAGAATTGATGTTTGCCAAACGCCACCATCCACAGAGCTGTAAGTAAATGATTAGAAGCAGAAATAAAATCTCCCAGACTATTCAATTTCTAAGTGAGATAGCATCAGCCATCTATGTGGACTGGAGACAAAGGCGGTGGAAGAAAGTAACTGATGCCAGAGCCTGAATAAAATGTTGCATAAATAACAAGAGGAGAAAATAAGATGGTCAACATGATAACGCAGGTAAGATAGGTAAAGCACAGAAGCGTTGGTTCACTGAAAGACAGAAAGAGGGACTCTGCTTTTTCAAAGCTTTGCCAAAGGGGGAGGGATATCAGACCAATTCCTTCGTTCTTCAAGGACCAGATTTCATCAGAAGGATAGGCTAAATCACATAGACCCAGAGCAACCCTAGGCTTGTTTATTCTGAAGTCGATCCCACTGAGTTCAATGGGGCTTACCCAACTGCAGCCAAGCTGAATTGTGCAGCTTTGTTACATTACATTATATTCATTACATTTTAAATACTGAATTTCTATCAGTTTAATTTCCAGTCTGCTTGTATACTGGGAAGTTGCTTGAGGCCCTGAACGATTTCTTCTGTCTCAATAACTCGTAGTCCTATGAAATAGAGAAGCACGGCTATCGTGTGCCCTTTGCAATGTACCCCTCTGTGGAAGCAATCCTGAACTTGCTGAACCATCTCAAGCATCTGCACAGAGTATTATGGTAATCTAACCTTAAGGAGGGATGCAGGATCAGATGGTAAGAGTAATAGCCTTATCGCTTGGTGAAACTTCACAAAAGCTTAACCAGCAACTATAAGGAGTGAAGGTACAAAGAAGTTATTAATTCTGCACATCTCCAAGCACTTGGCTTAACATCCTTTGGTGGATCATTGCAAAAACTTAACCACATGTTTGCAATATTTACTTAACAAAGATACAAACAGGACATGAGTGTTTTATTCAAACAGAGCAAGGAGGCAGTTTTACAAAACAGCAGCTTTGCTACCCACATTGGATTCTCAGAGAGGCCCTAATGCACCCAAGATGCCTTCAGAAACTCCCCCAATTTCTGCTGCCTTTTCTCTGCCCCTGTCTCATCCAACACCCAACAAACTGCTGTTTCTTCACACACAACTCTTTTCGTCCTTTAAGTTGTGATGCCTTACTCTTCAGTTAGGGGAATGCTGCAACACCTTCTCAATTTCTGATGGATATAATATTCAGTACAAGAGATTCCCCACCTACCAGGATCACCTTGTGCTAGCTCTTTAAATCCATCAAGTCGCCTCTGACAAAGCTCTCTCCTTTTGTCTTCCATCTCTAAACTTTGCTCCACCACATTCCATATTTCAGGATGTACCATCTTCACATAATTCCAGATATATGAGAACTATTATGCACTTACACTAAAACACCACAAGTTGAAGAGCAGGCTTGCTGGGCTGTAAATACATAGTGATAACTGCCATGTTCATTTTTAATATTGTGGATATTGGCAATAGCATATCACTGAGGCCCCTTCTTCACTATACATTTAAATCATTATCACACCACTTTAATCAGTCTGAGCTGCCCCTAAATAATCCTGAGGGGTGTAGTTTGTTAAGGGTGCTGAGAGTTGCTGGGAGAACCTTCTTCCCCTCACAGAGCTACAATTCTCAGAGTGGTTTAACAGTCAATCTATCTTTCCAGGGAACCATGGAAATTGTAGCTCTGTGAGGGGAAAAGGGTCTGATAACAACACTCAGCAATCAACTGTTTTATGTTTACAAATAATTATCTGTATTTTAAATAGGGTGTGTGTGTGTGTGTGTGTGTGTGTGTGTGTGTATTAGTGCTGAATTGCTTTTTAATTATTATTTTTACCACCTTTGTTTTTAGCTGTTCTATTTTATCTGTGAGCTGCCTTGAATCCCTGTCTTGGGAAAAGGTGGGATATAAATAAATAAATATTCTAAAAACTACAGTTCCCAGGGTTCTTCAGGGGAAGAAATGCCTATTTAAAGTGGTATGATAGCACTTTAAATGTATAATGCAGATAGGGGTGAAGTAGGACATCCATGTTTTAGTTTGTTGTTTTGTCAGCACCAATATAACCATATTCTTCTTCTCATATCTTGAGTTTCAAATGCCTTTTGTTTTATGTGCCTTTCTATCATCAGGCAGATGTGGCTCTGTTTTAGAAAATACTTTTAGATAACTCAGCCCAAACTTTACATTAAAGGTCACCTTATCAGCATATCCGTGCTTTGGCTTATTTAGTTATAGTCAAAACCTGTTCTGACACATGAAAGATGTTCTCATTATGCAAAAAATATCTGGCCTGGCATAATAATTTGAAAGACATCCAACAACTTTCCTTCAAGAATAAACTCTAAAGGGCCCTTCCTCCCCCTCCCTAACTTACTGATTGCTTTTGTATACCCTGAGGTTTGATAAAAACACCCATCACATTTTTTTTAACATTCCTTGTACAATTGTTTCAGCTTTTATATTATGTATCCTGTAAACCTAATTTGATGTACAGCTAAGCCTGTAAAAATGCAATAAAAATGTTTACAATACATTATGTATTACAATCAGTATATTTTGAAAAGTGGTATCTCTAAAGGTTATAATTATCTGGCTGGGAATACAATATTTTCCCAATTCATAAAGTTTAGGTGCATTAGGAATCAAAGCTGTTCTACAACCACATAGGAAAACAAGGAACCAATAATTTAACACCATGGATCTGCAGAAGGGAATGAAGGTATGAGATACTACTTGCATCTAAGGAACCAGGTGACCAAAACTCACCAGGAGAAAGAAGCAGTGTTTCACCTATCCCTTCCCTTAAGCCCCACGTTGCAGCTGAATAGAGAGGCTTTCCTGCTTCTCCCCCTTCTATGGCCCCACAATTCTGAGCAGGTGTCACAGGTTGGCCTCAGAGATACTCCTTTCCATTCCAGGGGATATCATGTCTGGGGACAGCACCCTCCACCATTAAAGGTGTCTAAGGTTCATTACTGAACCTTAACTACTTGATAACGTCCTGCACCTACCTGCCAATGTGGTCATTTCACCCATATAAAAGCAACTACTCGCTAAGAACACCCTCCACAAAACCAGTAGAGAGAAAGTGGGGGGGAGGGGAGGCAGATGCTAGCAAGGCCATTAGGTGTTAGGCAAAAAAGATTCCAATCCCTCCCCTAAATGCAACCAGCCCATGCCGAACCTGAATAAAGGGCAGGTTTGAGGAACCCCAGGTTTCAAAAAAGAAGTAAAGTGGTACCTTGGGTTAAGAACTTAATTTGTTTTGCAGGTCCGTTCTTAACCTGAAACTGTTCTTAACTTCAGGTACCACTTTAGCTAATGGGGTCTCCTGCTGTTCTCATCCTGAAGTAAGGTTCTTAGCCTGAGGTACTATTTCTGGGTTAGTGGAGTATGTAACCTGAAGAATCTGTAACCTGAAGCGTCTGTAACCCAAAGTACCACTGTACAAGGAATTTAGGGAGGGGAGTTAAAAAACAACAACAGATACAGATTAAGAGACTATGCCATATGATGCTAGCTGACACTTTGGGTCGGTTCAGAGGACTCTGGATGGCCATTATGATGTGGAGGTGCCTCTGCGTTGAAGGTAGACAAAGAAGCCAACATCTGCACCAAACTTTTCCAACTAGAGCAGGAGGACACTTAAAAATACTATTCCCATGTTACAATACAATACTAAAGTTGAAAGAGAGATGCCAAGAGGAAGATGAGAGAGAGTTGAACGAATGAATGGATTACAGAACCTCCACCAAACACTTAATAAAAGCACACTGGTTAACCACATTTCTATTCTCACAGTATTAACAATCAACGACATATTAAAAACACTGCTTAGAGTTGACTGTAGTTGCTAAAATAAAACAGGAACATCTTTGTATGTGTTATGTCAGGCTAACTGTCTCACTATAAGAATAGGTTGATATACTCTGCAAAAGCATTGTGTTAAAACATTAGCCACCCTATTATTTTACTCTGATTGGTTTATCCATCTTGCGCTGATATGCCCTTTGACTATTAAAGCTTGGAAAGTTTTTATTTCAGCTGTCTGTTATCCCAACTGAGAGAACCTTGTACTAGCTGTTCCTTCGATGGTAAAGTTGAGCTGGATGTGTGAATGGGAAAAAGTTGGAACTTTCCAGATAATTTATTAGCAATGAATAGCTGGGATGAGATTTAGTTACTCTATAACTCCTTGAGTTGTTTAAACAGCCTCCTTTTATTCTCCTGCATCTTCGCCAGACATTTGATACTATCTTTCTAATCAGTGTTTTGGAGCTTTGTGGCCATTTAAGGCATAATCCCTGAGCAGTTCCCCCCCATTCCGCCGCTTTCCTCATTACTTGAGAGTCTTGTTTTCGTACATTAAAGAGCAGTTCCTTCCATTTCAATAATTCTTCTCTTTTATATGGGATTGGCCCTCCTATTTTTTTTTTTTAAAAAAATTAATCTGGAGATCTAAACATCTTGTCAAACATCTTTCAGATTCTAATACTGTGACAAAAGCTAGGCCATCCACCAAGGCCCGCCACACTCAAAACGTCTTTTATGCTATGCTGATCAAAAGGCTTCTTGGGTTCCAAACAGTTTATGTCTAATGTGTCAACCTGCCCTCTGCCATTGTCCCTGACTCTGAAGTTAATCAAGTTATGTACGCCTGACTTCCTTTTTGGAAATCCACATTGATTTTGCCTGCCCTGTATAAACTATCCGTGGAATTCACTCTGTCTTCCTCAAACTCCATTAAACAATGCAGTGCAAACCTATTGTCATAAAAGACCAAACAAATTATGTTAATCCTTCAGAACTAAGCGACTTCCACCATAGGGGACTTTTGCCAACATACAGTACAAAATACAGCTCTATTAAAGCCTGACAATATTCTGCAAGTGCCAGAAACTTGTTGGTCACCTTTTCTTTCTGAACTTCTGAGATTTCTAATATCCACTCAAAATGGACCATATTGTTTACTGTTTCCAAGGAATTTGTAAATAGCTTCAGGGTGATTTACGCTCACTTAAAAATAGAAACTACAAGTGCACTGTAATTCCAAACCCAATTACATGGAAGGAAGTTCCACTGATTACAATAGTAATTATTGCTAAATTAATTTTTGCTTTGCATCGCAGCCTCAAAAATATTAAAATATTCACATTAATATAGGCTATGATCTTGATCCTTGAACTGACTTTCTCTGATCCTTGAACTGACTTTCTTGAGCTTCTTTGCTCCCTACATTGACTTGGGCTTTGGTGAAACTCTTCATCATTCCTGATGAAGGGGCTCCACATCTGAGGGAGAAAACCACTGGCCTACTCTCAACACTGTGTGACTCTGCATCCAGCATATTTAATGGTGCAGCCACCCCTCCCCCACCCCAGCATATAATACCCTGGTGAGGAACAGCCTGTCATCATATATCAGCCCTCACAGGGGCATTTTAGCCCAGTTTCAACTTATATGTCAGCTGCTATACTTTGAAAAAGCTCCAAGTTGTTTTTAAAAAGGATATATATAAAAAAGATATTCTTAAAAATTCTTTAAAAAATAGCCTTTGGACCACTTCATGGGATTGCAGGAAGTTACTTTATTTGTTCTGAAAGCATTTTGAAACTATCCAATTAGGGATCACGCCGTTCAAGGATCACATCATAATGCTACATAGTCAAAACGAATTGGATACATGATGCTAACACTGAGGGCGTGAAAGCAACATAAATGAATAAATGAACAATTTTTTTTAAAGCATGGGCTGAAAAACCACATGCAACCAGGCAGTTTTTCACACTGCCAAAAAGTTTGTAAAACTCTACCACGATAGACTAACTCTACCACGATCATATACACTTGCAAAAGCACAGGGCATCACAAGCACTGACAATCAGTCTAGTTTCAAACAGCTTAAGCAAAGGGAAACGGGCCACTTGATGCCATTGGGACCTCAGGAGATTAACAGGTGCGTGACCATCTTGGGGCAGGTGTGATAAGTTGTCTAGTTCCCTACTCTCACTTCTACATCAGGGATATTACAGGAGATTTAAATGGCAGGTCCATTGGAGTTACCCTACCTTCACCTGAAAGCCCATGGAACTGGGAAGATGGATTGATGTAGGAGACAGCCCACAAGAGGGCACTGCATAAAACATGATGGTAGTTCTGCATTTATTGTTAATACGGGCAGCAGTATATTCAGATAGGTGCAGAACTGATTAGCATTGCTTCCATGCTGATAAAGCTATACACGCAGGTCCTGCTTACAGAACAAAATGTGTTCACAGGAAATCATTCATTATTATTATTCATTTCAATATTTTACTGCTTTAAATTTTCAAGAAAAGAACTCAAAGCAGTTTACAACCTACATTAAAACATCAAATAAAAACAATCCAGACTAAAACATTATTGAAGAAAGTCAAATATAAAGTATACATTCAAGCAACATAATTGATAGGAAACTAAAAGATTATCTTAAAGATTTCAAAATAAAACATTACAAAGGAAGGCATTAAGTAAAGGGTTACATAACGAGCCGACAATTTCCATTCTTTTCTTTGGAGACATATCTAACCTGTGATATCTCCACACCCTCCCACCATGGCTTCTTCCTAAAATGGCTGCAGCCAACCAGCAAAGCACAAACAAGTAAGGTAGCGGGCAAATTCAGATTCTTCGGATATCTAAATCAGCCATGCAAGTAGTGAGGTTGGGGTATAATTATTTGTGTTTCGGTAAGAATTTTCGTGTGGTGAGTGGGCAAATAGCAGGAACTGTGTATTTAAAAACATGGCTAAGGTACTCATTTCTTCTGCCTACCATATGCAGCAATGAGAGAATTTCATAGTTCAATAGGTTGTTGCAGCATGAGAAAATGGGGGGGGGGGAGGTCAAACTAACCATAACCTGAAAACACCAATGGCAAGCTTTGCACTCATGGTATATTCCAGGGAAACCAAAATAATGGCAATGAAGAGAAGCAATCATGCTCCCTGCCCCCATGAGGGTGGTTTGCTGTTGCAGAAGCCAAACAGCTTGTTAAAGAAGACTTAAAGCTGTTGTGAAATTGTTTGTGTTTCTTTTGTTGCGTTATCTTCGCTATTAGTTTTTCTGCGTACTTGACTGATCATCTCTTCACTCAGTGACTAAACTGCTGAGAGAAGATCTCATAGTTGGCAATTTAAAATAAAGAGAACAAAATTTCTATTCATGAGCAAAACTGAGTTGTCTGTAAGTTGCCAAAGCGGAAACATAAAACAAACAAACAAAAAATAGATGAACAAACCAAAACACTGAACCATGACAAAGCTGCACTAAATTGGCAAGGACCATTTCTCAGAATTTCCAGTCCCCCTGAAATTAGCTGCTTATTTCAGCTATATTTTGGGGATGTGGCCATAAAAGAAGAAGTTTGAGTTTCTTTTTAAATAAATATATTAGAATGTCTTGTAACACCCCAAATATGCTTTAATTGAAAGCAGAACCAAAGGTTTAAAATGAATCCCACTGGAGAGAGAGAAAAATATTAAGAGATTAATTATTCAATCCAATGCATACTTACTCAGAGGTAATTCCCATTGAATACAATGGGACTTGCTCCAATTACCACCAGAGGTCGGAAAGAGATTCTGCTTGGAAAGAATGCCATAGAACAGAGCAGGGTACACTTGGAAGACAGATACTTATTCAAAAACTATCTTCATCAGCATTCTTGACAAAGCTGACATATTATTTGTGGCCCAATGAAGGAAGAGAGATCACCGAAAAGCACACCAGCAAACATGTCCCTTTGGGTGGGGCAACTCTAGAGGTACCACATAGTTTCAACTTGAGAGTTGTCTGCTTCCAGCTCACATGTTACATTGTGAATGCAACTGTAGACCCTGGAGGAACATTTTTGTATAAAGTATGTTATTTTTCCAGTACTACTTTTCTAAACCTATTTCTATAAATTGCAAAGAAAGGGATTTCATACTGGGCTGTATCCAGTTGTTGTCTGCGGATGTAAAGCAGGGGTGCTCAATTTTTGCTGATTCTCGCTACCTGTTACAGCTCTCTGGGGGCGGGTCTCTCTAGAACAGCCTTTCTCAACCTGTGGGTCCCCAGATGTTGTTGGACTACAACTCCCATCATCCCTGAACTCTGGCCTTGCTAGCTAGGGGTGATGGGAGTTGTAGTTCAACAACATCTGGGGACCCACAGGTTGAGAAAGGCTGCTCTAGAGGGTCTCCTAACACTTAGAAGCAGATCTGAGCAGTTGTGTGAGCAGGAGGGTTAGCAAAAAAGTGGATGCTACCACAAGTGTCTCTAAAAGACCACTCCTAAAGAAGACAACAGTGTGTGTTGGACAATTACCAGCCAGTCACCAATACCCTTTTCTTGAGCAAGGTGGATGAATAAGTAGTGGCGATGCAACAAAATACATTGCTGTGACCCATTTCAGTCTGGCTTCAGGCCTGGATTTGGGACTGAGTCAGCCTTGGTTGCCCTGAATAATGGCATTTATAAAAAAAGGGTGTTTGTGACATGTTGATGTTATTTGATCACACAGAAGCTCTTATTTTATTAATATTTATTAAATGTTAAACAGCAGTTTTTGATGCAATGAGCCATAGTGTCCTTGTGGGCTAGCTCTGTGGAGTGGGAATTGGTGGCACTATATTTCAGTGGTTCTGTTCCTACCTGCAGGGTCATTTACAGAGAGTGACTTGGATTGACTGTTTGTTGGCTCCCTAGCTGTGCTATGCAGGCCCTCAGGTCCCCAGTGCTTTGTAATATCTACTTGAAGCTGTTTTAGGCAGTCATTAGGAAATCTGAAAGCTGGCATTTGCATACAATGCAACGGAAGAGCAGCGCCTGGCAGTGAGCAGCATCAGCTGTGGGATCTTTCCAAGGAAAGCTCCTTAATTCAAAGTGAATGGGAATATTACTGTATTTGTTATCATTTTGTTACAGTAGTGGCTTTCTGACAATGGTCAGGGCCTTATCTTCTGTTTTTCTTCTCTTCTTCTCCCCTCCCACCCTTGTGCACAATTGCTAAAAGGGAAGCTCATGTGTATTTCCACTTTCCACATACTAAGCTCTAGAAAGGAAGGCCTCACTATTATGTATTTATTATAGAACAGTCGATATCACTTTCCCTATCATTTGTCAGTATTCTAAAACATCCATTATTGCTGGTAAACTAGACAGGCAAGCAAATTTTTCCTTCCTTAAAGGTCAGACCTGTCTCTCAGTCACAGAAGGGAAATTCTCACTGGAAAATCTAACTTGCCTGAAAGTAGTGAGTGTAGTTAAGGTCTGATGAGTTTATTATTCAGTTTTTTAAAAATCGAAAATAGCTGTGTATTACATTTTAAAGAAAGGAGGCTATGAACAGATTGACATGAACAAGGAGCCTTGCTAATATTTCTTGCCAGAGTTATTTTTTCTCTGGCTTTCTCACAATACATTTTGTAACAGTATGAAAAAAGGCAGTTGCGTGGCAATTCCCGCCCCCTCCCACAGTTGGAGTAATAAAGACACCGGACACCAGAATTAAGGTTAATGGGCGTAAATGGCCACAACTTTATTGATTACAGGTAAGAGCGGTATTGGCTTTAGGCATTGGCCCTAACAGACTATCTGGTCTAACCGGGAAGGGGTTAAACACCACCAGGGGGAGCCCCCAAGATGCACATCCCTAGGCACTCCCCGAGGGGTTACCGCTCGGGGGCGCGCTTTAGGCCCTAGCCTCCGTAGGTTTCAGACTAGGCGATGCCCTCCGGAGTCCTTTAACGAACTACCCTTCAAGATTTGGGGAGGTGATGGCGTTCCTCCCCCCCGACTTCATTTGCATAACAATACCCCTGCCAATGCCTAACCGCCAAAACCAAGGAGTTGTGACGTTTTGCTACGAGGTAGGCGAAAAAACCAAGTGGCTTCAAAATACAGCCAATTAGCCAAATGGAAAAACTCCTACCAGGCCCCTTGCGGCGATCAGCCGAAGCCCATAGCAAAGTCCGAATGCAAACCTAGAGGGTGGGTGGGTGGGAAAAACCACAGCTGGTGTGAGAAGGAAAAGGGGCGAGCCAGGGCTTCACTGACCTTAAGAGCCCCTGGTAAGCCCGCCCCCTAGCGCCAGCCGATTGGCTGGCGCCGAGGGGGATGAATATTGATAAGAGAGGGAGAATCCCTAAGTCCCGCGGGGCTGATGCCAGCCCCGCGAGATTGTAGTTGGGGGCATGAGCCCCGCAACCCCACCCCCTCCTGATATCGGTAGTGGCTTTCTAACAAAACAAATAAAGTGCTACTGTGCTTTGTTGGAAATGTCACATAATCCCAAATTCATAGATTTCAAGGGCAAAATGACCATGAAAGCAGTCATGGCATTTGACCGTAATATTTTGCTTACACTGCAAAGAAAACCAAATCCTAAATTTTAAAAAAAAACAACAACCCAAAAACCACAACCCCCACAACTTCAAGCAGCCTTTTGAAAATTGTATCTTTTAGACATAATCAAAAAAAGAGACTTGTAATCTCTTCAGTCATTCTAACACCTCACACCATGAGGGTGAAGAGAAGTGTGTTAGCCCTCTGTCCCTCATCCCCTGCCCTTTCTATAAGTTGGAGGAATAACTTCTGAAACGTAGGCTCCCTAGAACATTTAGTACCCAACCTTCCAGCCATCTAAATCACACAAGGAACCTCCAATTTATGGAGGGCATTGAGGATGGTGGTAGAGATATGGGACTAGCATATTTTGTCAGTGCCCCCCCACGGGGGATTAGAACATCTAAATATGAGTCAATGCTTATTCATATCGCAGGGTGAAAGAAGTCTTGTGAATAACACACTGTGATATATGGCTGCAAATTAGGGCTATCAAGCAGAATGGTCAGGAACCATATCAGGACCTAATGTGACACCCCTGTGGCATGGCATACAAGTTATTGATAATATTGTACAACAAAAGAAGTGTTTTACCAATGAGCCTGGTCAACCTTTGCTTCTGCTAACACAGAAATAAGCTCTGGGACATGGGAAAGGAGTTGTGAATGGAATTGGGCATGAGATGAGGTGAAGCTTTTTTTCCTTCCAAATAATTTTTATGAACAGGCCAATCAAATCACATTAATTTCAAATCACATTAATTCCAAATTACACAGCCAAATTTTAAAATTTTGTTGGGGGTACCCATACTTTGAGCTCAGAAAGGGATCCAAATATCCCTCTTGCTGCTGCTTTGATGTACACAGTTCTGTCAAAATAGTATTCACAGTTCTGTTCAATCTTCTCTTTTGTTATTTTCCTCATCTTCTTGTTGTTATCATATATTCCTTTTGTTGTGATCTCTGGTAGTCTCCACAAGCGGGTTGAAAACAAACGTTGTTATATCCTGTGTGGATTTTACACTCCTCCAAGAGCCATATCAAAATAGACAGACGCCATTTCCATACCTCTGTACAAAACATTCCCAAAGTCTGTCCGTTAATTTCCACAGGCCTGCCAGTCTCTCCTCAATTTTCTCAGGGGGCCCTGCCAGGTCAAGCTCACCATCCAATATAATAACAAACCATGGTCCTCCTCCCCCTCGATCGTCCTGTGGCCAGGCCTGCCGTAACAAATCTCTTTTTAACTGCGTCACAAAGAGCTTCCATTCCTTTCCCGATGTTCCCACAAGCCATGTCTTTGATTAGTAATTTATTTCCACACAGTTCTTAATTATCCTGCTTGTACAGTGGTGCCCCATAAGATGAACGCCTCGCAAGACGGAAAACCCGCTAGACGAAAGGGTTTTCCGTTTTGGAGGCGCTTTGCAAAACGAATTTCCCTATGGGCTTGCTTCGCAAGACGAAAATGTCTTGCAAGTTCCTGCGGGGTTTTTTTCCCTTCCCCCCCTTTTCCTAAGCCCTAAGCCGCTTAGCAGCTGATCCGCTGATAAGCCGCTTAGCAGCTGATCCGCTAAAAACCGCTAATAGCGCTAATCCGCTAAGCTGTCAATGTGCTTGCTTCGCAAGACGAAAAAACCGCTATACGAACGGAACGGATTAATTTCGTCTTGCGAGGCACCACTGTAATCAGTAATTGCAACGATTCTTTCTTGGGGGGGGGGGGGTTATTAGGTACTCACATAAGATAAAAAAAAGAAAAGTCCCCCCCCCTTTCTAGTCCCGCTTCGACATACCGATCCTTTGATGAATCTGAGATGAGGTGAAGCTATTTGATGGGGAGTGTAATGCTGAAATGGACAAATTTAAATGTGGTCCTTGTAACGGAATTTTTGCCATCTAGCCCATAATGTGTGTGACACCCCTACTGCAAATAAACAGTAAAGATAGAGCAGATGATTTTTTCAAATCACACTGGAGGATAAAAAGTAAGCATTCATTACTGTATCTGTATCTATAAAGTTGTGCAACTACAGTGTATGTAGAAGCTCTAGGGGTGAGAAAAATCTTCCTTCCTTTCCTTGTCATTACATCTTGCTTGCATAAGTCAGTTAAGTGAATTGGAGGGAAGGAATTCTCACACTCTTGATAAACTAGGATGTCAAAGAGGCCTACTGGGTGTGGGGAAGCCAACTGGCTGAATCCTATTTCCCACCCATGGGTTAAAGCTTAACATGGCTGTTAAATGAAACATCTATACATTTTAAATGTTTGCAGGACCAAAGAGAGATAAAATTGACCTTCACTAGTCATACTGTTCCAGTGGGATGTAAGTAATAGCTAAAAGGTGGAAACCTGACTTTGTCACCATAAGCATTCGAAATATATGCTTCTCTCAAATAAAAGCCTACAATGGCTTCAGTAAACAAACTATGCAGAGGGAGATGGGTATGGGTGCCTGTCCAAAGTAGGAACGGGTGAATGCCAATTTGTTTCTCATTTTTACAACCCCAAATTCAATATTTAAGTTCACCATATTTCCCATATATCTGTGATTTTTTTTTCTATACACACACAAAAAAGAATCTGCATGAAAATTCATGAGCATTTTTTGTGTGAATCTCTCCTAATATATACATTTTCCCATAAGCAATTTCCCCTAATACAACATGGTTTTATATGTGACTTTCATGAATGTATGCATTTTAATGCAGACTTTAACCTAGAATATGCATTTCTGAACACATTATTTAGATGGAGAGCTGCATGGCAAAATTCAGTGAAGTGCAAATTTCAAGGGATGGCTATGTTTCATTTCAGAAATGGCAGTTTTGGTAAATTTGCCTTTAAATGCAAACTGAATTGAATCTCTCCCCCCCCCCCCAAATCCTTAGTCCCACTGTTGCTGTCACCTGTCTGTCTCAGGAGACAATGGAAGTGTGTGCTCTTAGGGGTGAAGTCAAACTGCTGGTGAGTTATAGTGTCTGCTGTGGCTGTAGGGTCAGATATGGGAGACACATGTTTTGTTGCAGCTGGGGCAGATTAAGGCGCCTGGTTGTGCTGCTGCAGATGCACTATGGCATTTTCCCCCTCTGTGCTCCTCCCAGCAGCCGTTCTTCCTCTGGTCACTGCTGTGTACAGGTCACAACCTATAATGTCACTTTGGAGAAAATTCTTCCCTACCTTCTGTTGCTGCCTTCAGTAGTCCCTCAGGACATATTGTCACTGGAGCTGGCTAGCTATCCCTTTGTCAGGTATACCGCTTGTTAATAGAGCATGGATGGTTGGTGTTCATTTAATGAGAGCTAATGTTTGACATTCTCTCTGTTTGAACGGGAAAGAAGACCTATCAGAACTCAGGGAAGATGACACACCCCATGTCCCACATCTAAGGTCAGGTGGCTGGTGTGTGTGTAGCCAAGTGAGACAGAGACAGAAGCAGAGAAAGCTGAGAGTTGGCTGAAGAGTGAAGCACCTTGACAATGCAGGGTATATCTATGAATTTATGTAGTGGATCTGCTGCTTGGTTGGACTGCATTTCTGCATTAATGCTCTGCTTGTATATTTTTAGATGAAGAATATATGAGAAAGACACTATAAGTCTCACATGCTTTCTCATCCAGAGGAAATTAAACCCTAGTGGAAAGCAAAACTATTATCTTCTTACTACTTGTGAAGTGGGAAACACACAAGAGAACAGTTCCACAATTCCTTTTTCTGAAAACTTAATTTTACCTGAGAAAAATGTTGGTGGTTTTGGATTAAGTAGAGGACTGGCAAAGGAGAAGGGTAGAAAAAAAGTTGTTTGATTCTTCTTCTCCAACAACTTTTCTCCTCAAGAGACAAAAGAAACAAATGCTCACATATTTTATCTCTTGAAGTGAAATAGCACCTTGAAACAAAACATGGTTTCCTTGAAAGTCTGGTTTATAACAAACTATGATTTAGCATAGCATCTGAACCTTGTCACAGTTCCAGCTGCTTCATTCACTCTGCATATGTGACAGAGGTGCATTTTGTTTCTGTGTGTGACTTTGAAAGCCCTTTGCTGGCATCACTCATGACACAAATTTGCTCTAAAATGGGAAGAGGCACTCTTTGATTGAAAGATTCAATCTACATTTGTTCAGCCTACTGGCTATGCTCTAGGACAACATCATGAAAATGTTATCTTTCACTTATATAAAATCAAAAGCAACTCTGGAGAAATTCAATAGAATTGCATCAAATTAACAGAGAACAGTATGTTTCAGTTTCAGTTTCTAAAAGCGGTTCTCAAGACACAGCCGTTTGAAAAACCAGAATATAATTGTCTTTTATATGTAGATAATCTCTTCACTAGCCTAAAACTTTCTATATATGTAAGGGGGGAAAATCAGAGTTCTTGCAATTATTTGACATACAAGTGAATCAGAGAAGATAAAGGCAGAATGAATCAATAAATCACCGAAAACCTAAATTAAATAGATATTTATGGGGGTTTCAAACCCACCCAATGATTTAGATAAAGAGTTCCAGTCATAACGGTGGTGGTTTACAAGCCAGCACTCCAATCAGCAATATCAAATCAAGATGCAGGGGTAGGGTGGAGCAAAACCTCTACAGCTAGTCTCAATGAAGTGAAAGGGTGAAGGCACTAGACATATGAACCCCATTAGCTGAAAAGGAGAACAGCTGTAAAACACAATGTCTACATTTCAACAATTCTGAGACAGAAGCAAGAGATCTACTACAGATGGATGCAAACTTTAAACCATTTAGAATATTTCTTTTTTTAAAAAGTTTGTATATAAAAAAAGATTTCTTAGTCCAGTAGCTTTATCAATACAGTGTCAACTAGAAGCTCTCTTTCAGAAATTGAAGTGATAATTTTTTTTAATTAATGAAAACAATTTAAAGTGGACAACATGTACTAGCCAGGAAGCCATTTGGTTTCACAGAGAAGGAACTATTAAATGTAGTCAATGTTAGTCCGATGGTGATGTTCACCCACCCACCCATTAACTGGGGGTGGGAGGAAAGGTCCATGCATGCTGGTCTTCCCCTGAAGTTCATGTGCCCACTAGGCCCACATGGCACCCATGTGTTCAGCACCAATGTGAAATGGACATATTCACATAGAGCTGTGGCCACATAAGCCTCTTCCATAAGGAATCCTGAGGTACATGGAAAGACTCCACACTCATAACCTGTTATTTTCCTCATGCTCACAGAGAACATTTAAAATTGTATCAGAGATGACTGAAGGTTCCCAAATCACAGTTTAAGAACCAGTGCTTGGGAAAGCCGCTGCCTATGTGAAAATGTCAGGTCTGAATCAATTCTGTAATCATTAAAAAGAAAAAAACAAGTTATTTGAAACGTGAGACTTATCTCAGTTTCCCCTAACAAAGTAGTCTGCAGCCTTGAGCATTGTTAAAATGAGGTAAGGACCATTGATGGCAACAGAATGGCATGGGCACAATTGTTCACAGGACTGGAACCTTAATTAATAGCATTTCTGCTGTCTAGTGGCCGGGTTATCTTCAGCAGTTACAACTAGTCACCGAAAGGATCCATTTGCTTGTCTTGGTTCATGTCCCAAGATCCTTCCTTGTAGGATCGCATTTCATTTCTCAGAGCCTTCATATTTATTATTGCTATGTCATAGAATTATTATTTTTTAAAAAAAAAACCAAAACACAGAACACAGCTTTGATTTGGTATGAAAGTCTGTTGATTCTGGATTATTAATTCCTCTGTACATGCCAGTGCATGCTTGGGAGCTTTGGTAGGCATTTTGCAAAACACTTGACTGGAGCACTGTGACTTCATCACCATGATATATTTGATCAATAGAAGGATTTCAGTGGACAAAGTAGTGTTAAAGGTTTATTCATTCTGTGCACTCTTTAGAGATGATTAACTGTCTTTATTATATTAAAGCAAACCCAAAGCCATCTGCCAAAGGCAATTGTGTCCAAGCACTGAAACCATTTCATGTGAAAACTCATTTTCAGGCTCCTAATTATTTTTCATTATAGTGGCAGTGTGGAATAGATTGGAATTGGACAGTAATTGCCAGGTCTGAGCAGTGTGGACCATTGCAATGTATCAGTTTAGATGAAGTGTGACAAGGATACATCTAACTACTATATAACTTCCATTAAGCAACTTCCCTGTCCCTGCTCATGTAACACTTCATAGTATGTGGTCAGCACAAGGTCATAATAATGGCTTTCTGACTGACTTCAAGCATTTTGTACAAGCAAAAGCTGTTTAAGCTTCCCTCCCTTTTATTAGCACATATCTGACAATGTCCAGATGTTACAGTTTTGAGGGATATATTTACAGTATTTCTTCAAAACCTGAGACCTTTCAAAGACACCTGGGTGCAAGGTAATACATATCTGTCTCTTCATTTTGTGGATGTCCTGCAATAAATAAATGAAAACTTCAACATGCAGTAGAAAGTGTTGCTGCTGACTGTAATCTATCAACTAATTTAAAAACAGTGTAAGATCCCGGTCTGAAATCAGGTTCTGTATTTTCTGTTCCTCAAAAACTTAAACTTTTAAAGTCAAGGACCGAAGACAACTATCATTATTATTTATTAAAATGAGACAAAAAAATTCCTATATCGAAGTTTCAACCACCGCAGCGTGTTCTTGTTTTTATTATGTATTTTGTGTTTTTACCTCATATTTTTATGCTGTGACCCGCCCTGAGATCTACGGACGAAGGGTGGTATGCAAATAAAATTTACAACAAAACAGCAACAACAGCTGGTAGGTGGAACAATGATGGACAGGCTGTGTATGATGAACAGAAAATCTGTATAGGAGTTATAAAAGTGGTGTGGCAAGTCAGGTCCTAAGGCACATTGCTCAGACAAGTTCACTGAGAAAGAACACAGTGTTCTGTAACTGGCATAACTTCAGCAGGCATCTGATTGGGTTTTCAAAGCCTCTGGCTGCCATTAAATACTGAACAATGACACCAATATACTCTTCCAACCAGATGAGTTTTCTGAACACAGTAATACAGCAAAATGCAACTGATGCTCAAGAAGCTGACATAATACAATACACCAAAATGAAATCACTTAAAAATCCACTTATTGTTTTTTAAAGGAGCTATAATACTAAAGGTGAATCCAACAGTGAATACCATTAAAAGCACAGGGAAAATTTAAAGGGCCTTGAAGCACTTGAGAACAAACCAAATATGATACTCTGGAGGGAATCTGTTTCACACCTAGATCCCACCACAGCAAAACTTCTCTTCCATTGACATAGGTCACAGATGCTGGAGCTCAGCAAAGAAAACCAGGCTCTTAAAAATAAGCAATATAGTCTACAGTTGAATCTGCAGCTTTAGCTGCATACACTCCAGGTAAAGAATCAGTTGCACATAGCCCATATATAAAAAAATAAAGCCATACTGGTCATATTGTGGATAGAAGTGCCAGCAGTTGTAGTTCCCCAGTTAGGTGGTAGTTCAATGAGAAAGGTATGCTTCTGTCAGTGCTCAAACCCAGGTGTGTACAGCCCTTGTGGATTCTGACAACTCCTTCTGCTTTCCACTGAGACTAGTGCTTTCTATATTCATTTCTTATACTATGGAAATAGGTTTTTAATAGCCATTTCTTAAAGATGGCCTTCTTATCAGATGTCTCCAGGACAGTAATCAAAACCAGATACACGTAAATTTGTGTGGCCTTCCTCTGCAGCCATATTGTCAGTTGCCCTATAGCTACAGAAGGGGGAAAGGCCTCAATCATTGGCCAGAGAACTGAGAGTTGCCAGAGGACTGGTCAGAGAGTTGAGAAGATTCATTGTCCCAGCAACAACCTCCAACATGGCACTGTTATTGGGTGCTGATAGCTTTAGTAGCGGTGTTCCTTGAATGGTAAGTGAAATTTCTTTAGCTTCTTCTGTGAGTGTAGCTTCTTCCATTTGCAGAGCAAAAAGTTAGAACCCATAGGTGAAGATATTGCATGGTTTATGTCCATTAAAAAAAAAGTTGAGAGTTGCTTTGTTGTTGTTATACACCATAGAGAAAGGAAAGGGAACCCATGGCTCTCCAGGTTATGTTTGACTCCAACTCCCATCAGCCCCTAGGCCAGCATGGGCAAAGCTTATGGATGATGGGCATTGTTGTAGTCCAATGTCCCTATTATAGAGCATTTCAGTGCTAACAAAACACTGGTGGACACACACACACACACACACACACAGAGAGAGAGAGAGAGAGAGAGAGAGAGATATTATATCTTGCCTGCACTATTGGCAAGTGAGCCACAACCTTTCCCCAAGATCCCTTCATCTGAGAGAATTCTGCAAAGCAGAAAATTAAATAAATTTGAAATACAATTAATTAAGCCATCCATCATTGTTCAACTTGCAAATTGGAAATAGTTTTCAAACCTCAGGAAAGTGTGTAAATTCAAAATTAGATAACTTGAAATTAGCAATCTGGATTTATTTCCCTGAGATAAACCCTATGATGGTTATTTAAACTGCTAAATTTCCAGAAATCATTTTATTATTGCTGATAAGTATTTTGAGAGGGTGTGATTTATAAATAGTTGCTGCGTGAGTCTTTGTATGCAAATCAAACCAAAGTGTTCTCCTCTCTTTTGTTTATTTATTTATTTTATATAATTTATATACCACTTGATTGTACAGAAAACCTCAAAGGGGTTTTGTACTTCTCTAGTGTTTCTTTTTTTAGAGATGATCAAACTCCCCTTGGGTCACCTTGAGCATAGTTGGGGGGGGAATGAGATCTCCCCCCCACAATGTTATCAAGCAAAGCATAAAAACACAAATGGATGCTGTCTCCCCAAACTCCTTGCCTTTAAGTGAGAAAGGGAGAAGGTTCAGTAGAGTCCCCTCCTCTTGTCCTTCTTGAATGTCAACATTTTTGGCTTGGGGAGGGGGAAGAACAAAAAGAAATGACTTTCTATAATGGGACTAATCCTCATTTTGAACTAGACCTGGTTTTGAACTCCTCAGTCACAAATTCAAGCTTCTCACTCGTCTTATAGATGTTTCTAATGCCTTTATAAAACTTTAATAAAATGGAGGGGGATCTGTGGTCCTCCAGCTGCTGTTGGACTCCAACTTCCATCAGCCACCATGGCCAATAATTAGGAATCTGGAACATCTGGAAGGCCACAGGTCTCCATCCTGGCTTTATTAAATTGTTGTTGTTGTTTAGTCGTTTAGTCGTGTCCGACTCTTCGTGACCCCATGGACCAGAGAACGCCAGGCACTCCTGTCCTCCACTGCCCCCCGCAGCTTGGTCAGGCTCATGCTGGTAACCTCGAAAACACTATCCAACCATCTCGTCCTCTGTCGCCCCCTTCTCCTTGTGCCCTCCATCTTTCCCAACATCAGGGTCTTCTCCAGGGAGTCTTCTCTTCTCATGAGGTGGCCAAAGTACTGGAGCCTCAGCTTCACAATCTGTCCTTCCAGTGAGCACTCAGGGCTGATTTCCTTCAGAATGGAGAGGTTTGATCTTCTTGCAGTCCATGGGACTCTCAAGAGTCTTTATTAAATATATACTACCTAAACATGCCACTGGTTGAATTTAAAAGCATGACAACGTTCCCATGCACACGTGTGCGAGTAGTTCACTACAGAACTATTCAGCGATAAGTGATTTTTCCTCATCATGAACTAATGCAAAGGAGCTCATTAGCCCTGTTTTCTTGCTCACTTCTATTTATAGGAAAAAGAAGGATGCATTGTCTGCATTGCATGCAAAATATTTTACTATGGCTCAAGCAATCAGTTATCAGTTCTTACCAAGTAATGTTGCTATGTTTTTCAGCCTTTTAGTGGGACTGGTCTTCAGGGCATGTATTGAAACTATGGGTTTTTACCATGGTGGGAAACTGACAAGCTGAAGGCTGGAAGACAAAAGGAGCAATTCTAACCATTTGATCCTATTAGGCTTCTAATCAGTCTATAATGTGATTTATCACGAGCTACTGGGGATACATTTGCAGGGTCTGCTATGTGTTGTTGCAACTATTTTTATCTACAGGAATGAAGGGTGAATATGATTTTATTCTGTGCCATACCTTATGGTGCTTCCTTTTAAAAATGTGCAGAGAGGGTATCTAGCAGTAAATTGGATAAACGGGGGGTTGGAATCTAAAGAGACTACAAAGGATGATATAGGATAAAAATTACAAAGTTCAGAGCAGCTAGTCTTGTAGCGTATAATAGCTATAAAATAGAAGAGAAGTTATCAGAAAGATCATATTAAAAGGAGATAAGTCTGAGCCAAAAGTTTCAATATATCAGTATCTGTGAAAATATCAGCAGTAAAAGCACGCACACACACACACAGAGGCACACACAAAAGACTAAGCCATGTGAATTTCCCAGAAATGCACTGATCCTTGCAATATACTGGAGCCATAACACTTGTAATTTACGTAAACCATCATGCCCAGATTCTCCTGACATGTGAAGAGTTGTGTAGCTATCTTGTGTCGCACTCAATCACATAAGTGAAGCAAAGCGTGAAGAGGGAGTACAATTTTTGCCAAGTCTCTCAGGTCCTTAGAATCAAGTGCTGAGTGGCTTTTTTTTCCAGAGGATCTGGCTCTGTATAGAAATGCAGTGCTCTTGTATTACCTACTGCCACTTCTTTGTGGTAGAAGGTGGGGAAATTAGTAGTACCTAGTTATCCCAGAGAGAGCAGTCTGAGTCTGGGCTTCATTCGTGGTTGAAATTTCCTATTTTACAGAAGGGAAGGTGCCTGACTAATACTCAGGAGGATACCGTATTTTAGCTAGTTAGCCTTTTAATGCAAGATCAGACCAGTGATTTTCAATTATAACTTGAACTCTGGTGAAAACTTTGCTAAAACGCTTTCAGCACAAAAGCACTTTTCGACTTGCATGCTTCAGTGCCAGGAACTGCAACGTTTGGGCATTTCTAAAAGACAAGTTGTTCCAGTAAGTCCCACGCTTTTTAACAACAAAAAAGGAGGTGATGGTTACAACCTTGAGTACCCCCTGAAAAAAGCACTGCGTGTGACATTGATTTGCTATATTATCAGCATTTATCAATCAATATACATGGCATCTCACTGCATTAAAAATTCATTTGCAACATAAAGTTTGCCAGTGGGAGAATGGAGATGGCAAGCATCATAAAGGATGGACATGAACAATGTAGTTATCCCACCTGGTATTTTATTTTTGGGTTTCTTAAATTTACACCCTACCTTTCTTCCAACATGAAACCTAAGGTGGTTCTCAGCAAAGTAGTGACTTCATATCTTTAGATCAGATTGTGGGACAATCAACCTGGACCGATCAGAGAAAATATTCACAAATTTTAGCATCACTGCCACTCCACCCCCTCACACAGCAAGCTTACCAGGAAGCACCAGTTCCAGTGATCCTACAAGTTTATGTATATTTTTCACCAAAAGCCTGTTTGACTCAGTCCTGTATTCAGAACCTTCCATACTCGTGAGTGAAGGTTTTTGTCTTTGCTTTACAGAAAATTCCACTTTTTTTTCTAATAATGACTAATTCATCTAATTAAAGTAGATAATTGGACTGTAATTGCATTAACAGATATTTAATTGTTATTTTGCTTATACTGTGGGTGCACAAACACCTAACACGGATTCCTAATTAAAATTTATGTAGGCAAATAACCAACATGAAATCTGAGTGCTAGGTAGTCTGCTTGTTCACGTAGCTCAAGTAATAATACGGGTTTTGAAAACGCCAAAGAAATCTGTTTATGGCACAATGCAACAGTGCAGATTCCCGATAGGTATTCACTAACATAAATTCTACTCTCCGAATCCAAATCACAGCAAACATTCTAAGAAAATGCATAACAACAGATAATTTGATACTGCAGAGTCAGTGTGGAAACAAGCTAACACTAATTTGGACTTTGTATATTCAGGGGAGACCATTCTATGCCTGTCTGTTTAATATGCTTCAAATATTGTAAATATAGCTTGCATTGAATGGAATGTGTGATATTTAAAAGCTACAGTGTCAATACCATAATATTGGGCCAGCACCTGGATGTTTTGGTGGGCTGAATGAGGGCCAAGAAACTGAGTTTGAACCTTGCCAAGATGGAGACAATGTGAATGGTTATCAGGTCTAGGAGACAGGACAATTGCGTTTCTTCTGAAAGAACAGATGTAGAGTCTAGCTCCACCTTTGTCACAAGAAGATCATGTATCTTCAGTTGCCTAGAAGTGCCTTGGTACAAGAACTGCAGCTATTCCTGGACCAGGGTGGCTTGGCCACGGTGGTCTTGGCACTGGCATATTGACACTGGATTGCCTGAATGCATTCTGTGTGGTGCTACCCTTTATACCAACTTTATATAATGACATTCATAGTCTGTCCTTCATCATGTGGTGGTGGGGTGGTGGTGGTGGTTTACATGCAATTAAACCACATCACATATTCTACCCACAAAGGCCCATGTGAAAAGGCACATTTTAACCTGACCTCAAAATCTGTACCGTGATGATGCCAGACACACCTCAGAGGAGAGGGCACTCCACAATTGGGGTGGGCACAAAAGTTAATCTTCTCCGCTATGTGTAGCTCCATTGTCTCACACTTGTCTCTCCAAAACAAGGGGAACAGGTTACAGTTCATCAAGTGAAGCTGGGATATTATCTGAGTTGGGCCAAGATGATAACCCTCAAGCTATCCCTGCCAGTTTTCCCAGCCATTGCGGCCGTCATTAGTTTTAATGTATTTCCGTTATATATGTGTCAATGTGTCTAATTACTTTTACCAGTGTCCACATTATTATTCATTCCTTCATCCTTAGTTTTTAAAGTGTCTTTAATTGCTTTTTGTTGCCTTGAGATGTGTGTGGAAGTACATGCATGCATACATGCATACATGCATACATACTGTACATACATACATACATACATCTGCAAGCAGATCTATTGGGTGTTGTATATATATCACAAACCAGTCTCTCTTTGGAGTTCCCAATCCATCAAAGGAAGCCTGCTTCCAAATGTGTATCTCTTTGTTGAAATAGGCTGGCTAAATGCAAAATGGGACTGTCAAGACTACAGCGAATTCCCTTCAGATGAAACAAGGAATAAACACTATAGTTTTATGTGTTCATCATAGTAAAACATGGCAATGAACAAATTCTGAAAGTTCTAGATATAATACAAAATCAGATTATTTTCAACTAGAAAAGAGAAATCTTTACAGCTACACTTAGTGCAGCTGGCCAGGATGAGAAGAGCTTTATTTTCTTTTAGGTTTTTGTTTTTTTGTTTTTTAAAAAACCAAGCTAGCAATACTCTTAAAAGGTATTTGACGAAACAAACTACCAAAATTGCAAACGATCTTCAGATAACACGTTTATACGTTTTAACCATAAATTTAATCATAATTAGCTTGGCACAGATCCCAGACTAACAGGTGTTTGTCCCTCACTTTGAGCTGCAGATTATCTCTGACTTGGCCCAGGTCCAAGTACTTCCTATGATTTTCCACCTTGTATTCAAATTGGCTTGTCAGCCTAATTTATATTATCCTAAAAGTGCAGTATAAGATTATAAAGTGTCAATCAGGCCTAAACATTTAAAAAAGTTGGTTGCCACCTTGAATTGGGAAGTCCAGGCTACCCACATTTGTTCAGAATTGCCCACTTCTGCTCAAGCAACAACAGCTGGAGCTGGAACCTAGGACAGGAAGTTAAGTCCT
Organism: Podarcis cretensis; assembly: GCF_951804945.1. Taxonomy (NCBI): domain Eukaryota; kingdom Metazoa; phylum Chordata; class Lepidosauria; order Squamata; family Lacertidae; genus Podarcis; species Podarcis cretensis. Next base: position 80,639,661 of record NC_137172.1, on the reverse strand, counting down.
AGTAATTTAAGCCCTAGCATGAAACAGTGGGTGTTACTCCTCAGGGCAGGCTTCCTCAACCTCGGCCCTCCAGATGTTTTTGGCCTACAATTCCCATGATCCCTAGCTAGCAGGACCAGTGGTCAGGGATGATGGGAATTGTAGCAAGCATGTGAAATCAATGAAGTGCTGCCTTATTTTGCATTTTCAAGTGTCCACATTCGCAAGAATGGAAAATACTAGCATAGTTCTTTCTTTGCCCGCCTCCATCTTGTGCTAAACTGAAAGAAAAACAGAACACATTCCCTGTCTGAAGATTGCCTTCCTTCGCTTTTGGACTCCAGTCAGCAGGAAATAGGATTTCCCCAAGTGCCAGCCCCAAAGAATCTGATGGCTTCCACAGCTCAGCACATGCAGTATTTAATCTTGATTTGTAAGATGTACATTTTAGCCTTGGCAGATTAGAGAATGGGATGTAGGATGGGGAGATGGTGGTGCGGTGATGAACCTGTGGACCTCCAGGTGTTAGACTCTAGTAACTCATAAGCCCCAGGCAGTATGGCCAATGGTAATGCGTGCTGCAGTCCAGCAACATCTGGAAAGCTACAGCCCCATTTTACAGCTTTATAACTTGGCAGGGACGTGGGTGGTGCTGTGGTCTAAACCACAGAGCCTAGGGTTTGCCGATCAGAAGGTTGGCGGTTTGAATCCCCGCGACAGGGTGAGCTCCCATTGCTCGGTCCCAGCTCCTGCCAACTTAGTAGCACATCAAAGTGCAAGTAGATAAATAGGTACAGCACAGCCATGCTGACTCAGGCTGATGGGAGTTATAGTTCAAAACATCTGAAGGGCACCAGTTTGGGCAAGGCTGACATGAATTGGGGGCCTTGCATTATGAAGTGACATTTTCTAAAAAGCTCTGACAATCCCCGGCCAAAGTATTTGGCTTCATTGGAGGCCAGATACTGAATATTTCTACTTCTTAGATGATTTTGTAACAGCAACATTCAATTAATGAAGGTTAATAGCTTTTATTTTTGCTATACAGAAAAGCACCATTTAGAAATATGCTTACTCTTCCAGTAGGAAGGTCTTCCCCTGACAGTTTGAAATCCTGTGTTCACAGTCAGCAGTTTTTCCTCTGCACCACCATCTCCCCATCCTACATCCCATTCTCTAATCTGCCAAGGCTAAAATGTACGTCTCACAAATCAGGATTAAGTACTGCATGTGCTGAGCTGTGGAAGCCATCAGATTCCTTGGGGCTGGCACTTGGGGAAATCCTATTTCCTGCTGACTGGAGTCCAAAAGCGAAGGAAGGCAATCTTCAGACAGGGAATGTGTTCTGTTTTTCTTTCAGTTTAGCATAAGATGGAGGCAGGCAAAGAAAGAACTATGCTAGTATTTTCCATTCTTGCGAATGTGGACACTTGAAAATGCAAAATAAGGCAGCACTTCATTGATTTCACATGCTTGCTATGTAAAAAATGAGGCAACATGAAAATGCAGATGAGAAATGTTTCTAGAGAAGGTGTCTTTCATTTTCTTCCAAGGAAGAATAAGAACAATCCTACTGGACACAAGTGCAAATGAGCACATGATCATCTTCTCTTTTGTGTATATAACTTTCCTGTTCACTTTTACAATTAACCATAGAGAAGAATAAAATCCACATGCATGTTTTAAGGCTTAATTTAGTTATTTTACTCTGTTATGCTGGTATTGAAAAAAAAATCTCATGGTTCTGTATGTGATTTCTAAAAAAGAGCCCCTCAGAAATCATTATATTTTCAAGTGTTGCAAAATGACTTGATCACAACAAGTACTAGTTACATAGCAGGGGTGAGGAAGTTCCTTACTCCTGTTATCTAGGGTAATGAGAATGCTAATATTGAATAGAATGTTGAGGCTGCCTTCAGACAACACTTCATTACATTTTCCTGGTGTTGCCTTACCTGATAATTTCTACATTTTATGTCATCTACCATACATCATAAAAACCACTTCTGGAAATCTAGAGGACTCTAATGGAAGTTTAGCACTCATTTCTGTGTTAATTGCTTCCAGTGGAAAAACAACAACCATCTGTTTACAACCCTGTTAACCTAGAAAATCACTGGATGAAATTTGAGGCGTTATCCCAATATACAGCTCTTTCCCACCTTTTTCATGGGTGAATCATGGGAGTACAGAAGTGCATAGGTGCATAAAGGGTGGTGGTGGTGACATTTCCAAATATATCTGCTCTTTTGTCACATCATGTCCGTGTAGTGGTATATCAATTTTTAAAAAGACACAGTTCCATAACACAACAGGTACTGCAGTGGAAAAGGAATGTTAGAAACTATGATAGAAGTGCTACCATTATAACCAGAAAAGCTAATGCAATAGCCTCCACTTCTGAATTCTTGCAAATCATCATATATTTCACTGGTGAGAAGAGCAAGAACATTTAGCGCAGATAAATGCTTCATATCGCTGTAATGGAGGAATTTTCTCCCCTTCAAAATTTGCCAAACCATGTCATTGTATATATTTTGACATCAGGTCAGGATGCATCTTTTTGCACAGATGTTTGAAGGGTGGAAGCTGAGATGAGAATATCTTCCCAGTTAATGTTAATGTGTTGTATGGCTTATCTGCACTGAGGTGTGTGGAACCTGCCCTGGGATTGCACAGTTGAAGGGTGGACAATAAATGCCTACAAGCAAATGAATGAATGAGTTCACTGTACAGAGAAACACCACCTGTTCATCTTAAAAGATCTTCCAGTGATCTTTGAAACTGTTGACTGAGGGGTGATGGGAATGATATTGGCTTCTTTCCTTCACCGTTGCTACTTGCCCAAAATCCCAATATTAAAACTGGAACTTGTTCAAATGTTCACGATTATGACACTTGGAATTTGAATGCGAAATGTTTCCCTCAAAATTCAGAATTCAAATGCTTTAATCTGTTGGCATCTCTTGTTTTGATTTTGACAGCTATCAAATATGAAATCCCAAATGCTGTCAAATATAATATGCCAATTATCAAATACTAGCAAATATGAAGACATCAGCAATCAATGCAGTCAAATACTTTGTGTCATCATTTGTCAAATGTTCAGTACTGTCCAATGCTGATTTTAGGCTTTGAAATTTTACTTTGATATTTAATTTCAAATATTACCAGCTGTCATATAGAAATATCAAAGGACTAGTGAATGGAAAGCAATGGAAACTCAGACATTAAACTCAGACCACCAGGACTGAGCAAAATAGTGAGGAAGCTTTCAGATTCTCCAGGATTTTTCATCAGGCTGGATGTTGAGCAAAGTGTGTCTGGCGTTGGTGAAACCTGGATTGATTTCGATTCCACAAATTCTGCATTTAGCTACAGTTTTAAAACAGAGCTTAGGAGGGGTTATCAGACTTATGGAGTAATCCATGTCTACTCCAAAGTAAGGAAAATGGAGAGGAAATTGCCAATGTTCGCTTGTTCATCCCATGTCTGGAAAGGAAATCTAGCGAATAAAATTGATATTCACTGTTGTTTACTGTTCTGATATGAAATTAATGACCTTTTTCCTGCTTTGCATTGAAATGAGTGGTGTGGAATAATGTAGTTAATAACATAGTAAATGCTGTAAAAGTTCTGTACGAGGAATAATGTATTTACTGCAGTGGAACAGAAACAGGGCAATATGCAACCAACACAAGTTGGAATAGAAATGGATGCCTTCTTGCATCTCTGCTCAAAAGCAACACTCATTGAGGCTTCTCCCCAATAAGTCTGCCTAGGTTTTATGCAGGTTTCAGGTGGCACCTAGGACTGCTGACACAAAAAAGAGAAAGGGGTTTTTATAACCTCTGGAGAGATTATTGCCAATTATTGTTATTAAGGTAAAACTCCTTTTACCTATTATAAGGAATGGACTGCTTTTCCCCTCCCCCCCATTATGTCCCCTCAGCTGCATTCCTTTGAGAGTTGGATCTATACATGCAGTTAATTAAAAATAATGAGGTTATTTCACCTTGATGCTAATAAACATTCTCTTACTGTACATAAAGGAAATTAATAGGCACTGCTTTTGCTGCAGTATTCTGAAAGCCCAACCGAGGTTCAACTAATACCTTGAGAGAGGCAATAAAATCAGGTTTTGACTGAGGAAAGCCCAACAATGATGGCCGTTAACAGCCAATACCATTCTTCAAGTCAAACCCGACAGAGCCTATTACCTTGATTTGGCTGTATACCCACATACATATTATGGGCTATATACAAGTAGATGATTGAATGCGAAAAATACCTCTATCAAGGGGGAAAAACTGGGATTTTTGGACCTGAGTGCTTGTCCATTAGTGACATAAAGTGCTGACAAGCAGAACAAACAGTGAGAAATGTAATGTCAAGGCCTCTGGAGAAATGAAGTTTCATAACTTCACTAGAGCTGATGGATGGGTAATGATGACATTTTCAAGTGTAAGTATATACAGTATTAGGAACCGTGAGGCTTACCAGAGAAGTAAATTGCTGTTCTGGAGCTCATCGTAAGTAGAAGGTGATGCAATTTGTTGTATACCAAAAATGCATCTATTTTTATAGGTAGCTAATATGCCATCTCTCTCCAGTACGGCAATGCATTTCACCTTAGTTTCTATACAGTAAGAGGTAACATTAAAATTTTCTCAGACAGTGGAAATGCCGCCAAGAATCCCTCACTAGCAAAGACATAGAAATCTGATATTAACACCATTATAAATCTAACACAAATAATTTGTCAGTTTGGCAATTGCTTCAGAGGAATAGCCTTAAAAATAAAAAGTAAAAATAAAATGTTTATCCTACCAGGTGGTATCTAACAAGGAGGTAAGCCCAGGTGCATGCAAATCATAGCTCACCTTATGGCAGATAAAGTCATCTTTACACCAATCAGTTGTAAAGGAATTATATGTCACTAAATTATTTCTTACCTGCAAAAACACAGACCATGAGCAAACTAATGGCCAATGACTGTTCTCTTAAAGCTTTCGGCTTTCTCCATCTCTCTCCCACAACCCCACAAATAGTAAAGCAAAAAGATGCTAACATAAAAGTCACCTAAGGGTAATTAAGATCACAGTGTAGTTCACCCGTTTGTAAGAGGCTTAAGGAAGAGGGTCCTGCATGAGTTCTGCATTCTCCTTTTTTATGAACTTGTGAAGTTCAGTAACATTCCAAAACAGGCAAGTGCAACATTTCAGTTTACCTTTTTATTCTCGAATCTTTAATAAGCATCACACAAAATAAACACTGAGAAATAATTGTGACTCTTTGTATAGAGTACTTGCCTTCCCCCTTATTGCACAAAGGATATTCCTTTCTTTTCAGTGTTATTTATGCATATTTTAATTATGTGTTAATGCTGCTTCTAGGTCTTTTTTGGGGGGGCTTTTGAGCATTTAAAATATTTAATCAATGATCATTCGGCTGTATTTTGAGTGTTATTGGCCAACTCGAGTGATACTCTGGTAAGTGGAAAGGCAGGATATAAACAAACAAATATGTTAACTCATTGCACAAGCAATTCTATCCTATGCACTGGAATACGCAGCTATATTATTGTGGGTCCAAAAGCACGTGACCCATCTTTCCTGGCACTTTGGAAGTAGGGAATATATTCTAACCACATTTTCAAAGCAACTGACAGCTGGGCAGCTGAGTGCCATCAAACCACCACTTAGGGGAGTAGCTTAGCATTGCTTAATTTTTTTAAAAGGAAAAACTCTCAGGTTGCCTTGCCAAAAGTAAGTGTATCTCCCAACAACCTAAAAAATGCCATGAAATTAGAGATGCCATACATCTGGATTTTCCTAGACACATACAGAATACTGCTGATGGCAGCAGTGTCCGGGCGTAAATCGAGAAATATCCAGGAAAATCGGGACGCATGGCAGCCCTGATTTAAGCTCAAAAAGCTCAACAACTTTTGCCAAAAGAAAGCTCAACAACTGTTTTCACTGTTAGAAATATGGCAACCCTACTGAAATGCTGATTACATTTACGTTTTTCAGCAGCTGCTCATTATCTCAGAATCTCTTTTGTTAGTCAATGGATGAGAGAGATGGAGCAGATACTGAGGATAGGATTCTTTCCTGAAATTTTGGCAAATATGGGTTAGAGAGGGCCCAGTACTCCGTTGCACAAAGGTTAGTAGACTTAGATCTACAGTATCTGAGAACGGCAGTTAACAAATCCTGTTCTCCATTCCTCCTTAATAGCCCTTTAAATGATGGAATTGTCACAGCTTCATACTCGTATACATTAACTGACTCCAAGAATAAGAGAACAGTTATCCTTGCTCCTTTTAATGTGCTGTCTACTGCATTGTTAAGTGAACAATTCAGCAAGATCCCAGTTAACGAACAGTTGTGTTTGTGTGAAGCTGGAGCTGTGTGAAGTTGTTGCTCATGTTCACCTGCATAGGGAGTGTAGAGAGAAGCTGATTCTCTCATTGTTATGTACTCATCTGGGAAGATCTACTGAAGATTTGGTATTGTTTTACTTAAAGGATGTTAACCGTCTTAATTACTGAGAAGGATAGAAAATGTTTTCCGAGTTCAGTGCATATCAGGAGAAATCTGCTGGTATCTTGGAAAGGAAAAAAAAGTGTACATCTGTTATGTTTGTTTTTAAAGGTTTTAATGGGCTGTGTGTTTTATTTGTATCATAAATATTTGTATCCTTAATTTTATTGGTCTGTGATGGTGATAAACCACTCATTCAAAAATGTTTTGACTCCCTGCCCACCACAAAAAGATGATAATTCTTTCCCTTTTTTAAAGATGGTGGCTGTTTAAGATAGCAAGCTGATTTAATCAAGAGAGAAGCCCTATTTGGCCACCACACAAGAGGAAACTGAGGTGCAGTGCCCGGTTAAAAGGCATTTGAAAAACAGTTTAGAAGCATTATCTAAACCCACAATTTCAGGGTTGGCAGGAACAGTATTTTTCAGCCATCAGTTTCCTGAGTATATTTTAAAATTCCTCCTGAAAGTTAACCAAGAGGGAGACAGATGCACCTTACTGGGGGTGGGGGTGGGGGGTGCATTCCACAAATGGAGAAATGCTATTGAAAAGACCCTGTCATGGGTCAATGCCAGCTGGGCAGCCCCCAGTAGCAACACCACCACCAAGGCTTCACCAGCTGCCAGTTGTAATTTAACACATTAAATAACACCATCACCTTTTATGCAGCCTCTTCCTAAACATGTTTACTCAGAAGCAAGTGTGGCAACGTTTAATGGCGCTTTCTATTAAGCCAATTTACAAAAGATTGTGTTCTTCGTGCCTGTTCTTTTATAACCAAAGCAAGAGAGAAAATTACAGTCGATTTTGGCATTTCTAATTTACCATGAAGCGTGCCTGTATTTTAAAGCCGAGTACATAGATCTCCTGCCTTGTAAACTGTTACTACTTAACATTTATTTACTGCCCAATGCTTAGGTGCTGTTAGAACATAGAAGCAGGATAATTCCCACCTGAAGGGCTTGCTGTCTATCTTGGATGGACGAGGGAAGCATGAAGGGAGCAGAAGACTTAAAATAATGGATAACAAATGTAAACACGAGGGTATCAACACAGATCAATTTAAAGAGGTATAAGATAAGCTGATTTAAGGGAACGTATCAAATACATTCCAGCTGCCACTGAAGCTATTGGCAGGAGTCCCACTGAATAAATTGGGAACAGAAACTGGCCAAAGGTATGTCACTACAACTCTTGCTCAGGCTTGTATTGCTTATGCGAGGATTCTAATGAGGTCTGTCTTCTCAGGAATGAGAAGTGTTTATTTGAATAATGCCTAAATGTATATTCCATTGATTTAAAATGTGCTTTGTGCAGCTGTCCCTGTCACTTCTAAACTAATATTTATATGTACTTTCTTTTCTGGGTAGGATTCAGATAGTCAAACATAATTATTTTGTGTTATTGTTTCCTATTATGTAGCCAGGTATGTCCCCATGCCGTTCCTTCTGGTACATTTTATCAAAGGAAGTCACTATTGTGGGGATTCAGTGCTTTAGCACAAAGATTTATGGGTTCAAGCAAAAGTATCAAGAGCTGAATTAAAATTTAGCCATGAAGCTGTTCTGCAAACATTTAAGAACATAGTAAGAACCTGAAGGTGTTGGAACCAAATGTGACCTTCCACCTGCAGTATTATGCGTCTAAGTTGGTAGGTCTATCTAGTCTGGCAGTCTGAATTCCAGAGTAGCCATTTTTTATTTTTCTAGGTAAGTCACCATCAGAACATGGAAGAAACCAAGCGCTTCTTCATCCACTTGTATTCAGAGGCTGTTTCTGTTTATGACCCGAATCTTCAGACTAGCTATCATTGGAAGAGCTAGTGGAAGAGTTTGCACCATACTGTTCATCAATGAAACCTTTAGCAATTCTTATTAATTTATAATTCTCATGCTTGCTTAAAAATCTTGCAAATTAATTCATTCATTATTGCTAATTCATTAATTCTCATGCTTGCTAAGAACTCTCACAAACTCTTGCACCGGTGGGGGGACCCATTTAGATATCATGTCATTTATTTTCCTACTTGCAACCCTATAACACAAAATGCAAAACTACCACTCTCTGAGGCCACCTCTGGACCCAGTTCTTTCAAACTGGTGGGGAAAATTGAGCTAGTCCCATTCAATTTGGTGGGGTTTGCATCTAAGAAAACATGTGTGATGAGTCTGGGAAAGATGCCGAGGTAATTTGGCTCCCTGCCTGTGCCAGCTGTCTGGAATTAAGCCCAGGTGTATTGAAGGAGTATGCAAATAGAAAAACTGAGGCGTGGTTTTATAACTGGATGAGGAGGTTGAGAAACAAAGAAGGAGAAAGGGCCAAATGGGAAGATGGCAAGTGAATAAAAGGAGAAGAAAGGAATACTGAAGAAGGAATGTGAGAGTATATTTTTTGATGTGCAGGAAGGAGTATGGAGGGATAAAGGTAAAGGTAAAGGTACCCCTGCCCGTATGGGCCAGTCGTGTCCGACTCTAGGGTTGTGCGCCCATCTCACTTAAGAGGCCGGGGTCCATCGCTGTCCGGAGACACTTCCGGGTCACGTGGCCAGAGTGACGAATCTGCTCTGGCGAGCCGGCACCAGCGCAGCACACGGAAACGCCGTTTACCTTCCCGCTAGAAAGTGGTATCTATTTATCTACTTGCACTTTAGGGGTGCTTTCGAACTGCTAGGTGGGCAGGAGATGGGACCGAAAGACGGGAGCTCACCCCGCCGCGGGGATTCGAACCGCCGATCATGAGATCGGCAAGCCCTAGGCGCTGAGGATTTACCCACAGCGCCACCCGCGTCTGGAGTATGACGATTTACCCACAGCGGTTTACCCGCAGCGCCACCTTTCTTAATCCTTGATTGTAGTAAGTTGGAGCTCTTAGTTCCAACAGCTGAAACCAAGAGTGGCTCTAAGCGTTGTCCTCTTACATCGGAGCAGGCTGAAAGCACTCTTTGGATTTTTGGTGCTGCAGAGAAACCACAATATGTATAGGTCAAATGGCATGTATCCGGATGATACACAGCTTGTGAATCGATACCAGTTGTGCTCAAATGCTATGAACTGAAGTACAACGTGTGACCTGCAGAACAAACCCTAAACCCATCCCAAGTATGCTCATTTTAAACAACTACAGTGGTACCTCGGGTTACATACACTTCAGGTTACAGACTCCGCTAACCCAGAAATATTACCTCAGGTTAAGAACTTTGCTTCAGGATGATAACAGAAATCGTGCTCCAGCAGCGCGGCAGCAGCAGGAGGCCCCATTAGCTAAAGTGGTGCTTCAGGTTAAGAACAGTTTCAGGTTAAGTACGGACCTCTGGAACGATTTAAGTACTTAACCTGAGGTACCACTGTAATTGTTTCTACATGGTACCCATAAAGCCAGGTGCTAGCCTTGGTGGCAGTCCTTCAACCCAAACAGACATAATGTAATTAATAATAAGAAAAGTCATTGTATATGGTATATTATATCCCTACCACAACCAGGTACTATGCAAGGCACAATTAAATAGACACAGCAGCTTTCATTCACTTTACAATCAAAATCAAGCAGGACCCACCAATAAATGAAAGGATGGTGCCAAGCTAAATTAATAAAATTATTTATTTTCAGACCCCTTCTTTATCTTTTATGATTCCTAAATGCTTGTTCTATTATATTGTACTTCCATCCCATCTCTTCCTCTTAGGAGCTCACAGCAATGGACATGATTTTGCTTCGTGGGACAGATATGCTTTGCTTCAGTAATTTAACTATGTTACATGCTTTTTATGATTGTTGTGTCTAAGGGCCACTTCACATAATGCATGCCTAGCCATTACTCATTGGCATCAAGTAATTACTTGTTTGTGTGAATGGTTATATGGCACCAAGTAATTACTTGTTTGTGTGAATGAGCCATTTGTTCGTTCATTATCACCCAATGCCAACTCTCACACATTACATTTCAGTGGAGTCTGCACGTTTGGCTGAGAATCGTCAAGAGAAGAATAAGTGATGAGAGATAAAAGGATGTCACATAGAGGAGGGAGAAAGGTTGTTTTCTGCTGCTCCAGAGAAGCGGACACGGAGCAATGGTTCCAAACTACAAGAAAGAAGATTCCACCTAAACATTAGGAAGAACTTCCTGACAGTAAGAGCTGTTCGACAGTGGAATTTGCTGCCAAGGAGTGTGGTGGAGTCTCCTTCTTTGGAGGTCTTTAAGCAGAGGCTTGACAACCATATGTCAGGAGTGCTCTGATGGTGTTTCCTGCTTGGCAGGGGGTTGGACTCGATGGCCCTTGTGGTCTCTTCCAACTCTATGATTTTATGATTCTATGAGATGCAAGTTATGTACATGCAAGTATATACTTAGATCATCAGTCTCTCTAACAGCAAACTCAAGTGATGTGTGCTGATAGGATTGGAATTAAAACAGGACCACAAGAAAAAAGAGGGAGAATCAGGGGAAGTCTTCATAGCTTATGTAAGGTTAGCCAATATATTGCTCTCCAGATGTTACTGGACTACAACTCCCATTAGTCATTACCATTGGCTAAGCTGAACTCCCCGACTATTGATATCAAGAAGCCACCTTCATTTTTTGGCACTTGCATAAAACATTTTTGTTTAGGCAAGCCTATTCAGACACATAGCAGTTTTCTGTGTTGCGTGTCGAAGTCCCCAAGACACCTCCACCCTAATAACACACACTTCATGCAGAATTTTTGCTTAAGGTTTTTGGCATAATTTTGGCCACAACTTGATTAACCTACATGGATGTGAATGATTGCTTAGGCATTGGTTAGGACTATCTGCCCCCCCCCCGGCCTGGGGACAGAACTGACTTCCGGATTCCAGTGAAAGTCAGTGAGGGAAAACAATGTTGGGGAGAACTGGAGCTGCGCCACGGGCCCTCAGCTTCTCCCCGCATGCTCCCAGGGACTTACGCGGCCTGAACCCAATTCCAGGGGTTTGGACAAAAGGATGGCAAGCCCCTGAATTCCTTTAATGGAATTCCCTTGCAGCAGCAGCATTGGAGGCGCAGGCCCAGCCAATCCAACCAATTTTAACCAATGCCTAACCGCAACCTTACAAGTTGTGACAATTTGCTACGCAGTAGGCAAAAACCAAATGGCACCAGCCAATCGGCCAAATGGACAAAATTCCTACCAGGCCCCTGCCCCAACGGCAGATAACCCCATGACAGACATGGCAAGGTCAACACACAAGACCCAAATTAAGGGAGGGAGGGCGGGTGATCCGGTTCACGCAGCGAAAGATAAAACAGATCGCTGCGAGCACTGTTTAAAAAACCTCTGTTCCCACCCCCAAACTGGCAACATCAAAATTACCCAAGCAACTCAGGCTACTAATCCCTGCCAGAGCCATACCATTCCAAACTGTCTGGCAACAGAGGGGTGTCTTGGCTGGCCCCCACCACAACATGTGCTCTCTTTTAATGAGAACACACTTTTTCTTTTTTTTAGCTACTGTAATTTTTAATGTTAAAATATTTTAAAATTCATGGTTTAAATGCATTTTTATAGATTTAATGTTTTATTTTATATTTTGTGTAAACCTCTTAGAGGTTTTCTTACAATCAAGTGGGATATAAAAATTGTTAGACAAATAAATAAATAAAACAAGATCTGGAGGCCAATCTGGCTACCTTGTCTTATGGTACCTGGAAGTAGTCATGGCTGGTTGTATGTTGAGGGAATTTGAAAATACCCTGCAACATTTAGTTGCAGGTTCTATTTGCCCGTCACTCATGACACTGTTTTTTTAAATATGTTTTACGATATACAAGGGAGAAATGTAACTTTTAAAAATATCCTATCTAAACTCAGTAAAATTAGGGATAATAAAACTAGGTAGAGTAGAGAAGGCTATGTCCTGGGATTCAAGAAAATCACTTTTAGAAAAACAGTCATTTAGTTGGATGCCACTGACACGGGGACAGACAGAAGAAGACGCCTTTACCCCGGTATGGCTCCCCTTTATCACATACACAACCCAATAAGACAATGACAATAATCCACCAACAGCATACAAATCAATATGGCTAACCTGATCCAAAACACCCACCCACCCCACTCACACACGAAAACAAAGATCACCACAGCCAATCACAAACAAACAACCACACCCTATGCCAACCCCAACTGTTCTCACCACCAAAGGAACACAAGTGAACAGCACAAGCAACTCTGACACCAAATCCTACAACACCAAACCCTACATACATTAAGCATAACAGAAACATTGCCACCTGACCCCACCCCCACCCATCTTCCCTCCCTCCACCCCTTTTTTCCCCCCTCCCCCTAATGTCTCAACAAATGAAACGGATTTGTAAAAATGTTACATGGAAAAAATATGAGAGACATTACACTTACTTCTGTAAAACAAGAAAATCTTTAATAAAATAAGAAAAATTAGTTGGATGCCACAAAATTCTGTAATAAAATATTCAGCTTTCTTCCCAGGATCCAACATAATGATATCACATCTGCCAAATGAATGTTGTGTCTTATCTGGGGCTAGTTTCCCCACAAGTAAATCACATTTTAGGAGCCGAAGGGGTTGGCCTAACTGGGTTACATTGCTCCTACCAATTCCTTCTCCTTCTCCTTCTCCTTCTCAGGGTTAATAAAATGGATGTGTTTATATATAAATTTTTGTTCCTATACGCATTGGGGGCTGGAGAACTCCATGAAGTTCAAATGTGGCGCTTCATAAATTGGAATGCCACAGTTCATTATGAAAAAAATGGCTTCTGTCCAAAGCTCTATGGGAATCATCTGAGAAATGTGCCCTAGTGCCTTAAACACCAGGGGAGGCTTGTTGTGCATACTTGAGCTTATTGATTTGAGCAAATGTTTATAGCTTGTACAGGCAGAAGTGGACTTTTAAAAAGATTTCTTTTGTAACCTGGCCAATCTGTCACATTTTTACATTTATTTTTTCAGGTGTCAAGAAGTTATATGCAGCAGAGAAAGTTGTTGAATCTGCACTGATTGAGGATGAGATTGGAAACATAAAAGAAAATACTTTTCCAAGGCAGCGAAGTATGCTGCACATCCTTCATATGAAGCTAAACAGCAACAGATAGCATTTGATTAAAAGCCTCCAAGCACAACGTCTGATAAATATCACGCTGGCAAATAAAGATATAGATTTAAGCAAAATACCTTCTACGAAGAGATGCCTGTCATCAGTGAATCACTGCTCTTTATTAAATAAACACAAAAGTGGGTACACACATCCCTGATTTGGTCTCTCAGAACCTCAAATATGATAAAAGGCAGCTAATGCAATGCAAAATAAAAATAAAAATCCGAAGTATGTGTTTTTTGTTCTAGTTTCTATTATTGCACTGACAAAAGTACAATAAAAATGACTCCCATTTGTTTTGGAACTTGTACTAAGCTCATCTGGTAGGCAGAAAGATCTGTGATTAAACCGCCCCCACAGAGAAATTTAAAAAATAAACTAAACCCAGAAACATTAGCGGGGGCCATTTCTTTGTAGAGACAGGTTCAAGGTTGTTGTTGTTTTTGCAGTAAACAGATAATCTCTAAGGCATTCCATGGGTGTGCTGCTCCAGTGTTAAAAGCATATTTTTGTGTGTGTTATTGTATCTTTCAGCATAATGCCAAAAAATTCCTGAGCCAATGTGACGATTGCTGAGGAAGGTTCATCCATCTCAGCTTGCAGTCACTGTAGGGCTAGAATAGTGAGTTTAGTTCCCTCTCAATATTGTACTCCAATGCCCATTAACTGCAGCTGGCATTGCCAAATCATCCCATCAGAGATGAAGTTGTACTCCAAAGACATTTGGGAAGGAGGAGCCACATTGACCACCCCTGGTATTCAATTTTCAAAGAGAGCTCTCCTGTACAGCCGCCATTTTACACTACAGGGTGGAGATGGGGGTAATCTCTGACTGCAAATAATTTGTACTAGCAAGTCTCACTTATGTTAAGGCAAACTGCATGGCTTCTTACTTTTGGGCTCCAGGAATGGCCAGCAATGATACCAGCTATCATTGGATTGCCCTCTTAGGCCTCACTGAGTTGACTAACTCTAATCTTGCCCTCCCTTAGCAAGGGAGGACCTTATACTATAATGCAGTCTACAGCAGCTTCAGAAAAATCACAGTAATCCTTTTGAACACCCATTACAAAAAGTGGGGGAGCTGGGCTAAGCCATTTAAGTTTTGACACTTGGCATGAAATATCTAAATGCCCATAAGATTATTTCCCAGAAACCTATCTGCAGTGTTGCCGTATCTCCTGCGTGTGCACACATTTGATTAGGAGATTTCTCCTTTATTGCTCAAAGGTTTCTGGCTTATAACTGAAGTGCCCCTTAAGGTCACATTTCATGGCCGAGAATCCTAGAAACAATAACCATCCTTTTCCTTTGGTAGAACAAGTGATCTTTTGCTGTCTCTCAAAGAAATACGTTCAGTTGCTGAGAAGAGTAGTAGCTCCGCCACAGTTATTTAGAGACTTGTCTTCCCTCTGTTGCCCAGTAAATCAAGCAATGGTGAGCAATCTAAAAGGGAAAACAAACAGTTTGTCCCAGCACACTCAAAGTTGCTGTGTAAGCAGCAAGCTGGTAGATTCAAAAGCCATTAATCTTTTTCTACAGGGCTCCCTGTCACCATCCCTTTGCCAGTGACATATACTCAAGTCTACATGGAGAATGAACTACTGCTATACATTGTTTTGAAAGCTATCCAGCTTTCTGGTTGCATAATCCTGGCTTTTTAACCTTGCCCAAAGGAAGAAAGAGAACCACAACAAACCTCATGGTCATGGAACACAGAGTAATGTTACTCTCTTTCCAGCTGTGTGCCTATAATGCAATAGTATGTGTACGCATACCATATAGTCATAGAGATATATATTTCACTTAACAGAGGTTTACAGAAATAGAAAACAAAGCCTTAAAATTCTTGATAAAAAACGTTAAAGGCAGGTAAAAAATTAAAAACATTCAGAAATATAGATACATGAAAGATGCGTATGAGTTTCGGACAAATTCTGAATCAAGAACCAAAGTAAGCTGCTTCAGAGAGACTCCAGACTTGTCTACTGAAGTGCCCTGAACCATGAATCAGAGGACAGTCAAGTGATCCCGAACGATTCCAAGATTCATCTGCTTGAAAAATTGTGCAGTCTTCAGCAAACATCTAGAAATTATTCCTTAAGCTTGCTATACAGTGGTACCTCGGGTTACATACGCTTCAGGTTACATACGCTTCAGGTTACAGACTCCGCTAACCCAGAAACAGTCCTTCAGGTTAAGAACTTTGCTTCAGGATGAGAACAGAAATTGTGCTCCAGCGGCACGGCAGTAGCAGGAGGCCCCGTTAGCTAAAGTGGTACTTCAGGTTAAGAACACTTTCAGGTTAAGAACGGACCTCCGGAACGAATTAAGTACTTAACCGAGGTAGCACTGTATAAGGAAAATGCCCGGATGGGAAGAGAGTGGGAGAGAGGGTTCTTTTGTGACTGACAGTTCTAGTTTCCAATCAGAGGGAGTTATTTTACTTGGGCTTTCCAGGTAAGATAGGATGGAGATATCTTGGCCTTGTTTTGTACTCTGCTAGTTTTGCTAGCGGTACCTACCTGGGCATTCAAGGCCTTCTGTCACATGCCCACACATCCCCTCATGTCAAATTAGCTTTGCACTTAGTTTCTGTGACTGTTGGTGCCAATTCAGCAGACTGTGAGCCTGGCAAACCCCTCCCCTCCCCATACATCTGCCCCCAGATGTGTTTAACTCCAGTACAAATTTAAGACCCCCAAAGCCAGGCTAGAATCAGCTTATCACAAAAAAGAAACCACCCAGTAATTTGAAGGCATGTCATACTCCTTGGCATATATAGAACGTTTGCTTCGTTTAAACGCTCTTTAGAAGCAAAAGCCTGACCTAATATTGTCAGCCCCTTTGTGATTAAATCAGTTTTTATTCCTCTTGGGAGGCTGTGTTCTGCACTTGATCTGTTTGGGGTAACTGTAAATCTGTACAATTGGAAACCGCAGCAAGAAAAATGATATGGGTGGGATGATGCGCCTGGCATGGAGTCAAAATACATAATCCAGGGAACCTACTTTTAGCAGCATTTTGTATAAACAAATCAACTTCCTGAAATCTTATGCCCTGCCAAAAGAAGTGCAGAAAAACTGGAGCCAATTTATTGCGGGCGATGTATCTAGGAATGGGGAAAATGATCCATGCAGTGGCATGGATCAGTGTAACTTAGTCAAGAAAAGCAACAGCATTCATAGGGAGGTTTGCTAAAACACTGGATTAACCAGACTTTAAAAAAAAAGTTATTATTTGATACTTGTTGTGCTTCCCAGTTCTCAAGAAATGAGAGCAGGAACGAAGTAGGAATTGCTTCATTTAGAGATTAGCACTGGCGAGTAATGCATTACTTCGTAGGGCCCTGGCAGTTGGTTGGAGAGGCAAGGAAACAAAGAGCTATGAAGCTGTGAGGCTGGCAATAAAGCTGCTGGCAGGTGCACCAGGCAAAGGGTGTGATAAGGAGCAGCGCTGGTTCTATCAGCAGCCGTCTAGGCTTCAGGCTACAGGCCACTGGATTCAAGCTGGGAACAGAAGGAGGAGCAAATTAATTCCTAGAACACCCCGCCACTTCTCACCGCTATATTTGAATACTCAGCATGGGCCCAAAGGGAAGATGGAGAAGACCCGGTGCAATGTAATGGCTAAGACTGTAAAACTGTACGGGAGATGTCCTGGGTCACATCTCACCACAGCCATTTTTATTAGGTGGCTTTAGGCAAACCTCTCTCTCTTTCTCTCTCTCTGCTAATCTGAAATATGGGGAAATAATAACCACACACGTGTCCTGCAGAAACCTTGCTGCTGTTGCTTGTTTTAACCATTATTTGTCAGGTAGCCTTATCTTTTTATTATCTGCAAAAGGGATGCAGCTTTATTTTACAGCAAATCTTCATGCACCTTCTAGAATTTGATGTCTACTTCTATTGCTTGGGCTACTTTCTTTCAGTCTTTCATCTGACTAGGGTTGCCAGTTTGTGATTTTGTAAATTTTATTTTAATACTAGATCACAGGGCAAAATCAGGCATGAATCAGAATGTGGATCCAGGAATGATTTTCAGCAAGCGCACCCAGAAATTTAATTGAGTAGCTTTATATGTGTTTAAATGATGATTTGACCTATAGTTATTTTTAAAGTAGCTTTGTGGATTTTAACTGCATTGTATCTACAATGTTATTACGTACACCACTTAGACAGCTCCTTGGTTAAGCAGTTCATTAAAAGGTAAAGGTAAAGGTACCCCTGCCCGTACGGGCCAGTCGTGTCCGACTCTAGGGTTGTGCGCCCATCTCACTTAAGAGGCCGGGGGCCAGCGCTGTCCGGAGACACTTCCGGGTCACGTGGCCAGCGTGACGAAGCTGCTCTAGCGAGCCAGCACCAGCGCAGCACACGGAAACGCCGTTTACCTTCCCGCTATAAAGCAGTACCTATTTATCTACTTGCACTTAAGCGTGCTTTTGAACTGCTAGGTGGGCAGGAGATGGGACTGAAAGACGGGAGCTCACCCCGCCGCGAGGATTCGAACCGCTGACCATACGATCGGCAAGTCCTAGGCACTGAGGTTTTACCCACAGCGCCACATGTGTCCCTTAAGCAGTTCATAAATATTTTTAAATAAATAAAACAACATTTTGCCTGTTCAGGAATTAGATCCAGGTGAGTCAGCAGACCCAGGGGGATGGATGGTATACCAGGTGATGGATCCCAGTAGATCAGGACATGAGACCATTAGAAAAGGTTCATTCCTCTGGCTCAAGATAGCTGATGTATTCCACCAAATGACAGTGGGCAACCCAACACCAGCAATCTAAGACAATAATATCATCCTACCTTACAGGGATGATGCAAATTATTGTATTTGATTCTGATGTGCACCAAAAGATAGGCTGAGAGTATTTTTTTTCTCTAGGTAGGGCAATGGTTGTACCTTATGATATATTAATTGGGTTGATGGGGTGGGGGAAGAGTTGGGAGGATGGGCAGGAAGGAATTTATTAGAAGGAATTTATTAGAAATAATACCAGTCTGCACTTCACAGTATAGCATAAAAGAGCATTTATTTATTAATCCAGAGAACCGTGTCTCTGGCTGCAGGTCAAGTCCCTTTACTTTAACCAGATTTGTGAGTGTTGTTAAGGTGACACAGGACTGAAGGGCAACTCCACTTATGACCTTAGTAATCCCAGGAGGAGACCTGTGCATCTGGAATGAGCAGCCCATTCTTGTTAATGCTAGCTGGAAAGGAAGAATGTCTATCCTACTCATCCCTGCTTGTGAAGTGGCAGCAAGGGCCAAATGAAGTCCTAAATTTAAGATATCTAGACTGGGCTCCTTTGAGAGGAAGGCCATGTATAATATAACTGAATAATAATGAAAAGAAGAGAGAAAGTTTCAAAAGTTCAGGGCATTTATTTGACAGTCACACCAGATTTTAAACAATAGCTCTCACTTTTTGGAAGATTTGACCACATTTGAATGCCATTTTCTGAATCTCATTCTTTGCCTCCTATGCTGATCTGTTTCAGCTGTAGTTGCACACAGAACCGTTTTATATGGCTGCACTTAGTGCAATGAGACATCTGTAACAGGACCTGGGATAGGGAGCTTAGCTTGTGTGACCCTGTGGTGCGCATTAAACCTCCCTACACTTTACTTAAATGTGTGGCTGGGTGCTGGGTTCTCTCGGCCAGAAGAGACCATATTCCCACATCCCCAGTGGTGCATTTGTGGGATTCTCAGACTATTGGCTACAAAATGCCAACACGGAGAGAATGCATACTGTCAGAATGGATGCCATATGGAATGAAGGACAGAAAATGAATCTGACTTCCCAAAGTACAAAGATACTTAAAATCTAGATATTTAAAATCACTGGGAAGCTGAATACATGTCTGTGAAGAACAGCTGATAGGTGAAGAGTCTAGGTGGAGGCCATAGCAGACCAAACATATTTTATGGGTACTAACTACCATTTCATTTCATAAACCACTGGAGCATGCCGATACAGTAGCGATAGGGCATGGAAATGAGACTGAAGTTGTTCCTTCCTACTGACCATATATTTAAGAAGAATAAGAGTATATTTCCATGTCTATGGAATGTCTTTATCTTCTCTGCCTTGCTTCATGATCAGTTGGGTATAAAACTATGGGCTACCCACACAGGCAGCCCAGTCCAATGTGTGCGATACAAATAATAATTTGATGGTGATGATGATGTACCTATGCCCAAGTGGCACTAGCCATTGTAGTCTTGACATAGTGAGAGGTTCTTATCAAAGAAGAAAAATAAAAGCCTTGTTGGATCTGACCAAAGGCTCATCCAGACCAACATTTTCTCACAGTAGGTAGAAAGATGCCTGAGGGCTACCCACAAGCAGAACAGGAGCATAACAGCACCTTCCCATCATGATCCCCAGTACCTGATATTTACAGGCACACTGCCTGTGACACTGGAAGTAGTATGTAACCACCAAGACTAGTAACCACTGATAGCTTTATCGTCCGTGAATTTTCTTCAAGTCTAACTTGCCTCTCACCTCCTCCTTTTATTTCAGGATTAGGTGAACAGATTTAGACAATGCAACCCTTTAGCAACCTGGCATTATTTCTATTCAGTAAGGGGTCAGGACTTTTCCTCTTTGCGTTTAGAAATGGAACAAAACAATAGTGGTTTTTTTTTTCATTTCCAAAAGAAGTGCTAAATTGTCTGTACTAATCGTTAAATTTCACAGGCGCAGTTCAGTGTACTACTTGGAATTTAGGGGCATGCTGAACAAGACCTTTCGACTCATACAAAATAGTTGGAAAGCCCTTAAGACCAGGCTTCCTCAACCTCGGCCCTCCAGATGTTTTGGGACTACAATTCTCATCATCCCTGACCACTGGTCCTGCTAGCTAGGGATCAAGGGAGTTGTAGGCCAAAAACATCTGGAGGGCCGAGGTTGAGGAAGCCTGCCTTAAGACTGTACCTCTACTTCTATAGCCAAGTTGTTCTCTGTCCTTGATTTCCCTTACCATTTCATTTTCCTTCTAATTCCTTTCTCCAGGTAGTGGTCGACACTTGATCTTTTCCCAGTAATGGCTTTTGAATGCCTACATATGTGTACCTACATCTGTTGCAATCCTGCAAATGAGCTAGGTTGTGTCCTGTGGTATTTATCTCCCTTCGCTTCACAATTACTAACAACTCCGGGGCGAAAAGGCAAGCTACAAGTAATTAAAAGGTGCTGGAGCTACATACAAGTAGAACTGTGACACTGAGCAAGGACATTAAGGAACATGTCACACTAAGCATCAATCATGCCTGAAACAAAAGGTCAGTATTCAAAAGTATCTCTTTCTTTGTGAATCAAAGTCAAATAAAGTTCATTGTGTAAATCGTGGGTAGCCAATGTAGTGTCCTCCAAAAGTTTTGGATTCCGAGTCCTATCAACCTCAATCAGCATGCCCAATGGTCATGGCTGATGGGAACTGTAGTCCATAATTAGACTACAACATGGAAGACATCATGTTGGCTCCTCCTTAAGTATAAGAAGCAAAATATTGTAGACAGGAGGGCAACCATAAGTATCTATGACCACATCTGAGTACAAAAGCACACATTGTAATTTGTTCCGAGGTTTTTCCCATCCCAGCCTGACCTTGGGCCAATAACGGCAACACATTTAAATTCTTTGTATTCTTCACAATTAGCTAATGCAGAGTTCCCTCTATATAATTAAGATCTAATTAGTTGCATGTTAAGTGAGTCCTAATTGGCATTATTGGTGATTAAAGACATAATGCACGTTGTATGAAGTCTAAGAGAGATTTTACAGGAGTGGAGAGAGAAATAAAAATAAGGGTGTAATCTATCTCCCACTGCATCTGCGACATGAACTAAAAAGAGCTTTTTTGAAACATATGTAACAATAAGGAAATGCTTCTGTAAAAATGATATATCACAGACCTCCTTTGGTGATTAAAACAGTTCAAATGCAATTCCTACAAAACTGTATAGGAGACTTTAAGATTCCAGACAGAATACTATTGTATTTGTTATGGCTTGAAGTTATGACAGATAAGGTGAATATGATGGTGATGAGTGATTGATAGACAGATTAATGTTCAGTTCAGCTATGATTAATTTCAAGCTAATGCTGTTCCTAACACTTCAGCTGCTGTCCATTTGGCTACACTGTTCATCACAGAAAACATCTCATAATTGACTAGCTTCTTCTGGTGAAGTTAATCTGAAAGCAGCAGGAGTGTGCACATTTATTATAAAACTTACATAGAAGCACTTTCCAAGTTTTCACCAATATAAAGGTTCTGATTTCTTCAAGAAGAGAATGTTTTTGGTCCTTTCAAAATAGTATGAGGCTCCAAGATCTAAAAGAGATTCAATGATGACTACTGCAAGAAACGGTGCTTGTGGTCAATATTTCCATTCTCAAACCATTTGATGAATTCTTACTTGTAGAAAATGTGTCCTATTTGAAGTTCAGAGCATCATTTTAGCCTCACAGGCAACAGCTACAAAGAGGGTGCCATGTATGTACAGCCATCCAATGAGCTACATTCATAGGCCAGCAGTGCTATAAACCACATCCAAACACAACCCTCTAACAGCTACCTCAAATATATATATTTTTTTCTAAATCAGCTAAATTAGATGGGTATAGTCCCTGCCTTATGCATTCTAGAGAAGATGTGTCTTGCTCTGCAAACTTTTAAAAATATAAGCAATTGTTAGTGAAGAAAAACATATAAAGAAAGATGCTGAGAAGAGTAGTATTTTGCAGTGATTGCATGAAAATATCGACAGCGCACAGGTACAAAATGTTTCTTTCCCCCCCTTTAAGTGCAATATAGAGCAGCTGAGCATTTTCTATGGAGAGGGAAAATCACTTTGCTATTATTTGCTTCCACTAAATGAGCGGTAGTTTTCCCTTTCCTCAGAATAATTACAGCAAATAGTTTGGCAGACTATCAGGGTCTTTTGAAGTTTGCACACTTCCTGTGATTTAATAAATCCACTCTTCATCATCCGTTCTAAAGTGGGCCATTTAAGCTTTAAAAATGCAGAGAAAAATAAGGAGCTACCCATGATCAACATGGAAGTTATGGAACTAAATAAAAAGAGATTCCCTAAGCCAAAATGCATCAGACCTCTTCTACTCATAGTTATTGGGGAAGACAAAGTTCAAAATGGATTAATCACATAATAAAGCATTTCCTTTTTCTTTCCCCCCACCTCCTATACAATGAAGAATTCAAGACAGGAATCAAACAATATAACTGAAGCACAGGCAATTAATGCAAAGCATCAATAGAATGAAGCACTGAAATATTCCAGCAAATCTCAGGTGATGAAATTCAATAGCGGCTTAAACTAACGTCTGCTTGCAGAGAACTTTCTTCAGTGGCCATCAGCTAGCAGTCACACTTTTCCCTCCAAAAATTCCTGTGTGATGCTATGCCATGCCTGTTCTTCCTATAATCAATTGACAATCAATCCACCTTCACAAGCAACTGTTAAGAATTGTATCCCTGGGAGAGGAATAGGGAGCCCTTAACAACTCTCTTTTTCTGAAGGAAATCAGCCCTGAGTGCTCACTGGAAGGACAGATCCTGAAGTTCAGGCTCCAATACTTTGGCCACCTCATGAGAAGAGAAGACTCCCTGGAAAAGGCCCTGATGCTGGGAAAGATTGAGGGCACAAGGAGAAGGGGACGACAGAGGACGAGATGGTTGGACAGTGTTCTTGAAGCTACCAACATGAGTTTGACCAAACTGCGGGAGGCAGTGGAAGACAGGAGTGCCTGGTGTGCTCTGGTCCATGGGGTCACAAAGAGTTGGACATGACTAAATGACTAAACAACAACTCCTCTCAGGGTCCTTTGAAACTACAGCTCCCAGAATTCTTTGGGGGAAAGCCATGACTGTTTAAAGCGGAATCATATCACTTTAAATGTATGGTGTGAATGTGGACATAATAAGAATCTCCTTTGTCATGGTCTGCTGGTGAACTGCAGTATCCTCAGCTTTCACACCCAGTACGCAATTTCTGTGGACACCTGGGAGTGAAGGAAAAGGAGGAGGTTGCAGTGGAGGTGGTGAACCCTCTGAGTATACACTTTCACATGGAGCATGTGCAAAACACCAACGTTCTCAAGCACTGGGAGCCCAAGCATCCTGGCTGTAAATAAGGCAGCGAAGAGGATGATACATCCTGGTGGCGTGTTGTCGTTTAATCATCATGGAATAGCAGTGATTTTCTTTGCCATGATAAAAGCCTAGCCAGAGCTCCACAGCCAAAGGGAGGAAAAAAATCAAACAGAAAACTCGCTTGATGTGGCACTCCAGAAATGTTGCTGAGCATAGGCATACATCCCATAGTGTAAGCTGCACAATTTCAGAACCAACTTTTCCTTCAGAGCAAAATATTAACTTGCAGTAATGGATTCAAAATCCAGACCTCCACCTCCCCCAACAAAATAAACAACTTCCCACATTCCTCCACACTGGCTCACTTTATCACTAACAGTTATTGCTGGTGGCATTCTGCGAAAAGGAGCAGAAACTGTAATCATCACAGTTTCAGTAAAGTATACAAAATGCTGAACACATGAAGTGTTAAAAAATAAATAAATCAAGCCTTTAGGGTGGAAAGTTACTAGAAATAAACAACTTTCCCATTATGGGCTTCTCTAAGTAGTTTCTGGGTGAGAGGCAATCACAAAACTGTGCCTTCTCGTGAGTGTGGCACAAATGCCACACTATAAATTATAGTGTGTGTATAAATTATTTGTGTGTGTATGGATCTGTCTAGACTTCTGATTTATGTTTTTTTAAAAAATGATATTCTCATTATCTTCATGTCTGTTATAATGTTTAAGTTGATTTATAGGTAAAGAGAAGAATTGGCTACTTGCATCCTTTTTGTGCTTGCTGTGAGCCCAAGAGTAGAGTCCCCATGAAGACAATGATGAGTCATTTGCATGAATGGTATCAGTCTAAGACAACACACTTAACCCCATTCAAAAGCTTATGCCAATGGGGAATGCACAGCAATCACTTAACAGAAAATATAAGCACTATTTAGGTGTTACTGTGGACACACATAGACAGGGGAGTGGGATACCACATTCACATGCAAAAAAAAAAAAAAAAAAAGTTTCTCTAGCCAGTGGGCAACTAAGTAGTAGTTAACATTATACCCGTGGAAAATAATGTTTCTATTGTTTTAATCAGGGTCGGGGGCAGATTTTAGGGGCTACCTAACACCAGTGCTCCCTACAGGCAGTTGATGGACACACACACCCCAAACAAGGAGAGGTTCCCTGCTCTCCCTCTTGCAGCCAATGTTGACCAATGCAGGCCTGGCACCAAGCCTGCCACTATTATATCCTATCCTGCCCCATCCTCTGATTTTTGCCAGCAATGCCATCATTCTACTCTTCACTGCTGCCACCTCATTCCTCCTTTTCCACTCCCCCCACCCCCTCTTACTTTCCTTTTTATATTATCCATCACTGTGAATGTGGTGGAAAGGTGAGCAGTTTTTCTGCTACCCCCACCTTGCTTAGGTTCTGAGAAAGATTGGGCCCTTTTCCTGAGCCAGACATTTCAGCAGAGGTGGAAAGGAAAACGCCATTTTGCCACGGTGGACACAAGGCATTTTAAACTTACATTTTTAAAATAACTTTATTGCTCCTTTTATCGTGATATGCTTTAACTGAAACCTTGTTACAGAAATTCTCAGGACGACTGGAAGCATTTTAGCATTTTATGCTCTCTTACTCCTTTCAGATCAGAATGCGCCCACCTCTTGCAGGGTGGCTGAATATTGTGCTGCTGCATGTAAAACTCTCCAGAGACTAATTTGAGCAAACTTACCATTTTGTTCTGCATGCCTGGCAACAGGCGACATGATATAGCTA
Source organism: Podarcis cretensis (assembly GCF_951804945.1). Taxonomy (NCBI): domain Eukaryota; kingdom Metazoa; phylum Chordata; class Lepidosauria; order Squamata; family Lacertidae; genus Podarcis; species Podarcis cretensis. The sequence goes on along the minus strand of NC_137172.1, from coordinate 80,614,129 downwards.
CTAGTAATTCTATTGTAATGGTTTTCTATTTAATTTTGTTTGGTAGCTTTCTATGTATTAGTATAAAGCTTCTTTTTAAAATACTGGTAATTGAAAGTTATAAAGAGTTTGGTTGCTTGATTCCTGTTCCCACAAAAAAAATCTATGTTTCAAAAGCCTTTCTACTTACTGGGGCAAACCATGGCAGTGAGTGCAGTTATTTTCTCAGCTCCCTTATCCAAAATCCCTTATCCTTATCTCTAAAGGTGGACTCCTTAGCCCTTTCTAAGAGCCCAGGAGAGGCAGTGAAGGGAAGGCAGAGGACCGCTTGCCACTGTAGACAGGAGCCGTGTTTGGCTGCCATTCGGAAGCAGAGCTCACACACTGCTACCACTGAAAAAACACTTGGTCTTGTGGTAAGGAGGTGGGCGAGTAGCTTGCAGGGTCAGGCCAGCAAACAGCCCTTTTGATCCCTGAGGCCCTCACCCAGTGCTCGAGTTGTCCTATTGTTGCTCCAGGGCCTGCTTTAGATGTGTACACTGCCTTGAGATGGACTGTGCAAGGCAGTACAGAAATGTGTTTACAGATAAAATAGCAAATAAGACAATGCTTCTGCCATTTGCAACCCAATAGCGTGCCTGAATCCATGTTTAATGTTATAAGATGTCTCACACCGCTGCAGATATAGTTGGAATCACTGCTTCCTGCACGTGCCCCTTTGCTCCAGCCTACCTGTTCATCAGCAGGACCATGAGAACAGAGAGGATGCTACACTCTCTTTTTTCTCCTTGAAATATACTCAGAGTCGAGAGTGGATTTCATGCTCTTTATTCAGCTCATAGTGGTGAGGAGGGAATGAAAGTCCCCTCAAAGTATCTGCTTTATATACATTATTCACACAATGGGCTGCACGTGATTGGCTAATTCCAGAATTCTCCTGTAGGCCAATCAGGTTGTGGATTCACTTCTATCTGGAGCTGGATTGGGTGGCTTCTTCAGACCAATCATACTGCTGCATTGTTCTAGGACCAATCAGACTGCTGCATTCTGAATCCTATTGTTCTAGGACCAATCAGACTGCTGCAGTTTGGATCCTATTCAACTCAGTACATAACACTCCTCATCAAGGGAACACAAGGGAGGAAGCCTTTGTCACTTGAGAGGGCCCCATGGAGAATTAGAAAGGAGTGAGAAGAGCAAAGCAGATGCTGAATGGAAACATGGCTAAGTAATAAGCCAATCCCCTCTTGCCTCCTACAGTGTGTAAGTTGCCATACTGCTCCACGGGCTGGAGAGTGAAATAAAAATAGACTGTTCCAGACGTAAAAGTATCCATCACAGACTATACAAGAGGGATATGCTACGGTGAGGCAATGAGGCATAAATAGAGGGAAGAAACATCCACAGACACAACCGTATGTCTCTGAGGTGTTTTGATGCACAACACAGCCAGACCACGTCTCTGGTACCTCAGACTTCGGAGCGCTATCTAATTATCACATAGTAACCACCCCCCTGGGGTAATCTCACTGCTATTAGGAAACAGTTGCATCACGGGAAGGAAATATTGTTGATCTTGGAAGAAAATGACATTTAAAACTGAGAATAGCAGCAGCAACTTCTTTGTTTTGGAGGAGGGAGACAAGAAAGGAGAGAGCCCTGATATTAAGTAGGTCCAAGAATGGAACTTTCTTTTCCATGCAATTTTTATTTTCATATGTATAGTTATTTTACTAAACGATATTAATAAAATATCACATATTAACACACAGGTCGGATCTCTGTTTTGGTGATAAGCTGCCACATGGCTAGGTTCATGCAGGAGTGCCGCAGTAATATGGTTGGGATTGACTGTATGGATCTTTCCCCTGGAATCAACTTAAAGGTGCACAAGAAAAGTGGCTCCCATTTGCTGGTGGCAGGATCCAAAGGGCACCTAATTTTCTTAGGAAAAAATATGATTTACAATACATATTTTTTTAATATAAAAAAACCCTTCTCTTTTAATTGCACAGATCCTCTGGGATCTTGCCTGCCAGCTCTTCACTTTTACAAGGCAACACACGAAGTGAAAGATATAATTAATCAGGCAATGTATTTTCATTATAATAATCACCATCTTAAGCTCTTTGTATAGCAACTTCCCGCTGAGAATCAGTGTGGTTTTTAATATATTAAAGCTCATAACACATTGCAACAAAAAGAATATGTTTTCTCCATTATGGAGGTGGAGGTGGAAAAGAGCTGATCACTTGCCCAAGGTCATAGAGAGGGGTTGCCAATATGGCCTTTTAACCTGGGAAGGAGGAAGGGTGTACTGCTTTGGGTTGTTATTATGGTATGTATTTTTGTGTTTTTATATTGTAAAGCAACCCTGTGATCTTCAGATGGATGGCAGTATAGAAATTTTAATAATAATAATGCAAACGACCATGACTCACAGTTTCACATTCCTTTGGTAGCCAGAAAATGAACTTTTCTTTGCACGTCAGATCTCTCTATAAAGCCCTCATTGTAGAGAGGCAAAGGAATCGCTTTCAAAATTCTCAATGTATATTGTATTTATGACGGGGCATTCTCAGATTATGGAATACTCTTTCCCACGGATTTAGCTGCCACAGGCCTTGATGGCTTTTCTGCATGCTGAAAACATATCTACCAATCAGGGCTTTGGATTACTTGGTTTAGAAGTTGGGTATTCTGCCCCCTCACAAATTTCCTGATTTTGTTAATGTGTTGTACTGATGTTGGTTTTATAAGTACAGTAATATTGGCTGGTATTATTGTTTATGTTTTTATTTTAACCCACTCTGGGATTTACTTTCAAATGAGGATCAGACTATAATTTCCCCTAGTAAATAAAATAAATGCCAACCAACAAATCTAGTTGCTAAACTAGGCATGATATATTTGAGAATGATACAGAAATTCCATCTAATGCCTCAACAGTATCTTATTTAGGAGTCTCTGTTTGTGCTAGAACCAGTCTGCAGGCTATGGCTTTTCACCAAAGCTAAACTCAGCGTGTTAGTGCCTTGAGCTGTTTGCATGTCAGTATTCAGCTAATTCAATTAATTCTCTGGTGGATACAGGTGTGATTGTATTATACTTGTCTGCATTGTGTTAGGAGCAGTGTCAAAAAGGGATCTTTTATGTCATACAAAATCTTGTCACTCTTCCTTCCATATAAGACATGTCAAAACAAGTACTGCCTAAAAATTAAATATTTACCCTCACTATAGACATATGCATAGGCATATATCCATGTATATTTAACATGTGGATGAAGGAGCGATCCCATTCTGATATCAATATATTCAGCTGAGCCTCTGAATGGAACTTATGCATGTACAATATCTATTTTTTATTTCTTAGTTGTCCCAGAACCAGGGTTTTCTGGATGGTGAATAATTAAATTAAAATCAGAAATTCAATAAAATACCAATCAAATAACAGCATAATAATTCAATAAAACAAAACAACCATATCTGATCAGAGACTAACACAATTTCAGCTACATTCACATAATAGCAGACAGTCAGAAACCATCCCTAGAGAGCTAAATAAAACCCACATCTTAAAATCACCATGAAATGCAGAGATTTAAAAGTTAATATGAATTATTTTAAATGCCCCAAAAACTTTAAAAGTTATTTGCCTAGTGCCAAAGACAGATGCTAGACACATCTCTATAATGTTCCACAACCAAGGGGGCATCTTATTCTAACCTTACATAGATCACATTGTGGGTCATAATCTCAGAGCCTGGATAGATACAAATGTTACATACATGGGCTCTGTATGTGTAACTGGTCCTAACCAAGTCTGTTAAGCATCTGCTAAGCATTTTTTTACGTGACTAAAGTGTTGGTCAATGGCAGGTGTGTTGATACTTCCAGATGGAGGAGGCAGACCTAACCTTCTCTCTTCATCTGGCTGGAGGCTGGTTATTCTAGGTGTAGGAGAATAAAACCACAAATTGCAAAGACACCAGTCTACCGTGACCTTCATTCCAGGGAAACCCAACCCAACAAATGCATTGGGACCCCTAAAGTTCTTCACTGCACGTAACAATATATCTCCTCCTATGTCCTGTCCCCATAAACTCTTCTATTTGTGTTGGCTCTTTATCATATCGTAAAAGTGAATAGCAAAAGCTTTTCCAGTCTTTATGATAACTTCTTCAAACTTGTTCATTTTCTTATGGTTGTGCTCATTCCTCAGAGAGCCAAACTCACACCAGCTCCTTGTCATGCACACACCTTGCTGGCATTTACTGCTTGCTGTGCATTATGTGCAATGGCCTTCAGTTATCATGATGGAAGATCTTAATTTTTCCTGCCTCACTTCACTGGTCAATCGTGACACACGATAAGGTTTGACTGGCACAAGCACATTGCCTGTCAAGTGTGCTTTGCGATTTTCTCTGGCGCAGAATTGGCTGGCTCACATATCTTGGGGCTGTTTGATACACAGAGCACAAAGTAGCTTAATACCCTTGCTATTAACGTTCAAGCCACACTGAAAACACTTCATTAAACAGCCTACTGCAGTATAATTGTTTAATAATATTTTGATTAGGTTATTTAGTCGACAATCCTTGTTGTAAAACATTGTCTTGCTATCAAGTGACTCATTGGCAAAAAGCAATAGCAAAATGCTCCAGATAGTCTTATTAAAGGAAAAGAAAACAGATGAGCAGAGAATTTATCCCCTTACATTTTTAGTGAATCTATCTTCTGAGGGCCTAAAGGTGGTTATGCTTATCAGGGGCAATCCTATGTGCTTAGAGAGGATCTGGGCAGAAGCCCATGAGACAAACTTACATGCATGGCTACGTTAACGCTATACATTTAAAGCACATTAAAAACATGTGACTTACCCCCAAATAATCTAGGAAGCAGCAGTGCTCTAGAAGGCTGAGGCAGGCAAGGGCCCATTGCCCAGCTCCTTAGGTGGCCAGGTGGGGTTTGCTAGCTCTGGCAGGAAGTGTGTGATTCCTCAGCTGAAGCAGGCTTGGAACAGGTGGTGACCATATGCCTCATCAAGCCCAGATGCTACAATTAGCATGCAAAGTACAGAAGAGAGACAGAGCTGAGGTGCTGTGTCTGCTTAACTGCTCATGTTGATGGACCTCAATGAGATTGTGCTTCGAGTTGGACTCTACACTGTATCTTAACTGCTGGACTTGACACTTAGCACCTTGGATTAACCCTGGACTGAGTTTCCTGACCTTTGGACTTTGAACTTGGCATATTGACTTGCTGCCAGGTAGGCCAGGGGTTTGGGACAATGGGGGATGAGATGGTACCTGATAGAACCCCTATCTGAATTGCCAAAGGACTGAGAGGAATGACTCACAATGTTAGGGGAAGCGGCCCTGTAGGAAGGAGATAAGCCACTGTATTGATGTGCCTCTAGTCCCCACATCTCAAAGCTGCTCCAGAGCAGTGGTCTATGGTATCAAAAGTCACTGAGAGATCCAAGAGAATCAACAAGGTTGCACTCCCCTGCCTCTCAACAGAGGTTATCAACCAATGCAACTAGGACGGTTTAAAATCTGAAACACTGGGTTGGGTTCAATGGTGAACTTCCCTGAAATGGAAGGGGACTGGATCCAGTGGTGGCATCTGCAAACTGAAAAGGTAGGATGCAATTTTCACCAATTCCTCCTTGCTCGCTCCATTTCACTCAACCTCCCACATTATTCTGGAGGGTCTCCCATTGTTCATTGAATGCCAGGCACAGTCCAACATTTGTAATGAACAGCTAGCCAATTTTATAACTTAAGAAAAAAAGTCTGTCTCTAAAAATCTGAAAAGTGGATTTCTGCAATTATTATTATTATTATTATTATATTTTAAAAATGTCTCTTCAAGAAACTTCCCATCATCTTCTGCAATTACTTACTCGCATATGTGCACCCTGCATAGCAAAATCATGAAACTATGAAGAGTGCAATGTCAATGTTTTACAATTTCCCATCTCAATTTCACCAAGTGGAAGTTTTCTTTTAAAGAATAAGCAACCATGGAAGAATGAAGGAGCAAGGGGTGGGAAACAAGACAAATCAATCAGATAAACTTAGACTTGCGAGTCTTAATATTCAAAAACCTATTGATGCTTAATTATTTCCATGCCGCCTGGCTTCCTCTTTCATGCAGTGGGATGTACTGAGACATCCTGGCCATACCTGTCCTCCTTGTCAAACCAGGAAACGCTGGGGCATTTGCGAATGGTTCTTGTCTAGATCTAGCAAGCATTGATTTCTAACCGGCTGTCTGTTACAAGACAGGCTGCAAATATCCAATGAAGGCTTTGTTCACGTTCACATTTTTAACTGTCATGCAGTCTTATACTGAATCTTGTTGCATCCTGCACTGATGTGGGAAGATGGAATGGTAGAGAACATGAGGTGACAGGATGGGAAGCAATCAAGGAGATATTCCTTTTCTCGGTTCAAGTGAGGTTTCTTTTGATATGTTAATTTCAACAAATTTCAGATAAGAAACGTTGCTGTAGTTGCATTGCACCAAACGTCTTTGTTCTAGTGACGGGCAAACTCTGAGTTGATTCAGAATCGGCTTGATTTCTCAGTGAATATTAGAGGAAAAGGTTATGATTTCCTCCTGGTTTGTAATGTGCACCTGGATGGTACCAAATGTGCATTTTATCATTGCTGCTCTGCTTGCAGATCGACACAACTGGCTGTCACCCTATAATTATCTTAAAATGTTGCTAGAAGGGGTGCCATTTTGGATTCCTGATCGGTGGAATGATTCCAGCGTATTTTTTGCAATCTTCTCTTGGGAATATTTGCAATTAATCTGTGCCTCTTTATAGCTGGAGCCATTTTTTCCCCAGTCACAGTATATGGAAACTCCCACCCCCATTTGCCTCAAAACAAGGTTTGGAAAACATTCCTATTGCATACTTAAAATACTTGTTTTGTTTGTCACATGATACATGAAATCCCAGGCAATGTTTTACGCTGCTCCTATTTCACTCCAAGCACTTAACCTTTGGGAAGCAGGAATGCAGGATGCTCACTAGACAGGCTTGTCTGACAATGTGCTGAGCCTGAAATGAGAGTTGTGAGCATGCTGTAATTTCTGCATAATAATATTCATAATGGCAATAGCAAGTGACAACACTACATACTCCCATAATCCTGCGATGGAAGGTGGGAAGGCAGAATGACTGGATCAGCCTGATGCCCTTGCACCATAGCAGTGAGATGGCCCAGCCCAGCTCCAGCCTCAGAACCTCCCTGCTCCCCATGCTGACATTTTGGGGGTTTCTATTGGCTCATACCAGGTGGGCTCCTATCTGCAGGCCTTCTGCAGTTTACGTGGGAGAGCTGAAAGAAGGGACACTTCACCTCATTCAATACACATCAGCATGGAGTATAGTGTGGGGTGGACTGCTCTGCCCATCACTCTTCTTCAGTACTGAGATTCTTGCCTTTGGCATTCATATTTTATACATAAGACAGAGGCTTATTAAATGGCTTATATTATAGCAGTAGTCAATTTTATTTCTGTCCAGTAGGATTGGGAGAGGGTCAGAATGGAGGCAGGAGGGAGGGCATTTTTTCTGCTATTTATTTGTTGTGAACTGAAAGAGAGAAAGTGAAAGAGAAAGAGAAAGAGAGGGGGGATCTTATTCATGACTACTGAGAAGTAAGTTTTGCTGAATTCAGTAGGATTTACTTCTAGGTAACTAGGTATAGAATTTCAGCCTTAATAATAATGAAAAAAGAACAGGAAACATTAGGGAAATGGAGCTTGAGTAGGCAAGTAAAATTTTAACATGGTTAAAAATAACAGAAATAATGTGGCAGAGCAAATGATCTACATAATTTATAAAGGCAGAGAGCTGGCTTCCTCAGAGCGACTAGAAACCACAAAATAATAAACAGGACACTCCGATTAAATTGAGATCTGCATACCTAATATAATTACCACCATGGTCAATAAGTTAATTGATGCTTGGGGTATGCTAGAAAAGGAATATATGGCCCATTCCAAAGATCAGTAGAGACTAAACACTATTAAATATACCCAGAAATTAAGACAGTTGATATTCTTACACAAGTAAATATACGTAATTCACATTAGGAAGACAAGGGAAATTGCAGTCCTACCAAGTCTGCAAATATATATGTGACATACGGTTCCAGTGGGGAATCCCTGATTGCCTGGCAAAGCCTCTTATATCTTCTAGTTTGCACTGCTTTCCACCCAGCATGCTGGCAGCTAAGCTGTGGACAGGATTGAAAGTTTTAGCATGATATTACAGGGTCATAATAACAAGAACAACAATAAAATTGAGCCTGTCTTTACCCTGCAGGATACGTTTAGTTATTTTCTCCATCCAGGAGTAAAAAAATCATAGCCGACGAAGAAGTGATTAACACACAAAGCAATCTCCTGCAGTGTGGAATTAAAACAATTTTTATTATACTGTCTTGAGGCATGGGACCAAGCAAAGGATAATGCATGCTCACTTTCTAAAGGCCAATGGAGTCAACTCTGAGTGTGATCAGACATTGGGCCTAGGTATGGTTACTCGAAAGTAAGCCACACTGAATTCAGTGGGCCTCAGTCCAAGGCAATTGTGCATATAATTGTGGACCCTTGATCATGAAGAGTCAGAAGAAGAGTCTCTCCCATCGAATGCTGTCAGGCAACTGAATGGGTTTGTAGCCTAGGACCTCAGGGTAGAGCACATGATAAACATTTGCTCTTCTTTAAACTGTTCTTCATTAGATTGTTTGTGGAGTTCCTTCCCCTTAGGGCTTTTTCAATAGACCATTTCTGTACACCTGCAAAACTAGGGGTCCACCCCCATAACCTGCTGATCTCTATAAGAAAAACACTGGGGCCTAATTTGATTAGTAGAAGGTCTGGCATCTGGTGGGCGGGGCTTTTGTGTTGTGCTCTGGAATCAGCCCCTCTCTTTGCTGTTCAGTTAAGTTCAGTTAGAGAGACCAACTGTCATTTTTGCCTCATGGTGTTGTTTTAGTTTCTCTCAGATAGTGTGTTACTGTGTTAGAATTTTATTTATTATGGGGTTGTCAAATGAAGAGCAATAGAATATGATTAAGAAAGATTCCTGTCAATCAGTCCAGAAGCAGGATCATTGTGATCATATGGTAATGCATGATTATACAGTAAGTACCGTATTTTTCACCCTATAGGGTGCACTGGCCCATAGGACGCACCTCATTTTTTGGGGGGGAAATGAATAAAAAAAAATATTTAACCCCCAGAACAGGCTGCTATCCGCAAGCCTTGTGAGCCCGGCGGCAACTCCCGCCGGGCTCGCAAGGCTTGTGGACACCTGCGCGAAGCACAGGGCATCCTCTGTAGGGCGCCCCATGCTTCGGGCTGCAGGTTGTCGCCTGCAAGCCTTGCGAGCCCGTGGGAACTCCCGCCGGGCGCGCAAGGCTTGTGGACACCTGCACGAAGCATGGGGCGTCCTCCGGAGGGCGCCCCATGCTTTGGGCTGCAGGCTGCTGCCCGCAAGCCTTGCAAGCCCGCGAGAACTCCTGCCGGGCGCGCAAGGCTTGCGGATAGCTTCCTGAAGCCTGGAGAGCGAGAGGGGTCGGTGCGTACCGACGCCTCTCGCTCTCCAGGCTTCAGCGAAAGCCTGCATTCGCCCCATAGGACGCACACACATTTCCCCTTCATTTTTGGAGGGAAAAAAGTGTGTCCTATAGGGCGATAAATACGGTAAACACTTTATTTTTAAGTCTATCTTTTAAAAAATAAATGCTTTACTATTAACAGAAAATACAATTACATAATACATATTAAGATATACCCTCCAACATTTCTCTGATGAAAATAGGGATGTCCTAAAAAAAGTGGAACATTCTGTAATCAAATCAGAAACTGGAACAGCTTCTTTAAATCTGGGACTGTCCCTGGAAAATAGGGACACTTGGAGAGTCTGTTAAGATTTGGAGAAAAACTAGTATACGCAAGTCTGATGCCACTTTAATGGGGCTTTAAGAGCAATAGTACTTTTTTCCTCATCAAAGCGTACCATTAATGTTGTCATAGCCTGTTTCTGCGCATTTGATCTCCACTGCTGTACAGTAAGAGTTGAACACATGGACAGACTTTACTTTTAGCTAATATCAGCAAAAATGCTAAAGTTGTCCATTTTAGCTTATATGTCTCTTTTTCAGCACTCCGAGTAGACTGTTGGACAGTAAAATGATTAAGATTAGCTTTCCAATCTCTTCACAGCGTAACTGGATGTTTGAACATGTCCACACTACTTTTATATGTGTATCTTCTTCCACTTGTATATGAAAAGCCTATGCTTCTGCTAAAATAACTGCATTTTAAGAGAGACTGAAGTAGCAATTCCTGCAAAGCAAATTTCAGTCAATTTCAGCTTCATATGTTACATATTTTTCGGGGGGGGGGGGACTAAGTGGTCTATTTGAACATGAGCAGTGTAACATGTGAGCAGAGAGATCCCAGATCTCAGCTGTGCCAGCTTTCCTAATTTGAAAGGCAGAATGGTATTGATCTAGAGATTACAGAAGTTGCTATTGCTGAATATCTGTTTTTCTACTTCTGGACACATGATGAACACATCTCACTAAAGCAGAATAATCTCTAGTTATGATTCTTATGACTGCAGAAACTGCCTAAAACGAGTGTATTGTGTAAACTGAATTACTGAAATTAGGGATGTCAGAGAATTCTGTCAGAAATGGAAACTGGAGGAGAAATTGTTGCAATTTGCATGCTTGCTGGAAACCAGCAGCAGTAATCATGCAGGTGAATATAAGCAATATTCACTATTGTTTTTTCATTTCTCAAATGCTACTTATTTTTTCCCTTGCTATATTTTTAATGTTTCCCTTCCATTGCAATGCACTGAAATTGATTATGTAATTAATGACTTGTTTTGGCCACAGCTGATAGTGAGACAAATGACACAGGTTTTAGAGGAAATATATATAAATTTTCCCAGGTCTTTTGAATGGTTGGTGATTCAGCTTGACTTGATGCTGTGTGAGAGGGGGATGCTAGCCTTTGCTTATGAATCCTGCTTTCTCAAACAGCATTGCAAAAATACCAGTATTTATATATCTGTAGATATATATATACAGTATTTAAATCTGTAGATGGGTTCACAAAAACAAGTTCTATATAGTTTCTCAACAGGCAGAATAAGGGGGTATATGACTATGAACTTTATTTTGGATGGGCCTTTACCAGAAATAGCTACAGACATTCCCATGTTTGCTGGGAAAATAGCAAATGACATCACTAGAAACAGTCAGACGATTGGTCCATCTTGTTCAGTATTGTCTATGCTGACTTGCAGCATCTCTCCAGGGTTTTGGAGAGAAGACGTTCCCAGCTCTATCTAGAGTTGCTGGGGATTGAAACTGGGGCAATCTGCATGCAAAACAGATGGTTACTACTATTCTGCATAGCTTCTAATGTTTATAAGACTGACCCAAGAGTCCATTTTTATTTTAGAGGTTTAATGTACAGTACCGGAATCACAAGGAGTTCTGTCCCAGGTTTTGAGCAAGTAATGTGGAAGCCATTTAACGTATCACTGATGCAGGGGGCAGGCACACTGAAGGAGCGGCTGCATTAGCGTGTTACATTTGTCTAAAATTACATTCCTGAGGACCCATTCCATATCACAGTTCATAGCACAAAACCTGTTTGCTTACAGTCTTACAAAAAAAGAGGTGAATTTCACCCTATTAATAGTCCCTATTTTAAACATTCCCTGTGTGATTGTGGACTAATCATATGTGCCAAAATCATAAAAGTTCACTGACTGTTAGTGTAATAGACTAGAAGTATTGTGGAATTTGGTCTACCACGTAGCAGGGAATAATAGCTATTTTATTTTCGTTTCTAACTTGGCTGAAATGACTATTATGAGTCTCCCACTCACATTTTTTGGACTGCTGCAGAACCTCAGCACTGGTCACCTGCACACTCTAATAGCAGTTCTACACTCTTGCCCCCCCCCCCCAACTAGTCAATATTTTGTGCCTTCCAAAACCCCTTAAAAAAAAGAAGACTGATTCTTTGGATTCATTGCTCTAAATATGTACCAAACATGTGGCTTTTCATCAACATGTGGCTTCTGGTACCAGGTACATTCCTACGATAATGACCGCTCCTCATATCAAATGGGGGGCGCCTTTTGCATGTTTGCACGCAGGCCCACAGATCCCAGTTCGGCTCCCGGTAGTTTGGGCTGGCTTCACCCTCCCCAGGCTGGAGGTCTCCGCCTACCTCAGCCAATCGCCCAATCCTGCCTGGGGAGGCATTGCCAGGGGATCAGCCAGGTAGGGGGAGGGACTGCCCTGCCCACACAACAGAACGTGAATTTTACCTGCGAAGCGTCAGTTGGCTCCAGAGCTTCTCCCACCCTGCCCACCTTCAGTTAAGCCTTCTTTTGCAGGTTAATCTCTTCTCCACAGGTACATGGGCACTATGTCATGGTCGCTGTTGAAGGGCCGGAAAGGAATTTTCCTGCATTGGCAGGTTTTGCCTTTCCCGTAGCAAAACATTGCAACTTTGGCGGTTTCAGGCCTTGGGCGGAATCCTTTAGTCTATCTTCCTAAATGGGGGTGGGGTGTGGCGTGAAGCAGTGACCCACACCCCTCTTGCAGCGGTGATCCCAGTGTTCCCCGTTAAAGAGGTCTTGAGGGGAGGCATTGGCCATACGCCAAGAGGTTATCATTGCTCTCCCCTGTGATGGCGGCGAAACAGGGGCGGGCTCTCTGTTTGAACATATGTTCTCCAGAGCCAGCCCAATCCCCACACATTCTGGATAACCCTGATGTCTCCCAGATCCCCAGCTGGGGACTGGGAAGGATAAACGCCCAATGCCTGAGCCAAGGTATCCCTACATCTGAAATTTAATAAAGTTGTGGCCAATTTTAATCCCATAGCACGTTGTCTTGAGTCATTATTCTGCTCAGGGGTCGCCTGGTGTTGGGGGGGCTCCGCCTGTCCACGCAAAAGGCATTGTTGGGTTTATGTGCGTGACAAGCACCCTGCTGGTTATGTTGGGGGTTTTGCGCTGAGCCTCAGATCTCCTCCTCCTTCCCACTTATTTTATTTTTATACTTTGCTTACAGGCTGGCTGGGCATGCTGCAAAGTACAGTAGTCGTAAGACCCCAGTCATCTCAATTTGCTCAAAGACCTAAACCCATATATTCACATACAAATCAGCACATGCTAATATTATGCAAATACACCGTGGGCCTATACCCTGATACTTAGAATTACCAATTGTGCATTATAAATTGTTGTAACCCACCCTGGGGTCTTCGGGTGAAATAATATGTGTTAGTCACTTTATCTTGCTCAACACAACTCAGAGCGACTTACGACCAAAAATAAAGCACCCACAGAGATAATAAACTGGGGTGGTGTGCGGAATTCATTAAAAATATCTCACTCACTTCTAATGGTCACAGGCAGTTAGAAGGCCTGGATTTAGAGGAAGGCTTTTCCTGGTGCCTAAATATATATAATATCAGGCAAGCATCCCTGGGAAAGTCACAAACACGGAGCCAACACTGAAAAGACCCCGTCTTGTGTTGTCACCCTCTGGACCTCCCACAGAGGGGGCACACAAGGAAGATGATGATTGCAGGGTCCAGGTTGGTTTATATGGGGAGAGGTAGTCAAAAGAGAATGAACCTGGTTTGCCACCACTTACTTAAGAACCTTGCTCCCAAGGGGCAGATTAGCAATACCCAGCAGCGCCCTTGCCTAGTACCTCCTATCTGAACAAAGGCTGGTTGAACTGGTATATGTGGTGGGAATAAAAGAATATTAAGTTGTTTTAAAGGAGATATACCGTATGCTGAGAGTTAAGGATGGATGTGCTAACAGCCAACACACATTCCAGTGCATCTAAAACCCCCATCAAGAGCATTAAGTATGTTCTTAACTTTGAGAACAGTCACACCTACCACTCAAACATTTAAAGGAATCCGAGAGAAAAGCAAGGAAACTGAAATCAGTGGGCACAGGTTAAGATCAGAACATTAGTCTGTTTTTCAGCGACCCCGGGACAAGAGAAAGAGAGAGAAAATGCTTTGGAGGCACTTTGATGCTTTATCACCTTTGAGACAAGATTGGAGACATCCCCCTCCTGGAAAAAAAAAAATCTTTCTGGTTAAGACCATAGTGGTAGTCATTTACCCACCAGGAAGAAATAAGTGCCCCAGGAGCTGAGTTAATTCTGAGTGTTTGGGGTTTTTTCTTTTAGCTTTCTATCAAGGTCGGTCTATAGCAGTTTCATCCTTCACCACTTTCCCTTGCTCTGCAAAAAAGTTTCTAGTGGACAATGATATTGATGACAGAATTTATGAAATACAAGATGGCAAAAAAATGACAGAATCAGCTGAGAGAAAAGTATGTTTGAGCGAGTGACACTGTTCCAGGGTCTCAGCAAAATGTGAATCAGATATATATGAAGGAAATATTTATTCATTTCACTTTATCAAAAGCAATGGAAATAGTAGCACTGGTATTATTATGCTCCTGCCAGTTACTTGAATCCTGTTCCATAAATACACATTTTGCTTTTCATGGTTCCATTTGCACTTTTCCTTTAAACCATACCCCGCCCCGCCCCCCGCTTTGCCACAAATGTGACAAATACACACATGAAAGCCTCTCTAAAATGCTTTTCTGAAGAATGTGTGTAGATTATTGTTCTTCAATTACTGTACATTTGTCGGTGTCCGTAGGGCTTTTGGCAATGTACTGATGGCAAGGATTCTCTCTGCCCTGGTTTGAAACCTTTGCTGACTTCTTGGGTGGCCATCAGAAAGTCACCAACTCTTGATGTATTTTGGATTGGTGGGGTTCTGTTTTACTGAGCTTTGGCAGAGAGTAGAAGTTGCTGGAGGAAATGAACTCCATGAATGAAATGAATTCACCAAAAATTGGGTGGGAAGCACCCCAAACTCTAGAATAGATTACAGAATCCTCAGAATGGCTACTGTGACACCCTCTACAGTGAGTGATTGTGATCTACTGAGCCCTTCTAGATTGCTGGAATGGGTAGCAAAGCACACATACCACTCGAAACAGTTATGGCTTCCCTGAAAGAATCCTGGGAAACTGTCATCTGTTAAGGGTGCTGAGAGTCATTAGGAGACCCCTCTTCCCCTCTGAGAGGAAAAAGGGATTTCCTAACAAATATCTGCTTTGCTAGGATTGTAGAGTTGGAAAGGGACCCTTAGGATCATCTAGTCCAATACCCTGCAATATGCAGCTGTTCCATATGGGGGTCGAACCTGCAACCTTGGCATTATCAGCACCATGCTCTAACCAGCTGAGCTATCCAGGTAAGATATTACTTTAAATGGAAAGTGCCTCCCACCACTCCTCCAGCCAATCCCTGACAGCTGATTTGCCCCCCAGCCATCCATCCACACAAATAAACAAAACAAAACTAGGCCCATAACCTGTTGCAGAATAGGTTTTTAACTCACCACACTGAAGACAGATACGATCATGAACTTTAAACTGTATATTTGACTTAACATCATCAGCCATTTCTGGATACAGCAGGAGCAAGCAAGAAAGTGCAAGAGAAAGTAAACGGAGGACTCGGGAAGGCAACTTTCTGTTCCTAGATACATTAACCACTTCATGGTTCATTTTATCTCAGTACAGTGGGTATTAATTAAAAGCTGTTGCTTATTCCAAGACATTTCAGGTTTTACGAATGGGCAGCTGCATGTTTGAAGAACCCTCTGTGGATAAATCTCCTTGCACACAAAGAACTACCACGGGGAGAAAACCCAACTACCATGAAAAGTAACATGGAATTTGTATAGAGTGATTTAGTTGCATCATTGGTTCCTGAACCTAAATTGTACTTTCCACTGCTCACTCATGCTTTACACATTAGAATTATGCTTCTTGGTGCATGGCCGCCACCATGTTTTTCCAACAACATTGCTCACAGAAATTAAAATTTGCCCCCATGCCTTCTGGAAGCTTCTGAGAATGCTTAGATCAGTTGTATCTAAAACTTGATTCTAAACACATTTGCTTAAATGCAGTCTGAAGCAGTTCTGAGCCAGACCAGATTCATCATAATTATCTCAGAGTAAGTGTGTTTAAGATCTTGCAGGCGAAAATGAAGTGCTAAAGTTGGTTTTTCCTCTTATAATTGTGTGGCATAGCAGCAAACTACTGCAGTAATACTGCATAAGCCTGCAGCTGAAGTTGGAATTTCACAGGGAGCATTTTTTGGTGCTGTTAAATGGCACCTTCATATTCAAAAAATAATATTTCCAATAATTGGAGGAGGCAGATTGCAAATACTGATTTTCATGATAATTTCAGTGCTTAGGCTATCTGCCCAGCAGACATCATTTCATAGCAGACGTTATCAAGAATATTTAAGACTAGCATTAAATAACTCACAGGGTGTCCACAGCTATCTATTGAGAATTCCAGGCAGTACATAATGAGGAGTGGTCAAATATGATATACTGCTAATGTTTTTTAAAGCTGTCATTCTTCAAATAATAGACTGAGCCCAACCCCTGGGGCTACTTAGCCCTAGAAAAAACCAGCCAAAGGATATTCCTTACAAGTAAAAAAAACATTTACCACGGTTAACCAATAATTCTCAGCAGCACATTAGAGAACAAAAGTTTCCTGTGGAGAACACACTGTACCCACACAGTTCTATCCATTCCTAAATATAAGACTTAAAGGCATCTTGTATCTACAGAAAGCAGTGAAATTACCACTGAAAGTGAGAGTAGGCTTACAAACCTCAGTTAGAATTCTAGTCCTATGTGTCACAGATCAACTTTCTCTGTCATTCTTACATCAGTCAGAAACCTGAGGTCACATGTGGAACTCCATCTCCCAATAGTCCCAGCCAGTATGATTAATGGTAATGCTGTGGGCTCTAAATTAGGATTAGGATTCCTTTTTTTAAATTCGTAAGTTGTGGGGAGCCCACCATTCACTCCTTCTGTGACGGGAGAAATCAATAGGACATCAAAGATCTACTGATACTGCCGTATAATTATGGTTATTATTACCTTTGTCTCAGTTGTTTCATTACGGCACCCTGTGGATTCTATCAGATTTGTTCTCTGTGCAGCCACACAATACCTGCAGTGCTCCTTCCAACATCTGTTCAAAGGGAGGACAATGCTTCTTGTTCTTCCTCACAACGGGCATCAGGATGTGAGGAGCTCTGCAATCCCTGTTCTCCCTCAAAAAATAATCAGAACCAATGGGGACACTTTTCATATGTATTGTACAGAACATTTTGACTATTAAAACTCTCTCAGTGGCGATGCTGATTCATTACTTCCAAAGAGAAACCCAAACTTTTGTCAACAGGAGACAGCTTTGGTTTCTCTTTTAACCAGCCAAATGGGAGTCACCCCTGGGAGGAAGCTTCATAATCCTAGAGGGCTATGTAAGAAATTGCCTTTGTGCATCTTTGAGACCTGTTGCCCTCATCCTTGCTTCTGATACCCTCACTTCTTTCCTCTGTTGGTTCCACTTTTTGTAGGGGGCAAAATGTCTGCAAAGACTACACCCCCAGATTTTCCACTTATCCCCTATGATGCAATCAGCACTGCCACCCCCTTGAGTTGAACAATAAGCCCTTTGTATCCACAGTCTTAAACTGGAAGGGATTGGGATGCCAGAGAGCGCTTTAAGAATGTAGGCAAGAATTATGGGGCTGTGAGGAAAGGGCTTTGGCCCTGCAGAACCTGTTAGCAGTAATGTGTCCCTTCTGCAAGGGTATGGCAGACCCTCTCCGGGAAGACATCCTTGCAGAATGGCTGAGAGAATTTCTTTCCAGATTAGTCTCATTCAATTTAATTTTGTAGGTCATGTCTCTCAATTAGCATCATAGCCATTTGAATACTTGTACCCATGTCTGCTTCTTTATTCCACACATACCGTGGCAAACATCTGGTTCAGTTTAACAGTGTGTGTGGTTGTTTTTTATGGGGGGGGGGGTTGCCTTACATAGCCCAGCTCACAGCCTTGGGAGGACACTTACATTATACAACCATCTTTTCTGCATTGACTTAATGGGGTTCCTTGACTGTTTCTCTTCTCTTTTCAAAGACTCCACCTGGGACCAGTGTGCTGTAGCAATGATAATCATACCAAGAGGCTTATAGTACTTGGTGAATCAAATGGGGGTTACATAAGTTAATGCTGGTGGCTGTAAAAGGAAATCATGGAAATGCCCTCTAAACAGGAAAATAGCAGCTATCATGCAAAGATGGATATAGGGCTGCAATCCAGTAGGTAAAGAATAAGAATAATGTCAGAAATAAGACTGAAATGTTTCTCAGCATTCTCCAAGGGAGAGCTTTAAATAAATGAGAAACATTAAATTTAAAAGCATAGATTAAAGGTAAAAGATTTCCGAGAGAATTCTGGCATTTCCTCATTTCCCCTTTGGCAAAGCTGCCTTGAGACAAGGACAAATGAGGTCATTTAGTTGCCACACAGTCTATCATCAGAAATAAGCCTATTTATAGTTGCAAAGCACAAGCCTAATGAAACATCATTATTGGAGCATTTCAGATGTACAAAATCACTATCTATGCTTATAGTATACAGCTGCAAAAAACAACAACAAAGCTCTGTGCTAATTGTCTGATAAATACAATCCCTCCCATGTGATTTAAGTGGAAACTACATTTGTCTAGCTATAAATTGTAACTGAGAACCTAAAGTATCATAAAATACGCATTAAAAATATTAAATCCTCTATTTTCACCTCTTGTAAACTGGGAGTTCAAACTGTCCTCATGCAGTTCAGAGTACTAGCAGCCAAATAAGCATCTACTCAACGTTTAAAGTTTTCCTCTTTCAATAACATATTGGCACAACCAATGGTATCTAATGGGCAAAATATTTTCTCTAAATAATGCCCCTCCCCACCAAGAAGTGGGACTGTATTCAATTAAATTATCCAGGGTAGGCCCTTTGAAATAAATGGATTTAAAGTCACAACTAACAAGTTTATTGATTTCAGTGGATGTACTCTGAGTATGGCTTAGCTGGATGTGCCATATGTGGTACTGTATTCTGGAAAATGCAAATGGAATTTCTTTTCCAAAGCCTAAGAAAGAATAGAAACATTCACTCATCAATGGAGCCTTTATAGTTGGCCCAACAACCCAATATAAGCTGAGGAGCATGAAAAATGATGGGATGGAAACATATTTTAGTCAGAGATTTATTGTGTATGTAGGCATAGATCTCATAAATAAAATAATAAATGCACTCCTAGAGATGCTGTGGAGTTGAACCTTGAAGAACTCAGGCTACAACTTTAACAAGGCATTCCCAGGAATGATTAACAAACTGGTGGGGGGGGGAGGGGAAGAGATGCTGTTTCTAGTAAATAAGGACAACTGGAACATATGACACACACAGTAAGAGAATATAATAGCAATTCCTTAAGCTTGGTTTTCTCTGTATTCCTAGAGTATTGGATTGGGAATTTAGTAGCAAAGATAGAACATACACTCAAGCTAGACTCCAAGTCTTCCTGTAATTCTGTCCTCAGCTGATACAATGACACAGCAAGTCCATGAATTGACGCAATCAGCAATTACTTTTTATTGAACTGAAAAGGTAATAGTTATTAAGGCTGCCATCCTATCAAACCTTTCTTAGGAGGAGGCAGACCTAAGTGTGCTTGTTTCTGAGTAAAAATGCATAGGATTAGGCTTCAGGTCACAATCCACTTGTCTATTTATCCTAAACCTAAATCCATAAATTTATGGCTGGCACTTTGGGATTTTGGAGTTTTCACTTTCAAAAAGTTAAAAGTTGTCTACCTGAGTCAACACTGATGGCGAACCTATATAAATAGGGGAAGCAGAACAGGGTTACTTTCGATTTATTTATGTTGTTATATTTTTATTTTTTAAATGGAAAATTGGGAGTCAGTCAGCGTTCCTGTACTTGCTTTTAAAATACGAATGTTGACTTGAAAGCATCCCTGCAGCTTCCTAAAGTGTGGCTCAGGCAATGCATAGGTAGGAGGTGGAGGAGAAAGAGGGTGTCTTGCTTTTGAAGTTCAGCTACTTGACAGTCACATGCACAACATTTCAAAGGACAGCACAGTTTGTTCCCATTCCATTCCGACCATTGTGCTCTACTGTTCCTCAGAGTCAGCTGGGCAGCTTTCAAGCTTTCCCTTTCATTTAAGAAGGTAAATTAGGAGTTTTAAATCTTCAGAAGATCAGTCTGCTCTATAGCTCTGTGGAGTGCCTCAGCAAGCAATGAGGAAGGGAAAGAAAATGACATGTTCTAGACTGGCTTTTCTGCTAAAGTCAGCAGTAGGTTTTAAAACCACTTGTATCCTGCCAGGAGGAATTGACTTTGTACTTTAAAAAAAATAAAAATCTATTTTTGGTCTATTTTAATTCAGCATCATTTGCATTTAATTTTAAGCAAATAATTTGGATAAGATCTTGACATCCTTTCTGAGACAAAAATAACTCTGTGAAGTAAGTTTCCTAATTTCTGTATTCGTTAACTCAAAGGCAACATCAATTTTGCTTTTGCCTATGTAAAGATATAGACTGTATGCTGAATTGGGAGTATCAGGTATACTGATGATAATTTTTTTTTTTTTTTTAAAAGGATAATGAGTCTGGGAGGATGCAGGCAGGTGGACAACATATGTGTCTTCCTCAATTTGTTAGTGTTTTTGAAAGATGGGAGAATGGATTGTGGGCAAGATAGTTTTTAACTTGAAGTGCATCTGGGCTAGAAATGTCAGTAAGAGGAGAGGCAGTGTAGAAGTAGACAGAGTGCTGGGCTGAGGAGGTCCAAGGAAAAATTCCTGCTCTGCTGTTAAGCTCATGAGAGAGCAGAGGCCAGCCATACATTTTAACCTACCTCACACAGCTGTTGTGAAGAGAAATTTGAGGGAACTGCATATGCAGCAACCTATGATGCTCAGAAGGGGTGGTGCTGTGGGTTAAACCACAGAGCCTAGGACTTGCCGATCAGAAGGTCGGCGGTTCAAATCCCCGCGACGGGGTGAGCTCCTATTGCTCGGTCCCTGCTCCTGCCAACTTAGCAGTTCGAAAGCATGTCAAAGTGCAAGTAGATAAAAAGGTACCGCTGCGGCGGGAAGGTAAACGGCGTTTCCGTGCACTGCTCTGGTTCACCAGAAGCGGCTTAGTCATGCTGGCTACATGATCTGGAAGCTGTACGCTGGCTCCCTCAGCCAGTAAAGCAAGATGAGAGCCGCAACCCCAGAGTCAGTCACGACTGGACCTAATGGTCAGCGGTCCCTTTACCTTTACGATGCTTAGAAGAAGTTAGGATAGCAATGTGATTTTAAAGAGAGATATAAATGAAGGCATGGGACGCCGATTGGAAGGTCGGCGGTTCGAATCCCTGTGACGGGGTGAGCTCCCGTTGCTCGGTCCCTGCTCCTGCCAACCTAGCAGTTCGAAAGCACCTCAAAGTGCAAGTAGATAAATAGGTACCACTCCGGTGGGACGGTAAACGGCATTTCCGTGTGCTGCTCTGGTTCACCAGAAGCGGCTTAGTCATGCTAGCCACATGACCCGGAAGCTGTATGCCGCCTCCCTCGGCCAGTAAAGTGAGATGAGTGCCGCAACCCCAGAGTCAGCCACGGCTGGATCTAATGGTCCAGGGTACCTTTATCTTTTATAAATGAAGGCAAGAGTGAAGAAAGAATTATTGCTACATGTACATGTAAGTTGTGTAGAAAGAGGGAATGGGAGAGAGGAATGACATTTCCCTGGGAATTTTAAGGCTATCCACTTTATGGACGGGATCAGTTTAAAGCCCAACAGGAAAGCAAGGGGTGTGAAAATTGTTCTCTTCATGTTGACAGGATGGGAATGTCATGGAAGTCAAGTAGAAGAAAACTTTCACATATAACCCATGATGTTAGGCCCAGGATAGCTACAATGTTCATAAATATGAATATTGCTGAAGCATTTTATTTAGGCAAAGAGTCAGTGATGATCCTGATTTTTAAAGAACACACATCTCTAAATAAAACTAGATCTTTTTTCATTCAACTACCTGTTGTACAACACAATTTCCTAATCCCACTCACACTGTCTTCATAGGTTGAACCACACCACAATAATTCAATAGCACTCAGCCGTACTAAGAACACATAAGATATGAATTATTGCCACATAATTCACATGCTGTCATGTCTTGTTGCTTAATTATCCCTTTGTCAGTCACACCCACTACTGCTGCTAGAGCTGGAGGAACCGGCGTGACAGGTAAAAATGTAGGCAAGTTGTGACCTAATAAATTGTACTTGCTTGTGTGTGTAAAATAAAGCTAAAGCCAGCCAACAGTAAAATCTCTTTTCCAGTAGGGGTTTGTAACAGGGTATGTGTGACACTTGCCCATTCCTTCATAGATTGACTGGGCCAGGGTTGAAAAAATAAAGTAACATAAGGGAAAAAGCTTCCCCAACTCACCAAAAGCTGAGTGTCATCAATGAGATAGGGAGGGCATAGGGTTGCCGTACACCCAGGAAAACCTGGCCATGTCCTCTTTTTTTGGGGGGGGGCAACATGCCCATCTGGGGGATTTTTACATTTTAAAGGAAATGTCCAGTTTTTTGGGGGGTTTATTTATTTATAGAAGTTGGTTTGGGCTTGGACGCAGGCAGCTTGGGCTCAGGCTACTCTGCATGCTGCAACTGCTGCCAGCCCGAGCCAGGGCTTGGGTTGGCAGCGGGCTTGGGCTGTCCTCTTTTTTGTGCTTCCAGATATGGCAACCCTTTATTTATTAAATAAATGCCAGTGTTCTAGCTTCAGTTGATGAAAATGAGCATGTGAAAAGTCTGAGCATGGCTGCTACAAGAACATAATGCCAGTTGAGGGAAAAAGGATTTAGGCAAGCACCTTAAGAGGAAAGGGGAAGTAATGACCCAAAGCATCCAGACTTCAAGCTCTGATTCTGATTGTTGGGCAGGACAACCCACCTGTCAATCATGGGGCACCATAGAGCTTGGAAAGGATATTAAGCAGGATGGGAACTCAATATCCAAAGCGTGGAGTCATTTTGCAGATTTGTTTGTTCCAGTTGTTTGAAGGGTGTCCACTCTATACAAGGTCTATACAAGATTGCATTTGTCTATACTTTTACACTGTAAACTATAATATAAGAATAATATAAGTGCAAATTGTAATATTC
Source organism: Podarcis cretensis (assembly GCF_951804945.1). NCBI lineage: Eukaryota > Metazoa > Chordata > Lepidosauria > Squamata > Lacertidae > Podarcis > Podarcis cretensis. The sequence continues at coordinate 80,590,897 of NC_137172.1, read as the reverse complement.
AATACAATTCCTAAAAGGTTGGTAAAAACAAAATAAAACTATGCACCACAGTGAGCACAAAACAGTATTAAAAACAAAGAGGCAGAGTCCAGGACAGCCACAGCTAAGCAGAGATGGTTTAAAGAGGCGTTTAAAGATCAATTTTGTCTCACACATTACCCAAGGGAAGGCATTCCAGAGGGTGGGTGCTATTACCCAGAAGGTCCACTTCCACACTGTCCACTGGTGATGGAATGATCAGTAGGGGCCCCCAGGAATATATTAGATATTGGCTTGGTTTGTACTTTGGTGGGTGTTCTGTGGCATTTGAGGCCACCATGGTGATTTCTGTAATTCTATCATTTAGTATGCACATTTTCAAAACCCTAGTCATGATGGCCAGTAATATTTAAACATTAGGATTCAAATTTTAACAACTCTTCTTTTTTTGCCTATCCTTGCTATGAATGAAGATTGAACACAGTAAGTGGGGAAGGAGCAATATAACCAAAACTATCACTTACTTTCTTAACAATTAATGTGCTTTTTAAAATCCAATCCAACACTAACAGTTTAAGATTTATTTATTTTTTAACTTTGTATGAAAGTCGCTTTGGAAAGCTCAGTTCCTCTCCAAGAACTGAATGTCAAGAGCCTAGTACTATTGTTAAGCAGCACAGTCACAGATAAACTTTCATATGAATGCTCAATTGTATCCTCAAAATACTCATCCAGTTGCTGCTCTGTGAAATTAAAAGGTTTCCTCAGCAACCTATATCATAGCTGTCAGGGACTCAGCGGGAGCGCAGGGAGGAGAGGAGATGGAAAGCGAGGGGGAGCAATCCGAGGGCAGCGTAGGAGAATATGACAGCAGCCCGATAGATTCCATGAGCCTCTCCAGCGAATCGGAGGATTCACAGAAGGGGGCGCCGATGGGCAGGGCAAGGGGCGACCCAAGGGGGACACCCCAGAAGCAAGGGGCCAGCGGGGACTCCCAGAGCACCAGTTGCAAATCAGGACCAGCTTCCCCACCAGAGCGTAGTGGGGGGGAGGAGTCCCAGGTGTCAGAGCCCACATATGCACCACCAGCGAGAGAAGATGAGTCAGGGTGGACCACGCCTCCATCGGAGAGCGAGTTAACGGTTAAGAGGAAAGTTGCAGGCTGGGCGCGCGCGCCAAGTTCAAAGGTACAGGCGAGCGGCACAGAAGGTAGCCCGGATAGGGAACCAGGTCCTAAAGCCCGCCGGAAGGAGGGGCAAGAATCGTCAGGGTCAGCGTCAGAGGAGTCGAGGAAGGATGAGACCCTAGCGGGCAGGAGGGCCTAGAGGAGAAAGGAATTTAGGAAGAGGTGGAGCAAAGCGAGAGTCTTAAACTGGTGTGGAGGGGGAGGAGACTCAGACAGGACTTCGCCGGTCTAAGCTCGGGACGTAGAGCTGCACGCTGCGGCTTTGAAATGGAGACTGAATCTCAATAAAGACTTTTGTACATAACTACAGCCTAGCGTTGGTCCTCTGTGAGCTGGGACCTGGAGGCAGCTCTGACAATAGCATAGCCAATCAACAGTTCCAGCATTAGTATGTCATTCCTATAAGCTCTTCTTTGATTCAGTGACTTTTTAAAGAAGGCATAAGAAGCAATTTAGTACTGGGCATAAGGAATTTATCAACAGTGTCAATGACCTTCTATATGGCTGTAGCTTTTAATTCCTAAAGATTATTTTTTTAAAAATATACAATTCATCCATAGTTTTTTTCTATGCCAAGACTTTAACTTCCTTGACTTGTGTGACAATAACTCTTTAGGGAACAAAATCATCCTTATAAATGGAGGTTTATAAAGACCATGGCACTGAGATTTAAATAGCCAGTTACAAACGGTTCCTATAGATCAGTTTCATTCCAACAGACACATACTATTTATTGGCATGGCTCCCGAGTGGTCTGTATGTGACTGGAATTGCTTTTACTCCATTCCATAACTGGTGAAAAAACTACCTGAGAATTTCACAATGAGAATCCAGATTCTTACCCAGAAAAGAGGTGAGAATCTTTACATAGCTCATTGCTGACTTGGCCTTGTGATGAAGAACAAAGATGATCAATTCACAGATTAAATCCCTGTACACTGAATATAGGAATGGACAAATAAGTCAACTTCGGTTTCTCTCAGGATCTCATTTTTCCATTCTTAAATTCAGTTCTCCATGTTTCTACATAATCCTCATGAAATTTTTAGTAGTGATGTCTCCTGATATAACTTCACCGAATATAACTGAAAAACTTCACCGAATAGAGTAGATTTGTGTATATATATTTTTACTTACATATGCATTTTACGCTCACATCTTAATATATGCTTTTTTTGCACACATTGACGGGAGAATTGCATTGCAAAATTTGGAAAAGTGTGAAATTCAGAGGATATCTGTGTTTCAGTTTGAATAATGGACTAAGAAGCATGAATTGGGTAGTTGCTCATTCAAGTGCAAACAAAATCACATTTCTCGCCCATCTCCAATTGAACATGGTGCCACAGACTGAAAATAATTTGCCTTAACTTGCATGAGCTGGGAGCCATAACATTGGAACTGCTTGTATATTCCTAGCAAACAACACTTCTCTATGCACATTTTTAGGATCAGGTTAGAACAGAGATTTTCAACCTTTTTGAGTCCACAGCTCCCTTGACCAACTACCTTCTTTCTGTGGCACCCCTGTGGGGCTCAGCAGCCCAGTTATGACACCCCTTGCCTGCAGAGCTGGCAGCATCTCACCCTTTTTCATGCTGAGGGAACAATCCCTTGTGGATTGGTCCCGGATTGTTCCCTCAGCCACCTGTCCTCTCCCCTCTCCTTGGGAGTCCTGGGCAGCTGGCGCTATTACCCCTGGTCTGTGAGCTGCCCCACAGGGGTCTGGGAGGGGATGCCCCCAGCCTTGGTGGCCCAATGGAGATTGGCAAAAGGTGAACATGAGACCAGCACCTTCCCATGGGTGGCAGCAGTGGGTGCTGCTGGGGCTGCATGGTGGAAGGCCCTCTTTCAGTGCCAGACACTCAGATCCCAGGAAGGTCTTGCACACAGCAAGCACAAGAAAGGCCAGCACAGTGCCTGCCTGCCTGGCCTCCCACTTGTCTGTCCATTCCCAACAGCAAGGACTGGCTGGCTGTGCTCCCTCACCCGCTTGCTTGCTTACTCCAAGGCTGCCTCAGCTCCTGGCAACCAGCTCCCCCTGGCCAGTCCCAGAGGCACCATTTGCCTTGGGAACTTGTAGCCAGGGTTGCTGCAACACAACCGTTTCGGAGGCAGAGACACGAGAGGCCATTTTGGGAGGCAGAGACATGAGGGCGGGAAGGAAAGAAGGGCAGAGGCCAGTGTTGCCCGCAGCACCCCTTATCATCATTCAAGGCGCCACAGATTGAAAACTGGTTGAATACCACTGGGTTAAAAGATTACAGTGAAGTACGACACAAGAGTTACTCCAACATTTAAGCAATAAGGAAAAATAGGGGAAGGGGAAACAACCCGTTCAAGAAGGTTTCACTAGAGAGGAAGATGAGTTTCCACTGAACGTCTGATAGTAAATTTCACCTAAGTAACTGTCGCCGCAAAGGGGAAAAATTGGCATTCCAAGGATTGTAAATCTCTGCCGCTCTTGCCAGCAGCTATTAAATGTCGCATATGTACATACACAACTGTGCTGTTTTGATGGAGTAATAAACATGAAAGTGTCATGCCATGGTCAAGCTAGTGTAGTTTTATTCTTTTGTCTGAGAATTTATATAGCCTTTTAAGAAAAAAAATTAAATTCACTCAACAAAAAGGAATATATTACCTCTTATTATTGTTACTTTAAGAACATGATCCTGATTCCTACACACCCAGTGTTGATGTAGTGTTGTGGAGACCTGCTCTTTTTGCTGCAGGAGGAAAGCTGCCCACTATAGCAAAAAGAAAGAAAGAAGAAGTCTTAAAACAGAATTTCAGGGTAGCAGCAGGGCTGTAGCGTGGGTTGCCAGCTCTGGGGGTGGGGCAATTATTGCACTCCCTGGTGGACTGGGTAGCAGTCAGTCCCTTCGCCAGCCAGCATCTAATCAAGGGAGTCTCTCCTTGGAAAATAGCTCCAACTTGGAAGCAGAGATAAAGCAGAGAAATGTGAATCCAGGAATGCTGCTGTGTTGCCTTGCCTTCCTGTCCTTATAGCAAGGCATTCTGGGCAATGCATGTGGCTCCAGCAGTGCTTTCCCACCTTCCTCTTCCTCCCTCCTCGGTGGGCGGTGACACATTTCCTCCCTCTCCCTCCCTCTCAGCTAGCCCAGGGGCATGGCATGCTTGAGCATCACTTCGCCCAGCCCCAAAGGCATGGCTCGGGTACAGCTTGCCTCCCTGTGGACCTGCCTCAATGAGGGAACCTGCCATGGAGGCGCCTGGTTGCACCCCCTCTGCTGAATCTAAAGCGTCATGATCTGTCAGGGGGCCTAGTCTCTTCAAGTCTGCCACTCTGAGAACATCTCTATCATCTCTATCTCTATCTCTATCTCTATCTCTATCTCTATCTCTATCTCTATCTCTATCTCTATCTCTATCTCTAGTGTGTGTGTGTGTGTGTGTGTGTGTGTGTGTAGTGGGGGGCGGGGAGAGAATGGTGTGCCTCCATCTTTCATCCTGACCAACATGAGCAAACAGAACTTGTGATGTGACTTTGCATCCACCATACCACTGCTTCCCTGCCACATTCTCGATTGCTCTGGATAAGGGACAAGAGAGCACTTGCAAGAACTGGGGATAGAGATTGAATATTGACTAAAGTCTTTAGCAGTAAATGCTGCTGCCACTAAGACACATCTGAGGAAGACATAGCAATATGAAAAGCTGCCTTATATCAGGTCAGACCGTTCATCTATCTAGCTTAGTATTGTCAATGCTGATGGGCAGCTGCTTCAGAGTTTCTGAGAGAAATCTTTCCCATCCCTACCTGGAGATGCCAGGGACTGAACTTGAGACCTTTCTGCACCAAAAGCATGTGCCCAGTTACTGAGCTGTGGACCTTCCCATAGCAGCAGAGCCTTCTGCCTGCTATCTCCCTACAGTCATTAGACGGTACCCTGTAAGTGTGAAAAGGAAGAGTGGATTAAGTCAAATATCTAAGCTCCTTCCTTCAAGTCTAAGTTCACAGCTGGTGAATTTAGTTTCTTTATATAGATATGGATAAAACTTTGGCATGCTGCACTGTTCACCATAGAAATTAGTTTGGTTTAATTTTCTTAATTGTACATTTCAATCCCACTGATTTCAATGAGCATGAAGAGTGCCTAAGGCTGCAAACCTATGCAGGGAGTGAACACAGTGGGGCATACTAAATACACAAGTGACCAAGCTGTAACTGCCTGTGAGTTATATCAAAAGCCTGAAGACTTTTACCCACTGTTGCATTGATGGAGCACCCCCCCCCCCAATTATATTCCTCCTCAGTCCGCAGTCCTTCTGGCTTTCCAAATATTCAGGGTCAGAATAAAATGACTTTTAGACCTTTAAAAACTAGTGGCATTTTGTAATCCTAATGGTGAAATCTGATTTCCCCCACTACTACCAAAAACTGGTAAGGGGGGGGGAGGGAAAGGTGGGCAACGTTGATTTATATTTCTGTTGACTGGAAGGACCAAGGAGAGAAGGGAGAGGATTTATTACTATATACTGACCCATTTCCCTGAAGACATATTTCAACAGTCAGATAATTTGACTAATTGGCATCAAAGAACAAGAAGAACGTTGCTAGAAGGGCAGATTGCAAAAAGAGCAAAAAAGAATAACCCAAACCCAAAAGCCCTAGGAGGTCAAAATGTGAAATGCCTTCTGTGGCCAATTTGAATGCCACATCATAACTATATAATTGTGAGGGAAGCTAAGTTAAATGTCACACTGAGTAATTAGGAATTGTGAGTACAAGCCTGGATAACTTTAGGGGAAAAAATGTATTATGCAATTGTTCTGAATACTTTTAAAACTATATTTTTAAGGTTAAGAGGAAATAAAGTGATGGAAAAGAGGTGCATATGGCAAAAAGTGTGACATAAAATGCCCATCTGTCAGGGTAAGATGCTAAGTTCCAACCCACCAGCACATTTCTTTGAATCAAAAAAGAGCCCAGAGTCATTTATCATGCATGGCGATGTCTGACCAGCATATTAACAGTTTGTATGGAAAGCTGGAATAAAACAGCAGAGTAAAGCCATTATCTGCTCAGCATGGTTTTATAGCACACAAACTGCTCATACATCCCAATATGAGATGAGGGACTTAGACATGAATATCAGGGACCTGATTCCAAATGTAACCTCCCATTGACTCACTGGAAAAGCTATCGCCTCATGCCTCAGTTTTCCATCTCCAAAATGGAAACTGTATTAAATAATAGGCTAATGTTTGGCTGAAGTCAATAAATGGTTGTAAAGTGCCTTTTAAAAATATAACAGGGCATTGTAAGTCATATGTAGTCATCAAGAAACAGCTTCAACCTTTTCTAGACTGAATTACATTCCTTCCATCTACATTCCGGCTAGGATGGTTTGCCAGCTGTGGCCTTCCTATGCCAAGAGATAACCTAGCCACAATTACCCATTCCCTGATAATCTCTACACCGAACTATTGCAAGTGGGGTAAATCTGGGGCTTCCTTTGAACACTTCTCAGAAACTTCAATTAGTACCAAACACAGGTGATAGATGAGGACTAACTATAGAAGCGTCTCACCAGTTCTTAAGCAGTGTAGCAGGTTTTTCAAACAGTACCATTGATGTATGTACAACCAGGCTTGGAGCAAAGTGGTGAAGGCACTTTAGAGTTAGCAACCTCTGTTCTAAAAATGGTGATGTTTCCCAGCCATCACACTGCTACTGGCCTGTAGTCAACAGCAGCAAATGGTTTAATGGGAGTAGGTCAACAGTGAAGCTTGCAGGAGGTGGCATAAATGGACTGGCTTCAAAATGCAACAGCTCAGGCTTCTGAAGAGCTTCAACTATGTGTAACATAGTAAGCACTGTTCTCCAGGGATTCAGGCAGGAGTATTTCTCAGCCTTTCCTGGAAATACCAGCTGCTGAACCTGGGGCCTTTGGTATGAAAAGTATGGGCATTATCACTAAGTTATGGTGTTTCCTCATGAACTATGGCCGTGTGCCTAGTAAATTGGTAGAACCATTAAAGTTTCTTGTAGAGTTGCCAAATTTTGAAGAGCAAAAAAGAAGACACATTTGCCGACTTCTACTTTTAACTATGGATTGCTATGGCAACTCTACCCATGAAAAAGAGGACATGTCCTGGAAAAGGAGGACATATGGCAACCCAATGTGGGCTTTTAAAAGAACTTTCTTCAACTTGCAACACAGAGGTATAAACTACTTTTCTGACTCTACTCCTTAGTGTAATTTTTTTCCTCATCTGTTTACTGGACCAGAATATGGAGATTGAGGATGAAGACTTCTCACCCTTCACTTGTGTTGCTTAATTCATGACCACGTCCTGAGCAGTAAATATGTTCTATCCGACTGTCTTGCTTCTGCTAGGCCCTCTCTTGCAGTACACCATAAAAGTTTCTGAGGAGTTATATGGTCTTGTTTCTTCCTTTTTCTTTTTATCAGCCAGTCTGCAGACCTCAGCAGAACTGAATGGCCACCTTTGGAATGTCTAGCTACACATTCGTAATGCAGGCATCTGGAGAGCTTTCCTTTCCACTTGACTTTGGGATGCCCACTAAGGAAGTTTGAAAACTCTTGGAGTAATGAACTGTTTCTGGCACATGCTCCTATCATTTATTTGCATATTTTGTTTGCAGTAGGAACCCTCCTCTGGCCACTTACACTTTTGAACTGCTTTCTGAAGCTGGAGCCATGCCAAGCAGGCTCAGCAAGGGTTAGACACTGGCCAAAAGTTTGAACATCTGCCAGAGAAAGGGAAGTGTTTTCATAAGTGAAAGCACTCCTGAGTCTACTCACCCAGGACTAAACCAATGCTGCAGTTTTCCATAATCAAAATTCAGGTTTACCCTCTCTTTGAAAGGCAATTTGAAAAGCTGGTGCTTGGCATGAATACACAGAGACACTCTTCAGCTGAGTCCCTGACCTCTTTTCACTTCAAAGCTTTCCAAAGGAAGTTTCCTTCTTCAGTATTAATTTAAGTAAACTTCCAGAATCACTCTAAGGCTCTAAGGCTCTTCATATGCATGCAGCCCTCCATGTAAAAGTCTGGGATGTTTTGATAAATAAAGTCAGAAAACTATGCAGTAATGAATCCATTTAAAATAGATATTCTGACCCAACAAAGGTTGGCTTATAGTGCGATGCTGTCCAAATGCACTTCACACTTTCCTTGTACGGAAAGGAGATTTAAGGTTAATTTTAGGGGATCCGTTTCCTTGTGAGGGAGGAGTACTGGAGACATAAGCTATAAACTTTGTAGAAGTCTCTTGTTCTTGTAAGCAGTATGACATTTGTTTTATAATAATAATATATTTTCAAAGAAACATTCTATGTAACATACCATTGAACTCAGTGAGACTTCTGAGTAAATTGTGTATAGGATTTCACTCCTACTCTGTTTATTTACAGATGCACAAACTGAGCAGAGGAAGGAGTGGAGAAATAGACAGGAAGGACTTGTCTTTAAAGCAGCATCAAGTTGTGTGTGTCCCTTCTGCCCACAAAGAGAATGACATGTCCTTGGAGCCTTCCGAAACTCCTGACAGCCACTATGACTCAGACTTCTGTCTCCATCACTGGCTCGATTCCAGCAACAGATCATCCTTCATTCCACCCTAACCTCCACAACTCTAGGCAAGTTGCAAAATATGAAAGGTTAATATTTATTCAGAAGGCAACTCTACTGAGGAAGGCAGTGATCAGTAGAGATGATGATGATGATAATGATGATGATGATGATGATGATTTTGGAAAGGTGCCCCGCCAAACAAACAAAACTTCACTTGCACTAAATAGTGTTTGTGGCACTAAGCCATGAACAGCCATTTTGGAGCACAATGTTTGCACACAAAAAGTCATGCTTTGTTTCTGCACTTTTCCACAACAACTACTGATTGCACAAACAAGCATACCCACTTGCTTGAAACCTGGGACCTCCTACACATTCAGGGCCAAACTCGATGAGATGTTACTCACCCAGTGAGTCATTGTGTGTGCTATTTTAATTAAAGAAGCAAACAGTCTGTTTGGAGAACAACCTGGAGTACTGATCTGGATCAGGGACCTCATGTCTCCTGTTTACTTTCTATTTTTTTTAAAAAAATAATAATCACACAGTTTCTAACTGCCTGGATGATTTCACATCTAGTTTGGTTCAGTCTACACAGATTGATTAGTAAGGGCCATTAACAAGTGGTCTTAGACCCTTCCATTAAATCTTGGTTACAGGATTAAGCACAATCTTTCAAAAACAATAACAAGCTCTGTTTTATCTTATTAATAACAGACCCTCACTTCAAAGACCATATGGAGCTTGTCATAGAGCAGAAAGAAGCAATCATGCATATTTGAATGTTCCCTCACAGGAAAAACATCTACTATGAAGAAAGCTAAGCTGACTCTCGTCATATTGCAGAGGTGGTTTTTTGGGGTGGGGGTGATGGAAGAGGTGTTCAAAGTTGACCTACCTGCAGTATGAAACGTACAGCTGGACAGCAATTTCATTATTTGTGTGGTCTTTCCCTCACCCTACCCAGCTGTTTGTTTCGCCTTGTTTTGCATCAGCAAGCTATTGATCAGAAGAAGTAGTCTTTAGGTGAAGGATGGGGAAGCTGTGGCAATGCTAGCTAGGGCTGATGGGAGTTTGTGTAATATCTGGAGGACCACAGCACTGCTTGGGTTATTAGCTTTTTCCATTTTTTTTACTTGCAGACCTTACCTTCGCAATTTAATTAATTTAGGCAATACATTTGGCTGGAACAGCCTACCATAATTGCTGAGGGGTAAACAGTTACCTTTGTAGCTTATATCATATTTCAGTTTTCAATTCCTAGGAGATATTTGGTCCCTAAGTGAGATTTTTCTGACAAGCTCTTGCTATTGGTGTGTCAGCAAAGGTGCCAGGTCTTTAGTATTTAATATGAATAGGACAAAGAGAAAGCATGTTTCATTTTAGCTGCCCTCCCCAACTGTCAAGAATGGCAAAGTGATCAGAAAAAAGATCAGTGCTGAGGATGAGACTACAATGACTTTTTGCTATAATTATCCCCTTGTATGTTTCTTTGAGAAATAATTATTTATAGTGTGATCCTATGCATAACTACTTGCAGTTCAATGGGGCTGACCTCCTAATAAGTGGGTTTAGGATTAGAGCCATCATCTATAAACAACACTAACAGCAGAAGCCAAATTGAGCTATACACTTTACAGCATGATAGGACACCAGTGGTTTATTCCACAGTAATTGCTTTTCATTTCTGGGAATGAGCCACTGCTTGCTAGTCAAAGAAAAGTACCTTATTTGTTTTTAGGTTTCTCAACCACTATCAAAAAAGGACATCAGCCCCCAAGTTCCATTGAGTTCAATAGTATTTACTCCCAAGTAAGTGTGCATGTATAAGAAATTTAAGACCGATAGGCTTCACCTGCACATGTTTGTGCTCTAAATTATTTGCTCAGTCTCTAATTAGAAATATACTTCAATGGCAGTTAACAAATCTGCGCTTGATTATACATGATACAATCACTGTCTCTTTATACTCCCAGTTGCCCTACACCATAGCACTTTGGAAATGATTCAGAATGGATTCCCAATTATAAATAAACTTTATAGCCCGGAAAATACACAGTCTCTTGCTATCTTAGATGAGATGACGTGGGGAGCCAAGATGGCACTATTTAAAGTTCTACTGCTCATAATTTAGCTGTTTAGATGCACAGTTAAAACTTTATTGGCATACATCAATGCCAGTGGTACACTTCAGATCCTGCAGATGCATCATTTGAAGCCGAAACAGGATTGTAGTGATGATCAGACAGACACATTGATTTGCCTTAGGCCACAGTCTCCAATTTATTGACAAATACAGTCACTCCCGCAATGTTTTCTGTTCTAGAAACTCCAAAACCTCTACTTAAATTGGGGAAAGATTTATCATCCACAGTCTTCTTCCCTGTGAGCATGGCTGATTAGTCTCTGAAGGGTCATGCTGTGATAGTTTGCAACACGTAGCCTATCTCTTGCCTTTTGTGTAGCATTGTTTGGAATCTAAGAAGCTAAATAACAATGGATGGGCCACAAACACATACAGTATAGGTCTTTAAACTAGCTGTCTTGGAATATAAGTAGAAAAATTGTGGGAAGAACAAAGTAGTCCACATGATAATTCAATCTGTAGCTTTGGGAGTGAGATTCAATCTGTAGCTTTGGGAGTTGTACATCCTGTTCAACTTCAGTCTGTAGCTTTGGGAGTTGTACATCCTGTTTCTTTATTTTGATAAGTATGTGCATCTGTGGAATGCCTGCACTCAATGGAAACAGAGGAGGTCTTCAAAGACTTCCAATGTTGGCATGTATCATACAAACAAAGAATCATAGAGTTGGATCTTCTGGTCTAACCCCCTGCAATGCAGGAAGCACAACTAAACAATTCCTGACAAATGGCCATCCAACCTTACATTCAGAAAATCTTTCCTAATTTTTAGCCAGAATCTCCTTTCTTGTCATTTGAAGCCATTGGATTGGGTCCTACTCCAGAAGAGGAGAAAAAATGCTTGCTCCATCCTCCATGTGACAGCCCTTTAGATATTTGAAGATGCCTATCATATCTCCTTTCCGTTTCCTCTTTCCCCTTGACTGTTCTTCATAAGGCTTAGTTTCCAGATCCTTGATAATCTTGGTCGCCCTCCTCTGCACACATTCCTGCTTGCCAGTATCCTTCTTAAACAGTGTTGCCTAGAATTGGACTGACCAAGGCAGAATAGAGTGATGCTACAAGATACTTCTACCAGAATCTAGGACATTATGAATATGCACAGAGGTGCAAAGTTTGATCCGCAATGGCACAGAGTGGTTTTTTGTGGCATGTTGTGAACCTTTCTTTATACTAGAGGTACTAAGCTGGCAGACTCCAGCCAATATGTAGTAGATAAGGGGTTGCCAGCCTTTTTTTGCTTCCTGGGTATTTTTAAAAACTGGAAAAAAACTGTTATGGGCACCACAACCTTTTTTATTGCCTACTGTGGAATTTTGTTAAGCCTAATTTCAGCAGCAAGGAAGAGAAGATAAGTTGGTTGTCCTAGGTGCATCACTGAAGGCCTCTGCACTGGCACTTAAGAACTCATGGGCACCATGTTGGTGACGCTTGCCATGGATTTGCTAGTTCTAGGTTCAATAAAAGTTAATATTTTTCTGGTCGGATATCTGTATGTTTAACAGATGCATGGCAAGCAGAAATTAATCAGGCAAAGGTTTCAATGGTATGTAGCTGCTATGATGGGAAAAATTATACCTGCTGAATGTATGCATGTAACAGTTATTAAGGATGCAGGAACACTGTCAAAATAAAAGCTGGCAGTGCTAGAGGGGGATCGGCACATGTTTTTAATCTTCTAGTGTTTGCTTCATGTTAAGGTTGCACCTGCTTTCACCTTCAAGTCTTTCTTTCTTTTTTAAAATAAATATAGATAGAATAATTTCAGATCATAATCTGAACAGTTTTTAAGGCAGTAACTATTACATCAAACTTTTCAGTAGCAGTATGGTTTATTATATTGAAACATATATAATTTGCTGCTCATGTGTTGCAAGGCCAGCTGTAAACAGACTAGTGTGGACTGAATGAAGGTGATAATGCTAGAAACAGTATGTTTTTAAAGACATAATATGGCACTTAGAATATACTCGGACTTATTTACATTATGAGAATAATGCAAGTGACGGAAATACATTCCCGGTGCCCCTCAGAAATCAAGGACATAGCATGAGGGCTGCTGGGAAAGAAATGGATTGGAATAGTAATATCATTTTGGGCACATTGGTAGATAAATAATTATTTGCAGCTAAAGGTGTCAGGTTTTTGTATGGATGGTCCTTAATCAGTTCAGTCACCTGCATGCTACATCAGTGCCCATGAAGGGACAGGACAAACCCAATATTTTTGTTGTTAAAGTCAGGATGTTAAAATGGTACCCTGGTGTTGTTTTGATCAAGCAATTCAACATGGAGCACAATCTACTGACAGATTATCTTTAAATGAATGGGGGTTCCTTAGCTCTTGGATGCTCAAGCCCCTGGTAGGGAAGATGGCTCTCTGCATTCAGCTTAATGGCTCACAAATTGTGCAGCCCTTGGGCAAGTTCCACTGAACAGTATGTGATTTCTATAGAAATTACATGTGCATATAGGATTGAGGCCTCAGAGTTCGCTACTTTTACAGGGCATTCTATACCTATTTAAAACATATGATGCATTCTGCATTTCAACATTATTTTTTCTTAATTATCTTTTCCCCCTTTGCTCTCTCTGCCTTTCCTTTATACTATGGAGATAATCTCTCAATAGGATCAAGGTAATTAAACTCAGACACATCTGCCTTTTGGAAATTATACTGCACATTATTCTCAGGGAATGTGTTTTATGGGCTCTGATTATTATTTTGGTTAGAATTAGGTACTATTTCCCCTACAGTGGGAAATAGCTTTCACTTTTTTTAGGTTCTATTATGGTGACCTTTAGTCAATAACAAGACCCCAATCAATGTTAATTTTTGCTAGAGTCTCTTGAGCTTTGTTTTGTTCTGTCAAATGATGCAAGCCCAGCATTATGGTAGCCTCCTATCCAAATGAGGGAGCTGTAGCAATCTTCAGTAATGAAATGGATGTTCAACTCAGGGCAATAGGAATGCTCAGCAAAGGGAGTTTGCAGAATACTCAGTCATGATCACAAAGCCTCTGTCTTCTCTTGAATAATTAAGCCATTATTAAATACCCAGATTTAGTACCTGAAATTTCTGTGCCTGAAATTTGCCTTTATTAAGCCAACCAAAGTTTTCACAATGCTGAGAGGGTGAGCCAGTATTGTGTACCAAATGGAACCAGGGAAACTTGGCTTCATTCCAGCTCTACTGATCCGCATCTTTATAAAATGTGAATAACAGCAGTTTATTTTTATGGGAATCTGAGGGCAGATGGCATAAAGATGTTGACTCTGAAGCACTTTTCAACTAAATAGAGTGAAACAAATGTTATTTATTTTTTACTCTGCCTTTTGATCAAATGATCCCTAAGGCAACTTGCAACCTATTATAACAATTTGGTTCATCTCTTTTTGGTAGGGTCGGGAAATATGCTGGTGGAAAGTTTGATGGTGAACTTACTCCCCAGTTTTCTGATGGCCTTTCCACCACTACTGCTGTCTTAATGGAGCCCAATGCAAGTCCACATGAAAACCTTTTCCCCATGAGATATATAATTTGATCACTAAATAACATGTACCGGTAGCTCAACAGGCTGCAAAATGGGGGTTATGTAGGATACAGTAAATAAGCGGTCTCTGTAATAGCTTCTTCATATATATTTCAAATATATTAGGATAAATCGGCATAGCTCAGTAGTAGAAGGCCCCATGTTCAGTCCCATTGGCATCTTCAGGTAGGGCTGGGAGAGACCTAAAACCCTGCCTAGAACCCTGGAGAGCTGCTGCCAGCCAGTGTAGACAGTACTGAGCTAGATGGACAATGCAAGTCAGCTTTTTACGTTTTTATGTTCATTTTACAGTAGTAACAGTGGTATCACTAAAGAAGCCTTGGAGAGAAGTATTTTCAATTGTGAACAAAGCAAGAACTAAAGAACTTGCAATGACAGCGTTTGCATAGTGGAAAATATTTTACTATATTTCTTAGCCACTGTGAAAATTATTGATAGTGTTCTTAAGATCTTTCATCAAGATACTTAGTGATTGTCAGATAAGTGCCCAAGATAGAAGGTACGAGGAAAGCATCATTTGAAAAATGGTAGAGGAGAGGCTGGTGTATTATAGAAACCTTATAATGACACACACACACACAAACAACCCTTTGGCTATTCATTGATCACAAGGTGTAAAAGTAAAAGAAAAAGGTAGGTAGCAAAAATCCAACCAGAGTATAGATTGTCTGGAAGGGTTTGTAAGTAAGCTGAATTCAGCCAGGTGTTGGAAGCTTTGAAACACTTTTGTCTCAGCTTAACCTACCTACCTTCCCTCTCAGCCTAGCCTACCTCACAGGGTTGTTGTGCGGATTAATTAATTTTCATTTATATCCCACCTTTTCCTCTAAGGAGCTCAGTGATCTTTGCCTCCTCTTCCCCCATAAGAGGTAGGGTATGATGAGAGGCAGCAACAGGGCCAAATTCACCCAGTAAAAGTTCCACGACCAAGTGGGGATCTGAACCCTGGTAAAGGGGAGAGCCAGGTATGCCATCTTAAGCTCCTCAGAAAGAAAGGTGGGATAGAAATGCAATAAATTAAAAAGAAAATGATGTCCGCACTGCTCCCCCACAATCAAAATTAAGTGACATTTGGCCAAAATAATAGAATAATAGTAATGAATTCCTTATTGCTTAGGATTTGTGTCATGTGCTAAAAATACAAATGAGATCTGTGCTGAATATGGCTGGATGAAAAGCAGGACTTTGCTTGCTTGCTTTCCTGCTCATTTACTGTCCCATAAACACTTTGCAGGAGTTCATGCTCTTGCGCTGAGCAGTGAATGGAAGATGAGCTGGATGAAACAGTCAAATGCTTCACCACAGACCCCATATCAGTCAGGAGCCATTTTGGCATGCAGCTGGGGTTCTGAGAAGTGACCCTGATGTTAAAATCCAACACAAACAGCTTGCTATTTAATTTATAATGCTGCTGCTTTGAAAACTAAGTTGGAAAGCAGAACTTTTCTCCTCTGACCAGTCATGCACATAATACTACGGCTGCAGCCGATGAAGTCATGGAATGCTTTATATCGCTGCTGGCAAGCCAGCTTTTTTAATATATAGAAAAGGAAGGAGAATCACACTTATTAGGTTTCTTGATGAGGAAAGAATGAGAAGGCTAAGCATGCATATTGTTTCTTTAAAATGATATAAATATTATATTTTGAATGTGGACATCTTGGATTAAGCATGCTTTTCCTTAGCAGCTTAAAATGTTCAAACGTGTGTGTCAGGCATTCTTTCCCTTTTCAAGGACGATTCTGCATACACTGGAAATTTGGTCTTCATCAAAGATGTTTGATAATGTTGAGGAAAATTATGGCATCTCTCCGTAGGGGACTGGATATTTTCACTTATTAAACATTACTGCACAGCAATTGTTCCACACCGCTCCTTGTATTTCAAGGAGGGATTCTGGTAACTAGTGTTCTTTGGAATACAGTCAAATTAGTATCTGAACATTTTTTTGGCATTGAAACCTCTTGTCTGGTGACTAATGCAGTTTAAAAGGTCAAGACAGAATATGCAAGGGAGATACCTTTCGAACTAGGACCCCATTAATATGTAAAGATATGGCATATCTTTCAAGTTATATCTTAGCAGTAACTCCAGTTGTTTGCTGTTTCTGGCACAATGTATGAAACCGATTGAAACTTTAACCACAAGTGGGGGGGGGGAGAGAAATAACAAACAGAGGCTGGTCAGAAATACTTGACAGAGGAGTCTGGAAAGAAGTGATTAAGATTAACCCTGCCAGAGTTGATAACGCCTGTAGAAAAGCCAATAAATTAACTGGCAAATATTTCATGGAGCATGGTGGGATGGTCTGATACAGGATCCTTGGGTTGCACTTATCCGGTGTGCCACCTGTTTAGTCTGGGCTTTGTGTTTCTGATACAGGCTGTGCTGCTTTCCTAGGTCACTTAAACAAGAGGCAGTAGTGTGTGTACGGGTGCATGTGTCACCCCTGTGCTGTGTTCATGAGGTTTCAGGAAACAGCTGTCTGGCCATGGCAAGAGATGGAATGCTGGCCTGAAAGGGAGACTTTGGTGAGATACATCCAAACCTTGTGTTCTTTGGGTCTGGCAGTCTAGTAAGGTGCTGAAGTACATATCTTGGAGTATATTCTTTTAGTATATATGGCAATTAGTCAGGACAACCTCTATAGACAGGCAGCAGTGCAAGAAGCATTGATTGGGTAAAGGATTTAGAACTGGAACAGACCTACAGTAAGTTAGTCATGTGCTCTGCTCTGCATATGACTGGAAGTAAGCCACACTGAATTTGGTCAGACTTACTTCTGAGTATACAATTAGGATTGTGCTATTACTTGCTGTCACTTTCATTTTTTCCATTTCATACATGTGTAGGAAATTTGTAATTACAGTAAATACTGTGTCTACAAACCACTGGGTTCTCCTGCTAAGGCCCACATTTCTATGAGACTCTTGCAGGTGAAACCCCAGTAGATAGTACGCTGTGCATGTGTGTCCATATGGAGAGGGAGTTGTATCCAATGCTAGACCTTCTCAGAGTAGACCCATTGAAATGAATGAATCCATGCTTGTTATGTTCATTAATAGGACTAGCAATGACTGCAGCCCATAGAGACAGCTATCATAGTAACAAGGTTATTTTTATATATCCAGAGCAGATTCAAGGATTCTGTGTTTGCTGATATTAATATCTCCATGATTACAAACATTACAAGTATGCTTAAATGGTAAACATTTAAAGAAATGTTTTTCTTTAAATTTGCCATCATATTTATTAATGATGTGTTGTGATAAATCTTCCCACTAAATACTTTACCAGCTCATTTGTTATGTGCTCTACTAATCTGGCTGATCATCTCTTTCCATTGTCTTAGTCTAGATATTTCAGAATATTCTGGCTATCTGAGAGTTCCAATAGAAAACATGTGGCTGATAGAATATTCATTTTCTAATTGGCAGTAGTTCCAAATAGTTTATAGCTGTAGTGATTAATTAGACAGGTTGCTTCAAGACTGATCAGTAAAATAAAGATATTTGAGGCATTGTGTCTGCAAAAATGTACATAAACCATGTATGTATGGAGAAAAACAGAGAATGGCTTTAATTTGAAAGAACACTTAAGATTTCACAAGAAGCAGATTCTGATTAGTTTTGTCATGGGTGACAAACAGGTACTTTATAATGTTGAAGAAGGACGCCCCCTAAGTATCAGATACTCAGTCTCTCTATAATCCATAGAAAATGTGGGAAAGATACTAACACAAAGAGGATTTGGAAAAGACTCGAGCAATGCATAGCATGAACTTTAATTTCCAGATGAACTTTGTTTCACATAACCAAAGAACCTTACAAAATAAAAAATCACATTGTCTCCCTGATATAAATGTGCATTTACAACAGAAGCTGGGGGCATTTTTTCAACCCACCGGCCACATTCCCCCACGGAGAACTTCCCCAGCAGGACCAAAGGCAAAAAGTGAGCAGAGCAATGGATATGACTTTGCACAATAGGCTACATTCCAGCCACACAAAAGTCAGAGACTTCTACATGCCCACATTTTGCCATCTAAGCAAGTAAGAGGCATTATCGCAATTCAAGGACATTCCAGCCAGGCAAAAGCACTGGGCAGGTTGCCAAGCGGATGAGGAGTATGGCCCAGGGATAGTCCTGAGGGACAGACAGAGAGGCCTGGAGTGCCTGTATTCCCTACTCCTAATTTACAATACCCATTGAATCCATCACAATTGAATCCATAACTGCAGTTGAATGTATCAATGTATAATTTAATTAAACCATTAATGTTTCCCTTGAAAAAACTTAGCGCAGCAAACAGCATCACCTGATACAGCAACACTTGCCTATCGTTTATATCACAATATCTTGTTGCAGTTTACCTGATTACTGGGAGAATATCTGATAAACATTTCTCCCTTGCTTCAGCGTATAAAGGACAGATGAACAGATAGTGTACAAAATTTCCAACATGCTCACATTCAAGAACACATTTCTGTTTCTGCCATGGTATACTTATATAGTATACCATGTAGATCTACGAAAGATTTTCTTAACTGAGGGATGGACAAGGTATGAAAGTATTTGTTTTATTTATTTATGCAATTTCTACCCTGCCCTTATTCCCAAAGGAGTCCAGTGTAACAAACAATAAATTTGCAAAATAATCCATTGTGCGGATTCGAACTGCCGACCTTACAATCGGCAAGCCCAAAAGGCTTGGTGGTTTAGACCACAGTGCCACCCGCATCCCTGTAGGTACTGCTGCAGTGGGAAGGTAGTCCAACCCTCTGCAGTGCAGGAATCGGCAGCTGTCCCATACGGGGATCAAACCTGCAACCTTGGCATTATCAGCACCATGCTCTAGCCAACTGAGCTATCCAGTCAATCATGACTACATATCCAGTCCTTCCTTCTTAAAAGGTCATGAATGCTTTTAATTATTTGAATTTTATATTTTCTTTTAATTGGGATGATTGATTTTGACAAGCAGCAACCAGTGTCATCAGTTATAGCAACCTTTATACTTTCTGACCATTAATCAACTCAAAAACAAAAACGAAAAAGCACATCCCCCCCCCCCCCGTTTCACAAAGTGATGTCAATGACACAAGGACACAGTGGTTGCCTGATCTGAGTAGCCTTGAAATTCATTATATTTTGGGTCAAACAGATAATAGTAACAACTACTAAAAAGAAGTGGAGGGCTCTTACAAATAAATATAAGTAACCATCAGATCCCAGAGAGTCATCATTATTATTACTTTTTAAACCAAACATAGGTTAAGGTAAAGGGAGCCTAGTGCGACATAATTTAGCAATATCCCCTTCTACTTGGATATCACTTTTACTGCTATTTATCCCAGTTGTACTGTCTAATTTGTTGATAGTTGTCAACAGTATTGTAAACAGTTTAAGCAACAAAGACTTCTGAAGGACAAGAGTGATAGGAATGTTTTAGGTTTTTCCACGATGTGATCTTAGTTTTAACATCTCACTTTTTTCTGATTTAACATGGGGGCTATTCATAGCTTTTTACTTTTCTGCATCTTATGCTATGTTATCAAATTCTAAATTAGAAAGTAGCAAAGGAAAATTAGAGGGTAGCAGATAACAGCAATGTGTAGGCTCCCCCCCCCCCTTCTAAAGTGGGTGTATATAATCAGTTTTAGCTTATGCAATAAAATTAATATGGTACGATTCAGAGTTCACAAATCACCTTTATAAAAGGATGACGGTCACTCATTGAGATGATGTATAAATGAATAATAGCAACATTATAGTTTAAATGGGGATTAAGTCATGATAGATTAGAGTAGAAAACATGTGGAAAGTAGATCAATTAATCACAATCACTGTCAAGCCAATTAATATTTACAGATTAATGACATGCTCCACAATGGAGGGATATTTCAATTGTTACCAGTCTTGTAATATATAAATCTACATGCATAAACCTTTACATGTCACCCTTCCTAAACTTTGGCAGGTGCTTTTTAACAGTTTGTTCTCAAATGAGATCTACAATATTACTTCCAGAATTTCTTTTAGAAATGACCAAATGGATTTTGACCACGCCTTGTATATATTTACGTTTCTTTATACTAGTAGGACTGGTTGATGCATGCAAGGTTCCTTTCTCCATAGGACTTCTCCTGACCACACTGCAGAGGCCATCATATGGATAAATGCAATGCAATTTGTTGGACTAGGCACTGTGTAGATATACTCTGCTGAAATTTCTTGAATGGTTTAAGCCCAGGTGTGATTGGGAAGGCTCACAAAGATTTTTTTTTAAGTGAGCATTTGCAGTTATAACTGTCCCATAACCTTACATTATTTATTTATTAGATATTTAAATCATGTTTACCTCTTAGGTCAGCTCATAAGGTTGATAGTACAGTAGAAATGCCTACCGTGTGTCGGGGGACACTAGGGGGCGCATCAGAAGATGGCTGACAATAACATCTCTACGACCCACACGAGGTAATTTGGAGGCTGTGATGGGAGTAAATAGCCTCCCTACCCCCCCCCCAGGATTGTGGGGTGGGACTGCCCTTGCCTGCTGTGCCCTATACCACCCCCAAATTTGTGGGGATGGGGCAATAGGCACAATGCCCTCCTGTGGGATTTCGGCGCTCCTGGACGCCGTCTCTGATCCGTGCCACTAGCTGCAAGAACTTCAAAAGAAACAATTTGGATGAAGCGAATGCACATATTTCAAGGAAGAAGGGGGAGTAAAGACTGCTAACAGAAGAGATCTCTGATAAAACAAGAAGAGTCGAAGGAGCAAGTATAAATCACGAGAAGATACGCCAAGACTCGGTATGGCAAAGGGACTGATGGGGGAGGGGGGAAAAACCTTACTTTCTTTCTTATATGTGATTAAACAAGAAACCCCCCCCCACAAGCCAGAAATGTCGTTTTAAGGACTTAAGCTGTGGATTTAAGGCTGTGTGGAGATAAATTTTCGAACCAAAGCATGGAGCGTGGAATGTATAAGGGCTTTGGAATGACACAGTTAAAAGTGCCGTCGCCATACTGGGAAGTTCTGTCGGAGGACTTAAGTCTGAGAGGAGAAATAGAGAAATAGAGCTGTTTTTATATTGTGGGTGAAACTCCTCAGTGGGACTTAAGAACGACAGTTCTGTAATTAATGATGGAAAGAGCGCTGTTATCTATGAAGGCGATGATATATGGAAACCATCTCAATTTGAGGACTGGAAGAACGGAAAAATTCACACAGAATTATTATTGGTGTTTATCGGCTTAAGGAGACTATCAGAAAAGATCATAAAGAAAAAAGAGAAAATATATGAACAAGAGGTGATGTGGAAACAGCAAGATAAGACTGGATAGAATTATGAACTTTGTTTGGACTGATTTGGACATTAACACAGTAGCAAGAAGATGATCAGAATCCCCCTTCGGATCTTGAAATATGCGTCCCCTCAACAAAATTTAAAATTCGGCTTTGTAATTCGGAATTTATGTGATGTGATTTGATTTGATTTGATTTGATTGGCCGGTTAATAAAAAATATTTTTTAAAAAAGAAATGCCTACCGTGTGTCACCTTGGGACATGGCCAGCAGGTATGATACTGGTGAGAAGGTGGCAACTCCCCTCTTTTCTGTGTGTGGTTTCCAAATACATAGGCACCAAATACTTGAATATGCAAAGAGAGTGTCAGAGGCACTATATCTCAAAATGTCAGTTTCTGGGATTCACAAACAGAAAGAGTAATGTTGTGCTCAGGTCTTGCTTTCAGCATTCCAGTAGGTATCTGGTTGGCCATGGTGAAAACAGGATGCTGGACCAGATGGGCTTATCTTCTTGTGTCCTTAAGAAGCGCTTGACTTTTTGATCAGGCAAAGTGTTCCAACTCTATATAGTTGAATCTCGTCTACCTGAAGGAAATATTTTCACATTTTTGGAAGGATATACTTGCAAATCTGAATCAATATGTGACATTTTCAGTTCAATAATGAAATATTTGCAGCCACTCTTTTTGCTATTAACAATATTGGCTTAACAATAAATGTTTACAGATAAAAAACACATTATAGCATTATGTCTTTGGTCAAAATTACACCTGCTGTGACAAGCATTTACCATAGCAAGCCTTAGGATAAACCCTTTTATTATCCTATCCACAAATTCTCGGCACCTCTGTTTCACTCGCTGTTTTTGAGTGCAAGAGCTTTTGCAGTTGTCTGCTGTACAATGAAGGGAGAAAGAGAGAGAAGGAGCAACAATAAAAATCAAAATAGGGAATACAAGGAGTACGTATTTCAGAGCATGGCTTTCCCCAGGGCTTTCAAGGAACAGAGAACAGATTTGCTCATATGTATCTTTGCCATCCCATTCCCCTTAAGATCTGTGTCCTGCTGTCTCTAGTAGCTCCATGAGCTCTCCTCTCTATTGGGCTGCATCTCCTGCCATCCGTTTTTGGTTATTTCCGTGGTTATCCAGCTGCAGTGCTTCACAGGAGCCCAACCTGCAGAAATTTTTCATGATCTCTAAACAAAACAGCTTATTGGAAGGAACGGGACCCATTTGATTCTGAACCACAATTTGCACAATGTGCAGCAAAGGGAAGGTAGTGTATTTTATCATATCTGTATTTTGCATATTATTCACATAAGGAGGATGCAGCAGGGTGTATTTTTAAAAAGTATCATTTATATTCTCCAAGCCTCCATCCTGTTCTCTTACTCTTTCTTCTTCGTTTTTGTCTTCTTCTCTTTCCTTTTCTGCTTTCACGTCTCACTTCCTTTCCCTTCCCTTGTAAAATACACAATACTACTACAAAATACCCCACTGCTAAAAAACTAAAAAACAAGAACAAAAAAACCACGCAGGGTCCAAGGGAAAACAAATAACTGACTGGATACAACATTCTGCCCACTCTTATCTTCACAAATATTGATGTGTGTTCCTTCATGTGCCTACACACACACACACACACACACACACACACACCTACTTTAGGAGCCACTGACGTCCTGATAAAAATGAGCAAGCTTGAAATTTGCTATTAATCTCTTGCCTTCTTCCAAATGGCTGGAGATGTTTCATAGCCATACAAAGAAAGGAATTAGCTAGATGACCGCTGTTCAGAGTGCATTTAGCTTTTATACCAGTCAGCTTGTGTTAAGATTCCAGGAAAAAAAATGTTCTGTGTTGTTTCATTTTCTCCACTTCCCTGACCTGTTTTGAGGTTCCAAGAACAGGTATTATAGACAGGGTCAATCTCCTTGTGAGATTCATGGTTTGCTTTTTTAAATAATATCTGTACGTATTTACTTTCTTTAAAATACACAAGATGATGAGGGGCAAGAAAGAGAAACCTGGACAGGCAGATGTAGTCTTTAAAGCAGTGCTAACACCACAGCACCAAAAGAAATCCTACAAGATCCCCGAGAGTCCTTGCTACCTAGCTGTAAAAAAAATCAAGCTTGTTTATCATTTCTGGCTTAATTCAAAACAGTTTCTTTTTTTCCTTTTTCCATGATAAATGCACATCCCTAAAGAAAGACTTGGTCTGCATTTTTAGCCAAGCTTGAATGACTGGCAACAGCTCTCCAGAGTTTCATGTAGCGTTTCCTAATGCATAGCTAGCCCAGGGCTTTTTTTTTCTACCCGGAACTAAGTTCCAGCACCTCTCAGGTGGGCACTATTGCCGTTCTAAGAGAGGGAGGGTGGTGTTCATGGAAAGTTCCAGCACCTTTTTCTAGAAAAATAGCCCTGAGCTAGCCCCAAACTTAAGAGTAACATTATTGATTATCCAGCACACATTTTCCAGCTTTGGTTCTATGCTAGACTCCTGGAGCAAAACCAGGCCTCTGAGGAAGCCTGTCCTTCAGCTTCCAAGCCAGAGACAAAAGCAGTTTGTGGAAAGGCTGCAATATAAGGGGATAGGACTTGTCAGCAATCAGCTATGGGCTGGAATTTGGGCCCTGGGCCTCCTTCCCTGTCTGCATTTTGAAAATGGCTCTCCAAGTAAACAAGTCGCTGTCCAGGGATCAGTGGGCTGAAGTGTGGCAAAACTTGTGTGGCATAAACAACTTCCCCCTCAGCTGTTTTTCATTTGACTTTGACTCTTCACGAATCTGAGTAAAGGAACAAAGAAAAAAGCTGCTGTAAAAGCATATTTGGATAGTGTAAACCAACCACATGTGCTCCTTCTGCCCTTAAGAGCGAGATGTGCTACTGTGGCTAATGTCAAAGTTTGATGGGATATTTGCCGAATTTGCAGAAAGATTATTGCCGCCTCTTTACCACTGCCCCTGTGAGTGGCCCCACATAATGTCAGGGAATGAAAGCCGAAGGTGAGTAGATCTCCTTTCAGCAGTTTTGCCTCCTCCTTTGCTTTGGTTTTTGTTTACTTTAGCTCAGCAGTGACATGACCAGAACTAAATACCTCATTTCAGATTGTGATTGTTTGACCAGGTTTTGCACTTTTCTATTTTTCAATATTGATGAAGGTTCTGAATGCCTGTTCAGCCTTTAATATGATGTGTCAGTTTTTGTCACCTTTCCTGAACTCTCTGTGGTTTTTTCTGTTTTATTAGGGTTCAGCCTTGAGTAGAAACTTTCTATACTGATAGTTCCTTTTCCTTTTGGGATTTATTATATTGACTTTCCATGGGCTCCACTTGGGATTGGAACTCAGCTCTCTGTTGTAAGATGGGAACTACTGAGGTTATGGGAAATTTATATAATGATTTTTGTGGGGTTTTTTATAAAGCTTCTGAGTAGTTTTTTTTTTAAAGGAAAACTTGTTTTTCTCAGTGCTGATGACAATGATAAAATTTCCTCTAAAATAATACAGATAGAAACAGCATTTTTAAAAATAAATAAATAAAAATGCATACAATGAGAATGCAACTTCATTAATGCAAAGCAGGCACATTTTTTGTCCACCCCCCTCCCCCAATTCCCTTTTCTAATGCCATGCACATGCATCTAGGGAATTTCATTGTACCTAATGTTGAATCAGGAGATACCACCCTTGTTGCTCTTAAGCTTCTTTGGTTGAAAATGTTGTTTCTAACACATGTCTAGACAGCACCTTGTTAAAAAGCTTTTAATCCCTGACTGGGGCTCCAAAAATGCATTAGCACAACACACAATTAATACTACTTTTAAATTACTTTCAACAATAGGTAGAAAAGCTTGCACCATGTTTCTGAGAATGGCTAAGTTGGGAGCAATCATTAAACTAATCCAGAAGTCTTTCTAATATGTAATAAGAGGGGTTAATTAAAAATTGAGCTTCCAGCATCAAAATTAAGGATAGAGCAAAATAAAAAAGTTGAATATAATCTGCAAGTTAGAAATAATTATGTCTAGAAAATACTCCACATTGATGCAGCTTTGTTTTTAAATGGGATGTGTAGCTGTAATAAACATATAACAAGCTATTTTCTTTTAATATAAGATGCAGCCTTGATGACCGACGTTATTTATCTTGAATAAGCACATGAATGTAATGTGTTCAATGATTTATTGCAGACACAGGGGGTTTCAATGCAGACATGAAGCTCCCTTATCCAAGGTATTCCCGTAGGCGTCAGTGGAGGAAGTAGCTTTGTGTACAATTATTTTTGCTACAAAGAACTTGCTATCTCTTTAAATAAACCAGGAAACAACTTCACACAGAATTCCTTTGGCCATGTAAGGTGTCGGGAAGAAGTAGGTCTTGCAAAATGCACAGTATATCCTTCCAGAAACCTAAAATCATAATAATTTTTACAAACCAAATGACTTGAGATACCCAACAAATTTTCCTCACTATACTCTTTCCTTCTTTTGTAACCGATACCTTAAAGTTCTCTACTGCATCTTTCCCTTATGTTTCCCAAATACACTCACTGTGTTGCAAAGAGGCCCTGACCATAGTTCTGTGCTGCTGCCTGCTTTGGCCCATCAGAGCAGGGTTGAGGAATTTGTGGCCTTGGCTGACATTGCTGGATTACAACTCCCATCATCCTTGACCATTGGCCACAGCTGACTGGGGATGATGGGAGTTGGAGTCCAACTACATCTGGAGTGCTACAAGTTCTCCACTCTGCATTGGAGAGAAGTTCTATGTTCTTCCATCCCCTCAAATACTGCTTTATTATTGCGCTGCATGGTAGCATAAGAGACAAAGCATCATGATGCATAAGTATTATTGTATTTCTTCTGTAAAAAATGAAACGTTATTAGTGCAGTAATAAGACACCCCAAACTCATAAAATGCATTTAGTAGAATACAAATCTTTTAATATATTATTGTTTTGACAGACGTTATCTTATATTACAAAAAAACCTTCAGAATTTGATAATAAAAATTGACAGACTCATTGTACTAGTAATTTTCCCTCTCACCATGCTATCTAATTTTATGTCATATTACCAATCTTTTATTCTATTAATAAACTAATTAATTAATGTGTCACAAGATGCACTAATTTGATTGGAATTTAATAGTGCACTACGTTCAGTTGATGTCTTATTAGTAAATCTCATGCTTTATTAAAAATGATGCATTCCTAAGTACATTTGAACTGGCAATGACAGCCAGTATCTGTTTGGAGTTAAAACTGTCTTGAGCATTTGATATAAGAGAGGTAGTAGCATTCTCTTCCCCAGGTGATTTTAATGCCATATCCAGTTCAACCTGTTGGGTGAAAAATGTTATCTATGCAGTAATTTAAAGGGCAGGAATCTCTCTGCTCTCGCATTAGTTCAAGAGCAGATAATTGTGTTTTTATGCTGTCTCTTGTTCTTGCTATGCATAGTTTTGCCAACCTTGTTGACATCAGAGAGGGACTGGAGCAGGTGCAAATCAGGGCCATACCTTTCAAGAGGTATAAAGAGCCATGGCAATCTCTGTGGAAAAGCTGTAACACAGCATTGCTGGCTGCACCTATTCATGTTGTCACCTAAGAAATGAGCAAACTTTCTGCTAAAAGACAATAGATACAATAGTGGTTGTAGGTGCAATCATTTTCAATAACAGCGCCAGACACATTTCCACCAACAATGTATGTGGAGACTTCTGTGCCAAACTGTTTTTAGTAGTGCTGTATTTCACACTGAGCGGGAAATTGGCTTTCCTCTGCATGATTCAGTTGCTGATTATTCTCCAGCCCCATCCCACAGCCCAAAGAGCAGCAGTTGCTTACAAATGGTGTGGCTACATACCTCCTAAAACTACTGGAAACTTTGGATAATGGTGAACCATTTATTGTTTGATGCAGTTCTGAAGTACTGGTGCAAATAACAATGCACAGGCAAGTGTTTGCAAGGCTAGAGCCTAAGATTTAGGATTACATGGAGAATGGGTGCCCAAATTTATCTAGAAATAGCATTTAAAAATAGTAACATAAGGGCTTTTACTTTTGTTTTTGTTTTCTTACAGATGAGGAACTAATAGATTTAGACTGACTTCCGACAGTCTTTGAAAAATGTCCATTTGTGTGCAAAGTAGAAGGGCTTTTTTTCTGAACAGCTAAAAAAGTATGGTAGCTTGACAGGTTGCTATTGACACTTACAAATTTTGGAAACCCTAATCCGTCAAGGTCTTCTGAAAGCAGCTATTACAGAAATCTGTTAGGAAATCACTCTAGGAGATATGGACTGTCCAAATTCATGTCCAGATGGAAGCATTTCATAAGAGCACCTCTTAAATATTTGGAGATGAGAGGAAAGGCCAAGGATTTGAATGCCTAAATGACCAAAAAGAAGCAAACTCTTTTGCTAGCAATGAGAAGGGCAAGGGGGAAAAAGAGGAGGAGGAGGAGGTGATGGCGGAAGAGGATCAGACCATTTGTCTATCTAATCCACCATTTTGTTTCCCACAATGGTCAACTAGATGCCCCTGGAAGCTGAAAATCAGGTCATGAACCCTCTCCTGCTGTTACTCCTAGTGACAGGTATTCAGCATGGTGCTTCTGATATTTGATGGAGCATATATCAGCCATGATTAGCAACCATTGCTTGCCTCATCTTACCTGCTCTTGCCTAATCCAGACACATTTCCAGGTCTGTGGGACTCCCTACTGGAGCAAATATTGGGGTGGGGTGGGGCTCTACTCAGGGTGCTACAATCCTCCCTTAAATAGATGAGCTGGCAAGGGTTGTTTTGCTTTTTAATAACTTTCAAAAGAAGGATCTTGCGCTGCTCACAGTGGCACATTCCTACACTTCCTAGAAGGGCTTTAGAACAACGCCATGCAATACGCAACATGTGACATTGCTCTGTCACACCACTCCAGGAAGTGTGCCAGGAAGCAAGGAGCTAACAACACTTCCTGGAGTGCTTCTGGAGCAATACAATATCGTATTGTGCTGTTTTGCTTTGAAACTGTTCTGTGAAGTGTAGGTGGACAGAACAGCCCCAGAGAACCTCCCACTGTGACAAGAGCATAGAACCTTTCTTTTAAAGGTTAAAAAGGTTGCACACACAGACACAGTCCTTTGTCAGCAACAAATTGTCACTGTTTTTTGTGTTGAATATATGCTGCATTGTAATTTATGGTATCTAAAGCCATTCTATTTGTTTTTTTATCTTATATTTTGGAAATGTACATCCAGGTTTCTTTCCTTTAATTTTTTTTGGAGCCGCCAAGAGAGTGGGGCCCTAAGCTATAGCTTGTTTAGCTTATACATAAATCCAGCTCTGGTCATCCAGTGTTAGCTTTAGTGATATGGAACTTGCTATATCTTGGCACCTTCTTATGCTGCTTGGTATGGTAAGAAGCCCTAAGCAGCATAGGAGGAGCCCACACCATGGCTCCTTCCCATGCCATCATAATTCCTCTTGAAGACTGCAGCAGGTTCAGCTTGAGAAGAAGCCATGCAGTTGACTTGTTTTGACATGACCTCAGGCTTCCAACGTTACTGTGAGGTACCAAAAGGAGCCACACAGCAGCAGGAGCACCCTGTTGCAAAGGTAACTCTAGAAATGACTCTAAAGGCTAGTATATCTATTACAAATAACAAATGTGCTCAACACAACTGTAATGTGTATCTGCTTTGTGTGAAGTGCTTTGATCTTCCCTGTTTCATAGAGACTCCAACCAGCCTACCATCACGTCTGTCTCTCTCACACACAGAGCACAAAAACAACAGCATTCTTGGTAGTAGCGGGTGACATCATGATGGAGGCGATTCACATTGTACAGTTGGGCTACTGTACAGAACAGGGTATTTTTCAAAACATATTATAGATGTAATATACAGGGAAGAGGCAAGATACCATATGCCTGCATTGACCAGCATGGTGCCCTCCAGATGGACCACAACTCCCAGCATCCCTCATTATAAGCCATGCTGGTTAGGGATGATGGGAGTTGTAGTCCAAAACATCTGGAAGCCACCAAGATGGGGAAGGCTAGAATACAACTACCAGTGAACTGTAATTACATTACATCTCTAGGAATTATCATTCAAATTAAAAATAGATGTTTTGAAAAAATCATACTGCATTCTCTAACTTCACAGAAAATATATCTTAGCGGAAAAGGCAGAATTTCTTAGCATTTCTTGCAAAACAGGGCAAGGTTTCAAACTTACATTGCTTTTAGCATTCAACAGCTTATCACATTGATCAATCAAATGAGACTGACTGTCCATTGTAGTGTATTGTACTGTGAACATAGTATCACAGATCCCTGGGGTAATCACAAGTTCTGTTTAGATGCCCGTGCTGCAAATCATTCAGGAAAGGCAGATCTTTTGTGACCAAGGGAGTGTGATGCTACATAGATGTCTATACACAGAGAGATCAATCCTCTGCATCTCTCTGAATCTGAAACCACAGGGGATTCTGAGGACTGATTGGCTATGAACACTTGCGCTCAATAAAACCTATCTAAAGTATAAAAGCTGAAAGAAACAGACTCAGCTTGAGTTGCCACATGCCAATTGTACGCCTTTTTATCTGCAACACCCAAATGAAAATGCAAATATTGTGTTTAAAGCATCAGAAAATAGACTTTGCACAAAGAAACGAACATAATCTTTTATTGTTTGCTCCTGCTTGAACACACATTCAGCTGTTTTGCATTACTTTTATTCCTTTTTTTGTGGCAGTCCCATCCTAGGTATTGCTAAATATGCAAAACAAGAAGAATATTGAACATCCCACACCCTTTGTTCACCTATATTTTCTCTTCTGGGGAAATGCACAAGACAAATTGAGATTTTTCTTTTCAAATACTGAATTTCCAATGAATTGTTTTGCTTCTTTGGGTTTGCTAGAATAAGTAACACAGCTACCATATTGCAAGCCACGCCATTTGCTGTAATGTTCCTATTGCCTCAGTTAGACCATAGAACCTAGTTACACACATCTATAGATTCTCCCTGTTGCCTCCACCCTCTTCCTTCTATTGTAGAAGCTAGCTCACTTATGGTGCTGTGGTGCTGCCAATTTCCCCACATTTTCAAGACCAGGTTGCTAAGCTTCCTACAGAGTCCAATCATAACCATTTTAGAATGCTTGCCATCGTATCTAAGCATAGTTCTGTGTGAGACCACATCAGTCCTCTTCCATTTGCTTTGTGCTTTTGAAATGCACCACAGTTACAAACACCGGGCCTATTGCTTTTTTCATACAACTTATAATTTTTTGTCTGGAGGTCATCAGCTCCAAAGTTATGTACCCAATGTAGAGTCCTTCAGAAATTAGTCCCTAATCTGTTAATTTTCTTTTGTTTCAATATCTCATTTTAAGTTCAGTTCTCATTTCTGTATTAAAAAAAAATAATACAGTGGTACCTTGGTTTACAACCATAATCCATTCCGGAGGTCCGTTTGTAAACCAAAAGAGGTTGTAACCCAAGGCTCGCTTTCGCCAATGGAGCCTCAAAAAAAATTCATAATAATAATAAAAAAGGGTTGTATTCCAAAAAAAAAGAAAAGAAAAGATTGCAAACTGGGACACACACTTCCGGGTTTGACATGTTTGTAATCAAAAATGTATGTAAACCAAGATGTATGCAAACCAAGGTACCACTGTATACATTTTCATGAGCAATTCAAATAATATCTACATGTTGTTGGAGAACTGTATCACAAAAATTGGAGAAGTGCACATTTGAGATGACAGCTCCATTTCACTTTGTATGTTGGTTTGAGAAGTGAGGGGTAGGTTCACAATAAAATGTGAGCCAAATGAGTCATCGCCCCCCGCCCCCGGCGTATTTAGGTTATTTTATAATGTAGGTTTCTAGCACACTCACTCCCATCTTTTCTCCCCCTCTATTCCATTCATTTTTCCTTTGTAGTGACATTCATATTTAGGCACCTAAACAAAAGCAGTATCAGTATTTCAAACCCACTGAGCACCTTTGCAGCAGGTCTTATTGAAATCAATTATATTAGGATTATAAAAATGTGGAGGAAACTATTGAATCACACAGGAACTAAAACACAAAGAAAAGATCTCTCTAGACAGTTTAATGAGCTTTCAGTTCACTTCCACAGGAGCTGTAGGGGTTTAGCAAGCAGTGCAATATTATATTTTATTTCAGGTGGCTAGAGATATAGATGTGGTGGATTCACAGTTAAGGAACGGATATTTCTTAACATGTTTATTGTCTCTTAACTCTCCAAATCAGCAATACTGTACTACACTGATCTGTATTTACGAAACACAGCATTGTTGTCACTGCTGCTGGATAAAACACAAGCTGTCATATTTTACAGCCGTGTCCAGCCTATCAAGAAAATGCTACATATGCTCATTTGTTATTATACCATTTTTTCACAGTTGCTATATCACTCCTAGAATTAACATAAGAAGAGAAGAGCCCTGCTGAATCAAACTAAAGGACTATCTAGTCCAGCACTCCCTTTTTATAGATGTTTGGGTAGCTCTGAATGGTCTCATCATTAGGCAGCCCTCCCAGCTAGAGACCCCATTTCCCAAGTCAACTTATTCTAGTGAATGTGATGTTGGGGAGCCCAGTCCATGTTTTAGGTGGGTTCCAGTCCACCAAAGTCTGAAGTAGTTCCAGTCCAGGTCTTACACAACAGCTCTAGAAACTAAACCCTGAGGCACCTGAGGACATAGATTTCTGGTGGGCTTCACTTCATGCCTAATGTTTGTTTGAGTTAGTTAGTATAAAGTATTTTCATGATTATCCTTTGTGCCAAGAGTACATCTTAAAGCAAAGGGCTATGTGACTTTACAGTTATCCTTCTAAATGCTCAGGATTGTCCATTAGGCAGAAGGCACTGGGAACAGCTGTCTCTATGCATCCAGGTGCCAACGTACATTACCAAGCATGCTCCTTCCTGCTGTGAATTCCCTACCCTTCTCAAGGATAAGTTTGTTTCATACATTGCCAACAAAAATCATTTGTGGGGAAGCATCAACATTCTTTCAAACAGGCCTCACAGTAAATAAACCAAGGGTTGGGGGGGGGTTTAAAAAAGAGTTTTCTTACAAAGTCCCTTATTTTTCACTCTATAAGATGCACCAGACCATAAGACGCACCTAGTTTTTGGAGGAGGAAAACAAGAAAAAAAAAATTCTGAATTCCTGAAGCCCCAACAGCAAGAGGGATCACTACGCAGCACTCCCTCTTGCTGTTTTAGCTTCTGGGATAGCTGTGCGAAGCCTCTTCAGAGCAGTGGGATGAAGGCTCCCCCTGCCCTGAAGAGGCTTCACGCAGCTAAGCCAGAAGCTAGAACAGCAAGAGGGAACACTGTGCAGCGATCCCTCTCACTGTTCTGGCTTCTGGGATAGCTACACAGCCTGCATTCGCTCCATAAGATGCACACACATTTCCCCTTACTTTTTAGGAGGGAAAAAGTGTGTCTTATAGAGCGAAAAATACGGTAAACCTGAAAAAGCTATCCCATCATTAGTTCATATGTGGGCACAGCCAGCTGTTACGTGCAGGGAACAGTCTATGCAAGTGATCCTGCTTGAGCATTGCATCATCAGAGGACATACTCATGGAAGATTTCCGTGAAAACGTCTTGGGCAAAGTACAGTGGTGCCTCGCAAGACGAAATTAATTTGTTCCGCGAGTTTTTTCGTCTTGCGATTTTTTCGTCTTGCGAAGCACAGACTTTGGAAAAGCTTCAAAAATCACCAAAGTCTTCAAAAAACCTCAAAAAAGGCTACCACACCGCGTGCTATGAGTTGCTCCTCGAAGTGAATGCACGGTTTTAAGAAAAAGGAAACAAACTTGAAAGACAAAGGAAACAAACTTGCAAGACGTTTTTGTCTTGCGAAGCAAGCCCATAGGGAAATCCGTCTTGCGAAGCAACTCAAAAAACGAAAAACTCTTTCATTTTGCGAGTTTTTCGTCTTACGAGGCATTCATCTTGCGAGGAACCACTGTACAATATTTCCACTTTCCATTGCAATGTAAACTTATTACACTGGCTGCAATCCATAACTGGACACAAGGAGAAATTACACAACAGGGCAGTGAGTGAACCTAATGTTTTGTTTAAAGTCTTCGTTACAGACTGCATATTTCAGGCTGGGGGTTCAATGTACCTCTATCTAACCTTTTTCATTTCTTTGAGCACTTTTAGTTACATGCTTTTAGTGCATTTTGGTCAGTTGGCGCTATTCCTCACTCCCATTGTAATCCTTTTACGATGTATTTTATGCTGATTTTGTGCTGATTTTATGGTTTTGTGTTGGCTGTATCAATGCTACTCTCAGTGTGGGTCTTACTGTTATTGGATTGTGTTTTTGTATTTTTGATTTATTACATTTGTTCTGCTCAGAGTACTTGATTGAGTCTGCGAAATAAAAATAGACTCCTCATCACCCTTTAATAATATAATGCGTAAAATCTAAGAAGTAAAGCTAATTCCCCAGAAAATATTTGTGTGATATGTGGGCATTAAGTTGTGTGATAGTCAGGAATATTCACTCCGATGTACTGTATAATTATGGTGAAAGTAAAAGAAAATGCCAGTCTGCTATCTTCCATAACCCTTCATCTGCACACTGAGCGATCTTTAAATAAGAAAGGAGGTGTTTCATTTCAAAGGGTTTCCACATACCCTAGAATCTAATTAATTAGTTAATAATAGATGAAGCCTGCCCTACATTATCAGTGCAATCACCCTCGTGGAAAAGCAGTCATATTGATGAAGTTGAGGTTTAATTTGGGTCTCTGTTCTTTCCTGCAGAGTGCAGGTGGCTCTGAAAATGTCATCAATTCTCCGAGCCAGATCTCGTTTTTGTACTTTGAACAAAAGATCTCGCAACCTGGAGCCCATATCCTCATATTCATACTTTGGAGATTGCATCACTCACTCGATAAAGCTGAAAGATTTGGGGCAAATAAATATAGTTGCTAAGAGATCTACTTTATAAACTATATTTATTTGCCCCAGATCTTTCAGGTTTTTGGTGTTTGAAATGTAACTAGCACATTAGTTTACAACTGGCTTCAACATCTTGCACAATTGTTGCAGCCTCAGATGGAAATGAAGAGGCAGCGCAGTCTGCATGTAACAAACCTTCTGTCACAACATTATTAGTAGTAATATTACCTTTTCATCCTGCACTTTTCCAAAGGAGCTCAAGCAGTTCACACACCTGTTTATTTTGTCCGCACAACAGCCTTATAACATAGATTGGACTGATCCAGGCTTACCCTGTGAACATATCATTCCCCTCTTATAATTGCCCCATGTCAAGCAAATGTTTATTATGATTCAACGGTAAAAATGGGTTTTTCCCAGAGAAAGTGATGGACAAATGGGAAACCTCTGGAAATGCCTGGAAATCACAGGAAAAACAGAAGTATGGATGAGCCCTGGTCTTCCCAGAAGAGTTATTTAAATAATTCCACAGTGACTGGGATCCAAAGAGCTTTTTCAGTACTCCAAGGACTTGGTATGTTGATTTTATTTTCTCTTCAAAGAGCGGACACCCAATTTGTCATAAACACCTCCTGAATGCTCCAATAATCTAAAATGTAGTTTGCCATATGACATGATGGAGTGCTGTTTAAGCAGACCCAAGCCACCCCACCAACTTCAGTGTGTACCAATAACCAATCACTTCTTCTGTCTTCTATTCCCATTCTACTGGATCCATTTTCTCAAGTCAGCAAATGGCCTCTCTCTGTACTGTGTGCAGGGTTGCAGAACTGTTTGTACATTTTCAACCCTGAAGCTCCCTCAAATTTTGTGCTCCAAATTATGAAAATCAACATGGTTTATGCAGCTGTAGGTTTCTGGCATGAGCTCAGCTGAGCCACAATTTTTAATTTATTGCAGAGCTTGAAAAGTGTTAGTAACAAGTGAGTGGGCAGAGAACATTGCATCACAGGCAGTGTAAATTGGTAGAGAATATAGGAGAGGAGAATGGCTGTAGCATATTGGCAGAGCATCTTTTGCATGCAGAAGGTTCGTGGTTCAATCCCTGGCATATCCAGGTAGGACATGAAGATACTGCAGTTTTAAACCCTGGATAATCACTGCCATTCATTGCAAACAATACCAAGGTGGATGGACCTGTGGTCTGACTCAGTATAAGGCAGCTTCCTATATTCTTATGCTTCCTAGGATAGCGATGCTGATAGAGGGCACAAAAACGATGATGCTTGAACATGCTGATATGAAGAAAACAATGAGCTCTGCATGACTTCGGAAACCAGCTGAGACCAGAAAGTCTATGCAAGAAGTTTCAGCTCTGCAAGTCAATCTCAACAGGATCAAGCAGTGCCACCATGCATGTTTTCCTGATGATATCCTGATGTTATCCTTCTGTTTTCTCCATAACTTCTTTGGACACCCCATCAGTGTACCCAAACCAGTTACTGAGAAAGAGCAGAAGCAAAAACAACAACACAGAATTCCATTAGGCTTCCTTTAATAATAGAGCCAATTTTAAAGCCTAATTCTGAAAGCACAGCAGATGAGGCTGTTATGCTTCCCTTGTTAAAATACCTCACCGAAAACAACATTAGACATACATTAGGATTGGGCTATATGGGAACATAATGATCTGAGTAGCAGAAAATGAATATTGCAAGATACTTTGGGAAAGTGTTATTTACTAAGCAAGACCTCTTTAAACATTAAAATATTTAGAGGATAAACAAAGTCTTAGTAGCACTGTATAAGGTTAACACTGTAATGATGCCAACTTTGTATATATCAGGCACTGATATGGAATGTATACAGAGATTTCCTTATTATTGTAAACAGCGTTATTAAGTTCTATGCAAATACACTTTGAATATCAGAGCACCTGCAGCCCTTCAGATTCATATTCAGCCAGAAATAAGAATTGGCAGAAGCAAAGTACTTGCTGGGTTTTGTTTAGATTCAGCCCCTGGACTGAGGGTGAGTGTATGACAGAGAGGGAACTATGAGACTAACCATTTGCTACAAAGCACAGGGTGGTATGAGTAGCTGACTTTTTGGAAACACATAATATACCTCAAGGAGCCTAAGAGTTACTATAGATCTTTTGCAGTCTGTTTTCTGTACCACTGTTTCTAGCTATGTACAGAGCATGAAGTGTCAGTTCCTTCTGCATGGATGTTCCTGTTGAAACACATGTAGTGAGGCACAAATAGATCCCAACTCAGCAAAGATGGTGGGCAAAAAGGACACAGTGCATTGTCTAGTTAGAAGATTGTGCTCCAAGGGAGATTTCAAATATGAACCAGGAATTTTTATTAGAGTTAAAAAAGTGATATCCCTAAGGCACTTTGCTAATCCTTTCTGTACAGGGTAGTGTAATTAATAGCATCAACTCAACTAAATTAAAAGTATCAACCCGTGAAAAGGGCATAACTAGGCTCAGCTCAATAAAGAATACTTCCCAATGTGTAAAGAAAAGAGCTATACAGGAACAATAGGCCAGAGAACAATGTATCAGAAAAGTCAATTACCAAAATCATTGATTTGTTCCCACCTGAAAGAATTTTTTGAATTCTAGTCAAAGCAACCACTGCAAATCTTTTAAACAATATAAAAGAAAATATTGCTACAATTAAAATAAGGGATGGGACAGGAAGCTTTTCCCATGGCTGATTTTGTGCTGTCATGCTAAACTAAAAATGAGGAAAAGGTACTTTAAGGAAGTAATTATTATTATGGATATGAATAATTAGGAACGCGAATAATGCTGTTTTCAATGCCACCAAAAAATAAGAATCCAAGCACTAATCCAAGCAGAAATAAAAATTGTCATGAAACTCTACGATGTTATAAGCCCTATTCACACACACTGGTGCATGAGCATAAGAACATAAGACAAGCCTGCTGGATCAGGCCAGTTCCCCATCTAGTCCAGCATCTTGTTCTCACAGGGGCCAACCAGATGCCTATGGAAAGCATGGCTGCAGGATCTGAGCGTAACAGCATTGTCCCCTCCTGCATTTTCCAATAGTTGGTATTCAAAAGCATGCTTCCTCCAAAAGTTGATAACAGGTTGGATCAAGTAGCTTCACCTCCTGCTTTCTGAGCAATATGGTATGAATGCCAGTAGGCTGGGAGGCTTCAGATATATGTGCAAAATCTCCTCCCCTCAGTCATTACTGCTATACATGCAGACATCAGAGTGCAAGGCAGTAGGCATGACTTCAGAGGTGAGCTATTCAAGACAGCTCTGCTCACATTCCTACCCTTTGCTTGTTTATTCATTTTTTTCATTTGTTGAATTCATATCTTGCCCTTCACAAAATGTATGAAGGCATGAGGATAGCCTTTGAACAAACAGTCAGGAAAACTGCACTACTGAAAATATTTTTGGGAGAGATCATCACAGACCACAGCAAGCAGATGAAATGATGGGCAGAGCATGATCAAGAACTGTACTCTCAGGAAAACATGGTCCCTGACACAGCCATCAACAGTGTTCAGACTCTGCTTGTCTTGGAAGAGCTGGATATCCCTCCTTCCCTAAATTGATGAGCTGAAGAACACCATCAACTCAGGCATGTGGTAAAGCCCCAGGAAAGGATGGCATCCCAACAGAAGTGCTGAAACCCAGCTTCAATTCCTCCCCATGGCACATCTCTACAGCCTCTATTTGCAGTGTTGAGAACAAGGATCCATGCCACAAGACATGTGTGACTCCAGCAATATGACCCTCTTCAAGAACAAAGGTGACTGCAATGACAATAACAACTACTGTGGAATCTCCCTGCTGAGTACTATGGGGAAAGTCTTTACCCATGTGGTTCTCTACAGATCACAGTTACTTGTTGACCGGGTATTTCCTGGTTCACGGTGCAAATTTAGATCTCATAGGTTAGCAGACCATATGATTTTCTCACTGCAGGAGAAATGCTGAGAGCAGGCATACCGCTTGTACATCAAAGACTGAAAATGACTCTTCACACTTCTCAACAAGATAAGATGCCCACCTAAGCTGGTGTGAAACAGGGCTGTGTTCTTGCATGTGGTGCTCTCATATGCCTTCAGCTCGACTGAAGACAGTGTGTACTTTCATTCATGAAGCAACAGGGGTCTGTTCAACCTGACATGTCGCCACACCAGGACAAAGGTGTGGCAGGTCCTTATCCAATGGCTGTTGTTTGCAGATGAAACAGCCTTAGAAGTTCTGCAGAGACTCTGCAACTGTTTTGCCAAAGGCTGCAGGGAGTTTGGCCTTCCCATCATCCTGATGAAGACCAACATTTTAGATGTCGCCAGCACTCCATGTATCAGCACTGGTGACCACACACGTGAGGTGGTCAATGATTTTATCTACCTGGGTTCCACCATAACCAGCAATTTGTCAACTGACACTGAGCTGGACAAGCGTTTTAGCAAGGCAGCTACAACAATGGCTTACCTCTCCAAAAAGGTATGGGAGAAGATAATGCTAACATTAATACCAAGATGCCAGGCGTCACATGGCAGGACGGAGCTCAAACAAAGTTGTCCTCTCCCAGGCTCACATTCTCAGCATGTTCATACTCCTGTCTCAGTGATGTCTATGCTGGCTTGGTAATGCCCACAGAATGGAATATGGCAGGAGCCCCAGGGACATGCTCTACAGGGAGCTGGCCTCAGGCCCCTTGGCAAACCAACTCTGCATTACAAATGTGACATGTAGGCTCGCAACATTTACCCTGCTGTGTGGGAATCCCTTGCAGATGGCCACAGTGCTTGGTCAGACAGGTCGTGTATCCACAGCAGTGACCAGAGGTGGAATGACCACTGGTATGAGCACAGAGAGAAGAAACACCATGATGCATCTGCATCAGAACAACCGGATGCCTTCATCTGCCCCAGCTGCAACAAAACATGTCTCTCCCATATCAGTCTCTACATCCACAGCAGGCACTGTAACTCGCCAACGGTTTGACTTTATCCCCAAAGGGGGCACTCTTCCATTGTCTCCCGAGACAGATGAATGGCAACAACTACTTCCTATAGGAACCCTGGGTGGCATGAGATTTGTGCCTGAGTACCTGAGCAGTGCTATAATTATTATGGTAAGATTGGCAGGATGAATATATCTTGGCTTATCTAAAGAGCCAGCAGCAACTACCTTTAAAAAAAATCATATTGTTTTGTGGTGTTTCACTTATATGTATTTGGTCTTTATTTAGTTTTCATATACTGGAAATTGCTGGAGACTTGTAATGGACTGAAATATTTATATTCCTGATGAACAACATGTTCTAAGCACATTCTGATATCCATAATAAGAAATAAAGGAGGGATTTGTTTATTTTATGTTTACTTGAGCTGTTTTGAAAAGAATAGGAATTACTCACCTCTGTGTTGTTTGTTTTTCCAAATTACCGCCTTCTTTCTCTATGGTTTTTGGAAACCATGGGAATAAATATCCACAGTAAAGATGCCATTCTTGTGTACTAATTTGTATGATGAGAAATGACTGGTGTATGAATGGTAATTAGTTATGGCCTAAACATGAGTGGTTAGACCCATCAAAATGTCCAAGTTCTTTTGTCTGGTTTCTTAGCAGCAATGAAGCCTAGTGTTTTCCTCCTTGTTTTGCATCTGGAAAAAGTGGATAGAGGAAGACAGGAAGATATTAAAGCCTTATACCACAAAGTCTTGGGATTTATTGACCCCCCCCCCCATTTTCTGGAGTTTGCATACAACATATATACAAAGGAGTAGCGCATTCTCCTTGCATAGTATAAATATTTCTTCCTAGCAATTCAATGAAATATTTAGAACTCTGTTAAAAATCCTTGAAAGCTATCTGAACAGAACCAAAGTTAAGTGATCACCTAATGTGAGTTTTATGAAGATATTCTAATACAGCTAATCAAGGTGCACATTAGTCCCACTCACAGAGAATTAGCCACATATAACTACAACATCAAAGCCTTCTGTAGAAATTATGGAATGGAAAAGATATTCTAGTGGTGGAACCCAGATGTAGAGTAACACACACTTATAACGTTTGCCAAAGCACTCCATAATTCCATTGATTTCATCTTCGTTGAAAACAATTTGACTTAAAATCATTTAGCCTTTCCTGAAATCATTCAAGATAT
Organism: Podarcis cretensis; assembly: GCF_951804945.1. Taxonomy (NCBI): domain Eukaryota; kingdom Metazoa; phylum Chordata; class Lepidosauria; order Squamata; family Lacertidae; genus Podarcis; species Podarcis cretensis. The sequence goes on along the minus strand of NC_137172.1, from coordinate 80,549,997 downwards.
GCTGTAGCAAGGAACAGAAATCCTTTAAAATATTATTCCAGGTTTCTAAAACATGTGCTTTAAGGCTGGGAGGGAACACTTAGAATACATTCTTGAAGTCACAAATGTGATTCACTACCTATTCTTTGCAGACACATTTTGGGGGAATAATAAAATTGTACTAGACACTAAAAGCATTTTCTGGGTGTGTAGTAACTCATCCAAAGCTCAGATGCAAAAACTGTAAGGCGTGTTATAAGAACATAAAATAAGCTCTTAGTATCATGGGGCAGGTGGGGGGGAAGGGTTATGATAAATAATCTGCTTTCAAACAACTGAACAAAAAAATGAATAATGTTATAGTATAAAGCCATGTACATGCAGCATATTGTGGAAGGCAACCTCAATATGTAAATCATTCCATCAATAAAGTAACATATTGATTGTTGAAGAATAATGCAGAGTGAAGGCTTAAATCTATAATGCTGACAACAGCAGAAGAAATCAATAACAGACAAGAGACTTGATGCAGAAATCTGCTAAAACAATACTATTAAACTAACTATCATGGACCAATATTCACAACTTATAGACAAAGAGATAAGGATTAAATACAACCTGGTTTTTCCAATGAACCCTTATTTCCTACTTCCCCTGTTATCAGCACTAATAATACTCACAGATCTCAGAAGTGCTCTGAAAAATTAAAAAAAATGGCTATGTCAGTATTCGGCCTGAAAGACACATGAGCTCCTTCTTGAGTTACACTTTAAAAACAATGCCAAATAAGATTGCCAGGTTGGTCTCAAAGGAAGAAGAAGGTAGCCCGTGAGTAATATTATGGTTGAGAGATCTTTGTGCAAAAGCAGACTCAAATAACCACCTAAAAGAGCCAGGTCTTTCCAGGTAGAAACTGGAGAATCACCATCACTTGGCATCTCCTTGGGAACAACCAACTCGATGGATCAAATGTTGTTGGTTCATAGGCTTAGGTGAAATAAAAGTATAAATGTGAACAAAAGAGGTGGGCAGGGATGTCTGTGAATCTGAAGAATGCAGACAACTATTTGCTTCAGTCAGGGAGAGGTGCTTGTTGCCTTAAAACATATATTAAAATGTCTGGATTCTGTTCCCTGTGTGTTCATGTTTGTCTTGAAGGATGAACAGATAAGACACGTGGCATGGATTCAAAACTGGTCAAACTTTCCAATGTTAGGTCTCTGATCCAAGTTCAGCTGTTAATGAAAGGCACTGACAAGCCATGATACACCCCAATATAATAATGAGATGTTTCCTCCCTTTCTACATCTGAGAAAGGCCTGCCTGATTTTCATTTAAAAACATATCCACACTCATATTATGGGAAGGCAGCCCACCACTTCCACATTATCCTGCAGACAAATCACATGTCTGAACATCATGATGAGAGGAATTAAAACAGTGCTGGGGAAATGAGCCAAAAGGAGAGGTTTCCTATCTATGTACCTCTTTTTAAAAAAATCAAAGTCATAAGTTAATTTGATCCTAAGCTCAATAGGGATGCAGCAAATATCTATAGTTTTTCCACTCCTGGTGTAGAATACACATTTTTTGTTGTTGCTGATCATAGGAACATACAGAGGGCCTCGTAGACCTTCACATCTAACCTCCTGCTCAAAGCTAAAGAAATTCCAGCATTATAGCATCCCTAATGGAGCCTCTGCTGGTTGTTCTTCTCCAACTCACCTGCCACCTCCAACTCACCTGCCACCATGCTTACTTGGCAATAAGTCCTACTTTGTTTGTTGGGGTTTTCTTCTAGGAAAGAAGCAATAGGATTATCTGTGTTAGAATATACCTAGAAACATAATTGGATATTCAGTTATAGCATTTGCTTCTTACTGCTGGTGCTTTGATCTCCCTGCTTCCATATGACAAGACTGACCAACACAGCACACAAAAATGGAATATTATCTGTGAAACTCTTTTGGTTAATTACTCAAGGTATTGTTATGCAAACTGTTTAGCACCGCATAAATGTTCATGAGTCACAAGAAAAACAAACTAGAAATTATTGATGAGGCAAGTAGAACATAGGCAGGGAGAAGAGTAGGACAGAATGATTAAAAACAGGGTTTTCCAGGAGAAAAAAAACTGCAGAGTGAAATAGTGAACCATAATATGAAATGAAATAAAATGGCTATAAGGAGAAAAAGCCAACAATACCCAATTTTTGACTAATACAAGGAAAGGAAAAGGGAAATTTTATTTTTTTTATTTTGACAAAGTAGTAATAATAAATAAGAATAAAAATGTAAACCCCACCCCCAAGACCATTCCATTGCAACTATCCAGCCTCCCAAAATTTCAACACCTCTTGTGATGGTTTCCATTTTAACAGAAAAATTCTACAAACACCCTCCATATCTCCTTAAAATAATTTCTCCTGCCTATTCCCCATCTTACCTTAACAACACATATTAATTTGTCATTAATAGCTATGTCCCACACCTCTTTATACCATTCTTCCATTTTATATTCACCCTGCCCCTTCCACTTCCTAGCTATAATAACTCATGCAGCTGTCAATAAATATGTGTGCAAGTCCTTCATAGCCTGTGAACCTTCCATCCCATCATAAATTGATAATAATGCTACCTCTGGACTTTGGGTCAAGGGAAAGCATTCCAAAGGCAGGAGGTCACCATGGAGAAGACCCTTTCCTGCATCACTATAGAGGTTACACTATAGAGGTATGAGACTGGTGACTGCTCTGTTGTGTGACAAGCTATTGGTGTGGGAGAAGCAAAAAAAACCCCAACCCCTTTAATTTCAGGGTTGTGGGTTTAAGCCCCACATTGGGCAAAATATTCCCGCATTGCAGGGAGTTGAACTATCTGACCTTCATAGTCCCAACTCTACAATTCTATTATTCCTTGACTCCATGATTCTGTGAAATGTTGACTGATCCCTCCTTAAGCCTCAGTTTGAGGTTTTTGGTTTTTGGTTTTTTGTTTCCCACCTAATTGACCTGGGTTATTGTCTCTCATCTTGTCCCCACGTGCGTGCTTCAAACTGCATTTTGTGCAAGGCTGAAATAGTTTCAAGACCTAATGCTCATTAGTCAAAACTGTCAGTCATGGGAAATAAAGGCAGTGGTAAAGAAGGTAGCAGGAATATACTATTGATTTGAAGGCTTATTGGTTTCGGGTTTGGGGGAGGGCTTTTATTATGTACTTTGTGTTTTCATTTTGTATTTTTAGTCTGTAAACTGCTCTGTATAGTAATAATAATGCTGGTAATCATCCTGAGGCAACATTGTGGGAAACTAAAGAATAGCCAAGCCAACTTTTGTGGCTGACCACTGTGAGGAAACTGAGGCGAAGTGGTGGTTTAAATCTCACCTCAGCCTCAAGCTCACTATACCAGCTTAGGCACATATGCCACTCTATATGCATCACTCATCTGCAAGACTGAGACAATAACACAAGCCTACCTTACATGTGTGTGATGGAGAATAACTGACATTGTGAAGAAGAAGAAGAAGAAGAAGAAGAAGAAGAAGAAGAAGAAGAAGAAGAAGAGTACTACTAGAGACTTATCTGCACCGTTTAACTTGTCCTACTTCTAGCCAATTCATTGCTTCAGCAGGGGATCCTTCTGCCCTAGTGAAAGGTAAATTAGAAGAGAACGTTTACACCTTATGTTGCTGTGACCTCTGCTCCAGTGTGTGATAAAGCTAAATCCGAGCCTATCCAGTCAGAGAAGTAGGATATGTAACAATTTAGCTGGACTGAGCCATCTCCTTCAGGTTAGTTTGCGGTCCATTTCAGCGGAATGATAGGAAGTCGGAAAAGGTAGATGGCCCTTGCTTTTTTCAGTATATCCTTGCTTAAGGGATGACCTTTTCATTAGACATAGTATACTGACCCACACTGTGGGAAGCTGTTCAAAGAGAGTTTGTTTTGTCCCCCCTCCCAGCCCCCAAATGGATTTATTTGTCTGGGAGGCAAATCATTAGCTGTCTACTAGGCTGTTCGGTGTTGTTCCTATCAAAAGCTTCAAGCTTCTTGAAATGCTGGAAATAAGCCAGCTAAATACACATTCTTTTTCAAAGCTCAGATCTGAAATCTTTATTGGGAGGATATATATACCTCATGTTTTCAGTCTCTGAGAGTAAGATTGATCTGTTAGAAGGGAGGGAGGGAGAAGGCAAACCTTAGGTAAGATCAACCTGCTCTTTTTTTTGGGGGGGGGGGGTTGAGTCCTGTATCATTGACATCTCATTTTAATGAGATAATTTCATTTACTTTTGACTTTATAACTCAGTATTTTTTCCTTTCCATTCTTTATTTTTTGTTTTTATTAAAGAAGCGATATATAGTACATTGCTGGCATTGTAATGAAGCAGTGTTGTAATTTTGGCTATAATGTTTCCAGTTATATATGTATGTACTTATAAGCTGCCCTCTCATAAGATAGTAGGGTGATCATACACATTTAGGGCACATTGATATCAATGAGACGGCAATGCCCATCAAGTGGAATCATTAATTCAAATTGCTTACTACTGAAGAAGTTTTAATAGTTTATGTTTTAGTTAATCATCCCAGTTTTATGTAACAAAAATAAATGTTGTTGTTATTGATGGCGATGGTTTCCCTCTACCTGATGCAATTACAAGATATTGCCTTGAAAGCAATTAAAAACATCCACTTGATAAATTTCATTGCCCTTTTGTGTACCTTTTCCAGCTCTACGGTGTCTGTTTTGAGGTTCAGTGACCCAAACTGAGCATGGTACTCCAAATTTTGTTGTAGCTTGATACGATCTGTATTGGTGCTGCCCAGATGCCTGGGAAAACGGAGGTTGGTAGTCTGTTTCAAATCAGCCATCAATGTTGTGCCCACCACCATCTTACTGTTGGAAGTTCAAGAGCAGAGATCATTCAGTTTGTAATGTAAAGGTTAATCTGGTTATCAGTAAGCCAGCTAACCAAGGGGTGGTGGTGAAGGTATTGCTTAGCAACCAAGCAGAGTGGCATAGTGTCTAATACAGATATAGAAAGAGATTTTATGTATCAACTTAAAAGTATTGTTGGAGAAGGAATATCTTCAACAGGCAGTGAAAAGTTAATAGAAATAATTGCCTGTGAATAGTTTTCTTGTTGTTGTTTTTTGTCTCTATAAACTAGAGCAGTGCTGAAAATTACAATGTTTCCTCATTTACCATATGTTGGGTATGGGCAAAAGGAAATCTTTCTAAAGATTGGGGAGAGGGGAAGGAAATTTCTCTTAAATCTTATGAAGCAGCTAAGGATTGCTAGAGGATCTTTTTTGTTGTTCTCTTTCAAAATCTTTTTCTGGAAGCCCTCCAGGTACTTACCAAGATGCAAGGTTCTTGGGAACTTCCTGTCTCTCACACTTCCTGGAATGACTTAGGATTGATGTCACATCACATTGTATCACTTTCATGGAACCTATTCCAGGAACTGGCTGCCAGAATATTGCATGAGGATGTCTCACAATTGATCATCAGCCTCACTTCCTGGTGACAGCCAGCAAGGCACACAACAACCCCCCCCCCCCAAAAAAAAACCACTTTCAGATAAATTCCACCCACCCACCCAAGCAAAAACATTGTCCCTTGATTTATATAATAAAATTATATGCAATTGAGGTGACACCAACGCCTTCTTCAGGCATTCACTATGACCATGTGAAGGGGCAACTGGGGATGCACAGGGCAAGCCACACATCCCTCAGTGACAATGAATATGCCCCAACATTTCTATCCCAGCCTCTAAAGGCAAAGGTGTAAAGTACATGTGCGAGATAAAAAAAATTGCCCTTAGTCAAAAACTTGCAAGGCATTTCCTTTTGCAATTACAGGGGTAGAGGCTAGATTCCAAGCTCTTTATCAAACATCACAGTGTTATGAATTATGAGAAATGTCTCATCTAATAGTAAGTATACTACAGTAATGAATAGATATATCTCAGGGAGTTGGCCTTCTTTGCAGAAAAATAATTTATTGTCAGATTTTTTTGGTTGAAATGTCCTCATGTCCCTGGCCTAAATATTCATTGCAGGTGTGATATAGTCTGTTTATTTCCCTCATCCTTTCATTTTTGATTGTATAGGGTCAAATCCTAGTAATCTCCGATGTAAAACAAGTTGGCTGTCATTATTTCAACCATTCCCAGTTTTGTGGTACACATAATTGTCAGTTTGATCGTCTCATATAACTGTACCTCAAAAGCTCCCATAGTCTGTAGTTATGGCATGTGGATTCTAAACATAAGCTCAGCCTGAAAAGAATGAAGTCTCCATTGTTTTCTTTCCTTTAACTGTTACTGCTTGCCCTTGTCAGACTGCTGTGTTTCTTCTTCTATGCAGTCTTCGCTGTGGCTTTCACAGAGATGAGCCTTTATGTTTAGGCTGAAGAAATGGAAGGCTTGAAGTCTGTTTAATCAGCTTTGGAAGTGTGTTGACAGCATGAATCTGAACTATAACTACCATATATGGCACAAGTCATCACTCACGATTACTGAAGGGTGATCTCAATTCAGAATTGGGCTTGGAAAATAGCTTCATTGTGAAGCTTCATTCCAAAGCTCAATTTTGAATTCAGAAACCCAGCTGCACTCCTGAAGATGCCATTGGGAAAACAACAGTTTCTGAACACCTTCCTTAGCCAACTGCTCTGCGATTCTCTCATCCCCTCTAACACGTTCCATTTCCCTTATCCCTTTGTACAAAGTTGCATCCTAGCAGGAATGGCAGTGACCATGGCAAATCTTTTCTGGAGACCCCTACATGATTCCTCCTTCCCAGACACCCCATGGAGTGGTGTTCTTGAGAAATGTAGTTCTTCCATCATAGGAGCATAGGAAACTGCCTCATACCACTGGGCCATCTTGATCAGCATTATCTACATTGACTGGGGATGGCTCCCCAGGGTTTCAAGCAGGAGATGCTGAGGGTTGAGCCTCGGACCTTCTACATGCAAATCAGTTGCTCTGCCACCAAGCTACGGATCTTGCCCAGGCCAAGCTCTATTCAGGTGGTTTAATGCCTCACACAATGCAAGGCAGTGGGGACAAGTGTGCTTGTTCTGCTCACCCATTGCCGTTCACATCACCCTTCACAAGTTGAAAGGGTAGCTTATTCTGAAACAGAAGGTCCCGTGGACTTGTGTAGGCATCCTGCATTATTTAAAACCTTGATCTTCCAGGGTTTTAAATCGTGCAGGGGGCTTACATGAATAGAAGGGGCTGTGTAGCTATTTGCTTCCAGTTTGGGGTGGGGCAGGGTAACTAGCATAGTCATCCCTGTTCTGCCTCACATGTTTCTAATCACAAGGGGGCTTAGAACACCCAAATGAAGCTCCAGTTATACATTTTCCATAGCCTCTTGAATTGGGGATTATGTTGTTGTCCTGGTTGACTGCAATGTAAGAGTTTATAGTGGTTGAGAGGATAGGGCGCCCTGTGGCAGACAGTCAGGACTAGCTGGTAGGAGTGGAATGGGGAAAGCCAATATTGCTGGTGGATAAACACTTTTAGTACTAGATGTGGTGCTATTTCTTTGGGGGTGGAGTGTTATGGTATCTTTGTATTCTTAACTTGCTAAGTCACTTTGAAAATATTTTTAGTACAAAGTTAATGACGGTAGAAACAGTAGTATGCAGGCTCAAAGAAAGAAGAGTCTGGTCTCATCTCATAATGGGCTAGGCCTTTCTGAAGTCTGTTTTCCAAACTGGTAAGAGCGCAGATTCTTGTGCATCTTCCCCAAATCCTGGCCTAAAAGCAGAGCTGCATGCCATAGCTAAAGAGCAGCTTTGAAAAGCTAGTAGGAAGCAAATGAGATCCCTGTTGAGCTCTGCCAATATTCAGCAGGCAGCAATGTACAGCTCCCAGCTTAATTACTGGCTTCAGGGAGGCTTGTAGGAACTCACCTCACATGCTTCCAGATACATTTTGGCTTTCAGAAGAAGCACGACCCTCCCAGTTTAGCAAGAAGTGATGATGTTATCTATCAGAGCACCAGAGTAATTGACTGTACCTTCCTTACTCTCTCAAGTGAATGAGGTGATAACAAGGCTTTGGGGTTTTACTATCATTTGTGACAGGTTACCCATATTGTTGTGAGCTGGGGGAGGGGTTAGGCTGTATGCCTGAGACCCTTATAATTCCTGGATCCAGCAAGGGCTAGCATCTAATGGAGGATTCAATTGCTGAAGTAGCCAGGCCAGATGCTGGTTAATGGCCCCCTAAGTATGGGTTGTTAAAGTAACAAAAGAAGTGGCATTGTGCCAGAAGGCAAATAGGTGAGCCCCTTCATCACCTGGCTGTTGGTAAGAAAGACAAGGGCCAGAGAGTTGTGCATGATAGCTGGGCTAGATGCAGACAGCAACTGGAGAGACACAGCGATGCTTGATTTCTGTTTGAATCCAAGGCTGTGACAATGACAGAAGCAGAACCCTCTTGGGATGTTAATGCTGGAAACTCTTCTATCGTGGGCTCAGGCTGTATATATGTGTAAACAAACCATATATCTTAAAGACACCACAGTCCCTGCTGCCCCTCATTCCAAGGAAATCAAACTCTGGGTAAGCACCTGCAACCCCTGGAATCTTGCACTGCTTGGAGATTGGCATGGCTTGTGACAATAGGAAGTCAGAGAATGGGCAACATATTCAAACAGAGGCTAGGTAAATAGTTAAACCCCTTTTTGGAGCAAGTATATGTTTCTCATTGAAAATTAAAGACTTTCATTTCCGCTAGCTTTTATTTGTTAAGGCTCATTATGTTTTACACGTTGAACGTATGTGGTCATAAGATTTCTTGGTTGATCAGCCAAGTGTACCCCTGTCTCCCTAGCTAAAGTCCAACTTGCTTACCAATATAAGACCCTTTTCCAGTTCCACAGTCAACAGGTTTATGATCTTAATAAACTAGGCAGTATGCTATGCACTGTAGCTGTTTGGTGCATGTTTGTGCATGTGTATATATAAATATATTGACACTGATGCCTAAATTCTGGACTGACTTTGAGCATATGGCTATGAGAACTGTGACGATGAGCTCAAAATTTACCACTGCACTACAGTTACAAGTCGACTGTCCCAGCAGGTCATCAGCATCAGGAAAGTTAGCAGGAAATATAATCGCTGGTTAAACTGGGTAGCACATAGACATTTTTGCCGCTGTCCATTACTATAGTGTTTATAATGTTCACATTAAAGCAATATAGTGCCACTGTAAATCCTACAGTATTATTAAGTATATTAATTTGCATCAAAGATGTCAAAGAGCCAAGTTATCAGGGGTTTTCAGAATGATCTGGATGACAAAGAAGACAAAGGCATTATTCGTCACAGGATTTATATATATATCTATTATCCAAAACAGTTCTTTCCTTGGTCTCTTCTGAGAAACTTGCAGGTGGTGCTAATTAAAAGTATGATAGTGTAGATACCTTTGAACAGTATATAATATAACATACTCACTTTACGAGGCCACTGAAATACATTGATCCACTGTATTTTTTTGGATTTAAAAGTTTCTTGATAAAGATTAACATATCCCTTGGAAACCAGAGTTATTGGTCTTTTAAGAAGACTGTACCATGCTGTTAGAACCCAAATAGAATTACCCTACAATTCATCTCATCATGTAACAGATAGCAATAATGTTAATCATAATAATTGTGATTCTTCACTAAGTGGTGATGGCTCGTGTAAATTTTTCCAAAAATAATTGCAGGAAGATGAAGCAAATTACATTACTTCCAGTAGCACCTTAAAGACCAACTAAGTTAGTTCTTGGTATGAGCTTTCGTGTGCATGCACACGAAAGCTCATACTAAGAACTAACTTAGTTGGTCTTTAAGGTGCTACTGGAAGGAATTTTTTTATTTTGTTTTGACTATGGCAGACCAACACGGCTACCTATCTGTAACCACAAATTACATTGTTATGGGTTACTTTCATGATGTTACCTGCATACTGTTCCTTCTTCCACCATGAAATGTCAGACTGTCAGAAGCCTTCAATTGCATGGGAGCAATCCTTGACATTGCTCTTTCTGATGCAACTGTTCCCCAATTTCCAGGAATCACAATACTGGGGATGATAAGAGTCATGACTTGGACAGCTAAACCCATTGCAATGGCTGTGCTGTGGAGTTTCCTGTTGAAAGCAAGACTTGAAATCAGCTGACTTACAGAGTTCCCAATGGGCTGAAAGCAACATTTGAAGTCAGCACCAATAACAGATTTCAAGCTGCACTTGAATCATCTTGGGTCAGCATAGAAGCTCAAATTCATGGTGATGTCAGGTGACTGGCAGATGGTTGCCCCCCTTCCACCTGTCAGGGTGCCCTGTTAGGTGCATGAAAACCAAGGATCCAGCCTCTGAATGGAAAACATTCCCCAGACTATTCCTACAAAACCTAGGATGGTTTCCACCATACCTTTCAAGATGTAGGGAGATGCTTTGTGAAGATAATGTCAGAAAGTCCTCTGAAAACCGGGATGCTGGTAAATGAAGACAAAATGGCTGGTTTATGGCCTAACACTTTCAGCCAGTATGCTGCCACAGAGTGCTGCAGAATTTAATCTCAGTGTCACAGTAATAGTGCTTTAGTCACAACAACAACCATATATTCAGCAGCAGTGCCAGTCACTTGTCACTATCTCAATTAGGCTTGCAAATGTTGCACAAGGTTAAATTAATAGGACTCAGGTGGGCAGCTGTGGTTGATCTCTTGCAGCAAAAACAAGGCAAGCAATTTATGGCACACTTTTTTATGGCACTCTTGTGGTAGGAGGAAAGGGACAAACACAATGCTTTGGGTGAAATTCGGTCACAACTTTATTTACTTACATGCATGTTCATAGCCTTGAACTGGGCAAGGAAGAAAGAAGTGTGAGTAGGCGGTCTGTTCTTGATCGTTCTTGCTTAGTGGAGCTTGCGGGGCTGCCCATGCTGTGTCTTGCTCCCCCAGCATGCCTGAACTTCCACCCAAATTGTTGTGGTGAGAACCTTATGGGAGAGCCACTTGGCCAAAGTGGTTCCCAACTTGCAGTTGGTTCAAAATATCCTCAGTGATCCCCACACAGCCCCTACCTTTGCCTACAGAAATAATAATAATAATAATAATAATAATAATAATAATTAATAATAATAAATTTAGCTTCCTTGTGCCTCATTCCCCTCACCTGCTTCAGTTGTGACAACAGTAATCAAGCCAAACTATGTACCATACCCCCACTTCAAGAACCTCCCCCAAAAGGTGAAAACCATGTCTATGGCCAATCTGGAGAGCATGAAAAAATCCTTCCCTCAACCTTAGCCCTGGAAGAGTGTGACAAACCTAAGCCAAACGGTAGGGTGGATGAGTGTGCCACACTGCTGCTTCAGCCCCAAAGAGGCCCTGCTGAGATCACACAGGTCTCAGGCTTTGCGATAATATGATCTCCAGTCTTGCAGTGGCTGGAGCCATTTGCCAGGCTTGCCTCCCAGCTGGCTCAAAGCATGCAGCCATGGTCTGTTCTGGGTAGGAATGGAGCTGCCTCCTTTCACCACAAACAGCCCCTCCCTTGCAGGCTTATGGGCCTCATTTCTGATGAACATCAGAACTGTTTCTTCCAGTGGCCCCTTCCTATCTACATGAGTTGAGCGGGAAATTGGGGGTGGTGAGGGAAACGGGAGGCCAAATGCAAGGAACCCCCCCTGATCCTGACTAAGGGTGGCAACCCTATAAGTAGATTCCCTTTTCAGACCTTCAATTTGCTTACTAAAAATCCCTACTATTTTTAATGGCTTTTCTCACAGTTACTTTTTTGTCATGATGTTTATGCTTTCAGTTGCTGCTAACGTCCCAATACATGTTTCTTTAAGCTCCTCCAGTGCTATTTAGACTGTCTCAAAGTCAAAGAATAGTTGTGTCATGCTGTCCTCATTTCTGCTTATTTAAGTGCCACCATGCTCTTTTACTTGAGAAATCAGAAGGGACTGAAAAAGAAAGAGAATAAACTACCACACTGATAGTAACGACAGTGGAAATATGTGTACTGTTTTGACCTTAATGCCTTTAATGGAAAATTACACTTCCCTGGCCATCCATTTGAACATTCCAGACAACAGACACAATACATTCTTTCTAAAAACAACTATTATTACCTCATTCTCGCTATACTTATCTCTGCAGCACATCCGGAATCTGGAGTTATTATTTCCCTTCCGGTGGTAGATAGATAAATATGGATGTATATCATATACATATGAAGATATTTTGGCTCAGATGCTTTGGCTAAGATCTACATAATAGATAGAAAGCTGATATGTGGTGCACACAAGCACCGTAAAAAAAGAATCCTGATGACTAGAAATGTATGAAAATGGGAACACAGGATGCAAAGTGCAGTATATTTTGTAACAGCAAACAACAACAACAACACATAATAACTGTGGCTACAACCTGTAGACAGAGTAACTGTGAGAGTAACTCAGTTGGGTTTAATTCTGAGTTTAAATGCAGAGAATTGCATTGTTGATCAGTTTTAATCATCCTTGGATTAGGGCAGGAACAGCCATATGACCCTCAATCTAATTGCATGAGGCCCTTAGCTTCATTTTAAAAGCCCTCTAGATGCTATCAGACCAAGAGTGGTCTGTTCCTCTCCTGCAGATTTCTGGGTGAGGTCAAAGTGAAAGAAAGAGAAGGAGGTGGCAAAGAGAAAGTTTTGACACTGGCTTTGTCTACCACTGGCATGTGGCCCCGAACAGATTATCCCGGGGGGGGGGATGTGGCCCTCAAAAGGTTGCCCACCCCTAGACTAGGAGATAGAGATTGCCATTAGGAATCAGAAATATATATATGCAGGCTGAATTTGCAATGTATATAAGATATGAAATCTTATTTTAGACATTATTAGACTTGCATACACATTTTTATTAAAATAGGTTTCTTCATTTGGTTAATAAAACAGCAGATGAAGAAAACTATGGCACACTTACATTGGATATTGTGGGCAGGCAGTCTCAAACAGCACAAAGGTGCTCTTGCTTCAACTAAAATAATCTTCTTTCCATTCTCCCATAAGAATAATTTATATGGCACTTGACAAGAGTTGAATAGGCAAAAACAGGCAAGGAAGGAAACAACAGATGGAATGAAGATGTTAACATCTGGGATTGACTAGTGTAATGTGAAGCTGCAGTTAGTTCAAAATACTGCTGGTAGATGTTGGCTAGGGTCAGGTGGCAGGAACACTGTTCTCCTGTCCTGTTCATGGACTTCGTATAGGCATCTGGTTGGCCACTGTTGGAGGTGGAATGGTGCATTAAATGGGTCTTTGGTCTGATCTAGCATGATCTTGCCAGAACTTCTGGTCTATTTTTGGATACATTTCAAGGTGATGATGCTTACTTGAAAAATCTATAGGCTTAGGGCCCATGTACCTGGATAAACACCTGCTCTCATAACTAAGGTGCCCATGTTCTGAGGCAATATTCTGGTATGCTGTTCCAGGTGATCCCTGCCATCTGAGTTCAGGTGAATGGCAATTCAAGAGGGGACAGGGGGAAGAGAGAGAATTCTCCTTGACAGTGCCTGTTTGTGGAATAGTGGAACATGGACGCTTAGCATCTAACACTATCTTTTTGAGGTTAGACAAAGACACTTAAAAATGTATTTTTAACCATGCTGTTATTTATTCTATCTATGCCTATTATCTCATTTTGTTTGTATACCACCCTCAAAGCTTTGCTGAAGGGCACTGTCCACATCTTTTAAATCGGTAGATAGTTAACTAAAAGGAGAAAGAAATGATTTATTTTTATATGTATTAGGTCAAGGGGGTCCTTGGAGCAGCCTAGCATTGTCATTGGGTTACAGCCATCTATTTTGTCACAGGCTAAAGTATTTGATTTTGCCCTAGGTTCATAGCAAAGTTAATTGTTGCTCTGTAGCCCATAGCAATAGTTTTAAGCCTTAATTTCTTATCTGCCACAATCTACAAAATTCATCGGCACTTCTTATGTACTTTGTGGCCTCTGTTAGCAGACCATCTAATTTGCTTCATCAGTTTGAAAATAATGATAATAAGTCTGGGTTTAACATCTGCTATAAAATCGGTCTATCTTGGTAATATCAACTGTAGTAGGCAGTTTGCAAAATCATCAGACATTTATCCAAGTAAAAATAATATTGGAAGATGAGTTATGCTTAATAATATCCAAACATATTAAGCGAACGATTACAAGCATTATACACAAGCCATAAAATCTAGGCTTTATGGATGAAATACATTCCCTGAGTGGCACATCTCACATTATCAGATGCATGAAATGAAATTTAGGAGGAAACATTTTACCTTTAATTAGCTCTAATTTCTTTAATCAGGTTGCCACTTAGTGTTCAAATGGCATCGATTAACCTCACAATATTCATTCATTCATCTTAACATCATTCTTCCTATCACAAACAGTAAGGTGTGTGTGTGTGTGTGTGTGTGTGTGTGTGTGTATAAACTGGGTTTCTTTCTTCACTGTTGGGGGAGGGATCCTATTCTGCTTGGCTCTGTCACTCAACTTGGATGGTTTAAGAAAGTGATAATACAAATTCATTAAGAACAAGGCTATCAATGGCTATATATTGCCTCCAGTATCAGAGTTGGTATGCCTCTGAATATCCATTATTGGTGGTCACGAGTGGGACAGTATTACTGCGCTTATGTTCTGTTTCTCAGAGGCATCTGATTGGCTATTGTGAGGACAGCCTGCTGGACTAGATGATCCTTTGTTCTGATCCAGCAGGACCCTTCTTATGTTCTCATGTCCATAATGTTGCTGGGGCAACAAAATTACAAAAAATAAAATAAAATTATTACAATTATTTCCACACTATTACAGTAAGCATTCTAGCCTCCTCCCAGTTCCCAATGGAAATGGTTCAAAGAGGGTTACTGTGTACTGCTTCCTTTGCAAAACATGTACCGGTAAATACCCTGGTCCGTGCACATCTTAAGCTTTGTTTCTAAATATATTTCGAATAGGAAGTAAGAGTTGATTCACAATTCTCAGTATCACATCACTCAGTGGCTTGCAGCTGAAAAGTGACCTATCTTCTGCCTTATACTGAAGCTAATGTTAGGCGATATGCAAGCTTTCTATTACAGTGGTCGATTCATACATGTAATTCCCTTCCAGAGACATTTTAAATTGGAAAATGTTGGATTAAACACACAAATATATTAAAGATCAGAAACCTTGAGCATCAGTTTTTATCACAGCTGCTTTGTACCTGGCATTAGATTGTATGTACAGTTCGTTTGATGGTTTCATCAGTAGGTTCTTCATAGTGGGGACTGGTTTATCCAAAGGGATCCAATACATAGGGTTGCTTACCAATGCAGGGTGTTTGCAGCTTCTTTTAAAGGACAGAATCTTGAAATTCCCCAGGTTCTTTCAGGGTCTCACTACAGTTCAGATTTGTGCTCTCCTCCTCTATTTGAAGAAGTCCTCCATTTGAAGGGCTCCCTAGTCTGGTTTAAAGATCTGAAGAAAATACCCATAAGAAGGCAGCTCAGGGGCCTCGAAGTTGCTCATCTAGAGTAACACCTGAACAATAGGTTGTTGACATAAGGAACTTTGTTATCATGCATATGGCTATGCAGGATAAGACTAGAAAATTGTCTGAGACTGATTGGACCGCTATGGAGGGATGTTCTGGGCAGATGATCATTTATTCAGTAAGCTTCTTCAAGGCACTTGTGAGAATGGCCCATTGATATCCTTGATGTTTGGTTTGTTATTTGAAAAACCAAATTAAACATACATTTAAAACAACAGTGGTAATCATGTTTAGTTTCTCTTTGGTGCTAAGCAAAGCTGTGTACCTTTACATTTTTAAAATACCCAAATATATAAAATGGACACATGCATGCTTTACAAATACACATGGTCCACATGGTGAGACACAATTTGCAGTACAAACCTAAGCATGCTTATTCAGAAGTAAGTTCCCCTCTATTCAACGGTGTTTACTCCCAGATAAGTATACAACGTAAAGCTGAAATCCAATACTCACTTACCTGGGAGCAAGCCATATTGGATTTCTCAGAAGACATGTATAGGATTGCACTGTCAGCATATGATGCATTGGCCATGCAGAAACCAATTCAGGGGAAACATAGACACCTGCAGAGCTCAGCACCAGATTCCAGGTTTAATTAACAGCCACCCCAATTTCCTAGAGAGCAACTTCCCCACCCCACTCTCAATGCATTCATTTTGTTCAATGGTAAAAAATGCTGCAGTTGTATAGTTTACTTCAGGATCATTTTGACTAGTCATAAAAATGTTTTTAGTCTCTCCCGTGCATAAGTAGAAGACTGAAGATTATATTTGTTCCAAGTATAGGCATGGGGGAGAGAGCATGCTGCATACCAAAGGTTCACTCTACACCTTACCATCTTCCAGCATGTCTTCCTCCATGTGAAAACACTTGACCACCTTTGAAAGCTAAAGGCCACAATGCTTCATATCATAGGCATGTGATATGGAAAAACTCTTAAGTCACTCACTCTTCACTCACTCATCACTCTGCTGATGCCAGCCTGATGAGTCGTCTTCTCCTAGTATTACTTTAAAAACCCAGGAGAAATCCTGGGAATTTTGTGCAAGCTCTTTGATTATAATGCATTATACAGATGTTAAGAGCATGTTAACACTGCAAAGTTTTTGGCACGCCACGATACGTGCTGCGTGTGCCAATTACGATTTGTTAGCCAAAGAGCCTTTAAATGGTGCCATTAATTTCTTCAGCATTAAAGTAAATTATTAAGAAGGCTTTCCTAATGCTCCGAAATATATTTAATAAGATTACTTTGAACAGTTTTATGTGAATTACTGTTTAATAATGTTGGCCTTACAAAGATAATCTTTATCAGAAGAATAATCTGACCACCCTTTTTTAATGATAAAATTATCCTCCCAGGCTCATATTTCTTATAGCATTAACTGTTCACCTCAAACAAGCCTAGACTGAAAGGAACAAGCAAACCAATAAGGCTGGGTTTTTTTATCCTTTTACTGGCACACAAAATTGTATTAATAGGAGACTCTCTAATCACTGCTATTTTACAACTATCATTTGTAGTTTGGTGTGATGTAGTTAAAGAGCTGTTAAGGATGCATTAAAGTGCAGAGCAACAGACCAATGTCCTAAGGGCAAGTGTTTTCAGGTTTAGACATACCAGTCATAGCCACTTTGCTGAGAGATTCATATTTCATTGCTCAGATTTATTAAGTCCTCCATGTGCTAACAACTTCTAAATCAGCTGCTTGTGACATATTACTGGCTGTTCTCCCACTCTCACTGCCCCTACATTCTACTGCATTTTCTAAAATCTATCTCTTGCAGAGGTTCTCATAATTTAGACAACCTAATATGACTTTTCCTTTAATTAGAATCATTCTATATTCTTTTTTCACCCAAACATTGTCCTGAAGTGTTTTAGAGAACACCAGGAGAAGAGTATGGGAGACTGTGGAATGCATTCATTGTGGAAGTGTGCCCTAGACAGCTTTGGACCTAGCTGTCTCAAGGACCACCACCTCTCCCACATTACCTGCCCATGCATCGTCCTCAAAAGGGTTGTTTCCAGGTGCCATCAAACAGCTTGTGAAAGCATATTTTTGACTGCTTATCCTTACATTTATATCCCATCTTTCTTCCAAAAAAGCTCAAAGTGGTATACATGGTTTGCTCTTTCCCCATTTCATCTTCACAACAACCATGAGAGGCTGAGAGTCAGGTATTTGAACCCTGGTCTCCAAGGTCTCTACCCAAGAAGGCACGCCTGCTGTCCAAAACAGTTTTTGTATTAGGTGAAGATCATACAATCATAGAATTGTAGAGATGGAAGGCACCACGAGGGTTATCTTGTCCAGGCCCCTGCAATGCAGAAATCTTTTGTCCAATGTGGAGTTTGAACCCACAACCTTGACATTAAGAGTGTCATGCTCTACTGATTGAGTTCTCTCTCTCTCTCTCTCTCTCTCTCTCTGTATATTCCTAGGACTTAAAAAAATAGTAATAACTGAAATCAATTTTATCTGTTATTTGCTTTAAAATATGTGGTGTTGTATACCAGTTACTTTGGTTCTGGCTTTTAATTTAGAGTCTGGACATGGCAACTTTGAAAGTTTAGAATCTGAACCACTCTGCCTGCCCTTGCATAATATTATCATTTGTACAGTGATACCTCGGGTTATCATCTGTCTCCTGAGAAATCTCTATGTGGGACAAGAAGCTACAGTTAGAACTAGATATGGAACAACTGATTTGTTCAAAATTGGGAAAGGAGTACGACAAGGCTGTATATTGTTTCCCTGCTTATTTAACTTATATGCAGAATTCATCATGCGAAAGGCTGGGCTGGATGAATCCCTAGCCGGAATTAAGATTGCCGGAAGAAATATCAACAACCTCAGATATGCAAATGACACAACCTTGATGGCAGAAAGTGAGGAGAAATTAAAGAACCTTTTATTGAGGGTGAAAGAGGAGAGAGCAAAATATGGTCTAAAGCTCAACATCAAAATAACGAAGATCATGGCCACTGGATCTATCACCTCCTGGCAAATAGAAGGGGAAGAAATGGAGGCAGTGAGAGATTTTACTTTCTTGGGCTCCATGATCACTGCAGATGGTGACAGCAGCCATGAAATTAAAAGACGCCTGCTTCTTGGGAGAAAAGCAATGACAAATCTAGACAGCATCTTAAAAAGTAGAGACATCACCTTGCCAACAAAGGTCCGTATAGTAAAAGCTATGGTTTCAGATATGCAGATGACACAACCTTGATGGCAGAAAGTGAGGAGAAATTAAAGAACCTTTTATTGAGGGTGAAAGAGGAGAGAGCAAAATATGGTCTGAAGCTCAACATCAAAATAACGAAGATCATGGCCACTGGATCTATCACCTCCTGGCAAATAGAAGGGGAAGAAATGGAGGCAGTGAGAGATTTTACTTTCTTGGGCTCCATGATCACTGCAGATGGTGACAGCAGCCATGAAATTAAAAGACGCCTGCTTCTTGGGAGAAAAGCAATGACAAATCTAGACAGCATCTTAAAAAGTAGAGACATCACCTTGCCAACAAAGGTCTGTATAGTAAAAGCTATGGTTTTCCCAGTAGTGATGTATAGAAGTGAGAGCTGGACCATCAAGAAGGCTGATAGCTGAAGAATTGATGCTTTTGAATTATGGTGCTGGAGGAGACTCTTGAGAGTCCCATGGACTGCAAGAAGATCAAACCTATCCATTCTTAAGGAAATCAGCCCTGAGTGCTCACTGTAAGGACAGATTGTGAAGCTGAGGCTCCAATACTTTGGCCACCTCATGAGAAGAGAAGACTCCCTGGAAAAGACCCTGATGTTGGGAAAGATTGAGGGCACAAGGAGAAGGGGATGACAGAGGATGAGATGGTTGGACAGTGTTCTCAAAGCTACCAGCATGAGTCTGGCCAAAGTGCGGAAGGCAGTTGTAATGGTTCTAGGGGTAGCTCATGCGTAAGTTGTCGCCACACCTGGCTGAGTTACCTGGGTGAACCCTCTGCACATCCTTCCGGGTTTTGGGGGCCTTCCATTCCAGCACTGCCATCACCTTGCTTGGGTCCATAGCTAGGCCCTTGTACCCCAGAAACTCAACCTCTCTGGCGTGAAATTGGCATTTTTCCAGCTTGACCCACAACTGGTACTTCTGCAGTCTCTGTAGTACTTCCCTGACGTCTCTGACGTGTTGCTTCTCATTGTCCGAATAGATTAAGACGTCATCCAAAAAGGCTACGCAATTCTTGTACAGCAGGGGTCCCAACACGTGGTGCATGAATGCTTGAAAGCAGGCGGAGCCCGATTGTAATCCAAATGGCATGACTACGTACTCAAAAGCCCCTAGCGGGGTGAACATGGTAGTTTTCCATTCGTCCCCCTCCTTTATCCTAATCAAATTGTACGCTCCCCTGAGGTCCAGCTTGGTAAAAATTTTCCCCTGCCTCACCCGTGTTAAAATGTCGTCAATCCTGGGCATTGGGAAGGTCACGGGTTCTGACACCAGATTTAATGCCCGGTAATCCACGATTAATCTGGGCTGATTAGTCTCTTTTTTGTCCACAAAGAACACCGGACTGTCCCCCACCACCTTTGATTCCCTTATGAACCCCCGCTTCAGGTTCTTGTCAATAAATTGCCGCAACTCCTGCATCTCCCGGTCGGACATGGCATACAGCTTACCCACCGGCAGCTGAGCCCCTGGGAGTAAGTTGATTTGGCAGTCAAGGGGCCTGGGGGGGTAGTCTATCTGCCTCCTTCTCGCTGAAGGTCAGCATATTGTGGTAGGAAGGTCAGCATATTGTGGTGGCACCTCCCCTCTTTGTTCCACGGCCAGCCCAGCCACTCTGGCCACCATCATTCTTGGGTTCTCCCCTCCCAGACAGTGTTCTAAGCAGTAAGCTGACCCTAAGGTGACTGACCGCTGATGCCATGACACTACTGGATCATGTAGTGCCAGCCAGCTCATCCCCAGTATTATTGGGGGTCCTGCCAGTGTGGCCACGTGAAAGGCAATGGTCTCCGTGTGCCTGGACACCCTCATTTGCATTGGCAGGGTCTGGTGTGTCACTCCCCCCCCCCAGAAGTTCCCTGCCATCGATGGTGGTCACTTGCAAGGGAAAATCTAGGGGCAGCAGGTGGAGTTGGTGCTCCAGAGCGAAGTCCCTGCTGAAGAAATTACATGAGCTTCCCAAATCCAGCAGCCCCTTAACTTTGACGGGGTGCCCATTTGGGAGTTCTAGCACCACTTCTATGGCTATAGCTGCCTTGGGAGGGTCAGGCTGGGGCACTTCTATTGGTTGCTGGCCTGGCTGCTGCCCCTGCTGATTGGCAGCCAGGCGTTGTCATTTCCCTGTGCCTGCCCTTCCTCCCCCTTCTCCTCACAGCCAGCAGCCCCCACCATCCCTTGCCAGGCTTTTCTTTGAGGGCAGACCTTAGCAAAATGTCCTGGTCGTTGACAGAGGAAACACTTATTGGTAGTTTTCCACTCCTTTCCCTCCCTTTTGCGACCTTCACTGGAGTTTGAAACCTCTCTCGCACGCCATCAATTTCCATTGGCTCCGCCGCCTGGGAAGGCTGTCTCGGTATCTCAGGAATGCGGTAGTCATGGCAACGTTCCCCTCTCCCTTCGCGCTTCTCCTGAGCCCGCGCTTCCTGGCGTACGCCAATAGCAAGCGCAGCCTTGGTGAGCTCATCCATCGACCGTGGGCGGGGTGCGCGGGACAACTCGTCTTTCACTGCTGGGGACAGACCCTCCTCAAACATTTGTATCGGTTCAGAGTCCAGATCCCACCCGAGCCAGTGGATGAGCATCGCAAAACGCGACCAGTAGTCTCTGATGGACTGGCTCCCCTGCCTGCACCCCATCAGTTCCCACCGAGTCACACTTTGCTCCACTTCGCTGGAGTACCTCGCATCCATTGTCTGGAAGAATTTCTTAAGGTCCTTCAAGGCATCATTTTGCGTCGCCATTAGGGGCCTGATCCATTCGCGCGCCCCATCCTGCAGATGCCCCACAATGTAAGCCACCCTCTCCCCGTCATCAGCAAAGTCATCATTCTGCAGTTCCAAAGCGTACTGTACTTCTGTTCGGAAAGCATTGTAGTCCTGGAGCTTCCCACCAAACTTGTGTACCAGCCCCGGTACCTTCCTTGAGATGGGGGTGGGTCTGACCTGTGCATCCTGAGCCCGTCTTTCGTCCAGCCATGCCGTCAGGACAGCTACATGCTGTTTCAAGTCTCGGTTCCTCTCTACCAGACTCTGCATTGTAGCTGGTTGCTCCGTCTCTCTGGCTGTCCCTGTTCGGCTCATCGTGCTGCCTCTCTGGGGCTGCGCACAAGCAACGTAAGGGACTGACGGATTGCTGTAATAGTTCTAGGGGTTGCTCGTGCATAAGTCATCGCCACACCTGGCTGAGTTACCTCGGTGAACCCTATTCTGTCCGGACAGCCACTCACCCGTGGCTGTCTCAGTCGCTGGCAGAATCCGTCAGTGGGCGTTTCTTGAACTTCTTCCAGCAAAGAAGCTCTTTGACGCCTAGTCTCCGCCTACTCTCCCTGTGTGGAAGCCTTCTGCGCAGGGAGGGTGTGGGCAGCAGAGGACCCGTGCTCTCCCCACTGGTCTCCGGCGAGGAGTCATGGAGCCACATTGCTGATTCCCCCATCTGCCCCCCTTCTCCACTGGTGCTACGCTGATTTCCTTCCCCAAAAGATGGGCTGCTTCTCTCCCTCCTAGGACGCTCTCCGTAATCCCTCTGGAGCCCTCCCTCTCCCTCTGGCTCCGATGGCAGTTCCCTGACAGCAGTGGAAGACACAAGTGCGTGGCATGCTCTGGTCCATGGGGTCACGACTAAACAACAACAACCTCGGGTTAAGTACTTAATTCGTTCCGGAGGTCTGTTCTTAACCTGAAACTGTTCTTAACCTGAAGCACCACTTTAGCTAATGGGGCCTCCTGCTGCCGCCGCGCTGCCGCTGCACAATTTCTGTTCTCATCCTGAAGCAAAGTTCTTAACCTGAGGTACTATTTCTGGGTTAGCGAAGTCTGTAACCTGAAGTGTATGTAACCTGAAGCGTATGTAACCCAAGGTACCACTGTAGTTATTTATTTAAAGTATTTTTATCCCACTGTTCAGCCCCCCCCCAAAAAAGAGGGTTTCAGAGCAACTTAAAAATATCTGTAATGAATACACACTTTGTCCTTAAGTGTAAAATCTAGATGGGACAGCACAAAAGGAAAAGGGGTTGGGAGGGGAAAGCCAGATGACTATAGCCTAATGTGCCTTACAGAATATGCAGTACATTCAGTATTTCCTGTTTAATTGTTATTCATTTGGATGTAACTAGGGTTTGGAAACAGTAGGACAAATTTATACTCTGGCACAGAGCATGGTCTTTGATTTTTATTTCCGGGGTCCAGTGCAGTTTTCACAGTTGAGAAACCACATCCATAAACATTCCTTCACTAGTAGTTGAATTTGAGTAAAGGTATTCCAGAAGTTGTGCAAATTTCCTGCTGGTATGAACTCATCGGTATATTAAAAGTAATGGGTGTTAAATGTTATTCCCATCCGGAGTCTGAGGCTGCACTGTAGAAGCAGGCCAGATTCATAAGGAAACAGTATTCAGAATCCATGGCCTGGGGGAATAAACTTCCTTTAAAAAATCTATAATGGGGGAGAAAATCACCAAGAACACAGGAATGTAGTGAGCAAAGTCAGCAGAGACTTCAAGAAACAATTGTGAAACATAAACCTTTACTGTGGTTGCGTTCTACCTCTGTTTTCTGGTTTCAGATGTTTCAATGGTCTTGGTGCATTTGAGATGTCAACATTATTCCGTTTTCATCCCAGGCTTTGCGGCAAAAGAAACAAAACAAAAAAATCCCTTAAATGAATTTTAACTCTTTCTGTTTCCTCCACTGGGTCTTTCCCCACTGCATTTCTCAACCATGGTTTATTCCCAATGGATAGAACATCAAATTCCTTTCAAAACCTTATTGATACAGTCATGGAATGAGAGCTAAAATCACTGGAGAAAAAAAGAAAAGAACTGAATAATCCAAATACTTTGGTTTCACAAGGAAAAGTTTGCAGATATATGAATGACTGCACAACTGAAAAAGTTCAGTTCTAGACTTCTAGGCTTTATTTTCATTGTGAGTTAAGTCAAGGGGTTAAGTCCACAGGATGTGTGGTCCTTTATGGTAATCTGAAATAGCCTGTGTTTTAAAAAGTCAGAAGGTATAGTCCAGGGGTAGGGAATCTTTTTCAGTGGTAATTCCTTCTGGACCACTTTCTGGGGTGGAGCAATGTATATAGTTTTTACCTTTGTACATTAGGATTTTTCTTTACCTACACACCCCTGTTTCTTAAGACAAAAAAGAGACACCAGAAGTCAAGGACACATTCCAGCCAGGGAAAAATGTGCAAGGAAGGCACGATGAGAGGTGTCACTGGAGGATGTGCAGCCTGGGGAAGCTTCTGGGGGCCAGAGACAGACATGAGGGCCGCATTCAGTGTGGTTGCCACCCCTGGCATAACCACTGACACTATGAATAATTCAGGCCATGGTAGGGTTGTTGCTGTAGCTTTCAGAAGATATTCCACCCAAGCAATATCAAAATTTGATAGTGTGTTTAGATAAAATACCGCATCTCTCAGCTCTCTAACCACTAGTTGAGAGTCAATTTTAAAAGTCATGTAGAAAATAATACCAGTGTTAAAATTGAAATGTTGTGATCAATACGGATGAATAACATCTCATCCCAACAGATTTAGCAGAATAACCTCCCAGTGTTTAAATTTTTTACACCAAAAGTAAAAGAATTGGATGGTTGGACTGATTTTCCTTTGTTTCCAAAGTCTTCCAATATTCCAAAAAAACTATTTGTCCTCTTTAGGCTAGCTGTGCAATGCTGCGCTGGGCAGCTTTTTACTTTCATAATATTTGTTTTCTTTATGCTTGGTTGTGCCACAGAATGCTGTTCCCTATAATACTGAGCAATCTAGCTTGCAGTTTTAAAAGCATCATTCACAGTAAATAAATGTGTCTGTCAGATCTAAGAAAGGAACCTGAACGTGCTATATCTTCTATCAAAGCACACTCCATAGGAAAACTCTTCAAAGTAATTTTAAGCACTTTCCTGCATGCACATATTTAATGGGAATTTTGGCCCAGATTATCATAGATGTTTGTTTGCTTATGGTGGTGGTGGGCAGGCAAGAGTTTGGTGATTGTGGTATAAAAATATTCTGCATGGTAGAAAGATGAAGTTAGACTTCCTAGGAAAAAGATGAACAAAAAGGCACAGTGCATCTACTGGCATAAACTTTCATGCTCCTCAGAGTGTAATTTCCAAAGTCTTGAACCCACATGTGTAAACCAAAGTACAATAAAATCTAACAGTGCAGTCCTATGCATCTATATTCAGAAGTATATTCAGTTAAGTACAATTAGGCATACTACCAAGTGTACATAGGATTGCAACTAAGTGTAAAGTTACATGCTGTAGGCTGTGATGTTAAAGCATAGTTACTAGGAAACACATTTTAGTAAGCTCGGTGAGGTTACCTATGAGCAGATTTGCTTAGGATCAGACTCCAATGGGATGTCAGATCCCAGCACCCTTCGATTCTAATTTTACCTTTACATTTTGCTATCAGGGGTTGTTGCACAAGTGAATCATTACCTGCTAAGGATCACAGTGAGAGGCTATTACCGCTTTAAACAACATGCAACCCATATTGCCTCTAATGTGGAAGTTATACAGGTGTTCTATATGCCTGCTTTGTCAAGACCATTTTCCTTGCCTTTCCTTTTCTAAATAAAATGATTAAATGCAACAGAAATATAAAAGCAAAGTTTCTCTGTCTCTTTTTTAAATAAAACATCATAGTAAAGGTAAAACCTGCAGGGATTCAAATGCACTTGAAAGACCACTTTTAAACCATACTTGATCTAAGCAATCGAAAGGGATTTTGATAACTAATGAATACTGCATTTCAGACTGGGGCAGATAAAGCAGCCTGCCTCCTGTTTTGACCTCTTGTCCACACCAGTGAAGCTTTTTGTTTTAAAATGTCTAATTGTTTCTCAAAGTAAGGTGCCTTTTATTTTCCTTCCTTTGTTTTTCCTTTCTTTTCTTATTGTTTTGAAGACTTAATAAAAGTTCTGGTATGAAGTCTAGATAGGAATCTTGCCCCCTCCCCCCATTTTGTTTGGAAAGTAATTAGGTTCTGGTTCATAGAAAACTTGTACAAGAACAAAACTTAGACCTAAGAATCCCTTTCCATAAAGAACTCACTGACAATTTATATAATTTCTTCTCATCCTCAGCTGCCACTCCTCAAAAAGATGACAGACTTCCAGACTTCCTTGTTCAGAAGTAATGCTGAACCATAGTTAGTACTGGGTTTTCTTCCCTTTTCTTCCTCTTGAATAGCCGTGAGGATGAGATCAGAACTTATTATCCACTTCTATTTTAAATAAACTACAATTTATAATCTTGTCTAAACTGGAAATTGTGTTCAGTTTTAACTGTGGTTTATCTGAATGAGGCAGGATCATAAAACATGGTTTTATGTTGATTTGTTTGGACAAGCCATAGTTAAAGCTGTGTACAATTTGTCCTGACTTGGACATAGCGAAAAGCTGCACTTGACTGACAGTGGAAGCAAAAGCTTCATATCTCCTCCACATTGACTTGCCATCAATGTTCTCAGAAGCTTTATAGACTACAGGCAAGCTTGACAGCAGCATCCATAAATCTGGTTCTAGTTTCTTCTTGTCCAAAAGTACTAGTAGAGAAAGCATGGGGAAAACAACAACTATTTTGCAAATCCACAATCATATACTGACATGTATTCTATGTTCCTCTTACCATTTAGCATCTGGGTTGGAGGTATAACAAAGGGAATTGACTGTAAAATCCAGAATGTTTGCATAGGCATGTACAACTAGTCTCAGATATATATGGCATGTACAACCAGTCTCTCTATCATTCATATATATATATAGACTGGTTGTACATGCCATATATAAACACATACACACATATATAACTCCATATCCTCCTGTCTTCAACCATTAAGCATATCATATGTTCTAATGAGATCTGCTGACCCATTTTTGCCTGTGCAGTAATAAATCAAAGACATAGCCCTACACCATGCACAGGGCTTTACAAGCTTGTCAGCACTTGTGAAATCACAAGCTCAGTGCTTCACAAACCCAGTGATCAGCTGCACAACCTATACCCTCTCCTTTGGCCCAAGCCTGTTTTACCTCCCCTCAACACTTGACATAATAGATGACGTCAGATGGGTGGGACTAGGCCAAAATGGCCTGGAGGGTCAAATGAGGAGGCCTAGCAGGAATTTTAGGCCCATGGCCCAGAGGCTGAAGGTCTTTATTGCTATTGGATCCTATACATAGAGAAGACACCATTTTCATTATGAAGAGAAGATAATATGGGTTATCCAAACAATAGTTAAAATCTTTAGTGTACTTAAGATCAAACCAGATTTTTGCTAAGCACTGTGTGTGAGAGTGCAAGATCCTGACCAGGAAGGCAGCATGTGGGGAGAAGAGGCTTATCTCTTCCCAACCCAGAATGATTAGAATGGCAGCCCCACCCCGGTAAGAAAACCACAGGTGCATAAAACAGCATACTACATATTTAACAAACAGGTAGTGTGACCTAAATTTGCCTCATTTCTGATAAACCCAGAAATGTCAACATCTTTGTAGAAAGCTGCTTAAATGCAATCATGATGTTTTCCAAAAATCTGTGACACCCACAAGAAGCCTGCGTTAATGATTTAGTTTTGTGCCCTGGTACAGAAGGATTTGGAGGAGACGCGGGTGGTGCTGTGGTCTAAATCACTGAGCCTCTTGGGCTTGCCGATCAGAAGGTCGGGGGTTCAAATCCCCGCAACGGAGTGAACTCCCGTTGCTCGGTCCCAGCTCCTGTCAACCTAGCAGTTCGAAAGCACATCAAAGTGCAAGTAGATAGATAGGTACTGCTCCGGCGAGAAGGTAAACAGCGTTTCCATGCGCTGCTCTGGTTTCGGTGTTCTGTTGTGCCAGAAGTGGCTTTTTCATGCTGGCCACATGACCTGGAAAAACTGTCTGCGGAGCAGTCAAACACCAGCTCCCTCGGGCTGTAAAGTGAGATGAGTGCCGCAACCCCAGAGTCATCTGCAACTGGACTTAACTGTCAGGGGTCCTTTACCTTTACAGAAGGATTTGCTAAGACACTTGAAAGCCTGCACTCTCTTCTCTGAGAAATCGCTATCCTGCAACTCTAATTCCAAACTAGGTTTGCATCCTGATCGGAAACATTTGTGTTGACGTATCTAGCTGCAGTGCTGGCATAAATCTTGCCAAAATGCTATCACAGCATCATCTTTGGTGGATGCTGCACCGCCATAGCTGTTAGCATCCCTTCCTCCTCCCCACCAAACGTTTATGTGCTGGCATAACAATCAAGCTGTTAAAGCATTAAATAAATGAATGAATCTTCCCCCAGGCTCTCTTTAAAGCTGCCCAGCCAAAGATGTTTCTGCTCTTACAGTAAAGAGTAGAGGAAGGCAGGGGAGGTTAGCAGTCTGTTACAGTAAATTGAAAAAATATCAAATCTGAAGCAGCAACATTTTGTTTTAGAGCATCTGAAAGGATGCTATAAACAATAATGAAGAAAACAAACCTACAGTACATACACACATAAAATAAATAATAGTTGACAGGGTAATCTTAAGAAGCTATTTGTACTTCAGGCTGACCTAAAGCAAAATACATTCAAACTGACCTAGAGTAAAATCGTTCCTGTAAATGTAAAAACAAAAACAAAAACGCTGAATAAGTATAGAAACAAATAACTTCTTAAAAGGATTAAATTCTGAGTTGCAAATTGTTCCCAAATAGAGATGAATCAAAGGTCCACACACAGTTATTGTGCCAGAGGATAAGAATGTTTAAATGCTTATTTAGAAACTAACGCTTTTGTGTTGTTTTTAAATCTCCCCCCTCCCCCCCCCCCGTTTAAGTTTGGTCTGCACTTATGTTGGTTAGGCTTCTATATTTGTGTGCTGTTTTCTCATTTTAGCTGTGATTAATATTTAAACTAAGAACAATTTACACCGTTTTAGCAATTTAAATGTTGATTCTCAAAATAAAGTGCTTGCAAACGCAACTTGTGTGCATCATCATTAAGGTGTCTCTGATAACACACAAGATTCAAATTATTCTACTTTAGCAATGCTCCATGTAAACCACTCTAGAGCATTAATTTGTCATAACACCAGAAAGAAGACATGTTTTGTGGGTTTAAAAGATGCTATTTAAATATATATATATAACAAAGTAGAGGATCTGCAGATCAACCAAACTGAACCCATTTGCTCAATCAGACATGTCCCATTTGACAAGCCACATCACTCCCTGTGGGAGAAAGCAATTCTCATCTTCTTTCAGGGGAGGAGGATATGGCAAGTACACCCCCCCCCCATAGAGGAGGAATGGAATTTGGCAACATGTTATGATGCTTAGAAAATCAGTATGTCACTCTTCTCCTTTGAAGCTCAGAAGATTTGGGGGCGGGGCGGGGAGGGAGTGTATTAATAGGTGTCAATTATTCTAAAAGCAGTTATTTCTAGCTTGTGGGATACATTGGCTTGAGTTGAGACACACTAGTTGGAAACCATACAGAACAAATGGTTAAGGGAGCTTTTCTTGAAGTTCAAAAGATGAAACCAAGTGCCATGTCTTGAATAAAGACATATCACATATACAGGGCATCTCACTAATGTGTTTTGGAAATCTTAATTTATAGTCCCATCTTCTCCTTCAAAGGGGTGACCAAGCCTGCAAATTTTATCCAAGTCTGTCCACTTCTGTGAAAAGGAAAGTTGTGGCCATTTTTAGATTCCCCATTAGAGTATAGTGAACTTGGAGAAAATAAAGTTTCCATTTTAACAGATCAAATGATGAACAGAGAATAAAATAGGGAAGACATTGAGCAGCTCTGAAACAGACTGAGCTGCTTTCCAAACCTCCATTTACAGATGGAAGTCAAATCTTGTGACTAGTGCGCCCTCTGAATTCAGCCTGACCATGCATGTCTAAATCCTTTTAGCATATGTAAGTCTGATGCCCAGTAGTGTTTTTCTAGCAGATTATTCTATATTAAAGCACCCTTATAATCACAGTTAATATAAAGCATTTTCCCCTATCAGTTCTTAGTTATATTACATGAATAGAAGAGATACAGTGGCCTTAAATAAAAGAAGAATGATTGCAAACTGACACAAGGCTGTGGTACGACATATAATTAAAAATCATCTATCATCAAAAAGCAGATGAACTATTCAGCACTCCAGTTAAATATGGGTTTTGATGATGGATACACCTGGTCATTTTAGAAATCCATATGAATCTGCAGGGATTTTCCTTATAAAAATGATGTAGCTCACAGTGGCAAGCGACAGCCTGCCATACAGCGTGGCATACAAAGACAAATAAGGCTGTTGAATTCATAGCGATTTATGATCTACCTAAAAGAGGTAGAAATTGGCTCACGCTTAGCTGGCGGCAAATGGTACAACTCTTACGTACAGTATCTACTGCTCCTTGCTTAAGCCAAAAAGACATCACTCGTCTGGATAATTCAAAGCACAGATCGTCTGTGTCATTTTTGAGACAAATGCTCAATGAAACCATTAAATGATCCGAAAGTAAGGTGGGTTTAGTCCTTTGTTGTCATTTCTTACAGAGAATTTAAAGGCAACTTTGTCATGGGGCATTATTCTAGGTTTTGAGAAGCCAGTCTGAAGCTATTTACTTCATAAGCTCTGCCCTATTGGATCAGACCCAGAGTCTGTCTAGACCAGCATTCTATTTCTAACAGTAGCTAGGCTGATACAAGCAGGCTATGAAACCCTTTTACCTGAAGCACATTTGTTGTTGGAGAGGTTGATAGATACACCTCTGAATTCCACCTAACTCTTGAAAATTTTGATTTATTCAATGCAAGTCTATGCTTTTTCAAAATCTTTTAGGGAATTAGGGAATTTTAGGCAATTGCAGCATTCTGGGTATTCTCCAAAAGAATAGACCTGCTGCAATATTCCTTGGACTTCCCAGTTTCGCATGCAATGTATGTTCTGTTCTAATATGCTTATGTAAGGCCAGGGACAAGGTGGGCATCTAAGCTGATTAATTAAGACATTGACTCCTAATACTTTACAGCAAAACAAAAAACAAAAGCTGGACTTCCAACCTCAATAAGCAACAACAACAAGCACTCTGAGCACATGCTGCTTCACATTTTAATATTGTAGCACCCTGCTTGTGGTTAACGCTTAGCTGGAATGAAATATTCAACGCAGCAATAGAGAAATTAAAATAATAATTTATTTGTCGGACAAATAAATATGAGGCACAGTGGTATATGGTTACCAAGCTCTGGCCTGGCCTCCTGCCGTTATGGCCAGCACTTATATTTCCTTAATCCAGCCCCCTTGCTCCTCCTGTGGCTGCCTCTGTCCAATCAGCCTGGTTGAAATTCCTATTGGCTGTTTGCTAGAACCAATCACAAAAGATACACCCATTTCTTCTTGCCCTTTTTTGGGAAACAAAAAGCTATATATTCTTCTATCTATAAATGACAAATAAGTAGTAATATATCTTACATGTGTCTCAACAAGGAACCTTAATTACCAGCTCACCTCGCCCTATTGCCCTCCAAAACAAATGGTTTAATCTTAAATTTTTATCTTAAACAGATGTCAAGGATCTTGAGTTCACATCATTATTGAAAGATCTCCTTCTCTTGAAGGTCTTTAAACAAAGGCCTGACAACCATATGTGTGCTCTAATGATGTTTCCTGCTTGGCAAGGGGGGCTGGGCTGGTGGCTGATGGCCCCTGTGATCTCTTCCAACTATATGAAATAAGAATCTAGCATAAGGATTTAACATTTCTTAGTTTCTAATTCCTTTGCATAATTACATTTAAGCCAATATATTTAATACATAACATAGATAGCTTTTTTAAAAGGAAAAGAAATCTTAAAAGGATCTCAGTTTAAGAAAGAAACAACTTTAGAAAAAGACTTCCCAAAATACTCTCTTCCTTTCTGCCAGCCAGTTGCCTTTTTCACTGCTCTTGACCTTTCAACCTTAGGAAAATATGGCTCAAGTTTAATGGGAGGCACATGGTTTTATTTTACTATTTATCAACTCTTAATTATGTTTATCTCTTTTTTTATCTTCTGTAATATGTAGGGTCAGTATAACCTTGGCTGTCAGCCTGTAGTTCCCTTTGACTTTGAGAATTGTTTTCTGCTATAAATCAGGGGGGCCCCTTGTTCAGGAGAATAAACATCTTGCCAAGGTTCTTAGGCAGCTGGTCTTCTGCCTAGCATGAACATTTGAAAATCTTTAAGCTCATTTTAAAATACAGGCCCTGATCAAGCCTTAATAAAAATGCAGGCTATGATTAGATGCCTCAATATCAACTCATCATTGGTTGTCCAAACCAATCTACGTTAATGTTGTTCTAACGGAGTCATTTGTCCATCACAGCTCTGACTTCATTCATTGGATAAAAACATTGGAAGGTGGGAGCAGCTCGACCACCTCGTTTCACAGAAATCACTTATAAGGGTAAATGCACATTTTGCTTCATACCTTTCTTTTTAGTGGGGCTAGAAAATCCATCTTTTAAAGAGAAGAAAGAAATATCACAGTCTGCCCCACCCCACCCCATTGCTGGGCTGGGCCTGGTGCATCAGTACTTCTGTACTCACCTCTCGGCTTCCCTACTTATCAGTATAACTGAAAACCTGCCTTTTTAATATGTTATATGTAAAGCATGTGGGTAATTGTTAGTCTTAACTCACCGGTACAATTTTTTTCTTTTGGGGGAAACTTTGCCACAGTTCATTTTTCAAAACTCAACCACAAAAATAAAAAAACTAAAACAATTATTTTCTAAACTAGCCTTTTGCCTAGCTATTTTCCTAACAAAAATTACACTTTTTCCTCAAACAGCATTCCCCCTCTACCCCAGACAGTAGTGAGTCTAAGGCCACTCCATCTCCAACACATGGGTTTTCCACTTCTTTTTCTTTCAGGCTGATATTTCCCTTCTCCCCTAAGCTCTTTCATATTCTTTGTGCTTGGCTGGGCCCACAAAAAATACTTTGCTAAGGCAGTTTAGCCAGTGCTTAACACTCTGAAACCATGAATCAGCCTTCCTTCAGACAGATGAGATGGTCACCATGAAAGCCACCAAAACAGCCTCACAGAGGAAGAAACCGATGTTGTCCCTAAGATACCAGCCTAATGTTTGCAAAACACAAGCAGATATTAGGGATGGAGTAGACTTCCACTACAACCAAAATCAAGACTGCAGCCATGACTCCAACTGGATCAGAGCCAATCTGGACCCAGCCTAGAACCAGTGTGTCCCCCCCCCCTCCCAGCAAGTTGTGCGACCATTATGAAAATGCAGTGCTTACTCAGGGCGCTAAAGGCCTCGAAGCAGACAAACAAAGGCCTAGCATAGCCCTGGTTGGTTGAACTGCTTGACTACTCCAATTGATGCTGGTCTAGCCAGTAATAGAGCCGTTAGCAACGCTTGACCCAAATCTCAGGCAAAATTCTATATCCATAGCTGACGTGGCCTTTTTATTTTAGTAGGGAAACATGAGGTCAGAGCATGTGTGATTAAAAAAAAAAATATTGTACAGCACCTTGGGGTTTTATTTTGCTATAAAGAGACTGAGATGATAATGATGCTTGAACTTTATATTAAAAAATATGGTTTATGGGAAATATGAAATCTCAAGGCTTGGATTCTCTCCTATTAACACTGCACATTTTGCTCTGCAAAACACTGGCCCATAAAGAAATTAATTTGTTTCAAATTATCCATCTATACCACTGGAAGCAGCAGTGTAAATCAGAAACCAGTGAAGTAAACAGAATGACACCCATGTTAATATGGTGTAAATCCAATTCATTCCCAGCCTGGAAGCTGTGGTGATAATTAGCCTGCTCCCAGAATCTAGTTAAAAGCTATTAATTATTTCTCTGCTCCTAACTGAATTGTGACAACATACTTTGTAACAATTTAATTAGAAAGCAAATGGTCCCTATTTTACCATTTTCATTGTTTTTTGATCTCATAGATTATTTGGAGTAAATGTCTGTGTTTCTAGGAAGGTGAGCAGATGATATGGCTCAGTTAAACATTGTCCCCTCTAAATTTGATCTATTGGACTTCCAGTATTATTCCATTGTCAGAGTGCAGTGCTATGGGGATTTGAAATGCCATGTTCTTTATGGGTCATTGTGTGCATACATTTCTGTTATTGTATGTCTAATCTTATATTATCACAGAATCATACATTTAGGCCAGGGGTAGGCAAACTAAGGCCCAGGGACCAGATACGGCCCAATCGCCTTCTAAATCCGGCCCATGGACGGTCCGGCAATCAGCATGTTTTTACATGAGTAGAATGTGTGCTTTTAATGTTTGATGTATTACGGTATTTTAATATTTTGTTGGAAGCCGCCCAGAGTGGCTGGGGAAGCCCAGCCAGATGGACGAGCTATAAATAATAAATTATAAAAAATTATTATTATTTATTTTAAATGCATCTCTGGGGTATTTGTGGGGCCTGCCTGGTGTTTTTTACAGGAGTAGAATGTGTGCTTTTATTTAAAATGCATCTCTAGGTTATTTGTGGGGCATTCCCCCCAAAAAAATAATAATAGTCCAGCCCCCCACAAGGTCTGAGGGACAGTGGACCGGCCCCCTGCTGAAAAGGTTTGCTGACACCTGATTTAGGCCATGCTTATAGTATCTGCTGAAATCAAACTTGTTTCACTGATTTGAATGAATCTACTCTTAGCATTGTTGTTGTTGTTTAGTGTTTAGTCGTGTCCGACTCTTCGTGACCTCATGGACCAGAGCTCGCCAGGCACTCCTGTCTTCCACTGCCTCCTGCAGTTTGGTCAGACTCATGCTGGTAGCTTCGAGAACACTGTCCAACCATCTCGTCCTCTGTCGTCCCCTTCTCCTTGTGCCCTCCATCTTTCCCAACATCAGGGTCTTTTCCAGGGAGTCTTCTCTTCTCATGAGGTGGCCAAAGTATTGGAGTCTCAGCTTCAGGATCTGTCCTTCCAGTAAGCACTCAGGGCTGATTTCCTGAAGAATGGATACGTTGGATCTTCTTGCAGTCCATGGGACTCTCAAGAGTCTCCTCCAGCACCATAATTCAAAAGCATCAATTCTTCGGCAATCAGCCTTCTTTATGGTCCAGCTCTCACTTAGCACAATGAAGGCTTTTCTTCCATGCACAGTTACCCGAGAATAAGTCTCACTGAAGTCAATGGAACTTACTTCTGACTAGATACACATAGCATTGTGCTGTGAGTCTGGATCCAACCCATCATGTCTTCCCATATCCCTTCATATCATGTCCAATACTATACATAGAGATGGGAGAGAATTTGGATTCAGCTCACATTTAGAGGCAAAGTTACCAGATTTGAATCTAAACCAGTGGTTTTCAAACCTTTTTCCTCTGGGTCACACTTTCAGAATTTGCTCACACCACACCAATTTTTTTATTGATAAGTAATACATGGGAAAAGAAAACTCCTAGCAGTGCTTGATTCATAATATAGAACACAACTACTTTATAATATAATCACAGGACACCCAGATAGTATAAAACAGCGCAGGTACATAAGAACATGAACCATTCCCAAAATATAATATAATTGTCCTTGAATCTTCCTGCCACATTTGCCATCCTCTCCTGCCACACCCTTTGAGAATCATTGATCTAAACACATTCTTCAGAATTCACACTTTTCTGAATTTTCCATTGCTGCCCTTTTATTGTAGGACTCAAACTCTCCATATTCTTCTCTCTGTAGGTCTGTAACATGTTACTCAACAACAGTGGATATTAATGTATCTATTTTGTATTGTTTTTAATTTTGTTTTAAATGTATTGGATGAGTATGTAGGTGTAGAAGGTGATTAATGCATCAATGGTGATGATGGTAATAATAATAAATGTAAGATATTGTAGTCAGAAAAAGATGTCATCATTTGAACTTGACTGCAGTTTGATCAGAAGCTTGTCTAACAATAGTCTTCAAGACTTTTCAGAACCATGACCTTTGAATCCAATATGGAGGTCCCTTTTACTTCTTTGTTACTTCTCTGTGTCACTTTCCTATATAACCGTCTTTCTTCTCCCTCCACTCACTTTGGGGGGGAGCCTAAATAAACAACAAAAATTGTGGTGGCAACCTGGACTTGATCCACCTTATATTGGAGCAAAGACCACTTGTGAGTCCCTGCCTAAAACACTTCTATTCAGAATATTTTAAACCACATTCTCAAATGTAACTCTTTTTTCTAGTGTCCACTGTAAGGTTTTTTCACCCCCTCTCTCAAACCGATAGCTTTCATAAAGTTGGGAAAATAAAATGAAGGCAGGAGGTTAATTTCCACTTCAGGAGAAACAGCATGACTTTTTTCACACCCCTGCCAGGAGTAATTATGAGTGTACTTAATTCTTAGATGTTCAGCCCTTTGAACTGTTATTGAGTCTTCAAGGTTTATGCTCAGAAGGGGGGAAAATCAATGAACAACATTTTACAGAGTACTTAAACTTGATATTTACTCCCCATTATTCTGCAATTGTCAGGAAGTTCCAACTGTAATACAGAAGGCCAAATCTTTTTGAGTAGTTTCCTGCCAACAGCTCACTCTGTAGACAAAGGTGACTTTGTCGTCCTTTCTGCAATAGCAAAAACTTGTGAGATTTAAGGATATATTACAAAACTATCTTCCAACATTTCCTTAATTGTATAGCACACTCTGACATCATCTGTGTAATTCCTCATCTGTGAAGACTCCTGTGCCTGCATATAAAATATGGCATATATCTTTGTGACTGTTTCTTGCACAACTTTGATGTGAGGTGGGCCATTATAGAGGGTGCAGCTCTATGAACCTTCTTCTGTTCCTTGCATGTTCTCACAATCTGTTCGTCCGCATGAATATGTCACATTCTCTGCCTAAGTTAATTCTTAGGCTCATTTCACTACACTAATTGGGGCCCACTGGCACACTAACCACATAATCCTGTCATTCATGTCCCTTTGCGCCTATAAAATAGTAATTGGATATATCCTTTCTCACACTGAATATTCACACCTCTTTCATTAAACATGTAGTAGTTACTGGCAACGCCACTCATAAAGACTTTTTGTCTGTGCTCACCTTCACACCACAACACATTGACCCTCTATATTTATAGAGGCCTTATTTTAACCTACATTTAATATATTGTGGTTGAAAAACTATCCAGACCAAGGGTAGCCAACTTGGCTCCCTCCAAATATTGTTGGACTACCATTCCTATCAGCCCCAGACATTATAGTCAATAGTCAGGCACGATGGGAATCGGAGTCCCACAACATCTGGAGGGCACGACATTGCTTACCCCTGGTGTAAGCTGTTGCCATCTGTGGCAAACTGTTACAAGTTTTATGACCTTTGTGAAGTGTGCTGTGTTGTCTTATGTCAGAAGATGACATGGATTTCTAGGGCTATTATAGGATTCACAGTGCAAGGATTTGGCCAGGTTGCTTGCAGTGGTGAGGCCAACAATGTGTCCTCTTGATCCATGCCCATTATGGCTGGTAGAATGTAGTGGCAGGGGGTTGACTGAATTGGTTCATGGGAGGGAGTTGTGCTCTCCACCTTGAAAGAGGCTATTCTTAAAAGAGTTTCTCCCTGGATCCAGAGGTTTTGGGAAACTACTTTCCGTTTTCTAATATTCATTTCCTATGCAAGGTGATTGAAATTTAAACAAATGAAATTATCCATTAACTATCCAAAATAGTTCATCCGTTAATTATGCAGGTTGGATCCTAAGAATCTGGCTGAAATTAACTGAGCAATGGAAAGAGCAGAAACCGTCATGTTACTAGGAAGGAACTGACAAATAAAAATAGAAATAACTGTTTGCCATGGGTATAATGATAATTTAGGCCCC
The DNA here is from genome assembly GCF_951804945.1 of Podarcis cretensis. Taxonomy (NCBI): domain Eukaryota; kingdom Metazoa; phylum Chordata; class Lepidosauria; order Squamata; family Lacertidae; genus Podarcis; species Podarcis cretensis. The sequence goes on along the minus strand of NC_137172.1, from coordinate 80,512,325 downwards.
TTTGCAGCAGTACACCTTGCCTCCTTGGTTTCTATTTCTTTCCGTTACGATAGCAGTGCACTTCACTCTCTTCTATCTTAAGCAATAAGCAGGCAATTACTCAAATCTCAGAGGATAGTTAACATAGTTCCTGTTCATTCCTGGTATCTAGAGTACAATTATAGATCATCTCTCTCCTGTTATTTTTCTTTTGCCCTCACTACTTCTGCATGTGTAGGCCAGACTGTTGTCAGGTAGAGACTGAAATAATGTGTCTGTCTTCTTATTCTCCCAGTCATGTTCATTTTTCCTTTTCTATATTAAATTTCTTCCCTTTTCTTCTTGCTCTCTCTCTCCCTTCTCTCTCTGTCACACACACACAAAAACACACACACATCTTAAAGATCATAACTAAGTAGGCCTATTGGACTTAATAGACAAGAAACTTTAATTTCATTGATTTCAGTGGGTCTATTCTGAATTAGCTATCACCCTAAGTAAACAGAAATTGAAAATATCAGAACAAAGCCAGATTTTTAAAAATCTGCTGGTGTCAATGATTTACATTGGCCAAATAAGCTTATTACTGCTCAAAGAGCCAGAGTCAAGCCTCTCAAAATAAAGTCTGCCTCACAGGAAGACCGTTGTTTTGAGAAGCATATTATACTATTTGGTATCTATGATGCCATAACACTTCTTCCTTTCAGAATACAGTGGTACCTTGGGTTACATACACTTCAGGTTACATACGCTTCAGGTTACAGACTCTACTAACCCAGAAATAGTACCTTGGGTTAAGAACTTTGCTTCAGGATGAGAACAGAAATTGTGCTCCGGCAGCGCAGCAGCAGCGGGAGGCCCTATTAGCTAAAGTGGTGCTTCAGGTTAAGAACAGTTTCAGGTTAAGAACGGACCTCCGGAACGAATTAAGTACTTAACCTGAGGTACCACTGTAAAAGGTTTGGACTCCTTAAGTGTTTTGACTGGAACAAGCCCAGGGCGGGAAAATTACTCCAAGCCTTTAGAGTAATTTTACCATTAGGACATCACACTCCTGAGTTAGAAAATAAAGCAGAAAGTCTGAGACAAAGAAGACTGATTACTACAACAAAGTGCTACAAGTCGCACAAGAGGGGGAAATTACCTAATAATGGACAAATGTCCACTTTTGTGAACAAAAAATACAGAAACTGATCATTCAGTTGTGGTCAACTATGGGAGAGATTTCCAGGCAACCTGTTTATGAAGTGTCCAGGAAAAGAATTCATTTCAAGTTAATGGCTGGATACAGAATAGTGAAAGGACCTCTCTAGCATTGTAGAGGTGGGGTGTGAGTGTGTGATTTATGAGTGTGTTATGGGTTGTTATGCATTAGATGAAGAAATTCTGGCAGCTGTGTTGTTCCCTTAACAGATGTGCTAGAGCTAGTAGATGAGATTGTGTGACAAGAGATTGTGCATGGCCTTGTGCTAGCATGTATCTTGAGACCTCCTGCAAGACCTTAAGCAGGAGATTGCTTTCCACAGATGAAAGCACCATTCTTTTTCTACCACACAAGCTCTAAGGCTTGAGTTGGTATGTAGAAGAAGCCTTAAACCCCTATCCCAGTAATTATCTGAAAAAATTATCTGAAAAAGCCATTTGTAATGTGTTTCCGCCATATGTTAGAACAAAGTATATCTGTCCTGTATAAGGATTTCAAGGATTAGATCCTTCTTTCAAAACAAACAAACAAACTTTCCCAGAACAGGCTAGTGTGCAATAAGAATGCTATCTGTACATTAAGAAGATTTGACCACTTAATCCTAAAGCTGGACATATACAACCATCATACAAACATATACAAGCCATCCTTAGAAACCTTAGAAAACCTTGGCTGTTTTATGTGAAGGAGACCACCTATACATTGAAGCTCTTGCTTAATCATAGATTAATGAGCTAACAAAACTGTGTAACTCACACAGAGACTGAGTGGAGATAAGAATGAAAGCTTTGGATGATTTACATAAAGCATTGCTGCTTTACAAAACATAGCATATGCCTTTCATCAGTACGTTCTACCTTGACATGGGAAAATGTTTAAATTCATTTTTTTAAAAGCCTTACATTGGTTTCTAACTTTTCACAAGATACCTGATTCACATTATATAATGTTGCTTCATATGACACTAAAAATGAATCCCTGTAAATAGAAAACCAGCATGTCAATGTATTCTAGTTTTCTGTGTGCAGGGAGTATTTGCGTTTAGGGGAGGGGGGGGAGAGAGAATGAGAACCAACCTGCATCTGAAGTTGTACAGTCCATGCATAGGTTTACTGCCTCAGAGAATACTAGGTCATACCCATTGACTATTTTTCAATATATGTCGAGTGGATAATATTTGGTGTCAGGACTCTAGCCCAAATTGAAATAATAGTCTCTGTCCTGGATTCCTTACTCCTAATCTCAGATATGTAAATGCTCATAAACTACAAAAGTAGAATAAAAGCCAATGATGTAGTTCTGGGCTGGGCAACTTTCAGTCCTCCACATGTTTCTGAACTACAGTTCCCATCACCCATCATCCCTAGTCACTGGACATACTGAATGGGGCTGATGGGAGTTGGAGTTCAATAATATATAGCGGGCCAAAACTCCCCCAGCCATAGTGTAGTAGTAAATTTTGAAGTGCAAGGGTTCCTCATGATAGCCCCCAAGGACAGTGAAAAAATGCAGGCTGCTGTGTTTCTCCATTTGTGTGTGTGCGTGCGTGCATGTGTGTGTGTGTGTGTGTGTGCGTGCGCACGCACGCACGCACAAAATACAAAATAGAGGATAAGAGTATCAGTGGCTACTAGGCCCAATGGGGCTCTACCATCACTACTGGAGACAGTATGTCTCTGAATACGTCATCACAAATGCTAGTTATTATTTATTACCTGCTTATTAGCATTAAGTTGTCCATTACTGACGTAGAATCATAGAATCATAGAGTTGGAAGAGACCACAAGGGCCATCGAGTCCAACCCCCTGCCAAGCAGGAAACACCATCAGAGCACTCCTGACATATGGTTGTCAAGCCTCTGCTTAAAGACCTCCAAAGAAGGAGACTCCACCACACTCCTTGGCAGCAAATTCCACTGTTGAACAGCTCTTACTGTCAGGAAGTTCTTCCTAATGTTTAGGTGGAATCTTTTTTCTTGTAGTTTGGAACCATTGCTCCGTGTCCGCTTCTCTGGAGCAGCAGAAAACAACCTTTCTCCCTCCTCTATGTGACATCCTTTTATATATTTGAACATGGCTATCATATCACCCCTTAACCTCCTCTTCTCCAGGCTAAACATGCCCAGCTCCCTTAGCCGTTCCTCATAAGGCATCGTTTCCAGGCCTTTGACCATTTTGGTTGCCCTCCTCTGGACACGTTCCAGTTTGTCAGTGTCCTTCTTGAACTGTGGTGCCCAGAACTGGACACAGTACTCCAGGTGAGGTCTGACCAGAGCAGAATACAGTGGCACTATTACTTCACTTGATCTAGATGCTATACTCCTGATTAACATCATTCAATATGCAGACAAAATAGAGGCCAATGTCATATTATACATATTTTTAAAAGATATAATTTGGTTCTTATTGCTCTTTTTCCCTCTCTTCATCTGATCTAGGTATGAAGAGATAGTATTGTTTTCTCAAATGTGCCCAGTTTTTAGTTCATTTAAGAATTCATCGGGGAGGAGCCAGCCTTCTCAAATAGCTTCTCAAATTTTATTGCTGTATCCTCCCCTAGGATCTTTATGATGCAGGGCAGGTGAAAGATAAGTTAAAGGAAAAACTACCGTATTTTTCGCTCTATTACACGCACCTGACCATAACACGCACATCGTTTTTAGAGGAGGAAAACAAGGGAAAAAACATTCTGAATGAAACAGTGGATGTATCATTTTTGTGCTTCATGCTGTGGCCACAGACATGTGATCTGATGGTGAATTTGGGGTGACCCAATGCAAAAATCCTGAGAATCCCTGTGCATCCATGGTTTGTAACCACGTTTTTCACCATTGCAGCCCCAGGCAACAGTGGGTGCGTGATTTTGGGGGGGGGCAGGCTGTAGCCATGGACATGCTATGTGCTCTGATGGTGAATTTGGGGTGACCTAATGCAAAGATCCCGAGGATCCATGTAGATCCATGCTTTTTAACCACGTTTTTGCACCATTGCAGCCCCAGGCAACAGTGGGTGCGTGATTTTTGGGGGGCAGGCTGTAGCCATGGACATGCTATGTGATCTTATGGTGAATTTGGGGTGACCGAATGCAAAGATCCTGAGGATCCATGTGGATCCATGCTTTTTAACCACATTTTAAGTGGGGAGGGAAGGAAAAACACAGAACGGACAAGGAGCATGAGAGGGGTGTGCAGAGAAGCAGCTGGCTAAGAATGCAGGAGAGGGGTATAACTGGGAGGGAGGAAAGGAAGGCAAAAGTTTTCTCTCACCTACCCACCCAAGCCAGCCAGCTCGCGCTCTCTCTCTCTCTCTCTCTCCCTCTTGCATGTTTTCCCTTCTGCTTGCCTGGAGGGGAGGGGCTTTCCCTGCTCTTTGTTCCGTTTGAGCAAACACAGCAAGGAAACAGAGGTGGGTGGGCAGTAAGACCCTGAGGCAGAATGCCGGAAAGCAGCCGCTTCCTCTTTTCAGGTTTCCCTTCTCTGAGACACGCGATTTGATTTTTTTTGCCTCCCCTCGCGTCATTTGGCTCCAGGGACCACACATTCGCTCAATAACACGCACAGACATTTCCCCTTCCTTTTTAGAAGAAAAAATCTGCGTGTTATAGAAGGAAAAATACGGTACTTAAATTAATAAAATTTCAGAAACAGCAGAGAATATCCAAAGAAACACATTGTTTCTCCCCCAATAAATTATAGGTCATACCCAAAGGAAACCCACTGAAAGTAATGGACATGAGTAACTTAGGTCCATAATCTCAACATGTCTACCCTGAATATAAATTACTTGACTACCACCCAATAGATGATATTGGGTGTTAGTCATACTCAGAGTAGATCCACTGAAATCAATGGACATAAGTAAGGTTCAGAAAAGGGCAACCAACATTATCAAGGGAATGGGGTTACTCCCCTATGAGCTTTTGGGACTTTCTCGAAACTAAAAAGTGAACAAGAGGGACATTGTAGAGGTATATAATGTTATGCATGGCGTAGGGGATGGAGGTCAATGCATGGGAACCAGAGCAGCAGGACCCATCACCAGAGCCAAAGGATCCCCTGTCCCCATGAACACTGCAGGCTCTGAAGCATAGGGAGCAGTGGGAGGGGTGCTCTAGGAGACTGAGGCAAGCAAGAGCCCACATCCCAACTCCCTAGCTAGCCAGGTAGTGGTCACTAACTCTGTAGGGGGAAGTGATTCCTCAGCTGGAGTAGACTTGGAACAGGTGAGGGTCACATGCCTCATCAAGCCAAGATGCTGTAATCAGCATGTAATGTACAAAAGGGAAGCAGAGCTGAGGGGCTGTGTCTGCTCAACTACCCATGTTGATGGATGCTCCTGGACCTCTATGAGATTGTACTTTTGGTTTGACACTGGAATATATTGTTACTTCTGGACTTCAGACTTGGCTACTTGGTTTGACTTTGGACTGCGTTTCTTGGATTTTGGTCTTGGGACTTTGCTTGTGTGGCTTGACCCCCAGACTTTGGACTTTGGACATGACGTACTAACTTGCTTCCAAGTTGGCCAGGGGTTCAGGACAATGAGCAGGAGTAGACTTTCTAGAGGATGTGTAGTACTTATCTTCCATGCCAGTTGCTTAATTGCATCTCTGCCAATTCACTTTTCCTTGCAGGATGATGAAGTTGGAGGAGGCTACTTCAGAAATGGATAAACTAAAACAATGTCCCACATTTATTACAAGCCAATGTTTACATTATAACAAGCCTGTGTTTTCATTTGGCCCAGAACTTAGGAAATGGAACCAGTAACACAATTCATTTCCAAAGTTCATGGATATTATTTACATAGTGAAGAGGGTTACTCTGGAGCAGAACAGATGATGCAGGCTGAACCATTAATTCAGATTCATGGGAAACAACGTTGATTCAAGGATGAGACACAGAGATCCTCTTAGTTGTTTTTTAAAGTGCAACTTCTTTAAATTAAGGAGTTAAAGTATCTGTGGGTAAAATGGGCATAAGAAATTATACTCGTTTGTATTTGCCATTTACAAGAGCTCCATGCCATATCCTGGTTTCTCCCAAAAGGGGATTATGGGATAGAGAAAGAAGGAAAGTATCCCACTATGTTTCAGACTGCACATAATTCATCTGCATCCGCTGCCAATTTTATAATCCATTAACTCCCCTTGCCCGTTTTATCTTTACAAGGACTGTTTCAGATAGTTAGGTTGAGAGACAGTGGCTGACCCAAGGCCATCAGCAAAGATTCATTTTTGAGGGATTGTGAGAGATCTGGGATTTGGTCTCCTACTGTTTTAAAAGCTTGCTAGAGGAATGTGAGGGGAGGACTTGGATTGGGACTGTTGTCAGAGTGGGTTATTCCTTTCCTCTTCTGCATAAAAATAACCCCTAACCTGAATCCTCTGTTGCCTCTCATTCAGCCTGATCGCAAGAGAGTTGAATGTGTATACAGGGCCATGTGCACTTGTGCTGCTCTCCTCATCCTCTGTGCTGAGCACACCCCTCCCACCCCAGCCTTTGTGTGTTCCGCACACAAAGTTCTGTAGGGGCTTCTAGCCATATTCATATTTGAAGCCCTCTTCGGACTCTTGCACTAAAGACAAGGAAAGGAGGGAAGCAGTGAGTTCAAGGGTGGCCTACATGAATCCTTACATGATCAAGCTGAATGCTTGAATAGGGCTTAGGTCTACTGCACCACTGAACTTCCAGGGGGAGGACACTCCTAGACTTTATCATCTATTTTTAGATAGACTTGTTTCTTTCCACAAAGGCAAAGCACATTGTAATCAAGATGATGTCAACCTGCTCACACTTGTGGACGTTGACCTACTATAGATCTAAAAATAGTTCCTTAATTTCAAGTAGTAATAATCTATTTGACTACAGTTTGGGAGATCATATAAACACACACACACACACACACACACACACACACACACACACCAGTTCTGTTGAAAAGCAAGGTTTTAATACAATACACAAAAGTAATTTATTTGGATTATGTAAGACTGAAACGTAAGTAGTGTCATTAATTCTTAGGCAGTTTAGGTGTAAGCCATGTGTTGTTAAAATCAGTGGTGTACCTCATACTGATTTAATGGTTTCAAATTGTACCTTTTGCTTTGATAGTTTATAACACTAAAGCTGGGGTAGTGGTGGGGGGCAGAATCCAACGAGACCACTAGGAATTAGGAAGCAGACCCAAGCACAAACATAAAATTAAGAAGCAATCTTGGTGTTAAGACTTGTAGTTTATTCTTAAATCTTTTTTTTTTAACCCACCAATATTTTACTACTTTCCAAAAGAAAATATGCTAGTAAATTTCCAAGCATCTGCTTAAATGGTTTTCTGGGAGGGCTTTGAAATATTTGTCCCATAAAAACATACTGATTAACCTGAACAGCAAAAGTATTCTTTGCTGTTTTTGTGGCAAGAAATGGGGTCGGGGGGTTCATGTTGGTGGGAAGAATTCATGTTTGTGTGAGTTTTTAATTAACTAGGTTTGCAGTCCTGTGTGCACTTGCAGTAAACGGGGGTATACTCACGTCCGTCAAGTGCTTCTGAATCCAGAAACAAGGCAGAATATTTCAGTGCTTCCTTTCAAATGAACCCAAGTGCAACACTTTCTCTCACTGTGAGCCCAAGTTCAAGGGATTATGGGTTTTAAATAAGAAATGTGTGCACATTGTCTTTATCAAAAGGAGTCCATTACCACTTGCTATTAGCAGACTAGATAGACCTCTTATGGGCAGACAAATCATACAGTGTTCTTAAGGCCAAGCTTATTTTTATTTCATTATAATTATTCTACCACTTGATTGTGGGACGCAGGTGGCGCTGTGGGTTAAAGCCTCAGCGCCTAGGGCTTGCCGATCGAAAGGTCGGCGGTTCGAATCCCTGCGGCGGGGTGCGCTCCCGCTGCTCGGTCCCAGCGCCTGCCAACCTAGCAGTTCGAAAGCACCTCCGGGTGCAAGTAGATAAATAGGGACCGCTTACCAGCGGGAAGGTAAACGGCGTTTCTGTGTGCGGCTCTGGCTCTGGCCAGAGCAGCGATGTCACGCTGGCCACGTGACCCGGAAGTGTCTCCGGACAGCGCTGGCCCCTGGCCTCTTAAGTGAGATGGGCGCACAACCCCAGAGTCTGTCAAGACTGGCCCGTACGGGCAGGGGTACCTTTACCTTTTTTTTACCACTTGATTGTAAGAAAGAATCTCAAAACACAAATGAATATTCTGTGGAATATTTTATATGGTTACCGAATTTTGTAGTGCATTGTTATTTGCTTATTAGTCCAATGTTTGATTATTTGAATCAAGTTTGTATGTCAGTCACACTAGGCATGAGAAGAGCTGACATGTAAAATTAAGCTGCCATGTTGAATCCGTCTACATCATTTTGTGCCTATCAAAGCAGGGAGGTGCCATGCAGAAATAACCCATTGCTACCATCACCCCAATCTTTGCTGATATTTGGGAATTGCTATCAACCTGACGAAGAGAGGGAGATTCCCTGATGCACCCCATACTAGAACTGTCAGTCCAGGACAATTCCAAAAGTTTCACTATATTCCAAAAGAATGGCCTCTTGTGCTTTAGGGGCCAGGAAAATGCAGAGAATTGTCTAAGTTGAGCATGGATTGGTTAAAACAACTTTAGAATTGATAAGTACTATAGAAGCAAGTACCTACCAAAATATTTCATGGTCCTGTGACTAGATCTAACTGTGGGTGAAGAGGTAAAGAGAGACAGTCCTGAGTCCTAAGTAAACATTTGGGCTGAAACTAAGTCTCAGCTAAAACAGCCCCCTGCTTTTCTAGAGCGAGCAATATCTGGTGGACATAAAAGGGATTTTTGTGTTTGGGTAAATTTCTTAATACTGTTTTGGGGGAGTAGGCTGCTTAGAGGGTTATCTGATTGGTGCAAGGTGGCACAGGCCAGCAATAGGTCTGCTTTTTGGTAACTTGTAAAACCAAAAAGCTTCATTGCTGCTTCCAGTGGTCGTAAACCTGTGGGTCCAATGGGAATGTTGCCATACCAGTACTGATATGTTATACTGTGCTGTTATGTTGCACTTCGGAGGGTTTCCATTACAGTCATACATTGAAAGTTGAACAGCATCTGTTCCGAAAGTCCGTTCGACTTCCAAAATGTTCAGAAACCAAAGCATGGCTTCTGATTCACTGCAAGAAGCTTCTGCAGCCCATCATAAGCCACAGAAACCCCATTGGATGTTCAGCTTCCCAAAATAGTTTGCAAACTGAAACAGTCACTTCCAGGTTTGCGGCGTTTGGGAGCCAAAACGTTTGAGAACTAAGCTGTTCGAAAACCAGTGTATGACTGTAGTTCAATGGTCTTGGTGGAATAAAATGAACCTAAATCAAAGAATTTGTAGATAAAGTAGAATCTACAACTATATTCCATAGAAACATTGGGCTAAAACATTTACAGCTGAATAGGAAACAGTGTAAAACCAAGCATGCAAAATCAAGCATGCACAGATGTAGCTTTGCTGAATTTTCATGCATAAACTAGATGCCATCGCTTTAAAAATAAGAATTACCTAATCTGTGCCTTCTTTTTCTTTGCATTTCCCTTTTATTCTCTAGAATGACAAGAAGTTGGAAGCTTCAGCCCATCTAATCACAAAATGTGCCTTTCACTTTGACTGCTATCCCAAACGTTCTTGGAGGTTTATGACTTTTTGGCCCTATTCCAATAGTACAAGACTATAAATTACATGCTATTTTTAATGTGCACAAAATAATGTTTTATAATTAACCATTATGCATTTAAATCTTTGCAAGGTAGGAGATACCTACAGGCTAATCTGTAAAATGATTTTATAACCAACTTCACAAGCAGATGTGACCTTCTGTACTTTTCAATGATAAGTATCTTGATACTATGGGTGAAATTTGGTGCTGCTGTTCTGCTCATTGAATAGCTTTCGATCCCATGGAAGTGCCTGCTAACTAAGCAAGTTCCACAAATTCCTCTTGCCCCCTTGCTCCCTTCCATACTGGGTTTTTTTTTTTTGGGGGGGGGGAGAGGCAGGCTCCCAGTCTTCAAGGGGATCAGCAAAAATCACCTACCTTCTCTTACATTAATGAATGATGCCGCCGGAATAAAAACAAAAAAACAAAAAACTTCTGCATATACACTGTAAACACAGGTCTGTCTACTGTCTGTAGTGATACAGTGTTGTAAGAGTTTGTAATCCATCCTAGAACCCTGGAGTGAAGAGCAGGCAATAAATTGTACTACTACTTCTACTACTACTACTACTACCACTACTGCTATTACTACTTATTATTATTATTATTATTCCAAAAGAGAAATTTAACAGGAAAAACAGGAAGGTTGGCATGTATAGCAAGGATGGATGGAAGCAGAGGGCAGCTAAAGAAATACCTAATCAGTGTGCTGGGGGTCTGCATGCTTTCTGATGAGCCCCACAAGAGTGCTGCCAGTTGCTTTGGTGTAGTGGTCAATTTCATTTTCAGGCTTGTTGTAAACAATATTCAAACAGTTTTTGCTGTTGTGGCAAAGAGGCGGTGAATATGTGTTCCGGGACAAACTCACTTCATAATGCCTTCCTCTGGGAAAGACTCCACATCTCAGACAACCTCAGGAAGCCCCAGTTTTCGGAGTGCCGCCAGCCTCTTTACTGGAGTGCTAAATAAGGTTCAGATGAATGCTAAACTTTAAAGAGAGTTTGCTATGGCAAAATGGCAGCAGCACCCTGAGGCAACAGCTGACAGTGGCTGGCTCCATGGCCTTGGCCAGTAGGCAAACCTGGGTGTCAGCTTTGAGGGATGGCAGCAGTAGTGGGCCCTGCAGGCAGCAGTGGTGGATGGTGAGGTGAACAATATGTTCCAGAACCTACAACCCCTCAGATGTTGTTGGACTCCAATTCCTATCAGCCACAGTCAGCAGTCACTTGGCAGGGATGATGGGAGTTGTTTCCCAATAACAGTTGGAGGGCAACAGATTCACTCATTGGCTTTCTACATGCAGTACCCAAGCTAGTGATGGTTAGGATTACAACTTACATGTATTTATTAGCCCACAACAATATATGAATAATTCAAGTTGGTCAGCAAGGGGCTGTAAGGTATTTCTTCATGTCCTTGTGGGTTTCTTGTCTCACTATAATATTCCCTGAGTAAAAGCAGAAAGGGAAGATTTTCTCCCTGTTTGAAACTGAGATCTTCCAAAGAACATTGGGCTATTCAGTCAGACAAAAGGAAGTACTTCTTCACACTACACATAGTAAAACTGCAGAATTGTTCTGCTATGAAATGTAGTAGAAGCCATCCTCTTGGACAATTTTGAAGGGAGATTAGACACATTCCCGGAGGGTGAGCCAAATGGCCACTTGTCATGGTGGCTATGTGCTACTTCCACTATTAGAAACTGCAGTTGCTTAGGATCATGCTCAGGAAAGTCTTGCTTGTCCTGCGTCCAGGCTTTTCACAGACATCTGTTTAGCCACTAGGAAAACAGGATGCTGGAGTGGACGGTCCTTTAGCGTGATCAAGCAGGACTCTCCTTGCATTTGTATGTTCTTGCTGTTGTCATTTATCCCAAACTCTGTTGTTGTGTAGGTGCAAATGTGACAAAAGGGATATAGAAACAAAACTATGAATATGGAATGAGTAGATGATCTTTGCCCTTTTCTTGGTAGTTGCTGCTGTTGCTTCCTCTCCCGCCTCCTGATTCTGCTTTTAACCAGGCTGTCACTTTGTAGAAGGATTTTAGGAAAAGTGCCAGAGCTGTGTTGCTTTGCTCATTCTATCAGCCAAGGTCATTGTCCTTAAGGCACAGGAAAAGATTTAAAAAAAAAATTATCCAGTGCTATATAAATGGTCCAAACCACCAGTTAAAAGGCTTACTTCCTTTACTGGATTCTGTCAGTCTTTACAAGCTGCCAAGCTATATTTGTCCCACATCTCTGTGTGCTTAAAGCTTCACACATTTCACCTTCTGAAACACACACACACACACACACACACACACACACACGACTACATGTTTATCTTTATATCCTCAAGCTTCTTAGTCTTTATCTCATCTGGAATCAAGGACTTAATCCAGTTTAGTAGTGACAAGGATCCTGAGGATATAACCAAAAGATTATAGGGCAAGAGAAGAACCTAATCACAGAGGCAATTTTGCAGTAAATAAGGCAGGAAAGTACGGAATCCAGACAATTGCTCCAGGATTGATAGATCCAAATCTTTCCGCCCCCCCCCCATATCACAAACAAAGGAATTACAGCGCATCCGCATTATGATGACAGGTTTGGCACCAGAGGTTATTCTGTTTTGATTTAAAGTGAAAATGTTTCATTGGCCTACAGTAGGGTGGCTGACCTAAATCAAATCTAATTGTATGCACTTAGAACAGCTCGGGTCTAAATTATCTATGCTGCAGTGCACCAAAAGGCATTTAAAAATGGGTCAGAAGCATTTAGTCGCATTTGCCAGCATTTGTGAACTGCCATTTGCATGTAAAGCATTACTGCACCAAATATCAGACAACTGCAGTCTTAAGAAACAAGACGGCAGGAAAAGAGAAGCTCCTTTCTGTGAGGCATTCACTTTGGTGCTGTTAAATTGGGCTGAAAAACTCAGACCCCCAATGACAATGTGAGACAAGGAGCTAGTGATTTCCTGTACAGCTCTTGTTTGCCATTGTTGGTGTTTTATTTAATAATAGCTCACAAGTGTATTAGGCACTTGAATTAATCCACTATCAACACAGGGCAGGGATTTTATGCTGTAGAATGATTTCATTAGTGGAGTTAATTCCAAATAGCTTTCAAACTTTCAAGAGAGAGAGATTACTAATGTCTTATTGCCTATGGTAAAGTGTGTTTTATTCATACTTTACCATCGTGTATGCTGTTTTGTACACATTACTTGGATGGAGAATTGCATTGCAAAACTCAGAAGTGCGAATTTTATGGAAATCAGAGTTTAGGTTTGTGTGTTGTCTCCAAAAGTACAAATGAGATATTCACCTTTAAATGCAAACTGATTTGATTTCTTCCCCATCCCTTTAAATATCTGATCCATCATGGAATTGTTTGATCTGCATTTTGGCTCCTGGACTGTTCTGTGCAAAATGAAGCTCTGCTTTTCCTCATTTCAGTGAAATCTTGATTGATTTTTTTGCTCATTTTAAAGAATTATTGTTTTATTAATAAGTTTGCATATACAGCATTTGGAAAACACATACTAGTATACACAGAAAAGCAAGAAGAGGAAACCTGTAACACAAGAGGAAAGAAAACAAAAGGGTAAGGGACACAGAAATATGATGTTTAAGACAGACACAATAAGCAGTGCAGAGCACAAATTCATAGCTATCAATGGCTGTGTTCTACTTTCAGAGACAGTATGCCTTTGAATAGTTGTGGCTGGGAATTCCATGCAGGGAGTGTTTTTCTACTCAGGTCCTGCTTGTGGACTCCCCATAGGCATCTGGTTGGCCAATGTGAGGACATGATGCTTGCCTATATACGCCTTTGATCTAATCCAGCAGGCTCTTTTAGGTTTTAAATTCAAAACATATTTGGCCCGTATGGAGTTGCCTTATATTGGCTAAGTCTGACCATTGAACCATATATCTCAGTGCTGCCTTGCATCAGATTTCAATGGTGTCTTGTAGAGATCTTTCCAAGCTCTCCTTCCTAAGCTAGAAATGTGTGATATTCAACCTAGGATCCTCTGCATGCAATGTATGTGCTCTTGCACAGTGCTTGGCCCCATTCTAGATTCTATTTGTAACTGGGAGCTGTAGAACACTGGATATCCTTTTCAATGTAAGGGTGCCATTAAGCAGAGACCAAAACAAGATGATCAGTTCTTACCAATCCTTAAAAGCTAATATTTGTTTGTTCAAGTTGTAATACTTATTTCTCTGAGCGGCTTAAAGTACCATTAAGATTGTACAAATACAGTTTAAACTCTCATGTAGCAAAAGCACTTAAACCAACTATAAAAAGCCCATTTGAACTAGTACGCTACCCACCATTGTCACAACATAAAGCACAAGGATGAGTCTATGGGAGACATACAGGACTCCATTCACTGCCAGATGTATCTGCTTTGTAGAGTTGCCTCTCCTTTCAGTGTGATCCACAAAACACTTAATCAGACATTCATTAAGACTGTTTAATTGGAAGCAGAGTTGTCAGAGCTATTTGTGGCCCGCACTCTCTATCAATTAAACACCACTGAAAGTTTCACCATTACTAATTACGTTCTGGCAATTGTTTTCTCTAACAAGCTCCCAAACGTCTAATGTCATTTGCACTGAGCATGCAGATCAAACTAGGGTAGTTGCACTAAATGCCGTTAGTCCAGTGAGCTATCCTTATCAAGCATAGCAGCTAGACTGGCCTTACGGTGTACTTTATCGGTGTAATGAATTCTGCCATGGTATCACTGACAAGGCTTGGAGTGATGGGACTGTGAAGCAAAGAAATACTGCCAATACAGGAGATGAAAACTAATCTAATTATTTCTAGAGATGTATTCTTGTAATCCATTAACATAAGCAAGTTGTTTCATTACATACACCTACCTATTCATTAACTTTGTCTTGTCACTTATGATTTAATAATTGCTCAGTGTCATTACATAGTGGTTATACAAATGAGCGGTGTTAATTCTCAACTTAGCAGGCATCATAGCCTTGTATGAAATAACCTTGGCTATACTTAAGATGCATCAGAGTTGGGCTTCCTTCCTGGCCTGACAAGGTTTACTTTATCTCACAATCAGCAGACAGCATTCTTCAGAAATGGTCATGTCACTCTGAGCTTACCTCAGACCCAGTGAGCAGTTCCTGCACTGATCTCCACTAGTCAGTGCAACACACTGGACAGCCAATGAGTCTGCAGACAACTGTTGCATTTTTATTGGTATTGCTGTTGTTTTTAATTGGACTTTGCATCCACCTTTATCGAGAACGAATGGAAGAATACATGTTTGGGGATAAAGTCAAACCCCTGGAGAGTTACAGTGCCTTCTGTGAGACCAATACAGGAGAGACATTTCTTATTGCAGGTGGGGCAGATAAATGTGTTTCATTGCTACAGGTACAGCATGGCGTTTATTCTTTCTGTGCTGCTCCCAATGGTCATTATTTCTCTGGTCACTGCTGTAGCAACAACAACAATTAATAATAATGATATATTTCATTCATAGCAAATTGATTTTTGATTTATGCACTATTATTATTTTATAATATTAACAGCAACAAATTTCATTTCTTCCTGATTTAACCATCGTCATTATTGCTATCATGATATTTCATTTATAGCAAATTGGTTATTTATTTATTTATTCTTGCATTGCTTCCCAACCTTCCAAGAAACTTTTATGAGAAACTCTTTTGTGAGACTTGCCCTTGGGAAACAAGGAGCTTGTCACAGCTGTCCATAAATTTATCATTTTAGTGGGTTGGATCCAGAGTACTCATAGTAGAGAACTCTGTTCATGAGATGTTCCTCTAGAAAAAGGGGAACAATTTTTTTGCTGGTTCTCCTACAGCCCACTTAAAGCCTGCTCTACGCAGTTGGATCACCTTCTTGATTTTTTTTTGGGGGGGGGTAGGCAGAATCGGGAATCCAGCAAATAAAAAAAAAATTAATTCACCCACTTCTCTCCTTTTCCCTCAGTAACAGGTTCTGCAGAGTCTTTCTGAATAGAAGGAACCCAAAAATTATGGAAAGGCAAGCCTGTGTCTAACCCACCCAGAATATTCTCCACATGTTTACAATGAGCCCAAATTTAAACAGTGCTTGCAAAATATAGTCCTTATTCTGAAGATGAGGCAAGAAAACTGAAGAAAAATGCAAAATGCTTAGGTATTATGTATAACTGATAGATAAAAGGCAATAGGAGAAGGTCTGAGCAAAGGTTATGAAGTTCTTACATATCTTTCAAGGGGGAAGCAATATTGCTCACTCCCCACTCTCTAATCCTAAAACGAACTGTGTTCATTCAACAGCTTATAGTGAAAGGAATTTAGATGAGACTGAATAATGTATTTGTACCCCTGTATCTATCTAACTATCTATCTGCTATAATCAGTTTCAGCTAACAAAAAAAACAACCTTTGGTTGCGGGGCTGTAATACTTTACAAAAGATTTTACTTTTATAGGATGGTTTTTCTTAGGAACCTTTGCATTCTTCCATTCAGCAGTATTCAGTATGGGGAGGTGGTAAAGAAGGATTACCCTGGTTTAACAAAGTGCAAAACTAATTGAATCATTAACTGGATATTCAGATTCAAATATCTTTGTTCCCTCTGTTTACACTTCTGCTTTGTTCTTCTACATGCCTCTTTTCTTTCTCCCTGTTTGTAAAACTGCTTAAGTTTGAGACCTGTTCCACAAAAGGTCATGTGAAAACGCACATCAAACATGTCAACGAAAGTCAAGGCTTTCTATGTTAGTAGCTTTACGATTTACCCCCATTAGTACTTTTGGCTCGTAGCGATTGGAAACATCACATTCCCCATCCCCAGTGGGAATGCACAACTCTATTTTGTTTGGCCAGCTTCTTTTTTCACATATAGGTTTCCATTATCGTTTTTGAAAATGATCTAAAAATATAAGACAAAAGGGATCATTCTGCCACTGCTGTTCAAAATTGCCCTTTTTGCTTAAAAATAAATAAATATAAATTCACATTTTCTGGCTTCACTTATGAGACTGTGCTAGCTAGAGGGATTTCTTATTGGCCTTACATCCAGTGCTGGAGTCTTGAAAAGACTGTGTGAACTAGAAATAGAAACCAAGGGACTGTTTCTTAGAAACAATGCATACAGTATTGTCCAGAAAACATGCACATTATAATACAACCTTCCTCAAAGAAGGAATTGGGCTCTTTTCCTGGCTGGTATACATACAGCCCAACAGACCAATGCATATTGTATATTCTCCAGGAAATAAGCATAATCTCCAACGGGCTTTGAGTAATCTGTATATCTTGATATGGCTTCTACATTCTCCAGGAAACATGCACAATCTGAGACTGTGTATAACTGAACAATATCACAATGCAGCAGCCTTTCCCAACAGGGTGCCCTCCAGATAGTGTTGGACTCCCAACTCCCACCATTCCATTTTGCCCGGGGCTTATGGGAGTTGGAGACCAAACCATCTGCAGTGTGCCAGGTTTGGAAAGGCTGCACTGCAATATAAAGAGCTCCTAGGCTGAAACCAGATGTTACAGCCATCTTGTGCACCCCAACATTCAACACAACAGGGCTGAGTTTTTACTGTCAGTATCATTTCTACCTCTTCTCTCCTTCCTCTATCCCAGTAGATAGCATGGACCTTGAAGGCAGTGGGTTCTCACAGTATTGAAGCAATCAACTTGTTTGTCCCACTCATTTCAGTCTTGCTTGTGAGCTTTGGAACATGGGCGCTTGTTTTTTATGTTCCCGGCATCCCTGTGGGCAATGACTAAAGAAAGCAGTCCCATGCCTCCTATTTCCCCCACAAAGTTTAGTATGGCAACAGCAAGAACACCATGGTGAGCTCCCCACAAGTGACACTCAGTGGTGTCAAGTTGAAGCATATTTGGAACATGTCATGCATTTTGTCTTACTAAATGTTACCAGGGAGAGGAAATGAGAAGGAGACAGTCAGCCGCTTTTGGCAGCCACTACTGTGACATTAGTTCCCATCCCAATCCTTCAGCATCCCACACTTTTGCTTTGCAAAGGCAAATGATCTAAGCCTACACAATAACGTAGAATCATGGCCAGTTTAAATCCAAAATAATTTAGTATCCATTTCCCTTTTCAGCCCTATTGAGATTTCAGATAACTTGCTTGTAACTATAAAAATAAAACACCTCCTTCCACTTGCCTGTGATAAGAGCTGCCGGGGTCAAGAGTTTACTGTGTTTTCTGTCACAATTTACTGTTAAGACATCAGTTCACTCCCCCGTCAAGCTCCAAATTCATGGTGTGGGATCTGGAGAGACACTCTTCTAAGGCAGAGAGAGAGAGAAAGTTGTCTCACGGGGAACTAAAATATAACACAAAAACTACTGTCAAGCTCAGGGAAGCCAATGCAGACATCAATCAGTCTTATGCTCACTATTTAATGCACCGTACAGCTACTTATGCCATTTGCCGATGAAACCACTGCACATACTGGTTTAAGTATTTCCATAAGCTTTATAAAGGCATAGCCTGTAGAAAGACATATTTGGGATCTAATAGAAAGCAATCATCAAAATTCCATTTCTCCCCTCAAGGATTAGAATGGTGGTACATGGAGAAACTCTAATAATGATTTTTTTTTTGGGGGGGGGAGCCAGCAAATCCTTGCTAGTACGTATCTATTCCAATTTATTTTAAAATATAATTAAGAAAAGCTAAACCAAAAATGGCTACTTTCAGTCACATGACAAAATGGAGGTCTATTATTTGCAATGTATCTGTATACTGAAGACCAAGAAATCTAGCAACCATACTTATTGCAAAACTCCCCCCACCCCCATTTCTTCATTGGCATTGCCTGGCTCATGGTGAAGAATTAGATGCACCTGCTGGATGATCTCCACCTAGACACCTTTTATTTTGTAATAAATAAATAAAGGTGTGAGGAATTTTTGGGGCCCCAGATGTTGCTGAACTCCCATTTGCATTATCCCTTGTGGAAGAAAGCAAAGGAAGCAGGCAAAGACAACACCAGGACCTGCTCCACCAAGATGGTTCCCCAGCAGCACTGCAGAGTTAATGGATGCCATCTGCCTTGTGAGAAGCAAGAAGAGAGTGAAGGAAGGAGGCAGAGGCAACATCAGAACCTGCTGTAGTCAAACTGCCCCCCTCCCACAGGGCCAATAGGCAGCATTGGAAGGAAAAGAATGAGCAAGGGAGATAAGAACAGCACCAGTCAGACTGCCCGCTTCCCCCCAACAAAGAGCCAGCATACACCATCTGGTTTGTGAAATGAAAGAAGAGAGCGACAGAAGCAAAGACCACATCAGGGTCTGCTCCATTCAGACTGTCCCCTCACCTCCATCACCCAGCCAACTTTACAAGTTTTATTATATGTGTATTTTGTTTTAGTACTTTAAATTTGTGGACTGCCTTGGGTACCTTGTCAGAAAGAACATCACCGGGAGGGGGACAGGTTCCACACTCCTGGAATAAAAATAAATAAATAATTGTAAGGTTTTTAAAAATCTATTTATTCTAGGGTCACATTTCAGCAACATTTTTTACCAATAATATAACAATGCATAATACTAAAAATCTAAGCTGAGAATACTTTGGTCATTCATCTGTTTGTGCCTTGGTACATGCTACCTACCAAGACCACACCTCTCTGTCTCTCTCCATGTGAATGTTTGTGAATGTTCCACGAAGTCAGCTGCTCAGCCAGTCAATGATGCAGATCAAGAGGTTCAATTTCAACCCCCAACTCCAGCCCCCCCCCAAAAAAACCCTGAAGCTGGAGAGTTAGTAGTGTTTCACTTCCCGGTATCTACATCATAGCAGCTTGGCCAATGGCTACATTGATAGGTATCTTCCCAATCTGTATGTAACGAGTTCTGCCCTGTCCTGAGTATCCATGCACTCCGGAATCTGAATTGGGAAGAGCCTATGAGTATCCAGCAGGCAAGTCCAAAACACAGGGGTGGGATAGGATGGTAGGAGCAGGCCAGCCAATGCAGCTCTGCTCTCTCAACATTTGATCTTATTACATGGAGGAAATGGCACCCGAATAAAGCTAGTAACTGAACCTGAGCAGTTATGGCCCATCAATGTCAATATGGCTATCTAGTTTCTCTTCTCTATTGCAAAGGCAGATGTCCAAGATGTGCAGGGATAACACTAATAATATGACTAATAATTTGACATGCTTGTTTGCATTTTGCATATTACATATAAATGCCAGAAGGAATGACAAGCAGCCCTCTTTAATCTACCTGACAGCTTTACTGTCATTGGCTGGTTGAACTTCAGGGAAAGTTATGACAGTAGCGAAGTTCGGCAACTGTGGCACATATTTTTGTAATTAAGTAAATGATTGCAAACCGCATCGCATAGACTCTGCTGATGTTATTTACTAACACGTCAGATGCTGGAAGTAGATTGTATCCTTCTGCACGTACTATGTAGGAAATGATTTACAGTACATTCCTGTTAGTATTCTGCCCATTTTTCCTCCTCTATGACAAGCCAGAGTTCTCATTTATAATAGGTATTTCTATGATTTAAATAAGCACATTTTTTGCATTTTCAATGTTAAATTAAAAGGCAATTTTATTTCTCTCTTAGGTTGCAATCTTATACTCACCTGGAAGCAAGTGTAATTGAACTCAATTAGACTTACTTCTGAGTAGGCATGTATAGGACTGCACTGTTTATGTATTTTATTCCATTTGAATTCTAAGAAATCAAGTACACATTTTTAACTTCTCCTCAACTGGAATGAAGTGATGTCAACATCATAATTCCTTGGCATTTAAGGTTTACAAATGAAATCTTATTGGGATTATATGGAACCCAAACAAAATATGTTGTTATATTTTGTTTATTTGTATCCAGAAACCTTTGTTTACTTCCTTCTTTCTTCTTCCTTTCTTTTTAATTCAAGACATGTAAATTCAAGTGGCAAACCATGGCCTTTCTCAACAACTGGCCCCCCATACATAGTGTTTCATAATGACTTAGAAAAGTCCCCCAGTTTCATAATGACTTAGAAAAGTCTGTGCTAAACTGGGCTTCTCTAGACAAACTAGGTTGCCAATCCTTCACAGTAAGAATAAGGATAAATGGTTAGTATGCAATAATAATAATAATAATAATAATAATAATAATAATTTATTATTTATATCCCGCCCATCTGGCTGGGCCTTCCCAGCCACTCTGGGCGGCTTCCATAAAAACCAAAAATACAGTAAAATCACACGTTAAAAACTTCCCTGAACAGGGCTGCCTTAAGATGTCTTCTGAATGTCAGGTAGTTGTTTATCGCTTTGACATCTGCTGGAAGGGCGTTCCACAGGGTGGGCGCCACTACCGAGAAGGCCCTCTGCCTGGTTCCCTGTAGCTTTGCTTCTCACAATGAGGGAACCGCCAGAAGGCCCTCGGCGCTGAACCTCAGCGTCCGGGCAGAATGATGGGGGTGGAGACGCTCCTTCAGGTATACTGGACCGAGGCCGTTTAGGGCTTTAAAGGTCAGCACCAACACTTTGAATTGTGCTCGGAAACATACTGGGAGCCAATGTAGGTCTTTCAAGACCGGTGTTATATGGTCTCGGCGGCCGCTCCCAGTCACCAGTCTAGCTGCCGCATTCTGGATTAGTTGTAGTTTCCGAGTCACCTTCAAAGGTAGCCCCACGTAGAGTGCATTGCAGTAGTCCAAGCGGGAGATAACCAGAGCATGCACCACTCTGGCGAGACAGTCCGCAGGCAGATAGGGTCTCAGCCTACGTACCAGATGGAGCTGGTAAACAGCTGCCCTGGACACAGATTTGACCTGTGCCTCCATGGACAGCTGTGAGTCCAAAATGACTCCCAGGCTGCGCACCTGGTCCTTCAGGGGCACAGTTACCCCATTCAGGACCAGGGAATCCTCCACACCTGCCCGCCTCCTGTCCCCCAAAAACAGTACTTCTGTCTTGTCAGGATTCAACCTCAATCTGTTAGCTGCCATCCATCCTCCAACCGCCTCCAGACACTCACACAGGACCTTCACTGCCCTCACTGGTTCTGATTTAAAAGAGAGGTAGAGCTGGGTATCATCTGCATACTGATGAACACCCAGCCCAAACCTCCTGATGATCTCTCCCAGTGGCTGCATGTAGATGTTGAAAAGCATGGGGGAGAGGACAGAACCCTGAGGCACCCCACAAATGAGAATACATGCAAGTATTCACTTAAAGCTGATCACTAGAAAGGCTGATTATTAAGAATTCTCACTTTGGGAATAGTTAATGGTGCTCTCAATAAAACCTTATCCTTCCTTGGATCCAGGATGGTATTCACTGATGCATTCTGGGAAGGCTAACCAAATCTGTAGCTTAGGATCAGAAGGCGGGAGAAAGGCACAACATCTGTGTGTAGGGCTTTGCTGCATTAGTTTTACTGCAATTATCTTCCCATTTAGGCTGTTTAGTTCTGGGGTAGCTCAGTGGCTAAAGCCCAGGATTATCAGGGAAGAAAAGAAAATGAGAGGTGGTCTGGGATAGGCTGAGCTGTAATCTAAACAAGGGGAGAGTGACTGGGCATTATCTTAATATGAATGGAGATTCCTGAGATAATGCATATAGCTCTTAACAGGGGGAAGAAAGGGGGCCTTGCCAACAGCCACTCCATTGTTCAGCTTTTGTCAGGAGTGAAATAAGAGCAGAAGAGCCTTTCAGGTCCTCTCTATGAGGCTAGAGGAGTGGAATGTGGTTGGAATCCAGCTAAGTGTTTGATGTCTCTCTCCTTCTCTCTGTCTCTCTCTCTTTCTCTCTCTGTGTTGAGGTCTTTTGTGAAAGAGACCTGGCAGGGACATGCAACTTTTCTAGAGAAAGGGCAAAGCCTGAAACAAGTCGCTTCCCCCGGTAATGAGCTGACATGCAATTTGAGGACAATAGCATGTCTTTATAGCCATCCATGGTTGAGCTAATAGAGTTGTGATGACTTTGCACCTGCTGCTACCGCAGCCTGACCATGGAAAGAGAACAACAACCCCCGCCCCAGATTCCTACACTATGAAATCTCCCACAGGCCCACTGCTGTCTAACGCAAGAATACAGTTTGACGGATGAAGTGCCTGACAATGACATATCTCTTCAGGACAACAGTGAAATGACTAGAATTTTAAATCATAATCTTCCATTTCTTTCCTTCCCTCCACCCACCTCTTCATCCCTGCTTTCCATTTGAAGAGCGATATATTGCCTTGAACATGCAGACTACCTAATGGTACAATTTACTTTATTCCTAATGGTTCAAGATGGTTCCTTTCCTACAAGCCTTGTGATACATGCTGCTCCCACATAACAGTCCATGACAACTCATATATATTTAGGCACGCTTTTACTGGAGAATAGAAGACAGCTTGGAGTTTGCAGAAATTTCCACATGATGTGTACTTAAAAAGATGGGAAATGTTTTGAATAGAGGATTGGTCACTCAGTTATTTTGCTTCACATGCCACTGATAAAAAAAAAAAAACAGGCTCGGTTTCCTTAAATAGCAAGATGGTGTCTCTCTCTCTCTCCCCCCTTTAAATATCCTTTTCTTTTTGACAGATACAATGTGTAGCTTTGTTATGGCATTGTGGTAAATCTTATAGGGGAAAACACAGCAGGGTCAGTGAGATTCTGTATTCACAGCAGAGTGTCTGGGAAAGGAATGTTTACATGACCCTCAGCACAAAGTTTAAATATATGCAGCAGTTTTGCTGTTAACTCCTTGAACTTTCTGGCTGAGCAGACTCATTGCCGGGAAGAAAATTCTGTTCCACTTGTTTGTTGCATTGTTACTGTTTAAAAATGTTCACGTCCTGTCAGCTGTTTCGGACATCTGCTCAGCTCTATAAATTGTCTGCATGGGGCAAGCGGTCTTCCCCTTCATCCCACCCCCACCAGTTTGGTCATTTTGAGGGGTGGAAATTGAGGAACATAAATATTGGCATGTCTCTTTTATTTGTGTTGGTTGAAGACGAATGAGAGAAGAGGGAAGAAATCTTGCAAGCCCAGCCAAAAATAATGTGTGGCAAGGTTCTTGCCTGACAGAGAGCTGTCTTGGTCTTTCAAGTCTGTAACCTACATGCAAAGAAAAGCAGAGCTACAAGATGACCTAATGTTTAGTTAATGTGTAATTTAACAAGAGCAAATCAGAAATCCAGTTTGTAATACAAGACTAGCTACAATCACATTTGGTGCCTTTTGACTTAGACGTGATTGTCTTATTCAACATCAGCCCTATTGTTTGTTAAAAGAGAGAAAATCTCCAGACTAGAAACATTATTCAAAATTGCCCACGCACCACATCCTGAGCAACTAAAACAGGAGAAACCAGATGGGACAAACCACAGAACTGTCTCCATAGTTTGAGGAACATTTTGATGAACTTTGGTAAGTCAACTACTTAGCTGAGCATTCCTGGTGTCCTTCGCCTAGGAACAATGAGAACACAACCCTGTGTATGTCAACACAGAAGTAAGTCCCATTAAGTTCAGTGGAACTTACTTCCAGGTGTGTACAGTATAGGATTGCTGCCCTTGAACTGGTTGATAAAATATAGTATCTCAGCCGGCTGATATGTCAGTGATCTACTTGTGTGAGCCGTAAAATCATTTCTATGGAAGTCTTCAAGGGAAGTTGCAGTAGCAATTCCCATTAAAACATCTAAGCCAACGCTTCTCAACCTCTGGGTCCCCAGATATTGTTGGACTACAACTCCCATAATCCCTGAGCTCTGGCCTTGCTAGCTAGGGGTGATGGGACTTGTAGTCCAACAACATCTGGGGACCCACAGGTTGAGAACTGCTGATCTAAGCAGTTTCCAGTGGGGCCTGGTCAAAAGTAGCTGTGGAGCTTAGTATGGGAAATGCCCTCACCAATAAATATAGAGAGAGGTTTTATTTTGTTCTCATCCAATTTGAGATTTAAGGTGAGCTGATGCTTGTTGCGATGCCAGCTACCTCAGATAGATAAAGAGGGGCCTGGTCTTCAACCACCAACCTGGTAAAAAAATAAATAAACCTTTATATCTGTGCACACACTGTTAAAACCAGGTCTTTCCCAACTCCTCAGATGCCACATTGTATTGGTTGTGATCTATGTCTAGACTGTCTGCAATGTCATCCACTGGTTGCTGCACAAGAGATTCTATGGCTGTGCAGTTCCCCACCCCTAAGGACTCCAGAGAGACCAATCTGTTTGCATAAGTGGGTTTGTGAATTGCAGTCTGTCACTCAGCCAACAATTCCAGTGTGCACTCAGGAGCTATAATAGGCAGTGCTTCTCTGCACAGGCAAGGACTTCCCCCCATTCCCTTAATGATGGGGAATAGTCCATCTGCAAACTAGACTTGTGCCAGTGGACCACTTGCTGACATGAAACTGCAGAGGACAGCTCCTGATTATGCAGAGCATATTCTGCCCGCAAGAACTCCCTCAGATCATTAGTTTGCTCCCTGCAGCTTTGATCGTTCTATTTTGTGTTTCTAGCATTTGCATTAGTTTTAGGCCATTAGTGACATGGTTTAGCAATTTGCCTTAAACCTTTAGTAGACGTTAAACAAATATTGTCCTTTTAATTCAATTTCTAAACTAATGTCAATGTGTAGATTCATGTAAGAGTGGTAAAACTTTAAAAAGGAGGGTAATCGGCTCAGGCATTAGAGACACTGGGGTTTTTTTTAATATAAGTTCAGCAGCTAGTGAGCGATCCAAGGGAAATGACAGAGTGAATACATTTTAATTCATGCAACATGTACAAGACTAAGTTGGCAATGGCTTGGTAGTTTCCATCACAGGAATGTCAGAGATGATCAAAGGGAAAGTGACAACAAATGCCCTTGTGGAAGGCACGGCACAGCACTAGCGATGGCACCAAGAATGGCTGGCTTTGTCACTTGCATCTTGCTATTTATCTTATGATGCAAACATTTCACCATATTGCTAGTCACTTAAGCTTCACTGTGAAGTTCTCATGCATTTTGGGGAATACAAGAGTGACACTAAAGAATCTTGGTGTTGTTGGGGTTTTTTTTAAACGTCTGCCCCCTTTGAGAAAGTCCCACAGATGGATCTGACAGCTGTTTGCACCTGACAGATTAAATCTGGTAACTGAACTTCTTGTTTGTGCACTCAGCCAGTCCTTGAACTAGAACCCACGGGGAGTATTGAAAGCAGGTTTAGCAACTGAGTCAAAAAAGAGAGAACCTGCCATCAGCCAGACTAATAGCTGTGCTAAGCTTGTCACGGTTGGAAGTCGGCTATTTGAAAATCTTAAAGCAGTACTGTAGCAAGTGTCTTCTGCCCCTCCCTGTCTTCTCCCTTCTTTATTCTTAAACACAAAATCCAAAGTAACATGACACAAAGAGCTGCACATTTCACATAACTTGAAGCATAAAACACTGGGAGTATCCATGCTATTAAGTGATGTCCAGCAGGATTACTTACTGTAGGTAGTTTAAGACTGAAAAAGTGGTTTATCACATACAATCAATGTATTCTTGTATCGTGCTGATGATTCTAGCAGACTTCAATCCTAGAAGTGATCCTGGCAATAAACAGAGAATATATTCATAGAAAGCTACACTGCTGTGAAGTGGCCTTTCTAAATCCTGCTAGGTTGAGAGAATCCTGGAGGTCATAAGGCACACTTTATAAGGTTGCACACCTGAACTTCTAGGAAATACGGACTTTCCCAGCCAGTTCCTGTATGTTGCCATAAGACTCTATAGCATCAGCTACCTCATGGCCCCAGTGCCTGCTTGCTGTTCCATCTTAAAATATCTCTTCCTTCTCCAAAATAATTGGAACGACAAAGCTAAGCTCCAGCCTGGCACTGCAATGCATTGTTTCAGTTCAGAAAGGTCTGTTCACTCACAGCTTCCGTCACTTCATCAGCAACAATTCTAGCAGTTGTTCAGTGGGAAGGAAGAGTGGGAGACAGGGCCAGCCCACCCATGAGGAAAGGTGAGGGGACCTCCTTAGGTGGCTAGTTCCACAGGGACAGCAGGTCCCAATGGAGATCTTCACTCACCCCTTCTTCCCTGGTCGGTAGGGAGCACCATTTTGTGGTTTACCCCAGGCACCAAAATGTACTGGGGTGGCCCTAGGGGAAGACTAAAACCAGCTTCCGCCTCCTCCTTCTGGACAGCTGGTGGACAGTATTAATGATTAGCTGTCTGGAGCTATGTATATAGCATCCACCTGTAATGCAATGCCTGGTCCAACCAGGGATACAGGCACCAAAGCTCCTTTCACAGAAGCATGCCCCGCTTGTGGCATATATCAGTGTAACCAGGGCTTTTTTCAGCCATTGTCATTATAAGAAAACAAGGGAGGCATTTATGGTGAACTTCCGACACCCCCCCCCCCCCGAAAAATAGCACTTCAGTACTGTACCTGCTGTGCTTAGTAATTTTGTGGATTTCATCCTGTCGATTTTAGGGACGAAACTAGGCTTCACCCTGGTCAAAGTCCCAGTTTATGCCCCCCCCCATGTGCATTTGCACGCACACACAAAGGCTCGGGGTGTCTTTGGCACCAATCTGAAGGCTTCACCCGGAGCAAAAACCTGGCTAGCCCCTAGAAGGCTCTGCAATTTTACACTCATTATAAGAACGTAAGAAGAGTGTGCTGGATCAGGCCAATGGCCGACCAGTTATCTATTAGAAGCCTGCAAGCATAACAGCAGTCTCTCCATTTGTGATTCTCAGCCATTAGAATTCACTTTTCCAAAGCGTGCTACCTCCAACAGTGGAGGTAGAGCATCTCTATTGTGGCTAGAGGCCATTAATAGCCCTATTCTTCATGAATTTGTCAAAAACACTCTCTTAAAGCCACTCCAGCTGGTGGCCACACTGCCTCCTGTGGGAGCAAGTGCCATAGTTTCATGATGTAGAGAAATACTTTTTTATATACTGTGAATCTTCCAAAATTCAGTGTCATTGGATGTCCTAGTATTGTGAGAGACAGGAAGAAAAACTTTTATCCACCCACTTTCTCTCCACACCATGCATAATTTTATAAACCTGTATCCTGTCTCCTCTTACTCACCTTTTCTCTCAACTAAAAAGTTCTAAATGCTGTGACGTTCATCACAGAGGAATTGTCCTTTATCACTCTGCTTGCCCTTTTCTAACTGTACAATATCATTTTTCAGGTGAGGTGACCAGGACTGTACATAGTATTCCAACTGCAGCCTCAGCATAGATTTATATAACAGCATTATTCTATGGGTAGCTCTATTTTTGATCCCTCAGCTAATGATCCATTAAACATCATTATCAAGTATAGTGCCCTGTTTTGGACACAAGAACTGATACCCTTGCAATGGCTTCCTCCATTGATTTTATGCAGGGAGCATAGATGTGATGGACTTTTGTTTGTATATGCTGCCCTACTTCTATGATTGAAGTGGTACAATTCCTAGGATTGTACCACTGTGTGTGATTCAAGGATAATCAAAGCACCTTAGAGGAAACTCTCTAGTTGCCTCACTCACTATCATCATTCCTTGGCCTTGTTATCAGTTCAATTCTGTCCTGTACCAAGAGCTTTGCCTTATGTTTGTGTGTCACATTTGATATTGGGGGGATGTTATCGGAATACCAGCTCTGACTCCCACTGTTTCATTGGTATGGTACCTTGGACTGGTTTGCGATGCCAGCATATGACATCATAGCTTGTACTGGCAAAGTAAATTCATTGTGCTCTCCATCCTAACAACTTATTTGGTGTGTAAAATTAGGCAGTACTTCAGGCTGTTTCTTTTTCCTTTTCACAAAATTCAGCTGCAGTTTGACTCATGCATTCCTTCTGAGAATCACTAGAAATTGATGGAGAGGTCTCAGTAGGGTTCCAACAACTGTTACTCAGCTGGATTTCCAAAAGTGTTCTGCTGCTGTCATTTTGAATATGTACACCAGAATTAAGTCTTGTTCTCATGCCTACCGTGCGATTTTTTGTTTGTCTTTCAGTAAACCTATATTTTACCAAGAGGCTGAGAATTAATTTAACCAATGCTGGCAAGAATTAGCAAAGAAATGAAACAGTTCTTTCTCACTAAATCCAAAAATCACTAACTATTTCCTTCCTTAATGAGCTCTATCAAATACAGATAAGAAGAAGAAATGCATGCAAACTTGATTGGCATGCTTCAGAAGAGAAACTGATTTTATCCTGGTGCTTCCAAAGATTTTATATAAATGCTTCCAATTACTGAATATTCTTCCAATTACTGAAACTCTAAAAATCCTGCCAATATCTACTTCTTCCAATACTTGCTGATTTACCTGTCTAGGTGATCTTTTCAAGTCTCTTGAAGCATCATAGTTAATGGCTATTGCATATGAAATGAAAGTGGCTAATTATTTATTGGCTAATTGAAGTGAGGCTTTAAGTTAAACTCACCTAGGCTTCTAGCATTATTTAAATATTTTGTAATGCAAAATCATATTTAAAGGTCAAAACCAGCACCCTCATGTTCTTGTGCAGAATTTCTTCTTAATAAAAATATTCCCCCAAAAAGGAAATGTCCTAGCATCTTCTCAGGAGACCAGAATCAAACAAGTATCCAGTGTAGTTTATAAATAGATTTATTTTTAAAACTTATATCCTACCCTACGTCTTATATGAGGGCAAGCTGCAACATAAAACATGGAAAAGAATCAACAAAGTTTACTGTTCATGACAGTTCAATAAAACTCCAGCCATCTGTAAAGTATCACTAGATAGGCCAATTTTTAAAATACCAAAGGCCTGATGAAAAAGGAAAATTTCAACTGGTGCCTAAGGTTTGGTAATGTTGGTGACAGCCAGATCTTGGGGGTGGGATCAACTGCTGAGAAGACCCTCTGTCAAGTCACAAAGGGCTCACCCACAAATCCATTTGTTGGGCGAGAGGCATGGTTCCAAGAGCTTTTTCTTTTGTCCCATTGCTTTCAGTTGGGTTTTCTATGGAGTGACGTTTCTTCAGATTTAGCAGTAAATGGCGGGTTTTCCCACAGAAAGTGGCAGGAGCAAAGAAGATCCTCTCAGAGTCTATTTCCTTGCTGGCATGCAAGTGCCGACTGCTTACTGGTCCATTGGTTCACAGTAGCCAGAACTCACAGCTAGTCAGAAGAGGCCCAAACATCAACCAAAGGGAGGTAGGAGACTGGCATGCCGAAGTGGGGACTGACACACAGACGTTTGTTTCATGTACCTTGTTATGCGGGCCTTAAATACTTGGCAGAAGTACTACTTAGTGACAAAGGCAACAAAATAACTTATCTATTTCTAGGTAAAAATCTAGCTATGGCATTGTAACAGTGTCTTTGGATGTGCCCCATATGTACCATGATCATCCCTGAATCAAGGATAGTTGCAGTATATTTGTACTTGATTGTCATCTATTTATAATGCAGAGAGATTTAAAAAGGTTCCCAGTCAAGATCCTTCAAAAATGGGGGAGCCTCACAAACCCATATTCATGCCAGATATGTACAACTTTTTGTGACAAATCAGGCATCATTAGTGAGAAAATACCATCCAGAAACCAACTGCTATTGTGCAGAATAAATTTCCATTTGCTAGTTATACTCTTGTTTCTAAAAGCATTGTACCTCCCTTGTGATGGGGCAACATGGATAGATGCTAGCTACATGTAGCTTGGTTCCTGTCAGACATATTACATAGACAGTTATAAAATATTCATGTAATACAACTAGTTCCCTAGTACTTTCTCCTTCATTTTCCCAGTAGTCTATAGTGTTTACAAAAATAGATCCCACTGTATTCCTGGTAACACACAGAAAAGTTTTGACTTTGCAAGGACAACGTGAAAAGGCCATTAATACTAGTCCTCCTGGTCCTTTCTTTCATTAATTTTTTTTAAAAAAATGTTTCATGCTATTTAAGAACAGAAGTATAAAAACATGTATAAGCATTTAAAAGTGAACGAAGCAAAAACATTCAGGGATTCAATCCCATAAAAACAGGGTCCAATCTTGTGGGTCAGGAAAATATAAGTCTTTCAAAGATGTCTGAAGTAACTAGTGGCAAAATGAAGGACATTCCACAGTACAAGGGCATCACCAAAAAATTCCAGTTTTCACTGTCCTAACATATTTTGCAGAGTGTGGTGCTCCAAGTAGATGATCTACCTGGATGTACAAGTCTGTACAGTTTTTCAGGTAACTTAATTCAAAGTTGTCTGAGGCTTTATATGCTAACAATAAGACCTTGAACATGGTCCTGGATCTGACTGGTCACCAGTGCAGTTCCCTCAGCAGAGGTGCACCTCTAGATGGCCGCAGTATTCTGCACCAGCTCCAACTTCAGCACCAATCCCAGGGGAAGCCCTACATAGAGCAGATTACATTGAGTACATTGGAATCTACTAGTAGATCCTGACAAGAGTTTTTGTCTCCAAATTGTTTGACAACAGTGACAACAGAACATCTTTCCTCACCAAAATTAGTCTGCTGAAGTGAAGAAAGCCAGCCTGGACTCAAAATGCACTCAGAGTCTTTATGCTGTTTAATTCTAACTGTATGTCTTTAGCAGCTGGCTCTGGTTGGCAGATCTTGGGATTCTATTAAATAGCAAAGTAGATCCAGTAAGCCTGAAGGCTGTCCTCCCCTTCCCTCAAGGATACTTGCCACAATCTCTAGCTGACATGCAATCAGTGTCATCATGAAGAGGACATACCCATGTATGGATGAAGGGCTCCTCACAGGCACATGAACTCTGGTCAGTCATGGTTCATGACCATGTGCAAGGAGATCAACTTAAACACCTTCACGCACCCATCGGCCACCTTCTGGCTGGCACCGACAGGAGTGTGCACATTGGTATCTACGTGGTGGGCCTAACTTTACATTCCTAATGATCTATCATGCACCTGATAACAAAATCCTGATTATCAAATGCTTGGATTTGGGCTAATGTTGATGATTCCTTGACAATATTTCTCTACTAGAGAATGCTGGGTATTGTGGTAATGTATGTGCTACAAGTTTAGTATTTCTGTTATTGGGAACTTCCTTTTTTAGAAAGAAAGAAAGAAAGAAAGAAAGAAAGAAAGAAAGAAAGAAAGAGTAAGGTGGACTTCTTAGTAGGGAGGAGACTCTGGCACTGGCAGGAAATGGGCAAACAGATACTGCAGTTCCAAAGAATGCAAAGCCTTAAGAGGTGTTTCTCAAGTCTAATAGGTCCTGCCTCCTGACGGCATTTCTGTCTGGCTGTTTTAGGGCAAATGCCTGCAGGAGCTGCCAGTGGTCGAGTGCTTTTACACACACACAAACACAGCTCTGGCTTATAAAGTTACAATAGAGCCCATAATCTTTTATTTATAAGTCTCTATTCACTTGTCGCTTGCATCTTTCCCAAATGCAGCGGTACACAAAGAAATGGCAAAGGTGCTGTAAATGTTTTATACTGACTTAAGGGAGAGGCTCTACCTTCCATAAAATAAAAGATAATTTGATGGAGAATGCATCCCTGCTGACACTTAATACTTTCAATATACCATTTATGATATAACTGCTGTGTAACAAAAGACAATACCTGGCATTTTCTGTGTATCTTTTGCTCTGCTATCTCAGTAGTTTGTGGTTTTACTTAAAGCAGGGTGGGGGTGATGGGACAGAACATGGCAATTGATTTCCAGTGGTTTTTTAAAAAATTATTGTGTATCTGTGCTGGTCATAAAAAAAGAAAGGAAGACTTTGTGGCTCCTGCTGTTATAGTACTGCTATCTAGACACCAGTGGAAATTACATCACCTCCTGTACTGACTGTTAACCTGATCTTCAATGAGCTCTGCTAGCATAAAATGAAACCAAATCCTATGTCTGCTGTTGCTCTTTCGTAGTGCAAAAATGTACTTTTCACATTTTCCAACCAATATGAAGAGGGGGCTACAAAGAAACAATTTCATGACTAAAAAGGAAGCAATCAGGTTAACAAGCTTTCCCAAACTTTTCCTGTTATTTTTAAAGAAATCTAGTTACTTTTCTGCAGTTAGAGTGAATTCTCATAATGCATGGAACAATGCTCCATGGGTTTGTTCAACATTAAAGCCGTCCTATGTTCAGTGAGACTTTCTCCTTAGTACATAATTTATTTCTTCTATCCCGCATTTACAGTTATACCTAAGGCAGCAAAGAAATGCAAGTAAAAGGTATATTACATACCCAGCAGCCATACTTGTTCCAAAGCTATCACCTTTTCTTTCCAATGATAAGCATATTCCTTTAGTGATAAAATGGATTACATACCATGAAACCCCAAATGGGTTTGGTCATGTCAATGAAGTATGCAGCCCAGTAGTTGTGCTTGTAAAGAACTACAGTGGAACCTCGGTTGTCAAACATAATCCGTTCTGGAAGACAGTTTGACTTCTGAAATGTTCAACAACCAAGGAGTAATGGGCAGTCGGCAAATTCCATTGAGAAAATGGAGAAACACACCTCGGAAGCCATTCAACTTCTGAGGCGCGTTCGATAATGGAAGCATTCACTGGGTTTTCGGTGTTCGGGTTCTGAATCGTTCGGCTTCCGAGAGGCTCGAAAACCGAAGTTCCACTGTATTTGTCATTTGGTCAGAATTCATTTCAATGGCTAAACTATAAAGGTTAATATTCTACCCAGAATAAATATATTTCATCTTACAAAACTGTAGGTTTTGTTTTGTTTTGTTTTGTTTTAAAAAAAGAAAGAATGTATTTGTTTTGATATCTATATATTTTGATTCTCATATCAAATTTTAAAAATAAGAAATAGGAAACATATATATAGAACATAACATCTATAACAAATCTTTAACACCTATAACAGCCTGCCTTGATGGCAAAAGGTGGGGGAAGTTCACAACCAGATAAAAGCAGCTGGCAAAATGCAAGAAGTGGTGAGATTAGGCATACCTTTGGGTGCAAGTTGTTCTGTTGTCCTTAGCTTCAAAGTGGGAATTTGTTTGGGACAGTTGAAAGTTGAACCAAATGTTAAGTTTTAACCAAATGCACACCCCTACTGTTAATACAAATCATTTTTAAAGATAGAGAAAGCATGAAAATAGGCAGCCCTTTTCATATACAAATTTGTCTTCACAGTAGATCACAACGAGCCTTTAAAATCCTTATAGGTCTTGGTGAATCTTGGTTTTAATCTGGTACCAGAATAAAATTAAGTAATATTGATTTATTTGCTATTTTTATAACTCACCCTTCCTCCCAAAAGAGAGTGCAGGGTGGATAACAATTTAAGGGTGTCACTGTTTTGAAAGTGGGATCATAGAATCATAGAGTTGGAAGGGAAGGGACCCCAAGGGTCATCTAGTCCTGTCCTTTGCAATGCAGGAATCTCAACTAAAGCATCCAAGACAGTTGGCCACTGAACCTGTGCTTTAAAACCTGCAAGGAAGGAGAGTCCACCACCTCTCTTGGGTTCTGTTCCACTATTGAATAGTTCTTACTGTCAGAAAGTTCTTCCTGGTATTTAGTCAGAATCTTGAAGCTTGTAAAAACAATCTGGCTCCATCTTCCTTGTGACAGCCCTTTAGATATTTGAAGATGGCTATCATATCTTCTCTCAGTCTCCTATTCAATGCTAACCACACAATTCAAGTTGTACAATTCAAATGGGGTTGATGGTCTTGTGCAACAAACCTGTTCTCTTTTTAAAGGACTTTTGCAGTAAGGAAAGTAATGGACAATCCACCCAAAAGTTTGGGATAACAATTGCATGATGAAATGACATATGACCTCCCCCTAAACAAATCTGAATGAATTCTCAGTAAAGAGATGTCCATCACATTTGAAAACTTTGTGTGTTTAATAGACAAGTAATCTGAAAGTGATCTAAAGCAATGCATTAGTCATAAAAACATTTAAAACATCAGTTAAGTGAATATTTGACAGGTAAACCATTTTGTCTTTTCTGTAAGAAAGATGAATTCTTTGAAAGAGAAGAGGAGAGTAATACACTTTGTTTAACAGTTGAAGAACATGACTCAGATTCTTTTGAAGGATCTGTTCTAAGTTACAAAAGCTTTTACAGGTTTTAAAGGTGTAAGCCATCCTTTGAAAAGGGACGGGATGGAAGTACAACAAAGGCCCAGACATAGCATTGCATTACACTCTATTGTCTTAATGCCATCCAAATAATGTCAGGGTCTGTTGAACAATTTCATGATGATCTTTCTTTTCAGTATCGACAGTTTCAAATGGAGTAAAAACTACTCTTGTAAAGACAGGTAAAAATGGGATGAATCATACCTACTTTCATCTGACAGGCTTATTTTATCCTTAGAAGGTAAAAATGGATTTCTCTTGTGTGAGGTTTGAGAACTGTCAGAAGGTATTCTTTAAACTAAGGACCTTTTGGAGAAACCAAGGAAGTGAAGTTTGTTCCAATGTCTCTAAGAATTGTCAACCCATTTCACTCCATCTCTTGTATTTGGACCCTCCTAAGAATTGTATGCTGTTTAGAGATAATTTGCCAGTCAGTGCACATGTTAATTTGCCAGATTACACAGAGAAAGCACTGCATTTTAATTGTGCAATTCCATGGATGAAAGGGATATCATATTCACAATTACAAAAGTCTACTCTATTTCGAGTCAGGCCATTGGCTTACTGAGAACAGGACAGGTTATTTCCTATCTTGCTGCCTGAAATTGTTTAACCAGAACTCTATTACTCTATCATTATTATTATGTTCAAATGTATTAAGTACCTCTCCATCATGAAACGCTCAAGGCAAGGTACAGTTTCTATAATCTCAAGCAAACTACTATACAACTGAAGCCGCAAGACAGAGGCACTATTGGCAAGCTATTCTTGTGTCTGGAAGTTAGATGCATGACATGTTCCAACCAGAGCCACACTCTTCTGAAGGAGCAGTTTTGAATGCTGCCTGTACTCTTAGAGTACATTGTTACTTGTGGTCCTAGTGATGCTAGTGCATCGTTAAAAACAAAAAGTACCTTGTTCCAGCACCAGTATGTCCCTGGTGTCCCTGGACTAAGACAGCCTTGCTGCAGTACTACACATTCTAGTAACCTCATCTCTTGGCTATGGTAATGCACTTTAAATGGAACTATCCTTGAAGACAGCTTGGGATCTTTAGACTGCAGCCAGAACGTTGACAGGACCATCTATATGAAATCATATAACACCCATTCTGTGTGATCTGCATTGATTGCCTATATATGTCACTGTGCCCAATTCAGGGTGTTAGTGTTGGCCTATAAAATCCTAAATGATTCAGGACCCAAGTTTTTGATGGAGCACCTCTTCAAGTATCAACCAGCCCCAGCCCACACATCACCAGGGAAAGTTATTTTCATTGTCCCACCCGTGGAAGTGGATTGCTGCATAGTAACATGGGTTGGGCTTTCTCCATAGTGGTGGTCTGACTGTGGAATTCTCTCCCCTGGAGGGACATATGCCACTACATTATTGGGTTTCTGGCACCAAGTTAAGTCACATCTGGCAGAATTTAATTGGATTGTCCAAGATCCTCTGGTTTATATGAACTGCTGCTGTTTTATTGCTTTACTGTTTCTGAGGGGGGTTTAGAAATGTTGGTTGGTTGTTTGGCTGCAGGTTTTATAATTTTAACTGTTTATTTAATGATTGTAAATCCCCTGGGATCTATTTTGATGAAGAGTGGTTTAGAGGTTCAAAAAATAAATATATAAATGGATTTTCATCCCTGCACTCTCCTTCCACAAAATTGTACTAATCAGACAGTTGCTATGGGCATAGGTTTGCCACATTCTGAAAGTCTCTATACATTACAGAGTCAAGAAACCATAACTGTGGTGTAAAAGGTTATATTTTTTTCAAATATAACATCATAGAGGATCTGCAAACAACCAAATGAACATAATTAGCAGAATCAAAATATTGCCTCATCAGGGAAGTTCTCTAAGTTGGCAGGAATCAGATGCCTCCCCACTCCTGGGCATGTTTACAAGCTCCACCTGGGGCCCTGCAGCTAAAGATTGGGAGGAATTTGAACCACCCCGATGTACTTGTCAAGCAAAGCCCAAAAGGCACTGCAAAGAACTCAATGTCAAGGCATTGTGGAGTGACATTATAGAGGCATTATAGAGTGTCCTTAACTCTATAATGCCTTAGGTATTTCCCAAACCCATTCTTAACTTGCCTTCCCCACCAGACAGAAAGCCAGTTAAACCAGTCAAGAACACCACTTCAAGAACAGGACTTCCAGAAGCATGGAGTAGGTGAAAAAGATGAGTCCCAGGGCCAATGAGGGGCTGCCCCTCAAAAATCCTCATCCTTCAAACAGGCAACTAGTTAAGCCCATACTGCCGAGGGAGGGGGTGCTGCAAAGAAAAGAGTAGAGTGGCAAAGACAGCTTATAAACCATGACTTATTACTCTACCTGATGGACCTGGTGGCTCACCTGACCCTTCCACAACTCTCCAGGACAAAACCTTCTTGAGTCTTCTTCCCAGGGGAGTTGGGGTGTGGCAAAATTGCCCCTACTCAAGGATAGAAGGGGCAGGCTATTTAAAATATAACATTAAGAGCCATTTTTTTAAATGCAAAGAATACAAGAATACCACATATAGAGTGAAGCCTAAAAATATACCTCTCTAGTGTCAAAGGCAAAGGTAAAAAGGCATGTCCATGGGTGCAGCAGAACTTTCCCTTCCTCTCGCCTGCAGCCACCCTCCCATGCACACTTTAAAAATCTGCTCTGGAGGACCCCTGTAGTGGAGATTTTGTGGGTGCATGGGGATAGGATTGGAGGGTTGGAAGTTGAAACCCCATTGCATGAACTCCAGGCACACAGCATTGGATACAAGCATTGAACCTTTAAAATAAAACTTTCATGGAGCCATCCTATCATAGCTCAGACACACACAGAGAGACACACTTCTATGTGGATGTGTGGATGAGAGAGAGACAGACTACTCAGAAGTAAACTCCACTGAGTTAAAAGAAACATATTCCTAGGTAAACCTGCATAGAAATGCAGTCCTACTCCCTTATTATATTCAGCCTAAGCCGAGCCATTGTCTGCCCCCAAATAATCAGAACGTTCCTGCCACATAAAACTTCAAGTCCTCTGGCGCAGTTGGCATGAGAAGAAGAAAAGCTGCCTGATGTCTGTAGATGGGGATATGCTTTTTTTTAACACTGTACATAGCAGTTGGCCTTAATCCAGCTCCCTGCTGTTAAATTTCATATCCTGTACTTGAATGTTGGATTCATGTTTTGAGATAAAGTCTTCTGTTGACTTACGAACCACCGCATTTCAGTTTAATCTGGAGTTTGAGATTTGCTGCCCACACAAGCCGTCAAGAACTTGATAAGGTCAAAGAAAAAAGACAGGCAACAGGCATGATCATGCCCAGCATGTAACCCATTCACTTTGTTTGCCAGCTGGTATCACTTTACAGATGCTTCCCCTCTCTCGCATGTGGTCAGAAGGTGGTTCTATCTGGAAAGATTATTCAGAAGCACATCCAAGCATCCCAGATACTTCTCAGATGCAGGTGCTGCCAGGGAAGCTTAGCTAGTCTGGCAAGCACCCTTTGTTTCTCCACTTCAGTCCTCTGAAGTCCTACTTCAGAAATCCCAAGCCGCCAAATATTTGCATCAAAGGCCTTTCTTGAGATAAAGGCAAAAAAGGAATCAATGAAATGTTTGTTGCTGTTGTTTTTTTTAAAAAAACCTTTTTAAAAAGTAATTCTTATATAGGTTTTCCTCTAAAGAGTATACAAAATAAGATTACAGCAAATAAAAATTAAAAGATTAGCATTCACAATAGCATATTCTAATCTTTGTCATCATATTCCCTTGCAAGCATCAGAGTGATTCAGCATGTAATTCCAAAAATACCATACAAACATTTTGGGTATTTCACAGGTGTGCATATATTGATGGAGTGCTGGGGGCATTTAGCCCCTCATTTGTAGATTTAATAAATCAAACCAAAATGTACAGAATGTGTCCTTTTTGTTTGTCCCCCTATGAAGACAAATTTGAGTAATCTTTTCCAGCATAGCCATGAACCATAATTTCTCATAGCAAACCTCTGTTGCAGCTCTCTCTAGATACTTCCAAAGCCATGTAATGACCAGCCTTGCAACCATCAGAAGAAAGCTAACTTCTTGTGTTGACATATTCTGTCAACTCCAACTCTTTAGTCTGTCTCCCAGGGGTGTGTACCTAGTGCTTGGCCAGTTTGTAGTGTGTGTTTTTTCAATTTTTTCAATTGATTTTCCAAATTTATAAACAAACAGACAAACATAAATCCTAACTGTAATAATTCCACTTTTGTTAACATTATTAAGTGACTTCCTCAAATCCCTCTGGCTGAGTTTCAATGTATATCATTGTAACAGTTTTCCAAAACTAATTTCTCATAAAATTTACTTAGTCAAGTAACATCTTTCTTTCTTTTCATATTAACAGTTCTTGACCAGTTTGGCCCCCGCCAATGGCACAGAGCCAGAGATGCGTGAAAATAGCACCTCTCCACTTTGGCTTGGAGTGGCTAGGAGGGGAGGCAGTGAAAGGTGACAAAAAGCAAACCTTTTGAGTTTCTGGCCTCATGCTCTCAGAGGCACTGCTACAGCTGCTTGCCAAGGGCGCAAGGGAGCCTAGGTATGCCTCTGAGTGATCCGATTGATTCCCCAAATATTTGACTCCAGAAGGTGTCGACTTTAATGTTTAATGTTTAAAACTGTTTTCTGGTGGCATCTTATGCCTTGATGATCTTTCCTACATTGCCAGAACATCCTCTCAGGCTTATTGGTGATCTAGTGAAGAAAAGGGTATGCATTTCCACCTTTGGTGGGAAAGTCATAGAATCATAGAATTATAGAATCATAGAGTTGGAAGAGACCACAAGGGCCATCGAGTCCAACCCCCTGCCAAGCAGGAAACACCATAAGCCATATGTCAGGAGTGCTCTGATGGTGTTTCCTGCTTGGCAGGGGGTTGGACTCGATGGCCCTTGTGGTCTCTTCTAACTCTATGATTCTATGATTCTATGACTTTCCCACCAAAGGTGGAAATGCACACCCTTTTCTTCACTAGATCACCAATAAGCCTGAGAGGATGTTCTGGCAATGTAGGAAAGATCATCAAGGCATAAGATGCCACCAGAAAACAGTTTTAAACATTGTCTCGCTAACCTACACTGCACAACGATACACTGTTCCATAATTTGATCTGCGATGCATGGTTGATTTCACAGTGCAAGTCTCTCAAAAATCTAAAGCTTGAAACGTAACATTTCTGAATACCCTCATTCCATATTTGCCTGACTTTCCCTATTCCTCTTGCCTTTGGCCTATTTCATGTTTAGATTGTAACTGACTGCAGACAGCAGCATGTTTATTTCATTCTGTTGCAAAGCCTTCAGTATATTTTAGGAAGTGCATAAATGAAAAATGATTAGCTTGGATTCAAAAGGTCTTTTGCACGAGCAGATTTCTGCCAATATGCCTCTTTGGTTGCAATTTGGGATGAACTGGCATGTGAATGAATTTGCATTTATAGATTAAATTATTGCATTAAAAGTTTAGTTATCAACAGAACTTAGTGGGTAATGCCTAAGTGTCTTGTTCTTGCTGAGCATAAGCAAAGATAGGAAGGCTCTTGGGTGTGGGGTTATGCATTTGCACAAGTGGCTGCCTCTATTGCTGAGGACAGGACCTGGAATGCAGGAAAGTAGGAAAGAATCTGAGGCCATCTGGTTCACTCACTGAGGCCACAAGGCTGAGAGGTAATCAGAAAGCAAGTATTAGTAGACAAGGCTATTTCAGCTAGTCATCTGAGCACCTCAAGTAAATCTATAGTAACTATGAGGGAGTTGAGGTGAAGAAATTACATTAAAAAACCCTCATGATTTAATCTGTGTCA
This sequence comes from Podarcis cretensis, assembly GCF_951804945.1. Classification (NCBI taxonomy): domain Eukaryota; kingdom Metazoa; phylum Chordata; class Lepidosauria; order Squamata; family Lacertidae; genus Podarcis; species Podarcis cretensis. Next base: position 80,471,548 of record NC_137172.1, on the reverse strand, counting down.
TCTTCATACTTTAAACCAGTGGTTCCCAAAGTGGGGGCAGTAGGATTACCTAGGGGGTGAGAAAAGGCAAGAGGAGAGCTAGAGACACTGGAAATGTAAATGACTACCAGACTTTGACAAACTGGTATCAATGGACCAAGTTTATCAGTTTTGTTGAATTAATTACAGTAAATTGTTTTAATTGGATTTTGAATAGATGTGCAATTAATTGTTACTGCTCTGCATTTTGTGTGTGTTAACTTCCTCAATGGGTTGTGCAAACCACTAGGCTAGGATAATGGGCACTAGGGATGAATTTACAGAACTAAGTGGACAGTGGGCTGAAAACTGCTCTAAACTCTAGACATGCAAAGTCATGGGTGATCAAATGGTACACAGGAAGAATGAACGTGCTTAGTCAATTGGTCTTAAAACAGCTTACCTACTTTTCTTTTCTTCAAGTAAGCAGTTAGGAAATGAGATTGCAAGGCCAGTTATCTGCCCTAAAAGAGATTATTTCTCACAACTGAAATCCACCTTTGGCTCAGATATCCCTTCACAATCACAATGGCCTTTTCCCCTGATGGAATGTCAACATTTTTGGTGATGTGCATCTATCACAAATCATTTCTCTGTTGTACAGTTAATTCCCTGTTTTGCTTCCCCACTCCAATAGTTTGAAACAAAATAAAATAAAGGAATAATAGATCTTCTGTCTTCACCTGCGAAGTCTATGCTGTCCTCAAAGGTGCCTGAAGCAGAATTTCTTTTCCTTGCGGCTTCCAGGTAAAATAGTGAATTGGTCGCAATGGAGTCTTATGATCATTATTAACAATCATTTATAAGAAAGAAAATAAATAGACCACTAATGAAAGATTAGTGTGGTGTAGTGGTTAAGAGCGGTAGTCTCGTAATCTGGAGAACCAGGTTCGCGTCTCCACTCCCCCACATGCAGCTGCTGAGTGACCTTGGGCTAGTCACACTTCTTTGAAGTCTCTCAGCCCCACTCACCTCACAGAGTGTTTGTTGTGGGGGAGAAAGGGAAAGGAGGATGTTAGCCGCTTTGAGACTCCTTCGGGTAATGATAAAGCGGAATATCAAATCCAAACTCTTCTTCTCTTTTCTTATCAATGGCTGTCTATCACTGGACATATCATGCACCAGGTAAGGTATGTCTTAAAACATACCTGTTCTTTTGGAAATAACTAGTCATATTATCGCTTAATGTATCTTTTAGCTCTTCTTTTATCATTTCTATTTGACTGGAGTTGTTAATGGAGATGTTTTGCTGCATTTACTCGTGTCTTTATATATTTTCCACATCACCTCATTGTTCTGAGGAAGAAGCAATTTACACGTACCCCAAAAATGGAAATAAAACTCAACGCAATTAAATCGAAACATTTGGGATCTGAGGAGCACACACACCCTTGTGATGGTAATTCTGTTTCTAACTTGCCTTGCATCATTACCTTGAACTATAATTATCAAGATTGATTGTAGGTGAGACAGAAAGTGATTAATTTAGTGACAGAGGCAGCAAAATATCCCACTCCAATTTCTAGTAAATAAATAAACTGTGTGTATTCAGCTGTTCATAAATTCTTAATTGGCTACATGCAATTTTCTCTTTTACTTTCCTCTTCCAAGAGAGGACTTAAATTATTAAAAATTGTTCTTACTAAAATGTTTGTCATGGTGGTGTTTCATTCCAGGAGTGTAAATTGGTATCTCTTTCTAACCACCAGTTTGTAAATTGTTAAAGCTGCAGGGAACAAGGATCACCATTGATGCCCTTTGAAAGGTGATGTTGACGTTATTATGCATACGCTGCTTAATCCCGCTGTCCTCATTTGGGGGACAAGGTTTTTTTTGGGGGGGGGTTGGAAATGTTTGGGATTTTTGAAGTTCTTTTTGAAAAACCTTCCTGGCAAGCTGCATCCAATAGGTTGAAATGGCCTTAGAGGCATGAAATGTGTGGCCTACAAATTCCCATAGCCATCAAAGTCCATGAAACAAACAATCAAGCTGTACAAATGCCAATCAAAATGGTAATCTCCTTGTGTGACACAACACAGTAAAACTCTCCTAACAATATGTGATCTTTTGTTTTGAGCGATGTACATATAACCGTAATGAGTCTGCCTGTTTTAGTTCATTGTGCTGCCCTCAAGACAATTGCCAAGCTGTATCTCAAACAAAAGGGCACATTTTTTCATGATGATCCTATTGCTAGAGGCTTCCTTCACAGAAGTTGCCAGACTCAGCATTTCAAGAATCTGGCACCTAGATTAGACAGCATCTCCTTGTTATTAGTCATTCTTGCATTTGGTTACAGGCATGTCTTTGCCACTTCCTGTTTACCCTCCCATTATTAAGATGCTACCCAGCCTCTCTTGGCTCCTGAGACCCTCTCCACTCCCACCTCAATATGTGGAATAAAGAAAGAGCAAATTGTTTTGCTTTAAGTAATTCTCCTCACCCCTTCATCCAGAACTGTGGAGTACCAAGATCGTCAGACAAATACTGCGGCAAATTAATTGAAAACATCAAAGGGAAGTCAATAATGACTTCAGTGTCAAAAGGTGATTTCGAGCTGAAGAGCGTTTCACCAGGTGACACTGAGGAGTGTTCCCCTTTGCAGAGAAAGAACAGCCACAGGTGCTGTTGCACAGATAAATTGTGTCTTTACATTGGTTTAAAATGCTAGAAATTTTATATATTATGGCAGACCGAATGTGAAACCAATGTTAAGCCAGCCAAATCTTCCTTTGAAACAAGTCAAAGCACTTATACTTTCAAGATACAGGTCCATGGGGCAGAGAACATGAGTGTCAAGGGCTTGTGGAAAACTCCTCTCACCGACGGGGACATTCCAATATGTAATGGAAAGGCACTGCATGGGGGTGCAGGCAACAGCACATTTCCATTTTGCCTCAGGTGGTGAAACTGGACAAGTACAATATAAATTACCATTTAAATCGAAAATAATACTCAGCCTCGGCTCCTAGCACTGAAATATGATGCATCACAATAATGATATGAAAATGCATCTGACTTGGAAAGAATGTCACATCACGTCCCCCATCTCCTCCCCCGTCTTGGGCACATAGTACAGTGGTACTTCTGGTTACGAACTTAATTCATTCTGAAGGTCTGTTCTTAACCTGAAACTGTTCTTAACCTGAGGTACCACTTTAGCTAATGGGGCCTCTCGCTGCCGTCACATGATTTCTGTTCTCATCCTGAGATAAATTTCTTAACCTGAGGTTCTACTTCTGGGTTAGCGGAATCTGTAACCCGAAGCATTTGTAACCCAAGGTGTTTGTAATGCAAGGTACCACTGTATAGACCATTACAATACAACATGGTATAGACCATTACAATGCAACATTGTTTGAGATGATTCATAAGAAGAAGGATTTATAGTGTCCCTGCAGATGCCTTGAATCATAACAGATCGCAGTTCTGTTAGTGCCTGAAGAAGCTGATCCTAGACCTGCAGGACCTAGATGTCTTCTCCTGTTGATTTCAGTCATTTTGCTTCTTCTTGCCGGCTCATCCTGTAGCAGGCAACATGGAAACTAAGAGGGAAAGTAAGTACACTTTGCTGTGCAAGCTGGTGAAAGCTTCAGTGGGCTACATTTGGCCCATGGGCCCCATTGCTGGTTGTTCCAACTGTCTTCAATGTGTGATAAACATCTGTGAGATATTAGGCAGCCATCCAATTAATCCAGTGCTTTATGGTACAATTATACTATTTAGCATTTTGTTGTATCTTTGGAGTAGGGGCAGATTTGATTTCCTTGCACATCATCATAGTTCTGTTAGTACTTCTAGCATCTTTCCATGCTATCTGTATTAATTCCTCCAGCTAATTACTGTGCCCTAATGATTTAAATATAATGTTCTTTGGAAAATGTCTTCCATTTATTCCATTCATTATTTATTAGATGCCCTCCCTCCTAATGACCCAGGGCATTGCTTAATATCCTGCTTTTTTCTTCTTCCACCTCCCCTATTTATTAATATTTATTTTTTTGCTTGACATACTTGCTCATTTTGGTATTAATGTATAGCATCAAATTTCATTGAAACTCTTAGGAGAGATAAGGGCCTGGCTGAGGAAAGTTGGAAGAGGCAACTGAAAAAACAGGTGTGGTGCATTTACCCATTTCTAAAAAGTACACAGATGTGTAAATGCTTAAACACTGAAGAACACTATTGTTTTAAAATGGAAGAGAGAAACACTGAAGAGAAATCCTGGAGACAGAACACATCATTTCCCCTCTTTTTGGCATTGTTTGAATCTGTCTAGTGCGGGAGTGCAGAAGAAATTCCTGCATGCTGGATGCCATATCATCCTATAATGGGCTTTTCTGATCTTTCAACAACAACAACAAAAATGGATATGGAACCCTTCCAAGATTAATAACTGTACATCTGTTAGTTTAAGGGAGAAGCGGATTTGTGATCAATAGACCGGCACATGTATCTGAAGTGATCGGTGGCACTGAATGAATCTAACCATGTAATTACAGAAAATGGGCCTTTTTACAAGTCATCTGTGTCTCTGTGCTTCTATGATGTTTGATTCTGCTGCTATACTCTGAGTGTTCCAAAGTACACATTACAGCAGCCTAATTTTTCTTTGGACAGCCTTCTCCTTAACCATTTATTCAGCTGCAAAACAAGGCAGCAGACAGCACCATGCCCAATAGAAACTCCTAAATAACTGAAGGAAGAAAGGGTTTAGAAAGTGCCCTCCTTTCATTTAAGTGCCTACTGAAGACTTGTCTTTTTAAACAGGTCCTTCACTGAAGTGTGAGGCCACCATTTTATAATGTATGCTGAATTTGCCAATGTCTTCCTACATTTGAAAGTTTAATAAAGTTGTGGCCTAATTTTAATTCCATAACATGTCAGAGTCTTTATTCCTTTCTTATGATCCCTGGGGTCTGACACTGGCGCTGCATGGTTACTCAATGAGGAGAGCCAATATCTACCTTTGCAGGTGCATCTGAGAGAATATCACTCCACATGATATGTCATAGTATATTCCAGATGGTTCTTTTTGCACATGGAAGTTTTGCATCTTAAAAGGCAGTTTCTGCTCCATACCTACACAACATGCGTTCCCCACAGACCTGATATAAGATACTAAACTGTGTGTTGTGGCCTTGCCAATACACCGTGTTTCAGTAGGTGGAGACATTCAGAAAAGATGGAAGTTTTATTGAGCCCCTGCTGGATCACCATACATGGCTAGTGGGCTGTGTTTGGTTTGGTGGTCACAAGTTAAGAGAAGGTTGTTTCACACCTTCCACCCTGACCGTGAAGATGGGGAGACTCTCAGCACTCAGCAGTGACTGAAATAAAACAGGGATTGAGACTGGGATACATGCGAGAAAGCAGTGAGGTAGCACATCCATAAAAAGTCCTAATGAGCAAGGGGAGGCAAAAATGGCTCCCATTCCCAGGAGTCATCATCGCTGTTGTGGAGATACTTCTCATACTAAAAGAAAGTATGTAGTTGAGCTCTTGGCACAGCTCTTCAAATGGCAGCTGCCATGAACCAAAGTGAATGATCATGCATTTATTGAGCATTAAGCTCAATATAATTGCCAAGTTGCAATTTGGCGAGGATGCTGAGCCTTTGCTCCAACTCTGTTGGAAATAAGAGAAAAAAAGATGGATAGTAGGGCTGGCTTTTATAAACGAGTGTTTGAATAATACAAAGATCTTGCTGTGAGGGCTCATCTCTGTCATCTCTTATCACAGGACTGAGGAATCTTTTGTTTTTATATGGGCTCTATTAATATCTTTTAGTCACTTTCTTTTTTTAAAAAGGCAGCATTCTGGCCTCTGAACATCAGTCTTTCTGCCTGGCACTGGCATTTTATTTTCATTTATAATAGGCAGAGCTGTGTATCAATTTTCATGTTTCACAGACCTCCTGGATGAGAGGAAAGCTTCTTCAATTCCACACAGCTTTTCAGAATAGGAACCAACTTTAATTTTGCTGCCAATTTACAATGCTTTCCACATTGGCCCTAAAAGGTGAAGAACTGACATTTTCCCAGAAAAATGTCAAGAGTTTCAATAGGAAAAGCCCTCCTACTGTTATCCTCATTATCAACAACGTCATCAGTATTATGTAATGAGCTTCGAAATTATTCCTCTTGTCAAATATATTATTTGTTAGCAGTAGAGCACATTTTAGGAGTCTGTGTTACCTGAATCTAAGTGGGTTTATTAATACACAATGGCTATAAATCAATACAGAGTTAGGTGTATTAAAGCCCATGGAAATCAACTGACAAGCAGAACAAGCCTACCTCGCAATTAAGGTGGTGAGATCTATTGGGATAACAAATTATCACATCTTGCCAGTCCATGAGAGCAAATGGGGCCCTGCCCTGAAAACATCACTCTACTTTCATGTAGCCCTCGACTTTCCATCTGTTTTCTTACAACCTCCTTAGTCTCAGTGTTATCCTAGCATGGAAGAGGATAGGAACAAAACTAGAATCTGTTGATTCAAATCATTGGCTTTGGCTATACCCACTGTTGGTTTCCCTGCCTTCCGACCCTCCAGTCTCACCAGCCACCACTGCATCCTGTGCCTTGCTATTTACAGCCACTAGGGTGAGAGCTAGGATGTATATCTGAAGGAACATCTCCACCCCCATTGTTCTGCCCGAACACTGAGGTCCAGCGCCAAGGGCCTTCTGGCAGTTCCCTCACTGCGAAAAGTGAGGTCACAGGGAACCAAGCAGAGGGCCTTCTGTGGCACCTGTCCTGTGGAACACCCTCCCATCAGATGTCAAGGAAATAAGCAACTGTCCTAATTTTAAAAGACATCTGAAGGTAGCCGTGTTTATGGAAGTTTTTAATGTTTAATGCTGTATTGTGGTTTTAATATTCAATTGGGAGCCACACAGAGTTCCTGGGGAAACCCAGCCAGATGGGCGGGGTATAAATAATTATTATTATTATTATTATTATTATTATTATTATTATTATTAATTGACTGCAACTGGGTGAAAACAACTAGGCCAGTATGAGAGCTAACATGGCATTGAGCTGTTTCTTTGGCATTTCGTAGGGACTAGTGGAATTTGGAGCTGATGGGCACATGCCTGCCATAACACCACCCACGTTTCACCACAGCACCACCAAAATATCTATGTCAGTGAACTTTCTGTTGGCTTACTAGAAGACCTCCAGCAGCATACAGGTTATCCAATCAGTCATCCTCCATCTATCCCACTTGAACTTCTTCCTAACACCCCACAACCAGCTTTACAGTGGGGTTAGCTTTCCTCCCTAGGGCAGAGATGGGAAAGCTGTGGCACTGCAAACCTATGTACTTTGTTGACAAGGTTACTTCTAGTCAGAAATAGTTATGCCTTCTCAATCGAAGTAATAACGATAATAATAAAATGTGTGTGGCCAGTAGAACAACTGTGCAACTCATCGCCCAGAGGTACATAGAAGAAGATGGTTAAGGGGCACATTGTCCCCCTATTTCACCCCCCCCCCATTCCCAATTAGATGCCGCAGCATTTACTTTCAACAGGAGGGCTGTGCTTCTTGCAATCTAGCCATTCCCAGGACTTCAGCCTACCAATGGCTCGTGCTTGTTTTAGATCCAGAAAAAGCCATGCCACCTGTCACCACAGATTAAAAAAACAGAACTGGAGATTTGTACTCTGCCCTTGTAATGCACTGAAGTAGAGAATGCTCTCAAGTTATCTTACTGCTTTTGCAACAGTTCATATCCCATCACTAAGCCTTAATCCTTCTGCTTAGTTCCTTCATACCTAGGATGCTTCTTCTCCCCCTTCTGCAGATCAGCTTCATTGCTACAAGTTCTGCTTTCTGGTGGCCTCCCCAATGAGACATTATAACGGGTTTTCAGATTGCTCTTGCAGCTGATTTAGAGCTTCTAGCTGTGCCAAATCACTGTGTATGTATGTGGACAGCCTTTTCCAAGAGGGACCTTCTTCTGTTATTGCCTAGGGCAAAGCCCTACTACATTCTTCTTGAGTTCAGTAGGGTCTGGATTTCACATTAAGTGCTTTGCTGGATCAGTTAGTAGAGAACCTGCCAAGATTTGCTTTTGCTCCCCTGGTCCCCCTGCACCTCCAGGCAACTTAAAAGAGATGCCTTCATACACAGCTTAAGCCTATCTAGCACACAATACCCCAAAAAGGAAAAGCCTTCCCACTTACATGGTGTCAGATAACATTACTTATTCTGTCCAATATACTGGTTTGTCAAAACAGTCATTTACATGATATCTGAGAGTGTGGAGCCGAAAGTATTCTGAATTATTTAGTCCTAGAGCTGAGCCAAAAATAGTCACTGTTTTATGAGAACATTTTCAGCAGCATCAAAAAGATCCCCCTCCCTGCCACTTTATAACAATTTTTTAAGCAATTGCTTGGGAAGTGTTTGCATATGCAGAAAACCCTCCCTCAAAACAGCTTCATTTGCCCTTAGTGGCATCAGCACTTACATAGCACTCTTATATCGTCACATTGGCTGGTATAAGTCTTGTGACTCATTTAGGAAACATTTGCCTTCCCTCTGCATTGGCTTCGTTTGCCCTCTGTGCTGTCAGCACGTAGGCAGGTTTGATTGACTGTGCTGTGTCATGATATCAACATGCCAATGATTAGCCGTGATTACCCATGGGAGTGATTCAGGAAAGAGAAAAATGCTCTGGCCAGAAAAGGAAAAGCGATGCCTATCAGCAGCAGGTCCTGGAAACAATAGCATCAAGCAGGACTCAGGAAATCAGTGCTGCTCTTAGAATGTCCCTGCAGTGAGGGCAAAATTTGCTCTGCACCCATAAAAGTGGGTGGTTTCCCCAAGAAGCTGAAATTCTTATGAAATGCATTTTTATTATTAAAGGAATAATAAAGCCCAGGACTGAATCTGTTGTCTGTGGCTATCTATTACACATCATGGTGACATTGCAATGGGTTGACTAATTGTGTTCATTTATTGAAGGCCTGCCCTGAAAATAAAATTAAGAAACCCAAATCACCAAGCTCACTCATAGGAGGACACTTTTGTCACCAGGATCCCATCTGCAATTTCACAGGTCAGCAGTTACAGCTTGGCATCAAGCCAGAAGAGTGCTCCGATTTGTGACCACAGCTGAAAAATGCACAAAAGAGGAGGCGATTGCTGCGATTGCGACAGGATTTTTCTGGGACAGATGTTTTTGGATGTGATAAATTAGCTGGATGTTTAGTCCAAATGGTAAGTGGAGTTATTGTCATACAGTACAAGATATTAAGGAGTGTTGCAGTTCAGGACAGTCCCAGTATGTGGGATATGCAGCACATTGTGTTGAAGATCTTTGTTGCAATTTTGTGTGTGCATTTAATTTAATCAAATAGTCACTGAGGTGCCTACAGGACTCAGAAGGAAAGTGTTTTATGGGCAAAGTACCTTAAGCATTGGACAGCTCAAAGCCATAGGGCCACTCTGATAGCATTATGTTCCAGAACTGAGTTCTTATGCATTCTCAGCAGAAAACAGAAAGCAAGCCATGCTAGCAGGAACAGGAAAAGCTCCAGATTTTCAAATTTTGAAATATGGCGACCCTAAACTATAAACTGCAGGAATAAATGGCATGAACATGCACAGAGTGCACCTGCGTCACAAATAATAAGGTGATACCACAATAGGCATCCTTTGTATACACAGCACATTGTTTAATCATATGGCTATACTTTGGATGAGGATTGGCTGAGTTTTGCAGGGAGCTGATTGACCTGATAACATGAGATTGGCAGAATTGCTTGCAGGGCTTCTCTGAGTTTCAATAGAAGGATAAAAAGTGTGTGGGACAGGGAAGAGTGTGAGATTTTGCAGTATTAATTTATCTATTGCTGCACATTCTCCTTGGGAGTGCTATGCCTCAGTAACCCTAGTGGACCAGTCTCCATTGCCAGGATGTAGTTTCTCAGTAGAAATAGCTGGGGGCAGCCACATCCACACAGCCACAGGACAGTTCCATGCCACAGCCAATCGGGGAGAATGGTCAGCCAATAAGATCACCTGAAACTGCTTCATACTGAACCAGGCCATTGGTCCATCTAGCCTGCTATTGTCTGTTACAACTGTCTGCTGGTCGCCAAGTTCTCAAGCAATCAGAAGACTCTGTCAGAGTATTGCTATGCAAGAGCCTTATCTTGAGATGCTTAACAGGGAGGGACTGCAACTGGAACCTTCTGCTTGTGTGGCATATGCTGCACCTCTGAGCTATGGCCCATATCACAGCAGAAGGCATGCTCATCCAAGTGAACATACAAACTTGCTTCATGCCATGCCAGGCCAGTTGGTCTCTCCACTGCAATATGATGCAGAATGGTTCTCCAGTTCCAGGCAGAGCGTTTTCCCAGTTATAGCACCCAATACATTGTGGCTGGACATGCCAAGGACTGAACTGGCAACCTTTTGCTTTCAAATCATTGCTTTACTACTGAGCTAAGGCCTATCCTACTGCGTGTGATAGAGCCATTACCCCTTTCATGTATCTGCCTGTTAATGGTTCCATTTGTTCATATGCTGCTACGGCACCCTTGTGTTCATTAGGTTGTTTTCCAAGGCCTGCTGCTTATAACTGTCATAGGTTTTATTTCATCCATCCAATTATTGCTTTCTGGAAAGGGTGTGTGTCTCTTACCCCCTGAGTACATTATATGCATGCCGTACCCAAATGGCTCTGACCTTTGGAAAACAATGCTCAGGCTCAGGCTGAGGCTGGGGTGCATGTCAACAACAAAAGCAGGGTAAAATATTAAGAGTTTGATGGTGTTTTTCATTCTTTCGGATTCATATGGCTCTATTACATTTGGCAACAGTCAGAATGCAGCTGACAACACAGCACGGTGCTGACTACATGACACTGCCTTTGTTCTCTCTGGGCAGGGATTCATGTTTTATCAGTCCTCCCCAATTTGTTCCAGTGATGGAGGGGTGGGGGGAATCAATTGTCACACATTTGTCTCGTGCACTCCTAGCAGGAACAGAAATATGGCTGGTTTACCTTAACTCATGCTTGCTGGGTGCACTGAAACTGGCTCATACACTGCAGTTTATTTGGGGCCAATAAATCTGGTTTCAGAATATTTGCTTGCGCTAAATGTGGTTTCTTATTATGTCTTAATTCAGTGTCCTGGCTTATTCTAGTTTGTTGTGTCACTGCCCAGAGATGACTAAAAATTAGACCGTTCAGACAACACTCACATTGGAAGAGATAAGGCACAAATTTCTTGCTTTTTTTTTTTTTTGCATTTTAAAGTAAAACTACCATGTGGAACAATATGTGATCTGACTGGACTGCTGCAATGCGTTCATGTGGGGCTGCCCTCAGAGAAGATTCAAAAACTTCCACTAGTCCAGAATACAGCAGCTGGATTACAAATTTGGGTTCTGCTTAGGCCTCCTACAGTAGCCCCTTAAAACAGGTGCACTGGTTGCCAGTTGGTTTCTGGGCCTAATTCAAGATGCTCACATCTATATTTCAAGCCCTAAAAGATTTAGGCTCCAAATATCTGAAATACCACCTTCATCCCTGCTGACCTCCTTGAGTGGTAAGATCTGCAGAGGGGGTTCTTTTGGTAGTTCCACCATCTTCCAAATTGCAAGGAGTGGCCATCCAGAAGAGGGCTTTCTCTATGGAAGTCAGATTCCCCACCACCACCAAAGGTGTGTCTGGTATCTTCATCATGCAGCTTTTGCCTTTTGGTGAAGAGGAAGCATTTTAGGTTTTCACAGTTAGGTATTTTGTTTTGTGGGACCCACCTCTTTTGCTGAATTCATACTGTTCTGTTCCATTTGGAATGGTTTGACTTGCTTTAGAATCACAATAGCTTTACCTGTTTTTACAATTGCATATTCTATGTTGTAAACTGCTATGGGACCTTGCTGTGAAGAGGGTGGGTAAGAAAGCTTAGAAAGAGATAAATAAATAAAACACAGCTAACCTTTCTCTGAATTCTACAATGCAGTTCTCCAAACCATAAAAATGTTTACCAAAATTTCCATATTAGAGGAAAGTGTATGCATAGCAATTGATGAGAACAATGAACAAACATGCATTGCATTAAGTGAAACTGCTTTGCAAAATAAAGTTTATTTGGATAAATCTTTACTTAAATGATGACAAATTGTCACCAGGACTTAAAATAGGAAATTCCCAAACTGATGCATAACTGTGATAAACTGAAGTTAAGATGGGAAAAATGAGGAACAGAGAAACCTAAAACTGGCAGATTCCTCACAGACCTAAACCTCCTTCCTCAATAGACCTGCTTGCCAATAGACAAGCTTACAGTCTTACAAGCTTTAAAGGTGCTTTCCCCATCTAACAAGAGATCTTTGTTAAAAGAGCACACAGATGCAGCTGCACTGCTTGAGCTAAATGTTTTCCCCACATCTACCACCTACTCACATCCCATTAAACTTCTCCCTTGCAACAATCCTCTCATCCCAGTTATTGTTAACACCTGTTGTGTGTCTTGTTCAAAGGTTAATGATTTAGAACTGGAAAAGGTGTGTGCTTATTGAAAGACTGGCCACAGTGGGAATAACTTCTGTTTGGGAGTTTCAAGTTTTGAGAAAGGAGATTCTGACTAAAGATCAGGAAGAACTTTCTGACAGTAAGAGCTGTATATTTGCAATGCTGTACAGGGGGAAACAAGTATTGGATATGGCAAAAAGCAAAGGGGGGTATTATGGTATATGGTGAGGTTGCAAAGCGGCACGAAAGTATTGTGATTTAATTAAATATCCAATGGAAAACACATTAGGATATGTGATCCCATGAGACCCCATTTCCCCCACCTCTACTAAATTACATTAATGGCTTGGTAAAAACAGAACATAAAGAAATAGCTTGCTATGTGGCTGTTACCTTAAGGATTTTATATGAAAACAAATGAAGACAACAAACAGCTAAGGGAGTGGCTAGGAAAAAATGTGTGAGTTGGTCTTAATAGTTAAACATGCAGCTCGCAAGATTAAGAGAGAACAGAAAATGACAAGTTTATCACAAACTGGTCTATTTTTATTAATTAGCAGAAGAAAAAAATGACAGCTTCAAAAATGCAGCAGTTTTTTGATGTTTGATTGAAGTCAGAGTAATTTAAGATGTTTTAGACATAATTTAAATATTTTTATGGGACGCGGGTGGTGCTGTGGGTTAAACCACAGAGCCTAGGGCTTGCCGATGAGAAGGTTGGCAGTTCGAATCCCCGCGATGGAGTGAGCTCCTGTTGCTCGGTCCCTGCTCCTGCCAACCTAGCAGTTCGAAAGCACGTCAAAGTGCAAGTAGATAAATAGGTACCGCTCTGGCGGGAAGATAAACAGCGTTTCTCTGCGCTGCTCTGGTTCACCAGAAGTGGCTTATTCATGCTGGCCACATGACCCAGAAGCTGTACGTCGGCTCCCTCGGCCAATAAAGCGAGATGAGCGCCGCAACCCCAGAGTTGTCCGCGACTGGAACTAATAGTCAGGGGTCCCTTTACCTTTAAATATTTTTATATCAATCTATTGTATTAGTATTGTGGATTTTTAGTGTAAGATGCATATTTGTGCTCATTATTATCTGTGTTTATTTTTAATAATAAACAGCCTTTACACAGGAGAGGGGGAGCAAACCATCTGATTATCCCCACAGCTAAAGTTACAGCAAAGATAAGGCTACTAATTTCTGCAAACAATAGACCCATCTAGCGATTGGGAAGAGTGGACTTAAGGGTTAATTCTGTTAGTGTTAAAGCGTCTGAAGAAGTTAAAACCATAGCTTCTCTTCAGATCATATAACTCTTTCTCCTTTTACTATAGATTTCCATGGAGAGTGAGCTGTTCTGCCTGGCTTAGTGTATGTCACTTCCTCTCACCTTGGGAGGAAATGGGTAATCAAGCCTTTGTTCTGTTCACTCTCCATGTGGACTTAAGTATGTAAGGAGCTCTGAGCTGGTTGCTCCAGCACATGGCCTTAACTAGCCTCTTTTGTTTCAGAGCAAAATGGACTATGAAACCAGCATTTTTTGATACCAATAGTTTGGATACTCTTACACCTGTGCATCTTTTCTGACTGCTGTATGGAAATGCACATGAAGCTGACCTTTGACAAGTTTTGTAAGTAATCCATTTTATGACTTACCAAATGTGTAGTCTGTCTCTGTGCCAAGGAACTGGGATAATTTGGAAATGACTTTTAAAAGGGGACATTTTGGAGTCACAGGAAGGGCACATTCTAAAGGTTTTACAGCCTACAGTTTTCTTTGCTGCATGTTTTGTGATGATAAATCTCTGCTGGGGTTCTCTCACCAAAGACTGCTTGCCCTGAACTTGGGTCTTGGCTTCCAGGATTCAAGAAAGCCAACTAACCAAGAGTGGGCTTGGGTGGAGATGAATCTTAGCAAGAAGGATCCTTGCTGAGATAGCGCATGCCGTAATCAACTGTGTAGTTTTGAGTGAGTTTTCCTCTGTGTGTTTGATTGAATGTCTGCCTGCTCTATACGAGTACAGTGGTACCTCGGGTAAAGAACTTAATTCGTTCCGGAGGTCCATTCTTAACCTGAAACTGTTCTTAACCTGAAACACCACTTTAGCTAATGGGGCCTCCCGCTGCCACCACACTGCTGCTGCACAATTTCTGTTCTCATCCTGAAGCAAAGTTCTTAAGCCAAGGTACTATTTCTGGGTTAGCGGACTCTGTAATCTGAAGCGTCTGTAACCCGAGCCTGAAGTTAGAAAGACAACAAAAAAGTGGTTCCTTTCTCCTCAAATTATACAATGTTTTTGTTTGGTTTGCTCATGAAGTCTTACCAGGACTTTTCTCTCTGGACTCCATCTGGGTTATTTTAATGACTTTCTTAACACCAGGCCAATACTGTTTATACAGAGCAGAAGCAGTTTTCCATGCTATGTTCTTTTCTGCCTGCCTAAACGGGAGTTGAGTCCTTTAAACTGAAATCTGCCTTTAGGACATATACCGTGGTACCTCAGGTTAAGAACTTAATTTGTTCTGGAGGTCCATTCTTAACCTGAAACTGTTCTTAACTTGAGGTACCACTTTAGCTAATGGGGCCTCCCACTGCCGCTGTGCCGCCATGGCGCAATTTCTGTTCTCATCCTGAAGCAAAGTTCTTAACCCGAGGTACTATTTCTGGGATAGCGGAGTCTAACGTGAAGCGTCTGTAACCCGAGGTACCACTGTATTCTACTAAGCTATGGCTCCTCTCACATGTGAATATTTTTCACATAAAATATTTTCACATGTGAATATAGAATATTTTATTCTATATCTCATAATTTAACATCCTGAAGCCAGAATGTCATCGTTCCTAAATTGCCTGCCAATTATTCAGATTATTCAGATCTACTGTGTTGACGTTGTTTGCTTCCCAACTTGGCTTTCCCTAAACGTATTTAAGTAACACTCGTATCCTCATTATTACTAATCACCGCTAGCAACAACAATGTTGTTAACAATCAGTGACCAATAACTCATTTACCAGAAGGGGCTACAAATGTTGATTAGGTGCTTGTTAAGGCCCTGATCAAACATGTTTGATTATGACCCCCAGGTAAAAGGACTGCCATTAAAACCCATCACATTATCAAAGGCACTAGGTTGTTCTTAGTCACTGTCTGAAATCATGATTCAGAGCAGCAAGGAAATGTGAGCTTTCACATTTAATCCTTGGGAGGTTCCAGATGAGTGCCAGCTCTCCTACTGTTAGCTGCTTTGCATCTCCCTGTATGGCACTCAGAACCCCCAAATGGCCTTTTGCTTATCTGCAGCTTAAGGTAATTTATGCTGTTTGGTGTGTCACCTCACAGAGGCGGCTCTTATCAGGAGAAAGAAGGTTTAGAGAAATCTGATCCACTGCAGTGTTAAATCCTCTTAAGGCTACTGCTGCACATAAACAACAGTTTTGTTTTGTTTTTAAAAAGCAAACAATACACCCTTTCTTGATTTGCTTCAGTTTTTCTGATGTCTGTGCAACTGGCACTGTTTGAGGAGAATTCGTTTAACTGGAAACACCACCAAATTCATCTCGGGGGTTGTTCAATGAAAGCAGCAAGTATCAAAAATGTATGGGTCACAGTGAGTTGGTTCCCCCCCCCCCCCCGGTATCGTGTATTTTCTTTACACTTCAGCTCATGCTGAAGAGTTTTGTAATTATTAGGGGTGAAGGAGAATGTTGTGCTTTGCCCTCTGATGAAGTTCCTGAAAGGCTGAATTGGATTCAATTTCCTGTCAGGAGAGGCTCTGTCCCACTCCAGACTGACCTAAAATTCTAAGGTTCAGATGGGGTAGGGCTACCCGATAGTGAGCCAGTTAATGCAACACTGGTGATAATAAAGCTTTGTTAAAAAGTGAGGTTCCTGTTACCATCTTTGCTGTAGCATTTCAGTAATTCATGAGCTCTCAAACAACACCCAGGGGAGGTTATGCCACCTCAAATGGCTCAGGTCAAAGTACCCCATGCTGGGTAATATATGCCTTTATCCACCTGACTTTTAAAAGGTGTCTACCCATACTCAATATGTTAATGGCCCTCATCTTATGCCACCTCCTGCCACATGGGGCATGGCAACATCTATGTGTGTTATTGTTTGTGTTCCAAATATATGGTTCTGGACAAAGCCATTATTGATTAGGTGTGTTTATAGAGCCAAAAGGAGTGTGCATTGGCATTGCTTTACTATTCATCTGTATTTCATTATCAGAAAGTGATATAGTGACAAAAGTTTTCCAATATTGCAGCTTGGGGTTCAGAAAATTAATATACATCTATCCTAAAATGAGTTTAGTTGGGAAATTCATGGCAAATTTCAGTATTCTGGATATAGGCCGTAGGTGAATAGCGGTGTGTATATAACAGTTTAACCTTTCTTTCTCCAAAACTTCACAGATAATGAGCCTTACAACAGTATTTAAGGATGGAAATAGCTAAATCAATGCTAGTATTGTCTGGCAGGGATGAATTCCCTCAAATAGTCACAGGTGATGAAGTATCTGACGAAGCATGAGACTAGCGTTTAGTAATCATGACATATCCTGCTGTCATAGCATACATTTCTATTGCTTTTCTAGGGATCCTGAAAGAGGTTGCCAAAACACTAATGCCAAGGTTATTGGAAGACAACAATTATTGTAGAATCTAGGGGAGAACCCATAACATTTTGCAAGTGATATGTTTGCGAGTGAGGGAGACATGGGGCAAAAAGATGACTCCAGCCCTCCAACCGCATACCCTTCTCTACTCCCTGACTCCATCACTCTCTCGCTGCACCCCACAAATTAATAATTCACTTCTGCTTCCACCACCACAGTCTCAAACATGTGTCTCCTCATCCCAATACCCACTCTTGCTTCTCTGTCCCACTTCTTCTTTCTTCTCTGTAAAGAAACAGTAGTAGTAGTAGTAGTAATAAATTTATTTATACCCCGCCCATTTGGATGGGTTTCTCCAGCCACTCTGGGCGGCTCCCAACAGAACACCAATAACAATAATAAAAAGCAACAACATCAAACATTTAAAACTTCCCTAAACAGGGAACCCTTCATGTCCCTTCCCAAATGACACCCCACTGCACTTCCCTGTGCCTCCTCTCCCTGTTCCTTTGTCATAAAAAAGGTAAAGGTACCCCTGCCCGTACGGGCCAGTCTTGACAGACTCTGGGGTTGTGCGCCCATCTCACTTAAGAGGCCGGGGGCCAGCGCTGTCCGGAGACACTTCCGGGTCACGTGGCCAGCGTGACATCGCTGCTCTGGCCAGAGCCAGAGCCAGAGCCGCACACGGAAACGCCGTTTACCTTCCCGCTGGTAAGCGGTCCCTATTTATCTACTTGCACCCGGAGGTGCTTTCGAACTGCTAGGTTGGCAGGCGCTGGGACCGAGCAGCGGGAGCGCACCCCGCCGCAGGGATTCGAACCGCCGACCTTTCGATCGGCAAGCCCTAGGCGCTGAGGCTTTAACCCACAGCGCCACCTGCGTCCCTTCCTTTGTCATAGTGAAATCCTATTCAGACATTGTACATAAAAAGGTAAAGGTAAAGGTACCCCTGCCCATACGGGCCAGTCTTGACAGACTCTGGGGTTGTGCGCCCATCTCACTTAAGAGGCCAGGGGCCAGCGCTGTCCGGAGACACTTCCGGGTCACGTGGCCAGCGTGACATCGCTGCTCTGGCGAGCCAGAGCCGCACACGGAAACGCCGTTTACCTTCCCGCTGGTAAGCGGTCCCTATTTATCTACTTGCACCCGGAGGTGCTTTCGAACTGCTAGGTTGGCAGGCGCTGGGACCGAGCAGCGGGAGCGCACCCCGCCGCAGGGATTTGAACCGCCGACCTTTCGATCGGCAAGTCCTAGGCGCTGAGGCTTTATCCGATAATAAAACACAGAAATGTGGAGAATGTAGCTCACCACACACCCCAATCTTGCCATCCCTATTTCTCTGCAAGATTTAGAAGGGCAAATGACTGAAGCAGGGAGCCTCCTATACTCAAGGAGGCATTGCAGAACCCTGGGAAATCTGGCTTCTACATCACACAGGGAGCCTACACAAGGACAGTGGTACCTCGGGTTACATACGCTTCAGGTTACATACGCTTCAGGTTACAGACCTCGGATTAAGAACTTTGCTTCAGGATAAGAACAGAAATCGTGCTCCAGCGGCACGGCAGCAGCGGGAGGCCCCATTAGCTAAAGTGGTGCTTCAGGTTAAGAACAGTTTCAGGTTAAGAACAGACCTCCGGAACAAATTAAGTACTTAACCCGAGGTACCACTGTAGATGCAAGTTCCCTGCTCCAGATAGTCACCTTCTAACTCATTGAGATGGAAACTGAGACAGTGGTGGTGGTGGTGGGAACTACTGCATTCCCACCTCATGTGCTGTATTTATGGATTGGTAGAGTGTCTGCCTGCAGACCCTGGTCCGTGGTACCACCCACATAACAAAAACTATCATAGAAATATCAAAATTTTCAAAAGTAGGGGGTCCATGGCTTTGCTTTTGCAACTCAGGGGCTCCACAGTACTTGGTTAATTGGGAACCACTAATCTACAGGAATGTATTATACTGGGGAAATGTGCATAGAAAAATGCATCTATTAGGAGCAATGCATATGAACATGCTTTCGAATCTTCATGTGGGTGTGTTTTAATTTTAATAATCACAAACATATGCACAAATGGGGTGGGCTGGAAAAATGAGAAACTGAGAGAATCGGAAATTGACAGATTTATCCATCCTAAAAAAGACTGTCATTTCACATTAGATGTGTGGTTAAAGTGAAAGTGAAGTTGTTACCTGTTTTGCATACAGTTTATGAAATTGTGGTCTCTCATTCCTATGGAATGTGTAAAGAAACTAAAACAAAAGTTTGTCCCTGTTGTTTGTCTCTTTGCCTTTGTGTGTTCAGTAGTCTCCAGATCGTAACTAATGTCACAAAAATTGAAGGGTGCATCACATTTCCTTTGTTGATTGTCCTACTTTAGTGCAGCTCATAGATACAGAAGGTCAGATTTCACATTTCAGCATTCAGCAAAATGGGGTCACTCATTGTCAAGCCTATATACAGTTTTGCCATGATTAGAATCGGTCTTTAAGACGACAAACATACAAAGACATGGCAAAGTTCATAGTGCTGTTATTGACAACGGCCTCTGTGTGAATCTGTCATCTGACAGAATTGTAGAAGCATCTGCCCTGCTGTCAGGGGTTCAGGAGCAGAGGCACAGGGAGGAGAGGAGATGGAGAGCGAGGGGGAGGAATCCGAGGGGAGCGTAGGAGAAGAGGACAGTGAACCGAGGGATTCCATGAGCCTCTCCAGCGAATCGGAAGATTCACAGAAGGGGGCGCCAGTGGCCAGGGGTAGGGGGTTCCCAAGGGGAACGCCCCAGGAGCAAGGGGGGAGCAGGGACTCCCAGAGCAGTAGTTGGAAATCAGGACCAGCTTCCCCACCAGAGCAGAGTGGGGGGGAAGAGTCCCAAGGATCGGGGCCAGTGCATTCCCCACCAGGGAGAGAAGATAAAGCAGGGCTGACCACACCTCCATCGGAGAGTCAGACAACGGAGGGGAGGTCAGATCCGGCCAGTATCCCGGAAGAGGGAAGCAGTGACAGAAGTAGTGTAACGGTCAGGAGGAAGGTCACTGGGTTGGCGCGAGAGGCAAGTTCAAATGTACAGGAGCGCGGGACAGCAGAGAGTGAGGATTGGGAACCGGGTCCTAAAGCCTGCCGGAGGGAGGGGGAGGAGCTAAGCGACTCAGCGTCGGAAGAGTCCAGAAAGGGCAATGCCCCAGCGGGCAGGAGGACCCAGAGGAGGAGAGAGCAGCGTAAAAGGTGGAGCAGGGCTAGGATCTTAAACTGGTGTCATAGGGGAGGAGACTCAGACGGTACTTCGCCGGTCTAGGCTTTAAGACGTAGAGCTGCGCGCTACGGCTTTGAAATGGAAACTAAGCTTCAATAAAGACTTTTGTACATAACTACAGCCTAGCGTTGGTCCTCTGTGAGCTGGGACCTAGAGGCAGCTCTGACACCTGCAAAACTTGGAGAGAATTAATTTCATGTCCAGCAAAATGTCAATATATAATCTTTATGTATAAAATCTTAAATGACCATGTTGGCGTTATCCTCTGTTACAACTTAAGTAATTATTATCTGTTTGATTATTAGGCATATGTTATATGGTTTATAAAAATAATACATTGGGGATAGCATTTTCCAGAATTCTTCCCTAATTTCTTTTTCTCTATGCACCAAACCTTCAAGGATGTTAATAGAGGCCTGGGAATGAATAGAGGCTTGCATAAGGCAACCTAAGTTGATGTTTTGGACTTGGGATTTCCAGCCCATGGTTCATGCTCTTAGAAAAGAAATGAAGATAACACTATGTTAACTCTGTGTCAAAGATAATCTTCAATTACTAGCTGCAGTAATACAGGACTTTTGGTTAACAGAAGGTGTGTTGCATAACCCCATTGAATATTGCTCTTATGAATACGAGTCATGCAGAATATAATTCTGATGTAAGGGGTTGTAGTTCAGTGGTGGAGCATATGCTTTACATGTAGAAAGTCTCATGTTCAATCAACTTCAGGTGATGGGAGATACCTCTGCCAGTGACTCTGGAGACTTTCTGTGAGATGCATAAAATAGAGAATGAAAATGGGTCAGAGAAAAATGAGCACTACAGCAGGAGAGTAGAGTGGTAATGGAGGTAGTGGATGACAAAATGGAGAGGACCTTCATACTGGTGTCTGGAAGAGTGAGGAGGTTGGGCGGTGGAGTTGTGGTCTTGGAAGAGTGGAATGAAACCATGGGTGGAGAGATTAAGAAATATTCTGAGCTGGCAGAGAAATTGCTAAGAGAGGGGGGACTCTGTGTAGAACCTGGAGTGTATCTGGTGGAGAAAGCTACCAAGCCTTTTGCAACACATCTGGAAAAAGAATGGAAGAGGAGGAAATGGAAGGAGACCTTTTTTTTCTAATTTAGGTATCCTTCCAATTTCTAATTTTTCCAACAGGAAAAATCCAACAGGAAATTGGATTTGAAGTTATTGAGCTGGGTGTGAATTAAGGAATATACAATAAGTAAATAACTATGGGTTACTGTTTTAATTAATGGCCACAGTGGGAAGACTCCTGTCTGAATACATTGGAGGTAAAGTAGGTACTTTGGGCACTGACCCATGTGCAAGCAGCAACAAACCTCAGGCTCTCTCACACTTTCATATTGAGCATAGCCCATGAGGAGGTGATCAGAACTTTTGCATTCAATTTCAAAGTAGTCATTACTT
The DNA here is from genome assembly GCF_951804945.1 of Podarcis cretensis. Classification (NCBI taxonomy): domain Eukaryota; kingdom Metazoa; phylum Chordata; class Lepidosauria; order Squamata; family Lacertidae; genus Podarcis; species Podarcis cretensis. Next base: position 80,449,724 of record NC_137172.1, on the reverse strand, counting down.
TGCTATATCTGTATTAGGAGGAAATAGGCTTTGTTCAAACAAACCAGGATCACTTACACAAATTGGAAACAAGATAGATGTAGCGAACTCAGTATCAGGTTGTCTGATCCTGTTAATATTTGGTGGCAAGTATTTAGAATTCCCATTACTGTATCACATTGCATGAATCCTTCTGGCATCCAACTGAAATGTGTTTAGTCATGAGATGCATATATCTATCTGGTCTTGTGTCATGATTTCCTTTAATGAATATCTTCCCTGCCCTGCCCCAAACAAATGCTTCATTCCTTCCATTCTGATGCATTTGTAGAGAGCAATTATATTTTTTGGTTTGCTTCTGGGTAAGGTGAAGAGCATATTTCTTTCAACATCAAATTTTAATTGGTTCTATTCTCCATTGCTTTATTATCCTTCAAACTCACTGCACTTGTTTCAGTTTTATTTCACTCTTTAGGTTGCCTGAACTAGATATAGTGGTACCTCGCAAGACAAATGCCTCGAAAGACGAAAAACTCACAAAACGAAAGAGTTTTTCGTTTTTTGAGTTGCTTCGCAAGACGGATTTCCCTATGGGCTTGCTTGTTTCCTTTGTCTTGCAAGTTTGTTTCCTTTTTCTTAAAACCGTGCATTCACTTCGAGGAGCAACTCATAGCATGCGGTGTGGTAGCCTTTTTTGAGGTTTTTGAAGACTTTGGTGATTTTTGAAGCTTTTCCAAAGTCCGTGCTTCGCAAGACGAAAAAATCGCAAGACGAAAAAACTCGCGGAACGAATTAATTTCGTCTTGCGAGGCACCACTGTACAGCACAGCACATTGGTAAATAAGACTTTAACAATGCAGCATTGTTTCTGGATCTTTCCATTTACAAAAGTATCACTTTCCTAATTCTTGAGACATCCAGCCAATGCTGTTTTCACTGGCGATTCATTAGGATGAACAAATTTATCAGGTTTAATTTCTCTCAGTTTCTTGTTGTTCTGCTTTCTGGTTTAGCCCATTTCTACATCACCTTGCTGCTCCCCCCCTTTTTTTTTACAAACAGGTAGGCACAAAAAACCAAACATATTTCCATATGCAATTTTACCTAATATTTTGTGCAAGCAACTTTCCCTTTTCGTATGCTGCTACACTAAAATATGCATCATATGTGTACTTTCCCCTCAATAATGCCTTTTAATACATATTGTTGTTGTTGGAGAACCACATCACAAAAACTGGAGAAGGATAGCTTTGTTTCAGTTCAAGTTTGGGAAGTGCAAATTAGATTGTTTCGCATTGAAATAAAGCCAAACGAATTTGGAAGCAGCATGGCTTGGGGGTGGAGCATCTGCCTTGCATGTAGTAAGTCCCAGATTCAGTCCCCAATGGTACCTCCAAGCAGAACCGGGAAAGACCCCTGCCTCAAACCCTGAGGTGGTATAAGGGCAGCTTCCTCCGTTCCAATGTCTCCCAACCCAAGTGGCTTCTCTTCAGATGAGACAATTATTTCTTCCCAGACTACACTTCCGATCAGTCTGGTGTCATGTTGAGTGTCAGATGAGGACCTGGGAGATCAAGGTTCAAATCCCCACTCAGCCATAAAGCTAACTGGGTGACCTTGGACCAGTCACTGCCTCTCAGCCTAACCTACTTTACAGGGTGGTGGTAGTTGTTGTTATAAAGAGAAAATGGGGAGAGGGAGTAATATATATGCCACACTGAGCTCCTTGGAGGGAAAAGGTGGGATATTGATGCAATAAACAAGCACAGAATCACTATTTGTATTGAGGATTCTTTCAACATCTGTAATCATCAAATTTGACCGTGGAAAATGAACCCAGAGGCTAAGAGTTCTACCAGTCAAGCCTATTTGATGCAGTGTATGTGTGTATGTTTTAATTTAAACTAAATTCGAATTATAAATTGCACACGAGAGAGATGTCTGCTGACACAACTTAACAAAAGGGCAACATTTCCATAGGTTTAAAGATAATATCTACATCCTTGTCCCGCGGAAAAAAGTGCCATCATAAACCTTTAATGACTGACTTTTCTCCGTCATTACATGATATTGGGCGTTCCGAGACCCCGTTCAAACTGCTCACATTGCCAAAAGAAACATGAGCCAAAAGAGAAGCAAATTTTATTCTATTTTCAGTGACAGGTCGGCCATATGAAATATCTAAAACAATATAGCTCTATGACTGCTGGCGCCGAGCCAGGATTTAATAGAAAAAAATTACACATATGGTTAGCAATCCCCTGGCTAAATTATCTACAAATTCCTGAGAGAAAAGCAATTTACTACAGACATTGAGACGAGCCAATGTAAAACTAATCCTTAAGAAAAATAAACCCACAAAAGAATGTGCCTTACCTCCCTCCCCCACTTCGGCCAACCAATATCCTTAAGACTGATCTCAAAGTATTGGTTGTCATTCTGAGGCGCAGATTAGGAGATTATTTAATGGTGTGAATCAAAGGGTAGATATCCTCCTTCTAGACAGAATGGAGCATTATTAATGTGTTGGGACATGGCACACTTCTCCTTCTCCACACTGGGCAAAGCAGAGCAGATGTTTCATTAGAGGTTCAGAAGAGAACACAACAGAATTAATAGCCATACATGCTTAAGGTTTCTCAAGAGGTAGTGGGAGTTACAGGGAAGTTATCTGTTGGAGAGAAAGAGAGACTGCGTGTCATTCTTATTCCCTTGTGGTATAACATTAACTAGTTTAGGTAAATTCCTCGTCTGTTAGGATTTATTCCCGTTCCTCCTTTCAAAGACTTAGTGATTATCAGGATACGTGGGAGAGAAAAGAACACACCAGACAAATCAATGTCATTCTCCTAGAAAAAGCAGAAGACGTCAGAGACAGTACGGAACAAAGCTATGGAACGGGGGGGGGGGGGACGGGACTGGAATAGATTTGGCTGAATCCCATATACAATGAAGAAAAACAAATCTGAAGCACCTAAGAATTTTATTTATTTGTTTAAATAATTTTTGCTACACACACAGAGAGAGAGAAAGGGTCCCACAGTGGCTTGCAGATCACTACAAGCTTACAATCTAAAAAAGACATGATGTGAAAGAGAAATGGATTAGGAGGGAGAATGAAATAAACGGGCTTGGATACAAGTTCTTAGTTACAAGGTTTTTCCTAATGATCAGCTGGGGTAGGAAACCAAAGAGAGAAGCCCAAGGCTGCTGGGTCTGTTCCTTGTTCCTCTGACAGTAGGTGGGATCACAGCCAATCACAGGGAGAGCCAACTAATTCCAGTTTTGTCCTCCTCCTCCTCCTTGCTGCAAAACTATGAGACTAAGGAGGAGGAGGAGGAGGAAGCTGGCAGGCAGTTTCACACCTGGATTGGTTGTAAGTAAGAAGGCAGGCAGATGCGGCTGGCTGCAAGCAGACTAGCTTTGGTAGGAAAGCTCCCCATTCACTCTAATGAACCAGCTTTTCTTTGCTGTGGCCTGATGTAAAGGTCTATGAAAGGTGATGGGTGGAGGAGCCTTGCTTCTCAGCAGAGCTTCTGCTGGGTGGCCTTCCATCTCTTCTTTAAGGATAAATGTGAGTATAATTTCAAGGGCACCTCCAACATCTAGCTTAGGCCCAAGCAGGAGAGAAAGTAGCTAAAGGAGAGAAGACCTGTTGTACATAGCTCTACAATAAACTATTTTTTGTTCAGCTCCTCTGACCTACTCATCACTTAAGCAGATAACATTACACCTTCTTTTTCTTCCTCTGTCACCACCTGTTGTGATGACTACTGCTGGGTAGACAGATTTTTCACTTGCCCAGTTCTCTGTTTGAACTGGCCAATTGTCATACAAAAGGGATCTTGATTCCTCCCCTCCCCCCCAGTTTGGCACTTTTGGTGTTTTGTTGTTGTGGGAGTGTGTGTGTGTTTTTAATCCATTCCATTTTGGCTGTTCTTCTCTCTCATGAGATCATCAACAAGACCTGATGCATTTGAGGACTTATCTCCCAATTGAATTGCTGTTTCATCTAAACACATAGAACCAACAAGATGAAGGTTTTCTCTGGCAGCAGTGGACCCTAATAAATTGTCTCAGTGTTGTCGCAGATGCTACCTTTGGAGCAGTTGTGCAAATCCTTCCCACACCCTCGGACTGTGTGTGACTTTTCTGCATAAAGGCATTGGCTCTACTCTGGATACAGCAAAGTGAGGAGAGAACAGGGCTCTTGGCATCCTGTATAAAAACAGCAAAGGAAAGAAATGGAGGTTTACATAGACTTAGTTCAGAATTCCTCAGGCAAAGGTTTGTGCCATGGGACAACTCTATGTTTAGTTTATCCTTGGGCCGCCCATATTCATTTTAGCCAGATTAATGGATCTGCTTTATTCATTTAGGAAAATGAATGTTTGCGTATGTTTTGCTCAGACCTATATGCCTTCTGCCCTTTGCTGCACAGGTTGGGCTCTTCATGCTTCTGTGGGGCAGGCAGGGAGGATGAGATCAGCAGGAACAAGCCTAAAGAGCGTTTCGTAGGTGAATATTTCAATCTTTTTGGATCCTATGCCCTTATTGCTCCATCAGCAAGGCTCCACCCTCCCTCCAGAGTTTCTGAGAGGGGCGGGTGTTTAGACCAGTGTTCTTTAATTCTGATCCTCCAGCTTTACTCCAATGAAACCTTCTCACCTTGTGCAACTTGTACATATTGCTACAGCTGCACGGAAGGTGTTGCATCTTTGTCCCTAGAACACAGTTGTGGGTAGTTACAGTCCTTTGGTGACTAAAGTGTTCCTGTTGGATTTTGTCTTGTGTGTTTCATTCTACCATTCTGCTGCATTTTGTAATTCCCTCGGTCAAATGCAATCTATACTTGAACCTCATGCCAAACTCTGCAGGGTACAGGGGAGAGGCTTGGAGGCAGAGGATGCTGAGCACGTACCACCATTCCAGAGTTCTCTGTGTTTGCATATTCCTTTCAGTTGGTTAACTCCTGTGGTAAAGCCTGCTCAGCCTTCCTATTTGATATTCAGATATGAAAATAAAAGTGATGCCGATTCTTTAACTTCTGCTGTGCAGTGTGGGCTGATTTGCATGTTCCAGTTCCTGTGTTCCAGTCAGTGCTTGGGAAGTTGAGTGAAAGCTGAAGGCTGATAGCTTTGAAAAACTACCAGAACTTCCCTTCTTCTTGATTAAGAGAAGGTAGTGCATGGTAGGACTGCCATTTAAAAAGGCCCAACCCCACGCTCGGATCCCATGCTTTGGGCCACATCTCATTATCACTCAGGAACACTTCCATATCTGATCAACACACTGGTTGTAAATTCTGAGGGCATCCATTACAGAACTTAAAGCAAACCCATTTCACCTCTTTGCCCATTATGCACAGAATTTGGGGCTCAAGTAACTTGCAGTACACACCTAGACAGGGTGCTAAATATGCAGATGGGAGGTGTGAACATAGGACCCATTTCATAGACTTATTTAGTGCCATATTGTACAGTAATTTGTACACATGCCAAGGGAAGCAGGGGGAAATGAGAATATATTGAGCCCTCAGGAGATCTCTCTGGGTGAGGCTGCCACACAAGAAAGAATCATCGCCTGAGTAAATGCTGTTACAGATTATTAAGCAGGCACAGTACTAGATATGCCAACGATCCATTTGTTGTGATAACATTGCAGACTCTCCAAGTGTCCCTGTTTTCCAGGAATTTAGAAAAGCCATCCCGGTTTCTGATTTGATCCCAGAATGTCCCACTTTTCCTTAGGATGTCACTATTTTTACTGGAGAAAGGTTGGAGGGTATGGCATTATCCAACCCCCAAGCTGTCTGAAGGCAATCCTGTATAGGGAAGTTGTTTTAAAAAATGTTTAATGTTTTATTATGTTTGTATATATGTTGGAAGGTGCTCAGAGTGCTGGGGCAACCCAATAAAATGTGTGGCTATAAATAGTAAAAATATTATTTTCATCGGAGAAATGTTGGAGCGTATGACATTGCTAAACGTATTATGAAGTATAAAAATAGCCACCGCAAATGCTTTTAATCCCCACCCATGTAATCTTGAATATATCCATCTTAACAATGTTCTTTGCTTACATCTAAACAAAATTATATGTGTCCCCTTCTGAAAACTCTTTGCGTCTGCCACAAAACTCAACCTGTCCCCTTGGGGAAGGGTCATATAATTCAATAGGATATAATACCCATTTTGCATGAAGGAACAATCCTTGGCATCTCCTGGTAGATCCAGGAAGGTCAGAAACCCCAGAGAGATACTGCCACCCAGCCACCTAGCCCACCCAGGCAGTCCTGAGCTGGACTGGCCAATGGACTGTCATGGTTTAACACCAGATCCCATGTTCCAGCAACACACTGAAATTTGAAATGGTGCACTTGCTGCCTTGTACACATCAGTTGCCCTCTAGGGCTGAGGAAAATGAGTTAAATGCCCAGGCAGGGGGTGAAAATGGGTGTCTCTCCTAATGACTGCCCATGCCTGCTTAATGAAGCTCTCCCATTTGCTTTCGAGTTGAAGCTTTTACTTTAACTCACAATAGAGCTGCCTTCATTAAGTAGCACAAAGGAAGGGACTCAATTGATTTTAATACTATAAATCTTTTGAGTACATATCCAAATTGCCAAGTACCTTTTTGGGGGGGAGGGGGAGATCCCCCCTGGCTAAAGCGCATAACTATGCCATAGCCCTATCTATAAAAGAAAGCATATTAATGCTTAACTCAGCATAAATGTTTGCTTGCAGACAGAAAAGTTTAAAACCAATCTGCATACCATGCTACATAGGCACACTCAAAGACAAATGATTTCTTAATGTGTGGAGACAGGGAATTGCTATAGGTTTATAGTGAAATTCAGGAAAGTAATATTATATATGTCCTGCTGTTAAGAAATTATTCAGTATTTCCTACGTCTCTTCCCACCCCAAAACCTTCCACATAAACACACTTCTCTGTAGTTTTACACATTGAAGCAAGAAAGGCAATCGGTAGCCCATAGGCTTACTAGACAGTGGTTGTTGATTACGTTTATCATCATTTTTACAGCCTGATCCACAGGCCAGTTAAGTTGATTTAAACCTCTTTCTTTTCAATGAGGCTAAATTGGCTCAAACAGAGACATTGGCTGTGGACTGGCTGACACAGATATGCTACCTTACAGCATTTTAATGGTTCTCTCTTAGCTAGAAATGCAATTTTTGTGCAAATGCTGTCTTCATGAAATAATCAAAAAATGGATACCACTGTGAAAGAGTTAGACTACATCCAGGGTTTTTATTAATCTGGCCATAAATACATATATTGTTATGATTTTGGAGTCTGGGAGTTAAACTGTGCAGTGACCCTTCTAATTCCTGGAATAGCCAGACTAGCTTCCTGGTGAGGTCATGGGCCATTGGGGAAACAAAGGGAGTGGCTCTGTGCCAGATAGCAAAGTCACTGGTAGTTAGAAAGACAAAGGCCAGAGTGGAGAGTGGATTTATGTGAGCTAGAAGGCAGAAACTAGAAGCTGGAAGCAAGGCAGCAGACTGGGAAGGCAGAAATATAGAGCCATGCTTGATTTCTTCTAGCTATGGCAAAGGAAGAGGCAATACCCTTTTGTGGTGTTGATGTGAACTCCTCCATCGTAGGCTCATATATGTGTAAATAAACCATATATCATAAAGACACCACAGTCTCCACTGTACCTCATGCCAAAGGAAACATGAACGCTCCTGGACCCCTAAAATCTCACACCACTCAGCAATTGGGGTAGCATAACTCTCTCTCTCCCTACACACACACACACACAGAGAGAGAGAGAGAGAGAGAGAGAGAGAGAGACAGACAGACAGACAGACAGACAGACAGACAGACAGAGACATGAAGCTGGATTAAGCACTTGTCAGGGACCTAAAAATAAATGGTAGTTGAAAAGCAAACTTGGAAGATGCTGCACTGTGTGGGTAAATTGGAGGATAAGAAGTTAATATTCTGCCACTTCCTCTTTAAACATTTCCCCCTACATTTAATCTAATTTTACTTCCTGTACATTTAATCTAATTTTACTTCCTGTATAATTAAAAAAATTAGAACTTCTTAAAATGAAAACTGGAAGACAGATTTAAAAAATGTCAGCCTGACCATTTATCAGTCATGTGGTAGCAGATCATTCATTTTTCATTTGTTTTCCTTACCACTCACACATTTGTCAGTCACTGTGTAAGTACATAGTGAGGCAATATTTGTTTGTTTTTAGTAAAAGAAAAGGGGGGGTAGTCATTAGGCTATGACATTAATAAGAACCAAAAAAGTGAAGTTCAACAGTTCAACAGCACAAGTTTTGCAATTCCTAAAGTCTGCATGGAGTGTAAGTAAGTAAACTGCTTCATTTGCAGTTTCCTAAACAATAAGTGGTCCTAAAGGCAACTATCCTTCAGAATTTGCAGTTCTCCAAATTTTGTAGTGCAGTTCTACAGCCAAGCAATATATGCAAAAATGTGTATAACTGGGGGAAGGTTGCAGAAAAATGTATATATTACTGTGTATAATACACAAAAATGCATACCAAAATGTGCATATTTCGGGGAAAAACAACAACAAAAAAGAAACCTGCACTGGAACACTGATGAATTAGGACTTTTTTAAAAAATCACAAACTGTTGCAGAAATGTGCACAGTACTTAAGGCTGGGAAAATGAGAAACTGGGAGAAACTGAAAGTGATAGATTTGTCTATTTCTAACGAGGTTTCTCATGACCACACACTGAATAATTTTCTATGGAAATATATACAATACCCATCAGCTTCCTTAAATCAACAAACAGCTGTTAAAATGCTGCATGGGTCAATTTTCATTGGAAAAGGCGTAACTAGAGGCAAATGGCTGAACAGAAAACTGAGGCAAATGGCTCAGCCTTCTATGTTTCTCGACCTAAAGCACTTGACTCTTAATCTTAGAAGTATCAGTATGTGAATGGATGACAGCTATTAAGAGTTTAGGAAGTGATGTGCTGCATATAATCAGAAGCAGGACTCTTTACTGCAATTTCAAAATACTCCAGAATTGAGTTATTGCTTTATGGGTTGTGCCTTTTGATCCGTGGCTTTAAAAAAGCCCTGCCCGTAGCCAAAAAGTTGTGTTTTTAAGGTGGGTCATTTATTGGAGCATCATAGTGCTTCACTATTTTGGTTCAAAATACCAGTTTACTTTTCATTCTTCATGTTTGTTGATTGTGTTACCTACTTTGTATCACATTTTTTTTTCTTTTTCAGTTTCATGAAGTAGTAAATATAGTTAGGTAAATAAAAATGTGGAATTCTTAAAATGGTTTTCAGGCCAAACCTGCTTTTTTGTTGTTACCAGTTAACCTTGGACTCATTCTCAGTGCCACCAGAGCAGTAACAGAGCTCAAAATGACTTCTGCTCTCTGTATACTGACACCATGTACCAGTACTAATGTGCACGTTGAATTTATGACGGAAACACCTTATAGTAGGTGCCTGCCTGAATGGAAGAATGTAGGAAGCGGGGTGGTGGCATGCAGGGCAAAGGCAGCCTCTAAAATATTGAGGTTTCCCCACACTGTGAAGGCCTTCAGAAGTCACCTTGAATTCCTCTTGGATAGTGGTAGGCACTGTGAGAAAACACAACAAGGGGCTGTCCAAATTTCCCCATCTCACTGCCAGAAGCTGTCAAGGAGCAGTTCCAGCACAGAACATGTCAGAGACAACAAGCCTGAAAGTCACAAAGGTGTGATCAGTGTGATAAGATGCACACTATCCAATAAGTGGTGGTATGCAATAGATATGATGGGTGGGGGAAATATATTGCAGCTGTGTCTTTAACAAAAAGTAGTGCGGGGGGGGGGGGGAGAGAGAGAGTATTTCTAGACCTGTTCAGAGGAGGAAACATCATCCTATCAATCACAGCCCACCCAGCCCCTTTGAAAGTCCTGGTTTCAACCCCTGAGCTTTAGCTCTAACTTCTTTAGCTTCTATTTTGGTATGTTGGTCCTACTCCAGATTTAGGTTCCAGATAGGACACGTTTGCCACAAAAAGTAAAGGCTAAAAGCCTCCATAAATGCATAAATCAATGCACAAATCAATGTATGATTAGCTAGCCTATTTCTTCAGCCGGGATTTAGCTCAGTAGAATCCACACACTTGGAAGAATGAAAAAAAGAAAAGAAAAAGAAAGAGATCACATTCACCATTCATATTGTTTAGTTGACTGGATTTGATATCCACTCTGTTTTGTTTACCCTTCTTGTCTTTAGCTATGTGGGCAAGGCATGGCCCTTTCAAAATCCCCTTTATTTTTATTTTTAAAAAGTGGGGGGAATGTCTCTAAAGCATGCTAACTCTATCTCATTTTGAACTTTTGACCATTCTAATCAAGAAGTTGCTTTGCTTGCTTTGCATACTATTAGCATACAGATCTGCTCTTGTGAAGACAAGTTATCTAAAATCCCATCTATGTGCCACTAAGAGCAAACATAATCACAGCTAGCATTTTACTTTCATGCTTTTTACCATAAAAAGTATTTTCCTTTCATGTCTTTTCAAATCCACTTGAATAAGCTATACATTACCAGTTGCTCTCCCATCTGTCTCAATTTAGTCTCTTTGACAAATTACATTCTGGCATGAGGAATAAAATCATAATACCAAATCAGCTTCACTTATATAAGTTATTAGCCATATTTTATTTGCAATGGTGCTTTATTTAACACCTCCCTTCCTCTCCCTTTCCCCTATCGAATCCCACAGAAACTTTTTGAACAGCTTTAGAACAGTGGTCAGGAACCTCTGGCCTGTAGCCCAAGGACTTTCTGACCAGCCTCTTCTGAACCTCCCTAGAGTCTGGCTAGAAGGTCTCCTTGAGAATGCCCTTTGCTTGCTTGGATAGAGTGATGTGTGGATGTTGCTGTTATGGGGTAGTCAAGCATAGAAATATTTGGATTTGGGGTGGGTGAAATGTTGCCTTCCGCACGACAATAAGCTTTGCATCCATTGCCATGCTTGGTTTTGCCTCTGTCCCTACCCAGCACTGGCATAGATTTCTGGAAAGATGCCTACAAGGGGAAAAGGTTTCTCCCCCCTTGCGTTAGAAACCCTTGTTAAAATTCTGCAATGGAACATCCTGTCAACGTTAGAGATACTTTCACATTCTCTTTCTGTCTCCTGCAAACTATATCAGTTCTTACTCATGTCCGTTACTAAGTGGGAAATGTGTTCGCTTTTCAGCTTTTTAAGGCTTTCGGTGACATTGGCTACAAGGTCTCATCATCTCATAACCTCTCCAAGAGTGCCCTTCACTTTTAGACAGCGTGCATTTATTTGTGCTAAATGCTCAACTGGTGCTTGCAGGATGTGAAGCATTTTCAGTTTTGCCTCTTCAGTTATGACAGGCTTCCGAGTGCCTAAGTTAGGTGCAAACTCTCATCTCGAATTCATCATTTTAGATTTGTTCTTGCATTCAAAAACCCAGCAGGCTGCAATCTGCTCTGGGATACATTTAACTCAGTTCTGATACTCTTGTGTGTGTGTGTGTGTGATGTTTCTGGGACAGGAGATTTAGAGCAGGGAATCAGCAAAGGACAGTGGAGGTGTGCTTAGCCCTTTCCTTCCCATTTCTTCCCTCCAAGATCATGTTTGCTGAAGCAAAGCAAAACCAAGCCACTTGAAGCCAACAAGAAATAATGAGCAAGTGCTCATCTTTAACGTCCCTTGAGGGACAGCCAAATTTAAATAACAATTTGACACACAGCTGTGAGGCATTTGCGAGCTTTTTTGCAGAGAAGGTCTTGTTGCTCCGCCATGACCTCCCTGCCAATTTGGATACAATAAAGGAACTGGAGGCCCCTCGACTGTCCTCGGGTCCAGTATTGGACCACTTCGACCGGATATCCCCAGCCGATGTGGACAGACTCCTCCGTCCACCTGTCCTCTCGACCCGTGCCCGTCTTGGCTAATTAGAGCGTGTCCACACGAGGTGCAGGACCTCCTGGGGGATATCATCAATTTGTCCCTTGGCACGGGGACATTCCCAGGGGAACTGAAGGAGGCAGTGGTGCGCCCGCTCTTAAAGAAAACATCATTAGATCCTTTAGATCTATCCAATTACCGCCCGGTTTCGAATCTTCCGTTCCTGGGTAAGGTGATTGAGAGAGCGGTTGCTGAACAGCTTGGTGGGTTTCTGGATGAAACATCGGCTCTGGATCCATTCCAGTCCGGCTTCCGCGCTGGTCATGGGACCGAGACGGCTCTGGTTGCCCTAACAGATGATCTTCGTAGACAGCTGGATTGAGGCGGGTCGGGGCTGCTGATTCTTCTAGATCTGTCAGCAGCTTTCGACATGGTCGACCACGAACTTCTGGACCACTGCCTTGCCGACGTGGGGATCCAGGGCACAGTCCTTCAATGGCTGCGCTCGTTTCTCTCTGGTTGGGGACAGAGGGTGGCGCTTGGGGGGGAATTGTCATCACGCCACTCCTTGGTGTGTGGAGTACCTCAGGGTGCAATACTCTCCCCTATGCTTTTTAACATCTTTATGCGCCCCCTCGCCCAGCTTGTCCAGAGTTTTGGGCTGGGTTGCCATCAGTATGCCGTTGACACCCAACTCTATCTGTTGATGGATGGCCATCCTGACTCGGCCCCAGACACACTGACCAGATGTTTGGAAGCTGTGGCTGGATGGTTATGTGGGTTGAAGCTAAATCCTTCGAAGACAGAGGTCCTGTGGCTGGGATGGGACGATATGGGATTGGGGGGGCAACTCCCATCTCTTGCGGGGGCGCAATTAGTGCCAGCACCATCCGTTAAGAGTTTGGGTGTAATCTTCGACACCTCCCTTTCCATGGAGGTGCAGATTGCAGCTATAACAAAGGCGGCATTTTTCTATCTCCGCCAAGCTAAGCAGTTGGCTCCTTACCTCTCTCGCCCTGACCTAGCCACTGTGATCCACGCGACGGTCACCTCCAGACTGGATTATTGTAACTCGCTCTATGTGGGGCTGCCCTTGAGACTGACCCAGAAACTCCAGTGGGTGCAGAATGCTGCAGCGAGACTCCTTACAGGGTCTTCGCTGCGAGATCACATTCACCCGGTGCTATACCAGCTGCACTGGCTCCCGGTGGAGTACAGGATCAAGTTTAAGGTGCTGGTTTTAACCTTTAAAGCCCTATACGGCCTAGGACCCTCGTACCTACAGGACCACCTCTCCTGGTATGCCCCACAGATAAACTTACGGTCTTCAAATAAAAACATCTTGAAGGTCCCAGGCCACAGAGAAGTTAGGCTGGTCTCAACTAGAGCCAGGGCTTTTTCGGCTGTGGCTCTGACCTGGTGGAACACTCTGTCACAAGAGACCAGGGCCCTGCGGGACTTGACATCTTTCCGCAGGGCCTGCAAGACAGATCTGTTCCACCAGGCCTTTGGCCAGGGCACAGCCTGACTCCCTCCTTCGGCAATCTTCGCGGAGCTCTGGCCCAGTGGTGGCCAGTGGCTTGAATTTAATTAATTTTATAATGAATGATTTTAGAGTGTTGTTTGTGCTGTACTTTTGTACTGTTTTATTGTTGTTAGCCACCCTGAGCCCGGCTTCAGCTGGGGAGGGCGGGATATAAATAAAATTTATTATTATTATTATTATTATTATTATTATTATTATTATTATTATTCTCACTCTCTGTGTGTGTGTGTGTGTGTTTGTCTGAATACTGCCCTGTGAGGGGTATTTGATTTTGTTTGCATTTTATTGAGAAACAACCTAGTTTGCACTGCTTGAACCAATATGTAAACCTTCAAAAATTGGTCTTTTCTGAATTTTGCAAGGCAGTTCTCCGACTGAAAATTCATATACTTGGGAATGCACACACACACATATATAGATTTACTAGTGAAAATAACATTAAAAAATGCATGTTATTAAAGGAAATTGCTTGCAAAATTGTGCATATTAGTCAGTCCTGCATCCAAAAATGTGTTTATTAGGAGAAATCTGCTCAATGATGAGAATTTTCATGAGGAGCTTTTTAAAAAAAATGTTCAAGTTGCTGCAGTGAAACAGAGAACTGAATTGCAGATTAGAAAAGTGAGAAACCAAATACGACAGATTTTCCCATCCCTAGTCAGGTTTTATTGACAACAACATAGCATCAAGCCTCATTTGTTCCTGTTTGTGTGAAACGTGGAGCTAGCCATCCAGCAATTTAAGGTAGCATTCTGTTTCAGGATTCAGATTTCTTATTCCATTCATCTAATTGTGGTCATTACACAATTTTACTACTGAGGACTGAGGTTGGGCATTTTTCTTTGGGTTTCATCTAATTCACTTACTCTGTATGCTTTGGATTTCTGCAAACGCTTCCAAATTTCATCAGACTCATTATGAAAGGAATTGGCCAAACCATTGTTTTCCAAGGGAAATGTCATTACAAGTGCTTATATTCCTAATTGAATGCAAGACTGCACAAGGTAAATAACCATTCTTGCTTGAATGTAATTGTTGGCTGGCTTTTTATGGCTCCTTGATCCAAAAGTATGCAACTGCCCAGATTTACCACTCTTCAGTTAATGTTAAGTTCACCAGAATAGTCGTGCTGTTGCTAATTTCTGATCAAGTCTGGGGGTTTTTTTTAGAAATATATTCTTAAACTGCGACGTGTGCTTCAGTACCAGCAGTTCTGTATGCGAAATGTTACAGCCCATGTTGTGTGCTAGTGTGTTGCATGGATCAGAATGTGTGTGAGGCACCTAGGTCTGCATCTCAGCACAACCATGAAGCCCACTGAGAGGCCAGTCAGTGGTGGAGGAAGGGGAGGTGCGGTGGGTGTGGCTGCCCCGGGTGTCATCACTGAGGGGTGCGACAAAATAACAAAAATATGAGTTCTTTTAAAAAATAAATAATAAAATTGGGCTCACGAAACTTTTTAGTTCAGTCAACAAACACAACGAAACGTGGCTGGCACTGGGCGCCACACCGCAGGGGTTGGCACTGCCTGAAACGGCAGCGTGGAGCTTGCGTCTGCCCATCGCCTCTCCCTCAGCTGCCCTACAGCTGAGGGGGATGCTGCGGAGAGGCTTTCACTCAGCACCCCCCACCCCCGTTGTTGGCTTGCCCCACCCCCGGCTGCAGGACACACGCAACGTACCGGGCACCCGAGTGGCTAGCTACACCACTGAGGCCAGTCATTATCCCCATTGCCACAGGATGCAACCCTTTTCTTCATGCCATTTATCATTTCATTTCACTTTTAATTTGTAGACCGCCTTTCTATATTACTATCCACAAGGCAGTTTGCAGCAAAAAAATATACAACAAAGATCACACACCTTATAATAATCAATACAAAAAATAATTTTAAAATGGAAACAACTTCTATCAAATAAAGTAATATTCAATAATCCAATAGAATATAATAGTGCGCAGTGATATTAACTCTGAACACATCAGCAAATAATAATGAAACAGAAATTCACTCTTATCAATTACAATTAAAAAATTACTAAACTATAACTGCAAGTCACAATGTGTAAAATACCACAATATATTCAAAACCATGTAAAAAGATCAAATTGAGAAACAGAGACACACAACTTAATATTTTTTTAAAAAAACAAACAAACCCTCAAATCCTCTTCTCACTTCCCAGCTGCTAAAGTCATGGCCTGGGAGAGGCTATTGCTCGGCTGGACTTGACTGAGAATGGGGAAGGCAAGGCTCTTTCTCCCTTCTTCACACTCCCTTGCTGAGGAAGCTGACTTCTGCTGGATCATTTTAGAGTCTCTCTGTAGGTTTTCTTTTGTTTGGACTTTTCCAATTAACATCCATTCAACAGCCAGGAGCACCGTGGACAGCAGTTTTCAGTTCCTTTGTCATTTTAGTAAAGAAGTATGCAAGACTAGCCCTGCCACTAAGTTCCTGGCTCCTGGTCAGAGTATAAATTCCACTGAACTGGGGCCAGGAGTCTGCATTTCATCTGAACCTTGAGCGTTTGGCACCCAAGGCTTGGCCCCTCATTTCAGGTAGGCATCAAGGTCAGGCTTGTCACCTGGAAATCCCAGAGAGTTCGGCACCCACAGCTTTCTCCCTCATTCCATCCAGGCAATAAGGTCCAGCTTGCACAGCAGAAATCCTAAACTAATTATTTTGCATAATTTTCCATGATGATATCCTCATACAAAGCTCCCTGATCTGGGCCCAGCATAGCCCATTGTCAATCTGTAAAGTGCACAGCAACTTGTGGCAGCCATTGTCCTGAAAACCTCAGTCATGCTTAGTTTGGGAGACTGAACAGTCCAGGTAACCTATAACAACTGACAACACTGCTGTGAAAGGTCAGGAAGAACCAGCTGTACAAATGTAAAAAATAGAGTGGGGGACACCTGGATTGCCAATAGTACATGTGAAAAGGATCTCAGGGTCTTAGTAAACGACATGCTTAACTTGAGTCAACAGTGTGATGCAGCAGCAAAAAAAGCTAATGCTATTCTAGGCTGCATCAACAGAAGCCTAGCGTCTACAAGGGAAGTCATAGTACCACATTATTCTGTATTGGTCAGACCACACCTAGAATACTATGTCCAATTCTGGGCACCACAATTTAAGAAGGCTGTTGACAAGCTGGAATGTGTGTAGAGGGCGGCAACCAAGATGTTCAAGGTTCTGGAAACCAAGCCTTATAAGGAATGGTTGAGGGAGTTGGGTATGTCTAACCTGGTAAAGAAGAGACTAAAAGGAGATATGACAGCCAACTTCAAATATCTGAAGGGCTGCCACATGGAAGATAGAGCAAGCATGTTTTCTCCTGCTCTGGAGACTAGGACCTGAACCAATGGCTTCAAGTTATAAGAAAGGAGAGTCTGACTACTGTTTGATAGTGGAACAGAGTCCCTTGGGAAGTGGTGAACTTTACTTCCTCGGAGGTTTATAAGCAGAGGTTGGATGTCCATTTGTCATGTGTGCATTGCAGGAGGTTAGACTAGATGACCCTTGGTGTCCCTTCCAACTCACAATTCTGTGATTCTATGAAAGTTAACATAAACTCACTGTAGTTTGATTTAGTGTGGGTTACAGCATGTGCCCATACTAGAATTCATAATCTTGCTCAATTTGCTGTTTTGGTGTTCACTGCTGGTATATACAGCGTACGTACACACAAATCCAGCATGTAAGTCCCAATGCATGGTCTGAATGTATATTATGTAGTCACCTTGCTGAAGCTGAACAGGCTCGCTTGGGTCAGTGCCCAGTTGGGACACTGCATGTTATTCCATAGTCAGTGTATGCATACATGTTGAAATATGAAAATCCTTAAACCTTTTAAGGAGATGGTTTCCATGGGCATGTTTGTTACCAGCTGATCATGACAACAAGCGATGACTTCCAAAAGTGAATGAGCCATCAAAGATTAATCAGGACATATTAATATCTTCAGATGCTAGCTCAGAGACAATTCTTTCCTCTGGAGATAATTCACAAATTCAGTTGACAGTGTGCACACTTCACAAACAAATAAACTGGAGTAAGATTACACCCACTGGGGGGGGGGGGACTCCCTGTACGTATTCAGAACAACTTCTTTAAAAGCCTATGCACTTGCAAGCCATACTAAAAAGGAGGATCCCTAGTTGAATGTACATTTAGAAAGCAGAGGCTTATTTAGGAATTACGCTGTGTGCATATAATGTGGGCCAGGGCCAGGACACACAGGCAGCCATTCTCTTTCCTCTGCACATATTCAGTGTACACAATGTGTACCACCTTTAAATAACTGTAATACTTAAGTAATGATAGATCACATTAATGAACCACACCATGCTATATGTAGGAGGTTCCTGCTGTGTGTGCACTGCACATGTAGGTGCTGATAGTGGTGAATAAATTCCCAGGAAGGGAGATGATCCTGTACAGGCAACTTTCTATTCAAATGCTAAGTCCCATTGGATGGTAGCCTTTGACATGTTGCAAATGGCATGTAGACGTGCATTTTTGAAGTGAACCAATTACCTTTACTGGATCAATGGCTGCTCATGCAATAGCCCCACCGATGCAATAAAGGGAACGACTTCTGCAGTAGGTTGATTAAATGCCCTCATTGTTCATGTATTTATTTATATTACAGGAGTGATCGCGAATGTGCTTGGTGAAAAATATAGGCAATCAGGCACATAGGAAAAGAATGTCCCAGGGCTGAGTGTTTGTGTGTGTGGACGTTAACAAAAAGTAATAGCCAGCCAAGAGCAACACTGGGTGACTTGGCTTGAAAAAGCCAAGAAAAAAATTACAGAAAAATAAAGATTGAGTCCTGTGACTTGCTTTTCTAGTACGCTGCCAAGTTGGTTGCTCTTTGTTCCTTGTCTATGAAAAAATTGAAGTAGTCCTTGACACAATGTATGAATAGTCTGGGCACTCCAGCCTCTCCAGAGCTATTATTTCCATTACACTTCCATGAGACATTGGAAAACTACCACTGGGCCTGTTGGATAATAGTGGATGCAGCCCATAAACCATTAAGTGCATTTTAGTCCTCCATACACCAATGGGATTTATGTGATTGATTTCCATGGGATTGAGGCATGCTTATTTTTGGGGGGTGGGGTGGGTTTGCAACTCATGTTGGTGAATTACTGAAAGCCACTTCTTCAAAGGCAATTACTTTTGCTTTTAAAATTTGAAAGATATTGAAGGTTTTGCCATAAACCATATATTGTTTCTTTCCTTCCTGCATCCAATTAAACTGTCTAGCAGTCAAGCGTGCATGTGATGAAATCTTTCAGACACTGAGATCCTAAATGTCTGATGGGGCTATAAATATTTTGTTCCATTTGGTGTTCTTATATCAGTGTTGACCTGTCCCTGCCTCTCCCCCAAAGTACTAAATGCTTCAAGCTGCTGCTTCTTCTTGCACATTTGTTTTCCAACATGACTGGAATAAAGTCATTGACTCAAGCTGCAGGTTTTTTCTCTCAGACTCACACCTTGGTATTGTCATTAATACCTTCATAAACCTGAAGCTAGACTACTGGAATATAATCTTTGTGGGGCTGCCTGTCATGGTAGTTCAGAACCACATATCCTCCAACATTTTCTCAATGAAAATAGGAATCTCCGACCGCATAATAGTAATAATAATTATAATAATAATAAGTATTAACAATAACAGCAATTATTTATACCCTGCCCATCTGACTGGGTTGCTCCAGCCACCCTGGGCAGCTCCCAACACATACAAACATAATAAAACATTAATATTTTTTTTTAAAAAAACTTCTCTATACAGGGCAGCCTTCTGATGTCTTTTAAAGGTTGTATAGTTATTTATCTCCTTGGCTTAGGTGTCATATAACTCCATACCCTCCAGCGTTTTCCCAATGAAAATAGGGATGTCCTAAGGAAAAGTGGGACATTCTGGGATTAAATCAGAAACTGGGGTGGCTTCTCCAAATCCAGTACTTTCCCTGGAAAATAGTGACACTTGGAGAGTCTGGAACCATGAACTGTTAACTGAATGCTATGGCTCTGGTCCTGCCAAGGCTAGGCCACAGGTTGTATATTACACTGCTCTGGCTTTCTGTACTGGCTCACTATTGTCTGATGCGCTCAATTCAACCAGGTTTTGACCTGTAAAGCTTTAAACTGTAACCTGAAAGACTGCTGCCTCACCTATGTTCCCATTGATATATTTAATTTCCCTGGAAGTGCCCTCTTTACCACCCATACTTATGGTTTGACAGCAGCTGGCAGAACATTTCTAGTGGCTTCCTTTCAACTTTTGATTAGAGCAGAAAGGGGAACTCTTGGTCCTCCAGATGTCATTGGACTGTAACTCCCATCACCCGTTACTGTGTTGGCTGGGTTTGATGGGAGCCTCAAACAACTGACGGACCACGTGTATTTCATCCCTGGCTGAGTTGGCTAACCTGTTACCATCCAAATGTTGGCCATGCTAGATAGGTTGATGGTAATTGAATCTAACTACATCTGGAGGGACGCAGGTGGCGCTGTGGGTTAAAGCCTCAGCGCCTAGGGCTTGCCGATCGAAAGGTCGGCGGTTCGAATCCCTGCGGCGGGGTGCGCTCCCGCTGCTCGGTCCCAGCGCCTGCCAACCTAGCAGTTCGAAAGCACCTTTGGGTGCAAGTAGATAAATAGGGACCGCTTACCAGCGGGAAGGTAAACGGCGTTTCCGTGTGCGGCTCTGGCTCGCCAGAGCAGCGATGTCACGCTGGCCACGTGACCCGGAAGTGTCTCCGGACAGCGCTGGCCCCTGGCCTCTTAAGTGAGATGGGCGCACAACCCCAGAGTCTGTCAAGACTGGCCCGTACGGGCAGGGGTACCTTTACCTTTACCTTACATCTGGAGGGCAATAGGTTAGGCACTCCCCAGGCTAGACATCTGCCAAAGTCCAGGTATTCTGGGATGAGGCTGACACTGTGTGAAATATCCCATCATCTCAGGGTAGCTCATAACCTTAGCCTTCCCCAACTTAGTGCCCTCCAGAGATTGTTGGATTCTAGTTCCCCATTAGTCTCATCAATTGTTAGGGATAATGGCAACTGGAATCCAACAATCTCTGGAGGGCACCAGATTGGAGAAAGGCTGTCATAAAATCATGATCTAATAGTTTTAGTAAGTGCCTCCTGGAGTGGACAGAGGGGTCAAATACTCTGTATATTCCATATGCCTGTAGAATGTGTCCATCAAGCCAATCAGTCAAATGCAGAAATTGCACAGTAAGGATATAATAATTATCCCACCAGCCCACAAAACAAACAAACAAACAACCACCTCTGGTTTTAATCCTCGTGATTATGAAAAGTTATTGTACTCCGCACTAATACTTTTGAACTGAAGGGTGGTATAGAAAAGTTTTAAATAAATCAATAGATGCAAAAGGTGGATTTAAGAAATCTCTAGCTGTCATCCTACCCATTCTCAAATGACTTATGAGGCTAATCCAAATTCTGTGCTCACTTACCTGGGAGTCAAATCCCATGGAACCCAATGGGACTTACTTCTGAGCAGACATGCAGAGGGCTGTATCATAAGATACTACACAATGGAAGATGAAAAGGATTCTGATGAAATCAGTAAATATGGTTTAACAATGAATGTTAAGACTTTCAGTTCTGATAGATTGTGTGCACAAATCCCTTTTTATGCTGTGTGTGAGGGAATGGACCTAGTAGCAAGAACCTTTTCAACATTACATTTTCCAACACAAACAGGCTATTACTATGATTTAAGTGTGGAAATAGTTTAAGTAGGCTGTGTACTTTTTGATGTGTTTTATTTATTGTTTACAACTACTTTTATAATTATGTAATTTTTTTCATGTTGTAAGCCACCTTGAGCATGGATTTAATGATGGAAAGGTGACATACAAATAAAAATGTGTAGTTCTATGCCATCCCTTGAGCTCTAAAGCTCACATTAAATATGGAGGAATCTTTGTGTGCACAAAAGTGCTCCTAACCTTAGGATTTTAAAATGGAGGCCCCCCCTTTGAATATCATTGGAATTGTCATATGCATCTATTAGACATTTTAGGGAAAAACCACCACAAATTCTTTAGTGAGATTTTAAACTAAAATAATGCATTATCACAATTATTTAGAAAAGGGAATGCTTCATTTTAGACCATTTGATAATTATGACCTCCCACACTTCCCAGCATCCGGAAGCACATTATGTATGTAGAGCCGAACAACAAGTGGCTGGTAATTTGTTTGGGTGATGAGGGTTTGTACAGAGATCCAGTTCTGGGACCTCTACTCTTTACACCCATTAGAGAGTTGAGTGCATGCAGAAGTTTGTCCCATTTACTTCCATCTGATCACTGGTTCAAAAAGATAAAGTGTTGCAATACGCATTAACATTCAAACTTGTGTATGTCTTAAAAGTGAGTAAATGTAGTTATATTCACCAAGCTGAGCCCACGTGATTTGCTTGTACAAAAACAAACACAGCTCCTAAATCTCTGAATGATATGATGATGAGATAACTATAGATGTACATTTAGAAGTTAACAGCACAAGCAAACAGCAATGAAAGTCATTGTAAGTGTTTCAAGCAAATTCTATCAGATTAAGAGCTACAGCCTTTGGTGCTTGTCCAACTATGCATGAGAAGAGCAGTGGATGAAATGCTCCATTATCTTGCTGTCAACACTAGCAAAATCACCTGTTTGGGATGATACCATGTCCTTTATTCCTGCTTGGTTTAATATTCCCACTTGGTGTTGACTTGCTAGGTGATCTTGGGCCAGTCTCTCTGAATCAGCAGGACTGATGTGAGAATAAAATGGGTTTGGGGAGAATCCTGTAAGCCACTTCTTGGGGACAGTGGGATAAAAATATCACATGCACCTGAACATTTAACTGTTACCCAGATAAGTCTTTTTATGCTTAAGGAATGTACCCAGAACATCTGTTTCCATGAGCTTTCTCATGCAGCCAGGGATGCATGTAGAAAAGCTTGCTTTTGTGTGTCTAGGCCCTGCCTGGATCATACATTAGCCTATCTTAAGCATACCATGAAGTAAGGCCATTGGAATCAATAGTACTTAAATCCAAGTAAACATGTTTTAGATAGGGCGATAAGTCTGCATAATGAAAAGTTTGATACATCGCCTTAAGAGATCTTTGCACTTTTACAAATTGGTGAGGGGCTGGAATCACCTCTGTAGCTAAAGATAACCATTTCTATCGAACTCATAACTTAAAATGAAATTAATGAATTCGCCTGTACTTTCCAAATATCAAGGGGGGATTACACTTTTGCCATTTTACTATGGTGTGTTGTGACTGTTATAGACAGACAATGAAAAATAACCCTTATGCACACTGTTATATTTCCAAAAATATATTTACAGTCTATTACAAAGATTACAAATGGAAGTGTCTATGTAATGAGATTATGTTAATTCAAAGATTGGTTGTTTTGTTTCTCTCATTTTTTTTACAGATTTCTTTAACAAAGGGGAAATAAGAAAAAAAAATAGTATAATCAAAGTGATTTTTTTTCTAACCAAACAAATAAATAAAATGACAAATATAACACTGTACAGTGAACTAAAAGTGGAAGATTAGGGCGGGGGGAGGGGTAAATGATCTATTTAAGTTTTCTGTAGCTATCTTTGGTCCTAAATGTGGGAAAACACATTATGTAGCACTGAAAAACATTTTCCTTTTTTTGTGATGCTCTGTAAGTAAAATAGAAAAATATAGTGCATTTTCAATGTATTCAGAGCTCACCACACAGAAATGTGTGTACAAAACAAGACAGTATAAATAAAATGTACAAGTTTTACAAAGGAACATTTACAGGGTTATACTTTTTTGTGTGGATGCCCACATTATCAAACAAGACTTAATTTATGACTGATCCCTGGGATCTTTCTCTATGAAAACCAATGGGAGCAGCCCAGTTCTCTTTGGAAGTACAGCTATTCACTGCTGGGGTAGCTCGTGATTTTCATGATTTTTTTTGACAGCATTTTATCACCTGTTTTGTATATATTCCTGCAACGCACTGTTATTGCTTATGGTAGTTCTACATTTCATTCAACTCAAGTACGCATATATTAAATTAAAACTGATTTTTTTTCCTAAAAAAAGAGAGTTCTCTCATTCAACAGCTACTTTTCAGTCAGAAGTCTCAAATGACTGTTTTTGTGTATGTATAGAGCAGCTTGTAAAAAAAGCAAAAAACTTGAAAATTTTCGAACTGCCACTTGCCTTACACTCAGCGGTTCTAATAGAAAATCCAAAGGCACCATCTGATAGGAACATCTCCTGTGCAAGCCTCACAGCTGCTGTTCACCTCTCATTCACTTGTATTAGGGCTTACACTGGAGGAGTGCAGTCCAGAGAAAGTTAGCTGCACTCGGGCCCCATTGAAATTGCTGGGACTCCATACAGAATGTGGTAACATCTTTTTGAGACTAAGTCCCAATTGAAACCAGTAAAAATTAGTCAATTAAATGCTGAATTCAGTGGGATGTAGGTATGCCTTCTGTTCTCTGGATTGCACCCCCAGATGTTTATTTTTGCAGGAGGGACTACATTCAACTTAATCTCATATTAACCATATGCCAGTTATTTTTCCTAGACCCTCTAATGTGGAATCTTGAAAAATTAAAGAAAGAAACAACAGCAATAGACACCAATGTGCTCTGATTAAAAGGCTAGGCAACACTACAGTACTGTACCTGTTTTGTTTTTGTTTTGACACACCTACTACAATCAATTATTCAGCAAAAGAGGTCTTAACAAGTTAAAAGTTGCAGATGTACAGCTTATATTTAACCCAGGCAACTTCCTAAAGTCATCTTTCAAGCCTTTTCTTTTAAAGTGCCTGGGCATTTTAAGGGAACATTATTGCTAGGTTCTCCGTTTTATTCATTTCCTGTTTAAAGAGACCATGTGATTTATCATACAAAATTATTTTCAAAAATATCAGAACTCTTGGCAATGTCTTTTTTTTCCCTTCCTGATTTCCTGCCAATTAGCAAACCACATAAATGTGGTGCGGAATTAAGACCGAAGTAAACTTCATAAAGCAAACCCTACCCCGCAACTCCATTTCACCCAACCCAGCAGTCAGATCCACATTTCTCAGTTACACCTCTTGAGTCTGTAGAAATTCATACAATCTTTCAAAAGTCCCCAGTGTAATAATGCGCCATATGCTTAGCACTAAGAAGGTCCAAATATATAAATGTTACATTAAAAGAAGGTCTACATGACAAATCAACACAACTGATTCCTTTTTTTCTCTTTTTTGGGGGGAAAAAGTTTGAAATGAAAGGTTTAAGGAAAATATTTTGTTGACTTTAGCAATAATATGATTTTTATCTGACAAATATATTCTTTCTTTTTCAAAATCCCTTATGTACAATTTAAAAAGTCCATTAGATAAAAAGGAGGTTAGAGAGTTCAAGGTGTTCGTAGGTGTTTCAGGTAGTACTTTGTTTATTGTCACTGCTTTCGTTGCTGCCATCAGTGGATCCATATTCCCTTTTTAAGTAAGTTTCTGGTGGCACTTAGGAGTTCAAGTCTGTAGGTGCTTCTTGTGGGCCTTCTGTGGTCTGCAGGAAGGACCCAGAAAATCATGTGTCTTCTAGCAGCACTTCATGTAGATCGAAGGCCGGCACTGTTCTCTCAAGTCTGTCACCTCCCTCATAAGGGAGAAGCGTTTATCACACTTGGATGCCAGTGCCATGCAAATGTAACATTTGTGCTCTCATAGTCTGAATGCTGCTCATTATTTTCTTTTGATGGCCAACCAACGTGATGCCTAAGCTCATAATATCGCTGGTGGAAAGGGAAGAGAAAGGTTCAAGGTTAGGCATTTGACTGTCAGTGTATGAGGACAAAAAAGAAACATTAGCACAATTCACAGAACGGAATCATATTTTGTACATCCGGGATGTCAGTATACTTAGGCCTGATTTTCTGGTGGTTGTTTTATGGTTTATATTGGTTTATTTTATGAATTTATATACCACTTAATCATAGAGTATCTAAGCACTGAGCAATCTCCAATTCTAATAAAATTGTTTGGGATGATGGAAGTTGTAGTCCAGCAAAATCTGGAGGACCTCAGTTGGTAGAGCAAGAGACTCTTAATCTCAGAGTTGTTGGCTCGATCCCCACGTTGGGCAAAGAGATTCCTGCACTGCAGGGATTAAACTAGATGACCTTTGTGGTCCCCTCCAACGCATTTTCCTGCCTTTATACACTTTACAATTCTGTGATTCTTATTATTCAGAGCTAGAGAAACCTATGAGCACAACAACTCTTTAAATTTTGCAAATTCCCCTCCTCTTTATTACAAGGGGTGATTAGGAGTCACAGCTCACTTCAATTATCAGAATTTCTGGATTGCCCTAGATCAGGAGTAAACATGATGAGCTGCAGCTGTTGCTGAACTCCAACTCCCATCAGCCCCAGCCAGCATGGCCAATGGTCAGGGGTGATGGGAGCTGGTATACAACAATTGGAGCACATCATGTTGGTTACCCTGGCCCTACACTGTCTAGGTAATTGTCAAAGCAGTTCTAGGATTCAGACCACCTTAAAATCTGGTTACTGCTCTGGGACTAAAGAGTGAGTGGTGGACATGTCTGGAGATCCCAATGTTTTTATGCAGGTTGGCTCTGCTACAATATGTTTTTAGGGTTCTTATTGACTCCTCTTTTGTGCACCTGCCTTTCCTTTATTTTTAAACAATGTGTTTAAATAATTAGAGCAATTTGTGTGAATTGATAGTGGTGGTAGGGAAAGGACCTCTAGGAGAAAAAATGCCTCTACTCCTCATTCCAGACTTGGTGAGGAAATGATGATAGCTTGGGCCATGGTGAAAGCTATTGTGGTAACACCTATTTAAAACATCAGCCATCATAATCACATGAAAATCAAATCACTTACTCAATAGTCATCCTGGCTACTGTCTCAAGGTTATTGTAACCTGCAGCTGAAAAGTTATCCTTATATCTTTCCATCTTGATGGCTTGCAACCACTCTCCTACAGAACAAAATGTAGTGAAATCAGGTGTATTCTGATCCAGAAGAGGACTGATTGGCCTAGATCGGAAGGGAAACAGAAAGTTATTATATTTTAAGAGAAATTACAACACTAGAGAGCATTTATATTGCCTGATAGGAGTAGGAACAAATCATATCCAATTGGGTTAAAGGCACAGCAAGCACATAAGGCTTTGTCCACATTGTTCAGTTCCAACAACAATCCCCCTTCTTTTTCACTAGTTACCTACTAGGGTTACTTTCATACCTTGGTTGTCGAATGTAATCCATTCCAGAAGACCGTTCAACTTCCAAAAAATTCGACAACCAAGGCATGGCTTCCGATTGGTTGCAAGAGCTTCTTGCACTCAAGCAGAGGCTGCGTCGGATGTTTGGGTTTTCGGCATTTGGGAGCCAAAACGTATGATAACAGAGGCATTTGGGAACCGAGGTTTGATTGTATTACTGTTTCTTATTTGAATTAGTGTGCTATGTCTTATACACACAATGGAGATTTGACTCTATAAAAATTCACACAAGAGGAAAGCCTCGCTCCAAACATTTTGTGATCAAATGAAGATTGGTCAAAGGGAAGAAAAGACATAGAGAAATGTGGCAACTATGATCTGACTTCTGGCACTGGGTCTAGCTAAATAGCTTCTCTGAAGGCTGGCTTTGTTTCTTGTTGAGGTTCTTTAGAATGCGATGTCTGGGAAAAGAGATGCCAAGAAGCAGGTTTTCTTTTATCCATGTGATATCAACTCATTTTGGCTGTACAACCTGTGCTGATTCTGATAGCCTTTTTGCATGACCCATTTTTTTATGGGTAAAATCGTAGTCCCTGTGTAGCTTGTGCCCACCTGACACCCAGAAAACCTTCCTTCTAGAATGCACACTTATGTGGGAGTAAGGCTCACTGACCACAGAGAGACTTCCTTCCAAATACAGAAACATGCAATACAATTTTAAATAATTATAAAAATCAAATGAATCAGAAATTAATTATTATAAATAAAAATAGATCTGAAGATAAATAGGTCTGATATATGCAAACCAAAGAACAGCTCCATTTACTTCAGTAGAAATATGCTGGAATTTTGAAGATTATACATTGTGGTTTTAAGTGGGTATTTCTGGATTTGACAAAAATTAACATGGAGTAAAATATAGCCAATACAGCACCTAGTGTTTGTGTGTAGTGTATGTACATACACACCCACACACAATATTTTAGAAATATTGTTAAGTATCTCTTAATTTTTTTGTTGAATTTCTGGCCTTGGATCATTTGGTGAAGAATGGGCTCTAAATACAGTAAATGAATAAATGCATTTCATATGGCTGAGTGTAGGCCTTTGTAGCTGCTGCATATTTCTACCAACAGAGCAACAATAAAACAGTAAAGAGCAGCAGTTAAAACTTCATGTTTTTGTAAATTATTTCACAGCAATTTTGTTGGAAGCTGCTTTGTGCTAAACAAACTGTAGCAAATCAGGGAAATTCAAATCATACAGTGGCCTTTCTGCTTCTTTCAAAACATGGAAGCTGTTCAGGTTACTCCATTCAGTTCCTGCTAGTTTTATGACAAGCAACACACAACACAGTCTAGAGTATCTGCTGGTTTATCTTTGTAAAGGCAGCCTGAACAGGGGATGTTTCTGTACACCCTGCAGCGGATAACAGCAGCTGAACTGAATGAAGAAATACAGCCTAAAAATCTGGCCTATGACTTAGAAACAGCACCAGTAACTTACCTGCTACAGGTTCCCAGAGGGGTTTTCAAGCTGTTTGGGTTCCGAATCATCTTGTCCAGAATGCCCACTATTTGCTCAAACTTTGGCCTTTCCGCACGCTCTTTCTGCCAGCAATCTAGCATCAGCTGGTGAAGGCCTGCTGGGCAGTCCATGGGTGCTGGCAAGCGATAGCCTTCTTCAATTGCTTTTATAACCTAAAAGACAAAACAACGTTGTTTTGAATTTTTTACGGCCCATGAAGAATCAAGCAGGCAAATTAAGCAATCAAAGCTTTATGAAATGTATCTTTCAAACAGAGCCTGTTGTTTTGACACATGCATTCATGTTGCTGTATAATAAACTTGTTTTTATTTTCCATGCTTATTAAACAGATTATTCTGTGGTGTATGCTGAGAACATGGTTGCATTACCTAGTCAAATCAGCAGCAGGAAACAGCAATTAAATTCACCAAGGGTGCAGCTGATAAATTGATACATGGAGATGCTCTTTGAAGGCAACAGCATTTGCCCAAAAGCTCCCCCCCCCTTCATTTCCCCTCCAGGAATACACACAGCATTTAAATGAACAGAAGTTTAGGCACTGGTGCATGCTATGCAAGAAAAGTATCTGGAAATCACTGTACATAAAAGGTACTTTCTAAAAAAGCACTTTCCCTTAATATTCACCCTTACACTGGGCACAACTGGATCTGAATGCAATGTGACATGTATAAGCATAGCTTGGTTGCGTAATATCTTAATGAATCAGGAGAAGGAAAGTCCATTAGTAATAAGAAAATGTGGCATGTTGTGATATGGTGCAGGGCAGTTAATGTCTGTAGGAAGAGTTACACCCACTGCTTGATTTTCTAGCAAAACTCATTTGAGGTTTAAGTAAAAGAGGGAGGGGAAAATAATTATAGGAAAATGCTAAATGCCCCTAGGACAGGATAAGAAACCATGATGGGAAGCAATGAGCTGATTAAAAAAAAACGTTATATAAAGCGTTAAAATATTGTTTCAGGGTGGGGTGGGTATTTCAAATATCGACAGACATAACTGTGTTAGAATTGCTAAGGAAGAGTGCTTGTTCCTCAGGAGTAAGTAGCACAGGACCCTTTCCTTTGCAGCAGTCTACAGAGAAAGCCAACCTTGTGGCTTTCTTCTGGGGTTAACCCTAGGATATAAAGCTGTCATGATAAATAAAAGCTGGTGAGAATTCAAAGCTTTTGTTCAATATATATTATATACGCATGTCGGAATGTGAATTGAAGGAGGATTTTAAAGAATGAAAAGTAGACTCCAAGAATTTTCAAAATCTCCCAGTGCACTGCAGAAAAGTATAACAATGTGTAATGGCATATACACAGGCATCAATGACATATATATGAACAGAGGAAGCCAAAATCCTATTGGATGCAGGCTGCAAATATTGTAAACGTTTGAAAACATGGGGTGATTGTCACTTAGCGCTCCTATCACTTTTGTGCCAAAGGAAGCATCCACTCGCATAAGAGGGGGAAAGAAATTGTGTGTGTCCCTCGGCTACAGACACCAGCATCTCCCCACCTGCAAAAAAATTTTTTAGTAGATTGTGGGATCCTCTAGAAGAGATTTTTTTGGAAGCTGTGGTAGCTGCCAGGGAGAGAAGAAAATAGTCAATATCACCTTCCCTCTTCTGAGTGGAAACCTACAGCTGAATCCTGAGCTCTCATACACTTGCAAAGTTGGAGGGTACTCCACATTCAAACTGAAAGGTCACAAACCACTTTTGTGGTTGCAGCTTTACTTCAAATAATATCATATCCATAATGCTGAGGTTAATGTTATCTAACGTGTTCATTCTCAGGCCACAGGCATTTCAATGGCTGTAATTTTGTGTTTTCTTATTCTATAACTCTATTATGCATGGTAATAGGTGAGTGTGGATAAAACACGCAGAGATTCCTGGAGCTCTGATGTTTAGCTTGGGCTAAACATCAAATTTTTCAAATCTGAAATTTGCAGAGTTCAGAACTGTGTATGGTATACATGTGGAAAGTCAGTCTCTCTCTCTCTGTATGTGCATGTAATTATTCAAAATGATGATGCAGTAATTATGCTCTTCGAACTAAAAATGTGTTTATGATGAAAATTCAACTCAGACACTTATTAATAAAATGTGAGTACTCCACAGAATTTCCAAAGGAATTAGAGATGAGAGAAATACAAATACGACACGCCTTGTCAATCTCTCACAGTAATTGGAACACAATTATTTGACTGATTGCCGTCAATTGATCTAGAAATCCAAAACATGACTATGGCAGAACATATCACCTAGAAAGCAAAAGTGAAGCAATGAAAGAAGAAAGTGCAACAAAATATGCATTAGCAGGCGTGATGGCAAATATATTTTCTTGATTGTAGAAAATTCCATGGTGTTGAGAAATGACTAACAGCAAAAGTTAATGGTTCACCTTTTTTTAAAAAAAAGGAAAAATCTTATACTTCTTTTACACATGAACACTGAACAAATAAAACCAGAAATTCAAATAGTTTTTGTTTAAGACCATTCTGAATGAGAGAAATAAGGTAAGTGATTCTAAGATTTAAAGTCAAAGCATAATGATGGGGACCGACAAGATGCACTAAAACCACCACAACAACAAATGGTATGAGGTCAATTTTTCACATTATTTGGCTTAGTTCCAGCACATACTCTATTTTAAGGAGTGAATATATATTTAAATGAATTTATAGCCATGTAAACTGGATAAGAACACTACCTATTTCAGTAGGGAAATAGGTTCCAACCCATCTTTGTCTTGCCATATGAAACCAGATTAAATAAATTAGTCCCTCTCATCTGACTTACTCCACTTTACATACTGTACTGGTGAATACAAATGACACAAAATGCAGTTAACATGATTGTGTGAAACCTGATTGTAAAAGTGTAGCTTTAGTCTAAATTAATGAGAATACTACATACTTTATTTAGGTACCACTTGCCTCGCCTGCTCTGGAGTGTAGGACGTGAACCAATGGCTTCAAGTTACAAGGAAGGAGATTCTGACTAAACATCAGGAAGAACTTTCTCATGGTAAGATCTGCTTGACAATGGAACGCTTGGAAGGTGGTAGACGCTCCTTCCTTGGGGGTTTTTAAACAGAGGTTGGATGTCCGTCTGTCATGGATGCTTTAGCTGTAAGTCCTGCACTGCAGGGGGTTGGACTGGCTGATTCTTGGGGTTCACAATTCTATTGTTCTATGTCACAACTATCCCTTGTGCTTGTTTATCATTTCTTTTCTGATTTGCTTAGTTTGTAGAGCAGTAGTTCAACACATCCTCATCCCATCCCATCCTACCAGGCTTAAAATATTTAAGTTGCATTCTTGAATGCACTTGCCTGGAAGTAAGCCCTATTGAAGTGTATGGGACATACTTCTGAATAGACATGTGCAAGATTGCACTGAAAACCTCATTTCAGCTGAGCAGGAAATAAATTAAATGCTAACTAGAATATAACTGGTATGTTGTTCTCACTGTCAGACAATTTGCTCTGTTTACCTATTTACAAATTGAGCCCAAACATTAAGCCCAATGCAAAATTTCAGCAAGAAGTATGAAAATACTGATTTTGTCTGTTGCTTTCCCTTCTCCTAACAGTTCTTTCCTTATGTCTTTTTTGAAAGATAGGTAAGCTTTGCCTTTGAGGCATCTTATATTCCTGTCAGACACCTTTTATGTTTGAATCTAGTACAGAAGGAAGGTGTCAAAAGGAATGAAACTCGACTGGGTGTCGAGGGAATGTAAATATTTCTCTCTCCCTGCCCCAAGGACTTGTTTGCCCATATTTTGACAGTCCATGAAATCTCTGACACTGAGACCTGTCAAATATTAACAACTTTGCTCTCTGCCAAACTGACTCATCATTTAGATTTTATATGGTAGATTAGAAAAAAAAACGCACCAAAAACAGTACTCTCTGATGTCAATCATTTTTAAAAAAACAACAGGGAAATATCATGATTTCTCTCGTGTCAGAGCTACCTCTAGGTCCCAGCTCACAGAGGACCAACGCTAGGCTGTCGTAATGTACAAAAGTCTTTATTGAAGTTCAATTTCCATTTCAAAGCCGCAGCGCACAGCCCTACATCTTACACCCTAGATCGGCGAAGTCCCGTATGAGTCTCCTCCCCTCTGACACCAGTTTAAGATCCTAGCCCTGCTCCACCTTTTCCGCTGCTCTCTCCTCTTCTGGGTCCTCCTGCCCGCTGGGGCATTGCCCTTTCTGGACTCTTCCGACGCTGAGTCGCTTAGCTCCTCCCCCTGCCTCCTGCGGGCTTTAGGACCCGGTTCCCAATCCTCATTCTCTGCTGTCCCGCGCTCCTGTACATTTGAACTTGCCTCTCGCGCCAACCCAGTGACCTTTCTCCTAACCGTTACACTACTTCGGTCACTGCTTCCCTCTTCCGGGATACTGGCCGGATCTGACCTCCCCTCCGTTGTCCGACTTTCTGATGGAGGCGTGGTCAGCCCTGCCTCATCTTCTCTCCCTGGTGGGGAATGCACTGGCCCCGATCCTTGGGACTCTTCCCCCCCACTCTGCTCTGGTGGGGAAGCTGGTCCTGATTTCCAACTACTGCTCTGGGAGTCCCTTGTGCCCCCTTGCTCCTGGGGCGTTCCCCTTGGGAACCCCCTACCCCTTGCCACTGGCGCCCCCCTCTGTGAATCCTCCGATTCGCTGGAGAGGCTCATGGAATCCCTCGGTCCACTGTCCTCTTCTCCTACGCTCCCCTCGGATTCTTCCCCTTCGCTCTCCATCTCCTCTCTTCCCTGTGCCTCTGCTCCTGAGCCCCTGACATCTCGTCATTTATTTACACACACACACACACACACACACACACACACACTTATTTCTAAATGAAAATTCACTTGGTATCTGCAGTTTGATTCCCATATTTTATATAACGGCAATAAAGTTGAAACCAGAGTAGCTAATAGTACCATACTAAGGGAAAGAGCACACATTGCATCAAATATTGGCCTCCCTGTATTGAGAAATTCTCCCTAGTCCTTTGTTTTTCACAGCAGTAGGCCATGTGGTAGGGCTGCACTGCTCATTTGACTTCTGTCCAGCTGAGTCACTGCAGCATACTGGGATGGAGAGCAGTGGCAAGGTTGGCATGGTGGAAATGCCCTGGGAGGAGCACCATACTGGCATCACCAGCACATTTGTACTGTGCCAACCCTACCTTGGCACAAGCATTCTACTTGTCCCCCTCTCCTTCCCCTGCCTGCTGTTTCAGGGGACGGGGCAGTGTCTCTTTACCCTGCAGAGCAGATTTAGAGATTTAGCATGATGCTAAAGCAGCCCTAACTTCACCTCCATCTCTTTGGACATGGAGATGCCAGCACTGGTGCAGACAAACTTCACAGAGCCAGCCCACACAGAGGAATATGCCCATTCATCTGTCCAGTCTTGGGACATACGAACAGCTGTACTTGCCATGTTCTCTTCAAAGGGAAGGTGCAGGAGGTGTCTTCCTTGTTGAATCAATGTCAAAGCTTGTGGTCAGCCGTGCATTTAACCTCTCATGTATCTGAGGATTTCAGCAAGAGTTCCATCTTGTCTCTCATACCTTTTAACATTTATATGAAGGCACTGGAAGAAGTCATCCAGGGAATAAGGAGAAGCTCTTTAGATGTTGGACCAGTACTGGGGGTGTTGAGCTGTATAAGGGCTTATAAACTGAGACTGAATTCCTACTAGCTGGAGGCAGGAATAGTGGGCAGCACCAGCGTCTAGGAGCCAGGGACATGGCCTGTTCTGAATGAAGTTACATTCCTGCCAAAAGAACAGCTTGGGGATGCTCCTGGAGGTAGCATTGTCACTAGAAGCTCAGATTACAATTGTAAGTAAGTTTGTAACTTAGGCCAAACTGTACCGTCTATTGATCTGAAGAAATATTTTGTGTCCAAATAAAGAACTAATTTAGATATAGCTCTGTTCCACAGCCATGGACCTTTGTGCTTAAAATTAAAGCTTTGGTAAAGCCAAGTCCCCTCCCCACTTGCTTGTGAAAATGGCTACCCTGTTCAAGGAATAATCCTCTTCAAAAGGGTTAGTCACAGGGAACTTCCATACACAAGAACCTGCTCTAAAATACTCTTGTAAGGGCTAGATTGGGTGCCATGTAAACAAGCCCTCAATCTGCACCTGTGTAAACAAGCCTGAGGCCAAGATCAAGGGTGTGGAGATGACTACATGTTTTCATTTTTCCTGTTTTGTAAGGGATAAAAGTGACAGCCTAAGTCCTACCTAGAATGAGGATGCATATAGTGTTATGAAAAGGGTTTGTTTTCTCATTGTAGGATTATATTATTTTCACTGAAGACAACATGGAATAAAGGTTCAGTTGTAAAATGTTGAGAAGAAATCAGCTATTATGGATTCATTACTCCCTCTCTCTAAGGATGATTAATAGGCTAGTGTTTTGAGGGGTTTGTAATGGTGTTGTTGAAACTTACAGAATTTGTGGGCTTTAACAAAACCCCCAAAACTGTCTGGGATCCAAAGTGCCCTTGCATGTCCTTGCCAACTTGCTTTCAGAGGTCTCCAAACACCAAGAGTGACTTTTTAAGATGTCTAAAGGCAACAATAGGGATGCGGGTGGCGCTGTGGGTAAAACCTCAGCGCCTAGGACTTGCCGATCGCATGGTCGGCGGTTCGAATCCCCGCGGCGGGGTGTGCTCCCGTCATTCGGTCCCAGCGCTTGCCAACCTAGCAGTTCGAAAGCACCCCCGGGTGCAAGTAGATAAATAGGGACCGCTTACCAGCAGGAAGGTAAACGGCGTTCCGTGTGCTGCGCTGGCTCACCAGATGCAGCTTGTCACGCTGGCCACGTGACCCGGAAGTGTCTGCGGACAGCGCTGGCTCCTGGCCGATAGAGTGAGATGAGCGCACAACCCTAGAGTCTGGCAAGACTGGCCCGTACGGGCAGGGATACCTTTACCTTTTAAAGGCAACAATGGCTGGAAAAGCCTGAACATCATAACTGACCCTTATCCCAGCTTTTGGCTCAGTCCTCTACACACTTACCTGTGAACTCAATGGGTCTTACTTCTGAGTAGACATGTGCAGGATTGTTCTATTTGCCTACTAGGTTATGCATTATGTAGTCTCTTTCTGTGTATGGTGCTTGCTATGCCCTATTAATGAACTATAAAATAATGAAACAGCTAGCACCAGTATTTATGATAAAGTAATAGAGATGTAGCTAAAAAGATAATTAAAACAATATGTGGAATTCAGCATCGCATTAATGCAATTGTTCTGTCAGCGCAAGCATTTCTATTTGCCGGATGGAACAATCACCCCTTCCTCACACACACTCCGGAGTGGATTTGGAGGAGGAAGTGGTCAAACTCCAGTGCACTCGTGGGAGCCCTTGAGCTGGCTTCCCACTAGCTGGCTAGTGCTAATAAATTTATACCTTTCCAAAATAAGTTTCTATTTCCCTTTTATAATATAAATATTAGTTCTTCAAGTCTTTGGGTGTGTTGCTAGAGAGAAAACCCTAATCCATATATCATTCGCAAGTTCTATTATCCAGCGCTGTGCATTAGAAGAAACAGAACATGCATTTTTGGAACTTACATCTTGATTTGACATATCCCAGTATGGCCTCTCTCCGTAAGACATGACTTCCCACATTACTATTCCATAACTCCATACGTCACTTGCTGATGTAAACTTGCGATACTGTATGGCCTCAGGAGCTGTCCATCTTACTGGTATTTTCCCACCCTATGGAAAAAGAAAGTTTCTGAAACAAATTTACAGTAACACCATCCATACATGAAAGCATTAGATGACAGGCAGCTTGTTAGATCTTCTTGCAATCATAAAAGAAAATTAAAACCAAGGAAGTAAATTATACCTGTGCTTCTTTAAATCTTACATCATCTCACAGATTATAGCCATTCCTCCCTCCTACAGAGTCAACCAATACGATATACAGAGCAGGTACTACTGGGCTGCACCACTTCAGATCATTGCAAGGATGACATGGTTAAATATAACTAGATATAAATGTTTATTATACATGGAAAACTAGAATATCAGGAAGAAACTTTTTCTTATTCTTGACATCTTCCCGATACGCTAGTTTGTAATGTACTGAGAACCTCCACAATTAAATATGCACTTTCTCCTTCTTAACATGTTGGTTTTCCATCATTCAGGGAGCTCAAGAGAATATAAAAACATCCATTAGAGGACTGGGCTGGGAGAGTGGTGTGCAGATGCCATAATCCAGCATTTGGCAGAGGACAGCAGCAATCATTGCACCTGTGGGCCAATGACATTAATACTCACGTTCCTTGAGCACTGGAGAAAGCTCCACAGGTACTGTATTTTAGGGTAGGTGAACCTGTGGCACTGCAGATGTTCTTCAGCTCCAACTGCCATCAGCACCAGCCAGAATGGTCACTGATGATGGAAATTATTGTGCAGGACACCTGACTTACCACACCTGTTGTATTGTAATGAGCTTGCTAATGAGCATGAATTTTCACTCCCCCCCCCTTTTATTTTTTACACTGGCACCTTTACTCCGAGATTCTGAGTCAGTTTAGGATTATTAACAGGAATTATTTCAAGCTAATTGTCCCAAATTGCATAGTGAGAGCTGCTGTTCGCATGTGCTCAGGGGTGTATGAAAGGGGGGTGGGGTGGTCGAGTGTCATCCCTGAGGTGTGTGTGTGTGACAAATTCCCTCCTGTGCGGATTGCTGCACCACCACCCCTGGATGCCAATTGCCCCCAATGGGCGCCGATCGCTCCCCCTGGGTGGCTTGCCCTGCTCCCCGGGTGCCCGAGCGGCTAGGTCCACCGCTGCATGTGCTAACATGTTTACTTGATTAGTTAAACCCATTGGTGAGGAGCCTCTGGCGCATGGACTAAATGTGGCCTGTAGGGCCTCTCCATCCAACACACAG
Source organism: Podarcis cretensis (assembly GCF_951804945.1). Lineage (NCBI taxonomy): Eukaryota > Metazoa > Chordata > Lepidosauria > Squamata > Lacertidae > Podarcis > Podarcis cretensis. The sequence goes on along the minus strand of NC_137172.1, from coordinate 80,412,509 downwards.
CCTCCTCTCTTCACCCTGACCCAACAGCATTTAGGCTTTTAAAAAGCTTGCATTTCTGTCAGGAAGGGAGGGGTGGTTAGGTGCTAGGAGTAACCCTCCCTTTGTACTGCAATACCTGCAGCAATTATGCTTAAATACAAAACACTTTCACTGGTACCAATACAAGCTTTTAAAAGCAGAAATGCTATGCATGTTTTAAACTCTTAATTGCTGCATGGGGAAGGGCAGGGGGAATCAGAAGCAGGACAGAAGAGATGGTTTAGTGGATGGGTGGAGGATGTGAATGCTTTGGCCTTGTCCTCTGTTATTACTGACAGCTGGCCACTGGAATTTTTTTTATGAGGAAATGTAGCCCTCAGGCTTGGGCTGAAAAAGCTTTCCCACCCCTGGCATTAACAGTTGACTCTGCCTTTGTTCCTAACAGGTACATTTTGGTCTGTCTTGGTAATCAGCGTTGGTGTGGACTGTGGCAGAATAGTCTCCCAACTGCAACCTGTTATCTATAGCTCCCACCTCTATTCCATGCTGCCACTTTTCAGCACTGGTCTCACATGAAAGAGAACTTTCGATGTGTGTGGATTGGAAAATGTATACTGCTAGAACAGGTGTGTATCAAAGGAGGACAGCCACCTGCTGAACTCAAGAGAAAGTATTTTTCAAGGAGTTTGAGATTAATGGGATTATTAATCTTTTTAAATTAGTGAGGTGGGATTCACATTTTATTTTAGTTGTGCCATCTTTACCACGTGCTCCTGGCTTGCCCCCTCAATCCCAGTCTCTGCCCCCCCCCCCATTTCTACTGAGTCTTGCATGGAGTTCTATTGCAATATTACTCTTTATATTAACTCCCACAGTTAAATGATTGGCCAGCAATTCCTTTGTTAAGAGACCCTGCCCAGGATACTGGAGTGATGATGTTTCATCAATGGGAGCTAATGTCTGGCAGACAGAGACTTTTATACTAGAAAGCAATCAGATCTTGGAGAAGTCAGACACCTACTTCTCTAAATAAGTTTGTGTGAGAGAAACAAAAACAGGAGGTAGGGAGAAAGAACAGAGAATTGGATAAGGGCACCCCTGAAGATCTGATGTGGGATAGTGGTGCTACCGTCTTGTAAGAATGTGCATGCCACCTGCCTCCACCTGTGCTCTACATATGTATTTGGAAATAACGCAAATAATGCAAAAATGCCACAGGTCACCAGTGTTTTTTCATCTAAAGGTCACTTGACTTGTGGAGCACAGCCCTTGGAAATTCTCACCACTCCTGGGAGTGGGGAATGGGCAACAATATACTTGAGCGAACTGTGCTCTTTTCCATTTAATGTGCAACTCACTGTTGTAGTGTAGACAGCTTCTGGGTCATCTTCTATAACTCTGGAGAGGCCAAAGTCTGACACTTTGCAAACAAGATTGCTGTTGACCAGAATGTTGCGTGCTGCTAAGTCCCTGTGCACGTATCCCATATCAGCCAAGTATCTCATTCCAGCAGCAATTCCTCTCAACATCCCCACCAGCTGAATTACTGTAAATTGCCCATCATGTTTCTGAAGTAAAAGAAAGAAGCAGAGAAATGCGTCTTAGAGCAGCTGAGAGGGAAGGATAAAAACATTGTTAAAATCCTGGTGCTTTAAGGCCAGGCCTCCCACAGCCATGTGTCTGCAAATTCCACATGTAATATGTCATTAGTGCCTCCATCTCATGCATGACTTGCCTCCCACAGCCCACATGTAAGACATGAAGTGTCGCTCTGGGCTTCACATGTGCAGTCCGTCAACCCCCACCTCCCACCCTAGCAGCAGATCAATCGTAAGAGAAACCCTATTAGTATATGAATATATATGTGTAAATCCTGATTTTCATTAAACCATTTCCAAAGGGTAGAGGAATGGGTTACTCCATGAGAGCTATGAATATACTGGTTCTTAGCTTTATGTAAAAATGTATTTTGAGGGCAAGAGTATATATTACATGGCATTTATGCTGGCATCCATGCTCCTAAAGTGTGAACTACATAATAGGAAAGTAGCTGTTGTGAGTATGGGAAGAAACATTATGATACCAATCATGAGCGCAGCCAGGATTTTTGTTAGGGGTGGCAGAACTGATGTGATTGGTCAGTTAGTTAAGTATTTCTATTGCTTTACTTGCTCTAGGGGAGGACAGCTGCCCCCCCCTGCCCCTCTGGCTACGCCCATGATTACCAATATTATACTTGGGGAACCATGCAGCAGATTTAGCTTACTGATGCTAACAGTTATGTACTTTCTTTTTTGGACTTCGTAGTGTTTAGCAAATTGTCTACCATAAATGGTAAACAGTCACAAAAAGTTGTAAAATCTCTCTTAGGACTGGGGGGAGGGAATGCTTCTTTCATTTCTGAATTACTGCTGCACTTAATTTAAGGACTCTTTCTTTTCTACAATGTTGAAAAGATACAAATATGATTTTGAAGCATGTGTTCCCACAATATGGCTTCAGGTCCCTTTCGATGATGGTAATCAAAACCACAATATCTGTCCCACATTGGATCACTTAGATGGCCAAAAATGTTTTCGTTTGATCCCGTCTGGTCTTCTAATTTCTAATCTGATTTTTCAGAGACCATTCAGAGATCTCTTAATGTTTGGCGTGTTCTCATTTTACACTGAAAATGTTTTATTATGCTAAATTGGTAGCATATATATTTTATTTTTGAAGTGCTATGTATGTTTCCCTCTAGCATTCACTCACCCTGAGAAATGCATCCAGAGCTCCATTCTCCATGTATTCTATTACAATCATGACTGGTTTCCCTAAAAAAGAAAGAAGAAAGGGGGGCACATTTTGTTTAAAGGAATCATAATCTGAGCAGAGTGGTTCCCTCCACTCCTGATAAAACACATGTTGTTCCTTTGAAGGGCTGAATAGTTGAGGCATGAGTGCTCCTGAAGCTTCCAAAACTGTTACTGAGATCTAAAAGGCCCTTAAATGTCTGTGTGCAGAATATGGTCATGATTCGCAAAAGTTAAACCGTACAAATCAAAATGTCAGTGCGTTCTCCTGACTCCCGCTGTGTGAAAAGAATTCTGGGGAAATGGCACTTCAGATAATACGAAAGAACATAAGAAACCTTATCTTTCTACATGGTATTTGAGGCTAAATGGGACTAGGAAAAATAAATATTCCAAAGTTCTTCATCTTTTCATCATCCACTGATCTTATGTCTATCTCTCTCTAATGTTGTTGCATAAACTAAGCATTCTCTTAGTTACACATCAGAAGAAAATCTGTTAATCTATGCAGCACATCTCTGTCTTTTGAATTGCTGACTATGACAACTTCGTAACAATGTATTGCCTTTTAGTATGTTGTCTAAAGGTCAGATCTGGTAGTTAATTACCTCTGGTAACCACCCCTTCTAAATGAACAACGTTGGGGTGATCAAACTGTCCCATGATGCTCGCCTCACAAAGAAAATCCCTTCTTTGCTTTTCAGTGAAGCCTACTTTTAAGGTTTTAATGGCCACAGCAACATCTCTCTTGCCTGGAAGCTTTAGGCGCCCACTGCATACTTCTCCAAACTCTCCTGAAATGGAAAACATGTCATCTGTTAGGAAGCTATAAAAGCGAAGGACTGTGGTGGCACAGTCAGTAGCATAGTACAGACAATAGTATAGCACACAATGGTTGTGCACAACAGGAGTATCATAAACATGTTGGCAGGGAACAGAAGATTATAGTGCCGTCATCAAAATCAACCACTCACAGAACTGAGAACCTTTACTCCACAGTTGAGTGTACCACATTAGCAGAGAAACATGGTAAATCTTTGATGCTGCCTGTTGTCTGTCACACTGATACTTCATATGTTTACTTGATATAAACCATGTATATATTTTTCTGCTTTATCGTCAGGCTGTTGCAACAGTCATTTTCCTCACAGTCTTTGCTAAGTATGATCCATGAATTGAAATATAAATAAGGCAACTACACTTAACACTTCACCACCAAAAGGACTGACATTTCCATATTTGCCTTTCAGTTTGTCAGCAGAGTTCCGAGTTTGTAGTCACAAAATCAATCAGAAAATTAATTTTCCTTTTAAAAAACCAAATTGAATCAGAATTCCACAAGAACAGGAAAGTAAGATTGTTGTTTTGTGCTGTCTCAAGCTTATTTAACCACAGACCCTTATCTATTATCTCAGTCAAGTTCTAAACCAGTGAGTGCTTGTTGTGAATTAAGGGTTTTATACAACTTTAGTTGTATAAGGTGCTATTGATTTTATTGTCTACAGATGAGCAAGCTCACCCCTGCTTTGTGTTGTTGGACTGGCTCAAAAACGAGCCTTCTCTTAATTTGGAAATGCCATGGTTAATTTCTGAACCTATCTAAACTTGCTTTTTTTTTCAGAGGCAGCCTTTGTATAAGGGGGCTGCTTTGACTTCTGTAAAATCACTGGAATGGATATGGAGAAACGGTGATCCAGTTTTCCTGGAAGCAGGCCTTCAATGCAGCTAACTTGGCATAGCATCCTATGCCCTTTTAAAATGTGGTTCTTTTGGGGGGGAGTTATTATTTTTATTTTGATTATATATAGTGTAGTTTTATATTTTGATTTTGTTCTGTGAACTGCCCTGAGACTTCTGGGTATAGGTCGGTATATAAATTCAATCAATCAATCAATCAATCAATGAATGGGAACAGTTGTTTTGCCTGGAGGCTCCAGCTCATGCGGGAAGGTTATCTGCATGGTGAAAATGAAGTTATTGTGTCAAATCTGCTCCACAATGTTATAATAATGCCTTTGCTCAAGTTAAGAACTTTGACATGAAGGTTATTACTCACCTCTGTGCCTGCAAATAAGTGCTTACAGTGAAAGCATGTGGTTATGCTGGCACCGAAAACAGATATTCAAAAACAAGATTGGAGCATCCATTGAATTCCAGTGGGACAGACTGCTGCATGACTTAAGATAATATTCTGAATCAGGAGTGTACATGAATTTAGTTTTAGTTAATGTCGTCATTAACATCTTCTAAGGCTGCAGTCCTATACACACTGACATTGCATGCATAGGTTTCATCTGTTTTCACATTAAGTTAAGTGAGTCCGCCTCCCCTTTTAAAAAACAACAAAGAGCTATTATATGTAATTTACAGCACTTGTCACACTGCTGCAGGAGTGATAAAGAGGGGGAAAAGAGGACTTAAAAGTACTGCATAAAACAACAGGAAATCAAAGAATGTTTCCTCCAGGAGTCCCAGGTATTTGATATTTTTCTTGCCCATGGATACTTAATTTCACTACATGAACCAGTATAATAATAAAAGTGTCACATATCTTATTAATGCAAACAAATGGAAACAGGTTTCCAGAGCATGAACACCACTGCCCAAGTATGTGGGAAAAGGAAGAAAAGCAATGTAATGACAGCACAATTACCATCACTCACAAGAGCTAAGATGAGGACTCCTTTTAGCTATAAAATACTTTAAAAATGGCACCAATGACATTCCCCAAAGAAAAACTTATTTTGTAAAGCCAGCTTTTAGTTATAACAAACACAAATGTCGTTCTTTATATAGACACACACAAGTAAGCCTCTCTTGGAGTTTAATGGAAATATTGATGCAAATATAGCCATCAGGTGTTTAACTCAAATGCACCACCTTCTCTTAACAATGTGTGAGGAGGAATGACATTATTTGCATTTGTAAAACACAATTTTCATTTCATTTTCCTAAAAGGAAATAGAAATGCACACACATGTTTTGGACCACTGGACTGGTTATTTATTTATTTTACATTTATGAGCAAATGCAGCTCCAGTGCTTTTAACCACTCTGGTATAGGCAAAAAGCTCCATGCGCAAGATATAATTATTTGCCTGTCATCATGATGTATGAGTTTCAATCTGAGCTAAATGGAAGAATTGTATAAGGAAGCCACAGCGAGCTTACCTGCACCGATCACACGCTCTATTTTAATACAGGAGGCATCTAACTCCTTGGCGAATTGATGGACAGCTCTATTTGGATCCTCGTAGGTTTCAGGGTCAATGTAGGTTTTGGTGCCTGGAAATTTAACTGTAATGATGTAAGAAAGCATGACTGTGATGAAGCAAAGCACTTATTGTGCAGCCAATCCCGGAATTTCATTAAGCAGAGCGCACCCTAGAACAGTGAGGCTCCTGTTGAGCCAGCTAGGTAAGGCAAATGGGTGTTTCTCAGGAAACACCTCCCCATTCCTTACATTTGTGGTCAGCAAGCAACTTTGCAGGATAACCCATCTGAGATGGGGTGAAAGGTGAAAACCCAATTCTTTCTTCCCCAGTAGAACCTGCAAGCTCTGCTGCCACAGTCACTATTCATTCCATTAACTGTGGACTGGCAATTGGGACAGCCAAAAGATGATACTGATTTGGCCCTGGAAGTTCTAGTTCCTGATCCCTACCTTACACTTACATTGTCTTGAGTGAATGGAGTGAATGTTTCTAAAAAGTTCATTGTTCTGAGTATCTGTCCTTTATCCACATCCTGTGTTCTGAAAAATATACTGAGACCTCCACCCAACTGAATCTTCCTGAAGAGAGGTATGTGGCTTGCTGGAGAGGCAGTGGGATACCTCTGTGCCTTCTCACAACCTATTTTCATGCTGCTGGTGTTGGCCTGCTTTTGGTAGGCTTGCCAAGCAAGAGGGGGAAGATACTGTAAGGGCAGAGATCAGAAAGGTGACTATTCTGAGATGAAATATAACTGGTGCCAAGCTCTTTTTTCCCCTAACACAAAGTGGCATCACATTTTGACAGTCTTATCTGTCTCTGACATATAAATGATACACCTTCTTGGGCTCTCTCTTGTTTCGTTTATCCACAAGATTCTATCATATCTTCCCCAACTGTGAGTGTACTGGTGAGTAGGAAAATGTGCAGATCGGTATTGTAGAAAGTGAATGCAATGTTTCCCCACCCTTCAGAATTTCACATTGATCTTCCCGACCAAATGTTGGATAGCCATAAATTGCTGCTCTGAACTCCTTTAGGACAAAGGGTGATATATAAATTTAATTAGTAAATGAATAATATAGGGCAAGCGGTGTGTTTACGTTGTTTCTTTGGGACACAGTTACATCTGTAGTTTGAGCACATTGGTTTGTTTGTGGTGGTGGTAGGGAGGTTATGGGATGAAATACAAGAAGCAGAATGCTCTCTCCTAGACAGTACAATGGCCTAATCACCAAGATATGGGGTTGAGAAAAGAAGTTTTCAGACACAGATTCCATCAATTTTGAGAACGGTCTTAATGAAATAGTCATGGGCAACATATTCAGCAGGTATCACATGTTTCAAACTGCAGCAGCTATATTATTAAAAATAATGCCATGGGAAAAGAATGCTAGTGATGTGGAGGTCATCCACGGAGCTGAATAGGCATACTGAGGATCTGCAAGAAATTATTTCACATCTTCCCCAGAGGTTACTTTTGCTGCATTGTATTTTTCAATAGGTTTAGTGCTAATCATAATAATAATGGCTCAGCTTCTGGAGCTGATAAGGGCTCATTTTTTATTTACGTCCCCAACCAGAAGGGAAAGAGAGCAGAAAACAATAGGTTAACTGCCTATATTGTGCTCTCAAGCAAGCAGATGGAGAATGAGCCATCTTCTTGTGCTTGCGATAAGGAGCCTGGATTGGAGGTAACCTTGTGAATCGTAAATGGGTCTCTGATGGTACTTTATTCAAGCTGTCATAAAACATTTTGACAGGCCAACGCTTTCTTGGCATACCAACGTGAAATAGTGCTCCCTCAGATTCAAAGACATTGTTAAAAGAAAATGGTAGGAGGAAACAAAATGTAAATTGCAATTGGTTGACTAAACTCTTCCATTGTGTTATACCTTTAAAAACGTAGCACTTGGGATCATTCAAAGTTGAGGGGAATTGAATGGGAAGACTGGACATTCTATTAAATTCACTGATCTGAAAGCTAGTTAAAAGGATTGCTGTTTCAGGTTACTGTGAAAATCCAGTCTGATGTTTTAGCATATAAGAAAATTGTCTGTATACCACAGGAACAAAGGGATGCAAAATTGGAAATCATCAGTGACTTCAAGACTGTGTTTTGTTTCTCCCCAGAAACAATGATCATATCAAATTAAATACTATGCTTTTTATCAAAAGGCTCTAAAAATGTAGTCAAGTAAAGATGAAAATCATAAGACTTTCAGGTTGGCTTCATGGTTGGTAATCTTTTCTGACAGACTGTAAGCTTCCCTAGATATTGGATAACTAGATTTCTTGAAAGGGATACAATGAAGGAATGAAGTGTTATTTTCAATTTCAGTTTCTGACTATTAAGACTAGGCTGTTAACCTATTTACATTTTCTTCCCCTAAAACATATCATCTAAAAATAGTGCATGCTGGGGAAAAGCATTCTCCAGCTAGCACTTTCACTTTCCCTGTAGACACATGTAAAGGGAAAAAAATGCTTAATTTCATTTCTTTCTCAGACATCACTCGGTAGGGAATATTGAAAAGACCTTAAAGTATTTTAAGGATATGAAGAGCCTCACTACAACTAAAATAAGATGGTGTTACTAAGATTCTAATCCTTCAGAGGAGCTTCATTTCAACAGTGGGATGTTTGCAAATGCTTCATTTTTAAAACAACAACATGCACTCAGAACGTGATAACCCTGATTGCTATTACTATTTTCCATTTATTAGGTAAAGTGCCCTGCAAGGCTTGATTGAGGCTGGAATGGTTTCAATCCGTAGTTTAATGAAGTGATTTAAGTATTGACATATCTAGACTTAGAGAGAATGAATGAACTCAGGCTGATCAAATTTTATGAAAGGAGGAAAGGTGAAAGAGAAAACTTGATGTGACTTTGACTTGAGTCTCTAGATAGCATCACCAAATACTAAACACTAAGGAACCACCAGAACAGCACTTATTTGGCTACTGTTTTCAATGCTGTTTCATTTACTCCCAAGTATTAAAATCTATGTTAGCAACAAATTCCACATAGTAATAAACTATTACAAACAGAACACTGACAACCAGCCACTTTGTTACATTAAAACTACTCTGGTGCTATGATGGCAAAAAATTGCTAAAATATCACCACTTTCATCTACAAGGCAAAAAAACCTCCTAAACTTATTGATAAGAAAATTATAAATCAGAAAGGTTGTATTTAGACCTCACAATAACTTTCCCTTGAGTGTATTGAATGACTTTTTTGTTGAATTGTAGAATGATCCTGTATTCATCCAGATATTATTATCAGCCACTCTGATTCTTAATTTACTATATTTCCTTTGATGAATCAGTCATTTGCTTCAGGAAGCACCAGTGCAAAACATGAATTCATAGCACCCAGGTTGTAAGAGAAGTATTATGAACCTAACTGTAAAAAAAATGGCCTACCACTAACTACAAGCTGAGATCCATTTCTTCAGAAAATATGCATGGTCTTATCATGGCTGGTCTTCAAGTGGTTGCTAAATACCAAGTTTTATTCAGAGTGGCCCTATTCAAATTAATGGAGCAAATCTACTCATGTTCATTAATTTCAACTGGTCTACTGTGAGTAAGACTTTGCCAAATTCTGTGTTTGGCTGATTTAAATGTGTTTTGCTTTTTCAATGCATTATTGTTTCTCTTTTCTTACTTGGGAGGTATTTTTGTTGTTGTAGGCATTTTGTTGCTTTTCTAGTTATTGCAGTTTGTGTGTTTTTAAACTGTTTTGTAAGGGCAGTATGCCCTGAGTATTATTATTATTATTATTATTATTATTATTATTATTATTATTATCATCATCATTATCATTATATCAATCATACAAATAGCTTGCCTCTTTATAGAGGAAATTCTTGATTAGAGTTACTACTAGAGTGAATAATCTACGCAATGTATGAACCAGTACCACAATGGTGGCTACACATTGTTAATTAATCTTTCATCTTTTTTCCATTTAATGTGAAGGGAACAAATTTAAGACTTATTTTCACAAGTGAACAGCTTCTTTGGAGGCGCAATGGCAGTGGAGCCTGTCAAGTTCTGCAAGGGCAACACAGAGAGAGATGAGGGAGCTAGCAGAGACTGCCATCCCATGGACTGGGCTGATGAAGACAGGCAGGTGATGGTTGGAGGAGGACAGAGGTTGATGGGGCAGTGCCCCATTACCCTGAAAGGACCATATTACTCAGTCTAATTTGCACTGCTCAATCTATTTGTTAATTAAGTAACCAGATTTAAAAAGGAGATTTGAATTAATTTAAATTGAAATCCATGGGAAAGGCAACATGCAATCAATTTTCATTGAATCACCACCAGAAAGCATCAGAAATCACTGTGGGAACTGATGGACAGCCCAAAAGAAAACAAAAGTACGTTGGAACTTTTAGTGTGTATTTCAAAATTATTCTCCCCTCCTAAATGTATGCTATAATTCTTCAATCAATTACACATTCTGATTGCAGAACAATGTAATTAATCAACAACTAGATTTTATATGCAGACAATCATTTGGGATCTGATCATACCCGAAATATTGTTTTGGGAGGAAAGACTTTACTGAGCAGACAAAGGTGACTACAAGATGTTTCTGCTGAAATGTAAGTGATGTTATCAACAGAGATCAACTTTAACAGGATCTAGGCAGCTCTGAGTTCACTAAGCATAGCAGCTGGAGAGCAAATATGATATCACACACAACTATTTCTGATCCTCTTCTATGTAATGCTGATTTTATTAGGGGTTTTTTTAAAAAAAAATATATCGATAAAACTCAAGATTGCACTGACATACTAATTGGTTGATTGGCCTATTTTCTTCACCGGTTATTCTAAGTTCTATAAGTATTATGTTGGCTAATCACTCAGACAAATTTAGAAATATAGTTTTTACTGAATTGCCTTAAGCTTTGGGCAATGGATGAATCCTAACTTTCCTGCACAAATAATAAAAATAAATCAAATAGCTATTGGGCCAACAGCAATCAATCACAGTATCTCAGAGGGAACCATTAGGATATTATGAAACACTTATTCAAAAGAAACCAAAGGAAAAATGTGGATTGGAGACAACTATATATCATCCAAATGTACAGCAATAAAATCTGCCATGTGAACAGTGTTGATTTTATTCTATGTACTTTTGGAAGAGGTCATACTTCTTTTACAGTTTTTAACTTCACACTTGCCGTTTACACAGCATTTTAAAATTTATTATAGCTGTTCCTCTGGAAGAATGTTGTTTTTGTATTGTGTCTATTACTTTTGTATTGTGTCTATTACTGCCAGTCCCAATGCATTATAATTGGCCTGGAAATTCTTGGGGGAAATAACAGCAAAACACTTACAATGAAAGTAAAGTTCTTCATCTCCTTCTTGATCAGCTTTGCTATAGCCACAGTGCCTGTAAAAAAAAGAGAAGGGCATTTTCACAAAAATAATATATAACTACAGGTTGATTTTCCCCTTCCCCCATTGTGAAAACTAGATATGAAATGGATATAAGAGGACGGATAAATGCAAAATCCTTGTATGTTTTAAACTCATCCTTAATTACAACCCATATACTGCTATGGCTCACACAAAAATTTGTTGGAAAGTGTGCATGTATGAGGAGTGGTGCATTTCAGTAACCACTTAGTGAATTTGCTTTCTGATCCATAGGTGAAAATTACTTCAGCACACACATTAAGAATTGTTCATTCCACACAGCAACCCACCCAATGCATTCCTTTTCAAATATCTAGGGGGCTGTCACATGAAAGATGGAGCAAGCTTGTTTTCTCCTGCTCCTGAGGCTAGGACCAATACCAATGGCTTCAAGTTACAAGAAAGGAGATTCTAATGAAACATCAGGATGAACTTTCTCAGGGTAAGAGCTGTTCTGACAATTGAATGGACTCCTTTGGAAGGTAGTAGACTCTCATTGGAGGTTTTAAACAGAAGACGTGGGGGCATCTGTCATGGATGCTTTAGTTGAGATCCCTGCGTTGCAGGGGATTGGAATAGATATCTACAATTCTATTATTTCCTACACTTTTTCATGTATGTCAAAGGTGTTTTGGTCCCCAAAGGTTAGGGTTAGGCCCTTGGGATCTTGGCCTTTGTCACGAATATTACAGAAGAGTCAATGAACAAATTCAAATAACCAATCACTCTAGTTGCTTAAGTTCATGGAATGTCCCTGTCATGTTTTTGTGAAATAGCTATCAATAAAACAAAGCTTTTAGCCAAACCATGCTTTGAGTGGAAAATATTTCAATATTTAAGTTGAAAACCCTACAGATGCCAATGCATGGCCCAAGAAAAATTTCTTAAAATATAATTCATATAAACTAGCTATTAACAACTCTCTTAATATCCATAAGCAGTACCTTCGTCCAATGATGAAGCCAAAAACCATGAAGACCAGAATGATAGTGCCTGCCACAGCTACCACAGCTATGATTATAACAGGATTCTGTTCACTGGAGACAGCAGTGGCTGCCAACAAGAAAAAGAAGAGAGAAAATGTTAAAGATGAATCCAATATGCCGTTCTGAAACAGATTCTGGCACAATTCTACAACTTTAGAGACTATTGTGGGTATACAGGTTATCTCTTTTTTAACCCCAAAAGGCAGGATAGACATTTTATGTCTTAGCTACAATCAGGTCTGCTGTATTATCCTGACAAGGTCCTGAGTCTAACTACAGTTTGACAGGCACAGAAATTCAACATGTGCAGTTTTGCCCTCACTACATGTCTATATTAGGAAAAGGTGCCTACTGGGTTTTTCCAAGCCATGCGGCTGTTAAAGACACACAAGGATATCTTTGGGGGGTGGTTTGGTGTGGTGAAGCAGCAATCTCAGCATGGGATAGGAGAATATTGAAATATTTATGAAGGTTGATAGTTACAGATGAAAGCTGCAATCCTATACACAATAACACAACAAAACTTTCTTTTTAACCGACACACATAGGGTTGCATTATTAGGCTGTAATCATATTCACCAGCAAATAAGTCCCACTGAACTAAACAGACTTGATTTATGAAAGACATGCAGAGGATTGTACAGTTACAAGTATTTCAAAACTGCACTAAACAATTATGGATTTAGATATATTTCCATCACCTTTAATACGGTAACTTCCATTAGCAATCGCTGTGGATTAAATAAACTCAGAATAGGCACAGATATCTCAAAGCCCAGATTCAGTGCCTGGAGAGGGTTTATGAGGTAGGGGTGGTTATGCCCATTGCAGAGCCTGCCCAATGTGCCTATGGAGAATGCTGCCGGTGCAGATCTACTGCTGTCGGTGACTAGAATTACATTCTAAAATAGAGTGTTCTGAGAGTGGGACTAGGTAAAGGTAAAGGGACCCCTGACCATTAGGTCCAGTCATGACCGACTCTGGGGTTGCAGCGCTCATCTCACTTTATTGGCCGAGGGAGCCGGCGTACAGCTTTCGGGTCATGTGACCAGCATGACTAAGCCGCTTCTGGCGAACCAGAGCAGCACACAGAAACACCGTTTACCTTCCCGCCGGAGTGGTACCTATTTATTTACTTGCACTTTGACGTGCTTTCGAACTGCTAGGTTGGCAGGAGCAGGGACCGAGGAACGGGAGCTCACCCTGTCGCAGGGATTCAAACTGCCGACCTTCTGATCGGCAAGTCCTAGGCTCTGTGGTTTAACCCACAGCGCTACCTGTGTCCCCTGAGAATGGGACTAGGGCAGCCTTAAATCCATTGGCTCCAAAAGCCCCTATGTTTCCTCAAGGGACTCCATGATTGGGCCTGTTATCTACTTCATTCTGGAGCTGTCTTAATTCCTCAAATGGTTTTAGAGGATGATGATGATTATTTTTTTAGAAGAACCACTTGAGAGGGAGGAAAATGTGTTGTTCCCCGTTATTTCCTGCCCCTGGCAAGGTGGCAGGCTTGAGAAATGTCACATTGTCTCACTACTTCACTCCCGCTAAGAATTGTTACATATTAATAAAAGTAATAAAAGCAATAGCAATGAGTGTATGTTTTACAAACTCTCACATGTTAGCAACTTTTTCTAAAACTGACAATAATTCAGACTTTTCACTTGTTTTCTTCTGATTCTGAAAAGAAAGGTCCATACTGAAGTTACATAAATAAGATCTGAAAACTGCATGAAGATCTCCAGTATCAGTAAATTATTTACTACGCTAAACTCCAATAACAAGAGTTCTGGCCCCAGAAGCCATGTCACTTATGTCAGAAAAAGAAGAAAAACCCTTAAGAAGCATGAGTCATAGGGAGACAATAGCTAACTAGGAACAAAGAGGTGAGAAGTTTAATATTAACTTTTTGTGTGTGTTAAATAAACAAACCCACCAGACAATGAATTATTGTGTATTATGTATACTTTAAAAAATAAATAACGTTGCTTTATATGAACATCTGGTTAGACATGTAGTCTGGAGAGAAGCCGAACTGGATAGTTTTGATGTGGAATAGTCTCCCTTTTTTGATTATATAAATAGGGAGATTCATAGAAATACTCCTCCCATGACTCATTCCTCATTGTGGTTGGGCTATATAGACTCATCTTAAAAACTTGGCTATATGTAACAATATCTCTGTAATTAGATTTTTTTATACTGAATATGTTATTGTATAGTTACGTGTTAGTTTGCCCATATGTTTATGATAAATCAATAAAAATTAAAATAAATAAATCTCCAATCCATGCAGTTTTCCAGTGGAGAATTCAAAGCATAAGGCCACTCTGTTCTTGTGGCATAGTTTTCAGGGTGTGGGGGTGACTATGAGTTGAAAGTTGAGAGGTATAACTAATCTGGGTCTCACCTGCAGGCTTAGGCACTGAGCCAGCCTGACATCTAATGACAGACTTGAGACTTCAGGTGAGAGGCAGAAAACAAGTGGCACTGATGTGCTATCAAGAAAGAAATGAGGGGTCCACAAATTCAGATGCTCATTAAAATAAGACATACACATACTCAACCAGGGGCTGTTTTCACAGGGCAACTGTTGTCTCCCCAAGTACCATTCCAACCTTTCTTACCAAGACACAGTGTTTTCATTTATATTGTTGCTCTTAATTGGCATAAGATATAATTAAAGTTTTACACTTGACATACATCAAACAAGCTTGCTTCTCAAGGAAAAAGAAAACAAGTGAAGTAAAAAGGGAAAAGAAATATGAAGGAGGAAAGTGTCATAATGTAATATTAATAAAAAATATTTTTAAAAAGAAGATGCAATTAATTTTTACCTGTGGCTTCCTCTAGTGTAGCAACATCTAGCCTAGGGCTATAATTTCCATAGCCAGCAGCAGTAAACGCACGAATCTGGAAAACATAAACTGTTCCTGGTTTCAGATTATTCACCGATACAGAGGTGGCTCTGGTTTTCACTGTTGAGTAAGTTCTCTCCCTTTGGTCCTGGAAAAGCAAAGATAAATGACTGGATAGTATTTAAACCAGAGATTTCAAATTTGCTCCATTACACCAATGGCTATATAACAGCCCCTGGTCCTGGAACTTTATTTCAATTTGCTACAAAGAGCATCTCTTCCCAGCCACTCCCAAGACTATCCATGGTGCTCGCTTTGCTTATGCGGTCACAATCGGGGGGGGGGGGGATAAAGAAATAAATGGATTCCCCTGCTCTTCATTTCTTTATTCCTGCCCACCCAGTTTGTTTGTTTTTTGGCAGCTCAGCTTTTGGAAGAAGCCGCCAGGGCTCACACTTCCCTCTCAAAGCCCAATGCCTTACTTACTGGGCTCTGGGAATATCATTGCCTTTTTGTATTTCATTGTATGATGCTTTAGTTTCTGTTGGCTGATCATCAGTTGGCTCAAATAGTGTATTAAGTCAGGTTTTAAGTAACACAGCAAGCTATATCTCCATGCAATTTATTTATTTCCCACCACCTTGCCCTGGACCTCTGAAAATGGGGTATTTTATTGTTCCTACATATAATTTTTTACTTTCATTTAGGCAGATAAAGAGTAAGTCATTCTGCATGACCCTGCTGTGTCTTCTGGGTGAAGATTCAATGTGGAAAAGGAGGTCCTCTGACTGTAACAGCTGTCCATGAGCTACAGGAGATATGTGTGTGTACTGCTTTGCAAGGGACAAAGAAAATCAATTTGGAACAAAACAAAAAAATAAGTTGAGTTTTAATAGTGCGTGAAAATTATTTTATGCTGCTTGTGAATGGTTTTGGTTGCATGGTTTTACTGGGCTTTCCTCCTATCAATCTTAATGCTTTAAATTCTTTGTTTATGTTTTATGTTTTATTTATTTTTAAAACGATCCACCTAGAGGGCATATTGGAAGATCTATAAATGTTACAAATAAATAATAAAGAAGAGCTCTATGGGTGGACAACTGTGCACACGTGTGAATCTGCATGTCTGCTATAACTAGTGAACTGCTGGTAAGAGTATTCAGCTTCCATGTGTATATACACATGGAAAAACCTAAGCTTGGGTTAAACCATAAATTACCTGAACCTATTATAGGATGGAGCCCATTTGGAAGTTTCTCTGTGCAAGCTTCACTAGAGCACTTCTCAGCTCCTACTTTCCATTAATTTCAGTGGGGCTCACAGAGAGCTTTGCATGGACAGGCGGAATCCCCTCAACCCCAGGTGACCCCTGTTCGGAATAATGACTCAAAATAACGTGCTATGGGATTAAATTTTTTTTGTTAGGGATTGTAGGGAAAGATCTGCCAAAAAAGCTGAAAAACATCTTCATGTATGCGACAACGACCGCAAGAGTTCTAATAGCACAAGGATAGAAGACTGAAGAAACCCCAACTAAAGAATCATGGCAAGAAAAATTGATGGACTATGCAGAATGGCAAAACTGACATATAAGCTACGGGACAAGGATAACTGTGACTTTAAAGATGAATGGGAACCCTTTACAAAGTATTTGAAGACGCAACAAAGTGAACTGGACTCTTTGGCTGGCTTTGAATAAGCATTCACAAAAAAAATTATTGATAATAATAAGCTAAATAGTTTGAGGATCTATACAACTGTGTAACATGCAGAAAATAGCATTCTCAGAGAAATCAAAGGCTGGAACTGAGGGAAGCCAGGGGTGGGGGTGGGTGGGTTTTGTGGGGGAGGGTGGGGGGAGGGAGGAAAAATGGGGAGGGAAATAAGGATGATATGTTTGTGGATAATATGTTTTGTTTTAATTTTGAATTTTAAAAGTTTTTTAAAAAATTGGCCACAACTTTATTAAGTTTCAGATGTAGAGAGACCTTGGTTCATGCATTGGGCGTTTATCCTTCCCAATCCCCAGCCGGGGATCTGGGAGACATCAGGGTTATCCAGTATGTGTGGGGATTGGGTTGACTCTGGAGAACATATGTTCAAGCAGAGAGCCCGCCCCCCGTTTTGCCGCCTTTGGAGGGGAGAGCAATGACAACCTCTTGGTGTATGGCCAATGCCTCCCCTCAAGACCCCTTTAACGGGGAACCCTGGGATCACCGCCGCCAAGGGGAGTGTGGGTCACTGCTCCACGCCCCCTTTAGGAAGATAGACTAAAGGATTCCGCCCAAGGCCTGAAACTGCCAAAGTTCTGACGTTTTGCTATGGGAAAGGCAAAACCTGCCAATGCAGGAAAATTCCTTTCCGGAAAAGAAGTTAACCTGCAAAAGAAGACTTAACTGAGGGAGGGCAGGGTGGGAGCAGCTCTGGAGCCAACTGATGCTTTGCAGGTAAGATTCGCCTTCTGTTGTGTGGGCTAGGTGGTCCCTCCCCTTACCTGGCTGATCCCCTGGCAATGCCTCCCCAGGCAGGATTGGGCAATTGGCTGAGGTAAGCGGAGACCTCCAGGTATCCAGCCTGGGGAGGATGAAGCCAGCCTGAATTACTGGGAGCTGCACTGGGATCCAGGGGCCTGCATGCGACCATGCAAAAGGCGCCCCCCATTTGATGTGGGGAGCGGTCATTGCCATGAGTTGTGCCTAAAGTAATCAAAGAGCGATCACACTTTGTTTTGTCACTATTTGACCAGCACTTTCACATGAAAACTTCAGCCATTTCTACACTTGCGCTTGAAATCGGTTTAACAGTTATCCTCTGAAATAAATCCTGGGAGTTGTAGTTTGTGGTAGGGTAGGAATCACTGGTAGAAAATTCTCAGAACATCACCAAACTACAACTCCCAGGATTATTCTATGGCAACATGGTATAGAACTGATACAGGTATGTTGTGTAGATCTCCTCTCAAGGAAAGACATGCGTATTTGTTGGGGGGGAATGTTTCCTATTTAAACACTAATTTTATCTTATGAAGTATTTTAAATACAAACGATTACAAAGCTAATTATTTGCTGGGGTATTTTCTTATATTAACAGACGATGACAACAGAAACCTGGCCTTTAAACTGCAGAGATTTGCCAGATTTTAATTATAGTTTAGCACAAAGTGAGTTAAAATATGTTTTTGTGTGTGTAGGTTTAAGAAAAGAATTCTTTTAATTAATCAATTATTTCTAAAATAGGAAAAAAAGGAAGGGGCGGAAAGGAAAGTGCTAATTTGTGAAAAACAATATATCATGACTTTAGCTGTGAACGTATTTTATATCTAAAAAGATGACTTCACTAAAAAAAAACCCTGAAGTTTCCGTGAACTGTACAGCTTCCTGAGCTTACAAACTGGGCCAGAAACCTCTGATTTGAAGACATAACGGATTTCCACACTTCCATTTCTACTTGTCAAAATTGTATTAAAACACTTTAAATAGCATTTGCCACTTTATTTAAGACCTGAAAAGACTTGCTATTCTACTGTATGTGAGATACAAACTGCTAGAGCAATTCAATGCTACCAAGTAAAACTGCCTGCTAGATATTACTGTGGTACAAAAGAAAAAAGAAAAAAAGAAATCCCAACAAAAATGGAGGAGTAATAAAAAGATTTTGATCAGAAAACAGTTACAAAATATGTTTTTATTTATGTGTATATTCTAACTGGAAATGTTTAGTTTTTTAAAACTTTAAACTAGTGACATACTGTGAAGGGGTGATTTTGTTAACTTGTGGTACCTGTGTGTATTATATTTTCACCAAGTTTGTTTTTTCAAAATTAAAAAAGGTTTGTTGACCTTTTTGTGCTATGTGATATTTTATGAGCTACATTTTTTTTAGTGAGTTGATATTATGACAATACAGGCTGTGTTGGTATTCTTTTGCTTTGGTAGAAATAGAAATATATAAAAATAATGTAATGAATTCTAATAGCAATTATAAATAAATTATATATCTCATATATTTATATTAGATTTTGATCTCATTCTCTTTATTATGACAGTAGATATACTTTATATCACTGGGAAATCATTCTAACACACGTATGCTGACAATGAGATTTATAAAAAAAGCTTGGGATCCTGAGAGCACGGAGAGCTAAAAACTGGCAAATGTAATTGAGGAAAATAATTTATTCCACTCAAACTGGAAGGAAAATAGAAAAGCTAGGCAGATCATCAGATCCAATTTTTCCAAGAAACCCCACCAAGGCCAGCATTTATGCTAATAATAAATTTGGAAGATAAATTTAGAAGAATAAAAGGGTATATGAAGTGTGTTCCAATGTAATGTTTTTCTTGCACAAGTAGCATTATACCAAGGAACACAAAGGGGTGGGGAGGAGAATTTTGCAAGAAAAATCTTTTTTTGCACAAGACTCTTCCTTCTGAGCTAACATTTTCTTCCACAGAAATTATTGGAAAATCTTTATACTGGAACACAAAATCCCACAGATGAAATCATAAGTCTGCATATTATAATTAGGGCTGTCACCAATTAAATATTTTTAGTGGATTAATCACCTACATCTTAACTGATAAAGAAATTGGATGTACATTACTTTGCAAACTATGTTAAAAAACATAGGTCCGTTATTGAATTTTGAAGGTATTGTAAAATAATTAATAAGTTATCATTCATTTTTAGAAGGAAATACAATCTTAAGATTTCTTTTGTTCCTTCTCTATGTTGCAGTAAACAAGAGGAAGGACAAGTGTGCCCTGAACTCACAGTCCTAACAATTAAATTTGCCATCATTGATGAATGAATTTTGATTGATTGATCTGGTGATTAACTGTTATTGTTCCATTTCCTCAAATACTTTAAAAAAGCAAACAAACCAT
This sequence comes from Podarcis cretensis, assembly GCF_951804945.1. NCBI lineage: Eukaryota > Metazoa > Chordata > Lepidosauria > Squamata > Lacertidae > Podarcis > Podarcis cretensis. Next base: position 80,392,343 of record NC_137172.1, on the reverse strand, counting down.
GCATAATACAGACATGATGACAATAAAGAAAACAGTAAGGAAGAATCACGAGTGATAAAAGTAAAGCAATCCCAGTCTGTACAAAACATTGCCCATGGCAGAAGGAAGAGTAGTGTATTTTAGAGTAGTGCTTACTTTCTCGTAATACTTGATTTCATATTCTGTGATGACTCCGTTGGGATGCTCAGGTTCCTGCCAGGAGAGCTCCACACTCCTCTGCAACACTTTCTCTTTCATTACGCCGCTAACTTGCGAGGGAGCTGTTTAGAGGAGACATGTCAATAAACAATAAGCAAATGCGCTGGAAGTCTCCAATCAAGTGTCACCACTGATCAGTCCCATGCTGCGTTGCTGTCATTAAGGTAAGAGAAAGCACCTTTCCATAGTTCACAATTCAGAAGCTAAGGAATATTCAAGCAGAGCCTTATTACTGCTCATAAACCATAATAGAAATCTAAATTAAAGTGTAAACAGCAAAAGACAGCATTGTTCAAGTTAGTGCAAGGCAGCAATTAATGGGATCAGAATGACAATTAAGCAAATGAATTCTAATTAAACCGGGAAAATATGCTTCCAGATTAATCTCCGGTGGTAAACTACTAGACCATATATGTGTTACAAATGTTTCGACACTTGTAAGACAAATGAACAAATAAGGAGGCAAAGATGTCATACTTCAGTCCCACATTGTGTGCAATTCCAGCTCCAGTCCCATCATATTCTTCCAATAATGCATGCAGTTTGAAAGCAAAGAGCATGCATCACTGAAAAAGAGATCTGCTTTAGTTGCAGATCTGGTAGCATTTTTCTTTTGAGAAGCTTGCTTGCTTGAATAATCATTTTTAAAATGAGGCAAGTTTATTTAACAGTCATTAAGAAGACATTCATCTAGACTAGGGGACACACTAACCCACTGTCATTGTCAGCATCTCTGTGACAAGATGATGCTTGAAGAGAGACTCCTGAATTTTCAGCTGGACACTGGGAAGAGGGTGCGCCATTACAATGTCAATGTGAACTCATTCACCAAAACACCGATGCATGGTTAACACCTGCTGTGCTTTCTCTTTCTCTAGCAGATTGACATAAACATTACCTGACAATGGAAGGTGCCCTGTCAATGCTATCATTATAGCAAATTTCTTAAGTCTGTCACATAGATTTAGAAATAATACTCAGTTTATCAAATTAGTTTTAATAGATGAAACTAAAATTGAATATGCTAAAAATACTTTTGAAGAGAGAAAAATATTGTGTTTATATTGGGGGGGGTGTACTAAACCACAATATTTGATTTGGACTCTGCTTTGAAGACTGCCTAATTCGGCTTGGGACCTGCTTTGGAAAAATCATGCTTTGTAATCTTTTCAATTCACTGTTCAGAATATTTTTTTTTAAGGCTGTAACTTTCTTTTTTATGGAAGAAGATGGAATTTGCCACTCCATAATGGATAAAGCATGTCAAATTACAGGCCGTTATGTCCGCCATTTGTATGTGTGTTGCACATCATTAAAGTTTGCTGTGTGTTTTTTAAAAAATAAATGTCTATATAGAAGCATAATTTGATGAAATTTAGGGGCTTGGTAAGCCTTTCTTAGGGGATGGATCCTACCAAATTTCTGAAGGAGGCCTCCAGTGGGTTTCCCCAAAGGTTGCTCTTACAGTTTGGGGGCACTTAAAAGGAAAAGAGAAGAAAAATCCCTTAGCCTACATCAAACTTCCTCAACCTCGGAGACTACAATTCCCATCATCCCTGACCACTGGGTCCTGCTAGCTAGGGATCATAGGAGTTGTAGGCCAAAAACATCTGGAGGACTGAGGTTGAGGAAGCCTGGCCTACATAGTAGGTCCCCCCCCTCCATTAGTCTGAAAATAAGTGATATGGGAAATTAGACAAATAGATCCAGAGCTTTTGTGCTAGGCATCTATATTGTGGGGGTGGGGAGGGTCAGGTAGGGTGGAGGATCAACTAAAATGGATTCATGTTCCTCCCTATGGTTTTGTTTGTGAGCACTGATCGAATGGTATTAAGGAAGTTACTCTTAGGTGGTACTGCACAGAGCAAGCAAAGTATTTTGATTTGAGGAGAAGGCTGGAGTGGGCACTGGAAAGTTAGATCTTGTGAATCCATACTTTCTTCACCTCGAATCCTCCATAGTCACCTGCTCAAGCTGTTTCGACATTTTGGGGGAGTGGAACATGGAAGCCTGAGAGGAAGAGGGAGAGTTCTTACTCTGCTCCATGTATCTCTTGCCCTTCCTTTCTGATTTCTCTGACTCTGCCTCTTTCTTGAGTAAGAGCAACTGGTGCTCCCTGTGCAAGAGCATGAGTGGGCTGCTGGTGTGTAGTGCCCTGGAATTTTCTGCTTGCCCAGCTGCCACTTGCAATAGCTAGGATCCACTGGAAACTCAATGCTGCACTGTTCCTGCCTGTAACCATGAAGCTGTACTTGAGCTTGGTGAGGGGGGGGGGGAATGGCCAGTGCATCAGCCATCATGGTTTGTGGCCAGCACCTTGAACATGCCTCATGGTCAGACAAATAATGGACTGCTAACAACAGGGGTATGACTTTTAGCAATGATGCTAAAAGACCAAATGTGTATCGTGTGATGCTTTGCTGCTTTCAGCAGTGAATGCTAGCAGGAAGAGGAAGAGCAGTAATAGCAATGGCTGAATAAGGCAGACTACAGCTATAAAAATCACTTGGGACAAAGCTACGGGTATGAAACGCACGCACAAACGAACATTCAAATCAATTAACAACGTAAGACAAAGAATAGCTAAATAACAAAACTTGAGAGAAACAGACTGAATTTAAGTCAAAGTTCCTTCTACAGTTGTTCTGACTTTAATAAGAACAACCAAGCAATACAAGATTCAAACAGAAACAACAGCAAGATTCAATAGAAAAGGAATATGATTTGAATTAGAATTTAATTAGTATTTGTACAATTTGAAAGGGAAGGGTAGATAAAGGAAGGCATTCTGAGTTGGACTTAAGCAAAATAAAAGACTCTTCAGCTACTCCAACAGAACTCTCTCTCTGAATAACTCTTGAGAGACTGAACTTGCAAAGGATCAAGAAACATGTGAGGCTAAGGCTATTTATTTACTTCGGCTTGGCCCTGGTAAACTCACCCAGGGCCGTCTTAACCCGGGAATGCAAGGGGTGCAGGGCACCCGGGCGCCAAATTCTGGGGGATGCCATGCATCTGCCACTGAAGCCGCCTAAGCTCTTAACTATCTACCTGTTATGAAATAATAAATAATTTTGATCAAGCTAGAAAAACAAAATACATATATACCTAGGTATTATCAAAATGTGTATCTATTGTTTCACTAAAGGACTTTCAACTTTGTGTGCTCATTTACCAAAGAAGTGCTGCGCCAGCGGCGACACTTGTCATTCACAACAGCGCCATTCACGCAAAATTAACTCTTACATCAAAATATTATGTTATGTATTGTATTGAGCTGCTATGCAGCAGAAGGGTCAGCAGCACCTTTGACATGACTGATGTTTCTCCTAAGTAGGTACCTAAACAATACCTATAAGTTTAAGTGTGGTGGTGTTGTATACTTAAGTATAAGTGTATTGTAAATGAATGAGCAAATAAATAAGTTAGTTTCTTTTTCCTCCCTTCTTTTGTAAACAAGAGATAAGGCGTAAGCATGGTGTCTGACATGAGCATAATAAAAGTTAATTTGGGGGCTAAACTAAATTTGGGGGTGCTGGGTGGATCTTTGCACCCCAGTGGTGCATATGCTAAAGACGGCCCTGAACTCACCCACTCGGATTACAAGGTAGACCAGTCACTCATAACGAACCTCTCCTTCTTCCTCCCATTCTTAAACCTCCAATTTCCCCTTTCATTTGCTTCATCACCAGCTGATGATTCTTTCAAATAAAAATAAATAAATAAATCCTGGTATCAGCCATGGCAGGCTCTCTGGAGCCCTTTGACCGTAACATTTTCCACAACATATTGGGTGCTACCACCAAGTCTGACCATAGGAACCTTTTTCCTCAGGAGTTATGTGCCAATTCCAGGCTGGAACAAGTATTATCCCCTGGTCCTGTATTCATAATCATTAGCTGGAATTTAGAAGTCACTGGTCTGAAAGCTACCCTACCCATTGCTGTTGTTTTCTTCTTGAAAAAGACAGCAAAATATGTACAAGACACATACTTACAATCTGACCTGACTTTTCATCTTCTCACCCAGTATTTTGTGTATTGCTGTGATAATACAGGCTGAAATCGCAAAGGAAATTCCCGCTTGGCTGGTTTCTCCACTCAACAAATGAAATAATTTAATCCATCTGGCAAAGGGAAGCTTGGAGGATTACACTGTCCTTGGATGTGATTGCCAAACAACATGAGAAAACTTCACACTTCCTCCCTGGATTAGAATAGTTTAAATAGACTGTTTGATATTTGCCAGACTGCTTCAAAGGGATCAAAATATAATTCTTAACCTTCACATACAGGGTGGGGGCAGGAAATGCCCATTCTACCACTCTCCAACATATGCATGAAAAACTGAAAAATAGACTATGGTCTATGCATTGACTTATTAGCATATTACTAAAATTGAGGCTGGGTTTAGAATGCTTACCAGGCCTCTGAAATAAAAGGGATCTTATTCCCAGAAAGTATTCTTAGGACTGGAATGTATTCTAAACTGGTTGTGGTTCTCTAAGGTGTCAGGCAGAGATATTTTTCCATTCATTTCTATTAATTATTTTAACTTGAGATCCAATCAAAACCCTTCCCCAGGAAAACCATGTGTGCTCTAACAGAACTATGGCCACTCCACTTTTTTAATGACTCCAATCAAACAGAGAGCACTAAATGTATCAGTGGTAAAGGTAAAGGTAAAGGGACCACTGACCATTAGGTCCAGTCATGACCGACTCTGGGGTTGCGGCGCTCATCTCGCTTTATTGGCCGAGGGAGCCGGCGTACAGCTTCTGGGTCATGTGGCCAGCATGACTAAGCCGCTTCTGGTGAACCAGAGCAGCGCACGGAAACGCCGTTTACCTTCCCGCCGGAGCAGTACCTATTTATCTACTTGCACTTTGATGTGCTTTCGAACTGCTAGGTTGGCAGGAGCAGGGACAGAGCAATGGGAGCTCACCCTGTTGTGGGGATTCGAACTGCCAACCTTCTGATTGGCAAATCCTAGGCTCTGTGGTTTAACCCACAGCGCCACTCACGTCCCGCATTCTAAATTAACTTGGGAATGATTCATATTAATGTCAAAGAAACATTTAGTACATGGAGAAACTGATTATTTAAGTGTCTTAGCCACAGCTAAATAGCCATAGAAAAATCTGTTGGACTTGCACTGATCAAAGCTCATTTTTCTATTTATTTGTTTTTATTGGAAGAGTTTCATGGATAACAAAGGTACATATAACATCTCTGGATTTCCCCCCGAACTTGTCACCCTTTTCACATCAAGCTTCAGGCAAAATCAGCAGTGTTTCCTAAGAAGGTAGGAAGATGTAGCAACTTTTTAAAGCCAGTCACCTCCCAAAATACTCATAAACATAGATGAGTAAACATGAATACACAGAAAGATAAATTTCTTGAAATTGAGCTTCATTTTCTCTAAAATGTGTGGATTTTTTTTTTAAAAAATAATATTAGCCCATCTTTCTTGTACTAACTGGGGCAGGAGGGAAGCAAAATAAAATGTATGAAGTGCTCAGAGCAACTCAGAGTCCCATATTATTTCTCAGTACAAAATGAAGTATATGAAGTGAAGAGCCTTATGTGAAATGAAATGCTTTTCACTTTAATTTAACCCAAGTCCAGAATAAAACATACCAATGAAAGCAAGGAAATTGAAAAGAGAAGTGAGAGTTTATTTCCAATCTATCAGCAAGTGAAGAGAGCTGTTTCTGGCGCTCAGAGAAGTTTAATGTGAGCTTTTTAAAAACTTTTTTTTAAGGCTTGAACAAAACAAAATTACTCATCCATTTTCTCCTATATCGCTTTGAGCTAAAACCTGTAAATTAATAACTTGCTTGCTGGGTGACATGGGCCAGTTGTTCTCTTTCACCCTGACCTGCCAGACACAGACTGTGTGAAAGTACAATGGAGGCAAGAGAGCTATGTACGTAGGCCATCTTGAGCTCTTTCTTGGGAAGATAGAACATGAACAAGCACAACAATGTATTTCCTGGCCCATCCTGTCAGTAAACTGAAGCAAAAATAATTCATTTACCCTAGTATGAAACTAGGAGCTTCTGCTCAAAATTTAAGAATCAATCCACAACAAAACAATGGCTATATTTACAACCAAGGATAAGGCATCGTGTAGTATTGAGCCTCCATGGACCTGTGGGAAGCATCAGGCTTCTGTGAGCCACCTTCATCTTTCCACACGGCTGGGATGAATGCTTATGCCAAGTTTAGCTGGCCTTTAAAGAATCCCAGTTAAGCAGTCCTGGTTTTTTTAATTAAAAAAATGATTAGTTAAACAAGCCAGATGTGTTACTCATGACTTCCAAGTTGGCTGATTTAGAAAGTAAACACTGTCCTTAATTTCAGAATTTTTAAATGTGAAACTAAACTTGACTTAAGTGTTCCTCCCGGTCAGGGCAGAAGGGACATAGCCCATGGAGGCTTCTCAACATAGTGCTCAACCATTCACTGAGAACCTTCCCTGTGATCTTGAACTTTTAAATCATGTATCATGTATTCCAGAATATCAAGCTCAAATATGTGAGCTTCTCTTATTTCAGAGTTGCCCAACTATACTATATTAACAGTGTGACGCGGCAGCTAAAAAAGCCAATGCAATTCTGGGCTGCATCAATAGGAGTATAGCATCTAGATCAAGGGAAGTAATAGTGCCACTGTATTCTGCTCTGGTCAGACCTCACCTGCAGTACTGTGTCCAGTTCTGGGCACCACAGTTCAAGAAGGACACTGACAAACTGGAACGTGTCCAGAGGAGGGCAACCAAAATGGTCAAAGGCCTGGAAACGATGCCTTATGAAGAACGGCTAAGGGAGCTGGGCATGTTTAGCCTGGAGAAGAGGAGGTTAAGGGGTGATATGATAGCCATGTTCAAATATATAAAAGGATGTCACATAGAGGAGGGAGAAAGGTTGTTTTCTGCTGCTCCAGAGAAGCGGACACGGAGCAATGGTTCCAAACTACAAGAAAGAAGATTCCACCTAAACATTAGGAAGAACTTCCTGACAGTAAGAGCTGTTCGACAGTGGAATTTGCTGCCAAGGTGTGTGGTGGAGTCTCCTTCTTTGGAGGTCTTTGAGCAGAGGCTTGACAACCATATGTCAGGAGTGCTCTGATGGTGTTTCCTGCTTGGCAGGGGGTTGGACTCGATGGCCCTTGTGGTCTCTTCCAACGCTATGATTCTATGATTCTAATTTTAGACCAGTGAGCATCCCCCAAGGAATCCTTTGTACAGTGGTACCTCGGGTTAAGTACTTAATTCGTTCCGGAGGTCCGTTATTAAACTGAAAGTGTTCTTAACCTGAGGTACCACTTTAGCTAATGGGGCCTTCCGCTGCCGCCACCATGCAATTTCTGTTCTCATCCTGAAGCAAAGTTCTTAACCCAAGGTACTATTTCTGGGTTAGCGGAGTGTGTAACCTGAAGCATCTGTAACCTGAAGCGTATGTAACCCGAGGCACCACTGTATTGTAGTATGGTGAGGTTCTGAGAATTAGCTTTTAGACATTTCTGGGTCTGCTCAGCTCCAAAGATTTCCTAGAGGAAATTTCTATTTTACAGATGGACACCAAGAGTACTATACTCTCTGCCTTGTCACCTAGAACTAGGAGGGCTGATCAGTGGAGCCTCAAGAAATTTCAGGACTTCAATGGAGCTTTAAACCTCCCATTTATAATAATAATAATAATAATAATAATAATAATAATAATAATAATAATAATAATAATAATTTATTTGTACCCCGCCCATCTGGCCCCGGGCCTCCCCAGCCACCCTGGGCAGCCCCCAACAAAGATGAAAAATACACTAAAATGTCACATATTAAAAACTTCCCTGAATGTCTTCTGAATGTAATAATAATAATAATAATAATAATTTATTATTTATACCCCGCCCATCTGGCTGGGCCTCCCCAGCCACTCTGGGCGGCTTCCAAAAGAATATTAAAATATTATAATACATCAAACATTAAAAGCATCCCTGAACAGGGCTGCCTTCAGATGTCTTCTAAAAGTCTGGTAGTTGTTGTTCTCTTTGACATCTGGTGGGAGGGCATTCCACAAGGAGGGCGCCACTACCGAAAAGGCCCTCTGCCTGGTTCCCTGTAACTTGGCTTCTCGCAGTGAGGGAACCGCCAGAAGGCCCTTGGTGCTGGACCTCAGTGTCCGGGTAGAACGATGGGGGTGGAGACGCTCCTTCAGGTATACTGGACCGAGGCCGTTTAGGGCTTTAAAGGTCAGCACCAACACTTTGAATTGTGCTCGGAAACGTACTGGGAGCCAATGTAGGTCTTTCAAGACCGGTGTTATATGGTCAGGTAGTTGTTTATCGCTTTGACATCTGATGGGAGGGTGTTCCACAGGGCAGGCGCCACAACCAAGAAGGCCCTCTGCCTGGTTCCCTGTAACTTGGCCTCTCGCAAGAGGCCCTCGGAGCTGGACCTCAGTGTCCGGGCAGAACGATGGGGGAGGAGACACTCCTTCAGATATACTGGACCGAGGCCATTTAGGGCTTTAAAGGTCAGCACCAGCACTTTGAATTGTGCTCGGAAACGTACTGGGAGCCAATGTAGGTCTTTCAAGACCGGTGTTATATGGTCTCGGCGGCCGCTCCCAGTCACCAGTCTAGCTGCCGCATTCTGGATTAGTTGTAGTTTCCGGGTCACCTTCAAAGGTAGCCCCACGTAGAGCGCATTGCAGTAGTCCAAGCGGGAGATAACCAGAGCATGTACCACTCTGGCGAGACAGTCTGCAGGCAGATAGGGTCTCAGCCTACGTACCAGATGGAGCTGGTAAACAGCTGCCCTGGATACAGATTTGACCTGTGCTTCCATGGACAGCTGTGAGTCCAAAATGACTCCCAGGCTGCACACCTGGTCCTTCAGGGGCACAGTTACCCCATTCAGGACCAGGTAATCCTCCACACCTGCCCGCCTCCTGTCCCCCAAAAACAGTACTTCTGTCTTGTCAGGATTCAACCTCAATCTGTTAGCCGCCATCCATCCTCCAACTGCCTCCAGACACTCACACAGGACCTTCACCACCTTCACTGGTTCTGATTTAAAAGAGAGGTAGAGCTGGGTATCATCCGCATACTGATGAACACCCAGCCCAAACCTCCTGGTGATCTCTCCCAGTGGCTGCATGTAAATGTTGAAAAGCATGGCGGAGAGGACAGAACCCTGAGGCACCCCACAAGTGAGAGCCCAGGGGTCTGAACACTCATCCCCCCCCACCACTTTCTGAACACGGCCCAGGAGGAAGGAGCGGAACCACTGTAGGACAGTGCCCCCAGCTCCCAGCCCCTCAAGACGGTCCAGAAGGATGTTATGGTCGATAGTATCAAACGCCGCTGAGAGATCCAGCAGAACTAGGAAACAGCTCTCACCTTTGTCCCTAGCCCGCCGGAGATCATCAGCCAGTGCGACCAAGGCAGTTTCAGTCCCGTGATGAGGCCTGAATCCCAACTGGAAGGGATCCAAATGGTCCGCTTCTTCCAGGCGTGCCTGGAGTTGTTCAGCAACCACTCTCTCAATCACCTTGTCCAAGAATGGAAGATTTGAGACTGGGCGATAATTGGCCATCGTGGCCGCATCTAAAGATGGTTTTTTAAGAAGCGGTTTAATGACCGCCTTTTTCGCAAGGAAACCAAGACATTTAATGCATGTCTTGGTTTCCTTGAGAAGGAACAGGGTATGAGCACCAGGTCTTGGCATTTTTTGCCCAAGCTGGAGAGGTGAAAGACTTCACATGCAGCTTCTGATTATGTAAGATCCTAGAAGGTTGAGCCAGGAAGTCAGGTTCCACCATAGATAGGTATAAACCTATTACACCTGTTGTTAATCCTGTTCCTGCAGTTCCAGGAGATGCGTTCATCTAGCTTATTGTTTTACACTGCATCCTTATTGGCATTTTATGGAGCCCCATTGAATTGATGGTGAGCCACCAGTCTGATGTCTCTGGCAGAGTGCTGCATTTTGGAGCCATGGTAGGGTGCACCCATAGAGGGTGCAATTACATTGAAGGCAGTCTAAGACTGACCAAAGGGACTTGGGGGCTACTGTTTAGTTAGTCAGTTGCCTATACCCCTGTCTTTGTCCAGTATCAGCCACTAAGGGATACTCATAGACTCAGCCTGTGGGTGGTGACCCCTTCTTAATTCATGTGTATCAGTCTACTTACACAGTATCTTGTCTGTACTTCAGAGGGCCTTGTCATCACCTCACCACCCGAACCTCATTGGTTTTGGTTAATTTGGTTGAATTATTCTGAATGGAAGATTCTATAGTTGTTATTTTTAAAAATAAATATCACCCGTTGCCATCTTTCTTGTCTCAAGTCTTCTTGGGTGTCTTGGCAGAAAGGCAACCTGTTTGTAGCTAAACACAGGGAGACTAAAGCATTAGGAGGCAAGACTACTTCAGGAACACTTGACTGCTCGTTACAGATTTCTATCACTGTTTTATTTTTGGTGGCTGAAAGGCCCTTAAATTGCCTGCTTTTCCTAGGGGAGCATTGGTAACTATAGCTGTTTGAATACATTTCCAAATTTCCAAGTGAGGAGAAACACAAGGTTAGAACTGAACTGTTGTAAAATCTGGACCAAAAATGGCACTTGCTGTTTCCATTTGATTTGGTTAATTGGATCATTTTAGCACATACCTTGTTAACTGTGCATGTAAAAACTACTCAGGGTTGAATTTTATATATGCTAATTTCCCCTATTATATATTCTGTCATATTCATTTCGAGTTTCTGTTAAACACCTCTTTAAGTGGGAAGTAGGAATCAATTGTGTGCCATTATTTCAATTTCCAAGTTTGAGAGAAAACATTACCAAAAAAAAAAGAATAAAAGCATTATGCGTGAAAGTAATAGCTGTCATGGGCTGGATTGAGACACATCAAAGAAGCGTTTCAGTTTAAAGAGTTGTAAATTTAAACAGGGAAAACAGGTAGAGAAAAACTGGACTCCACCATCTGGCAGCACAATGTTATATCGCAGATACAATGCATATACTGTAAACTTCTTTTTCTTTACTAGTCTATCTGAGTCTATCTGAGTTACAGATGATGCCTATAGACATTTTCAGAACACCTCCATTTTTGTGTTACTGTTTATTTTTTGTGATCTCTCTGCCCTGCATCTTCCAAACCAGCTAACATACAGCTTTAATCAACAGTGAACTGAACTTGAATTGCAGAAGATGAACAATATTGACATGGATGGAATCTGCAGCTTCTGTGTCAGAATCATAAATGAATTCTGACCTGTTAAGCATAAACACAGGGATTCAGTAAACAAACTTATCAAGAGACAATTGTGTGCACCATATGTGAGCGTCCAATTTACATTTTGTACATTTCTTTAGCTGAGGTGCCTCAGAATTCAGTCTTTCCCATAGGAATGGAAGTTTCTAAGCACCCCTCACCCCCACAACAGAGATACTTTCCCCTTTTGAGTTTACTCACTTATGTTTTATCCTTTTTCTTTCACTATCCATCTTCCATGACAAGTGTCAATTATGGCCACAAGATTTATGGGATGGAAAGATAAAGCACAATTTACAAATCATTTCTTGGGGAAGCAGACAGGTGTAATGACAGAAACTGCTTTCTGTAATTGAATTTGTTGCTGCTATCTATTCAGTCACACAAGGATGTCAACATCAAGGGTGTTAGGCATGTTGGTGGTGGGGGAAATCTTAATTTATGCCACAGTTTTACTGGCCTTTTGGCAATGCCATCTGGTCTTAAACTTGTCTACCAGCATGGTCACAATTTGGTGCATTAAAATATTATTCTCAGTGCATAAAACCACAGCTTTTATAGGCTGCACACTGCAGTGATTAGAATATTACAGAGAGATGCCCAAGGGACACTTTAATACATTTCAGTCTCGTGAGAAAGTGTACTTAGTTATTTATTCTTGTCGGGTGAGCCTGAAATAAACTAGAGCTGAGTAACAGGAAAAGCAAATTAACAGCGAGACAAATATAGAGTCAAATATTAAGTGCAAATTGTATAAATAGTCCATCCAGGTGTCAACAGAAAGCAATAATTAGTGCTGTGCTGCAGAGTTGTTAAAATTGCCATGTTCAAGGATGTAATTTTGTGGTAGGAACTACAACATCACTTACTATGAACGTTCCTAAATTGTTTCCAAATACCTGTGAAATTTAATCAGGGTTCATAGATGCAGCACTTCCCACAGATCTCACAGATCAGATAAACACACACCTTAACCCTACCTGGCAATGTCATAAAAAACCAATGACATTGTTCAAACGTTTTATTCTAAACTTGTTTTTAAAGATCAAGGCCTATGTGCTCACTACACTGCTAATCATATCCTTTATTTCCTTTAAAACTGCTGATAGCAGCCTGCAAAACTTTCACAAACGGTACCTGTAGAACAGTTTCACAAAAGCAATTCCAGAGCTTACACCAATTGGACTGTATCACTCTTCCTTCCAAAAATGAGACAGATCAAAATAAAGAAACAGAAAGAATCTGATATTAGGTACTTGTATTTCTGCTTGTGGCTATTGTTGATGTATATGAATAAGTGTGCAAATTTTATAGCTGCAACTCAGCGAACAATTAACCCCTCTTAATCATCCAGTACCACCCCCCCCCACACACACACATACTGGCCACACACCCAAGCCAACATGCATAACCTTCAGTCCCCACCATTTCTCCCCCCCCCCAAACTTGTTTGCCATCTTGTATTTCCACAAGTGGGGGGTGGGTCAACTCCCCTCTTCTTCTTCTTTTGGCAATACAGTCATACCTTATAATACGGCCACTTCATGTTTTCGGGTTGTGGACAGCGGGAAACCTGGAAGGGGTTACTTACGGGTTTCACCACTTGCACCGGCACAGAAGTGCCAAAATTGTGCCAGCGCAGATGCAGTGCTTCAGAATGCGAACGCTGCGGGTTGCGGATGTGCTTCCATCACAGATTACGTCTACAACCTAAGGTTCCACTGTACAATTGTATCAATATGGAACATGTATGGTATTTAAATAGGTATTACTCAAAGTAGATGTATTGAAATTAATGGGCCTAACACCATCATGCTGATTACTTTCAATGGGTATACTATGAGTAACACAGTCAAAAACTACCCTATATAGCCATTTATTACTTTGAGAGGTCATTGTCGGTGTGAGCCACAGCTGGTAGACTCTGGGTAGGCTGCGGGCAACTGCCTTCTTCCCTCTTTTCTGACATGATATATCTGTATATTGCAAGGTTTAGCTGGCAATACATTACAATGTTGGAAAGCAGATATCGCCCAGTCCTAATTATCACCTTCATGCCCTGCCTGTGAACTTCTAGAAGCAAATAGTTCATAGGGAAGAGAATAAGAAATGGTGGACTAGATAGACCTTGGACTGACATAGCAAGGAAATCAATACTTCCTTGATTTCAATTGGAGCTGGCCCGTCTTTTGTCCTTCCTAGTGAGGGTGGCCAAATGCAAGTGAGGACAGGGCTACTGCACCTTTAATACTTGTATTGTAAAGAGGAATTTAAACAGCAACAACTTGTCTTCTACATAACTATTAAAGGCACATGAACCCTGTCCTCTTTTGCATCTGGACACTGTATTACTCTCTCAGAAACTGTTATGAGTGCTGGAACCCAGCCCACTGAAATGGTGCTTCCTAGGCAACTCCTCGTCATTTCAATCAAATTAGTCAGCCTGCTCCTAATCAAGTCCCATCAGACTTATTTGAAAGTAAGCATGCGTAGGATTATAGCTCTCTTTCTCTCTATCCAATTGTGTACTGGATTGTGATCAAAGTGATTTGTCCTACTTGAAAATTATACAGACATCTTATTGCCTATAGTCCTTTCACAGCGGCAATGAAGCCTAACATGGATATGAAGGCAACTGCACAATATCTACCCAAAGGTTAATTTATTGTGTAAGTACTTCAAATCAAAGCTGCAGCTGAATGCATTATTAAAGAATGCATAAGTTGGAAACATTTAGAAATCATTTTGTTTTCTGATTAGTTCTCTTAAAGAGAAGGGGTAGATTCTGATTTTCAGTATTACATCATGTAATCTCATGGACTGCAGTGGAGTAACAGCAGCACATCAGACTAGAATCTGGCATGCGGAATGCTATTTCCATATGTAGTTTTAGCTCTCACTAATGCATGACTTGCGAAGCATTTCCACATCATTAAAAAAATTAATTATTATAACCAATCATAAAGCACTCATCATTAATACTCCTACTCAACCATTTTTCAAAATCATATTAAAACTTTATCAGGAAATGATTATGCTATTTTTGTAAGTACTTTTGTCTACAACTTTCACAGACTGTCTAGAAATCACAAGTATAGAAGATGTAAAGGATAACTAGTTTAAACAGCCTTAGCTTACCTCCCACACAGAGCCACTGCTCTCAGTGTTTCCAGACACTGAAGCATTTAAAACCCAGTTCTTTGTGTTCTTGAATATGTACAAAAATAGAGGAATGGCACATGTGAAGAAAATGTATTATTTTGACAGACTGGGAGACTAGGCAAGGAAGGTGCACAAGCAGAAGATAAAAGCAGCATGTGCCCTAGATTCAACTCCTTTCACCTCAATCAAAAACAAATAGTATGTGTGCATCTCCTCCTGGATCAGGTACAGGATAAAAAAGTACAGCACTGCATATGCAGTTTTGAGAGCTAGGTATCTGAACATAGCAACTCCCACCATTTTACTAGGCAACGAATGAAATAAAGAGTATTATGGTTCAAATTGTGTGCACATATGTGCACATCCATGTGCTATAATATAAATTCATTATCCTGCTCCCCACAAAGCAGAAGGAACCATTGTTGACAAAAGACCCATTTGGGCATCTGAGGCTTACAAATGTGGGCTTAAAGTGGGGAGGGTTCACACAAGAGCTCTTCCGCTCCTGCCAATCCTCATGCAATGCTGGCTCCACTTCCAATATTTCTGCACTGTCTAAAAGCTCAATGCACTTAGAATCCTTCTTTTAACACAAGAAGGTGGGATGTGTAGATGTATACAGAGATGTCAGGGAGGGCTTCTGCCTCCCCCCCCCCATTAAGGTCACACAAGGCCACTCAGTGAACTTCATGGCTGAGCAGGGAATCGAGCCAAAGTCTCCTAGGTTCTTGTTCAACACTCTAACCACTACACCACTCTGGCTTTCAAAGTAACACAATAATGATATTATACCTGTATAAATTCAACTGAACTTCTATTGCAGGGATGGGGGATTTGTGGCCCAACAGATGTCATTGGACTAAATTGCCAGCATTCCTCACCATTAGCAATGCTGTCTTGTGCTGCTGTCTTGTGCTCTACTGAAAACCAAATATTGATAGGGCTCAAAACCTACAAGTGCTTAAAGCTGAGTGGGGGTGGAACAAATCACATATGTGAATAAAAAATTTCCTCAAATAACTGCAAATTGCATGTTTGATTTGAGCCATATCATGTGGGGAACTTTAAGCTGTGGTTCCTACATTCTCTTCTATGTCAATCACTTCAACTGACTAGTTATTGAGGATACCATTTTTTCCACCACTTATGCAGTTGTACCTGCAGAAGGGATCGACACAGTGCTCATGGAAAACCTCTTCCTTCTGTTCTCTTCGCTGGCTCATAAATTACACCTGGCTAGTCAGAGGTGGGCAGTAGTGATGTTGGAGGGAGAAGGTGTACTGTGTGGATTCATATTTAGTCATCTTTGAATTCTACAGGCTATGTGATGTCATTCTGTAGTACTCATTTGGTTTATTTACCTGTTTCATGATCCACCTTTAATTCAGTACTAAGAAACAAGCTCATTGGAATATATCTAATAAGCATGATTTGTACAAAATGAGTATGTGCAAACAGCTTTTTATTTACGAACTCAGGTACTTTCTGCTCTAGAGATTATTTCATTTGAAGGCACTGGGACAGATTTTGGCTGAAATAGTATTGATCGACACTTAAGTATTTATTTTCTTTATAAATCTCAATCTCTATTTACAAAATCTATATTGACTGTTCCCTAACATGTCATGTTTATCCATGGGTTTAACCAACCATTCTGTTTTTAATTAGTTTCATAGTCCGAAAAGGAAAATAAATTTAAACAGCAATTTCCTCTTTTTTGTCAGAAGAGATTAGTACTTATGTAAGTTTTTCTTTTTCTTTAAGCATCCAGAGTATTAGCCTTCAACAATGCAAAACTGGGAAACATAACAGCTCCTTGGTCACCCCAAACACTCTTGCTAGTTTGTATTAAAACAATTTCCACATAGTAACACTTCATATTGTCATCTTGCAAAGCTATACACTGCAAAAATGAAGAATGGATTAAATAATTGCTAAACGCAGCCACAAAAGTAAACCAGAAGCCCTTACACAGCATCAAGGAATTCTGACACCTGGGTGAAGAAAAATAATTAATTTATGTTTTGGATTTATGGGGGCCCTTAGTGGTAGCTTGCGAATGAAAAACACTGAGAAATAATCCTCCTGCATTCTTGACCTTACCTTTCTTTTTCTACCATTGCTTGATTAAATTTATTCCCTGTTGTATACTATAGGAACTAGAACTTAAGACTAGGATGCAAATCTTAGTAGGAAACCTGCTGGACTTGCCAGTTGCTGGGGAAGCTAATTTAGGCTACCAAACAGGTGGTGGCAATGAATTTATTGATATCTGAGGGAAGGGGTTACATAACTCATTGCTGGGCTGTGTTATCTGACGTGGTGGTAGAGGAAGGAGCATCTGAATTTGTTTAAAACCTTATTTCACCTTTTAAGAAAAAAATTTGCTTCTACCTTTTTATGATACTTAACAAGTTTCTTCTCCCAAAATCATGCTACATGGTGGTCATTTTGGAATTAAGAAAATGGTGGCCAGTCTGCCATGAGTAGAACTACACTGTTGGCACAAGAAACTGCCTCCACTACCCAATACTTAATGAACACAGCCCAGTTCATACCTCTTCCTGAAAGTAAAGAAAGGATCCACAAATACAGCATCTTAGTACAGCCCTAACATTGACTGAATGCAGGCTGTGAAGATACAGAAACATGCATGTATGCAGGGTGAAAAGGAGCCTATTAAATCAGCTTCTAACTGCTTAAAATTTACAATGTTTATACGTCTTTATTGGGTTCTCTGATTTATCTGGATTCCATTCTTCTCCCATCTCTCTATCTGAAACTTTTGTGGTCTGAAACTACCCTAGGATTTTTAAAGATTTCCGAGACATAATAATGAAAAAATGGAAGCATTACAATAGCTACATAACATGTAAATGCATGGATTGGTTCTCTTTACCAATATAGTTTGACATTTATCACAATGATCCTTGTGTGCAGTTTTAATCATTTAAGAAAATAAATTATGAATGTTCAAAGAAGAGAATTTCTTTGAAGCACTAGTTCTGTTTCATGACTAAGGTGGTAGTAGCATTAGAGAGCTTAGTATACAAAGTTCGCCGGAAGCAGGAATTAGTACTGGTATGAACATCATAGGTTTATCATTAAACCTTGGTTAAATTCCTTAAGCCTCATCCTGAATCTGTAACTAAGCTTACGTATTTTTAGCTGTTCCTTGATTGCCTTAATTCTCCTATTGCTGTCTCTCCTCAGTAAAAGTTGGATTCTATGCTCTTTCAAAAAGGAACCTGTCTTTCTCGCTTGGGAAACATGGTAAAGTGCCTCTTACACTGATGGCATCATATGTATAAATAAGCAAGCAAGCAAGCAAACCATATTTTACTTAACACCCAGCTTTTATGAATTATTTTACCTCAGTTCACAGGAAATCTGTTTTCTTTTTCTATGGCATGAACTTTCTGTTGCCCTACTTCATTTATAACATTTAGGCATTTCAAGTTTTGTTAGGTTGCTTCCTTCTCCCAAGAACTTCTGATTAGGTTAAGTATTTAACACAATAGTTATGAACAGTTAAATTTTAAAGCATACCCACAAGTCACAGGAAGAAGAAAGGGTCAATAAAGCAAATGCAAACACTATTTCATTTTTTTTAAAAAAAATCAGCAATGGTCTTAAAAGCTGGAATGGAGAATAATCTATTTAATGACACTTTTGCACCACAACCCTGTAAATCTTAGATATAACAAATAGAACAAACCACTCTTCTAATGAGTCCATTAATCATGAAAGTGAAGGGAGGCTCAAAAGGGTTACAATTTCTTAAGAAGGAAGGAGCTCATCACTGCCAAAGTCTCACTAGTTATCCGTGCCATGGCAGCAATTCTATTTTCGATTAACGTTGCACCACACTTTCTAATCCAACCACTAAATCTCCTTTTCTCTTCTCAGCATCCTAGTAAATGGAGCTACAACAAACTGAAGGAACGTTTCAGGGAAAATAATCAATCTTTTTAACGTCATCACTGAAAAATGTCTGATCTAAATCCAGTTGTAATGTAGTGGGAGTCTTTCTGTGGAAATGGGATGAAGAATCTGTTCAGGATTTCTCTCCCTTTCAAATGAAAACAAGATACGCTGGATGACCAGCCTGGCTCCCCCTGCCTTTCCCCTCATTCCTGCAATTCTTCTAAGAACTTTGGTTTATATTCCTGACTGTGTCATGTGTCCCATTACTTAACTACGTTAGTCTTAGTCCAACTATTAATGGAAAAGATAAATGCCCCAAGTAATAGGAATGAAAAACCTCTACCCTGTGAAAAGTTCCTTCTCATGGTAATAAAAAAGGCAAAGAAAAGATAGTGCACAAATGAAAGAGGTCTGCTTCAAGTCCCAGCCAAACAAACTTCTTATAGCAACAGGATGTGGAGCACTGCCTCTGATGACAAGCACAATGTGCAGGCAGGTTTATGTAAAAGAAGCCAGTCCTTCAGCAAGCCTCATCCCAAACCAGCTAGGGTTTTATAGGTTTGCATTGAGGCTGGAATTAAGTAAATGGACTAGGATTATATATTATATTGTCCCAATGTCACATCACAAATGCTGAATCCTAAATATTGGTGGATACAACCATACAACCAGTCTTAAGGTAAGTGAGTCTGGTCTTCATCTTTTTAAAAAAACCACACACACATACTGCCCTTCATCAAAAGATCTCTGGGCAGAATAAAGGAGAGGTTTTTTAAAAAAACAAACAATCAAGTGGTATATCAATGTTATGGGGTGAAAATAACAAATAATCCAAAGCAGGGTCTTCTCTCTGTCGTGCTGAGGAATTGAAATGTTCTTCCTTGGGAACTCTGCCAGTCACCTTCTTTGGTTTAATTTTTGACATCAGTTAAACATCTTCCTTCTCTGTCAGGATTTGAGAATGATTCTGGTGAAGTGGCTGCCGCCTGTTTCTTTGCTGCATCACTTATAATATTTTGTCTCTTTTCAGAACTTAATTAATGTTATTGTTTTAATCCGATCAACGTTTTAAATGAAATTTTATGTTTCAGTAACAGCTTGGAGGATTTTTTAAATTGAAAAGAAGTATATAAAACATTGTAAATGGACAAATAACTTTAACAGTCCAGACTGCTGCGATGAAACGTTTTAGAGAGAAAAACTAAAGCATATGGCTAAATCTCCTCCATTTCTTGAAGTTTAAATGTGATCTAAATGGAACTACCAACTCTGAATTTTATAGCAAAGTGTCTCACTTTCAGTTAGTGAACTGCACCACAATCCCACGAATATTTACCCAGGAGAAAGTTCAGTGGTAATTACTCCCAGGTAAGTGTACATTGGACTACAACCTTAGTGGTAAAAAATTCCACAAGAACCATTTGTGTAGGCGGGATATAATCTAATTAGAGACTTCCTATTAGTTCCCATGAAGAGATACACCAAATAAAATGCAGAACTCTGAGAACGGCACAGAACTTCTGGACCTTAAGGCTTGTCAATGTAAGCTTAATTGTTTACATTAAATTATCTTGATGTGTTGTTATAAAATGCATTTTTAAATTATGAAGAAAGAAAATGGCAAGATTCATATTGGTAACTTTATAGGAACACTGCGAGAAAGATAGTGTGAGCTTCTTTTCTTCGTCAGAAACGAATAACTGGATTTGGATAAGATAAATCAAATTAAAAAGGCATGATCCAGGCAAAGTTAAGCACTTTTTAAGTTCTCCTGATTTCAATGAGAAAGATTTAACCACTTACTTAACTTTTTCACTGAACTAAATAGAATGCAGAAGTACTTAACTTTGCCTGGATTGTGCCCATAATGCTTCAACAACATGCAGCTTGATTTTTTCATTGCTTTTCGAGCACCCTCTTTATCAATCCATTTAACTTCATTTTGCTGCGTTCTCTATCTTTGGCAGTTGTCCAGAGGCCTGAAGTCTTTGTTTTCTCTCTCCTTTCTTTAACAACTCTAAACTTTAAAGTGGTATACTCCCCCTTCCAACCACCACCCTTTCTCTATTTCTTTAAGGCATGCCTTTTATGTATGGATTTAGCCAGTCCAGCTTTCTTCTTTTTAAAAATGTTCTGTTATCCCTGTTTTGTGTTTGGGTTTTCAATAGCTCTGGCCTTGTCTGACAAAACCACAGAAGTACCGACATATTATTTAATCCAGACATCCTGTGCGGTGGTGATAGTGAAATGTGCTCCTATCCAGTACGAATTGGCTCATTTTGTTTCAGACCTTGTTTGTTTGCCAATCTGATAAACTTCAGCCATGAATGGAATGCTTTTCATCCATTTTGTTCTAAATTGTTTTTATAACAAAAACAAAATCGTAAGAACTAATATGGAGTCTTTCAGAGTCTCACAAGGAACAAGAAAGGTGTAAAATTAATGATTCCTAGACCTTTCACTGTTTATTAATATAATGAGAGGATTGTTTTTACTAGACAAAAGCTACATATTTCATCAGGAACCTATTTCAACAATTTCAGATTAATTATGCGACTGGACAAAAATTCGGAGATGTACTTGACAGTGAACTAAATGGAATTAATAGCACTTGGGTGTGTAGGTAAAGGCACTAAGAAATAGTTTTCAGGTAGTCACAAAATTCAGCTGGAATTTTCAGTATTCATATATGACTGTCACCATATACCACAGTAGAGCATGAAACTCTAAACTCAGTGTTGTGGGTCTGAGCCCCACATTGGGCAAAAAAATCATGCATTGCCGTGGTATGGACTAGATGACCTTTGTGGTCCCTTCCAAGTAAACAATTCTCTGATTTTATTATTCATATTTGAGCATTTACTGTAAAAAACACATTGCTTAAGTTTGGGACTCAAAAGACAGTGAATAAAAACATTAAATAAACTACCTTTGCTAAAATTAATTACAGATACAGGACAGTTGTGTAGTTTTCTTTCAGAATACAGTCATTTTTCCTCAGGAGGTAACTTGGAAATATTATACATTTAATGTATCAATTACTTCAGCAAAAAAGAGAGGTGCCATATCAACTCAATTCTTCTCAGAATCACAGAGCTACTGCCCTCTGATAATACTTGTCAGAAAGCTATAGCTTACATTCTCCATTTGAAGGAACAGACAAAATAGAGGCTATGGTACCGAAGGCAAAACCATTGCATATGAGTTCATTGGTTCTTAAAACATTACAGAACAATGCACGTTGCAATGGTCACCTGAGTCTCCACTGAACACAATGGATGTATCTGAAGAGGGTGGAATAAAGTGCAGCTCTTACTAGATTGGGCCAGTTTATCTAACACAAAAACAGCACAAGCTATTGTCAGAGTGTTGTTTCCTTCTAATTGAAGGAAACTATGAAACACCTTATACTAACAGACCTGGTTTAAGGAAAATTCATTCCTTTGAACTCAATGCAGAAGGGGAAAAAAGAATTCTGTCTATTCTATTAAGGATGGGAGTTTGTAAAAGGAGAAATATTGAAGGCCCATATTCAGACAAAACCATCAAGAAAGAAAAGTGGGAGGCATCTAAGGAAACTGGTGTAGCTGCATAAGGAACTTACAGATAAGCTGAAGTTAAGAAGGGCATGTATAAGAAATGGAAGAAAGGGGATATCACAAAGGAGTAGCCAACAGTTGCAGGGGGGAATCAGGCTGGCTAAAGCTCAGAAGGCTAAAGCTCAGGCTTGCAAGAGGTTAATAATAATAATAATAATAATAATAATAATAATAAAGTTTTCTTCAGCTATGTCCGAAGTAAGAGGAAGAACAAGCAAGCGGTAGGTCCTCTGCATGGGGAACACGGAGAAATGCTATTGGGTGACAGAGAAAAGGCGGAACTACTCAACGCCTACTTTGCCTCTGTCTTCATCCAGAAGGAAAGCAATGCCCAACCTGGTGATAACCCAAGAGGTAGTAAGGCAGGCTTCCTCAAACTCGGCCCTCCAGATGTGTTTGGCCTACAACTCCCATGATCCCTAGCTAGCAGAACCAGTGGTCAGGGATGATGGGAATTGTCTCAAAACATCTGGAGGGCCGAGTTTGAGGAAGTCTGTAGTAAGGGAACACCTAACTACTTTAAATGAATTCAGATCTCCAGGGCCTGATGAGCTGCATCCAAGGGAAATAAAGGAGCAACATCACCATCACCATCAACATTATTACTAAATTAATAATAATAATAATAATAATAATAATAATAATAATAATAAATACGCTGCCTATCTCACTGGGTTTCCCCAGCCACTCTAGGAAGCTTACAGCATATCTAAATATGTGCCTGTTGACTATTTCATTCTACCCTCGATGCTAGTAAATAAACGTTGCCAGACATGTTTCTTTGTTGCTAGGGTTTGTCAAACAGGGATTCCTATTCCACCCACTAGGTCCATCTGGCTTGAACTCATTTCAGGTGAGTCTCTGATGGGGAAAAGGCTGGCCATTTGTGCACCACCACATTGCATAAAATGTGCTTAACACATGAAATATTTGAGATAAGTACTATAATTTCTGTAAAAATACATCTTGCTGTAGTGGAGACTATGACCAAGTGACCTGTGTCAGTCTACTATCTAGGTGGCACTGACTCCTGGTGGGCAACTCCAAGTCCCTGCTCTATCTTCTTCTGGTTCTTTAACTTTAAAGTGATATTGGAATGGACAACTCTTCAAACAGGGGTCTATCTGGCCAAGCCCACAGAGTATTTTCCCTGAATGGCTCAGAAACTACAATCTTTCAGATGCGCCTGTATGTGAGAGGACCTTTCCCAGGAGGGTTTTGGAATCGAGGCACATGAGCTATTACGCCACAGGCCTAATGCTCCTTCTGCAACCAGTGTGTTGCTTCTAGCATGGTCTTCAGTATGACAGCCAGGATCTGACACCCCATAATGTCTCTCCTCCTGTTGTGGTGGAGTGACTAGGGAGCTCCTTTGTAGAGTTTGCACTGTGGGTTCAAGCCTTGGGAACTTCCTTTTCCCCCTTGTGGAATGACTGCTGTTAGCTAGTCATGCAATAGTTACGGGTGGCTTCTTGGCATTTCCCAAGACAGGACTTGCTCACATCTAGACCACAACAGAGCTAGATATTGAAGACTACTCCAGAAAAGTTGTGGCTTCCCTTGTGGCATGCCTTCACCCACCCGTGCCCTACTTGGCAAATAGCTAATTTCCTTCCATGGGACATGAACTCTTACCCTGGAGAGACCTCTGCAGATATCCAGGAACTCTTTATATTTTGGAGTCAAAGGAGTTCTAGTGTGCAATGTGCATGGTATAAGATGGCTCAAAGCCAATTGCAGGAATTCCTGGGGGCTCAAAGCAGCTAGGTTACTGATAACTATGCCATGCCAGCTCAGATAGAGGGAGCCACAATTGTGAGATTATATGTGGAGCAAGGCAGGATCTATCCTGCGGATGTTCCATTCTGTTTGCTTGGCATCAGATACAACCCAATATTATTAGCACCTAGCATTCCTATGCAGCTGAATATTGTAGGTATTGGGTGATATCCAATGTTAGGGTTCAGTAACTTTCTGTTGGGAATCTGAGTGTTGGTTCAAAGTTTCTCTCTTATATTAAAATATATTGCATAGGGATTCTATTTCAGCAATTTTAAAGTGACAATTTAGGAGAATGTAAAGCTGAAGTAACAGCCCATGGGCTGGCTTCATGCTGTTCACAAGACAAGGCTCCATAATTCCAGGAGGAATTATTAATAAATTATAATATTGCAAATGTGGGGAACTAGGGCAAAGATACTAGCAGTAACATTAGAAATGAAGGCTTTTCCATAGTAAACATTCAGAAAAGGGATTCCAGATTGCAGCACGAAGCTAACAAAACAGTACTGCCACAATATCGGCAGGTGAAAGATCTATATTCACAGTCCTGACTGCATTACAATGGAGATGATATCTTAAGTCCCTTGTGGAAACAATGGAACGTTTGGACCAATCAGATACAGTACTTTTAAACAGCTAAAAGCAGTACCTGCTGGGTTAGCTACAGTGTTCCAATAATATGTGGTGAAGAAACCTGAATACTCCTTTCAATTAGCTCCTTTTAAGTAAAGGAATTTGCCGGGCATGATAGCAAAAGACTTGCTTTTCAAAGGACACAATGCCACCTTTGGCAATAAGGCATAAAGAAAAAAGAGGCAACACAAACAAAGCATTTCAGCTTGGACTACAATAGTTAAAATGGCAAAAGTAATTCTAGAGAAATCAAAAGCACTCATATTCACTCACTTTTTAACATAGTAAGCAGTAGAAAAAGGAAAGTAGGCATGGGCAAACCCCAATGGTTCTGATCTAATTTTAGTTCAGGCTTATCAGATAAAACATCCCCTGACTGTCCAGTGTTTTATTACACAGTCTGATCTGATATCTGGAAGTCATGAATACTCTGTCCTTTAAAACTATAAAACTAGAAAGGAAATTTATGGAAGCTGCTCTGTGTGTGTGTGTGTGTGTGTGTGCGCGCGCACGCGTGTGTGTGTGCGCGCGCTTGTACACTCACGCTCTACAGTAATCTTTATATGTTTCTAAGCTACCAAAAGTGCAAGGTATACCCCATACCTCCCAGAAGATAAGGGATTCAAAGTGCTTAAAATGCTTAGATTTCTATCACAATGGCAACTCAACCAGTTAGAGCACTAGCAACTCTTTCCGAAGGACATGGTCTTAAACTTGCTTCAGGAGATATGACATCCTGATGTCTCCTTAAGGTGCTTTCCCATAAGCTTGGAAAGCTACTAACATGCAAAATGTGGTTGACTCAGTTCAGGTAGCAATCAAGAAGATACATGAGCAAGACCAAGTCCCACTGCAAGTGCCCACACAAAGTGGAGCTACCTCTATATTGAAACAGTAGGTGTTGTTGTGCCACACACCACCTGTACTACCCTCTCCCAGCCTGGACACTGTAATTTGCTTTGCTCCTGGATCTGATTTGGGGAGTGGGAGCAAGGGGAGAGTTTCTGGGTAGGGAGGGAAATGTAAGAATTCTACCTGATGTCAAATCAGCTGTGAGAGGGAAGACCTAGGATCTGACCTATTCTTCAGGCCTGGATGTTGCCTCCAGGTCGATTCCTGGATCTGATTGTGAGGGAGGGGCAGAGAATGCTTCAGGGTAGGGACTGCTTTTTATCCAGGGCAGGACATTCCAACCCACCATCTGCTGAAACTTTCAGAACTGTTACTTCAAGAACTTGTGTTTGAGCTTACTTTCCCCCTCCTGTCCTGCCATTTCCTCTTCCTAGAGTTTCATGTCTTTAAACATTGTGGGTTTAAAGGCAGGGACCATCTTAGAACTGATTTTGGTAAACTGCTCTGGAGAGACCCTTCTGATGGCTATTCTTGTTCATATGCAATCAATTACATATTACACAGATTATGTCAATACAATAAGCATTCTTAACTTTAGTGCTTTAATAGCATACGGGGATATGCGTGCCAGGATTACAGACACTGCATTGTTGAAGGAGGTCTAACTCTTTTCAATAGGATGGCCATGGCAGGGATAGGTTCCAAAACCCTTTCCCCATGCCTAGTGATCCCGAGTCTCCCAGGTCCTGTTTAAACATTAAAAATTAAGGATGTTAAATACATTCACTGAATTAATGCAATCTGTAGTTTGGCCCTCACAGATAATTGTTTTATGGGATTATAAATGTCAGCTACCACAGGGAATATGCCTGCTGACATAAACATGTGTCCTGATTTGAGAAATAGGCAAACTGAAAACCCCTTTTGAGTCACTTTTGATTTCTGATGTATCTACTAAAAATGTTAACAAACCAGGAGTTGCTGCCTTGGATAAATAAGCATGGAAACTGTCTCTAGGGTTACATCAGGCTGCCCTGCACACCTGCAATGTCCTAAATCAGGGCATGAACCCATCAATGTCAAGGATTTTTAAGCCCTATTGATTACAATGGCAGAACCAAGCATGTATTTGACAGTGCCGACCTATACATTTCTACTCTGAAGAAAGTCCCAGTGAGTCAATTTTTAGTCATGGACACGTAGAGGATTACAGCCTAAATATGTCCCACTAAAATCAGCAGGGTTTAAAAGTGAATATCAGTGGCTGAATTGTGCTCATACTGGTTGTTGCAAGCTGCTGAATTACAGAAACACTAATTCCTCTTTCTGTTACAGAAGATAATCATGATTACTAGCACTATAATGGTAATGGTAATAAATATATTTATTATGTACCACTAAAAATATTAAAACTTTTGTAGTAAAATTGCACAACATCACAATGAGCCATCAAGAGCCAAAATAAACATTCCAAAAGATGTTTCTGCTTAAATTCTGTTTTTTCTGTTGCCTCCAAAAAGTATAGGCACAAGCAATAACAATGTATTCTTCTAATGGCCTAGTTTGGAGGAAAATAATGAGCAATTATTGTAAGAATATTCCACTGGTAAGTTACTTCTGCAATAAACATTGGTGACTTTACCAGAAAAAGAGTCCAAGATTATTTCTGTGGCCTAACCTAATAAGCTGTTATCCTCAAACCTGGTAAATGCACACATAAACAGTTTAAGGTTTCCAACAACACACTGCAGCTACCCTAGAGATCATATTAAATAAAGCTGTTCTGACCCAAAATCTTCACAACAATGATATGTGATCACTACAGCTGTTTGGAAATGGAATTTTTCTGTTGCAGGAAAGTTCAACTCTTTTGTAATTGAATAAAGGTCGTAAATATAGAAAATACAAATGAGGAACTAAATCTCAGAAAGGTTTCTATACTGAAACAAATGAGTTGCTATTTTGTATCAAAATGAAATTGCTTGGCATATTAAATTATATTTTCTCTTTTCAATGCACAATTCCAGTGGCTGGTATTTCATTATCAGGCTGTTTTTCAAGCAGATCTATTGATGGCAGCAGTGTCATTGGGCTAATGCATCCTAATTTATGTCATGTCACCTTTTCCACATTCTTCTGATTACCTCAGAGATGATTCAGATAACCACTTTCTGCCCTTCTTGCAATCAATGCAGGCTTCTCCCCACTACATTTCTCAAAATCAAGAATGGCTATTATTTTAAAGAGCTGCCTAAAACTGGTCATATGTGGAAAAGGAGAAAAATGAGCATATGCCCAAAGCTAGTGGATATTGGTGGGACTTTGACCCTGACATAGGTGGAATCCAATTTATGCAAGATACATAATAACTCATAATAACAGAGCAACTTATCTTGTGACACTGATACATGAGTTGCAGACCTGCCTCTGCTATGTCAATAAGGAAATACATCTTGACTACTTCAGTTAAAATGTATTGGGATGCAACCAGATACAATGTACAATGCCTAGAGCAATTGTGTTTGGTAGGCAGGGATTAATAATCACATTTGGATTCAGTGTCTGAGAATCCTCAGTGCTGTCAAAAAAAAAACACACACACAAAAAAAAATTCCCTAGTATTTTTAATGTTTACACTCTCAGAGATTTAAACAAATACTTTAGAAAATAATTTTAAAAATTGCACATAAACAACTTTTGTTGTGTATTTTGTTTATTTGGGGCAACATGCTAATGAGTCCATAACATGTTTAAGTTGATGTAATATAGCCACAAATAATGATGCTAATGTGGGGTGCCAAATCCTGTGGCCAATTTAGCATAAAATGTATTTTTGTGTTGTTTAAATCACTTTGTGAAGTTGGAAAGGGTGGCCTCATTATCTGCCCCACAATGTTTTGAATGGGCCTTATACATTTCTACCCGTGAAGTTTAGAGGGCTCAGTCTAGACATTTACGCTGAAAGGATAAGAAATTACCTAGGAAATATATGCAAACTCCCCTAAGCCCCTGGCATGTAGGTGCATGTGATTAAAAACTAACAACAGTGGGCAGCACTGTACATTATAGAAAATAACAGCTATTACACTACATATTCAGATAAAGACACAGTATCTAGCCAACAACTTCCTTAAAGATGTCTATAAACAAATGTAATCCCATCACTTATTAATTAATTTCGATAATAAAATCTAATGTAAATGTGAGTTTGAAAGGATAATTAGTGAAGAAAATGCAATTAAACTATGAATGCAAAGGAGGAAAGAATAAGTAGCTGAATTCGCAGAACTGTGGACAGGAATTGTATGTTGTGCCTGCAACCATTATGAGTCATAATCAGAGAACTGTGGAGTTGAAAGAGACCCCAAGGGTAATCTAGTCCAACCTTCTAAAATGCAGGAATCTCAAGTGAAGTATCGATGACAGGTGGCCATCCATGAATATCTACACCGTTTAAATCAGGGCCATGACCAGGATTATGGTCTGAAGGCACATAATATAGCAACCTTGCTAAAATGAACTAAGTCTGGACAAGTCTACTTAGGAACCGTATGTGCACTGCACTGAGTACTAGTTTTAAAAGGAAGAAAATAAAAGCATTAAAATTAGCAAATAAACAGTAACCTAAATAAACCCATTTGTAATCTTGCACATTGGTACCAATGGGTTGGAGTAGTGGAATTCAATGTCATGCTATGACAAATATTTTGTCTGCACAAAGCATGCTGTTCTGGGAATTATCCCAACCCATGCCAAGTCTATTTATAATAATATAATATAATATAATATAATATAATATAATATAATATAATAATATAATATAATTACTGTATTCTTTAACTGATACACAGTACATGTTCTCTTTGCCATGTAAGCAGCAATATGGAATTCTTGATCTAATTTATCAGATGCAGCTTTAAAGGAAAATGTTGCTCAATTTCCTCAAAAAAGCAACCAGACAGAAACATAAGACCACTATGTATCCACCAAATTTTGATTTTTTAAATCTTCAGTCAAATTCATTTTGGGGGAAAGCCTTAAGTATTCTCCTTAAAGCGCTGCACTTCAGTAATATCTTTCTGTTTTGCTTGGGTGGTTGGCACACATTTTTTAAAAAAAGAGTTAAATAACAATTTAAACTTGTTATTGTTACAAGTTCTGTTCTCAATGCTCCAGCACTACTAATCAGTCCTCATTTACACCCATGCAGTCCAGCGAATTCACTGCATTTCCATCATCTCTGACAACAGCACAGATCCATTTCTGTTCAGGTGTTTGGATCAAGCTGCTAATGATTCTGCATCCTGGAATTTGAACACACATAATTTTCTCACTATCTCAGTATGCATAGGATCAGTTGTTGTGTGCATGAGATGGCTAGTGTTAGTTTTCTTATGTTTTCCTTTGTTGCTATCTATCTATCTATCTATCTATCTATCTATCATCTATCTATCTATCATCACCTATCTATTCTATCCATCATCACAAGATCTCAGTGCGATTCACATAATAAAAAAGTAAAAACATTATTTTCCAGTTCTAAACCATCAGTCAGAAAATACTGCAAACTGGTGAACTATACTGAGCTTGGATGTGACACAAACAATGGAACCTGATTTAGATTCCAGATAGGTTGCTTATTGACACAAAATTTGATACTTTTCCAACACATTCCAGTACAATTATACGAACGCTAGCCACAAAAAAACCCAAAAACCCAACAAAGCAGAGATGGTAAATTGCAACTGAAAGTACTTGGCACTAAATAAAATTTTCCTTGGTAGTTTTCAAAAGAGAAATAGGGAACACCTGATAACTATATCACATTACTAATGGTGGTGTGTGTTTGAACCTTTAAGCCACAGTTTGATTCAATACTTCATTTTGAAAAGCGTTAAGCAAGGGCACATTTTTCTACAAAGATTTTCTAAACATTCCTGACGAAGTTTTGGGACTTTCATCACATCACAGCTTAACAATTCAGGGAAAAGAGGATGGGTGGAAACAGCTCCCACTACAGTGGTACCTCAGGTTAAGTACTTAATTTGTTCCGGAGGTCCATACTTAACCTGAAACTGTTCTTAACCTGAAGCACCACTTTAGCTAATGGGGCCTCCTGCTGCTGCCGCGCTGCTGGAGCACAATTTCTGTTTTTATCCTGAAGCAAAGTTCTTAACCTGAAGCACTATTTCTGGGTTAGCGGAGTGTGTAACCTGAAGCGTATGTAACCCGAGGTACCACTGTACTATTGAATGAAACTGTTACTATTATGAGCACATCTCGATTGTTAAATAAATTATTACAGTAAAGTGTCAAGTGGTGCAATGTGTCTCCTTCTATGGGCACATTCATGCTAACCCACAGACCCTATCATTTATAAGAACCTATTTAAAGTGTTGTTTGAGAAAGTGATTAAGGGTAAATACTTTAGCAGAAGAGAAGCTTTCATATGAAAATGAGCCCCTGTTTTTATAATTCAGTATTTTTTATGGATGAGCTCTTTTCTGTTGTCTATTGCCATTTGTACTTTTAAAAAAGGCACAGGAGCCCTCTAATTGCAATGTTTTAGTAGACAGATGAGAATGTAGGTTTGGAGACACACACAAACAGTTGAAGGGGTCCATACAAAGAAAGTACTCTTTATTTCACATGAAAATGGTCACCTTGTTGAAGTCTTTGAGGATTAATCACAACTGAGTGATGTGCTACCTGATAACTCAAAAGCTCCATCTAACCCAACCAAGCTTTTAATGCAGCTCAAAAGTACCATCTCAGAGGCTTTCAGGACTGTGCTCAAAAGGTTCCCTTTATCACCTGCTCTGGTGAGTGCAAGAGGGTTCAATAAGCCCAGCAAAAGACCTGTCAAAGGACTGCAGTTTATTAACAGTGTGTTTTAGAAAGAAAAATGTGACTTCCATTCCCCCTCCAAACTAAATCAAAACT
Source organism: Podarcis cretensis (assembly GCF_951804945.1). NCBI lineage: Eukaryota > Metazoa > Chordata > Lepidosauria > Squamata > Lacertidae > Podarcis > Podarcis cretensis. The sequence continues at coordinate 80,360,961 of NC_137172.1, read as the reverse complement.
AATCCGTCTCTAAGAGCAAAGAAAGCCACAAAGCTCACAGCTGGTAAAATGGTGGGCCACGGATTAATCAAGCTTAATCTGCAATAAATTCAGAAGAATGTGATCTGTTCCAAACTCATCAATGAAACCAGTCTGAATGTTGCTTTATAACTCAGTCAGTCACCCTTTAATAAGATGAACACTTGGCAATATCTTTTCCCTCCTGCCAGAGATTACAATGCTCACACATAGGCTGCCGGAACAATAAGTAGATTTAGGACCATGTTGCAATGGATGAGCAAGAGTTTGAAAGTGTACAAATAAGGAGTTTCGCCATGATTATTTTTGGAAGCACCATTTTCTGCTTTGCTTTAGTTTAAAGAGCTGAATGATTTCCAAGTATGGCCTAGTTCACTTAAATTAGAGTTAAGCTTAACAATGGTTTAAAGGTGAACACACTGTGATGACACCATGAGGTTTGTGCTTACTGTTCTTGGTCTATGGGTATAATTGTGGAGGGAACAAATTGAACTATGCATAATGTTGAAAGTGGCTACAAGATTCAAAGCATGTGCTTCTCATACAAACACTGGCCTAGTCTAAAGCAGCATTGAGTTCTTCTTGATCAAGACATAGTAAACACTGCCTGGGTAGCTACTAAGATCTCTTCTAGCCCTACAATATTATGAAGATAAGTGCAATGCACTATCAAGATACAAATAAATACATACAATCACTACACTTCTTATCTGCTAACCCCACTGATTTCAGTGGAACTGATTTAGGATTGAGCTTTCAGCTTGGCATTTAAATGCGCCAGTTCAGCAAATCACTTATGCCTGTTGCTTAATCTATTCCCTATGGAGGGGGGAAAACACTTAATGTTAAGCAGATAGTTCTGTGCCTTCTGAATAGGAGTGATTTTCTGAAAATGGTAGCAAAATTAATGTTCTATCTATATTCAGATACTTATTACTTCAATTTTTGCGCTTCCCAATGTATTTTATGAGCTGCATAATCAGAAAGATGAGATGCTATTGACTCTAATGAACTATTCAAACCATTAGCAGCTTGTTAAGATGCACAGTTGTAGGAGCCTGAAGGTGTGACTTGAAACCAATTCATTTTCGCCAGCTCAAAAGACCGAATAGGCACTCCTGGTTTGCTTGAAAGCAACCTGTTGGGTTTGTGCTTGAAACCAACCTGTTGGGTTTGTACAGTATCATGAAGTTTAGGTATATAACTAGACGGTAATACTATTACTATCCCAACATGAACCTATTTATGAAAGCTTGTTTCAATAACACCTCGATCCAATTTTCTGGAACACTGTATCAGGCTTAAGCATATGAATCCCAGTGCTAGGATACAGTATACCCCATACCTGCACATCAACCGAGATCCATCAAGGCATTAAGCATTGACTCTTCCAAAGTAAGACTTGCTTTCTTACTGTCGGCACTGCATCAGCCTGTAATTTTCTCTCTGTTTCATAAACTACTACCACCAATAAATTCCTAGATCTTCTGGTGCTTGTTGTGACAAAGGAACCACTACTCTCCCACTACCCTGTCTCTTGTAAAGCTTTTCCTTGAATGAGATAAGTATTCCCCACCCCCCCCATACTGAGTCCTCACAAGAACATATTGAAGATGCTCCCAAGATAAATCTCCTAGGTATTGAGATCTTCTACTTGTACATCTACTCTGTGATATAGACAAAGTTACCTAATCTGCATATGGATTCCTTTTCCAGACTGTAAAACTGGAAGAGTATTTCCCCATAATGAACAAAGGCTGCTTCATAATTTACAGTTTTCCAGATGGAGGTAATATACATGACACATTTCTTTTCTCCACTTGCAATCAGATTGGCTGGCTGGTAGATACAAGGGTAAAAGATGAAGTGGCACATAGATAATATGGCATGGAGGTCTTAAGAGAGTCAACTCAACAGAACACAAGCTGTGAAAGTTTACAGAATAGTCAGTTAATTTAACTGGGGGTTGCAAGAGCCCTTTCCTAATGGAAAGTTCAACATACTGCAAACAATTTGAGAAGTAATCATGCTGTTCCGCCCATTAAATTGCCGTATTTGCCTCACAATGATGGACAAATGAGTTTAAAAGCAAAATTGTTTTGCTTATCACTATGCTACTTCTGAACAGCATATGCCAGATATTGTTGTATATAAAATTAGTTTGCAGTGAATGGTTAATGGGTGAAAGATTATACATTAAAGAAACATAAAAACTGTAATGTACAGTAAAAGGCCCGTTAAACACGTTACAGTTAAGAAATAAGGATACATAAAGAATATGCTTCCTGTTATTTCTTTCCATATGCAAACATGAAGAATGCTGAAGAATTTTATATCTTAAAATGATTTAGATTTAAAGGGAATTCATTTGAAAAGCCAAGCATGGCTTTCATGTAACTAAACCTCTTTGAAATTCAAGGTACATTCAGAATATTAAAATCAAGGCTGTCAAGGGACCAAATAATTCTTAGTTGATTCAGGATGTAATCTAAAAGTGTTTTCTAATTTAATTTAATCAAAAAGTTACAATTGTTATAAAGAAAAGTCATATTTTTCTTCTATTTGTTCCAAGTTACAACACTCAAACCAAAATACAACACAAAAATAGGCAGTACCATTGATTTATCTCATCACAGATTAAATTTGTCATCAGCAATTAATCGGCTAAAGTTTTAGTTGATTTATCTACTAACTATAGAAGTTACAAGTTCTAGTTAAAAATGGGAAATTTCACAACTTATTTTGTTACTTAATCCAAATCATGATTCATTCATGTAAAATATCTGAACTTTTCAGGACACGATTTACTTATTCAGGTAAACTACAGCACCAAATCACAAATATTGGAAGCTCCTGCTTGGACACTCAGTTAAGGAAGAATGCCATGTTACTCTGTCAAACGTGTGTTCCCAAATCTGCATTTGTTCAAATTAGGGATGGGGCTCTCTGCTATGTCTCAGTGTAGGGAAACTGCTTTATGCATGAAGGTGTGAGTTCTGCCAAAGCCTGCCCTTCTGCTTGCGTTTCACAAACATTGCCCCCATACCTAGCTGAAAGTAAATGCAGCCAGTTGGAGGGGCCACTCATACTAACCCTTCCCATTTGCGTGGCTGACTCTTCCTGCAAATTACCCCTCCCCCCGGTTCACCTTCCCATCCTATTTTTTTCCCCAATTATCAGCTTGATTTGGGGGAAGGGGCTAAGCACATTACGAGAGTAAATAAAAGCTGGAGCATTGTGGGGAGTATGGGAGCAGCACCAAACTTTTTCCAAGGCAAGCTCTGTCTGCTATGAAGAGCCTGGGCATGGACCTTTTGCAGAATGACTTTTTTTAAAAAAGGTGTTTCCTCCCATTTGCTGATTCTCCTCTGAAAATTCTTCCCTCCTTCCAACATTAGCATTTGCCTCACAGCAGGTAGATCTACCCTGAGAAGCAGCTTCACATAAGCCTGAAGAATCGCTTTTTTATTTGTCTCCTTTTGCATGCAGGATCATTCCCGCCTTGCATTCTTTTCAATTACAGCATAAAGTATTTTCCCCATGTGCTATAACTTTAATAGAAATCTATTCAAAGCTGCAACACAACCATGGTGCTGTGGAAAGCTTCGATCATTTTCCTTTTTCACACACACCCCCCCCCACCAAAAAGAAGTTTAGGCATGTGTACTTCAGGAAATCCAATGCAATGGTCATGATTGCAAACAGGGGAATTAATACTGTAAAAGAAAAGAAATTTCAACTATGAGCAGGAGATTGATTTTTCAGACTTTCATGTGTAAGTCTTCGATTCCTTGGCTTGCGTTAGAAGTAATTGAGAGGGAGGTGATTACTATAGTGCCTGTATACTAACATCCCTGAAGGGATAGGGTGCCGAGGGGAGTGTCCCAGACACACTTGCCTTCTGTACAGATGAGGCAATAAAACACTTGGATGGCTTATTCTAAATTCTAACTGCAAATGGGATATCTCAGAGGTACAGAGCAAACATTCGTATTTTGTGAATACGCTGAAGTATAGAAGTTGCTGCTCAGACAACACTGGTAGTTTTCCCCCTCTTGTTTTTTTTTTTTTTTTTTTATGTCTCTTGCCATAAAGGTATGACCAGAAAGTAGAGGAGGCAAAAGAACAAGTAAGTTTGAACTGTTTGAACAAGAAAAATAAGAAACAGACTGCTGCTTTTCTAAAGAAGGCATGGAATACTTCTAGCTGCCTGCTTGAAAGCAAAGCACATACATGGAACAGGAAACAATGTGTCCTTTAAGAAGTGTTATGAATGAAAACCAATACAGGGATAAGGTTATCCTTCCCCAAAGAGTTATTCTATTACATGCAAGACAGATTCAGCACTATCTAAAACTGGCTGTATAGTTCAAGAATTAAGAAATGGGATTATTCTCAGGTTTAATCCCTATTCATCATTTTACTTTACTGTGAAAACTTGGGCAAATCCCCAAAAACTCTTTTGTCAAAATTCTGTTTATACTTAGCACAGTTTTCCAAACACAAATGTTGTAGGCCCGGGGAAGATTAAATAGCCTTTATCTTGTACTCATTAGTAATTCTGTTCACTTTAAATGGAGGAATAAAGGTTTATACCCCATGAATCCCACTATGCTTAGATAGGTCGTACTACATAGATAGGTCGTACTACATAACTCCAATTTGCCGTTTGTGTATATGCATGCAGGTACCATGAATCACAATCTTGTAATTACGTTTTGCCATTGATCATCTCTAAGCATTTTGCCATTGATCATCTCTAAGCCCAGGTGGCGCTGTGGGTTAAAGCCTCAGCGCCTAGGACTTGCCGATCGAAAGGTCGGCGGTTCGAATCCCTGCGGCGGGGTGCGCTCCCGCTGCTCGGTCCCAGCGCCTGCCAACCTAGCAGTTCGAAAGCACCCCCGGGTGCAAGTAGATAAATAGGGACCGCTTACCAGCGGGAAGGTAAACGGCGTTTCCGTGTGCGGCTCTGGCTCGCCAGAGCAGCGATGTCACGCTGGCCACGTGACCCGGAAGTGTCTGCGGACAGTGCTGGCCCCTGGCCTCTTAAGTGAGATGGGCGCACAACCCCAGAGTCTGTCAAGACTGGCCCGTACGGGCAGGGGTACCTTTACCTTTACCTTTAAGCAACAAAACAGAAGATATGTGAAATGTGATTATATTTCATATACCTGCTTAAAACAAAAACATGAAACATGAAAACAAAGGATCCAATCAGGACCAGGATGTGTAGGGAAGAGGATATTAATTTTGCTCCCTGTGTTTTGGTGCAGTATTGTGATGACAACTTGTTCAATATGTCCTGATTGTGCATTCATATACCATAGCAATCCCTTTCTTGCAATTTATGGAAGTATTATAGAATGTGAATATTGGTTCACTATAATATGAAATGCTGCTACGGAGCAGTTTAAAGCAGCACGGCTATTGGAACACAAAGATTTCAATTGTATGAGACTGGGGAGAAACAATTTTTGTTCATATTCCACAAATATATATATATATTTACCATAGAATGTCATTTTCATAATAAAAGCCCTTATGAGTTCGACATATAAAAATGTTGTTCAATTTTCTGTAAGATTTTTAATTTTGGCATGGACAGGAAGACTTTCTAAATACACAGTATCACCTGTTGTTTATCATAGTTAACTGTAGATATGCTAAATAACTGCATACATATTAGCTTCGAAATAATCTTATTCAATGTATATATAAATATTTAGGCTACACCACCAGTTCTGGAATGCAAAAGCAATTAATGAATCCCTGAGATAGCAATCAAAAGCCCTTTCTCTATGCTTCTCCAAGGTTTTGACTTGGCCACCGTTCAGCAAGATGAGTATATCTAAGATATAGTCATTCCTGAGCTTCATCTCTATTTTCACAGAATAGATTTACATCCCAAATATTCCAGCTCCTGCTTCTTTCTTAATCCTCATTTCAACACAGGCTACCATCTCTACTGAAATACTGCCCAGGAATATCTGCTTGTCCCTGCCTTCCTAGTGGGTCCTATTTGGTTGACAGTGGGGAATGAATTAGTGACAAAGCAGCTGCAAGAACCAATACAATTAATGAGAGATTTGACATTAGCTTGAACAGGAAGTTGACAGCTCCCTAACAGGACCCAAACTTGAAACTGCCCATGCTTAAAATACTCAAATTCACCACTGTCCCTGCTAGATAAAGGTTTATGCCAATAAAAAAGGTAAAGGTACCCCTGCCCGTACGGGCCAGTCTTGACAGACTCTGGGGTTGTGCGCCCATCTCACTTAAGAGGCCAGGGGCCAGCGCTGTCCGGAGACACTTCCGGGTCACGTGGCCAGCGTGACATCACTGCTCTGGCGAGCCAGAGCCGCACACGGAAACGTCGTTTACCTTCCCGCTGGTAAGCGGTCCCTATTTATCTACTTGCACCCGGAGGTGCTTTCGAACTGCTAGGTTGGCAGGCGCTGGGACCGAACAGCGGGAGCGCACCCCGACGCAGGGATTCGAACCGCCGACCTTTCGATCGGCAAGCCCTAGGCGCTGAGGCTTTAACCCACAGCGCCAGAACCCTATTAAAACTGGATGTCCTAAGGCCACTTTGATAAACAAGACTATTCTCTAGGGCAAACAGCACATTTATTTCTGCAGGAAACTGTACAGTTTGGTTTATTGTAAAAGGAAATGAAGAAGCCTGCTACATACAAATGCTAGTGTGATATTGTTTCTACACTGTTGGGACTAGATACGGAAAATCGAGGTTCAAATCACCACGTCTTTCCACTCACTTGGTGGGCCTAGACAAGTCCCTGTGTATTAGCCTGATCTACCACATATTATCGTTGTGAAGCTAAACTGCTATTTAGAGCTCTTTGGTTGAGACACAGATGTAATAAATATGAAGTGGCCTGAAGATCAAAAAGTAAACAGTTGTAGGGAAAAGACTTGTCTTTGTAAATGTGGTGTATTTAAGTTAAAACGGCAACATGTCCTGGCCTCCACACTCAGGCCTTGTCTAGAGAATTTTAAATGGGACTTCATTCAATTAGTTTCAATTAATACTTGTCAGAATCATGATGTAAGGCTTTCAAAGCTTTATTGTGTACTTTGTATATGTGCCTTATATAACTGGGGGGCAGAAGAGGTTAAGGTTTCAGCGTGCTTGAATTACACCCATGCCAAGGTGTGATTTACAAAGTGGCAGAATAGGAAAGAAGTTGCCTGGTCATCCAACTTCAAGCTATATATCAGATTTACAATCAGTCCTTTATGATATTGCCTTTTTAGGTGCCAGGAGAGTCACTCGTCTTTGTCACTTCCACTTGTGGCAACATGTGGAAGAACGGCAACAGAGACACGAGGTTTTACAATACGACTGCTCACCTGAGATAGCTATCAAGATGTACCATTGCAGTGACAACAAGACACATGTAGATAATTGTGGCTAAATCAATATCCCTGCTTAGATTGACTATAGTGCTGCATGAAAGCAGTCTCCAAGCTTTTACATCAAGATGAATCAAGCTGGCACGGAAGGCATTCGACCTTTGCACTACAGACTATGCAAGAAAGTAGCAGAAATTGAACAAAGCTTGGGGCATTTCCAGATTATCATTGTTATCACAATAGATGTTTGGTGTTTAATCGTTAGTTACAGTCTTCCTTCAAGGTAGCACTTCTGTTGCATGGATATATAATTTCCCCAGGGCTCATCTGGAATTTTTCATAGTATGGGTAAGACCTAAACCCTGTGGGTGCTATTGGGATACTGTAATTCAAAAGAGAGCCCTGATAAAATAAGAACACGGTAATAAGGTCTTGGCTGCAAATCACTGACTGAGAAATGCTTTCCCCCTTTCCCCTCTTTTCCTCTGCCTTCTCTTGAACTTTTTGCTCCATACTCTTGACATTTTCTATATATGAAGTGTTCAAAAGTCTTGGGCTTTTCAGAGAAATGAGAGTTCCTCATAGGAAAGTCTGTCTGAGCAGACAGAGGTGGACTTTGGTTTCAAGTTGGACACTTGGGCACTTCAATATCCACATCAAATATTCTTGGCAGAGAGCATCTCAGGAGCATGGTTGCCATGACAACCATGGGATTACTCCAGCTTTCTTGTCTACAAAGGGCAAATTTTAAATCATTCTTTTGACTTGGACAAGGTCAAGTATAGAATTTTTGTAGTCTCTAAATGCTGTATGTATGGTCTAATCTTAGCAACAACAGTGGTACCTCAGGTTAAGAACTTAATTCATTCTGGATGTCCGTTCTTAACCTGAAACTGTTCTTAACCTGAGGTACCGCTTGAGCTAATGGGGCCTCCTGCTGCCGCTGTGCGATTTCAGTTCTTATCCTGAAACAAAGTTCTTAACCCAAGGTACTGTTTCTGGGTTAGCGGAGTCTGTAACCTGAAGCGTATGTAACCTGAAGTGTCTATAACCCAAGGTACCACTGTACTTGCTTACAGAATACCCTTGGGAATTCATGGGTTGGTATTATGGCTACTCCTTCGCTCTCCTAATAAATTTCTGGAATGGGGACCTCACACAGGTGATTGGCACAGACGGGGCTAAGTCCCAATGTTTAAGAGTCCATGCCACAACTTGTTACACAGAGATGAAACAGATGGGATGATGGCTAGAGGGGAAATGGAGAAAAGATTTGAGCTGAATCCATACAACACATACATGACCTCATATTAGAGCTTCTTCTGTGGAAGATATGACACCATTACTTTGACTCTGTGTTGTCCAGAGTAGTATTTAGCATAGCATTGGTTTGTTAGCTGATGTTGCTGGTGCTCAGTAACCTGCTATGACATGGTTTCCATGTACTTTGGAGATATATCTGTCACTTTGAATCCAATGCAGACTGCCCTTTGGTGTCAGTACCAGGTTACTGAGTAATGTAGGCTTAGGGATAACCAAAAATCAGTCTTTAAAAAACCAAATCTGGTTTATAGACTAACTAGAAAATCATGCATCACACTCTGTACTCATTGAGAGAAGTGTACTCATTGAGAGAAGAACAGAATACAAATGCATCAATAATTTTTAATCTGATTTTCTCTTTACAAATGTTTCTGTCTGAGACTTTTGAAAATCCATTTACATTCTTTCCTATAATAATATCATGTGACACTGAGTTCCACAGTACAATTTCATTTTGTACCATACCTTTCACCTGTTGATTTTAGTGTATCTATAAAAAATAGACTAATGTTACCCTTTTCTGGCTCTGGAAAACACTTAGAATTCTAGTATTTTCACTACAGTAAAATGGTACTTTTATTTACTTGAATCATGGAAAAAGTTACAGAATTTCTTAGTTAACAACCAAATGGAATTACTCTCCAGTCATGACTGCTTTTTAGCGTCCTTTAATCTGGCAGTTTTAAAGTTGTATTTTTGTTTGGTTTTATGCAGATAAATGCCAGCTAACCTGTTAAAACATATACATTGCCAGCTGTAGCTCCATCTGTCCATTTTCACACTAAAACTACACATCTACTGGGGGAAATTAACACACACATGGTTTCAGAAGTAGCTTTCAGCAGATTAAATGAAAAGATATGATAAATAATGACCCTTCGGTGCTCTTAGAGAGTTCTGTCTCTTAGAAATATATGTTTAAATAAATCTACCTTATTATTTGCATAGTGTGCCTTAAACGCCAAATATCATGAGACAAAGAATTTGTTTATTAGTATTTTTTTGTACAGCAGCATTCAGTAATGTAAACTCCCAACTTCAGACACAGGTTTATCACTTTGGTAAGAACTACACCTAATTGATTTATTTTTAAGAATTTATACTCCACTTTTCAGCTGTAAGGACTCCTAGAGCAGCTAACATACAATCCATAAAAACAAGACAGTTCTATCCACCAATTTTACAATCTAAAAGATATAACACATGAAGAAAAACTGGATGGAGAGGTAAAAGAAGGGGGGAAAGTTAGGCATTCCTTATTTACCGGTAAGTCAAATAGCAACAACTGTAAATGACCAGCTGGGATGGGATATTAAGGTCCTTTTATGCCCTAGCCTAGTGAAATCCCAGGGAATGAAGAGGACATTCTATTATTTCTGCCTTATGCATAAAATTTCAGCAAGGTAAATGTACACACATGTGTCTGTAGTACCAAATACAGTGGTACCTCTGGTTACAAACTTAATTTGTTCTGGAGGTCCGTTCTTAACCTGAAACTGTTCTTAACCTGAAGTACCACTTTAGCTAATGGGGCCTCCCGCTGCCGCCGCACCGCCGGAGCATGATTTCTGTTCTCATCCTGAAGCAAAGTTCTTAACCTGAGGTACTATTTCTGCATTAGCAGAGTCTGTAACCTGAAGCGTCTGTAACCCGAGGTACCACTGTAAGTCTATTCGACTTTAAGCCATGGTGCCATTTGCTGAAACAGTTCTGTGAACACCAGTGTCATGTATAAAACATGGCCCACATCACCTTTTTAATGTTTTCACAAATACTCTTGTAGTTCTATGCCAATCCATACAACATTTGCATATGGAATCACAGTCTTCCCATAACCACTTAAACACAGGGCATACTTGGCAAGTCAACAGAAATGTAATCAATACTGCAGGCGCTGCCTACTCAGAATTTACTGGCGCAGGCACTGCAACTGCCATAAAACTTCAGGAAAATATATGTGGGTTACCTATTCTGATGCTTTTCAATCAATATCTTTCAAGATTCAATATCTTGGGTATGATAATCAATTTGACCAAACTTCGGGAGGCAGTGGAAGACAGAAGTGCCTGGCGTGCTCTGGTCCATGGGGTCACAAAGAGTCGGACACGACTGAACAACATGATAGTCAAGGAGCTTCTTGCTGTATTTCTGCAGCATGTTACATGGTTCCCTCTCTCTCTTCATTTAAGCCCCACAATAACTCTGTGAGGTAGGGTTCTGTTTCAGTGTACATATCTGAAGAAGTGTGCATGCACATGAAAGCTTATACCAAGAACAAACTTAGTTGGTCTCTAAGATGCTACTGGGGGGACGCAGGTGGTGCTGTGGGTTAAAGCCTCAGCGCCTAGGGCTTGCCGATCGAAAGGTCGGCGGTTCGAATCCCTGCGGCGGGGTGCGCTCCCGCTGCTCGGTCCCAGCGCCTGCCAACCTAGCAGTTCGAAAGCACCTCCGGGTGCAAGTAGATAAATAGGGACCGCTTACCAGCGGGAAGGTAAACGGCGGTTCCGTGTGCGGCTCTGGCTCTGGCTCTGGCTTTGGCCAGAGCAGCGATATCACGCTGGCCACGTGACCCGGAAGTGTCTCCGGACAGCGCTGGCCCCTGGCCTCTTAAGTGAGATGGGCGCACAACCCCAGAGTCTGTCAAGACTGGCCCGTACGGGCAGGGGTACCTTTACCTTTACTTTAAGATGCTACTGGACAATTTTTTAATATATTTTGACTGTGTCAGACCAACATGGCTACCTACCTGAACCTGTGAGATAGGTTAGACCAAGAGGCAGAGACTGGATCAAGGTCACTCAATGAGTTTCATGGTTGAGTAGGGATGTGAACCCTGATCTCCAGAGTTCTTGTCTGACACTATAACTATACCACACTGGCTCATGTTTAACTATGGTTTAAACACAAAAAAGAGTTGCCTTGGTGCATGTACTCACTCCTGGCTGTGTCATCACAAAAGCAACAATCCATAAGCCTTGCCCTGTTGTATTCCTGGAATTTCGGCTCAATGTTTGTTTTCCTCAGACAAACCTCGAGTAGCAAGCCAGGAACAAACACTGGCTACTCCTTGTAGTTTGCTGCAGAGAAACAAACCACAAGTCCAGGTTCTGATGCCACAGCAAGTCAAGGCTTGTGGTTTGTTGCTCTTGGAGCAGTGCTACCAGGAGCATAGCAGGAACAAAGCATGGCCTTTTGAGCTGCTTGTCTGCATTAAATAACAGTTAAAAACTAACTATGGTTTAATGTGACATACGAAGAAAGCCATCCTTGAACGCAATTGTATTCAACAGTTAAGTCTTGTTTGATCTCTTATTGTAAAACAGCTAAATGTATTTCTGCCTGAAAGGCAAGTGTCTTCCTTTTCATACTATGACAGTCAAGAGGTTCAGTCGATTCTACATTTAGAGAGATTCAGAATTGTGAATAAAGCTAGTTGTTATGCAACTACTGTACATACTCCACACAATATACAGTGATACACATTCAAAAAATGTGTATGGGTTGCGTCAAAAGGGAAAATTTCACAAAACTAGGAGGGATTCAAATTCACATATTTATCTTCCAATGACTGAAATGGCAAGTAGGGATGCACATGTGTGAATGAACCAGCATAGGTACCACAGCACCTGAAACACAATGAACTTTCTAGTGGAGTTGTATTGAACATGTGCTGCTAATCATCTTAGCAGAGAACTCAAGTAACCAAGAGTGGATCTACCCACAGGAAAAAACCGCTATAAATAAATCAAAAATTAAATCGTTGTAAGAAAAAAAATGTAGATCTCAGGGCACAACATAAAAATACAAGATAGAAAAACATACAAAATACATAATAAGAACAAATACAAACCAATAACCCCTCATCCCCCTAACACAACACATTTAAAAAGGTATTGGATGTAGCCAAAAGCCTCGTTGAAGAGGAACCTTTTCGCCTGGCACCTAAAGCTTTATAATGAAGGCGCCAACTGAACCTCCCTGGGAAGAGCATTCCTCAAATGGGGGGCAACTTCAGAAAAGGCCCATTCTTGTACAGTGCTACCTCAGGTTAAGAACTTAATTCATTCTGGGGGTCCGTTCTTAACCTGAAACTGTTCTTAACCTGAGGTACCACTTTAGCTAATGGGGCCTCCCGCTGCTGCCGCCACACAATTTCTGTTCTCATCCTGAAGTAAAGTTCTTAATCCAAGGCACTATTTCTGGGTTAGCAGAGTCTGTAACCTGAAGTATCTGTAACCTGAGGTACCACTGTATTGCCTCCATTTGGACCTCTTATGGAAGAGGCAAATGAAGAAAGGCCTCAGAGGATGATCTCAGGGCCTGTATAGGGTCATATGGAGACAGGCAGTCCTTGAGATATAAAGACTTAATTGCTCAGGACTGCAATAAGTCAAAACCAGCACTTTGAATTGGGCCCAGAAACTAATTGGCAGCCAGTGTAGTTGGGCCAGGATATCACTTCATTGCAGACCTTTCTTTGTTTACCTCTATACACATCGGCAGGTGTGTATAGACGCACACACAAGGACGCAGGTGGCGCTGTGGGTTAAAGCCTCAGCGCCTAGGACTTGCCGATCGAAAGGTCGGCGGTTCGAATCCCTGCGGCGGGGTGCGCTCCCGCTGCTCGGTCCCAGCGCCTGCCAACCTAGCAGTTCGAAAGCACCTCCGGGTGCAAGTAGATAAATAGGGACCGCTTACCAGCGGGAAGGTAAACGGCGTTTCCGTGTGCGGCTCTGGCTCGCCAGAGCAGCAATGTCACGCTGGCCACGTGACCCGGAAGTGTCTCCGGACAGCGCTGGCCCCTGGCCTCTTAAGTGAGATGGGCGCACAACCCCAGAGTCTGTCAAGACTGGCCCGTACGGGCAGGGGTACCTTTACCTTTACTTTATACACATCGGCAAACCTAAGCATCCTTTATTGATGGGAGTAGGGAGAAAAATCATAACGCATCAAGACCAAACAATGTCAAACAAGAGAGATTTACATTGGCTGAAAAAGTGACAATGAAGCTGTTATTACTGTTCCCGTTTATAACAGCTGAATATATGATTCTGACCCTTGTGGCTCTTTTGACTATATGGCTATAGCTAATACAAAACTAAAACAAAACAAAACTCACTGACTGACTCAACTCAAGTCATTTTAAATTTGCATTTTGCATTTATAAATATAAAAAAGCAAAAAAAAAGAATCATTCGGGGAAAACAAAGCAAAGGAAGGATGTAATTGATAACTATGATGGAAATGCCACAAATGCAGTATTTGTTCAGGGCACATGTAAGGCACATCTGCAAAGTTACCTCTCTTATTCCTTGCTTGTCGCTTTAGCACCAAACTAGAAGTATGTGAGGATAGAGGAAGTTTACTTATCTTGAACTTCTGTTCGCAGTGGCACATGGAAGGCAGGTTGATCTCTGTATGAGAAAAGGCAGGATCTAGTCTTCAAACACCTCCCAAGCCAGGGGAGAGACCATGGGACTCTCCAGACCAGCTGGCAGAGCAAGACAGACCTCTCCATCCCAACCTCCACAAATAATTAGTTAGGGTTTATTGGTTTGTTTTTTAAACTAACAACAATGTACCAGAGACTCGAACACAAACAAGCACTAGATGGAATAGGTAGTCCAAAGCTTGATTACATCGGAACCACCAAATTCCATGCAAAAATCAATTTAGAACTTATTCTTCCTCCACCTCTATACATGCATAACCCGTTTTTCTGCTAGCCATTTTCCCATTGCCCTCCAAAACATACGTAACATTTAATTTGTTACGAATTTGCTAGGATGAATACAAATAAAAAACAAAAGTATCTTTGCTTGTATCAGGTTTTGCCTTTAATTTCTTGGCTGCATCTGTGTGAACTATGTGCTATCTTTTCCAATTCCAATATGCATTTCACTGTTTTTCTTTACATATAGAAAACCTGCACATATGACAAATTAAGTGCTAAGCCTATCACCTCGCTTAATACAGCTAGTCATTCAAACGGCATGAGCTTGATATTTTCAAGCTGTTGCAAAATCATTTCATGATACTGGTGATATGCCATATCTGCTGAATTGGAAAAACGGATTTTAAAGCACTTCTCCATAGCATAGCTGGAAACTCACAGCAAAGAATAAAAATAAGGAAACTAAAAGCCTGCCATTTAAGGGGGTGGCATGTGCAGCCGAACAGAAGGAAGCAAAGATTTCACTTGGTAGCTTCACTGATGCATGGCTTTGCAGACCCACTTCAACAAGAAGCAGCGGTTGGCCAACAGCTGGCCTATAAAAGTTAGACTATGTAGAGCTCACAGGCCTGCAAGTAGGGTAGGTAATTTGGTGAACTTAATTTCAAAATATTGCAGCTCCATAAAAATGCACAGTAATTTTGTAGGTCTCTTCTTCCACAGTCCCTCCCCCCGCCCCTGAGCTTAAATTTAAAACAAAATTGTATCAAACACATTGGCTTATTTCAGCTAAAAAAAAAGAATGAATAACATGTTGAGGTTTAATAGTTAAGACAACCCTAGGCTACCCTTTATTAGATATAGACACAGCATGAGGGGAGCATAATATACCAAGTGATGCTTCCACGCAGCCCATCCGTTAAGCTGCTCAGGAATTAATTTACCTGCATCTGAGCTGCTACCATATAATAAGCTTACGTTTTGCATTTAAGGGGGCATTCAGTTATAGCCCTTGCATTCATGGAGGGGATCTTGATCAAGAGGTCATCCGCTAATGGAAGATACGGGGAGGGAAATTTTGCTCTTCCTCCTCCCCCTTGCAATCGACAGTGTTCCAGAAAGTTGCAGGACCCTCCGGAATGGAATTATCATCATCATAATCCACCCATTTGACTGGGTTGCCCCAGCCACTCTGAGCAGCTTCTAGCAAAATATGAAAACACAATAAACATAAAACAGTAAAAAAAATTCCTCATACAGAGCTGCCTTCAGATGTTTTCTAAAAGTCATATAGTTGTTTATTTGTTTGATATCTGATGGGAGGATGTTCCACAGGGTGGGCTACTGAGAAGTTCCTTTGCCTGGTTCCTTGTCATTTCGCTTCTCACAGTGAGGAACTGCCAGAAGGCCCTTAGAGCTAGGCCTCAGCATCTGAGATGAACAATGGGGTTGGAAATGCTCCTTCAGGTATACAGGGTCAAGGCCATTTATAGCTTTAAAGATCTGCACCAACACTTTGAATTATGCTTGGAAATGTGCCGAGAAGGTGGCATGAGGTATACAGTGGTACCTAGCAAAAATCACCCACTCCCATATTCTGTTAGCAGATGCTCCCACTGGACCAAAGCTTTCTGTGAGTGCAAGAAAATCAACTGAATTCCATCTACACACACCATGTGATGCTATGGCATCACAGAGTTTGTTTCTGTAGCCCCGCCTAGTAGCAGTCAAAGCTGGTAAGTGAGGGCTGGGGATCTCACACAACATTATGACTCATGAGATCAATGTGCAGAGAAAGCTGCATCCTGTTGAGCCAGTTTAAATGGGTGGGCTGCATCTCTTGCCATAAGATGCTCTCAGTGCTTTTTTTCAGAGGATACTAAAAGGTAAGCAGTGCCGACACTTCTTCTTTCTTAAAAAGTATGGAACTTAGTGTAACAAATTTATGGTGAGTACTGGCAACTATCTTTCTATTAAAAAAAAGAACTGGATGCTTTCATATTATTCTTTCCAAACTGATAGTGCAAAAACAACAGTAACTGCAAAAGTTAATTAAGCCATTTAATATAATGCCCCTTATTTATATTAACAATCGGTGTCAATGACAATGTTTTTAAAATATCCTAGCAGCTTTACATGCCACTGCAGAGTTAAGTGCAATGATGACATGTAACCCTAATCTTAAAATGCCCATTGGTAACCTTCAAATACCCAGTTTCAACAAGACAATCCATAGATCTCAAAACAAGCAACAAGCAACAAATTTATCCACACTTTATCAAATTAATGGAAACCAAGACTTGTTTATTCTCACTGATCTCAACAGATTAATAGTTAGAGAGAACTATATAATATTTGAACCAAACCAATTCATATATATATGGAGCTTCACTGCCATCTATATACAATCAGAATAGATGCTGTATGAGCCACAGACAATCAAGCGGTTCAAGTTTAATGTACAATCTGTTAACAAAGCCACTTCTAAATTTTGCTGCAGATCTCTTACAACCACGTCATACTTAAAAATTAAACATAATGTTTTATCCTTTGTAATAATCAAGTTTCACATCCTTGGATTTCATTAATGTGCTTTCATATGCTCTATGAACTCGTATCTTAATCCAAGAAAGAGTTAAAATACTTTATTAATATTCTTCTATCTATATTTCTCATTTCATGGGTCTTAATCATCTACTAGTACTGTGTAGTGCAAAATATTTATGTTGCACAGAACACAACAAAACATTCTCCCCCAAGTTGTGAAATGTACAATTAATATTTGTATATTTCAAACAAAGTGGTCTATTATCATAATCTCATTCGGTATCTTTGAGTGGCAAAATATTTTTTGCTCCATAAGACGCACCTAGTTTTTAGAGGAGGAAAACAAGAAAAAAAATATTCTGAATAAAATGTTGTTGAAGAGGCTTTGCGCAGCAATCCCTCTTGCTGTTCTGACTTCAGCGAAAGCAACGTGAAGCCTCTTCAGCGCAGCAGGAGGAATGCTCCCGCTACGCTGAAGAGGCTTTGCACAGCTATCAGTGATAGCTGCACAGCCTGCATTCGCTCCACACATTTCCCTTACTTTTTAGGAGGGAAAAAGTGCGTCTTATAGAGTGAAAAATACGGTATGTTGACGCTTGGCTATTGTTTCTTTTAATACCAAGTGGAAAACTGCACTTTACATTTATCAGGAAGTCTGAATACTCTTACATAACACACTTACTGAATCATGGATTTACCTGAAGTGAAAACTTAAGTTTCTGCTCATTGCAGGACATATATTCTAATATTAGAGGTGTGTTGTTGTTGTTTTCCACTCCGTAACAATGCACTCTTTAATGTACCCTACCTGAACTATGTTTAAATAATGAATGCATAAACTGATTAATCATTTTTTAAATGCTGTTAATATTGTAGGCGTATTTTTCAGGGTTGCAAGCTTTTAGCTTTACATTACAAATTATTGCATTACAAATGGCACAAGTATTCTTATCAAAATGAAACCACTAGAATGGATGTGGGGAGCGCTCCAGATATTGCTGAACTATAACTCCCATCATCCCTGGCCATTGGCTTCACTGATTGGGTCTGATGGGAGTTGCAGATCAGCAACATCTGGAGGGCCAAATGTTCCCTATACCTGAACTAGAGAGATGAAAGTTTTAAACTCATTTCTGAATATGCTTCAGTTTCTCTAAACTATGCTCGGATTGTTTAAAACTCTGCTCCAAGTCAAATCTTGCTCTCCGTTATTCACTGTGCACATGACAATGGCATAAGGTATGCCATAAAGTCCTGGCTGTTTCGCACACCCTCAGCCCACACTATTACTTTTAGGGCTTACTGCACTAGCATATGCTTTGCTGAATTGTTAAGCAAACACCACGATTTTGTGAGCACTGTGTCGTTCAGCTGCATATGAGTTGGATTCTCCAAGCATCTGTTAGCGGCACTACAGATGCCTTTGATGGGGCTTCCGACAAAAGTAATGATCACTAAACTGAACTCAAATTTTGCAGTGGCTTGAATAGCTACGTTTGCAAGCTGGGATCTCACGCAAAGGCTGTAGATATAAAAACTGAAAAGGATATGAAATTTCCAGCTCCTGCACCAACTCACTTGAACAACCACTCATGTGTCCTTTAAAGTCAGGAGTCATTGGAACAAGGACACTGAAGCTCAGGACAAAGATGATATGACTTATAGAGCGGTGGCTTGCAATGGCAGAGTGCTAGACCAAATATGACCTCACCCCTTTGTATCCTCTACCAATAGCAAGGTGTAAATAAGCTTTATCTGTAAGAAATGGAACATGACAGCAAAGCAGTCCACTAGAATGGAAATGAAGGGATGGTTCATCACTTCCCCCATTCCTTTCTTAAAATGTCTTTCTACCAGAGCTATTCTTTGCTGACTATGGTCCTATGGAATAAAAAAGATTCCTAAAACTGCCTCTCCATGTCAAGAAGGGTTCCAAATAGTGTGCATATGAGACAGCAGATGTTTGTGTTTGTGATATGGAAAAAGTTCCAGTTGGCATGAAGATTTCGGGTTCTAGTGAGCAAAGCTCAGTAAAATTCTATAGTGGAGAGACAAGAGATTTTGCAGCAACTACTGAAGATGAGTGTAGTTGCTGAAAGTATCAGCTATGAGCCAGGGAGTTATGAGAAAGTTACCGTATTTTTTGCTCTATAAGACTCACTTTTTCCCTTCTAAAAAGTAAGGGGAAATGTGTGTGCGTCGTATGGAGCGAATGCAGGCTGCGCAGCTATCCCAGAAGCCAGAACAGCAAGAGGGATTGCTGCTTTCACTGCGCAGCGATCCCTCTTGCTGTTCTGGCTTCTGAGATTCAGAATATTTTTTTTACTGTTTTCCTCCTCCAAAAACTAGGTGCGTCTTGTGGTCTGGTGCATCATATAGAGCGAAAAATACGGGTATGTTCTTATTTGGTATTAGGAAGAATATATCCCACCTTTTAGGAAACAGATCCTTCCAGGGATGCTTACAAACAAAATCAATGCACATTTTAAAGACATAAAGAAAAAACCACTTTTGAATTTTATCCTTTTCAAAAATTTTGAGTGTGAAGCTTTTGATTGTGAAATGGCTTATAAATCTGCAAACAATTTTTTTTTTAAATCAGCATTATATACCAAGTTATAGGAATATTTTCTACATGGCGTCTCATGGTACATGCCTAGGTGAGAGGAAAGGAGACTTCTGAACCATTCTATTGGTGGTATGGTGTCACTGCAAGCCCCTGGTTGCCCAGTC
This sequence comes from Podarcis cretensis, assembly GCF_951804945.1. NCBI lineage: Eukaryota > Metazoa > Chordata > Lepidosauria > Squamata > Lacertidae > Podarcis > Podarcis cretensis. Next base: position 80,341,292 of record NC_137172.1, on the reverse strand, counting down.
AGACAGGAAAGTACAAGCCAAATTTATTCAGGCACTTTCAACATCTACTAACTGATGACTTATAATAGGATTCTCCATTTCCATAAAGAAAGTTCTACAAGACCATGTGTATTTAATTTTGCATTTCTCCTTTTCTACTGATACAAAGGCACCACTAATGATTATGTTTATCTCACCTTACTTTTTATTTTATATATTTAACAATATAAATATATAAAATATACATTGTTTGATTATAATAAAGCCTCTAAGCAGTTCACAAGAAATATTAAATTATCCATAAAAACAATTAAAAACAAGTAATTAAAAACATTTATCAGATAATTAATGGTAGACGGAAGAACATGTCTGCATGTAAATATAACTATAAACGTGGTTACAGATACAAACTTAAAATGTTTTATTTAAGAAAAGTGAAAATAAACGCCACAATGTTGTTCAGAGATCTAATGAGCAAAAAAAAAAAAAAGCAGCAAATTAATAGTATATGAAAAAAGTCTTTGGGAAGCAAAGAACTATACCTTAGCTAAGTAGTTAAAGTCACTCTCTCACTGTTATTATTTCAAAGGAACCAAACACCTTCAGAAACATGAAACTTTTCTTTCAATGCACACATATATTTTCCTTCTCTTAAAGTACATGAAGGATCTAATTATGTTTCTAATTTTTCTACCATACAGTTCTTTACTTTCTCCACAGTATCCCTTATGCTATAAGCTTAATTACTGCAGCCCTTAGCTGGAATCCTTTTAAGAGGGTACAGAATAAGAAATAAGAATAATCTTCTCTACAAGACTCTTAATATGCAAGCTAATATGTGGGTTCAATTGTACATATTTTTTTTGTATATATATATAAAATAAAGAATGATCCCACAGGGTAAATGGAACTAAATTTAACATAATTGCAATTTCTAATTTCAGAGTGATAGCAGGAACATGACTTGGGCCACAGTACAGAGAGGTTCTCCTGCAAAAGACCCATCAAAACGAATGGGAGACTGTGCTCTTTCTTGAATCATACCATGAAACTACAGAACAAAAATCGTTATTCCTGCCTGCCTCCCCATATCTTGACTCATCTTCCAACTACTTTTTTTAAAAAAGTGCATACCATAATCATGATCTTGGTTGATTTGGCATACCTACTCTTTCTGCAACTCTGTGAACTGCTGCCCTTGGCCACTTAAGTCTAAAAATGCTAAGACAGTCAAGCAAAATAAGCAAATCAACCAAATCACTCCAAAGTAAGGGTCACATTTTAATGGGGGGAGGGAAGAACCGGAGACCCTAAAAATTGTCTCATGGTGTGTTTAGCTTAAAATAGACCAAATACCCATTCAAGCACACATAATTCAAGAGGCCTGCCTGCCAGCAATAAAGGCCGAAATTGGATACTTGGTGAGATTAATTACCTAGATAGGGCATGATAATGCAAGTCAAATGGGAATGTAATTAAAGTGCACCTTCCATGAAAATTATTCATTGCTGATGGATCAGGTGACAGATAAATCAAAAGGCTTAAAAAAAAAAAAGCTACAGGTTAACTTGAGACAGGCCTTGCCTCTTTAGAAACTATAGTAACTGTAGCTATTGGATGATATTTTGCTATCTTACTCCTTCTGTAGTACTGGAAGGCAAAATATAAAGTTGTAATTTTACTTCCAAGGAAGAGAAAACAAATGCCTGAAAAATGAAAACATCCAAGGTGGAACAAACTGGCTGGCAGCTTTTTCAGACTTGTCTTCCCATATATTTTAATATATATATTTTACGGCAAATGCGCCCAAAGAAGTCAACAAGATGAATTAATAAAGTAGTCTCTAGGGTGAAGTTTTTACAGATGAAAGCCATGCTGCAGTAATCCACCAGGGTTATAAATTAGGTTTAAAAGGGCACATGAACCTCACATTGTCATTATTACTTAATATATCTTCCTGCATTCAGTGTTAATTCCTTATACTCAGCAGGGGCAGCTGGTGCCTCCAAAAAAGAAAGCAAAGGTGCTGCAACATCACCTTGCCAAGCTACTATCACATCTGTTCTGCCTCCAAGATCAGTAATGCTTCTGGATACCTGTTGCTGAAAACCGAAAGAGGGGAGAAGGCCCTTGTGCTCAGGTCCTGGTTGTAGGCTCCCTATAGGAATCTGGCTGGCCACTGTGAGAACAGGATGCTGCACAATATGGACCACTGGTGTGATCCAGCAGGGACTCCTTTAATTATTTCCTACCCCCCTCAGTTCCACCCATACAAAACTTTTCCAACCAGCTTGATGTTCAGAAATAAACTGCTGAATCTCAGATAATGGGAAAACAACAAAGTGATATCACTGTTTCCTAGGCCAATGATGGGGAACCTTTTCAGGCCCCAAGGGCTCTTGGTCTACCTTCCAGAAGACTCGTGCCAGTGGAAGTGCAGCCAAAGGCCATTAGAATACAACTCACAAATATTAAAGTCAGAAAATCCAAGAGTTTCCAAAATCATTTAGATTTCAAAATCCCCTCAGCTCACAGCAGTACTTGGGGGTAAAAGAAAAAGAACCTTTCTCACTGATAGTGCATAAATACTGTACCTATTCTATAGGCAACCATCTAGTTATGAAATAATTTGATAGACCTAGGTGGGCTGTATAAAGGTTAATACAGGATATAATACACATTGTCTTTGGTCAAGCCTGAAGTCATTTGTTGACCTATTAAATAATTCACCAGCCAGATATTCTGTGGATGTAGCTTGAAATCTGAGCAGAGTAAGCACATGTCTAATGGAGGGAAATGAACTCTTGTAGATAAGTAGCCCTTTCGTGATCACTCTGAATTTTGATATACCAAACAATGGATCCAAACTACAAGAAAGAAGATTCCACCTAAACATTAGGAAGAACTTCCTGACAGTAAGAGCTGTTCGACAGTGGAATTTGCTGCCAAGGAGTGTGGTGGAGTCTCCTTCTTTGGAAGTCTTTAAGCAGAGGCTTGACAACCATATGTCAGGAGTGCTCTGATGGTGTTTCCTGCTTGGCAGGGGGTTGGACTCGATGGCCCTTGTGGTCTCTTCCAACTCTATGATTCTATGATTCTATGAAACGGAGGACTTAGAATTCTGCATATACTCAGAGGCAAAAGTAGCTAGAGCAATGGTTGTGGCTCTTAACTTTTGTTCAAGTAGGGTACATTCCAGCCAATTAGGGGTACAACCTGGGAAGACAGTGAATGACCCAGGAGGAGGGGCTAAGAAAATCCTGAGTCCAGATGAAGAGGCCCAAAGATCCCTAGACCTGAGATTCTCCACCTCTGGTTCTAAACATTCCAGAGGCTTTAGACTCTTCAGTTAGAAAAACAAAGTGCTAGAACTATACAGAGCCCAACAAAGCTACTGTCTTGACAAAACATTTGCTGCTGTAATGCAATGTTGATTTTACAGGAGGCAAACTAGTTAAAGTGAGAAACCAAAGTGCACGACGACAAACCAAGTGCAAGACAACTCTTGGGTTTGAACTCAAAACACCAAATCCCCAAGAATGATCACTTCTTCCCATACATACATATACACACACCTGAACAAACATTTGCCAAAATGCCATGGTATCCCATGCACTGAACTTTCATCTCTCATCCCTAGACTTAACAGGTTTACAAAAACAAAAATGGGGAAATAAGCAGCCTCTCAAAGGAACGCTTTTTACACCCAATTGCTTCAGTTGTCTCTGGTTGTAGCTTCCCTTAATAGCTGTCTTGTTTTTATCTGCTACTATCTTCCCATTTAAAAATAAAACTGTCACAGTAGTATACAGTTTGGATGTGTGGTATGCAGGTTTTTTAAAACAACAACAATACATTCTTAGGGAATCTCGTTTCAGTGTGCTGTCAATCAAGCCTTTGCAAAGCAGGGAAAAAAGCAACTTGAATAAACATGAGAAGTAGATGTTATGGTTGATTCTAACCCTCCTCCCTATTCCAGTTTTGAACTTGGATTCACCCTGTTCCAAATTCCACTGAAGTTTTGATCAACCAAGAAATAAAACAGAAACTGGAAGCTAGAAAGCCCTGAGCACTGCTCTGTCACACTCAAGGATGTCACTGTGTCAAACAGTTATGCGGAATAATGAGATGCGGGACTGGTTAGCAGCACTTCAAATTAAGACTGGCCTGAACATACATTGCTTTCGTTAAAACAAGACAGCCTTCACAACTTGCTATGACAATGCATGGAAAAACAAAGGGGAGAAATCATTCTTCCTAGCCTTGGTAGCTTCAGTGACCAAGCAGCCACTGGATGTCATACAACAGAATGTGTTTTCTAAGCAATGGCAAGAGTTTGTGATTCAGCAAATGCTAATGAATTAGCAGAATGTGATGGGAAATCACACAGTCTGTCTGGAACACTCCATACTGCAACAATTTGTTACACAAAGCACCTAGATAAGCTATTTGTTCCTTCAGATGGAATACCTGCCCTATACCCAGGGCTTTTTTTCAGCCACAACTCACTGGAACTGAGTTCCAGCACCTCATTGGTGCATTCCGGAAGGTCTGTAGTGTTGCAGTCCCGTCCCCCTGCAGGGTGCTCTGGGCTGCATGGTGGAACGATTTTAGCAGTGTGGCAGCGGTGAAACTTTTTATGTTTTCCCTGTGGCGTTAGGTCGAGCAGGTAAACAAGAGGTTGGGGGGGGGGAGCTCTACAAAGTTCTGGATCTTTGATCAGGATCCCAACCAAGACAGAGCATCCATCTTTGCCACCCATTACTCTACTTGGTACCCCCAAATTAAGACCAAGCACTCAAGGCCCCGTTATCTTGACCTTCCCACAACTAAGCAGGGTCTTTGCAGGACTAAGATTTCAACAGATGCCCTCAGCATATTTAGAGGGGAGATGTCAGGGAATTTCCTGTATAGATTGCAAATGTATACAGTGGTACCTCGGGTTAAGAACTTAATTTGTTCTGGAGGTCTGTTCTTAACCTGAAACTGTTCTTAACCTGAAGCACCACTTTAGCTAATGGGGCCTCCTGCTGCCGCCACGCTGCTGCTGCACGATTTCTGTTCTCATCCTGAAGCAAAGTTCTTAACCCAAGGTACTATTTCTGGGTCAGCAGAGTCTGTAACCTGAAGCGTCTGTAACCTGAGGTACCACTGGATGCAATTAGCATGCAATTAGGTAGAGGACACCACACACTATCTGCTGATTTGCCACACTGTACACAATGCCCAGAGGAAAAATTGTATCACCACTCCTAGCAGATAAATGTCTATATATTACACACCAGGAAGCCAAATTTGTGCCGGCAGCCAAGAAGCTCTATTCCAGCTATGTGAATGCACTCCAATCTTAAGTTTTAATGTTGTAAATTTCTTTTTATGTTGTAAAATGCTACAGGTTACGTTGTATGATTTTAGATGAAAGTTTCCTTTTATTCTCTGTTGTCCATTGTAAAGGCCTTTGGTTATATACAATAAAACTGATTGAGACTAGGTGGGTGCTTTCTAAGAAAAAAAGCTTAACAACTTTGGGTGGGTGTTCCCACTAAAAAAGGGGGAGTTCTGGCACCTCCTTCTAGGAAAAAAAGCCCTGCCTGTACCTTTTAGATTGCCCCCTACATTACAATTTTCTCTTTCTCCCTTTAAAATGCATAAAGAACTATTTAACTACAGTAGTCAGTGCCTATTACATAATGCAATAGGAGGAGCAAGCTGTTGTGGACTACTGAGAAGGGGGCAGGAAGCGTCCCTTTAAATCAGGTAACTTGTGTTGAGCCATGGTGTTGACATATCCTGTAGAGAAATGGGAATTCATGCTGGAGAGAAGGCAGGATGGTAAGGTGGTACACACTATCTCACCATCTGCTCCTGATCTTTTTAACTGTCACAGGAATATCAGTGCAGCTCTATCCTGCCTCTGCAAAGGAATTCCTACTTCAGAATGGCAACCCAAAATCAACTTCAGGGGAAAAAAAGTCTGGGTATTGGTGATCTTGTGAACAAATAAAACTTGGCTTTTGTTGTTTGCTGTATGCTGGAAAGGCCACAAAAATATAACCTTTGGAAGCACACACACTGAGCACTTTAACAAACTGGATAATAAACATTTCAGTACAAATTGATGTGTGCCACTGAACTTTATAGTCAATTTGTTCAGTTGCATTGCCACATAGCCAACTGTGTTCAATTACATTTAACACTTCAGCTGTTTTGACTGTTTCACAAAAGGAGATATCAAGACTTCAAAGACCCTTTACACTAACATTACAGTGCCACAATTTGTAAGTAAAAGCCCACCCAGAGATGTGTTTCCTGGTTTACTTCTTGGAATTCAACATGAACAACAATAGGATTCAAGTTTCTTACCAAACAAGATCACGGTATGAATGAATATTTGTTCACAAAATACAAACTTGAAAGTTGCTTAATATTTTCAAGGACTGCACAGGTCAATCTAACAAACGTATATGTGAGTCAGTCCAAGAAGCCATATAATTTCATTGTTACAACTGTACCTGTACATTTATACTTAAGTTTAGAGGCTCCAAATTGGGATTTTCCTTCGCTTCACCATATGCTTAATCTTGCTAGCCTACACAAAGTACATTAGACCAGGAATAAAACAACACATATATGAAAGAAATTCGGCATTCTCTTCAGGCAGCAGCATCCATACGCACTCGCAAGGCTCTTAAAAAGACAGCTTCTGGGGTGGCAATTTCATGAGGAACAGGTGCTGCCAGAAAGGACATCAGTTTAATTTGCCCACCATGACTTCTCAATGCATACAAAAAATCAGCTTGTGTATTGCTGGATTGCTGCCATACAGATTGCTTACCTGCTATACATGTGAGTCAGTCAAACAACAGCGGAATTGCCATGTCACCTTATTGCCGTGAGTTGCTTGATTCGTGTTAATATATGGGATGTCGTTTTGCAATACGAAACAACTGGCTGTATTCTTGCTCTTTCCTGTTCTACTAGTTAATCACCAAATATTGTTAAAATTTGGACAGTAATTATCTTGTGTCGACATGCTATGGATAATTAAGAATTGCTCACTCTGAAGCCATGCTAATTGTTTTTCACAGGTCTCCTTCTCTTGCCCTTGCATCCTCTCCAAAAGAAGAACCCACTGTTTTATACGTACATCTCTGTCACGTAGTTTGTCACAGAACATATATCATCCTTTCTTGCTCATACTGGATTAATTTTGCTGCCTTGCAGCAATTATCTCTCCCTTTGTGGGTGACCTCCTAGAAAATGGAGTGCAGGAGGGCTGGATAATTTTTTATCCTGTGGATTTTACCACTTAATTGATATTTATTTTCTGCTCACAATAGAAGAAAGTGAATTTAAGTCATAACGTAGCATATTGATACAAAGTAGTGACAATGATTTAGCAATTATAACTGACAGCTTTTAAAAAGTTTAGATCTTGATAATGTTCTTTCATTTGCCCTATTACTTGGATCAGTTGGCTAAAGCTGTTAATGATCCTTTTGGATCAATGTCTTTTGCTTGCAGCAATAATTTACTGCACTGGTGGAGTTGTACAGATGCTTTCATAGATGGCTCTGCATCATTCCACCAGACTGCTTGTCTACCTCAAATTTGCTCTCATTCATCATTAACGAAGCAAAAAATAAGATAATCAACATTTACTATGTTAGCATTAAATACGGAACACAGGATACCCAATACTACTGGCAATTTACAGCTACCTCAGCAAATTGCCCATAGGGTTTTTTTTTTAATCTTTAGCGTGAGGGAGTTGTCTTCTGCAGAAATATACTATATTGATATACTTTGTGACTTCATCAATAGGTGATTAATATGGTACACTGCACAGAAATAACCATTTAGAAGTGCAGGCTTCACAGCACTGTACGATAAAAATACATGTTTAAAAAGGCCGAGAAACCATACTGAGTATATCTACACTATTTTGATTAGACTCTGCAGAAACTTACACTGTTTTGTGTGATGAAATAGATATGTATTTTATACGAAGTAATGGAGGCAAAATGAAGGGAGACAAGGAAAGCATATTCAAGAATGGGCTGAAAGTTGTCTGAGTTGGTGCTTTCCAAACGAAGCTCAAGAAAAAAGCATAATAGATGGGATCTAAAGAACTGTTTTGCTTCCCCCTAGCATCTGGAACCTTGCAAATCAACTTTCTTTAAGGCAGTAGAATCTGTTACCAGAAAGGAAAAATAGCAACAACCATGTGAACTTAGAAGTGCTATGTTGTGCACAAGCCTCTTTGGAACCTGAGTTTTGCATGCTAGTCTTTTAAATAGAGGTGGGCAAAATACCTCCAGGTCAGCCAGCATCTTTAAATACACTATGATGGTACAGGGAACATGTTTTTGCTTCTAATAATTTGATTTGGAACCCAAATTTCTACCATTAAAAATAATCAAATATCAGTGGGATGTCAGTACATATTGCTTTTCAGCATCAAGCTCTCAATCCTATATTTATGGGTTTTTAATTTGGTCTTTAAGAGCAGCTACTTAGGACCTTAGATATCATGGAACTTAATTCATTTATTCTTGCAGATTTCATTGCCGAATTGCCTGTCTGCGTATCTAAAAGCAGCTGTGTGCTATTTATCAAACTATACAGGAATAATGCCAAGGATTTTACATAAGGATACAAAAATAGGACAGAGTAGAAATACTATCCTTCACTTGTTTCCTTGGGTTGTGTTATCACAACTACAATGTCGTCTTGTTTTTCAATTAGTAAACAGTCATGAGTTAGAGAAGCTTGTCCCCAATAAAATTATCAAATATTTCCATTTTTTGGATTTATTCTCATAAGACATATGTACCAACAGGACCTACCCTATTCCTTTGACTGTAATTTGTCTTAACCTTTTGGATATTGAATTTAAAATGGTTTGTAACCTGCCCTGGGACCTGCTGGTGAATGGTAATAATTTTACTAATAAAAACAAAAACAAAAATAAAATAACTGTACTTCAACACCATGTCATCTGCTCATGCCAGGCAGACACTTATCTGAACCAAAAGCAGGAGTCACTGCTATATCAACAAGGTGGGCATAGGTTGCAAACCAGCAAGAGTTATGCTAACACTGAGCTCTTCCACACTGTGTTACCACTCTTCCTTCAAGGGCAGCTTCTCAAACTGCTAGCTTAAATGCGGGTTCATTTATTTAAATCAAGATGATTGAAATCATGGTTTTAATCAAGGTGAAAAGAAGCCAATTTAAATAATTGATTTACGTCACACTTCCCGCTGATACTTCTTCAATGGTGACCAAAATATGACCACTAAGCCATGTCAATTTACACTAAACAAAGTATTATTTATACTACCATTTCATTGTTACAATCAAGCCTTGCATATCTTACTCAGACTGTACAGTATGTGTATTTCATGCCTTCCTTTTTTCTGTAGGAGTATCTTCGAAATATCCTTATATAGGATTGCCCATACAAGAAGCAGGCATGAGGGTTTGCAAATAATAGACTCCTATTTACTCAGAAGTAAGTGTACTTGGTTTCAATGGAGCTTTCTTCCGAGTAAGTGGGTACAGGACCCACTTGCAGGAACCTGCACTATTTGTCTTCCATCCCCTCTTTCTAAAGTTGCTCCTCTGAAGTTTGCCGAGCCCTACCCCCACAAAAAGTAGCAATCAAAAATGTGATTTACAGATCAAAGCAGGACTATTTCTATCAGGTGGCAATGAAATGCCTATGCTAGGTAAGTGGCTGACATATATTCACATTTGAGAAATGATCGAGTTGGTTATTCATTTACATGGAACGCCTACTTCATCTTAACATATCTGGAAGACGGCATGCATTCAGTTTAGAGATTAACTGTAGGGCTAACATAGTCTTGCAAATAAGACCCCATAAGTTTGTAGCCTGCAGAAAAACACCAAAACCACTATCCAGCTGAGTGCTGGCAGAAGAGGGACTGTAAGCTTCTTTTCTGCATTGGAACTATGGAAACAGTGTAATAACTTTCATGTCAATAGTAATAAAAAAGAGGAGATCAGTCAGCTAGAACTGTTCTGTTTGTCTTTCCAGTGTGTGCAACCACAGTCAGCTAAGCTGTTATTTCTAACAGCTTCCAAGCCATTGTTATATCCTCCAGCACCAAACATTGCAATGTGAAAAGTAAGCAATGCTTAGTTGCAAGTACAACAAATCTCCCGAAGGGTTTGTTTACGCAAAGCAAAATACTGACAAATGTTGTTCTATTTATGGAGCATGACTTTGCCAAAGTTAACCGCTTCAAAGTCCCATTTATTCCAATGGAATACATTTAAAATTATTCCATTGGAATCATTGGGATTTGAAAGTGCTTAACTTTGTTTGGATTATAGCTTTCACTTTCACTTCTAGTCAACCATGGTTTGTCATGTCATCTGGATTGACAAAACTGTAGTTAAAGCTGACTATAGTTAATTTTAGAGAAACCAGCATTTGAAATGATTTCAAAGTGTGGCTTATGAAGTTGGCTTGTTTACAGCTCACCACAATGAATGTCAGCCACAGTTCTAGTTAACTTTTGTACCTTTTACTTCCCGTAACACTGGTAGGTTAACTAATGAGCTCTAAGAGGAATAGAACAAAGCACTGAGCATATGACAAATCTGTACTTAGGAGATGAACTGAGAAGAAGTAGTGACACTTAGGAAATTTTTGCATACCTAGTTACCCGACAGCAACATCCAAATGAGCCAATATGTCTCAGTAAATGGCAAACATTGACTAAAAAGCAGTCGCGGTCCACCCCACCCCAAACCACGATGATTAGAAACCATCATTTTTAAAATACAACAACTAAAATAGAATTCTGAATTCCCAAGTTATAGATTAAAACCTATGGTCATGCTTACTTCTGTTTCACTAGTTAAGTCATTTATATTTTAAAGGTTTAATGGGGGTGTGTCAATGTAGAAAGCAAGAAATAGGCTTTTTTTCAGGGAGCTGAAAGTAGGCTAAAAGCCATTTTCCCTTAACAGTGTGTCTAGCTACCCCCACCTCATACCAACAGTACAATGCCACTTTTGTTTAGAAAATACAGCAATCTAGCTTGTTGCATCTTAAGATGTTAAAATGATAGTTGCTATAGCCACTTGAATGGCTAGGCTTCTTATTTTTCACCTGATCCATGTTTCATGCAAACAAGACAGCCATTGTATCTAGATTTTATTCAGGCATAAAACCAATTACTAAATCCTGTCAGATACTTGACATATTAATCTGAGGCAGGGGGCAATTAAGTTTATTTGGGCTACACCAGTGTAAAACAGTCAATGAATAATTTTTATAAAATGGTTACAGAATAGACTCAAAGAACATTGTACTTCAGAGCGGAAATACTTTTAACTTGGTCCTAATATTTTTAAATGTCTAAATGGTTAATAGCATGAGAAAAATAGAAGAGTTGTGGTCAAGTAATTAGACAGTAATGACATTATTTCATGTGAAACTTAAGATATTTACATCCAATGCAGAGACAAATAAACTGCCCTTCACCTTTGAAGGACATCCGCTTAATATGTGCAAATTCAGAAGCTGAAGGGAAAAAACAGTACTGACTCATAATCTGAGATAACATTTTAATAAATTGTTATTTTGTTGTTATATTTAAAATTGTTGCTTAGTAACCTTAAAGCCTGCCCTACTATTAGCTGAGCTTTGTTAGTTACAGAACAAGTATAAGATTATGCAGGATGCAGAGAAAGTAGCCACTAGAGAGATTTCCCCGCTACCCCATCCTCAGGGATGAATCGATGAGGCTGAATGAAGACTTGAGACAGACAAATGGAAGTACTTTTCCACACACCACATAATTATACTGTTGAATTCACTACCACAAGATGTAGCGGTGCCCACCAACTTGGCTAGCTTCAAAAGAAGATGCAGTCATATGACTGTGTTCTACTCTACACTGCTGGAGGTTGTATGCCCCCGAGTATGAGGTGCTGGGATTTTAAGTGGAAATCGTGCTGCTGTACTCAGGTTCTGCTTGCGGGATTCTTGTAAGTCACACTGACAACAAGATACTGGACTAGATGTGCCCTTGGACTGATCCAGCAGGGCACTTCGGATGTGAAAAGACCACTTGTGACTCCTGCAAGAGCTGGTTTCTCCTTCTCTGTCTGGCTCATTTCCACCTGACACGGAAGGAAGGAGGTAACTTGACTGACTTTGGCATTGTTGCTGGGGTCAACATTTAGTTATGGATATGATGTACAGCTTTTTGTACTATTTGGATGGTGCTTCTGCGAGTTGCTTAATCTTTTGCCTGGACTATTTGTTCAAATACTGTGTTTTGTCATTGTTCGTGAATTATCTTGAAAGGTTTCTTATTTCTGATGTTGCTGTGAGTGGCTTCAAGCATTGTTTCCCATGGAAAAGCAACATACAAATAAACTGATGGTTATTATGTACACTCTACTTCAGAGGTACAGTCATCTGTTCAGTGGTTGCATATGCAGCAAAAGCAGAGACTGTGACAACTCGCTGCTGGATGTAAGTTCCCCTCTACCTACAGTGTTTGCAGACATCTGGTGATGTCAACCATTGCCCTTGTTATATCACTGTGACCAATCATGAATATTCATATTAAGAGCTCAGCTCGATCAGGCCAAAGGCTTATGAGTCTAGGATTCTGTTCTTATAGTAGCCAGACAGACACTTATGAGAATCCTACAAGCAGAACATGAGCACAACAGCACTTTCCAGTCCAGCTTGTTGGTTTTTGGTTGCCAATTGCCGGTTTCCTGTCATTGGGTATTTAAGAACACTGAGTATACAAACCTAGCCTAAATGTTTAGAAGCAAGGTGTGACGTTTCTCTTGGGCAGGCTTAAAATAACAAATAAATAATATTTTTCATTTGTGCTTCTGGCTGCAGTCTTTCAAATTCTGGAGAAAAGATTCCTAATAAATGAGCAATATTGGTGTGACCTTTTGCTGAAACCCTTGCATGTTACATCCCAATTTCAACTTTAATTATATCACAACACAAAATAATATCATGAAGCCTGAGCCCTGCTGTGTCAATTATCTTGTTACATACACCTCCTCCATATTATTCCAATATGACAAATAATTTGATCTTAATCATCTGCCACCTGCCCGCCAATTCCCAGCTGATTTGGCATCTCTTTTCCCTTTTTGACATTTTTTCTTCTCGGGGGTAAGACAGAACAAAAGAAGAGTAATGAGTTGTACATATTCTACGGCCCCTCCCACTTCTTTTCTCAATTAAGTTGATGTTATCTTTACATAATGATTTGCATTTTGTGAATGCAGCCTCTAAGAGTGAATGCACTAAAACAAAAACCTGAAAGAATAATTTTTTGGGGGGCGGGGAACAACTTTGTTGCATGGTGAGTGCCAGGTTATTGAATGGGTCCACCTAATGTGATGGAACAGCAGCAAGTGCATAGATCACAAGCACTCTCACATCTATACTATATTATTCCTAAGGTAAAGGTAAAGGGACCCCTAACCAGTAGGTCCAGTCGCAGATGACTCTGGGGTTGCGATGCTCATCTTGCTTTACTGGCCGAGGGAGCTGGCGTACAGCTTCTGGGTCATGTGGGCAGCATGACCAAGACACTTCTGGCGAACCAGAGCAGTGTACGGAAATGCATTTACCTTCCTGCTAGAGCAGTACCTATTTATCTACTTGCACTTTTTGGCGTGCTTTCGAACTCCTAGGTTGGCAGGAGCAGGGACCGAGCAATGGGATCTCACTCTGTCGCGGGGATTCGAACCTCCGACCTTCTGATTGGCAAGCCCTAGGCTTTGTGGTTTAGACCACAGCACCACCCTCATCCCTTACTCCTATACACACACAAATCTGACTACATAAAATAACCATTTTTGCATGAAGCACAGAACAATCATAGCCACAAATAAGAACTGCATGAATTCCAGTTTACGCAGCTATAAAGAAGGTTAAACATTTTCTCCACTCCATAGTAAACTTTTTTTTTTTTCAAATAAAGGAACAGAAGCAAGACTCTTTCTGCTGTGTTCCAAGCCTTTTTTATACTCAATTATAGTTATCAATCATTTTCCTAAACTATTTCCTGTTCTCTGAACTGTAGAGGCTACCAATTATATGACAAAACTGTTTTGTGTTACACAATAAAATGGTTTTTATTCTTTGGGTCTTAATAATGTTTTTTAAAGGGAAAAAATCTTGTATTTTTTTAAGAAAAATAATCTGTGATAGAATGCATTTATATAACAAAATGCTTAGTGGAAATGCTCAGTATTTGATAATACAAGTGGGAAAAATGGGAAATGGGAAAAAAAAATAAAAATAAAAAACGATTATAATTTTCTAAGGGTCTGTTCCCTTAGAACACAAAAAAGGTTGTTCCCACAAACACTAGGCTGAGCGAAAATCTTTAAAAACCCTAATTCATGAGAACAAATGAGTGGCAAAGAATGAACAATTGCCATTCATTCACACAGTTTAAAGTATGGCTTGCCTTTCCTACAGACCACCTTGGCCATGGGCAGAATGGAAGATGCAAAATACAGACAAACAATAGCTCTTCCGCTGAGACCACCCTTGCTCACCTGTGGCTGTGAACAAGCTGTCATACTATTCATGTAAAGAACAATTGAAGTACATTGAAGTACATTTCTCCTCCTCCTCCTCCCCGCCCCCCAAAAAATATTCTGGCTTGTTAAGGGTTGCTGGGAATTATAACACTGTTTACTCTGTAAACAAAATTCTTTTACAGGGGAAGATGTGCTTCAAATCTGCTTTAAAAGTATAGCATTTTGCCCAGATTTTATCTTGTGGAACAAGACCCAAGAAGAAATATGGTAGGTAACTTGCATATTGTGTGCTATTGTGGTAGGATGTGTCTGCAGTTTTGCAGTATATGAAGCCTAGGTTATTTCGCCTCTCCCACCAAGCTCTACATTGTTACTTCTATCTATTTCCTGTAATGTATGAAAAGAAAGTTTCCTGTGGCACAATAATTAAGCTAAACAAGTAGTAAAATAAAATAAATTCCCAACTCCTATCAAATCTAATTCTTATTTAATATACCATGCTGTCTCTAGATATCAAGGTACGTGCCAAGGAGCTGCTGCATAATGCAGTCCTTTTGATTAGCTTAATTCAGTGAGAACTCAAATACTTTTCACCATATGGCAATCTAAGGCATTGACAGCATGGATTTATATAAGCCATTGAGTGCTGCCCATCTATTCGCCAACCATTTAATTAAAGTGGTGGCAATTTACAGAGAAAGAAAAAAAGGACTCAATTCAGTCATCAAGCTACACCATGTTTCAGTAAGCTTAACTATGGCTTAATGTGATGTTTCAATTGACAAACTATGGTTTGTGACCACTATCAAACCAGAATAAGAAGCTGGAGGGGGGAGGGAAGGATAGTTGAAAAGCTCAAGTTTCTTTTATCTCTGGTATAGCATAATATCTGAATAAAAAACACAATGGTTGTAGTTGTGACTAGAGAACCTGGATCTAGACACCTGGAATTCTCAGCAAATAGAAAATGAAAGCAGATAAGCAGCTCTAAACTACACTGTAAGCGCTAATGTTTGAGTTATTTTCAGTACAAATGATGACTACACAACAAAATGTGTCATCTGTTACTGCAATCCTATTCACACTTGCCTGGAGTATGCATCATTGAACATAGTGGGACTTCTTTCTGAGTAACAGTGCATAGGATTGTGCTGTTGATGCCATCTCCATATTAATAATTTCAACTCAAAAATAAATATCCAGGCTTTCTTGGAGGACGTATCTCAGGAACTAACTATTTCTTGATGGAGGACGTATCTCAGGAACTAACTATACAGAGGGAGTATATCCCTGTTGGTTAAGCATTTGTTAGACCTCTCAGTGACAGGGTTTGATTATGGCAATGTGCTGGTCTGGAAGCGGCAGCTAGTTCTGAACACAGTAGCTGGCTTGCTTGTGGGGGCAAACTACAGGCAGCACATAACACCCTGCTTATTGGATTTTCACTGGTTACTGATCTGCTACTGGCCCAAATTCAATATGTTCATATAAACATACAAGGAACTATAAAACTCAGGATTATGCTATATGAGAGAGCACCAAATCCCTTACACACCCAGTGAATTGTTGTAGTCTATGGGAGAGTTTCTCAGAGCTTGGCTTTTAGTGTGGCTGCCCCTGCTATGTGGAACAGCGTTCCTATGAAGATACGACAGCAGCCCACCAACCACACTTCTCAGAAACAATTTAAGATATTTTTGTTCTGGCAGGATTTCTCTGTTGAATAAATGGGTCTTACCATGAATGTCTACTTTTTTTAAGATTTTAGTCTTGCTTTAAATGTATTTGCTGTATTTGTGTTTTTGGTTGTTTTTAATTATTAAAAAATAAATTATTTATTTATTTATTTATTTATTTATTTATTTATGTGTAAATCACCTTGAGGCAGTCGTTCAGAATCTGATTAATAAATTGATGATGACAATAATAACAATTTAATACCATCAACTTCTGGGGCTTTTAACCAGTATGGGATTTGACAACTCTGTCGCTCAGAAAGTAGAGGACCATTGCTTGGTCTCTTACCTATGGGTTTCCTTGAGGCTCTATTTTATCCCCTAGCCCTTTAAAGATCTGCATGAAGTCACTGGGGCAGGGCATCCAGTGTTTTGGGATTGAGCCACATCATTATGTCAATGATACCCAGCTCTGTCTTTTTCAGTTGGCACCAAGAGGGCTGTTGGACTACTGAACTGTAACTTAGAAGCTGTGATGGGTTGGGTGGGCCTAACAAGCTGAGGCTTAACAGACAAGGAAGAGGTGCTGCTTGTCAGACATCCTAATCTGGGACTGGAGGTACAGTCTGATCAGGTTCACAATGTGGGGGTTTCTTTTAGACCCAGCATTGCTCCAAGAAGGTTCCATGGCTGTTGCGGCCAGGTCCAACTTTGCCCAGCTTGGGGGAGGACAGATGTGCCTCTTCCTGGAAAATGTACACTGCAATGGCCTGAAGAATGTTTGGAAATTGAAGCTTGTGCAAAATGTCATGGCCAATTTGCTTTGTTCTGCGTGCTTTGCTGACACTACTGTATTGCACCAGTCTTGTACAAATTGCACTGGCTTCCAATTTGTTTCTGGGTACAATTCAAATTGCTGGTTCTTACCTATAAAGCTTTAAACAGGGTAGAGCCAGGGTATTTGAAAAGCTGTGTCTTCCTTTATGAACCTGCCCGTAGTTTAAGAAAGTTTCTGCTGTATATCCTCACCAAAGGAGGTAACATGGATGGAAACATGGGACAAGGGCTTTTCTTTAGTGGAATGAACACCCTTCCTGCGAACATCAAACTTGCTTCCTCTTTATTTAGCTTTAGCAGGTAAGTGAAACCCATTTTTCCCATTCTGCAAGGCTTTTGCCCCATTTTAAATGTGATTAATCACACTCTGTTTTAAAATGTGTTTTCTCCTCTTCTTCTTAATTGGTTTGTTATGATACTGTTTTAAAGTTCTTATGTTAAAGTTTTTCAATTATAAGTCATTTCGGATGCCCTTTTGGGACCAACAGGCAACTTAAGAATAATTTTATAAAAGTGAATATTGAGATATTGGACAATTTGTAGCGCTCTGTAGAAACTTTAATTACAGGAAGGAGATTTAGAAAGCATATTCAGTATCATAACCAATTTCTTTCTTTTATGTGAAATCATTTTCTTACCAACAAAAATCATCACTTCTTTTCTGTAGATCAAGGCTTATTCATAATCCTTGGAAAAGGAATTGGAGCATTAAATGCTCTACACATTTTAGAAGATTTATAAACTTAGAGGCTAGCATTAGCCACAGCCATACTGGTGGAAGAATGGAAAAGAAAAAGGCTGTTTGAAGCTGATCTTTAGCAGTTTTGTTTGCCAAGACACTAGTGGGTTCTTTCACATCACAGATGTGGCTGAGCCTGGCAGTTCCATAAGGAAAGGGCTTTTGCAAATATACACAACTATTCTGGGTCCTGCATTTGATTCTGTGAAAGTCATTAAACAAATTAATACTTGAAGCTTAGCCTTCTTTTTTTACACAATAACACTACACTCTGAAGCATGTTAATGGATTAAAATATGTGTAAGCTGTTGTCAAATAACAACAATAATATTTTTTTCCTGTCTTTTCAGCAGGTAAAGGCATACACTAAGTTTAATGGAACTTGCTCCTAGGTAAATTCACAGTAAGATAGGGGAGTTTGAACCTTTCATGTTTCCTTCTGAAAGCTGTACTTTTCCATGCCTTGTGCCTCACTCAGCAATTGCTCCTTGGTCCAGCAAATCCACAGACTATCTAGCTGCACCTCTGGAGTAAATAATGCTATGAGGATTACATTCCCCATGGAAGTCAGAAGATGTCATAGCAGAATAGGACAGCAACATGCTTTAGACACCCCTAAAGTACTGCAATGCACAGATAGTTCTGCTCTGAGCCCAAGTCAGAGCTCTCCTCTCCATACCAACAAACTGAGAAATCTTGTTCTGGGAAACAGGAAAGGCACTGCAAGGAGCTGTCGGAACCTCCCACCTCCCACAATCCAAATCTATAAACTTCAGGCATAATACATGCTGCTCCTCACTTGGATGGATAATGCCCTGATATTAAAAAGAAAAACAAGGAAAAGCATACTTAAAACTATTTACAAAATTATTCTAGTTGAAATTGAAGAAAATGACCAAGAACCCTAGGAGGTGTCTGGAAGAGGAGACATGAAAAATTAGTATCTCCAAATTGTTGACAATTCCATGAAATAAGATTACTGCTGCCATGTGAAGCGTCCCTTTACAAAATACTGTGCTGTGTTCTTAAATGAGAAAAATAATGTAAATATAATGAATACATTGATGGAAAAAATTTTTTAGCATAATAAATATTTTAACTAAAATATTCACTGCAATTATCTATAGAATGTGATATAAAAATATAAAAAGTATTGAAAACAGAGACAAAATCCATGTCCTATTCATGTGTCCTTAGGGTGGAGCAGTCCAGATGTGTCTACATCTGGATCACTTAATACTTACAGTATCTGGCACGCTGCAAGTCACATGCACCTGAGCAAGAGGTGAGGAAGAAAAGGGATGGAACAAAGAGAGCCCAGGAGAGCCCAATGCGGATACTTGTCCTGCTCATGCAGTAGGAAGTATACTGGGCCTGTTGTACATTTCCCTTAGCAATGAGTATTCAAGAAGCAACTTCTAGACATTCACTAATTTCCCTGCTCCAGAGTTATTCATCTGAACCCCAGAATATTGAAAATACTTTTTTGTTTTTGTTTTGCTTAAAACTCAGCTGGCCTGTTGCCGTTAGCCTACCCCTATTTCTACCATCAACACAAGGCAAAATGCAGCACAGACCTGCTAGAACATCATTTTTATCAACAAACAATTCATCATTTTACATTCCTGAATAGGAGACTTCCTATTTCGACATGCAAAGATCACTAAAACACATTTTGCCCCTTGGGTGATATGCTTGTTTGATTTTATTTTTCCTGACATTTCACCTGTCAGATTATCATAAATATAAGAAACAAAGAATAATTGTCACATTCTCACTGGATCTCATCATCAAATATCTGGAAGTATTAAGCTGGAAGGATAATCTTGGGGGAAGCATGTGAATATCGAAGGCATTATCCTTAACTCAGATTCCGGTAGAGGATTTAAACTGTTTCTGAATGAAATATAAACAGGTTGGAACTTCCCTTTTAAGAGTTTGAAAATACTAGGGTATTGCTACAAAGAAGCCAATGCACACACAGAAACCCATTTTATTAATACAAATGATTTTTTATGTTTCTTATTGCATTAAGAACATATAGAGTAGTAAGTTAAATTTATTAGGAACTAACAAACCAACATGCTGAACCAACAAACCACTCGCTGAATAAAATTTAAACATACCCTTAATGCATTCATTGAAATCAATGGGTCTGAAAGTGCTTGACTTCATACCTTGTAACGTAAACAGCTAACAGCGTGATCCTACGCAAGGTAGCACACAGCAACAAATGTCAAGATCAGGCAAGAGAGTCAGTTCTGGCACAACAGAGGAGTTCTTGTCTTTGACTGGCATTACAATCCAGTCTTACTCCTTGCAACAGGGTAGTGGTTAGCACTGACAATCCTGTGGCACTCTGCAAGTAGGCCACAAATAACCCCATGTGCTCCATCCTAAAGACCACATGTGCCACTAGAATCAAAACAATGTTAAACTAGCAAAAAAAGGGGGCGGGCCATGTAGAGGCTTACTACAGGCATGCACCATATGTGCCTCGCTTTAGCTGTTGACAAATAAAGTGTGCAACAATCCCTGCTGCATGCGTTTAAAAAATCCTAGAGTTTGTTTACTTACCTGCTTGACCAGTGGTAACAGTAACAGCTGCAAAAAGCCTCTGGGAGCGGCTTAAATCAGAAACGCCATTGACAGCTTCAACTTCAAAAGTGTAGTTAGCGTGAGCTAACAGGTCCAAGACGGTGACATAGTTGTCTGCTAATCCAGTTTGCTGGGGCATATATCCAACATTGCTCCCACAGGGAACACATTCGCCCTGCTCCCAGCTGCACCTCTTGCACAATACCCTGTAGGTCACGTCGTTTCTTCCTCCGTTATCAGCAGGAGGGCTCCACTCCAAACTCACAGTAGTTTGGTTAATATTGAAAATAAGGTTCTGTGGTGCAGATGGAGGTCCTTTATTGAACACAAAACACACAAAAACAAATGGGAGGGAGGAGTTAAAACAGAAACCAGCAGGGGGGAATTTAGCTCATGTTTTAATTACCTAGGCAAAAGCTTGCCAGAACATAAACTTTTCATTATATTTACTACAAGCTACCAAAAAGCCTGCTTGAACTCACTTGACAAGAAGCTTTATTTATTTTCCATTAAGGAAACAGGATAGCCGTTCTCTGTGTATTTACTACACCTAGCTTTAGCAGCTTTTCTTCTGCGCAATTAAAGGGATAAGTTAATGCACCTCTGAAGCTGACTCATACAAAATGCCTCCAGTTGAATTCTTGTGTCCTTTTAAAATGCATTAAACAGAATACATTTAGATCCTCTTTACCTGGTTTTGATGCAATTTACAGCTTTATTTGGGTGGTTTTGTCTTTGGGCAAACTGCACAAATTCGTTCCTTGAATCACCAGTAAGTCTACTTGCAGGTGGAATGCCAAGCCAGATCCCATTACATTTCAACCAGACTCCTTATCTACACAGGTTCCTTTTCATTTCACATGTCACTCATTTGGCGCAGTAACACATTAGGCTTATATGACAATGCAAATATATGTAGGAGAACCATATTTTCATCCTCGTCACAATATTACATATATTTGCATAGTGTGTTCTCTGGGTTATGTTGGGAGCAACAGGGAAATTAGATTTATGTAGTTCCTACTCTGTTTACTTTGCCCACTTTGCTGCTCAGCCAGAACTTTCAGTTTCAAACACTTCTAACTCGGATAGACTAAAGGCCAATACTGTGTACCAGAGAGAAAGAGAGAGCCCATCTTAACAAATAGATGCGCCTGGGGCTGGCAAGATAACATTCTTTGTGATTATCTACATGAATAACTCACTTGTGCATGCAACATATGGTGGATCAGTAGGTGCTCTGTAATAGCTGTCCTCACAATCACATCGCGAAGATCCTTCCCTGTCTGAGAAACTGTGCATAGGACAGCGGGAGCACTGCAGATCTTGCGAAGATGACTTGTAGAATCCACGGCCACAGGCTAAAAGATAATGAAACAAACAGATACCATTTTTTTTAAAAAAAAAACCACAAGTGCGTTTTAAAGGGATATATGGCTTCAGGCATGTGAAAACGTACCGTGTTAAAATGTTCTCAAAATGCACTTTTACTCCTCCTTCATATTGTGAAAAGGTCCCACACTTCACTCCCAGCAAAAGGTAGTGGTTAAAAGCATAAATGGTTCCTAACATCAGCTGAACTTACACACTACAGCTTTCATTAGAAAAACCTATCCCCTCTCAGCTACATAATAATTCCAGTTTCCATAAGGACTACCAAAATAAGGCCTTTCTGCAGTTAGGAAAAAATGTATCAAACTATTATGTATAATCATAAAATAATAGAATTGCAAGGGATACCAAGGATCATCCAGTCCAACCCCTTGGAATGCAGGAATCTTTTGCCTAATGATCAACAGTACCATATCCTTCCCTCAGTACATCTGTGGGGGACAGGACTGGACTTTTTGAGTACACTTTTTAGAGTACACTGCTGCTGTAATAGGGAGCATCTTGTGTCAGTATGGAAGGAATCACCCTTCATTTCTCCCAATCAGATAGTTATAATTGTTCCCATCATATTACGCTCATGTTACATATGATCATTGTTTTGTGTTGTGAGTTTTTTCCCGGGGTAGAGGCTCTATCTAAACCACAGCTAACTGAACCATAGTTATCTTTGCTGTTAACTGAAGTAAAGGTCCACCATGCTGTCTCAAAAATAGCACTAAACCTATATATATATTTGATTCACTTTTAGCCAAATCTATCAAAACAGCCAAATGACAAAACTATTGTTTTCTGCCGTTGCTGAGCTTATCAGGCTATGAGGAAAGTGCATGAGAAATGCACTGACTGTTCCAGCCCAAAGCCCCTTGTGTGGTCTCTCAATTAGTATCTCAGGTAGTTCTATATAGAAGGCTATGCAGTGACACTTATAAAATATTCTTCAACAGCATGTACTACATAAATGCAATGAAACAATTATTTTTAGAGACGTAAATCTAGTAAAAAATAAAAGCAAAACATCAACAATGTTAGCCATTCTTTTGCATATATAAATATGCAAATTTCTGATTGTGTGTGTGTGCAAAATTTTATTTATTGAAACATATTTATAACAGCCTTTCACACATAGTTGAAAGTTAATACAACAGATTTTCAATTTAAACATCAAACTTACAAAGAAATAAAATGCTGCTAATAATCTAGGGCAGGATTATTTCACAACAACTCACTGGAAGTAAGCACCACAAAAGCATGGAAACATTAAATACATTTTTAAATAAGTGCTGAAATGCCACTAATGCTAGAACTTGCCTAAGCTCAGAGGGCAGGTGATTCCTTAGAGAAGGCACCACCATAGAAAAAGTCCTCTCCCTAGCTGCTGTTAAAAAACATCCATAGGTTGCAGCACAACCAAGAGGGTTTCAACAGGCAATCACAGCGATGGAGCAGGGTTGTAAGTGAGCAGGTAATTTGTTTAAAACTTTATAGGTCAAAACCAATAAATACGTATGCAAGCAGCTTTATAGACACACATGCCTTCATCTCATACGGAGTCATTTTTCAGCATTGGCTGTCCACAATGTAGTGAATATCAGTGTTTATAGTAATTTATGTCCGTCCATCGTTGTCCCCCCCAACCCAACCCATGGAACTGACTGGTACAGAGGACCACAAATATGGTAAGCTTATACCACAAATTGTAAAGGATGTGCTGCCCATACTCTCTACCTGCCCATACTTTCTCCATGGTACTTTTGAGAAGGAGCAGAAAACCAATTGGGACCTTACCTTTAACAGAAGATCCACTTCTCACTGAAGCCTGCAAATTTTATGATCATTTAAGTTGTTAAATCAATTGTAAAACAAACTCAGGCAATGCTATAAAAGCATATAAAAGTGCATCTGGGAGCAAATAATTTATGTAAGCCCAGCAAACTGCAAGTGAATCACAGAAAAAGCATGTCTAAAATAATGAGATAGGAGATCTGAACCGGCATTTGTATTGCTGAACACAAATAGTAATGCAATCAAACTAACATTTTGTATTTATTCAATGTCACGGATACTGAAAGTTGTCAGTCACAGACAAACATGGCTCCAAAATGGAAGTCATAGAATAGTGGCTGTGGTGCATACACTAGATCAGCTGTAACAATCACAGGCATTTTCTAGGAACCCGTTTCACAATAATATCCTGTAAGTCAACAGATACCACTGTGGGTATTCCCTGGGTATGATTACTACTCCCTCTTCCTCTGTTCCACCTGCCTGCCCCAAAGTCCTACCTTGGTCAAATGCATACACATACGTGTGTTCAGAAATCACAGCCAAAGGGAAGAGACACTTGTATTCTAAATATTTGTGGTGGTATATCACTTTTTACTACTTGTTTAACAAAAGGTTTCTTCTGCTGCAGCAATTTGCCCTAAAATTAAGCAACAATATATAAATTTAATGCAGCAGTCGCCAATCTTTTTGGGCCGAGGGGCACATTTGGAATTTTGAAAAGAAGCTGAGAGAACCAGTCAGAAAATGGCGAGTGCTAGAGGTGCATCCTAACACAAAATGGCTACTACCTCCAAAAAGAGGCAGAAAAAGAGAAGAGATGGGAAGCTAAAATGGTTCAAACATGAAAAGTTCTATTCATTTTGGTGTTTGTTTGTTGTTGTTGAAAAAATAATAATGAAAAAAGTATTAGCTGTTGCTGGTGTGTTGCTGTAGATTAGAATTAGAATTAGAATTAGAAAATACAGAAGCTGTGGAAGTTAATTTAACTTAACCTTTGGAGTGTGTGCCCCGCTCCCAGTTAGAACTAGTTCCGGTACCAACATACAGTTGCCATAGAGCAATTCCCATCATCCCTGAGCACTGGTCCTGTTAGCTAGGGGTGATGGGAGTTGTAGTCCCAAAACATCTGGAGGGCCGAATTTGCCTGTGCCTGCCATAGAGAGTCATAGAGCGCTTTGTAGGGGACCTCATCTCACCTCCTATAACATCACCAACAAACAGCTGACTTTGCTTGAAGACTTCCAGAAAGGAACAGCCAAATGTAATTGGTTCCATTGTCGAACTGTTCTTAAAATTAATAAGCACCTTCACTGAAATCTACCCTTCTGTAGCTGAAATCCATTAGAACTTTCCCTGACCTCTGGGGAAGTAGAAAACCAATCTTTGCCATTTGCTGTGTGACAAAGATGGAGCCAAAGATACAGAGATGAAGTTATATATTTGTGTCACCTAAACAGAAGCCATTTCTTGAATCTGAAAAGGAGTGTTTTTTGTCACATACAAGACTAAGGTAGAGTAAAAGATCTTTCCCCTTCTCTCTTTTTTTGTGGGCAGAAATGCAACTTTGATTTGACCTAGAGTGTCCATGGTTTAAAAAGAACATTGCACTGTTATTAGCACATTGCACATTTTGCATCCAGGATCCTAGACTGGATCAGCAATCACTGAAATGCACTGGGCAGCCATCTCAAGGGAACCCTATGTAAATAGCTCCCTTGGCCCTTTCAAGTGACAAGTTTGGTCATTTTAATCTGCTTTAGAATGCAGCATGTGAAAGCACTCTGGGGTTAGATTAGCAAAGGTACCGTAAAAATGTCATTTAGACACCTATTGTATATTCAGTGTCTCTGGTGATCTTTCTAATGCCTCTGAGAATGTGTCCCTTAGGGCCAGTGAGGCTGTGATTATTGAACTGTTTGCTTTGCAAAGAAAAATCTCATGTAAAATCAGAACTAAGTAGCACAACAAAATTTCATGGAAGGCTTGTAACACAAGTCACATTCACAAATGAAATCACTGTGGACTCAAGTAGCTATCACTTGCTTTGAGAAGAGGCAGACACAGAAGGTTTAAGCTTATTTCTGTGTTGTAATCCTCTTCCAGAGCATAAATATTATTTTGGCAAGGAATGGGGGCTGTCCCTTTACCATGGAATATATCCCAAGTAAAAGGAATACTGCTTAGAAAGTGTGCACCCATCTAAATCCAATCTCTCTAACACACAGAAAAGACACTTTACAGCAGCAAAGTGACGCTTATTGCCCATGTTTGACATAAGGAAAGATAACTGGGTAACATACAAAAAGCAAATGATGGCATTCAACTAAGTTCTACTCAGAGCAGTCATATTGATATTAATGGACCTAGCTTAGTCAGGTTCAGGGCTTTTTTTCATGGGTAACTCACTGGAACTCAGTTCCAGCACCTTTCAGGTAGGTGCCACTGTCATTCTAAGAGAAAGGAGGCAGCATTCATGGTGACCTCTTTTTCTAGAAAAATAGCACTGGTCAGGTTCATTAATTTTAGTAGGTCTACTGTGAATGAAACTTAGTTGAGTGCCATCACACAACTCCCCCCTCCTATAAACAAATGCAATTGTAAGAATATAAGAAAAGTTCTGATGGATCAGGCGAAACACCCATCTAGTCCAGTATCCTAATCTCACAATGACCAAAAACATGCCAATGAGGAGCTCGCAAACAGGACCTATGCAACAGTTCTCTCCCCACGTATTCAGGGTATGAGAAACTCAATTACACTTCACTGTTTCCAGTGCTGGCAGAGCAGCAGAGACAAAAGAAGAGCTACAGCAGAAGGCATGTAGAGTGAGATATATTTCTAGACAGATTTGAGGACATGTAGATATTAATATGGCCAACTAGGCAGTTTTGTAGTCTCAATGCATGGATGAGATGATGGCGATGTTGGAATGAAGGCTGGGATTTGTTTGGCACTGGGGAACACTCTGGGACAAGCCAGGCTTGTACAGAAGGGAAGGGATCCATGTGAGCTGGGAACAGACCAGGGTGGCAGAGCAGCCTTTGTGAACTGATTTTGAGGTGAAAGCCAAGAGGAGCTGGCGAGGGTCCAGTTTGGGTCAGATCAACCTCCTGGGGTGAAGATGGAAAAACTAATGGAAATGGAAATGGTGGAGGCATAGAAAGTAGGCATTGTGCATACCGGGGCACAGGACAGCAATTCAGAGATACCAAATAATCAAAGGCCAAAATGCAAGTGGCGAAGAGAGAAACTATGGAAGCGTTTACATGCTAATACTAAAGGCTTCTGAGCCAATATGGGCAAATTGGGAGTGCTTGGACTTAGAAGAAAGCACTGATATAGTGGGTATCAGAGAAACCTTGTGGAATGGAGAGAACCAGTAGGACAAGGTTCTCTCTGAACAGAAAATCTATGGGGCCCAGTAACACCACCCACAGAAATTCTGTGAAGCAGTCTGGCTCCTTTGGGACTTCTAGCTTGCCGAATCAGTGCCTTGTTGCTTCTGAATAGCAATTGCTGGAAGCTGCAGGAAGGGAACGTGTCATTGCACTCAGGCCATGCTTGAGGGTTTCCCACAAGCCTGTGGGACCAGATGGGCCATTGGTCCAATCCAGCAGGCTCTTCCAATATTCTTAGTATTTCAGTTTGAACTTACCTTTCTTTTTTTTATTCTAGTTATTTATCAGTCACTTTTCAAGGCATCTAGAAAAGAGTAATATTGAAATTAATATAAAGTATTTCGGGGGGGGGGAGGTAGGGAGTGCTGCTCAGAGCAGGGTAAATTCTGATACCATATTCTGATACCAGTTGCTCACAATCAGATTATTAAACTGAGCAGTCCTGTCTGAAAGAGGAAATTTACTTGCTATTGGAGTTGGGACTTTGGTTTATTTTTCTTCCCTCTGTTAAACAGTGAATAAATCTTTGTTTTGTTTCAATATAAGAGCAGACTGTATATTGTTAAGTGAATTTTACTTGGATTTTTCTTCCTTGTTTGTCTGCCTGTCCCTATATATCTTCCATTTTCAATTTTTTTTTAAAGTGGTTGGGTTTATTCAGAAGTTTCATTACTGAAGTTATACAGCTGCTAAAAGATTAGTAATAAAATGAAAATAACGACAGTTCTGTAACAAGAAACCTATGAGCCTCTGCCTTTCTAAAAGAGCTACATAAACCTAGGTCAGGATACATTGCTGCTATGTCCTTGGTTTTTTTAATGTAGATTTGGGAGGGTCTGAGTTCTTTTATTCCTATCACTGCAACTTTTAGATATTTATGTCATATTAATGTTCTGTAATTCAGAATTAAAAATGCAGCTTGCCAAAACAGGAATCTTACTGCTAATGTTGTGACCTCATCTTGGAAGGACAGATCCAGAATCTTCATTTTAATCCTATTGACAGTGTCTCAGTGGGAATAATTACAATAGCCTCAAATACAGACCTCCTGTCATTGATATATAACCATTTTTTAATACTGGAAATGAGCAGCATATGAGGTGGATGGAAACAACATGGTGCAATGAATAAAGATTTGTGAGTATTCTAATGCAGTAATCCAGTGCAATTATTTTGCAACCCATGACACAGGAGAACCCAGGAATGCAAATTTTTGATTAGACATTGAACACACGGTTCCAGGATATATGCTTCTTTTCAAAAGCATATTGTGGGAGTTCACAGCTTTAACTATTACATTAGGTATATTTTGATTTTAGTGATGCTATTTTTTTCTGTTCTTATTGATGGGGTTTTTTCAGTTAGTTTTTAAATATCTTTTTTTACACATTTTAATTATATTCTGTTGCCTTAAGCTTTCTTTTTGATAAAGGCAGTAAATAAAGAAGTATCATTTTACACTAGCAAAGACATTTTAAGAACCAATACATATTCAAAATATGTCTGCAATGAAGGAAGTAACTGAAATCAAAGCATCTAATATAACAAATCAGCAAATTAATAGAGGGGGAAACACAACAGGAAAGGGAGATTTTATTATCATAGACCACTTTTTCCATTATAGTTCTCAGTGATCATGACCATGTTAAACAGTATTTTTTTTAATAGTCAAAGATGTCATCTGTTATGTTTTTCATGGCACCTAATACATTCTTGTGATATATACATATATACATATATAGATATATGCTGTTGTATTTTATTTGTCTCACACTATGCAGTGATAAATGCCTAGCTTTAAAATATGTTTACTTTATCTTGCAAATGTTTCTTTTAAACAGCAATAGTGTCTAAAGCCTATGTGTGCTTCCATCAAAGAATTACATTGTATGGTTAGCCAAAGTAAACACGGGACTTTTAATGGCTCCTCAGCAATAGTGTGAATGACATCTCCAAATAAGACTGTCCTCTAGCTGCATACCATCACCAGCTCAATGTTTGCTGTTGCTTGTCAAGAATCTCTCAGACTCGTTATTCCCCTCCACCCAATAATACCCTGGCTGTCATATGTATTTCTAACATCTTTCAAGATTTGCTCACTGTCTATTGTTCTCACAAAAGAGAAGTGCCCAAACTTGAAAAGGCATTTTCATTTTCATTTTTTAAAAGCTGAACCTGGTAAATATATTGTTTTAATATTGCAGAGTATGTCCATTTTTCAACAAAATATTCTATTTTACTGAATATTGCTTTTTTGTCCAGTCATACATCAAATAGTGCATATACTAATACGTAAATCAAAACACCAAGCAGTGACAAATTCAGCATATACCAGTCTCCCCCCGCAAAAAAAAATGATTATACTTGGTTCACATAACAATGGCTCAAAATCTCTGCACTAAAATAAGGTTCAGCTCACATGTAACTGAAACAGTCAAACCATTGTTTGCATACCACCACTCCTCTGTCTGCACACTCTGATTTTGTCCTTGGCTTGTAGTTATGTTCTGTCTTCACTATCCACAAGCTGTAATCAATAATAAATCTTGGCTTAACTAGAAGCCTAGGTTTGGATGACCTGCTAAACCAAGCCTTGGTCTATGACAGTAGGAAAGAATGACTGTGAAACGTTCTTGCTAAGCCATAGTTTGGCTTACTTTGACATGCAAACCAGGCTATAATATCCAACTCAAACTATGGCTTTCACAAACCACAGTTTACCTCCAAAGTAGAACTGGAAATTCACTAAACAGTGAGACCAAAGCTCAGTCCCAGGGGCTAAACTGAGATATAGGTGTTACATCCAAACTAAGTACCGGTATATAAAAGACAAGTATTGCATGTTACTATGTTATCGCATGATAACATTTTAATTATGACACAACAATTGCAACTGAGTGAATCAGTCCCAAAAATGGCCTGTTCAGATATAAACTGCTGAATAAAGAAAGCAATAAGGTAAGGTGGTGTTTCAAGAGGCTTTGTCACAGTGCATTTGAATTAGTTTTTTAATTTAATTTTTCTCTAGTAAGCCTTAATGGCAAGCCAGCAAGAAATAAATCTGGAGGGCTTATGCATAATAATAAACAGAAGCAGACATGTCTATAGGCTTTCCAATTGAAATGTAATTAAAATAATTTAATATCAGATTCGTGTTTTCTTTGGGTAGTGACTTGCTCTAAGTGTTCCAGCAAGCTTTTATTCAAAAGAGGAGGGGAGGCGGGGGACATAAACCTGAGTTTGACTATAGAGCCATCAATAAAACAGTACTCAAAGGACAATCAGATAAGAGAAAGACCGTTATACAGCCATCAAGAATTTAAGGGTTTCTGTATCTACCCAGGATGCCTATATGTGCATCACAAGCTTCAGCTGAAGTCTTCCTGTGCTGAAAGTTAAGTAGGTACATATGTCTGTGTAAGTTTCAAGTTTCAATTTACACAAAACAATTTGATTCACAGGAACTTATTTTTTTAAAAAAAATACTTCATTAAAATGAAATTTAAAACAACTTCCCCTTACATCAGGATTTTCTAATCAGTGCTCATAGTCCTTTTCAACTTGCCCAACAGAACATTCTCCCCTCTTATCCCCCCAAAACACTGTTCTGGGGATTCTCCCGCTCCCTGACACAAAGTTGGGGGACGAGGAGCTTGGGAGAAGCCATGGGAGAAGCCATGGGCGTAGCCAATGAGGGGCAGGGAGAAAGCTCTCCCCCCCCCAATCGAGTAAAACAATAGAAATACTTAACTAATGGACCAATCACATTGGTTCTGCCCCCCTAACCAAAGTCTTGACCCCCAACAAAGTCCTGACCCCCCTAAAAAAAATCCTGGCTACGTCCATGGGAGAGCCCTATTGTGCTAGCGGAAGTCCTTGGGCTTCGTCTAGTGGGGCTAATTTGTGGTTCGAGGACCCGAACCCCACGCAGTGGAATGAAACAGAAGGACACGTGATATAAGGTTAATGGGCAAGAAAAGGCCACAACTTTATTGATTACAGCAAGTGAAAATGTATTGGCTTAGGCATTGGATTACGTCAGCTGACTCCACCCACTCGGAGAAGGGTGAGTCTAAAAAACAAAGGGGGTTTATTCACCAGTAGGTGGAGCCTGTTGATGCTAATCCAACTATAAGCTCTCCCCTGATGTCACCGAGGGTCGTGCCATGGCCTCCCGCCAAGCAGGCATTGGACAGAATACATGACCTTTAACGGAATACCCAAAAATTGAAGGTGCAGGCGATGGCCACACCTAGCCCTCCCCTCTATTGCAGGGAGGAGAGTCTTTGCTGGAACCTGCCTGATAACTCCAGAAAAAGAGGGGTTTTCATCCATTTCTTATGTGTATAATTCTTGTATTCCAAGCTGCTTTACATGCCACAAAAAAGTGTATCTTTTGATGTAATTGTGAGGTTTAGCGCTTTTTTTGTAGCTTTGTTAACAGTGTTTTATATATTGCAGTTGCTTTTGCTGATGATCTGTTAATTATTCTATATGATTTCTACTGCATTTGTGACTTTTTCTTATGTTCTACCATGTTATTGTTATTTGGTGTTTGTAAGCCACTTTGGGATTCATTTTAATGAAAAGAGGCATAGAAATATAATAAATCAAATCAGCAGAACGGCTACATCTTCCAACTAAATTTTTAAACTGAAAACAGAGAAACAATAAAAAAATAAGGTGAACTCATAATGCAATTTAACAAGAAATAAAATTGTGCATGGATTGGGGGAGTGGCGGCGCTGTGTGGTTTATATATATTAGTCTTTGTTTAAAAGAAATTTGGAAATGAAATATCTTAGCATGGAAATGGCTGGAACGTGGCTAAATAAACCAAGAAGAGAAGGAGGTTCTGTATAGTTGTAGTAAGAGACATTTTGATAGCTGTGTGACAGGTTTATTTTCTGGAAGTTTTTCCTAGGAGCGGTTGTTCCCAGAAACTCATAACTGCAGTTCATAGTAGTATAGCAGGAGCCACTGCACTGTGAAATGAAGCTGTCTCTGCTAATTGCACACCCTGATCATCAGAACTGTATCTCAGCTGATAGTGTATCAAATCTGCCTGGCTGAACTTGAGGATTTGGCAATGTCACTTTCCACTAAGTGTAATACAGAAAGGGGAAAGGGGGGCAGAGTAACGCACCCATCTGAAATGATAAAGAACACACAGAGGAAAAACAGATGACAGATTGTGGAGACAGAATAATCACAGATGGAGACCAGGTGGAAGAGGTCAAGTAAGATTTTCAAATTTCGTTTATTTTCATTCTTAAAACCATGCCCTGGTGTGTAAATGTTTAACAAGGATCTGATAAGAAAATGTATTTGTAAATGTGTCTGAACAAGCAAAATGTATTATACTCAAGTGGGGTTTAGCCACAAATAGCAAAGAAATAATGTGCAGGGATAGGGAACGTATATAAATAAATGCAGTCCAAATCAATAGCCTTTGGAATTGTTTAAAGACTAAAGCAAATGCAAAGTCATGGAGCTGAACAACTGGAATGGGGGAGGGAATCCTGCCAACATGATAGAAGCAATTGCCTTTATTTAAGTCACAGTAAAAGAAAAATAAATTATAGTATAGTTAGCTGCATATCTGCTTTTGTTTTTCTAAGTTCTAAATGGTTTCTGGATAATAAGGCCTTCCACTTATAGCTGTCTTTTTAAATGCCCTCTTATTGTACAGAACTACCTTATGCAGATTTACTCAGAGGCAAGTGTCGCTGTGCACAATGACATTTACCCCCTAGTACATGATATGCTTAGAATTGCAGCCAACCATACCTTGAGCCCTCTGATCTCCCGCTCAACCAGCAAAAAATGTGATGCTGACAAAAAAGCTCCACATATACTATGCAAATAATTAAATTTTAATGTCTCATTCACCTCCCCCTCTTTTCCCCTGCCCCTATTTTTCTTTTTCAGTGTTATGCAAGACCTGTGCTCCTTTATGTTCCTTCCCTTATAGTCACTTTTAACCATTTGTCCTTGTTTATATCCTTTTAAACTTTGTATGGTAAAATCACCTTTTAATTAATAGTTTTTATCCCTTACCTTATGTGTTCAGTTTATCCGTATGTTTTATCTTATGCTGGTTTGATACTGATACTGATCCTATGTTATCTCTCCCCTCTCTCCCCACTTCTCTTTCCCCCTTTAACCCCACATTGCCTAGAACAAAAAATGTCTCTAACTGACTGTAATTGACTTGTATGAAGGATTATACTACTTAAAAACATCGAGACACTGAATGTACTTTTTGTTACTTATAGAAAATCTTTCAATAAAAACATTTTTAAAAAAGAATCACAACCATGTTTATTATCATATTTCATGTTATCATAAATATGACATAGAGTTCAGGATACACTGGATGTTCCATTTTATACTCCTAGTTATTCCCATAAAATAAACTAGACTGGAAGATGTTGACTTGTGTGCTTCATAATTTGGAGGGATTTGAACCTGCATTTCCTGGATTCAATTCCAATAGACTAGTCACAATACTGGCTTTCCTATTTGGAGATTTTATTTAAAGACTTGAATGAATTTTGAACTTGTTAGTGGAATTCTTGGGAGCAGGGGAAGAGTACATTGCAAAGAATGTAATGCAGTATGTAACACTGGTTCTTCTAACTAACGATCATTGGCTCTGCAAACTACATCTGATTGAAGCTGTAGTACAACTAAATCTGGATTGCCATGGATTTCTCCATGAAAGGAATCTACAGCATGCACAACAGCCTCCAAAACCTAAAACAGCTACTCACCAGCTACAACACGCCATATACAAACACAAGCACCACGCCCTGTAGCAGACCCAGATGACAACTCCAGCAACACTATTACAGGACCTAATAATGTCATCCACAACACCAGCGGGTTATTTACCTCTTCATCTTCTAATGTGATATATGTCATCATCTGCCATCAATGTCCATAGGACAACAGGCACGCCTCTATGCAAAAGAACAAATGGACACAAATAAATAGAAATCCAAAATGGCATATTCAAAAACCAGTAGCAGAACACTTCAGCCTCTCAGGACGCTTGGTAGATTACCTTAAAGTGGCCATGACTGAACAAAAGAACTTCAAAAAGGAGACTGCAACATGAAACCACTGAATTACAATTCATCAATTGTCAACTGTCTTAACTCTTAACTACTTTATTAATTACTTCAAAGGCATAAAGTGTTTCCCCAAGTTATACACATATTTGGGGGAGTGGGGTTGTAGACAGTGAAGTAAGAGGGAAATGAAATACTTAGAGACAGTGATAATTATGTAAATATCCACAAACCAATATAAATACCTGTAATTTGGGACAGGACTTCATCAGTGCTATATTTCTAGAAAAAGATGTGCTGGAGCTCACCATCAATGCCTCCTTTGTTCTCTTATAATGGCAATGGCACCCATCTTAGAGGTGCCGGAACTGTGTTCCAGCTGAAAAAAAACCCTGTACTCCATGCTCTTGACGTGGACTGTAGTCTATGAAAAATTACCCTCAAGGCACCATAAAATCTTGTTATCTGTACCAAAGGATGGTTGGTACAAATCAGTGGTACAAACCAGTGGTATGTTCAACATGAAACTCTATTAGTAATAGCCTGAAATCTAGCATAACACATATAAACAACAGTGATTTAAAAGGGATGTGCTGACAAAACACAATGAGTGAAAAGACTGAAGTACATGCTTCAAGCATTGGGATTAGTAACAGCTGGACTAATATATGTTGGAATTGAACCTTCCTGCACAGCTGCAAACATCTACACTTTACCAGGGCTCACCTGCAGCCACTAAGACTAGGCTAGAGCAGAGATGGGATGCTGGTGTATTCTGAGCAGGTTTCTTAAGGGCTGGCAAAGCAGTCTCAAATTCCCCAGAGAACTTGTTACCATTTAAAAAGTTTCTGGAGATTCCACTAGCTAACAAGTGTAGCTGAAGTTCATGGTTAAAGGTAAAGGTAAAGGTACCCCTGCGCGTACGGGCCAGTCTTGACAGACTCTGGGGTTGTGCGCCCATCTCACTTAAGAGGCCAGGGGCCAGCGCTGTCCGGAGACACTTCCGGGTCACGTGGCCAGCGTGACATCGCTGCTCTGGCGAGCCAGAGCCACACACAGAAACGCCGTTTACCTTCCCACTGGTAAGCGGTCCCTATTTATCTACTTGCACCCGGAGGTGCTTTCGAACTGCTAGGTTGGCAGGCGCTGGGACCGAGCAGCGGGAGCGCACCCCGCCGCAGGGATTCGAACCGCCAACCTTTCGATCGGCAAGCCCTAGGCGCTGAGGCTTTAACCCACAGCGCCACCTGCGTCCCCGAAGTTCATGGTTAGTTTGCACCATACCTTGCATGATTAAAGGTTCCGTACCAGTTTACTTAACAATGTGTATCAAAGATACTCTGGTGCTGTTACCTTCTATATCTGAATTCTTCTGTATCTCAAACATTGTTACATCCCATAACGACTTCACTGAGACCGAATCACACTCATCCCAACTCCATTGTAGGCCGGCAGATAATTCACAGACACTGAGTCTCTCTAAAAGCAACTTTTACACAGAAGAGACGAGCTCTTATTGAACAGGAATTACAGAGATCTTTCACAGAAGCAAGACCTGAGGAACAACTACACAGAAAACTAGCCCAAGGCTAATCAGACACTTGCAATATTATCTGTGTAGGCTCTGGTGGAAATGCACCTCAGAAATGTAGTATTTGTGCAAATGTGCCCAATTAAGTCTAGCTCAGATTTCTACCTTGGTTTTACTACATTGGGAAGGTAAAATTTCAGAGAAGTCTGGGGCTGGACATTAGATCCAAGTTAAAGGTTTTACAGTGATTTGCCCCATTTCTTCCAGATTATCTAAATACATTGTTTCTCAGAGCCCTCCAACTAGCTTGTAACCATATAGCATGGCCATTTATTGTACTTGTAACTGGTACATTCATATATAACAATCACTATGCAAACCATATCACTCCAACACCCCATATTGGGTGGTATCCACATTAGTATGTACACAGAGCAGGTCGACTCCATCCGCTGCATGGTGATGCTGTCATGCAACATCCTCTAATAACAGCTACAGACAAACACATGACCACCACACACCAGCAGAAACACTGCCACATAGAACCACATGCCACATGTTACGAAGGTCCCCAGGTCATAATATAATATGTAGGCAGGAGCACTTTAACAGGCAGCCCTGTACTCAAGGCAGCTCTGTCTTCCTGAGAAACTGAAATCTGTATTTGACTAACTGAACAGATGTGATGCTAGAAACCATGACTGCTAAGTCAGAGCAAGTTGTTCAAGACACTGCACTCGAAAGAATATAAAAAGGACATAGCAATGGAGGACAATCAAGTAAAAACTGACAAGTTGATTGTATCTACACACTGCACATAATTAGGCAGATACCATAAAATAGGTACCATTTTTAATGTCCCCCAGTATAAAAAAAAACTATCTGTATAGAAAAGTGACGGAGAAAAAAACAGCCTACCACTCTGACTTTCCTACTTCCGGGGGAGTTTTCCACAAGAGAAACTTTCAGAGAAATATTTCCTCCACCAGCAATTTGAAGTGATGGGAGTCAATTCTATCACATGAGAATTCTGCCTTCTCATTACCATCTAATTCCACTGCTACTGGAGATCCAGATTTAATCTATACGTAGGAGAAGGCAGAATCACTTGGCACAAATTCTTTACTAGGTTCTACCCACATACCACTCTAATTTAAAGCTGGAGACTTCACAGTCCCAATGTTGACGGAAAGCATGAAAAACAGAATCTCAGCAAGCTCCCTAATTATCCCAAGAATTGCTGTGCCCTGAATGCTTATTATACCTATAAATCTTGATATGTGAAATTAAATGGGAGGGGAAGGGGAATAACACAAATACACATCTAACATTTTTCTGCAAAAGCTTCTAACAGCCCACGGTTTATTCAATAGCCTAAAAGGATATTTGCTTGCTTCTTTGTTTATTGTATTGGCTGGCCTTAGTGTTGCTATTGTTTATTTATCAGCATTTCCTATTTACCTGAAAACAAACTTGAACAGCTTTGTGCTTCACATATCAGCCCGTCTAAAACAGGGCAGTCCAGGCTTTCATAGCAAGGGGTACCTTGACAGGGAACCCACTAGGCTTTGGGAAGGAGGTGGGAAGATTCTAGGACCCTGTCAGAGATGTCGTGCCTACTTCCCAAAGTCCAGTGACTCATTTAGCTGGATGTGGGAAGGTAGTGCTAGGGCTGTTGAGCTGAGAGGCATCAAATGTTGCCGAGGGCCACCAAAAAAGGCCTTGAGGGCCGCATGCAGCCCTTGGGCCATGTGTCGCAAATGCTCTGTTCTAAAACATTGTTACACAATACTATGATTTGTTTTAAGGTTCAAAATTTGCCAAGGATGATGCCCAATTACTATGTTTCCTTGAAAAACCTTGTTTCAATGCAAAACCTATTTCCTGAGCATCCCTGGATTTTATTATGAATTGAAAGAATTGTGTCCTGCTTTTCCCCTCCAAAGTAACGGTTCAAAGTAGCTTATAAACAGAAGAGAAAAACAAAAAAGTTAAAAGCAATAATCCAACCATTAGAAGACAAATTACCAAACCAAAACAGCACCACACCCACCAACACGCACACAGAGCTGCACTCACAGAATCAAACACTAGTTCAAAATTTAATGTTTTTACTGCCAGACAGAAATAAATGAAGAAGATCAGTTAACCTCTTGGAGCAGGGAGATTCACATACAGAGCACCACCACAGAGGAAGTTTTCTCACATGTTAAGAAGGCAAGGGCACATGTAAGAGGGCCACAAAATTCACTTAAAATGAGACAGACCTTCAAGTAGTTTGTTCCCAAGTAGTCTGGGGATTTGTAGGCCATAACAAGCACCTTTGATTTGCATGAGAAGGGAGAGCAGCTGACAAATATTTGAAAGTTGAAACTTAGAAAGTGGCAAAAAGAATGCACTCTACACTGCTACTTAAACTTCTCTCATCCCTGGACTACATTTCCCTCAAAGAGCATAGCGTTATTGGCTTGTACAAGGAAAGTGATGGGCTAAAATCAGAACGACTGGAACCAGCTAGGTATCGTAAAATCTAAAGAAACTTATATCAATTTTTAAAAGTGGACCAGAGGATAAATTTCTTTTTAGCCTCACAAAATCAGCATATTATTCCAATCCATCTGACAAGGTTGGCCATACTGCCAATTACAAGGAAGCTGGAGACAAATGTTTCATTCAGAAGCCCACCCTTCACAATAGATAAACTTCTTCCACAGCAGCAAAGCAAAGCTATGCCTCTTATTAAGTTTGCTTCTCCTGTTTCTATGGAAAACTCTTTGGAATTAAAGACTGGCT
Source organism: Podarcis cretensis (assembly GCF_951804945.1). Taxonomy (NCBI): domain Eukaryota; kingdom Metazoa; phylum Chordata; class Lepidosauria; order Squamata; family Lacertidae; genus Podarcis; species Podarcis cretensis. The sequence goes on along the minus strand of NC_137172.1, from coordinate 80,302,911 downwards.
CATGCATGCATTGGCAAGTGCTCGATGCATTGTTCATGTCTACAAAATCGAACATGGCATATTAGGCTGTGTGTATAATGCTTTTCCCCCTTCACATCACTAAACATCTTGCAATAGTTAAAAGTAGCTTATTTATTTATTTACCCCCTTGTAAATTTAGAGATGGATATATTGCAAAAATCCCCCCTCCCCACATGTCCCCATTTTCAAAGATGCTATAAATGAATTTGCATAAACAGGATCAGCAATGCTTGGGTGATTGGTTACTGCTGCTGTTCCTCACCTCAAGCTACAATCCCCTTGTGGCATCAAAGTTTGTTGTCGGGAAAGCTGAAAGTTACAAGAAAAATATCCTGTGGGGTTTTTTAAAACAACAACGGCTGTGCAAGCTGAATCAAACTGAATTCTTGCTTGACTTAGGTGGGAGCAAGAGAATGCCCATCATCAAGATAGAAGATATGTGATGAAGCACAATTGTCCCAATCCAAAAAAGTTAGACAAGCCCCTCTCAAGTTCATGGAATGAAACTTAAGCACTGACCTGCTCTGAATCACAGGCAACATATGTAAAATTATAACACACAGGCAGAAAGACTGTAGAATTCTGTGTGTGTTCTGTTTTAACAGAAATTTTTTGGCAGGGGTGTATGGCCACATTCATTCCTACATTATTTTTTGTATGCATGTTAGTTACAGTACGTGAGTTGCTTTGTCTACATAGTGCAAGGGCCCCCAACTCTTTTGGGCCTGGAGGCACATCTGGAAATCTAAGGAACTGTTGTGGGCACCACAAAACACCTATTTCACAGAATAAAATCTGGTGACGTTCAGGACAGCACTCAAAACTGGTAAAACACCTACACACTAACCAAAATCAAACAGAACAGGGTTGCAAAAAGCAGGTAATAATCCCCGCCCCACAACCCTCAAACAAAGGAAACACTCAACAGCCAAAAAATCAAATCAAATCACAGAAGAGACAGAAAGTCTTGGTTTGTGGACATCGTGTTGGGGGCTCCGGATATAGTGGGTTTATTCAGGCTCCACTAGTGTGGATCAGGGATTATAAATACTGGGAAGTCAGCAGCAACACTGGGAAACCAGCACAGAATGAAATGAGTGAAATTCTCCTCCTCCAGAGCATGGCCCTAATCTGAGTCCCTCAACCCCTGGTTTAAAGGCAGTGCTGCTAAATGGGGTCAGCTGTGGCCCAGGGGGTTATGCCTAAAATTCTGGTGTTGGCAAATTCTGTGAGTAGAGGTCCCATTCCCAGGAGGTGTGTCTATGCAATGTGGAGTGGGGGAATTTCCCTCTTCCACTCAATCCATTAGTATTCCAGCCACATACGACAGCAAGACTATACGTACTCACAAAGCATCATTAATATAATCTTAGATCTAAAAGATTTGTAGTAGCATGAAGTGGCTGCATAAAAATACTGCTTTTAAAATAGTGTTTTACAAATATTTTCTCCTCCATCATTCGTGTGTGTGTGTGTGTGTGTGTGTGTGTGTGTAGGGCTTTGTTCTTGTTTTTCACCAGCTCACCCAACATTTACAATTATTCTATTCAAGCTTGATAAGGGAGAAAGACATTTTTCTTTCCTTTTTTTCTTTCCGCCCCCATGTATATCTCTATGCAATAAAAGAAGGGTCCTAAGAGCCTCAGGTACATCACATCGACAAGAAGACTAAAGTGGAAGTGAATTTTATCCCTCCATATTAAAACTCCAGATTGTAGCACAAAATCAATACGATGTAACCCTATTTGTAAACGTGAAGTCATAAATTATTTAACACTTGGCTCATAATTTTAGCAGCAGGAGGAAATAGCTGAAATATACAATAAAAGCTGATATCCTAAGCTATTTTTAATCTACTTATGCCCAGCTATGTTAATACCACTCATTTATCACAAAATGGCAACACACATGCTGACCCAGCAATGCAACTTATTGCAAATGCACAACAGACACTCACTAATAGCTCAAAGTGCTATTAGCACATCGTAGTGAGAATAAACATTCAATGTGTTTTTAATGAGTTTAAAATGGGTTACCTTTCTGCAGCATCAGGAATGTTCTTCATTTTCAAACAGGCAGTACATTAAAAAAGTTGTTCTATTTTTAATACTCAAAATTATAAAGATTGTTTCTACATCTTTCCTATCTCGAGCCTGTCACAAGCAAAAAATAAATAAAATGCAACTATTGGAAACAACACCCCCCCCATGCCTCACATTCTAATCGCCAAATGTTATCAAACTTAAGGACCTGGGAAGACACAAAAATACCTGCTTAAAATTTCCCTTAAGCTGCTCACCTCCCAGGTTGATGTTTCTAGTAACCTGGGCTTGAGATAGAAGAAATCTCAGTGTCATTTTAAGAGGAAAAACTAGGCAAACTATTATATACCCAGTATCCTCCCACTAGTCTTCCACTTAGAACCACATTTTCTTGAAGTGGATTATGAGGACATCTGTGCATAATCAGTGGTGGAGATTTTGAGGGGGGGGAATCTTTTGAAAAATAGGATAATTTGCATAGGGTAATTGGCACTGAAAAACTTTCTGATGCCCTAATGAGTGCATGATTATTTTACTTGTACTTAGCAAACAATGCTAGTAACTCTGAAACTGTCGAGCATGCCAAATATTGTATTTGCAATTGGCACAAATTCATCATTCCTAATGAACTAAAGGTAAAGGTACCCCTGCCCATACGGGCCAGTCTTGCCAGACTCTGGGGTTGTGCGCCCATCTCACTTAAGAGGCCAGGGGCCAGCGCTGTCCGGAGACACTTCCGGGTCACGTGGCCAGCGTGACATCGCTGCTCTGGCGAGCCAGAGTCGCACACGGAAACGCCGTTTACCTTCCCGCTGGTAAGCGGTCCCTATTTATCTACTTGCACCCGGAGGTGCTTTCGAACTGCTAGGTTGGCAGGCGCTGGGACCGAGCAGCGGGAGCGCACCCCGCCGCAGGGATTCGAACCGCCGACCTTTCGATCGGCAAGTCCTAGGCGCTGAGGCTTTAACCCACAGCGCCACCTGCGTCCCATAATGAATGAACTAATGAAACAGAAAATTTTCGGGGGGGGGGGAGCACTCACATCACAGTTTGCAATTATCCAATTTGACCCCCACACACCAGTGTTGATAGAATTTACTGACAAATCCCCAACTATATCACATTCATGTAAAATATTGCTGCTTTTCCAAATAGGAGATAAAGCACTACAATCTATATATGGTAGGTCTCATTCAGATATAACTTTAAATGGTACTTTAAGCATCATCAGTTCCATGCTCCCCTTTCCTACTTCAGTGAGTAAAGGTAAAGGGACCCCTGACCATTAGGTCCAGTCGTGACCAACTCTGGGGTTGCGGCGCTCATCTCGCTTTATTGGCCAAGGGAGCCGATGTACAGCTTCTGGGTCAAGTGGCCAGCATGACTAAGCCGCTTCTGGCGAACCAGAGCAGCTCACGGAAACGCAGTTTACCTTCCTGCCAGAGCAGTACCTATTTATCTACTTGCACTTTGAGGTGCTGTCAAACTGCTAGGTTGGCAGGAGCAGGGACCGAGCAATGGGAGCTCAGCCCGTCGCGGGGATTCGAACCGCCAACCTTCTGATCGGCAAGTCCTAGGCTCTGTGGTTTAACCCACAGCCCCACCCACGTCCCTTTAAGAATCATCAGTTCCTTGCTCCCGTTTCCTTCTTCAATGAGTAGGAGGATCTTAATGTTATGCCAGAATGAAAACAAACTGTACACGTATTAACTATGATTTACTGAAACAAGACAATGTCCAACTATTGTTTATGAAATTGGTTTCTTTCAAAAATAAATAAATCCACCATTACTAAGATAAACCAAAATTCAAAGCACAAGCTTAATATGAAATTGCTATTTATTTCAGATATTTACAAACTGGCCTTCCTCAACCTAGTGACCTCTGCTTTTTGGCTACACATCCCATCATAGAACTGTAGAGTTGGAAGGGAACCTGAGGGTCATTTAGTCCAACCCCTGCAATGCAGGAATCTCAATTAAAGCATCCATGACAGACGGCCATCCAACCTGTGCTTAGAAACCTCCAATGAATGAGAGTCCGCCACCTTCCAAGGGAGTCTGTTCCACAGTCAAGAAGCACTTACCATCAAAAAGCTCTTACCATCAAAGTTAAGAAATAAAAACAATGCTGGTGTTTGGCTGATTAACTTTCTGTGGTCTTTTCAATGTGTCTGTGAGAGGTGGGTTATTGGTTTGCTTTGCTTTTGCTTCTGTTTTATTGTGTATTTCGTGTTTTCATTTTGTATTTTTATGTTGTGAACCACCCTGTGATCTTCGGATGAAAGGCTGTAAACAAATTTGATAAATAAAATAAGTAAATAAATGTTACTCCTAACAACTGGCCATGCTGGCTGGGGTTGATGGAAGTTAATAGTCCAAAATAAGTTGGGGAAGGCACCACTAAACTTTTGTTAATTGAAAACAGAAGCAAAAGCTTCAGATCTCTTTCCCACAGCTATAACAAGATGAACACAAAAGTTACACCTGACTGTGTAACACAAAATCATACTTTAGCAGTGTCGTATATTTACATATATAAAACTAGTGGGGTTTTTTACCAAAAAATTAGGTTTAGAATTGGGGTTCGTCCTATACACAGGTAGTGCTGAGGGATGTTTTCTTAATTTTAAGTCCCCCAAAACAGGGAGCGTCTTATACATGGGGGTCTTATACATGGAAAAATATGGTATGTCCGAGCCAGGCAGACCACTTGGCAGACCACTTTGCTTACTGACTGCACTCAAATATCTTTCGCCGTTTTACAAAGTGCAATTTTCTGCAGGCTCTTGTAGTCTGTTAGCAAATATATTTATATACGCTTGCAACCTCAGTCTAAGTTGTGAAATCTAAGAGCCTAGCTGATTTCTTTCCATTTTGTATATTATCACTTACGAAGTCGCTTCTGCAGGCCATGTATATATATTCTGCTGCTCAAAAATAGCAATCCTACTATATTCAGCACCCAATTTTTAATGAATTTGCTCAGGTATTGGTACTGTGTAAACATTTCTGTGAACAATAAATGGGATTTAATTGACTCTTCTTCTGCCTCTTTTTGAGATGAGATGGCTTTTTGGAAGTTAACGGTACAAAAAAGAAAAGAAAAGACTAAGCAGATAAAAACATCCGGGCACACAAATCCTATTTGGTAGAAGTAGGGGGAGGGATTAGAGGAGATGGATACAACTTTAAACATACTATATTAAAAACATGCTGTGGTGGCAAACTGACTTCAGAGTTATAGGTTCAGTTGCGAAGCAGACCAGATACCTCTCCAGGTAGGTGCTTTATTGTGGGTGTATTCTGCAACATATTCTTGACACATATTCTTGACCTAGTAGCGGATATGTTCTGCTTCAGTTTATTTTGCGATACTTCTACAATGATACCAAATTATTGCTGTCTGTAGGGGGCTAACCTGTAACAAAAGTGGTGAGAGCCAGGGGAATAACAAGAACATTTCTGGTTCAGGACGATATGGGATGTGCACGGATTGGAATCTAAGCAATGTGACCACCCCAAACCTTTTTCTGGCAAAAGCAGTATGAAAAGCAGGTTTGTAATATGAGTGCCCTGATAGCATCACAATCATAAAACTTTGTGAATGCAAACTAAAAAGGATGCCTGAAGGGTGCTGTCAGGATGCTGTCAGTGGCTCCCAGCTGGTTGCCCAGGTCAGACTAGATGCCTCTGGGGGATCCCTTCTCTGCATTTCAGGGATCAGACTAGATGCCTCTGGGGTCCCATTTCTGCATTTCAGGGGTCAGACTAGATGCCTCTGGGATTCCCTCTCTGCATTTCAGGGATCAGACTAGATGCCTCTGGGGGTCCCATTTCTGCATTTCAGAAGTATAAAAACAAGGAAATGTTTCTTACAGTCGTTTTTTATTTTAAACTTTACAAAAAAGAGGCTATAGAACCCAGCCTCTTGGAAAATGGTGTTGTCCCAAGTGAATCTCCACCCCCACCCCCCATCTCTCCCACTTCCTCATTCATCGTCATCATCATTTCCTCTACGGGTGCTGACCAGTGCCCTCTGTCTTTGCTCTCCTACTTTCAAGGCTTGCCGGGTTCTGGGAGAGGAGGGGTCTGGAATGCATCCTAAAGACACTGTGTCCATCAGCTGTCACCCCACTTCCTCCTCCTCTCCCATTATTTCCCAACTATTCCCCCCATCTGCCTCTGAGCTGCGACCTCCCCTCAAACCCCTGTTGTAAATCTATACTGTCTTCCTCTTCCTCCTCCATGGAAGGGTCAGGATGGGGAGGGGGTCTCCACCGTTCCTCCTCTGCCCAGTCCCTGACAGCCTAGCATATTTAAGTTTTCAAAGTTTGCCTCTCAACTCTACATGCTGAAGGTTTCAATGAATATGATGTACTTATGTAGATAAACATTTGTTTCAATATCAGGTTTTTTTAAAAAAAGGTAAAATTAGTATATCTGTAGAAATACAAAAAAAAATAGTAGGGTCAAAGTGGCAATAATGTGATAAAAAAGGGTTAAAGTACAGTGGTACCTTTAGTTGTGTTCACCTCCAGTTATGTGTCCTTTGGGAGACGTACACGGCAAACCCAGAAGTATTTTTCCGGGTTTCGCCGCAGGTGCAGAATCGCTCTACACGCTGCACACATGCGCAGAAGCGGCATCTTCGGTTGTGAATTCCTCAGGATGCGACCGGAGCTCTGGAACAGATCCCGTTCGCAACTGGAGGTACCACTGTATTGATAATGTAAAGGCTTTTATTTACAAGTTTCACAGGAAAGCCTTACATCAGGCTAGGTGGTGGTTGTGGATTAAGAGGAGGTGTCCCTCCACATAGCTCTCCTGGCTAAGCTAGCCTCCCAGCACCCACCTTTTGCCTTCAGAACACGATTACCTCTATTCAGGCAGCCTCCCAGGAGGATCCCTACCAATGGGAGCGAGGAGAAAGCCCTGGAACGAGGGATTCCAAGGGCAGGGCTGAACTGGGCTGTCACACTGCCCTCATGCCTAATTGCCCAGCTCCCCGCCAGCTTTCATCATGGCTCCTGTGAACAGTAGACTATGGATGTGGCCTCACCATTCCACAAAGGGCTGCTAGCAGTAGGTTTGGATTTATTCTTTAGGTTCTAAATGTAGAAATAACACAAAAGAGTAAACAGTAAAATAATACATTTTAAGTAATAATCACAGAATAAGTTCTCAAATTACATAAGGAAAACTTGCAGTTAAAACATTGCTACATGGGTGTAGCCAAGGGACGGCAGGGAGGGGCAGCTATTCCCCCAAATGAATAAATAAATATCAATAAAAATACACAGCAAACTGAGGTTCTGCCTCACCCAACAAAAGGCCTGCCTCCCTAACAAAAATCCTGGTTATACCCATGATACAATGCCCTCCAAGTTCTGCTTTCTGCAAAAAGAGAGAGAGAGAAAGTGACTATTTGCTATTAAATGGAGGTATAGTCCCACACTTCTCAACCATCAAAAGAGTGTGATCCAAGAACGGGACCGTTAACATTAAAGAACAACTGTGCAAGGATGTATAAAACAGCTGGCTTTATAGGTTATATAGTTGCACAGCAATCGAGCTTCTTAGAGTGCTTCCATACAGGAGATTTATGTTGCAGATGGGCTTTTCAGATTGAATTTTTCTCCGTGTGATCGCCACAGAAGCATCCACATGCAATATATTTTAGCCTTCATTTTTCCATAGGCGTTTACTGCTTCCCATCCAAACCTGTGGATGGTCCTTGATGGAAAGTTTCTGTGTTGCATTTTTTGGTTTCTCCCCACAAGTACCGGTAGTATTCCCTGCCCTCCACAATATGTCCCCATTCTAGACAGGTGTTTCTGGACAGATATTTCTCCCCCCAGCAGTGAGCAATAAGAAATGTTACCAGCCCTTAATTATATTTCAAGATGGAAATTTGTGCTTTTGGGTGTAGCAACATTCATTTTCATTTGTTCTTGTTTTGTTTTAATAGAGGGATATTGGGCAAGACTATTGTTTACCTATATTAAAATTCTGATATTCAGGTTTGGCACAAGACCACTATATTTGTTTGTGGCGTACGTTCCAGTGTATGTACTATGATTACAGTTTCCAAAATAATTTCCCCTCCCCCCCATTTATATTTATATTCTTTAAGCTGCCAGCAAGAAAGTTGTTATGTTGTGCTCAGGAAAGGAGCAAAAGGATGTAGAGGTGTGATGATAATGACTCACAGAGACATCACCACACATCTAACAAGCCACCAACTAAAAGAAACTTAAGAGAGATGCAGTAACACACTTCCACAGCAGTTGCAATATATAACAAGTTGTTTTCACTTAATAGATTTTCCCTGGTATAACAAAAACCAGAAAAATAGGCCTACACCGAGTATGAGTCAATGGCTCTACTCTGAGTAAAGCTTAGCTGGATGTTACCCAATGTAAACTAGTTCTATTGACGTGGTTATCTCCTATCCACACCAAGGATGTTTTTATTCTTATAGATTCAGGTAGGTAGCCGTGTTGGTCTGATGCAGTCAAAATAAATAAAAAAATTACAACTTATTACTAAACTGAAAACTATGGAGAGACCTGGTCTGAATAGAGATACTGGATTCTTGTCTCATTACATATGCTAAAGCTATTTTTGGTCATCTGCATACTATCCCTTGCTTTTTCCTGTAGGACTAATTGCAGTCCTTAACAGTAGTCAACAGGTTTACCATACCCTTTGAGTCAATCACCCATCCCCTACTACCCTCCTGATAAAAACCCCAACCCACCCTCCCACTATATATAAGGGTCTGGTGACTTTTGTTTCAGTGTATCTGAAGAAATGTGCATGCACACGAAAGCCTATACCCAGAACAAACTTAGCTGGTCTCTCAGGTGCTACTATACAATTTTTAAAATTCATTTATTTATTCTTATAGAATTGTTACAATTTCTTTTGTATCAAAAGTCTAGACTGTATTGCTGATGTCTCATTCCTGGTCTTTGTCTCTTCTTTATTATGTCACACCTGCTTTCTGTGATGATTTTGTTCTATGACTGCTGTCACATTTTAATAAATGTGCCAAACCTGGCATTTTGATCATGGTGTTATGTGTTATGTATTGGTCAAGAAGGCGGTTTCTGCACATGCTGTAGGGGGGAAGTGAGGGGCAGATGAGGCTCGTGAACCTGAGAAGGTAGCCCATCTTAGAGAAGGAAAACTCTTATCCAGACCTCTGCTGCCTTGTGGGATAACTTTGGGAGAAGAAAAGGCTAAAGGGTAAACACTACACAAATCTGGATTGGAGTCCCTAAGATAGTTGGATATTGCCTTGTATGCCTCCTTCCTGCAACTCCTGCAGCCATGCTGGTACCAAACATATTGCTCTGCTTTCCTTTGGACCACATCAGTGAGACCATGAGCGGAGTCTTGATGTGTGGGGTCTGGGCAGCCCAGGATCTCCATGCACACTGCCCAAGCTTCTGCCCCAGGGAGGTCACTTTGGTCCTACTAATGCAGAGGTTTGACTTCGGTAGGTAAAGGTCTGACTGGACCCCTGGACGGTTAAGTCCAGTCAAAGGCGAGTACGGGGTTGTGGCACTCATCTCGCTTTCAGGCTGAGGGAGCCGCCATTTGTCTACAGACAGCTTTCCGGGTCATGTGGCCAGCATGACTAAACCACTTCTGGTGCAACGGGACACTGTGACGGAAACCAGAGCGCACGGAAATGCCGTTTACCTTCCCGCCGCAGCGGTACCTATTTATCTACTTGCATGGTATGCTTTTGAACTGCTAGGCTGGCAGGAGCTGGGACAGAGCAACGGAAGCGCACCCCGTCGTAGGGATTCGTACCACCGACCTTCTGATCGGCAAGCCCAAAATGCTCAGTGGTTTAGACTACAGCACCACCCGCGTCCCAGGTGGTTTGACTTCACACACACCCCGAGGCATACTCCATTATCTCTCAAGAAAGAGGTATGCCAACAACAATCTGTTTACTTCTCATGCTTATAGCAAACTGGTACATATACACAGTTTAATTGCTGGCTTTCAATATGGTTTTCTATCAGTCATGTAATTTTACTCTTTATTTATTGAACAATGCAGAATGTTGACCATAAAATATTCTATTTACACTTTCAATTGATTTTGTTTTGCCTTTCCCCCCTTGCAATATTAAATTTTTCAAACACAATTTTGATGTTTATTCTTTATAAATTTAATTACCAGCAGATGTGCTGAAGATTGCATAGAAGGGCATCAAAACCTGTTTTCTAGAACCCAAGAGAAAAAAGTAATTTTTCATGCTTTAATTCCATTTCACCCCTCCTTCCTTATCCCTACTGATGTAACTGTCAGGAAAAATCACAGCTATGCTGACAATGCAATACACAGTGAACTCCGATCCATACATACCTTCTCTACAGAGACCCAGACAAAGAGAAGGTGAAAGTTACCTATTACTCTGAATAACAGAAGTGGGTCAAAAGTTTGCTCCTTACAATCTTGCACCACTAAAAATGACATTAATCAGGAGAAAAATCACGCCTCCTGAGATTTTATCTTCCTACATGATTATTTATTTACTTACTTACTTACTTACTCTGACATTCTTGGCAGGAAGAGCGGGACAGAATTACTGTGTTAAAGCTGGACAGAGTGACAACATAAAAACAGCTGTTGGTAATGCAAGGATTATTCTTCCCTCGGACAGCTACAAAGAAAAAGCAGCCACATTCTCAGAAACCAACAATTCACAGCCAGAGATGTCACTACTGGCGTAATGAATCTTCTGCTGACATTTAGTACAAAGAACCTGTCTTCTGACTTTTCTTTACTTCTTTTCTTTACAGGGAAAACAAACAGAAGTGTACTTTTAACCAAACACTTCTCATTTAGATTATTTGAGGATCACTTGTTTAGTTCCTGGCCTATGGAACCTAAAAGGCAAAATACCTATTCAATATTGAAAGCAGGAAACGAAAGGAATGTCCTGTGAATGAATTCAAGAACTTTCTCTCCTTTTCACACAGAAAAAGAAATCACTCTTCAGATTAAAAAATAATACTCCGGGCTTTTGTATTCCACTGCAGTGCCCTACAATATACAGTCAATAACCAAAGACTGACAGAAATCAATTAATAATAAGCAGTCTGCTGTGTGCCAGCAAATGCCTGAGCGCTGAAGAAACTGTTATCCTGGCACCTAAGGGATAGTATCATTCACTCCAGCTGGACCTTGCTGGGAAAAGCATTCCATAAGAGGAGAGCAGAACCAAACCGCTCTCAGAGGTGACATCCAGAAAAGGGCCTTGGATGTTGCTCTTAGGGTATGGGCAGGTTTATGGTAGCAGAGGCATTCCATTTAGCATCAACAATATGCAGAACGACACACACAGAAATAACATGGGCCCTGCCCTGTCGGATTTCAGACTGGTATCCAAATCCCAAATACATTTCCTGTAGGTGGGATCATAGTGTATACTAATTTGACTACTCTGTGAGGACTGAAACACAATTGTTATATAACACATTAGCCTTTGTATAGTCTGTGATAGTTTATGCTATAACAGTAAATTTGTTAGTCTTTGAGGTGATCTAAGACTGTTAATAACAGGCTATGGAAGATGCTATGTTTTTGAAGGCTTTCTACTCAACTGGCTGGGGGTGGGGGAGAATAGGTTTCTTCAGAAATACTTTTGCAGCTTGTTTATGTTTTCATGGAAATTATTCCTGCATTTTCTGGGGGTAATTTAACACCCAACAGAGGCATGGCTACACACATCATGCATGTACCAACGTCTTAATGGGAAGCATTATCTCGTTTCTGAAGATAATATGCGGAAATATTTCACTGGACTATTGTGGTGTAAAAAGATAAGTTTAAGATCCCTTTCTCAAGCGCCATGATTCGAACCAGCCCCTGTATTTGCTACTTTACAGTTTGTAAAATATTAATGGTGCGTTTAATACTATATATAGGATTAGTGCTATATAATAATATTAGTGTTGTATAATTATAATCCTATCTAGTTATCAACTGAATTCAGCAATTATTGAATGTACCTTTTTGATCACCCACAGATGGCAAACTAAGACTAATAAAACACAGCTACAAATCTTTTTTCTTTCCTTTTAAATTCTTGTTTATTTCATATCCTTTGGCACAGGAACATGATCAGGCCCAGTCTATCACATCTGACTTAAATTAATTTAATGGGAAAAGCAGGTGATCATTTACTGTCTGAATAAATTAGCAGTTCCAGAAAACATGTTCATGTCTTTAATAAGTATAAATAAACAAGTTTGATGAAGTGAAGAAAAATCAATACAGACTTTCCAAAATTTCTATGGACTGTTTACAGCCACATCTAATATGAATGATGTGAATTAGATGCAGATCTGTTCTGGTTATTCTCAGCATATTATCAAGCATGTCAAATAATCACTTATCAGCCTTCTCACTAGTTTTGGCGCTCCCAGATCAAACAATTACTTTTCACTCCATGCCAAAATTATCAATCACTTGGATCACTTCCTACATGCTTTTTGTGGGACAAACCAACCACTATAAACCATAGCTCAACCTTACTTACATCTCGTGGTTCACATGGAGAAAGTAAAATCTTAAGCCTGGGTTCAAATGACACACAAGGCCAAATTATGATCTCACTCAGTGGGAAGCAGCAGCAGAACAACCAAAGAGGAACAAACCACACACACACACAAAAACCCCACACATCTAATTTTTATTTATTCCAAGGCTTTCCCCACATGTCTGGACTTTTGGTAATTCTTGCTATTTCCACTTGAGAATTTCTTATCAGTTTTCATTGGATACATGTTTTTAAGGTAACAGCAAAAGAAATGTATTACTAAATGTAAAATCACCCTTGCCATTACCTTTCAATGGGGTTTTGTTGGACGGGAAAACTATTTCACTAGTATATCTTGCCTTGCTCATGTTACCCAAACTGTGTTTGTTTTGTTTTTATGTGTATATAGATTTTTTTTCAAATGTATTTTCATTTTTAAACTGTTGACAAATTTTGATATTTCTATCATGTCTACTTGTTTTAAATGTCTGTTAAATGTCTTATGAATATTTTATATCATTTTACATAAACTACTTAGAGGTACGTGTTTCTGATTGAGCCATATATAAGTCTTGTATACCTACTTATTGTATTCATTTAACATGTTTAATGTTTATAACTGCCGGAATGTACTTTACTGAGAGCTGTATCTCTAAACGACAGTCAATGCACACTTATCATTAAGGCTTTGTTATATGAAAAACCAAGACATACTTAGGATGATTTAAAGTAAAAATATCCTCTGGGCAGATAATATAAAGAAAGGGAGGGGGAATAGTGTGATAGCTGAACAATGGAGCTCTGCTTACTTGTGCAGCACACACACAAAAAAACCTACCCAAGGAAAAAATACACAAACAACCTGCCAGCATTTGCTTTTGAAGTGTCAGATAACATTATTTCCAAGATGACACTGAGGGCCTTCATTGGCTATGCATAAGGTCAGTGAATATTAACTTCATTTACACTTGGCTGAGAATTGGCTGGTGTCAACAATAGAGGTTTAGATCCTCTGCTGAGCAGGGTTAGAAGCTGACAGAAAGCTGCCACTGAGGAAGATGGATGATCGTACTGGCTGACCTCATTCCTCCCTAAGTGTCACTGTTTGGGCCTCTTTTCTATCTCCACAACAAAAGACCCTCTCTGAGCTTCCCAGTGGCCTTCAGCTTTATTGGTACTAACAGGTCCAGACATTTTCATCGATTGGATTCTATACCTCTTAAACACAAGAGTTTGCCCTCTTTGGCTAGCCAAACCTTGGCACAGATGTCTTTTTATTTTGTAATTGCTTCACTGCTGTCTGTTGGGAAGGATGCAATCGGACAGGCAAACATCATGTCAACACAGAAAATGCTGCACCATTTATCTCAGTTTCCTAATGGCATTTTGAGGAAACTGATATGTGGGCTTGACTGCAGAGTTTAACCATTTTATAACTCATCAGAGGAAGTGTGTGTGTGCCTAAATAGACATTTTTTTGCTAAGACATTTTTTTTATAAAAATAGAAGCAGTGACAAATAATTATTAATATTAATACTACTATGCACCCTGAAACAACCATGCTTCAAGAGCGTGGAGACTGCAAAGAGATCAATCAGGGTTGTAGTCTTATACTGTACAGTGGTACCTCGGGTTACAGATGCTTCGTGTTACAAACGCTTCAGGTTACAGACTCCGCTAACCCAGAAATAGTACCTCGGGATAAGAACTTTGCTTCAGGATGAGAACAGAAGTCACGTGGCAGCAGCAGGAGGCCCCATGAGCTAAAGTGGTACCTCAGGTTAAGAACAATTTCAGGTTAAGAATGGACCTCCAGAACGAATTAAGTTCTTAACCCGAGGTACCACTGTATATTGAAGAACAATGTTATTTCTCTAGTGTTCAGGCAAAGAAACACTCACGTGAAATACTAAAACACGGCTTTGACGCAGAACTTAATTCAGTGGAGGAACTCAATCATATCCATGATAAATTAGAAATCTAAAGCTGGATTCAAACATCTGTGTGCTGAGAATACCTAATTATGATAAACATGGTAAAATGAAATTAAAGCCTTCAGGTATATCGCTGAATGAGTGAGCCCAAAACTATTTATATAGTTTTGTAATTTGTTTTTCTTATGTACAAGCCTAGGTTAGAAACAATGTTTGCTATATTCCTAAATTTATTTAAAAAATTACCCTCCCCAATCCGGCACAAAAAACCAAACAAAAACATTTTCAGTGCAGAATCTGGGACATTTTCTCTGCTTGAGCATTTGAGGCTATTGCATGAAATTGGCAGAGCTTTCCCAAAATTGGCCATAATATAAAGCTAGGTTAGGGACTGCACAACCTCCATATGAAACCCTTAAAAAAAAGCAACTGTTTTCTTTTGTTGATGACTGCTTCCCAGGCCTAATGATTCAGTGAAAGGTATGTAACAGGGATAAGTTGAAATTCTTAAACGCACCAAAATTAGCATATTACCCTCAATTCTGTATGAGGATTCTGTTGACATAGAAACAATCGTAATGAGCATTCAAAAAAGAAGGAGGCATAGCAAAACAAAATGAAATGATTTGGAACTGATGAAACACAAATCACATGTGGCCCTTAGTCACAGGTAACACAGATAAATTATTAGGCTGACTGGATATATTTTGATCTTTGTTGCTATATATAGTATAGAGACAGTGTTAAATTCAATGTAACACAAAGATTTTTTTTATTCTAAGATATGCTACAGTGATTCTGGGCCATCTAGTTAAAAATAAATAAATCTTTATTGCGATCCAAAGACCCATAAAACAGTGATTCTGGGCCACGTAGTTAATGCTAACATATGTAAAGGATTGAACCCCATGATTACTCTATATTCTCAGAACCAAAGAGATAGAAGTTACTGGAGTTGGTCACACCAGACATAGTGGATGGGTAATTTTTCTCACTCCTTCCCTCCTGAACTGCACAATCATTTGCAAGTTTTCGTTAATTATTAATTAATACTGTGCTAATGGTTAATAGTATATATGCAATCCTCACCACTGAGTTATTTATTCTGAAAAGCTTTCACAAAATCAAATTCTTAGCTTTGATTTAGATGAATAAACTATATGCAGCTTAGACACAGCAAGGCATCTCAATTTCAGTATTTATCAGAGGTGTTCATGGGTCCCAAAGTTCACTTTGCATTTTTGAATTTTTGAAGTTCAACTTGCTTCCAAGTAGCTCTGCACTCTCTCTGCTTTTATGTTTCAGGATCTGAGTTGAATACTTAAGAATACATATAACCTCTCCTCCTTTTGGTCAAAGTGGATAAAATTTGCAGACATAGGGGCCCCAACTGCAAAACAGATTAAGCTTGCAAATTTGCAGAAAAGTAATGATAAGGGACTTTTTGTGGTTGAAGTAACAGGGGCTAACACATTTCCATAATCTGTATTAGTGTCATATTTTCAAGGGAAATAGTGAGGGATTTTGTTTACTCTTTTTAACCTTAAAATAATTTGCAAGTGATTGAGTGGTGTGCATTCTTGCTTGTACATTTTATTTCATTTTATTTTTTTAAAAAAATGAAACTCCACAATGGCCTTTTGTGTACTAAGCCTTATAGGCCTTTAAAACACTTTATTATTGGTCTTAATTGTTATTTATTAGATTTGTTAGTCACTTTGTCCTGCCCAAGGCAAACCAAAGCGACTTACAATGTGAGGGTGCTTAGAATACTGCCTGCAGAGTTCTGAAGACCTGTGAGCTGTTTATGTCAAAGCAGAACTTAGGGTTTTTTGTTTTAAACCTGCCTAAGTTTCAAACTTTTCTTTTCTTTTCTTAAATCTTCTACTGCTGTGCTTTAAAACAAATTTTTAAAGCCCTTCAGTGCTCTACAATATTTTGGACAGCTTCTTGCAAATCTCCTGGACCTGGAGAAACAGAACTATATAGGAAAACATAGCTATTCTGTACAGAAGCAGCAGAGTGACACAAGGCTTTGTGAGGGGGCCTGATCTGATTTGGAGGAGTTGCTACTTACATAGTGCTTTGATTCATGGAGGGAGGAAAGATCTCCCCCCCCCCAAAAAAAAAACCCCACCCCACATACTTTGTTATTTGAGCTGCACAAAGTGCCTAAGAGTGCATGCATCCATGGTACTCTTGCTTTATAAAACAATTTCCAAAACGCAGAATACAAACCTATAGTTACATTTTAAAACCATAAAGGTCACTTTTTAAAAATGTCTAATGCAGCACTCCCCCCAGCTTCTTGACATTTTTGTTTGATAAAAAGTTGCAAGATCAGGTCCTCACACTTTTATCAACTGACATATAATTAGCATAAAGGTGCCAACTCCTTACTAAACCAGGGGATTATCATTTGCATGAATAATTCAAACAGACCTGGTGAGGTAGGCAATTCATAAGCATTACTTTCTCAAAGGTAATGAAAAGGAAAGGTGGCAACTCAGTGTTTGAATACATGCCTTGCATGCGTAACAACCTCCAATTCAATCCAGACATTGCTGCACAAAAGATCTATTGAAGCAGAGCTAGGAAGCACTTTATCCCTCAGACCCGAAGGAGCTCAGGGTGGGCAGTTAAAAACTACAGAGATGAGCTGAACCTAGGATAAAGCAGCTTCTCATATCTTTCTTTAATAAATACCTTACAAGACCTACATTTTCTATAACACTCTATATTATGGTGATGACACACATGAGCTATCAGCTCGCACAAACTGCTCGCATGAATGCCAATGCAGGGATGATGCCCAAAACCAGGATCCAAAGAAAAATGAAACTTGTTCCATGATTCCAATGAGGCTTTAGAAGTTGTTCTCTTAACAACTCCCCATGTTGCAGGCCAAACTATTTTCAAAACCGAGGAAAGCATTCAAAATCAAAACATTTTGTATACATAAAATAATATGAGTATACCAAAGCCTAACTCCTGGAAGTTAAGGCTGGTTTTTACTTCCTAGGATCAAACAGGAAAAAGGTGACATCATGGGGTTACTATCACACGCCCTCCTGAGACGTTAGCAAAATAGTTTCCAAATGGCAGATCAAAGCCTACCAGTAGATTCCAAGGAAATTCCGGTGGGAGGGGAAAAGAAGAAGTTACTGGCTTAGGTTGCTCAGTACTATGTTGCACTAATAGCTAAAGGCAGAAGGATGGGAGACTTCTGGCACATTCCAAAGCACAAAGACCACTAACAATCTGCCCGGAAGTATAATTAATAAAACCAAATAAAGCATTTGAAATTACCACCCCAGAACACTGTTCTGATTTCACTGTAGAATGCATGAAGAACTGACCCGACTGGGGAAGGAGAAAGTAATCTGAGCCATGTAGATTCACTGAAGATTAAATATCCACACAGGAAAATGTAGAGTAAATTATAGCCTCTAAATCTCTAGCATGTTCATAAAAGAGTTCTTGGTCTACTATGGCAAAGCGATGTCCCTAAACCTATGGCAGTGAGGAATTTCAATCCCAGAGCAGCCCAGGAGGGGTTCTGTTGACCATGCCTCTGATATATGAAAGCAGTTGCTCCTCGATGAGCATGCAATTGAATGACCAGCTGTAGGCTGTCACTAGATGATTTCTGCCTATGTTCATATAATGATCAGCCCCAGAGTGCAGCAGTCTCAAGAGGTGCAACTTCTTTCAAGGCACCATAAATTGCTCCTGAGGGATCCTTAATTGACAGGTTAACATGCCCAAAGCCACCCACAGTGATACAAGGAAAGGAAAGTTCCATGATGACAGCAGGGTGCCTATAAACTTCTTCCTTTTCAAAGGCAGCAGTGGAAACTCTGTTTAAAATAAATAAATTAATTACATCGAAGCTCACACTTGAATATATGCTGTGCACAGCCTTAGCATCTTATTTTCACCCTTAGTATTTGATTTTCAATATATTTTCTACTAAAAAGGAACATGATAGCAATTGAAAATGCCCATTGTAAAGTGATATGCCACTAATAGAATTTATACAGAAAATCTGGTGTTTGTCTTAGTTTGTGGAAGAACCACCTTGATGGTATTTGCCATATCAAAGTAGACACAGTTCTTAATGGGAGGAAATGGTTTAGAAAACTCTGGTGTCAAGTGAATTTTCACATATCCTGGAATAACTCAAGCAAAGGATTATTTTCTAATCTTTGGAGCTATGCTGCACTGGCCTCATGCTCAAATGACCTAAATAGACTGTATGTGTGTAGTGTCAGAACATGTCCATCAATCAATGTCAGTATTCTCCTACACTCCATTTTTGACTGGCAGCTAACAGGACGTTATCTCCTCAACGTTAATGAAAAATGAATGGTAGTTCTTTCCTAAAATTAGATACAAATAAATATCTTAAACTACAGAATTGTGAAGATCTGATGTGAAAGCGGAGACTGTGCATTTTTCATGTATACTGTGCATTAGAAGTTTTCTTTTTTCAAAAAGTTATCTGCTGAATGTTTGAATGTCTGTTGAAATTCAATATTTATTCCTTAACAACACACCAAACCAACTCAAACCAAACTTCATTAGTGTGCAATTGCTTATAATTCTAACATACCACGCACCCATACTATTAAATACATGCAACATAAAATCATTGGACTTGAAACTAACAGCAATGGATACAAAGCTGCATAAAGTTAAGCAACATAAATCCTTCAATTTAGGTAATTCATGTGTTTTTATCACTAAATATGATTAAACTGGTCACATTTATTTTTAGAAAAAGCACCTATGGGTTCTCTTGATGTAGCTTGAGGGCCCAGGCTGGTTTCCTGATGAAAATTGCCCACCCTAGCTGCTACTTGCCACTGAAGCTGTAGTTTTCTGTAAATAGCACCTGTGAAGGAGAAAGGAAGTGGGGATGTGGTTTTTGGTAATGGCAGGGGAAATCTTTATTATGAACATATTTTGGAGTGATACCCTGCAGCTTCTTTTTCTTCAAAATCAAGGTGGCCAGCTTGTACCCCTTTTAATTCCTATCTCAAATCAAAATGGTGCCTAAACATGTATGACTGCATGTTATGTATACAAATGAAGTTATACACATTCAGGCACCATTTTGGCTGGAGATAAGAACTAGAAATGGGATAGTGTAAACTGGTAACTTTCATTGATTCCCTATTCTCCTTTCTTTATCTTTCTTTGTTACAGAGTAATACCAACTTTGGGCTCTTAGTAGTGGCGTAGCGTGGGGGGTGCAGGGGGGCCGGCCGCACCGGGTGCAACATCTGGGGGGGACGCTCGCACTCGCAGCTCTCTGCCCCTAACTGGCTCACTCAGTCTCTCTCACTGCTGTGCTGGCTGTGCGAATCTGATCCGAGCCGCCAGGTCACCGCCCACTGTGGAGGGGGGGTGTGCCAGGCGTGTGGGTTGGGGGCGCAAATTACTTGCCTTGCCCCAGGTGCTGACAACCCACGCTACGCCACTGGCTGTTAGTGGGGTGAAACAGATCAGATGAGCCCTGCCATTCATGCCAGCAAGAACAAAAGATGGGAGGAGCAATAAAATTTACATTATTTTTTTGTGTGTGCTATCTCTAGGCTGGCTCAGTAGAGATGCTAAACTTCTCTTGGGTAGCCCAACTTTGCCTCCACCATGCTTCTGAAAGGTGTGGATGTCCTCTGTATCCTAACTCCTTGCACAGCTCCTCTGTAAAAATTATGTACACCGATAGTGTTATTTGAATAATAAAATCTATTGAATTAATATAATATTAATTAATAAATAAATATAATGAAGTTAATTGCTTTTAAGACGCACTGATTTATGTAGCATGTGCTTAGCTCTGTCCACTAAATTTGTTCTTATGTTTCCAAATTTGAGAGTGAGTGTAGTAAAGTGGTCATAACAATAAGCTCTGAGTTCATAGTCCCCATCTCAAATTTCACTACATTCATGAACTCACTAGCCTTAAACATCTCAACAATTCACTTTCCTTCTTAACATTATGATAATAGTACAGTGGTACCTTGGGATAAGTACTTAATTTGTTCCAGAGGTCCGTTCTTAACCTGAATCACCACTTTAGCTAGTGGGGCCTCCTGCTGCCGCCGCACCGCCAGAGCACGATTTCTGTTCTCATCCTGAAGCAAAGTTCTTAACCTGAAGCACTATTTCTGGGTTAGCGGAGTCTGTAACCTGAAGCGTACCACTGTACTGAACTTCTAGGGTTGTTGTAAGGATAGGCAAGATAACATCTATGAAGGGCTTTGGAAACACTTAGAAAGGGAGGTGTAACATAAAACACTGCATCAGATTATGTCCGCAAAAAGGAAACAAGACTCTGTTCGGAGACATGCATGTACTGTGAATGTGGGCTATGCTAAACTCCTAACATCCAAATGTGTTTTACAATGCAGATCAGTCTCTGCTGCTAGCTGTGTATACGCAGTTCCTGATCCAGCAACATAAACCACGTGCAGAAATTGCCTCAAACACAAGTAAATTTCCTGGTAGAAAAGGACAACAAAATTCATTAGCAATCTAATTACAAATGATTCTTTTTATGTATCAGACAACTTGTGAAGATAAACTCAAATGTGCCATCCAGTTACCATGACAACCATACATTTAAGTCTGGTAATCAGAATTCCATACTTTCTTCCTCCTCTGAGAATTTCCAAACACACTACATAGATTTCTTTCCAATTAAATAGGTCTAAGCAGGCCAGGTAGGGGTGCTCCAAAGACAGAAGCAGCTGTGTCTCTATTAGGGTAACTAAAGCTGCCTGGTTCTTTCCTGTTCTTTCATATGACTGACGATTTTGGTTTTGGTTTCTAAAACTTGTTTACATCTCTGTAGGCAACAAGTTATTCTATGCTAGCTAAGTTTCACTTCAAGTTTTCTCCCTCCCCCCCTCTGCCCTTGCCTTCCTTTTCTCGTCACCCAGAGAGACATGTCCTGGTTGTGCCTTTGTTACTGCAGCAATCTTACCTTTTGCGCTCACCATACATTTCAAGCTGCCAGTTGCTGTGCAAAGCTGAGACTGGCTAAGAATCAGATTCCTTCTAACTCTAACCCAGTAGTTACTCACTGCACTCAGTAACACTCCTCTGGCTCTTTCCTCCATCTGAACTCCTAGCCAGCAGCTGCCTCTTCAAATCATCAGCAATAAAAGCTTGAATGACTGAACGAGGAGGTACAAAGCAACCCCGTACACAGATGGGGTGGGGTTCAGAGTATGAAATTGCAGTGCACTTTCTTCCCACCCTATATACCTTGATGTCCCTAAAGTGCAAGCAGAAAAACCCTTCTCCATCCCCTTGGCCCTATATGCCTTTTAATGGAACTGGAGTTCTGTGTTTCAAAAAGGATGTGAGCTTCCCCCCTCCCCCCTCCCACAAACAGGAAATTTTTAAGTGGTAGAAAGGTGCATCACGCCTGCCTGCCCTGGGCTTCCCATCTGAAGTCCATTTTGGGGGCTCCTTTATACATGGCTTAGTCCAGAAGGAAACAAAACAACAAATGGTGAGCATGAAATTTGTGTTGGGTTGATTTTGATCTTAAGGCAAAGGAAGCTGTTTATGCCTAAAGGTACTTTTTATTTGGACCATCCAGAAACCACGTAAGGGAAAATAACTTTCAATTTGTGACAGTGTGTCTGTAGAGAGTCACACTGTACAAATTGTATTTGATAGCTATGAACGTGTTTGTCCCCTAAATCTGTTATTTAGGCCGTAATCCAATGTAAGCATTTATTTTAATCTCTTATAAAACTGACTGATCATGTGCTGCCAAATAGGTAATATGCCTAGACATCTCTTGAGGTAACATGGGGACAATGCTTAATTTCTTGGGGAACGTGGAGCTTGAAGACAGTGCTAATCAGCAATGACATCCAAGCTCTGCCGGAACTGGCTGTGCTGGAGATTCAAGACTGGGTTCTCTGGAGTGTAGCTGTTCCAAGTAGGGGTGATAAGTGAAAAAGAAGATACAAACCCCTTTTCTGCACACACACAAATCCAAAATGAATAACAGCATATATCCAGACTTGAGTGCAAGGATTAAGGGTTTGACAATGGAATACTTGATCCATAACAGAAGAGACTGGGTTGATATTTGATATCTCACTTAAGGCTTTTGGACATATCAAGCCTCCAAACATCAAGCCAGCAGGTGGACTATGGCTATAAATCCCATCAGCCAGTTAATTATTAGCTGGCACTATGGAATGCTGAATTTGCTTTATGTTAAGTTATTTCTTTTTTAAGGAGGTGTACTCTTCAACGTGCACAAGAGCCCTGTGATTTCTAAACATGGTGGTAATGTTTTTTAAGGATATTCTGACATATTAAATTACTTGGCCTTTGCAGTAGCTACTTCATTTGCTCTGGATGGTCGCTGAATAAAAATTATCAAATTGCTTCTGCATTTTGCCCCAGGAGTCAGAAAGAAGATGTAGAGACCATAAATGAGGTTTAATGGGCTGCAACTTTATTAGATTAAGAATCAGATCTTGCTGAGAGGATCTTTGAGCTTATGCTACATTGGTTTCATGTGCTCAATATACCTAAGCAGCTTGTTTGTGTACATTTTCTCAGAATATCACCATCAATCAACCTCAGTGTTTTCCTAGACTCCATTTTTTGGACTGGTAACAAGCAGTAAGTCTGGTATCTACTGAATTTTAATGACTGTTATTGTGCTTTCTTAAGCGTATGCGAGCACTGCAGCTGAAAACAAGAAAATGGTACCATGCCACAACTGCTTGTATATACATTGTACCTGCTATCTACTAGGGCGAGGTTTATGGTTTCCAAACCTCACTAATGGTTCAAATACCCCATACAGCTATAATACCTAAGAGGAGACATGTGATTTAGGCAACCTAGATAACTTGCCCATCCAGTCATACCACTGCAAGACTTATATGCAGTGAGATCCTATACAAGTTTCGTCACTATTAATGTACTTATGGTTGCAGCCTTAAACTTGTAGCCAGCTATCTGCCAGCCACAGTGAAGTAAATCCACAGTTGTGACTACTCTTGCACTCCAGAGATTTGCATTTGCGTATTCTGACTTAAAAGTTTTTATTCACAATGTAGTAATTTTTTTTAACAAAGGCCAGTAGTATGGTTGAAACTAAAAGGCTGTGGAAGCCTACATTCCTCTGCATATATTTTTGAAACCTGGGCCTTTGGAATCAAACTTACTTTCTGGTAAGCTGCTTAAGAATTACTACTATTTCAAAGCAAGATATATTGAACTTACAGGGAAGAAAAACAAGTATCTGGCCCTAGGAACTTGCAATCTAAAAGACAGAAGGTGGAGATGCCAGAGTAGTAACTTTCAGGGGGCTGGAAGTATTACTTGGCCTCACGACTGGAAACTGGCATTGCTGTTTTGCTTGGCCAAAGGACCAGCACTACCTGTCCCATGAAGCGCGCTTAGCACAAATACTCCATATTCCAGGGTCCCTACTCACATTTGTTAAGTAAACCCACAGGCACAGGGTTTGTACTGTGTGAACCAGGCTACTCGCTGCCACAATCAAATTAATCTGTAATGACAAGGCCCATCTCTCATTCGCCACATATAGCCATGTAGTGCTTTCAGAGATATGTGATTTCACACTACATCAGAACCTCATATGCAGAAGTTTGACAATACTGGGCCCTACGAAGCTATCAGAATTGCACTAGCTCAAACATGGAAAGATCAATACCAGTTAATTTCTTCCTATAAAATATGCACAGATGTAACTACTGCATTACTAGTAAATGCTGTGAACAGCATCTATTTTGACCATTTGGTTTCTTGAATGAAATGAAATTACATGAGTTTATACAGCTTACAACAGAGTTTCTTCAAACAACTGGCTTAAAAAACACACCAGTTACTTGAAATATGATATTTTGCATGTATTTTTGCTCCAATCCCAGTTTCAGTGTAGCTTGATTAATTTTAAAAAGACCAAGAAAAAATATTTTAAAATCACAAGTTTCCCTGTTGAAGGAATAAAAGTTCATAAAAAATAAAAAATAGTCTCAATTTCTACAACCACGCAATAAGTAAGCCACTTACAGAAATTCTTTTTGGTCTGCTACAGCACATTAAATTGAAACAGTTTAATTCATAACCTTTCAGACTTAATGACTACATGTCCACATTCTATGAACATATTATTGGTTTTAATAAACTAGACTACCATTTGAATGTGGGGCCTGCACAATGGAGGGAAAACATTAAGCACATGTATTATTAATGCTAAAAGTGAGGGAGCAATAATTGATTTTTACACTACAGTCTTAAGTGGCAATAAATATAAGAGTAGCTTCAGGCCCAGATAAAGATCAAAGAGAGCACAATTTCCATGGTTTCTCAGGTAAAAGGAGACTTGTATTAGAATTCCTGAGCTAATCAATACAAATGGACTGACAGCTGGGTGAAAGTGAGTGCATGATTCCATCTTTCAGTAGTGCATCAGGTTTGGAATGTTTTGCCCAATCATGCAAATATTCATCACATAAATCTTTTTTCTTCCACTTGTTTCATGCATGGAATGCTTACAGTGCCCTGACTGGGTTTTCTTAATCCCCCCACCCCTTTCCAGTTCCTCCTTCCACCTTAATTTCAGCTTCTGAATGCTTGAGTTCTGGCATTTCTTATTCCAGTCATGTCTTTTCCAATGTTTATAGCAATGGAAACGCGCAGATACAGAACAGTATGTACACTGCACCTAAGAATTCAAACAATCGTACCAGAACTTATAAAAAGCTGCTGAAGGAAAGGGTCGGTGAGCAACATAATGGGAGGGGGGTCTCTAGGAATAAGGTGAAGCTATAGCCTTAGTATCAAAATGTGTTTGTTTGTTTTTGGCATATTGTTAAATCTGCTATTGTTTTGCTATATTATTATGAAATTGCTTTTGTAGTGTTTCTTTGAAATGCTTTCCTGTTTTCTTTGTAGCAAGCTGCCTTGAGCATATTTTTGTGTGGAAAAGTGGCATACAAACAAAACGAAATAATGAATGAACTTTGAAAGCACTGTAATATTGATATATGACA
Source organism: Podarcis cretensis (assembly GCF_951804945.1). Lineage (NCBI taxonomy): Eukaryota > Metazoa > Chordata > Lepidosauria > Squamata > Lacertidae > Podarcis > Podarcis cretensis. The sequence goes on along the minus strand of NC_137172.1, from coordinate 80,277,275 downwards.
ATTAAACTTCTTCATCACTTGAGAATAAAAAGAATTGCTTCTCTGGTGTCTGACCTTTCACAGCAAGCTACCTGTTTCTCCTGTTCCGGGACATTAATGTTCCTCACTACACATATGGATGCAACTTCAAAGTACAGGTTTCTGGTTGTTTCTCTTGCTACAGCACAAAAAGGGCCCTGCTCTCATTGGAAACATATATATTGGACATCCACTGCTCTGCGCAGTGGGAAATGCAACATACAAAAGATAAGAGATTTTTGCATACCAAATGCACACTGGAAGGTATATGAAGTCTCTGAATCTCCAGCACCTCTGCTCACTTCTATATGACATCTTTCTTAAAACCAAATTTCAGCACTGAAACCACTATCCAGTTCAATGGTCATGATATGAGATTATGCACTAGTATAGCTCACTTCCCGCTTACTCGCTTAGCATTCACATTGAACACTGCAAAGCACTTTACATGTGTTATCTTAGTAATCCTTATAACAACTGGAAGGTAGGCCAGTATTATCGAGAACTGACAGACGCAGGCATGGTAAAACAATCCTCCAGCCTCTCAGTCCATCTCTATAATCACCTTCTCCCACACACAAATGCTATCACAGCAAACTCAGGTTTGTCAACATACTATTACAAAGATAAAACGCTGTTCATCCCTCAGAGGAGTAGTGTAGCTTTGTTTACTTATTTGCTGGGATTTTTCATTAACAATAAATAACTGAAATAAAGGACAATAATTATAACTAAAATCAGAGGAAAATGTAAAAGTGTAAAGCACAGATACAAACCAACTCTTTGTGCGGTACATAATTATCGTCGGGGTGGGGGATGGGGAGCTTTTGATAATTAAATTATGTCCCTGTCTTGCAGTCTTTGGATTCTGCAGAATAATTGAAAACCCAGTCTTGTGTCTTCAATCAAGATAAGAGGGAAGGGAAGGCAACCAGATGAAGGAAAAACAAGTGGGAAGAAGGGGATGGGGCGAAAATTTATGTATGCCATCTGGGCAAGGAGTGAGATTCCCAGGTGATATTAGCAGCTGTTGTTTGGGGGAAATGTTGTTATAGTCAAAGTACACCAGAAAGGCATCTCATATGCCGTTCAAATTTGTCCAACGTATTCCTTCATATACCTTTCACTGTCTTTCATTTCATTGTAGAGTTATCCTTTTTGTTAGGGGAAAAACCACACAGATCATGGCTCCATGCATTACTAGCCTCCACCAGGACCACCTTTCTCATACTATATATTCTGCGTGTGGTGGAAGGAAGAAGGTGCAGTGCACCGTCTTCTCCAGCACACAAATTATAACACCGTACATATATGTAAGTGTGGGAACCAAATGACAGTGATATCCTTACACCTGTAATATCAAGCAGTTCTCAATTTAATAATATCTACATTACCTAGAAACAAATGGACAGCACAAGACCTGGCCATATCTAAAGCATTTTATGGGTAAATCAGGTTTTTAAATTTATTTTTAAAACTATTCAGAATAGCAGTGTCACATTGCACTGAATGCTGTTTCAGCACGTAAGCCGCTTGACACAAAAAAGACCATACCTCTTTCACATGTTTTGGACAACTATTTCTTCATGTTATGAAGCAGCTGAACTGAAGAGTAGATCAGTTTTGCTTTTATTGGAAGTCTGACTTTTCAGACACAATGCCAAATTAATTTTCATATATATTTCATGCACACTGAGAAGTGCTTCCTAACATATGAAATATTATATAGCCATGTGTGAGCAAATGAGTATTATTTTCCTTTTTAAATAACACAGAACATATGGAATATAGATTATATCAGCACTTCTCAAAGTTTCCCACCCAGAAAAAAAGCCTCATTTCAACCTGAATATAGTTTCTGTCTAAAGAAAAAACATATTATGCACCACACTGAAAATATAGTCAGTGAGAAAGTCTTTTCTTAGGTATTCCTTTAAGTTTGAATTAGCTTGTTTATTGCATAGTATATGTATATGCATGAAAGTACACAAAGATATGTATATTGGCAATATGCAAATATATTCGATTTCAAAATACTAATTAAAACACCATAACAACAAAACATATTAGGAAACGGTACAGATCTGGCCACACAAATGGCTAAATCCTATTGGTTAATTGGATGCAGAATAAAAGACCACAACATATATGCTGGAATTTATATAAATTTTCCGCAAAGGTTGTGCTATGACTGGAGGAAGAACACAGCAACACAGCTTTTTTTTTCCTTTGGTGGATGTCTGTTAGCAAGAATTGCAATGTCTGCCTTAATATCACAATGCTGAGCATATTTACTCAAAAGTAAGTCTCACTGTGTTCAATGAATCATACTCCCAGAAAATGTGTTTGTGATTATAGTTATGGAATATTAATAATTCTCTCAAAATATTTTAGAAGTAGAATGGATATATCTAAACAAAATGTAAACTATGTACATAACAACCACCAAAACACAGAGGCCTATGTAAATTCTATTAAAATCAGATTTCTATGCACATAATCACTTTAACTTAGTAAAGGGAAGGTGCACACAAAAGAAGGTTTTTCTTGTGAAAATCATTTTCTGTATACAAAGGAAGCATGGACAGTGCCCTTTGCTAGATCCTCTCACTCAGAAGCTAGGACTTTTCCTTTGATAGATCAGACCCATTTGTAGAACCAAAGAGATGGTGTTATAGGGAGCGGAGATAAATTCAGACCCTACCATTTCCCCAAAAAACAGGTGATTATTTTTTTAAGCTTTGCACACGAAGACCTTGCTGCACATCTGTAGATGGGGGCCAAAGCTAGGTTGACCGAGTGTGGACTGCAATGTAAACATTCACTATTTTACTCACTTGACCCAATGAGGTTAATTATTAATTGCTAACACATCCAAAGTGATTGCAGGATGCAGACCTTAAAGATCAGTTAAAGCCTGATTCTGCTTCATATACTATAAAACTTGACAGTAAGAAGAACAAATTGCATTAATGTTGTGTTCAGTTTCCTTCAAAGTGAATGTACCATTCTTCCAGCTACATTATAAGTTACTACAAAGTTTATCATTAATGCTCTCAAAGCAGAAAATTCTAACTAGTATCAGAATGAGGCAGCTGACTAAAGGCATTTAAGACACCTCATGTCCTTCCAACATAAAAGAGCTTACAGCTTTTATCTTTTGTATACAGCTTTGAGATTTGTTTTGTTTTTACAATCAAGCGGTATATAGACTTAAATAAATAAATAAATAAATAAATAGGGTTAGTAGCTATCCAACATACATGGGCTTATTTTGAAACTTATCAGGATTATTTTTGAACAAAGAGATGGAGAGGAAGACCAAAAAAAAAAAAACCCCACAAAATGAAACCTGGATCACCTCCAGGGTAGCATATTGTCTTAGCAGTTTCATTGGCAGCCGGCCAGATATGAGAAGTATTCTTGCAAAATGAACACAGAGAAATTTAAAAACAAGTTATCGTTTAATGCCTCAACCAAAAATACCATTGAGGTCTAAAATCAAGAAGACTGTTTAATTTAGTAGAATTCTAATGTCTAGACACTGGTCTCAACATTTCGTTTTAAACAATATTCTCACTTTTATGGAAGATATGTTTATCTTCAGAAACAACAGTGATAATTAAAAGTTGGTAAAAACCAAGCAAATACTAAAGAAGTGTTTACCATTACTATTATGATAAACCTTTGTTCATCCCAAGTCACCTATTATTATTATTATTATTATTATTATTTTTAAAGTCAAAGTTAGCAGTATTTATGATACTTCTAACAGATTTGCATGGGTAGTTTCATATTACAATTCTTAACACTATCTCCCAAGTTTAATGCACAGGTTCTTATTCTCTGCATCTTCAATACTGGAAGATTTGTTCAGTCCTGCAAAGATCTAAAGTCAATATCACACTGTATAAAATCCACCTGTGGCAAACTTGCAGAAATAAAACATGTTTGCATTTTAGAATCCTGTGTAATGAATCAAGCCACGTAGAATCAAACCTTTAGGAACCAGATCTGATATGGGTGCAGAGGAAACCAATGCATGCTGTGACTTGTTTCCCTTTCTGAATAGCAGCTTTCCTGCAGCCATCCCTAGGACCTTAACCCTAATGCATCCCCAAAAAGCTTTTCAGTGGCTAATTAATCACAAGTGCATTATACTCTTAGTTTTAGTTTCTGTATAGTTTCCTGCAAATAAGCTACTCAGAATAAGCAGCAAGCATTCATCACACACAAGATTGTTCATGGTATCTTTTCTGCAAGTTGTGATTTCTTCAAGGGTATTCTGAAGAATGTCCTCCTTGGCCTATTTCTTGTAAAATAGCATTATGTAACTGCATTTACAGTGTGCATGCAACATCATTAGTAAAGATGAACCGTGCTCTGCATAGTCAGTTTAACAGCCTTTTCAAAATGCAACGTTCAATTGTTGACTTCCACCCTTGAATGCAATTGATCTACGCCAGCTAGTGTGAAGCATAACAATTGATATCTGAACTAAATAACGCAACACTTTCATTCAAAAGTCATTTTTTTTAAAAAAAAAAAAAAAGAGAGACACAGTAAAATTTTCAGTAGGGGAATACATAAAAGTATTTTTTTTTTCTACTTACGTTCACACGTGTCCCCTTTTTGCTGGAAACCAGCTTTGCAGATACACTTTCCAATAGGTACTAACCATTCTCCCTCTGCACTACAATGCATTCTAGGAGAGTTCTCAGCCTCTTCTTCTGCGCTGCTGACACAGGTTCCTCGTACCTCAACTAAGGAGGAGAACTCTGACCCAGTCACTGTATCTGGAAAAATAGCTAAGTTCTCAATAATGGACCAGCACTTCTTGTAGTATACTTTGACAGAAACCAAAGCAATGCAGGCACCTACATCCTGAAATGCAAGGTAGAATCCTTTTTTGGACAGAGGTCCAATCTCTCTCACCTCTGTGTTAAGTTTCATCTTTCTCTCCCCAAGGTCACCTTGGGTAAAGCTTTCATCAGCTGCAATAGTATCTATTTTTACATACAGGTTTTCTCTGATACTCCTGCCAGTGTCATAGTCTGTTTCGTAATAATGCAAGTTGAAAGTTTCTTTACATGTTCCCAGGACTCCAGGAAGGCTATTACAATCCCTCAGAGTAAATTTTAGTTCTACAAAAATCCTTTGTGCATTGCCTTTTGCGATCCAGTTAGTCCGAAGCCAGTTATTTTGGTTAGGTTCCATGACTTGGCATACCTGGTACGTTCGTATAGGCGTGTAGTTTTCATCCAGCCCACTAATTTCTTCCCACTAAAACATAAAAGAAATAATTATTCATATTAAAATAGGACCTTTTAGCATGCTTAACAATAAAACATCTTTCTCAAAAATATTGGGGGGGGGGAGGGAATTGAACTGTGGTGATGAATCTGATCCAAACCCTAGCAATATCAAAAGCATTTACACGGAGAGCTAGTATACTGTAGTAGCCAAAGGAGTGAGCAGTCCTGGTTCTCAATCTTACCTGAACTATGCAAGTTGCGTTTTACCCTCTGCCCTATCTAAGATACACATTGTGAGTAATACCAAACTACTTTACAAGTTTGTTGCAAGGATTACAAGATACAGTATTTTAAGTGAAACAGTTTGGACACACTAAATTGCTATATGAATGTTTTTATAACCAGACTGTATCCATTTAGTTCATCTTGCATTAAATGGGTACTCTAGATCTGATGGAAAAAACCGGGAGAAATTTGTCACTGATTCCATGGACTATGGTCTGCAATCTTAATAATTAAAGGAAAAAACTAAGACTATAGAGGAACACTCTTCCAACTGTGATTCGGCAGACATCCTCACTTTTGACCTCTAAGGATCTCTTGAAGATTTTATGGCACTAGCCATATACAGTTGTTTACCATTTTCTGGAGTAGCTGGTCATTTTAATGATGTTCTGTACTACTTTTAATGAAAGAGAAAGGCTATGTTTTTATATTGCTGTACACAGGACTGGTATTTTAGGAAAGGGTGGTATATAAATACTTTCATAAATAAATGAACAACACACACAAATTTTGTGTGCCAAGATCTAAAGAGTTTGTGTCTGACATGGCAGATTTTTCCAGATCACTTTCTCAGACAAGCTCGGGGAGGTTGCAATTAGAAGCCCTGCTGGCTTCACTAAAGCTTCCTACACAACCACACTGGATCGCAGCCATAGTCTCTGAATTGTATTATTCAATAGGCACAGATTCACAACACATTTGATACAGAGAAATGGCAGGCAGGTCCATGGGGCTACTGCTGAGACTTATGGGCTTTCCATTCTACAAAATCAATCAAAACTTCAGGGGTATGAAAATAAACAAAATGCCTTTAGAAAGATGTAAATTTACAAACAAAGGCTGCAATATTGGGGCTACAATCTGCTATGCAGCCTCTCTGCAGCTGTCTAAGAGTAAAAAAAGTATGCTATGTGGAATTTTGAGTAGGTAAAAAGTCTCTGTGTTACAAAGGTATGCATATGGTATCCAGTGAAGCATGGAGGCATTCTAATAATTAGGCACTGAATCCTTAGATTTCTACTTCCTTGAATATTAGAAATCAGAACAGAAAGTTTACATTAGAAATCAACTGTTATCAATTCTAATTGTTTGAAACAGAAACTACTATTTTTTCTTCATAGTCATTTTACATGAACTGCAAAAACTCAAGAAAATCATTTTTTAATTTAACCCAATGTCCTACTTGGTTCACAGTAACAATTCAGGTCCCTAAATTCTTAACTTGTAAAAATCATTCAGCTATGCTAGTCTAGTCCAGATTATCTTTATTTCAATGCGTTTTCTTCTGAAGGAAGGGAAATAATAATATTTTCTCCTGTAGGTAATGAATAAAGCTGTTTTGAGCGAAGATTGAGGTGGTTCGTTGGTCAATGAAAAAATAGGTGACTGAACATAGTTCAATGGGAAGGCCAAAGTGCTAGTTGAAAAATATATTTCCAAATCTAACAAATGAAGAAAAATTACCACATTCCATGTGGGAAACATCATAAGGCATACAGCCTATCACTGACAGGCTTATCACCTTACAGCTTTGATCCTGGAATTGCATGAGGTGATACAAGACAATTATCTTTGATGAATTACCACATGATTATATTGCTTCGTATAATCAAGTTATGACTGCAATTATATCCAAAATGCAATCTGAATTAACCCTTTGGAGTAAAATAATGACATTTAAATTTGGCTTATCTATTGAAACTGATATTAGCTAAAGCTTACATCTATATTGCAAACTATCTAGGTATAACTTTTCAGATTTTGTTTTTGAAAACGAAGGAATATATAAAAGTTAGTAGTGGCATACAGTATGCTCCTTCAGGCAAAAGGTCAAGGCTATTTTTGCATATCCCTCCCCCGCCCCCTTGTAGTCCCCATGCCTCTACAAATCTACTCAAGAAGTTTGGGAGACCCTTCAGAAGCATGTGGGAGATGGCATTGTGGGCTGCAGGGGAGAGGAAGAGCAAGTGAGAGTCGTCTCCTCACTTCCACCCAAGAAAACATCACGTTTGTGGAGCAGTAACCCCTGTCAGATGCAATTTTATTCTAAGAACAGAAAGAGCGTTTTCAAAAATGGAAAAGCAGGTCTGGATTCAACCCAATGACTTTTATTATTTTTTGGGCATATTATTTCCTTAACATTGAACAGGCCTTGGAGTGTGAATCAGGTTGGGTCACAATCACTCATCTTCTTGTGGGAACAATTCATTACTCAGGACCAGTTATCTGTAGCACTTAATGATTAAGAACAGCTCATACGCATGCACCCTCCTAAAAAGAAACTGTTTTTCTCCTTTCTCTTATTATTTGCAGTTAAGTGCTAGATCAGTATTCACATTAACTGAAGTTAACAGTAACTCTTATTCAGGTTTTGCTAACCGCTTTCAAACCCTGGTCAGCATCAGCCACTCCTTTTGTTTTGTGCTCATGGGGTGCTTAATTGTTGTTAATGCCAATAGGTAATGAACAGGTGGCATTTGTTCCAGGTGACAGAAGGGGCTAAGTGGGGGATCTTGCAATCTCCCCCTGAGAGAAAAGTGAAACCCCTGCCATTTTAACCATGGTTAAAGGGCTGCTCAGCATTATATCTACCCCAGTCATCACTATTAATGACTCATGGAAGGCAAGCACTAAGGAAGACTGGCCTACCATGCTCAAAGCCATGTATCACACAATAGTTCACAAGCCTATTTGACAGCAAATGAGATCATTTTAGTGTTAGTCCACTGCTCTGAGAAAAGCAGACATTGATGAACTGATGCTGGAACTTATTACCGCAAAATATATTATGGTTGTAAATGTTGAAACGCACAGAAGTTGTAAATATAAAACTGTATTTTCAAAGCACTGCAGTATTTATGTTACAATACGCATGATACGACATGTTAGCTTAATGAAATGCACACTGTTGCTTTAGTGAGCTGAACTAATTGCCCACTGAAACTTAATATTCCCTTTAAGAAAGGAATCATGTGAAGCTACATTATATTAAGTCAGACCAATGGTCTACATAGCACAGTATTGCCAACTGACTGGCAGGCAAATGACTGTCCCGCCCTTATAACCAAAGTTCTTTTTCAGTGGGGATGAAGTCTGCAATCTTCAGTAGTACAGCACATGCTTTGTATACTGAGCAATGGTCTCTTCTCATTTCACTGCTTAGAACAGTACATAACACCAGGTTTGGTATTATGAGGGAAATATGTTATCTGTCATAACTGTGAGAAAGGAAACCATATGAAGACATTTTCATACTGAAAATTCAAACAAATTATGTATATTGCAAGTTAAGTGTACATATTTACTTTCTTTTGTTGGTTTGAGTACCAGTAGGTAACTGCAATTACCTTTTCTTAATTTGAAAACTCAATCTAAGCCAGAACTGATGCCTGTATTTAGCTTAAAGTAGGGACATAAGAGACAATCACCTTGAAATAAAATGTTTCAATATATTATATTAATCTCCCAGCTTTAATGTGTATATAAACAATTGCAGAAATGTGCTGATTATCAGAAGTATGCTACTGATACTTTCTAGAATTACATATAAGAAAACACATTATTGCCTTTTTTGCCATTAATAATGAAGACTTTGGTTTGATTTTCTTTGGTTTCAGAACATGCACTAAGAACACTGAAACTATTTTTTTCCTCAAGAGCCGTCAACCTCTCCTTGAAAACGTGTTAAGTTCACTTGACAATGCTTGGACTCTAGTGCATACAGCAAATAAGCATAATAAATGCAGACATTGTGCCTTTTTATTTGCTAGATGACACCAGTATTTTTTTCTTTGTCAGGGGTACAATGCTTTTCTTTTAATCAGTATCTTAAATATGACACTTACAGCATGGACTACCACTGAAATGTATTCCCATCACCTTTCAACAACATTTTATATCCCTAACCTCCAAACATGCGACCATGCCTTTATTATCAGAAGGTTGGACTACTGCAGTCTACCTAAAATTGTTCTTTCCAACACGCATATGAAGTTATTATTCATCTTAAACTTTCAGCTCACATTACATTTCGAAAGCCTTCAAACTTACCTTCACCCTATGTTGGATTGAGTTTACGATCTTGCTTTTCAACTAAGACACTTACAGGTTTTCATTCTTCTTATATACAGGATTTGTTACACTTTTGTATCCCCACTCACAGTTCATGCTCTTTCAGTTCCACATTTCTTTATAAGCCTTGGATTAAAGGATTGATTGCGCAAACCTTTATTCACAGGCACACAAAGAGACTGTGTGATTTAAGAACTACTCTAAATGGTGGGCAACCCAATCCTCAAAGTGCTGAGGCAGCAGAATCCCTTTTAATTAAATCAAAATTTCATCAGAGGAAAATTATTATGGACACTTACTTATTTAAACTGCCCATATGATATTGTTTCTAGGGTGCTTCATTTTTAGAAGAATCTAGATTCCTTCATTCCATCATATTGTTTCTAAACAGATCTGAGATGGGCGTTTCTCATATGATCAAATGAACAAAAAAAAGAAAGTCTAAATAGGAATGACTTAATTATATAAGTAATGTCAAACTACATCAGGATATGTTTGTTAAGTAAAGTTCTGAAAATAAGTACATAAAATTTCTGCTTTAATGGCAGCAATTTTTGTATCTTGATCTTTAAGTTCTATAAAAAAATTAAATGCTTGAAATGTTTCTCATGTTTTGAAAACACTCGTATTATTAAATTATAGAACACAGGTTTGAACTATACCTCCTTTCCCAGGAAAAATGTTACACTGACAAACATTTTGGGGAAATGTTTAATTTAAACTGTGTGTGTGTGCGATTTTTTGGTGCAATTTATTTTCTCTTGTTCTTGTTCTTGTGGTATACTTACCCCATTAGGAGGAGAAGAAATCCATTCCAACTCTGTCTGTTGTGCTTTAGAATCCAACAATATTACTGAAAGAGAGAAAAAAAAATGTGTTAAAATTATTTTAAGAATCAAGTTTCATTTATTAAATTATCTTTCCCTAAAAAATCAATTCAAAAAGTATTAACACAGAGCAGTTGGATGAACTTCCTCAAATGCAGATGACTAATTTTTCAGGTATAATTTATTAGATAATATAAAACAAAATTCTATCGGGAAATGACAGAAAATACAAAAATAATAATAATTTTCATTAAAGTACATTTCTTATGCAACATGCATTTATATACATTAACATTAAGTTACTTTTTAATTTTTTAACTATGTAATAACCTATTGTGATCTGTACTAGTCAAAGATGTATTAGAGAATGTGAGTGACAATAATGTTTATGTGTGTATATAAAACAATATATTATACCGGGATGTCAAAAATAATAAAGCCAGTTAATTTGGAACTTTTCATCATCAAAAATATACATATATCTCAGCTTTACAATTCTTCATTATACAATAAATTATTAAAATGTGCATATGCATATTGAGATCCAGGAAATATATTTCAAAAAGACGAAGATGAAACTGACAGATGTTGAATGCAATTGGAGTGGGGGGGTTTACCACTTCAGCAAAACAGAAACTACACTTCTGTTTTTTACCTATAAAATTTGTTATAAATTACAAGTACTGTAAACTTACCTGCTACTTAGAAGTACTGTTGTTTTACAGTAGTTTCTGACTCAGTCCAATAAACAAAATAAAAATAGAAAAGGCTTATACATGGGTAGTGATATAAATTTATTTATAATTTACTGAATATGAGTACTATTGAGTATTATCATAAAGCTTTACTGACACATTAGTGCATTTAGTTCCACACCATCTCTTAAAACTGTTGGTCAGTATTTAAACTGCAAATAATGAAATATTATTTGAAATAGCATCATTCTGCTAACTGCAGATACAAACTTGGTGTTTCTTTTTTTCTTTTTTACATTGACATGTTTTAGTCAAGAGTACATTTTACTAATCGACTGTTAACAAAAGCACCTTTCAGTTTAAAATAACCAATTAATATAAATCAATATACAGCCTGCAGTTCTCTACACAGTTAATTAGCAGTAAATTATATTGAAATCCCTGCCCAAGTGTGTAGCTGGCTGCAGTCTTAGATTTAAAAGTACTTCTTGCCATGAGTACTTTTTGAAATCTATCCATGCACGTTGACATATTTTGAGAAATAAGCAAAAATATCCTTCCCATCATTAAAAATAGAACTTTGTGGAATATATTCAGGCATTGTCTGATTTTGTAATCCAGTGTTAACCATGTGTAATGGGAGTAATCACTATTGATTTTAATTCAAATTATTTCCAACCAAAGAGGAATGCAGCCTTCCAACCTGATCATCTATGCTCACAAATGTGAGAGTCCCACTTAGGTGCTTACTCTCAAATAAATATGCACCAAGGGTTGCAGCCCTACACTTAAGTATATTGTGGAAAGCATATTGTTTTAAAGAATCTTTTTGTATCCTTACATCGTGCCTTCTCAATGAAGTTCAGGCCCTACTCAAACTTTAAATAGCTTCACTTTTCATTTAATTATTTATTTAATTAAGCCAGGTATCTAAGGGACTTCAGCTATTAATGGTCTCTAACTAGGAGTTAATAGAGTTCTGTGTATTGCTGTTGCTAATTAAAGACCATGCTGATAAGCTTAGCTAAAAAAAGTCATAGTGCAGGTTTAACCCTCCATGTCTCCATCAGTACATCTATTGAAAACAGGTTGTAATTCTTTAATTGCACTAAACATTCCCAGCGGTACTCAAACAACCTAAACATGTATTGTACACAAAATTATAGTGAAAGGGGTATCTATATCTCTTCTGTGTCTTGAGTACACAGAATACAAGTTTTAAAGTGCTTAGTGTGCGTTAACTTGATTTTTCAGAGTTATGAGAATAATCCTATTTTATGATACTGACTTTTAAAGAAACAACAACTTTTTGGGGAGAGAAAAAAGAAATACTTCCACAGGTGCTGAGGGACCCTTTATTCAAGTTTCACAAGCAAACTTCCCTTAAGTTTTGCCAAGTGCTCAAAACAGAGGTTTTTCTTTTCCAAAGAAACAAGTCCCTCCAACAAACCAACCAACTCAAACCAGGTCAATAACAACAGAAAATGAAATACATTTCAGATGCTGTTAGAGAAAGGCCTCTAATGAAATCTGTAGCCCACACATCGGCCAATTCCAGCTTTGCAGCAGTAGTCAGATCCCCCACTGATCAACAGCTCAAAAATAAAGGACAGCCAGTGTAACTTACCAGATAGAAAACTATTTCATGAACAGTGGTGCTACTATATAAAACTAGCTGTACCTTATGGAACCATTTTTTTTTTGGGGGGGGGGTTCAATTGTAACCTTTGGTACCCATAAAGCAGAGCTTTCCAAACTTTTTGTGTTGGTGACACACTTTTTAGACATGCAGCATTTCGTGACACAGTAATTCAGTTTTATTAGCAAACCGGAGGTTAAACAAACCCCTCATAAGAGCATGGGGAGTGTTTGCATGACACACCTACACACTGCACCCAACACAATTATATGTCACAACACACAGCATGGAAAGCTCTGCCATAAAGGTATATAGTTTTTGCATGTTATTTTATTATGCCATTTTCTGAAGTTCTTCTCCCCTCTCTGGCAACCAGATACAGTACACTGAAGTGAGTGCCAAAGAAATTACTCAACACATTTTCACACCTGATAGCTATTCTCTGAATGGTTGATCAACTCATCCCTCCAGCTTACAAAATAAAATAAAAATATATCTCCCCCCCCCCCCCACTGCTGTTCAGTTTAGGACACAAGCCTGACTGGGAGCCATACCATCTGGTTTGGATGGATCCTTGGCCCTATGGATGTCACACACTGTGATCAGGGGGATCACTGTGATCAGGTATGTCAGGGGAAAAGGAAAGAAGTCTTGGGACACCTTCAATAGTGCATATCTATTAAACATTTTTAAGGTGTCCCAATACTTTTTTGTTCTCACCAGTGACCAGTGCATCCTACCCTAACCCTGAATGTGCCAGAAGACTCCTTTCTGCAATCTCCTTTAACAATCTAACCAAGAGCCCCTTTGGCATTGCCAGCGGGGAATGTGCCTCACTTTGCACATGCCCAGAGGCACTTGATTACTACTTTTCCCGCACCAGGCCTGGAAAACAGCAGAAGCCTTTACTCAGAAGTAAGCCCCATCTAGTTCAGTGCAGCTTAGCCTCGAGTAACAAGCGCAGCCGAAGCCTCGGAGCAAAACAAGCCCCGAGCACAAGCCAGTTCTGTTTGGGAACTTAGTCCGGGGAACTCGTCTGGCCCGGAGGAAGGAAAAGGGAAGCGGAGCATCTCCTCGGGGCTCCAGCCTTCCCTCAGGCGACTGAAAAAGAAGAGGCAGCTCTGCTCCGAGCACCCAGGAGAATGCCGCCTCCCTCCCTCCCTCCCTCCCGGGCTCAGGAGGCGAGCAAGACTTGCGCCTTCGCCCTTCGCGCCTCGCGCAGCCGTCCCCGTTCAGCTAATGAAGTGACGCGGCGGGGGCAGCCCGTTCCCGCGCTTCTCCTTCTCCTCCTCCTCCTCAGCAAGCGCCTCCGCAAGCGCCCCCTTTAGCCTTTTACGCCGAGTTCCCCGACCGGCACCCGAGCTGAGCCGGCGGGATTTGTTTCCAGAGAGCGGAGAAGAAATCCCCGTCCGCTGGCTCTCCCGCCCTAATCTCAAGAGCCACTGAACCCGAGTCCCCCTTGCGAACGAACGTCAGGAAGTCGTGGGGCTGGGTGCCTTTCCCCCTCTTCCCCACAGGCTTGTTTTCCTCTTGCCCCCCCCCAAACCCCACGAGGCCCCCCCTTCTTTTAAAGGTGTCCTTCATACACACCACCGTGAGCGAGGGAATCTTTTTTTTTTTTTTTAGTGGCCGGCGATTCCCCCCCCCCCCGGTCTCTCCGGACCAGAAGGGGGACTGAGCAGGGTCTCCAAAGTTGGAGAGGAGTTTTGCGAGGCTGCCCTAGGTGAACTCCAGAGATCACACCACACACACACACACGAGTTGGGTTTTTTCTTCCCCCCCCTCCCCCTCCAGTCAATTCACAAATCATAGACACAACGGGGTGGCTGAAGTGACACCGGCTTCGGTCTATCCGGTGTCCCTCCCTCCGCCCCTCCACTAGGGCACCGCGTGAGGAGACGCGGGCTTCTTTCCCACCCCAGATGCCGCCCTCCCGGGAGCCGGGGCACCGCTGCCTGCCGCCTCCCCTCCCCTCCTCATCCTGTCGCCAGGTTTCCCTCGGCGTTTTCCGCCTTCCGGGTAAACTTTCCACAGCCTGCCGAGCGAGCGCGCCTGATTTCGCCCTCTCTCTGCCTGCCTAGGTCCAGGGCACGTTACCACCGAGGAGAGGAGGACCCGTCCTTCCTAGCTCCGACTATAGGCTAAGCCATGCATTTTACCTCATGCCTATAAACTCAAAAAGCGAGAATGTATGGAGTGGGGGGGGGGTCCTCTCCCCCGCCCCACAAAGACATTATATCCCCTCGAACATATATGTTCACAGCACCTCCTCACATTTCCCTCAAGGCAAGGCAAGAGGTTTATTTTACATCTCGTGGGGAACCGTTTCCTTTCGCAGGTCTGCGAAACTACGTTTTGTAAACGACGGAGGAGGTTTTCGAAGCCCCCGGTTGCCATTCAAGAGGGAAGACGCCGCGGAAATAGATTAGCTGCCTGCCATACACAGAAGCAGCCTATGGATTATGCACAAGAGAGGGCGCGGGTGGGGAGGGGGGAGGCAAAGCACATCTCGTGAAAATGTGCATACAGCTAATACACACACGCACGGAGACTGCATATGTGCTGCAAATAGTTCGACATGAGGCTGCTGCTGCTGCTGCTGCTCCGCCTGCTCCCTCTTCTCCTTCCTCTCGGACTGAACGCCGCCGCTCCGAGAGCTGCAGATCCCGCTATCAATAGGAAGCGGGCAAGTCAGACTTTCGGATGAGCTGCTCTAGGTGACCCGGGCGACTCCAAAGCAGCGCCCTCGCTCCCCACCCCAAGGGATCGCATCCTCCGTCCCCGAACTCCCCTGCAGTCATGGAGTAGCTTCATTCCTCCACAAACTCCGGCGGGGAGGTGGGGGGTGGGCGGAATCTTTTCATATTTTATTATGTCGGTGGTGGGGCATCGAAGCGGGGTAGAATTGCACTGCTTCCGCTATCAGCCACGTTTTAAGTTGCCACCTAATCGCGATAGAAGAAACTCCCCAGCGGCCCTACCGCTATGCGCGCCCACCCCCTCGCCAGCCCTGCACAGACCTGAAACCATCCCAGGGCTTTGCATCACGTGCACACCTTACAGACCTAAATCCTGATAGGAAACGCGCCGTTCTTTACAGACAACGCAGACACAATCGGGGTGCAATGGGGATCCATTATCATCTATGAATGAGGTGCTCGCTCCCTTGCCTAGGACTCGGCACGGGGCTGCGGGTGCCCAGCGCTGCCCCTTTCATCTCTGCTGGGCTCGAGAGGGAGAGGGGAGAAGGGGCTGCATGCAGTTGCAATCTCGGGGAGCAAGAATAAACGCTCCAGGAAGCCCTTGCAACGAGATAAACTTTTGTTTTCGGCATCGCCTTACCTTCTTTCGCAGCCTGTGCCTCCCCCGTGTGTGCAAAGCGAAGCAGCCAGACGCAACACAAAATAATCCATGAAGGGAGCCTACTTTGAAAAACCATGGTGCATGAGGTGTTTAAAATATATCTAATTCTAATATATCTAATTCGAGAGAGAGAGACTGTGCGCTGGTTGCTGTTGCTCCCGCTGCTGCCACTCGGTGGGGATTAAAGAGCTTGTTCTGTAACGTGTTTTATTTCGCAGCGCTCTTGCCCAGAGCTCGCTCTCTCCCCGGCTGCCTTCTTCCCCTTGCCCTACTCGCTTTTTCTCTCCGTATTTGCTGCCTGCGAGTCTCCGACTGCAGACCGGCCGCTCGCACCACACTCCAATAATATCAATAGGCGCGGGGGGGTGGGAGGAGGAGGAGGAGGAGGAAAGGGGGCCGGGCCAAAGCCGGGGAGAAGAGCCCGTCCTTCAGAATGACTGGCAGGAGAGCCCAGCCTACGAGAAAGCCGGATTCCGGGTTCTGGAGGCACGGCTGGGCAATGAGTCGCTCGGACGGCGGAGGCGGAGCGAGGCGTCTCAGCCAGTCAGCGGCGGAAGGTGTCAGGTTGCAGCTAGTCCCGGATTCCCCTTCTGGTGCTCGTATTCTTAGCGCTCGCTGGCGGGAGGCGGGCGTGGGTCTGTCTGAGGGTCAAGCTGCACATTTAAGTTAAGCGGACTTTAAAAGTGCGAGGCTGGCGCTGGCACTTTTTTTTTAAAAAAAAAGGAATAGCAGCTGATGAGCAGCTGTTACAAGGGAGGAGATCAAACTGCAAGGAGCAGCCTCCCCATCTTCCCTTCCCCTTGCTTTGCGCTTGCAGCAGAGTTGGAAAGGAGACCAGGCAGAAAGCGGAGCGCCTCCTCTTCTGAACTCCGCCGCTTTGGCTGGGGTGCGGTGACATCCCGAGCTCCTCGTTCTTCCTCATCCCCTCTGGGCACTGTGGCAGGGAGAAGTGGGCCCATGGAGGTGCCTAGAAACAAAATGCAACCAGTCACCTCTGCCAGCCCCGCTCCCTTCCCCTCCAGGAGGTGCCCCAGGCAGGGTTGGGCGTGGAAAGAGCAGCCAGCTGAACCTCTGCCTGGCTCACCTGCACTCTTGGTGGTGCAGTGATTGGGTCCCAAAAGGCCCAACCTTCCCTGCGAATGGGAGGATGAATTGACTACTCTTATAAAGGGCCATCTTATTTTCTTGGCTGCCTCCCTCTGCGTGGCCTTAATGGCCACACAAAAGTTGAGGGAGCAGGCAGAGATGGTGGCTGTGCCCTTGTGCTCCCTTGTTCCTCTCTGAGTGGCTCTGGCGGTCCCAATCCTTCCTGCTGCTGCAGTAGCAGCAGCCAGTCCAAACTTGCAAGGGTGAATGGGCAGGTTCAGAGCAAGAGGGCGGCTGAATAATCACGGGCAGCAGCAGCCAGCATTTGTCCAATCCTTGCTACTGAGAAACAGTAAATGAGCAGTTGTGGAGACAGGAGCTGCTTCTGCCAGAAATAGCCACGACCTCCTGTCTCACTGAAGCACAGAAGGAAAGATAAGGTTCACTCTCCACCACTGTGCTGCCCAGAGGAGGACTTGGAGAGGGTGTGTGAACTGGCAGAGGTGGCTGCTTACATTTTCTCTCTAGGCAGCACCATGGGCCAGGTTTGTGCTGACAGGTTCTCCAAAGAGAGCAGAGGTAAGAGCAGCCTCCAGTTTCTCTACCTTGAATGCTTCCCCAGCAGACTTCAGAGGAGGAGATGCCTTGTCGGTAGGAGTGGGTGTTCCTGACAGTAGGGAATCTCTCTTCCTCCTTTCCAGCTTCTGTTGCAGGTCAGGAGGAGGGAAGCCAGGTTGCTGTTGCTGCTTAATCTTCACTCCTTGCCAGCAGCACCTGCCGATGGGCTGCTTTTCCTTCAAAGTAAAAGTGGCAGTGTTAAGCATGTTTTCTAAAAAGCATGCACACTATAATGCAATGTGTGTTGTTTGCTGCTGTAGCAGCAAACATGGAAGGACTTTCTACAGCAAATAATAGACACAATCTGGTGTTCAATTTTTTTAAGCTGATAGAGCGAGATTTGAGAGGATTTTGTTCCCAAGTTAAAGCATCTGAAACGGCTTTAAATAAAGTTCCTTGAATTATCTAGAAAACAAATTACATAAGCAAACTCTTGTAGCATACCCTAACTCTCCCTATCTCCCCACTTTCCTGAACTTTCCCAAGAAGAACTCTCCACTCCCTTCAATTTCAGCTTCTCAAAAAAAAAGAAAAGGGAAAAAAAGATTATTTATATTGTTTGATATGTGGATTTGGCTCAATTTAAGACTTTTATGTGGATCTGGGTCAAACTCACAGCTTTGAAACTAGTGGAAGTATATGTGTACAGTACTATGTGCATATAGTTTAAAAAAAGAATCACCAGTTTTTCTAATTTTAGCCTTTGCAGATTGCAGTGTCCTTTTTGGCATACAGAATAAAAGAACAAGAACATACAAATGAAATATTCTGGTGCGGTTTTTTTCTTTTTAAAAAAAGTGATAAGAAAAAACTATGTAACACGATACCACATCCGTTTGATCTGCTGGCTAAAACATCTGCAATAATACATTTGGTTTTGTTTCTGAAGCAGCCATTGCAAATATAAAACAACCTCTTTTGATTGTATGTAATTCAAAACCTTTGTATACTTTGCAATTCTTTAAAAAGTAAAATTATTAACATTGGCAACCTTTTCAGTTTTATTATGTTGCCCCTTTACGCCTTTCCACAGCAGTTATGAAGAAACCAGTCAAACAACATAAATCTACTTGCTGTTTGGCTCCCCACCCCCTAACACACAACCAGAAACAAGAACTAATCGGATAAAAGTAATTTTGTTGTTTACAAAGGAAAATAAAGTTGTCAGTTTTTAAAAGTTCACCCCAGTGATGAAAAGCATGCTTACTCTGCAAAATCTGATTGTATTGGGGATCTTAGCAGTGCCCTTTGTAGGAATGGAATACATAACAAAATTAATTATTATTTTTGTCAAGAATTGCAAAAAGTTAAAGAATAGTTGTTTTCTACTTTGGAAAAAAGTTTGAAACCAGAGACGATTATATGTAACTGAAATGTGAAACTTAGTAATGAATTACTCGTAATGATTTTTAGAAGAAATATGTTTCTACATTTAAAAGGATTTATTGTTGCATTTTGCTATAAAACCCAACCTTCAGTCTGTGCCCTTTTAAAAGATACTAAATGGCATACATGTTTATATCTTTGAAACAAATGTAGTCAACTTGTGTAAACTAGAATTGCAGTTTTCTCTAACTGTAATATACCTTCACATTGAGGCTGGAGAAGTAAACAATTATTGGTATATAGACAATGTTAGCCATACTCAGAGTAGACCCATTGAAATTAATGGGCATCAGTAACAGTCTAATTTAGTGGGATACAACCATAGGCTGCATTTTTACTATTATACACAGGCATACTAGAAATATGCCTTTTAGTGTGTATAGGATATAACAATATAAAATACAATCCAGTCACTTTTAAGTCCACATGCTTAACTCTCCCACTGAATTCAATGGGACTTAAATGTGCTTACTTATATAACTGTTTACAGATTTCAAACAAAATCTCCATTTACAAACTTTTCAATTACTGCAGTTATGTTTAAATTAATACAAATAGAAAGTTCAAAGTGTTGTACCTGCCTTATAGCTTCTGGATAACTTAAGACACATTAAGAATACTATAAATACTTTCTCCCATTAAATTGGAGACTACATATGTTGAAATAGGATAGCACAAGCAGAATCACAGGCACGAGTAGAATTACTGCTTTATATTGCTCTTTATCTCCTCTGTGTGTGCATATGTATTTGTGGAGGAGAAAAAACAACACTGAACTGTCCTAATCCCTGCCCTAACTAAGCATTCTTATCAGGAAGTAATTCCCATTGTAATCAATATTTTTTACTTCTGAGTGAGCATGGTTAGGGTTTAAGTGTAAATTGGGTGGGGAACCTCAGGTCCAATACAACTCTCCAGACTTATCTGTCTGGACTTTGGACCTTCCCCTTCCTCCAGGTTACATCACTTACTGGCCTGTTCTATGCCTTCCTTGAGTGGTTTTGATTGGCGTGTGTTCTTGAACTGTGACAATGCTTTTGGCTTGCCCTGGTACAGAGGACTTATGTGTTTAGAATCATCTGACTTTTGCACGATTGGAATGTAGCCTATGGTACAAAGGTAAAGAGTCACACTTGTTGCTCCACCCACTTTACCTCTGGTTCCATCCACCACCAGCATGTGGCCCCAGATATATTCTCACGAGACAACGAGGCCCTTGGGCTGAAAGGAGTCCTGGGGCAAGTAATTTTTCACAATTTAAGGCACCATTTTGTTATTCTACATCCTTTTCATAGTATGTTTGGTATTATTGTAGCAGTGACTCTAACATTGGCGAGAGAAGCACCTAGTCCTAAAGAGGGGAAGGAATCTTAGGACTGGGCAATATGTGGTTTTCAACATCGTGATGTTTGTTGTTGTTTAGTCGTTTAGTCGTGTCCGACTCTTCGTGACCCCATGGACCAGAGAACGCCAGGCACTCCTGTCCTCCACTGCCCCCCGCAGCTTGGTCAGACTCATGCTGGTAACCTCGAAAACACTATCCAACCATCTCGTCCTCTGTCGCCCCCTTCTCTTTGTGCCCTCCATCTTTCCCAACATCAGGGTCTTCTCCAGGGAGTCTTCTCTTCTCATGAGGTGGCCAAAGTACTGGAGCCTCAGCTTCACAATCTGTCCTTCCAGTGAGCACTCAGGGCTGATTTCCTTCAGAATGGAGAGGTTTGATCTTCTTGCAGTCCATGGGACTCTCAAGAGTCTCCTCCAGCACCATAATTCAAAAGCATCAATTCTTCGGCGATCAGCCTTCTTTATGGTCCAGCTCTCACTTCCATACATCACTACTGGGAAAACCATAGCTTTAACTATACAGACCTTTGTTGGCAAGGTGATGTCTCTACTTCTCAAGATGCTGTTTAGGCCTGTCATTGCCCTTCTCCCAAGAAGCAGGCGTCTTTTAATTTCATGGCTGCTGTCACCATCTGCAGTGATCATGGAGCCCAAGAAAGTAAAATCTCTCACTGCCTCCATTTCTTCCCCTTCTGTTTGCCAGGAGGTGATGGGACCAGTAGCCATGATCTTCGTTTTTTTGATGTTGAGCTTCAGACCATATTTTGCACTCTCCTCTTTCACCCTCAATAAAAGGTTCTTTAATTCCTCCTCACTTTCTGCCATCAAGGTTGTGTCATCTGCATATCTGAGGTTGTTGATATTTCTTCCGGCAATCTTAATTCCGGCTAGGGATTCATCCAGCCCAGCCTTTCGCATGATGAATTCTGCATATAAGTTAAATAAGCAGGGAGACAAAATGCAGCCTTGTCGTACTCCTTTCCCAATTTTGAACCAGTCAGTTGTTCCATATCCAGTTCTAACTGTAGCTTCTTGTCCCACATAGAGATTTCTCAGGAGACAGATGAGGTGATCAGGCACTCCCATTTCTTTAAGAACTTGCCATAGTTTGCCATGGTCGACACAGTCAAAGGCTTTTGCATAGTCAATGAAGCAGAAGTAAATGTCTTTCTGGAACTCTCTAGCTTTCTCCATAATCCAGCGCATGTTTGCAATTTGGTCTCTGGTTCCTCTGCCTCTTCTAAATCCAGCTTGCACTTCTGGGAGTTCTCGGTCCACATACTGCTTGAGCCTTCCTTGTAGAATTTTAAGCATAACCTTGCTAGCGTGAGAAATTAGTGCAATTGTGCGATAGTTGGAGCATTCTTTGGCACTGCCCTTCTTTGGGATTGGGATGTAGACTGATCTTCTCCAATCTTCTGGCCACTGCTGAGTTTTCCAAACTTGCTGGCATATTGAGTGTAGCACCTTAACAGCATCATCTTTTAAAATTTTAAATAGTTCAGCTGGAATACCATCACTTCCACTGGCCTTGTTATTTGCAGTGCTTTCTAAGGCCCATTTGACTTCACTCTCCAGGATGTCTGGCTCAAGGTCAGCAACCACACTACCTGGGGTATATGAGACATCCGTTTCTTTCTGGTATAATTCCTCTGTGTATTCTTGCCACCTCTTCTTGATGTCTTCTGCTTCTGTTAGGTCCTTTCCACTTTTGTCCTTTATTATGGAAATCTTTGTACGAAATGTTCCTTTCATATCTCCAATTTTCTTGAACAGATCTCTGGTTCTTCCCATTCTATTGCTTTCCTCTATTTCTTTGCATTGCTTGTTTAAGAAGGTCTTCTTGTCTCTCCTTGCTATTCTTTGGAAATCTGCATTCAATTTCCTGTATGTTTCACGATCTCCCTTGCATTTTGCTTGCCTTCTCTCCCCCGCTATTTGTAAGGCCTCATTGGACAGCCACTTTGCTTTCTTGCATTTCCTTTTCATTGGGATGGTTTTCGTTGCTGCCTCCTGTATAATGTTACGAGCCTCCATCCATAGTTCTTCAGGCACTCTGTCCACCAAATCTAAATCCTTAAACCTGTTCCTCACTTCCACTGTGTATTCATAAGGGATTTGACTTAGATTGTATCTTACCGGCCCAGTGGTTTTTCCTACTTTCTTCAGTTTAAGCTTGAATTTTGCTATAAGAAGCTGATGATCTGAGCCACAGTCAGCTCCAGGTCTTGTTTTTGCTGACTGTATAGAGCTTCTCCATCTTTGGCTGCAGAGAATATAATCAATCTGATTTCGATGCTGCCCATCTGGTGATGTCCATGTGTAGAGTCGTCTCTTGTGTTGTTGGAAAAGCGTGTTTGTGATGACCAGCTTGTTCTCTTGACAGAACTCTATTAGCCTTTGCCCTGCTTCGTTTTGATCTCCAAGGCCAAACTTGCCAGTTGTTCCTTTTATCTCTTGACTCCCTACTTTAGCATTCCAATCCCCTATAATGAGAAGAACATCCTTCTTTGGTGTCACTTCTATAAGGTGTTGTAAGTCTTCATAGAATTGGTCAATTTCAGTTTCTTCAGCACCAGTAGTTGGTGCATAAACTTGGATTACTGTGATGTTAAAAGGTCTGCCTTGGATTCGTACCGAGATCATTCTATCATTTTTGAGATTGCATCCCAGTACAGCTTTTGCCACTCTTTTGTTGACTATGAGGGCCACTCCAATTCTTTTACGGGTTTCTTGTCCACAGTAGTAGATATGATGGTCATCCGAACTGAATTCACCCATTCCCGTCCATTTTAGTTCACTGATGCCCAGGATGTCAATATTTATTCTTGCCATCTCATTTTTGACCACCTCCAACTTACCCATGTTCATGGTTCTTACATTCCAGGTTCCTATGCAATATTTTTCTTTACAGCATTGGACTTTTCTTTCGCTTCCAGGCATATCCGCAACTGAGCGTCCTTTCGGCTTTGGCCCAGCCGCTTCATCAGCTCTGGATCTACTTGTACTTGCCCTCCGCTCTTCCCCAGTAGCATGTTGGACGCCTTCCGACCTGAGGGGCTCATCTTCCAGCGTCACAACTTTTATATGCCTGTTGTCTTTGTCCATGGAGTTTTCTTGGCAGGGATACTGGAGTGGCTTGCCAGTTCCTCCTCCAGGTGGATCACGTTTAGTCAAAACTCTCCACTATGACCTGTTCATCTTGGGTGCCCTGCTCGGCATAGTTCATAGCTTCTCTGAGTTCTTCAAGCCCCTTCGCCACGGCAAGGCATTGATACAGTATATCAAGATGTCTGAAATAAGAATTGAACAATGTAAAGGCAAACAGTAGGACTGGGCAATACAGTGGTACCTCGGGTTAAGAACTTAATTCATTCTGGAGGTCCGTTCTTAACCTGAAACTGTTCTTAACCTGAGGTACCACTTTAGCTAATGGGGCCTTCTGCTGCTGCCACCGCACAATTTCTGTTCTCATCCTGAAGCAAAGTTCTTGACCTTAGGTACTATTTCTGGGTTAGTGGAGTCTGTAACCTGAAGCATCTGTAACCTGAAGAGTCTGTAACCCAAGGTACCATAGTATCTGGTTTTCAACATTGTGATGTATCGCCAGCTAAACATCATGATATACCAATATATCAGTGTCTGAAATAAGGATGAAGCTATGTAGAGGCCTTGGCTGACTTCACGGTTTTCCTCATGTTGTCATTGTTGCATAGCATACACACACATCATGATTCATGAGATATTGCCAGGTCAAAAATTATTAAACCAGTATCACGATATGAACTTCAAACTGGTTTTGGACAATATATTGATATATCCCCTAGAAAGGATCTTACAGCAGGTAGAGCTAGATATACTTTCTACTAAGCAGCAGAGACTGGTTTCCTTGGTGCATCAGATAAACTTAGAAGGAGCCTGAGTTCAGGACAGTTTGAGAAACACTGTTTGATCAAGTATAACTTCCTATAACAGCAATGAAACTTCACTAGATTCATTCCCTATGATGCTGTGCATTATTCTAATAAAGCTCCATTCCAATCGTCAATTTGCCAACCATACAGCAAGCCACAGCCCCATTGATTTTAATTAGCTGTGCACTTCACTCATGATTAGTAGTGGGTTGCTGTCCTTAGCAATGTCACTCACCCAAAATATATAAAATGAAAGAAGGGGACAGAATAAAAACTTGCTGTTACTGGAGCTGCACCAACGATGTACCACAGCAATCCCAGTGCTGTATAGAATTTCTGTACATATCATGGAAATTGCTTTAATTTTAAGAGCCTGACAGAGGTAAGCACTTTTTCCAAAGATTTATTTAATACGTATCCCTTGTTCCTAGTTATCTGCTACTTAGGTTACTGACCAAGTCTGCATTGGCTTCAGTTCAGCAGGTCTTCAGCATCAAAGACTTCCACCCTGTTCACTGCTCCTCTGGTAGGGATAAACATTCTAGGTGTTGTTATAGGTACAACAAAATGTTGCACAAGTAACATTAACATGCCTAAAGCTGTAACACCCTATATATTTTATATTATGTTGGAGTTAATTACACCAAAGATAGTGGGGCCTACTTCACAGTAAACATGCAAAGGATTGGTGTGCACCTTTCTTTGAGTAGCATCATACAAAATATGTTTTGATATGAAGGTAAACACCAGTGAAAATTGGTAATACTGGGGTTATGATATATACAATGTGTAGCCAAAACATCAATGTGTTTTGTCATTATTTTTAGATGCATTGTGATTTTTCATTGCATTGCTTTAAGGCTGATGTGGTTGCTGCCCTGGGATTTTTTTGGGGGAAGAATGAGGTACATTTAATCATTTACATTCAGCTTCTATAAAACCAAAGAGCCCTAAATCTTAAAGATATTTTTTCCTATTTCTCTTTTTGTTTTCAAACTTATAAAACAAATCAAAAGTATAAAATAGCATCTAATTAATTCTGGTTTTGGTATATCTACATTCCCTACTGGGATACACACCTAAGTTGAAATCTTCTTTGATTTTGACTGACCGTGCTGTTTTCTTTTCCAGTACCTTTTGGTAATATTTCTTAACACTTTTTGTTTGTTCTGCAGTGGTACGTTATAGAATCTACCCTGACTCATCCTGCTGGGTAGGTGCTATTTACCTTCTGTGAAGAAGAATAGATAGGAAAAAAAGAAAGAAAATGTTACTTACAAGTAAACTCAAACACCTATGGGGAATAAACTATAACCATCAATTTCCCCATAAAATTCCATGCCAAAAAGCCACTGGAGGTTCCATACAACTCAGTAGGTTACAGCTCAAAAACCATCAAATTAAAAGTTTAACCGCAACAATAAAATCAGAAGGCTGCTTTCTGAAACTGGTATTTTTAGTAAGTGAACATTTGCACTCCCTAGGCAAGTTTCTGCACAGTTCAAAATGGCCTGAATCCAGGTCCACCTTGTTAACAGTGACTGATTCATGTGTTACATTTCCCACTCGTGCAATCTTTCCTGATTCTCATGCTTGAATTCCTATGGGGAAATTCATGAAACATTGTGTTTAAGCATGCAAATTGCTTGTTTAGCTATCTGTTTGCTTCAGAACTGAACTCCGAAACTAGAAAGGCTTATGCTAGTGTGGAAGCAAGTCACATGTAGAATCTGGCAGTGGCATCATTTACAGAAGCTAGATTGACAACTACTGAACAAGAGCACTCTCGCTGATGGCACCTTCCCTGATACAATCCTTTCCAAGAGAGCCTGCCAAATACAGTACAATCCCTCCAGACTGTGGCCCAATTCATGTTTTAATAGAACAGCATGGCTGCCACTTCCCTGTGGCTGTCTGGACATTTGAAAGACAGAATTGTGTGGGGTCACAAGGATCACACATAATGATGGATGAATTGGGTCTTACTTAGATCAGGACGGTTTCTCAAAGTGTGCTGAAGAATAAGATTTGACCATGGATTGGGAAGAAGTACCAGGCATTTCCACCTACACAAATAAGGCTTAGACTGAGCCTTGAGTGCTCGTGTATTTCATTGCTGTATTTTGAAAGCCCAAAACGTACTTGGGATAAGCTTTCTAATGAACACAAAAGGGCTAACTTCTGAGTAAACACACACACATAGACATGAAGTTCAAGTCCGCTCTTCTGACTGAGCAAGTCTCAGAAAAATCTGCCTTTCAGGAGATTGATTGCTTCCTAAATTACTCTAGTGAGTATTTGGATATTTATCCTAACCTGTTAGTCGAACATGCTTGTCACAGATGAGTGAATCAATGCCATTGACTGCTATCATTTGTGACTAGCAAAAATGGTTCCCTGAAGTCTCCCAGAAGCGATTATAATTCCTCAGTTTCTTTATGGTTCCAGTTCCAAAGTACATGGAATTTACAAGAATTACCATCCTGGCTATATTGCTTGAATGTCTTAAACCACCAAAGGAAAGTCTCTAGACATATCAGACTACTAATAGTGGTTTGACACACACTGATCACAGTACTGTCATATGTACATTTCTTTAAACCAAGGGCTGAGTTGTGGGGAAACAATTTCTACCAATCTTATGCATATTATGGACAGAATGGGAACCTCTGGCATCACTATGAGATTTTCAGCCAAATGTTTGGAATAAAAAAAGAAAATCTAAACAAATGGATGCCATAATACTGATTAAATGTGTATTTGAAGAAACAATACTTAAAGACAGAAAAATAGAGGAGTCCAAACTGGCAAGAATCTTGTCTGTTGTGTCATTGGAATAGCAAAGGTGTTGAGAGGTCAGACTTACACAATAGGAAGAGAGCTCCATGCTTGCTTCTGGTTTTATGTATATTTATATGCGTACTCACTAACAAAACGAAATATTGCTTTATGTACTCCTGTCCCCTGAACACGGACAGCAATTTGGTTTCCTTTGCTGTGAGGTCATTGGAGGCGTACTTGAGTTTATTTACAAATACACAAGTTTAGCCTAGGGGGAGGACCAGCTGAAACACACTGACAGGAACAGTCCACTGCTCCCACATCAGGTCTTCAGGAAGACAGACATCACCTTAAAGATTCTTATAAAGTCCAAACTTCACTCTCTCCACAAATGTCTTCTTGTTTACATTAACACCAGCTTGGGGTGGCAGAGAGAGCAAGAATCATCACCCTTCCAGATATTTCATGGACTATCCCTAAGGCTGTTGAGAGCTTTCAACCTTTAAATTCCATAACAAAATAGACAGTTGCAAAGACCATTAAGTTAATTCCTGGCAGCCTTGTTGGTCCAGTCACTTTAGCAGACTCCAGTGTAACAGTCATAGAATCACCATGTTGGAAGAAACCCCTAAGTCACCCAGCTCTCAATTACATGGCAATATGTAAAAATCAAACAAATGTTACTGACGGAAGGAGCGGCAAAAGCAGGTCTGAAAACTTCCACACAGAATGCAGATGTAGGCAAACAGGCTAGAAATTCTTTTGTCAAAAAAAGGTTGCTTGTTTTAACAACAGAAAGTCAAAATTCCTTCCTCATACACTGTAGTATATTGCCTTATTCTATTTAATTCAAATGTATGTGTACGTTTATAAAATCTCTATATTCCTTTGGGGTGATTATTTCACCTTTTGCTTTTTGCACCAACGTAGTCTACTAAAATGTATGGACCAAATGACAAAAGGTGTGCAGAATATTTTCATATGCTGGGTACTTTTGTTTCCTTATAGATGACTCATTCCCCTCCATTTGCTTCTCATCATTTACATTGTACAATCCCTGCTCATGTAATTCCTTTCCTGCCACATGCTAAAGCAAATCCTTTTTCACTTCTTCTTTTCTTAGTAATGATTTGTGAATGAGCTCCCCCAAGCAAATCATCCCATTACACAACTCCTTCACTCCCTTTCTTCAAATCACTCCCACAGAAGCCACACACAGTGAGCTCTGTTCTCCTCCACAAAACCAATTCATGTTCCTTCCTCTAAATATGTGTAATGCTTAGATACGTAGATTACAATTACACATATAAGATTACTTCCATATATCCTCAAGCAGTTAATTGTGTGTGTGCATATACATTTGAATTATGATATCCCTTTCACACTTCCACCTACATACCATCCGACATTTGTCAGAGAAAAACATAAACTTGTCATACATTAAGGAAACAAGGAGGTCATTGTAGAGCATTTAGCAAGCCTAATGAAAGATAGCAAGCTTCCTTTTGGGACTGGCAATTTTCTCCCAATTTTATTTTATTTTAATTTTTTTTGTAAAAACAATCAGATATAGTTCCTTTTCATAACCAGATGCAGCATCTTTAAAAAAATTTTTGGTAGCAATTCAGAATCAGATATAAGCACATTTTTGTCTCTCGGATTCTAACTTTTCGTAGGTTTTAAGCATTCAGTACACCTTTACTAAGCTGTCAGTTTCGCTTCCCAAGCAAGCCCAGTATGGCTACAATTTACAGTATTGCTACAAATTGCGAATATATAAGCAAGCTACACAGGGGTGGGGTGGGGTCGTTCATAAAGCAAGTCATGCATCAAGGTGAAGGGAAGTGGTAGCAACGTTGTGGCAATTTGTTGAGATCATGATGGGAGGGGACAGTAACAGAAATGCGATGTCACACTCATGCGTTTGCTTCTCCAGCATAGTAGTATTTTTGTGCACTGTCTGTAACTTTCAAATGCTGCCTTCCCTTGCTTTCCAATATCTCCCACCCTTTTCATGTGATATTTCACATTTGTACAGGTATACCAATATGTGCTAAATATGCCATGATTGTGCGACACATACAGACTACAGTGGTACCTCAGGTTACAGACACTTCAGGTTACAGACGCTTCAGATTAGACTCCGCTAACCCAGAAATAGTACCTCAGGTTAAGAACTTTGCTTCAGGATGAGAACAGAAATCACATGACGGTGGCGCGGTGGCAGCGGGAGGCCCCATTAGCTAAAGTGGTACCTCAGGTTAAGAACAGTTTCAGGTTAAGAATGGACCTCCAGAACGAATTAAGTTCTTAACCCGAGGTACCACTGTGATACTTCGTATTGGAATGATAATGTGTGACAACCGGCAGACAGATGTATATGAAAGGTATTTGACAATATTTTACGATGTTTATGACTACCCACACACAGTGAATGGGAAGCAGGATGTAGCCCAGCACTGACCACCTCATAAGGCCTGGAGAAGGCAAAGACTGGTGAATTCTGCACAAGTAGGGTGCGCAGGAGCCATTTTGGGCAAAAGCTTATGTTAGGAACATAGGAAGCTGTCTTGCTCTGTCCATCTAGCTCAATATTGTCTACACTGACTGGCAGTTGTTTTCCAGGGTTTCAGGCAGGAAATATCTCCAGCCCTACCTGGAGATATGAGGGATTGAACCTGGGACCTTATTCTTTGATGGCAAGTGCTCTACGACTGATCTCCTTCCCTTTACCACTATCTCGTTGGCGCCTAATCAAACTTTGGGAGAAGTCCTGGCACTTTCATTTAGGAAATTATCTTTCTGGATATCTTTGTATGTTTGTAAAATAGTGCTTAAGAACTGTTTTTCTATAGAATTCAATTCTGTGTAAAGTTATACAGTCACTGTCCCTTTAAATGGGTCTTAAAGACTTTCAGAAGCTATTCTTACATACAATTGGTGCTGTGTGGTTTCATTATGGTCAAGATATGCCAGTTTATTATAGGTTTTGTGCTCTTTTGAAATGTGGTTTTAAAAATGATTTTAGTTTGTGTAAAGTATTGTGCAAATTGCTCTGGGGATTTTTCCCCCCAGCAAAAGCAATCTATAGATCTGTTTTTATAAATAGATTGATACATAGTCACAAGTGGAAAGGAAGTTTGATCTATGATTGAAGATGATGCAGCAATAAAGCAGCAAGCACATTTGAAAAGCTAAGCAGGGTTCAGTATGGTTTCAACTTGGGTGGGGGACTACATACTGAGATTCCTGCATTGCAAGGGTTTGTGCGCACCGACCCCCCTCACTCTCCAGGCTTCAGCGAAAGCCTACATTCGCCCCATAGGATGCAAACACATTTCCCCTTCATTTTTGGAGGGGGAAAAGTGCGTCCTATAGGGCGAAAAATACGGTACCCTTAAAATCCCATTTGAGTAACAGTTCCAGAAAACTTTCCACAGTTCCCCTACCCACCATTAATTTGGAACCATTTGCTCTGCTACCGGCACAAGAGTCTGGAGTCAAAGATCAGGGCCTTTGGTCTTCACTTCACTTCACTTCACTTCACTTCACTTCACTTGTGAGATATTCCCTTTGCATTTGTATGAATGAGATAAAGTTTTCAACTACCCAAGATGGCTACCTGTTGTTTGAAACAGCAACAGCACTCCAGATTGTTTAAGACAGTATAACCAAGCAGTGTGGGAAAATCCCAAATCCCAAAGTGATGTACTGTAGTGTGTGTGTACATTCACACATGTATATAGGAGCTGCCTTCTAACAAGTCAAACCACTGACTGGAAATGGCTCTCCAGGGTTTCAAACTGGAGTCTTTGCTAGCCCTGCCTGGAGATGTGAAGGATGTTGTACACTGCCTTGTTGTACACTAAATTGTTTTGAATGCTTTCTATCCACCTGGTATTAGGAGGAAAAAGAGAATATAATTTATCAATGTCTTTGTCCAAATGTCTCAGCTGTCAGAGATGGAGGTGGCAAATGCTCCTCTTGGTTGTGTTGCCTATACAATTGCTCCCTTTTCCCACCAAGTGAAAACCACTTTATTCTTGGAGGCCTTTTAAAAGCTTCATAATTCCAAACCGCCACCACCCATGTTGGTTTTCTCGCTGGTTTTGTCTCTTCTCTCCATTTTTATATTGAATGGTTGTTGGCCATATTTTGTGAGCTGTGTTTGGGATCTTTGATCAAAGTGGTTAATATTTGTTTGTTTCTTTGTTTGTTTCTTTGTTTGTTGCCCTTATATCTCACTTTTCCTCTAAGGTGCTAAAGGTGGCCTGCATTGATCTTCTCTTCACAACACCCCTGTGAAGTTGAGAGGCAGTGACTGGTCCAAGGTCACCCAGTAAGCTTCATGACTGAGTGGGGATTTTAACTTTGGTCTCCCAGGTCCTAGTCCAATACTCCACCCACTATACCACAAGTTGCAGGCTTAGTCTTTCTTTAAAAACAAAGAAACCACCAAGTCAAAGTTGACCATTCCTCCAAATTTTGCCTACTTGTGACAGACTAAAATAGTCTCCCCATACAGGTTTTTAAAGCTTATGAGTCCACATATATTTGGAATATTTACCATAATGGATGTCAGCCGGGTTCATAGAAAGGATACCACAACATCTTTAACCAGGCCTTTGGCTGATCAACATCTATTGCCCTTTCAAAGGTGTTGCAGAAGGGCGGATTATTGTGTTGTCTTTGTTTTTAATTTTGTTATGCATTTTGTTTTGTTTTTATATTGTAATTTTATGTTGTGAACCACCCTGAGATCTATGGGTATGTAGCAGTATACAAATGTAATAAATAAATATAAATAAATACAGTGGTACCTTGGTACTCAAATGTCGAACAAATTGGCTCCCAAATGCCAAAAACCCAGAAGTAGGTGTTCCAGTATTTGAATGTTTTTTGGAAACCGAACATCCGATGCTGCTTCCACTTGAGTGCAGGAAGCTCCTGCAGCCAATCGGAAGCTGCGCCTTGGTTTTTGAATGATTTTGGGAGTCGAACAACTTCCAGAATGGATTAAGTTCAAGGACCAAGCTACTACTGTAATCACTTTGAAAGCAAGGCTAATTCTGTCAGGCTTGAAAGAGCTGCGTTCAAGCTGGTCTCTCCAACAGAAGGCACATCATTAGCTTGCCTCAAAGTGATGCCATAACCAGTGGTAGGTAAAGCTCATGTACAGCAATCCCAGTACAAACCTGCATGAGCAGTACAGCATTAGAGGGACTGCTTAATTCAGATCATAAAGGCATGTCTCAGCCCATGATGACACAGGAAAAGAAGTAAATGAAGGAAAACAGGATGATTAAATGCTTGGAAACTTTTGTTGCAATATTCAGGAAGTATACAAGTTTTCCTAATTCATCATACTATTTATTTATTACTAGTAAATTAATGGGCTTCTGAAAAGAATTCATTACCCTTTTTACACACACTGCTACTTGCGGATCATTTATTCATCTGTGTTATCTAGTGTGACTAAAAACAGCTGTAATTACATTGTTAAACACTGATTAATAAGCAGCCCACATCACTAATAAAAGGAAACAAGCTAAAAAATAAAGTGCAAGCTCATTTAAAAAATAAAATAAAAAATGCAACCCCATCCTTAACAGATCTACTTGGAAGTACATTGCATTAATTCAATCGGACTTACCTTCAAGCAAAATATGCTCAGAATTTTCATTTGGTTGTATAGTTGTACAAAAACCTCTCTTTTTCTTCTGCAAAGAATGATTTGGCAGATGAATAGGAGAAGAGTAATGGAAATAAATAACTAAAACATTTCCCTGGGAATGAATACGGGACTTAACCAATATTCATTTCAGCCTGATGACATTTTCTTTGAGAAACACGAGTAAGCAGGTTTGTTTACATGAAGACAGACTGAGCCGACAATCCTAGGTCTTTGTTGTTGTTTAGTCGTTTAGTCGTGTCCGACTCTTCGTGACCCCATGGACCAGAGAACGCCAGGCACTCCTGTCCTCCACTGCCCCCCGCAGCTTGGTCAGACTCATGCTGGTAACCTCGAAAACACTATCCAACCATCTCGTCCTCTGTCGCCCCCTTCTCCTTGTGCCCTCCATCTTTCCCAACATCAGGGTCTTCTCCAGGGAGTCTTCTCTTCTCATGAGGTGGCCAAAGTACTGGAGCCTCAGCTTCACAATCTGTCCTT
Organism: Podarcis cretensis; assembly: GCF_951804945.1. Taxonomy (NCBI): domain Eukaryota; kingdom Metazoa; phylum Chordata; class Lepidosauria; order Squamata; family Lacertidae; genus Podarcis; species Podarcis cretensis. The sequence continues at coordinate 80,243,821 of NC_137172.1, read as the reverse complement.
CCAGTGAGCACTCAGGGCTGATTTCCTTCAGAATGGAGAGGTTTGATCTTCTTGCAGTCCATGGGACTCTCAAGAGTCTCCTCCAGCACCATAATTCAAAAGCATCAATTCTTCGGCGATCAGCCTTCTTTATGGTCCAGCTCTCACTTCCATACATCACTACTGGGAAAACCATAGCTTTAACTATACGGACCTTTGTTGGCAAGGTGATGTCTCTACTTCTCAAGATGCTGTCTAGGCCTGTCATTGCTTTTCTCCCAAGAAGCAGGCGTCTTTTAATTTCGTGGTTGCTGTCACCATCTGCAGTGATCATGGAGCCCAAGAAAGTAAAATCTCTCACTGCCTCCATTTCTTCCCCTTCTATTTGCCAGGAGGTGATGGGACCAGTAGCCATGATCTTTGTTTTTTTGATGTTGAGCTTCAGACCATATTTTGCACTCTCCTCTTTCACCCTCAATAAAAGGTTCTTTAATTTCTCCTCACTTTCTGCCATCAAGGTTGTGTCATCTGCATATCTGAGGTTGTTGATATTTCTTCCGGCAATCTTAATTCCGGCTAGGGATTCATCCAGCCCAGCCTTTCGCATGATGAATTCTGCATATAAGTTAAATAAGCAGGGAGACAAAATGCAGCCTTGTCGTACTCCTTTCCCAATTTTGAACCAGTCAGTTGTTCCATATCCAGTTCTAACTGTAGCTTCTTGTCCCACATAGAGATTTCTCAGGAGATAGATGAGGTGATCAGGCACTCCCATTTCTTTAAGAACTTGCCGTAGTTTGCCATGGTCGACACAGTCAAAGGCTTTTGCATAGTCAATGAAGCAGAAGTAAATGTCTTTCTGGAACTCTCTAGCTTTCTCCATAATCCAGCGCATGTTTGCAATTTGGTCTCTGGTTCCTCTGCCTCTTCTAAATCCAGCTTGCACTTCTGGGAGTTCTCGGTCCACATACTGCTTGAGCCTTCCTTGTAGAATTTTAAGCATAACCTTGCTAGCGTGAGAAATTAGTGCAATTGTGCGATAGTTGGAGCATTCTTTGGCACTGCCGTTCTTTGGGATTGGGATGTAGACTGATCTTCTCCAATCTTCTGGCCACTGCTGAGTTTTCCAAACTTGCTGGCATATTGAGTGTAGCACCTTAACAGCATCATCTTTTAAAATTTTAAATAGTTCAGCTGGAATACCATCACTTCCACTGGCCTTGTTATTTGCAGTGCTTTCTAAGGCCCATTTGACTTCACTCTCCAGGATGTCTGGCTCAAGGTCAGCAACCACACTACCTGGGGTATATGAGACATCCGTTTCTTTCTGGTATAATTCCTCTGTGTATTCTTGCCACCTCTTCTTGATGTCTTCTGCTTCTGTTAGGTCCTTTCCACTTTTGTCCTTTATTATGGAAATCTTTGTACGAAATGTTCCTTTCATATCTCCAATTTTCTTGAACAGATCTCTGGTTCTTCTCATTCTATTGCTTTCCTCTATTTCTTTGCATTGCTTGTTTAAGAAGGTCTTCTTGTCTCTCCTTGCTATTCTTTGGAAATCTGCATTCAATTTCCTGTATGTTTCACGATCTCCCTTGCATTTTGCTTGCCTTCTCTCCCCCGCTATTTGTAAGGCCTAGGTCTACTTGCCTGCAAATAAGCCTCAATGAACTCAATTAGAATTTCTTTTGACTAAATATTGACAGGATTGTGCTTTCAAGCTTCAATCCTATAGATACTTAGGACTTAGTAAGTCCTAATGAGTACAGCGATACTAACCTCTGAGCTAACACGCATAGATAGGATTGCACTGTTAATTCTACAGCAAAGCAGCATTTCCTCAGCATGAATAACATGTTTAGTTCTTCAGACAAGTATATTTTGCATACTTATATTAATTATGCAATTAACTTTCCAGCCATGTTGAGTCTGGGTCTGTTTTATGGATTAGCGACAGGGTGACACATTAAGCCACCCCAGCATTTCATTATTATTTTTTCCGGGAAATTCAGTTTGATGGGAGCAACATATCGCAAATTGTTAAGTGTCGGAAATTGGAACAGCTGCTAATGGAAAACAAGAATGCCTCAAACTCTTGATAGAATCAAGCTACTTACTTTTACAGTATGAAGTTATAGGGATTTAAAATGAACAATAAGGCTTTTAAGAAAGCTTTCACATCAACGTTTTCAAGAACAACCTGTCCTAAAAGATCAGTGTGGCTCATTAATGCATATTAAAAATTGAATTAATTATTCTTTTCAAACAATGAAACAATGTTGCAGTGTCTGACTCAATGCAAGGAGTTAGGGAGAAATTACACATTGTATACAAAACTGTATACCAGGAGCCTGATGGTCCTTTTATTCTTTTGAAAAGCTGGTTTGGAAGGGGGCAATTCAAAGCAGAGTGTCAAGGGGTGCAAGTTCTTTTCTCATCTACCATATTTCTGATACAAATCTTCCCCTTCATGCAGCAGCATTCTTTGCAGTATTATAGTAGGAGGAATATCAGTACATAGTAGGAATATCAGTACATAAGGCTGCAATCCTATATTTTGAACTAAGCCCAATTGATTGCAGTAAGACTTCTGAGTGGACATGTATAGTATTGATAGTCATCCAAACTCATCATTAGTATTCTGGAAATCTTTCTTCCTCCTTGTCCTGGAGAATTTTGTAAATCAAGAAAGGGGTACATCTTCCTTATATCTCCTTTAATAGATAACCACTAGCCATACTGTCTGGGTTTTCTGGGTAGTCTAACAGTCTCTAGACAACCATAGGTTCTCCATCTTGTTGTAAATGAGGATTTTTTTTGTTCTCCTGTATGATTTACTTGTACTGCTGTGTGTTAATTGGTTTTATGTGCTTTGCACATTACAGAGTGTTACTGTTAATTTGTTGGCCTTGGTAGTGATTGTGTGATTAATAGCGGTTGGAGTCTTCTGTTGCTAGGCCTTACCACAGGTGAGAATACTAATTTACTTGACTACAACAGTTATAAACAAACTTCTATAGCCAGCTGCTCCCACCACAGCTTTCCGTTACAACAGAAGTTGATGGAAACACTGGGAGGAAAACCAAAATGGAGAAGAACATGTGGAAATCACTACATTTTAAAACCACAGACTTTTATATCGAGAATATTCCTGCCCTTCTACCTGCTAAAAAAAAACCCCAGTCTTTCCCAAGCCACAGTAAATGTCTGAAAGAAATTAAGATTTCAAGTATCTTGCAATTTTACATTTAGCAAACAGAAAACTTCTATGCAGCCACCCCTGCTGGCCTTTCATAAGATTTCACTATTCCAGTTTAGGCAGAAAGTCTACAGCTGAGATTAGTACACACAAAGCATCTTTCCTAGAGTGTACCTTCCAGAATTTTAGCTGGTATGCCTCCTCTTTGACTCAGCTAGTCCTCTAAAGGCTGGGGAGACCAGAAGGGCAATTGAATGGCTCCCACCACTTAGAATAAGCGATACTTAGAGTTGATTTGCCTATGTTCCACCTATTCCTATTTACTGAGTGCAGTTTCTTCCCCCTTTTCTGCAAATAACCATCTCTAGTTTACCTTTCAAAATGGTGAACATGTGTACAAATACACACTAGAGTGCACTACCTTCTCTTACACACCCTGCTGCTTGTTAACGGCTTATCCAGATACTTAGTAAATGTTGCTGACTACTTGGGTTGTAGCTGTTCTGCAATAAATAAAACCAGATCCATTGTGAAATTTAATATTCTGTTAAAATTCTTAAGTTTTCCAAAAAACGAACCTGTTATGGCCAGCCTGGTTATGTGCCCTGCTTTAAAAGCCAGTGCAGGGCAGGCTATTGCAGGTGAAAGGAATATGGCCCATTGAGAGGAACTGTCAGTCATTTATAATAGTGGTTGCTGAGGCAGAAGTGGATTGGGCAGAGATCTACGCAGAGTGAAGATAACAAATGTGTACGTATCCCTATATGAATCAGTCAGATGGAGGTATGGATTTACACACACAAAGAGTGAAATGAAGTAAAAAGTACTGGCAAGAGCACAAATGTTTTTGAGTACCGTAGTTCTTTGCCCAAATTTGGATTTAATAACACATGATCTATGCTCTGTGTTGATTCTTTTACGTTGGCGGTGAAATCCTATACATGTCAGAAGTAAATCCCATTGTGTTCAACGGAGCTTTCGCCCAGCTAAGTGGGTCTAGAACTGCAGGCTTACTCCGATTGCACAGGTATCTGAGATAAATAAAGATTTGTGTTGTTGCATGCATTTTGGTAGGTGTTGGGGTGCATTTTACACTAGTGTTTTAGTTTAAAATCTTTTTTTTGATGGTGAGCTGCGTTGAGAGGGCTTTTTGTTCTGAAAATAGTAGAAGACAAAACTTACAGCTCATCTATAAATTGAGGTAAGCAATACAGTAAGAGAGTCTGTGTACTGGTCCAGTAAACACTTCCGCTGCGCAACCAGCAACAGTTCTCTTTGCAGAGCATTAATTAAGTCCAGTGCAGAGATTCTTGTTGCAGTACAAGCTTCAGAGTCTCAGCAGCAAAGAAATAACGACACAGGGAAGCCTGTCTTTCCAAAGACAGGTTTATTGCAGAAAGATAACAGAAACACCTCCGGAGCTTTCAGACATTTTGCTTCACGCCCCCACAGGCAGAGAAAACAAACACTCTTTATATACTGAGCAACTTAACAACTTAACGAGCTTGACTACTTAAAGTCACATGACATTGCTAACTTGCCAGCGTCTTAGGTTTCACACCCTAACATACAGTACATAATTAATGGGAGTGAACCTGTTTAGATTGCTACTGTGTTTGAATGCATACTACGTTCAAGTCCACATAAAGCTATGTCAGAAAAAGAGGCTTTAAATCTAGGGGCTCCCCCAACCTCTGATACACAGGTTTTCTACCATATTATTATTATTATTATTATTATTATTATTATTATTATTATATAAACAGAGTTTCATTTTGTTTTTCCATGGGAAAAATGGGAACTCCATACCTTATAGTTTATATTTGTGTATGGCTATTATTTTTTAAAAAACAAATAAAGCCACACCTTTCATGATAAGACTACAAGCTGCCTATTTAATATGGATTGAGCAGTATGGAATCTGAAGATGACCAAACAAGAAAAGCCACACACACATATACCAACTTCTGCTGCTAGGAAGTTTAAAATAATATGTTTTCAAAAGCTGTTATTATTGATGGCATTATTACTCTTCAGCCAAAAGTTATATATTTGGGAAAGCTACTGGATGGGAATGGTAACGTATCTGATCTCTCACTCCCAGACTTGTATAGCAGGATATCCATGCTATAACTCAGCACTGATGACATGATAATCCAGGGTTATGGATGTTGTATGTAATAGTGGGAATAAAGAAGTAACACTTTCCGTGTGTGTACTGAATTTATAATTTTGCTTTCCTGGTTGTTTCAGTATATCTTGCACGAAAATGCACAAGCCAATTATTTTGCATTGTTGCGCATCAAGTGGATGCCATGTTCTGTAGAAGATACTATATGTTTCTAGCATGGATGGCACAGGGATTCACAAACCACTGGATTTGACAATGCCAGTCAAATCCATCCTATAATAATTCTATCACCATGAGCCAACTCCAAACCTGGGGGGGGGGGGGAGGAAATATTAAGAATAAAATCTAACAGTTTGATCCTAAACATTAGTATAGTAGCCTCCATCTTACTTTTTTATGTGCAGTGACACCAAAATACAGTATGTCTATTAAGCATAAAGGCAATCTGTATATCTCTGTTGGTTAGAGCATGGTGCTGATAACACCAAGGTTGCAGGTTTGATCCCCCTACAAGACAGCTACATAGTTCTGCATTGAAGGGGATTGAACTAGATGATCCTTGCAGTCCCTTCCAAAGCTATAATTCTGCGAGACATTATATAAAAAGGACATGCATAATACTTTTGTGTAACACCCACCCTTGACATATTCTTTATGTTTCCAGCTGTAGATTTCTAATAAATACTTGGTCATAGAATGAAACTACAGATGTTGGTGGATTGCATAACTCCTTGGCTGAATAATCGAAGCCCTGAGTTTTTCTCCAGCTAGCGTTTTACAGCCTCTGCTCTGGCTTTGGTGATGGGAAGGATCCAGCACGAGAAGGGTGGTCAGACCTATCTGTCTGTCTAGCTGACTGGCTTTTCTTGTTTCCATCCTTCCTTACTAACAGCCACACCTGGTATGTTAGGGAATGTAATTTTTCCAGGGCACCAGATGTTGCCAGGGGTGCCTTGGGAAAACTGAAACTTCCAGCACTCCAGGTGCCAGGATTGGGAGAATGCAGACAGAGAGAAGGAGAGCTAGACATCTCCGCTTCTGTAACTGTACTAGGTGAGGGAGGCAGCAGCAATGAGGGGCAAAGTTAACATTATTCTGCTGCAAAGAACTTTTTCTCCAAGCATTCTCCACTGTTTTAATTTTTGGTTCCAATCTAAAATGTTCCAGAGGGAGCTTACCCTCCTCTAAGCAGAGATGGAGAATTCAATGGAGGTTTCAAACAGAGTTTAAAAGAAGCCTATTAACCACGTTTAGGTTGCACCTTGTATTGTACTTCATTATCAGAGAAGTTTATTGCTATTTAGGCCCTATTATTATAAGTGCATAGCATGCTTTTATTACCTTCTAATATGTGTAAAGTTCTTTTTTTAAAGAAACAGATTCAGCTCACCTCCTGTGTGACTGTGGTTAGATGCTGTGGAGTTGTAAAGTCTCCATTTAAAGACTGTACATCATAAAAAACATAGTTTTATTAATGATCGTGTAGGTTTAACATACTGTATAATAAAGGATCAATGCTATAACATGATTAGCTACCTTATGTTTTATGATTTCGGCTAATGAGGAAAGACAGCTCAACAGCCACATGACAAGGGGTGGCAAAATGTGACTTATTGACAAACAAGGAATCTTTTCCTGCTTACGTGTTGTTGCTCCTTTTTGTACTTCCTTTAAACTAGAAGCTTTTGTCTTATTGGTAGAATGGTGTTCAGCCTTTTGTTTAGGGTCTTTTACCTTTAACCAGGCTTGTGGGAGATCTTTTAATATTTCTTAGCATTAGATTTACTTGCCCAGTAAATATTGCTGATGAAAGAGAAGCTGGCCATCCATAAAAGACCAGGCTGCAGGGATCCTCATTAATCTTCTAATAGTTTTTGCTGTCATCCGTCTTTAAAGTTCCTTGCCTTGTAAAGTATTTGTGGTGAAAGCTGGAGCACTCTTGGTCTTCCACTAAGCAGTGACTTCCAGCCAGATCTCCAACAAAAGCTTTCAAACAGTTTTAGCTTCAGCTGTGTCATTGGCCCAGGTTTTCCACCATAAAAGGGAAAATATTGTTTGTTTAACTGGGTGTTACAAAGCCAAGGAAAGGATCAGGAGCAGAGGCAGAATCAAAGCAAAAAGACACCCCCCCCCCAAAAAATTAATTCTCTCTCTCTCTCTCTCTCTCTCTCTCTCTCTCTCTCACACACACACACACACACAAAACACACACACACGAGTCTTGCTATCTACACTCAGTAATGTGATTAGTAGCTTGTCTTGCTATGGGGAGTTGATAAAATAAAGCATTTTTGAATTAATTCTGTATATCAAAATTTTTGTTTTGTTGTTGTAAAATTCAGAAGACTAAGTTGAACAGTCTGATTAAAAGAGCCTCGGAATGATCCACAACCGATGGGGCTAAATTGGCTCAAATGAAATGACTGCATTCTACTTTAACAAATTTATAGATTGGACTGGCATGGTTTCAGAATGCACATTTGCCGTATAGCAAGTCCTTACTTCTAAGCAAATGTGCATAGGATTGGGCTGCTGGGCTGCAATCCTATGCATACTGAGCTGGGTGTGGGCACAACTGCATGTAAAGGAGCTTACCTCTGAGTAAGCATGGGTGGATCCTATTATTATTATTATTATTATTATTATATTGGGTGATTTCAAAGTGGTGAGTGAAACAATGGTTAAATGTGCTTGTTGTTCAGAGCTTGTCTTTCTGCATGAGAAACAATCTGTACACCTATAAGGATTTTTTTTAAAAAATATTTTGCTTTTTTGGAATGTGTTCCCAATTAGTTTTAGAAAAAGAAGGCACTCATCTGGACTAGGAACAAGTCCCTTCTCACCATCTGTTATGGATTTTTGTTTTGAGTTATAGACCCCAACATTCCATTAAAGAACTAAGTTTTAAAACACTGTTATAAAGTGCTAATATTTGGATAACCCACAATGGCCAACTTCACATGAGAACTGGGATCCGACCACACATATAGCTTTCAGCCCCTTTGGGAACACACACACATGTGCTAATTATTACAGGGTAATTTACAAAAATGAGAACACAGGCTGCGTACAGACAACATCCTATTTAAGGCTGAAGCAAAAAGTCAAATGTGGTTAAATTAGGATGGATGATGACAATGGATATAAGCAAAAAAATTGGCATGGGCTTAGCAGTTAAGGGTCAAATTAGAAACTGGGCTACAGTCCCATAACATATTTATCGGTTGTAGGTGAACAGAAGGCCGGGTTGTATTCACAGGGCAATCCGTGAGCAAACTTACTTGGGAGTAAGCCCCGCAGGAACTTAGGTTAGAATAGAATGGTGCTTTCAGGCTATTTCCCCCTCTCAAAATGAAAATGCATCTGAGCTGTACAGAAAGAGGGGCTCTAAACACCACAGGCATTTTTTAATTGCTTACCCACCACTTTGTAATACATAGAAGGATTCAGTTATGAAATTATTCGAGAGAACTAAAGAATAGGCTTGTTCAGGGGTTCTAAACTTGCATGCCTTTCTTGCTTAGCAAGGAAGGTCAGGGCTAGCATTCATGGAGTTATTTGGTGTGGCACATGTGTATAGGACTCTGCCCTTCTTCTCCACTGAGACCCATTGTCTAGGTCAATGCCTGAATGCAGTTTAAGTGCAAAGCTGATTCAGCAGAAGTAGCTGTGTGAGGAAGTTGTACAGAGGCAGAACACTCATCCTTCGCTGGGAGTAAGCCCATACAATACATGCTTCCAGTCCTATTGATTGCAATGGAGTGTTAGGTTAGACACAACTAATTTGTCCTTATCTTGAATTCAGCTAAACCTGTGTGCTAATAGAAGTGAATGCAAGGGCTCCTACTGGTGCACTAGAGTTTTCCTCCCCTCCCTGCTGCCTGTGCCCCCCCTCCCCCAAATCTATTCTGGGGGGTTGGGAGAACTCCCAGAATAATGTGAATGGGGGATGAGGATAGGAGGGATTGTTCTGTCTGGCAAGCAGAAATGCTTGTGATGATGAAATGATCATATTATAGTTATGCTGAATCCCCCCCCTTTAATTCCAGTGGGGCAAACAGCCTGACCTTAATCATACGTCCCACCCCCCACCCCCAAAGTCAGGTCTTATTGATTTTTAGTGGGATGTATGTCCAAGGAAACATGGCTAGGTGTGTTGCAACCATCTTTGCCTGAACATGGACCAATCCCAGATGTGTTTAGCGAAAGCATGTGGATTTGAAAACTACTAAACGTAAAATACAGTGGTACCTCTGGTTAAGTACTTAATTCGTTCCGGAGGTCCATACTTAACCTGAAATTGTTCTTAACCTGAAGCACCACTTTAGCTAATGGGGCCTCCTGCTGCTGCCGCGCCACCGGAGCCCGATTTCTGTTCTCATCCTGAAGCAAAGTTTTTAACCTTAGGTACTATTTCTGGGTTAGTGGAGTCTGTAACCTGAAGTGTATGTAACCTGAAGCGTATGTAACCCGAGGTACCACTGTATGTTTATGTACAATTGTGCCAGATTTCACTTGAAACTGTTTTGCTTATTTCAGTGATTTTTAGGCTGCCCTTTGGAGCCAGGCCATCACAAACTCTACTAACTTAAGCCTCGTATATGCTCAACCTTGGCAAATCCAGCAATTCATGTACCACCCCCATGTATTAATGCATAATGCAGAATCTATGTGGAGGGATCCAAGATCCTAGCATGGGATCAGCAGCCTAGTTATGTATTCCAGTTTGACTGCACTGCAACATCAATAGCCATTACTGACCCTCACTATTGCCCTTGCCAGCGTTATACTTGTTTAAAATTCCAAAAGAAAAAAAAAAGTATGCACACAAACTAGCTTAAAACTACATAGTTTAATAGGTATGTATATTTCTTACCCTCGTCTCCAAAACAGTGCTTTTTGGTTTATTTTCATCGTTTGTTTAATCAACACATGTCATTAGCATATTCTCCACTCCAGCCATCCAGCCATTACTGAAAATATTGAATCATCTGAACTCCGGTGTAGCCCTCTCTTAGACACCTCATTTAATAATTCCTGCCAACTTGACAACCAGCCATTAGCAGTTAGAGAGGGAGAATAATTTGCACTGAGTAATTTATAGGATGACTTTTACCTTTTTATCATTACAAATTGTTTGTGAGAAAAATAAAATTGTCATCTAGAGTTATCCACTGAATAATCACTTGGGCATCTACTGGTTTACAATCACTGGAAAAATTCCGTATACAGATTTCTTTTTCAAGCAAAATAACCTTAATGGTGGTCTTTTAACCAAAGGACATGTTCTTGTTTGTTATTTGTTAAACAATATTGTTAAGCAAGAGTGCATGTGAAATATACTTATAAGGTATCAATTCTATATTCACTCGCTTGTGAACAAGCACCATTGTATTCAATGACTGAATCCAGGGCTGGAACTGGAACTCTCCAGAACTCAATTCTGGCATCTCTAAGGTGGGCACCATTGCCATTCTAAGAGAACGAGGGAGGTGTTCATCTCTTTTTTCTGGAAAAATAGCAATGGTTGTAGCCAAGTGCAAGCTGAGTTCTGCTTATGCAAGGCGACTTCCTCTTCCTATCCTTCCCTTGCACACTTCCAAAATCTATCCCAGAGGATCCCTCAGTTCTCTTTTGTAGATTTTGAAGGTCTATCATGGGGGGAGAGGAAAAAGAAGTTCCATTGCACCAGCAGAAGTCTGTTGCATGTGGAACAATAGCAATGGATACAACCAGTGCTTTTTTTCTGGGGGCACCCAGGGGTATTCATACCCCTAAACATTTTGTGAATCTTTGTACTTTTGTTCATTTACTGTATTTATTTTTCCCAATTTGAAATATAATATGGTGATTTTCTTGAGTCAAAATGACAGTACCCCTAAACACTTTTTAGGGGGGGGAAGCACTGGATACAACCCATAGTTCTGAGCAGATATATGTAAGATTATTCTGTAAAAATAGTTCTGGGAGTGTAATAGGTAAGAAACTTAGGCTGCAATCCTAGGCACATTGGCTTGGGAGTAAGTTCCACTGTGCCCAAGGCTTGATTACTACAATGCACTCTATGTGAGGCTTGCCTTAGGCTTGGATCACAAGCTGTAGCAGGTGCAAATGCAGTTGGTTAACTGGATCAACATATTGCCAGCATATAATTCTTGTGCCGGGAAATTTTCACTGGCTACCAATATGTAACCAGGCCAAGTAAAAGGTTTTAGGACTGGTATACAATGCCCTTAACAATTTGGAACCAGCGTGTCTGAGACATCACCTTACCCCCGATATACCAGTACATGCCTTATGCCCCTGGGGTCTGTCTACTCAGAATGAAATTGCTAGGTAGTTTTGGGCCAGCTCAGGAACTGTCTTATGTTTTATTGATCTGTAAGCTGCTCTGGGAGCTTTTTTTTTGGCTGAAAAACCAGGTCTACAGATGCTAAATAAATAAATAACACGAGTTTCTGTTGTTGCTATTATTAGTTCCTTTATTCTGCGGACATCCCCATTACAAAAATTGTTGATAGAAATATATGTGGAAAGTTGACTGGGCTCATAGAATCATTCCAAGTGAGAAATACTCAAGTCCTCCCCCCCCCCTTCTTCATATTTTTACATCAGCTTCTAGGCATAATGTTGTTTGCATTTTGCATTAGCTTCCTAAAGCACTGTGAAAATGTCATGTAGAACCATATCAAATGTCTTCCAAATGTCAAGATGTACTGCATTAGAGCCATATGATTAATCCTATTGAAGTCATTGGGACCACTTGTAGGAACTTGGAGGCTTACGGTGGCAATCCTGCTCCGCTGAAATCGCCCCAGTTTTTGCTATTGACTTCGGTGGGTGAAGGATCCCACCCATGAACCCAAATTAGCTATTTGATCATTTCATTTTACCTAAATGCTTGGACGTTGATTGCATTAATTGTTCTAATAATACACCAGGCTTAAGTTAAACCTTCTGTTGTGGCTAACTGTAAATGCTGTCATATGCAGCTGACCTGAGAAAGGAACGGGCTGTTTTATGCATTGTCAGGGGCCTGCTCAAGTACTGTAGGGAGATAAATTTTGAGGGGAGGGAATCTACCACAGATAACCAACAATTCCTCCACACATGGTTGTTGTGTATCACATATAATGCTCTTACCCCTTCAGTGTGCAGGAATGAGCTCACATGTATGCTACTGTACATACAGAACATTAAGAAGCAGTAATACCAAAGAGTGGGCTATATCTCTTTAACAATTATATGAATAACATTGTATCTGTTTGTTATCTTGTTATGATATTCAGGATAGTGAATTAGGGCATGATCCACCAAACTAAAACACTTCAAAAATCCCTGTTGATTTCAGTAGAATAAAGTGTGCATTTAACATACCCCTTGAAATGTACAGTAGTTACATGAGCTTAACTTGAGGCTTAAGCTTCTCCTGCATAGACATACCCATTCATTGTGATCTTCCAGGATTTACCCTTCCTGGGTGTGCCAGTCTGTCAAAGTCCATCTTGTGGCAACCCAAGACAAGGCCTTTTCAGTTGTGGCACCCAGCTTGCAGAATTGCCTAAGGCATGTGCCAACCTTGAAGTGTTTCTGGCAGTCACTAAAAGCTTATCTTTCACCCCAAGTGTTTGCTGGTCATTGATACCTAGCTTGTTGTAATTATCGTATTGGCCTGAATATAAGCCACATTTTTGTTTCCAAATTCCAACCGTGAAAAGTTAAAAGTGTGGCTTAAATTCGTGACCTTACAAATATGGGCTTTTTTGGAACAAGATGGAGACAGAGTAAAACTGCAGAGCTTTGAAAAATTAAAAAACAAAGTGCGAGATTGGCTCCATTATTACCAAATAATGGAGGCATATAATTTGGACAAAAAAGTTGGCTTCCAGGTGGAAAAATCAAAATTGGAAACAGAATTGCTAGATCCCAAAATTAAGAATTTGTCAAGAATGTATAACTTGCTGTTGAAATGGAACACTCAGGATGAAATGGTGAAATCTGCTATGATTAAATGGGCACAAGATGTTGGACATAACATTATGATGGCTGACTGGGAACAGTTATGGACCACAGGTATGAAATTTACAGCATGTAATGCCCTAAGAGAGAATTTAATGAAAATGATTTATAGGTGGTACATGACACCAGTCAAGCTTGCAAAAATTTACCATTTGCCCGAAAATAAATGTTGGAAATGTAATGAGATTGAAGGTACATTCTTTCACCTTTGGTGGACATGCCCAAGGATTAAGACATTCTGGGAGATGATTTATAATGAAATGAAAAAAGAATTCAAATATACCTTCCTGAAGAAACCAGAGGCCTTTCTCCTGGGCATGGTCGGCCAATTGGTGCCAAAGAAGGACAGAACTTTCTTTATGTATGCAACAACAGCAGCAAGAATACTCATCGCGAAGTATTGGAAGACACAAGATTTACCCACCCGGGAAGAATGGCAGATGAAGTTGATGGACTATATGGAACTGGCGGAAATGACTGGCAGAATCTGAGACCAGGGAGAAGAGTCGGTGGAAGAAGACTGGAAAAAGTTTAAAGATTATTTACAGAAATATTGTAAAATTAATGAATGTTAGAAAAATGATGGAATGAAGTTATATGGCTTTAGCAGAAATGTTATAAGGAATTAGGTACAGATTGTAAATGTATTAAAGGGAAAAAACAAGGTTAGAATATGTTAAGATAAATTACAGGACAGAAAACAGAGGAAGATGGAAAGGAATTGTTGAAACAGTTAATTGAAGTGGAATACAAAAAGGGAGGTGTGAGGAGGTCGCTGAAACAAGTGAACGAAAGTTATGATATCGAAATTATTGGATGTGTTTTTAATTGTTTTTGTTTTGTTTTGTTGATTCAATGTTTTAGGGTTTGGGTTGTGTGGTGTTTTTGTTTTTGTTTTTGTATTGTATTGTATTGTCTTGTTTAATTCTTTTTCTTTTCTTTTGTAATCTTTAAACTGCTAATAAATATTATTAAAAAAAAATATGGGCTTTTATGGGACTTCCTGTGATGCAAGATGGCGGGTGCCACGGCAGTGTGTAGCTCCCAGGACCACCAGCACCAGCATAAGACACAATTTTAAGGGAGGAGCTTATATTTGGGTATTGTCTTTTTCTTTTCTTCCCCTTGAATTTTAAAGGTACGGCTTATTTGCAGGTGCTTATATTTGGGCCAATATGGTATTATAGCTTGTTTTGGATGCTCATGTATCTATTGTTTCAATGTATTGATTTTCATTTTGTCTTCTATGGCTCTAAAACTGCCTTGGAAATTTTAATGAAAGACGGTATAGAAGTGTTATAAACAAACATACATAGCTGGATCAAGTCATTCTTTTATAAACCACTGACTGACAAATTCCTGAAATGGGTAAATGAGATCAGTTGTCAACTCATGAATGATGTGGGGATATTGCATCGAATTCATTTACCTCAAAAAGTTCAGAAAATGATACATTAAATCAGTATAGGGTTTAGCAACTGTATCATCTTGTACAAGCTTTAAATGCTTATCAGCACAGTAGTCTATAATGGCTATTAAGTTACAGATACCTAAGTTATTGTTATCAGCATCTGCAAAGGAACATTTCAGGCTGCAAGGAAAGATTCCTCCTAAAGCAGGGCTTGCAGCCAGCGCCAGATTTAAATTCAGTGCCTCCTGCAACCCCCAGTTTCAGCAGGGATCGCCTGCATTCAGAAGCTCCTAATCAGTACCTCCCAAGTGGAACCAACCTCAGCAGAGCTTGCATTGGGTGCCATATTTAATGTTGCTGAGTGCAAACTCTGCCTGCCAGTGAACAATTGAGAGTACACCTGAAGGTTTCCCTTTGGAGCTGCATCTTTGCCTGACCCTGGCCTGATGCCATATGATTTCAGGTGTGGGGCAAGTGGGTGTGACTGGGGGGAAATGCCCACGTGGGCTAATGTAGCACCCCTTCTGGGACTACTTTAGCATGCAGGCTGGAGACTCCCCATGCCTGGTGTACAGTCTTGATATACAGGTAGCTCTTCATGGGTTTTATCACCTCCTGATCTCACTACTTCTACCATGAAGCTGTTGGCCATGCATTTTATTATATCTTGATGTTCTCTGTGAAGTTCGAACGGTGCTTTGTCCTGTTATGTTTTGGTTGTTGGTATTGTATGCCTTTATCTTTTAATACACTGCTTAGATTTTTGGGGGGATGTTTCGGATGCCATAAATATTTCAATAGAGCAACATGCTTTGGCTATTATTGTTACTGTTGCTGTATTCCACCATTCCCAGTATAGACCATATAATACAGTATATTGTGACAGACAGAGGGAGTCCTCTCCCCATTATATCCTTACAAGAAACCTGTGGCGGCGCATCCGGCTGAGTAACTCACACAGCGCCACACAGTGTTTCTTGGTCTAAAACAAAGTTAAACCTAGATCGCAACAGGGTGTACTTAGCTTTCTAAAATGGGGCTTAAATTTGCTTCAGTTTGGCTGGACTGCAACCATTATTCTTACTTTCTTCTAATTATATAGTTCACTGATTCCCAGAACGTTCTTTCCCTTTCCATCCATTTAGCAATATCCCCAACATTATCTATTGAGGAACATATGCCTTTTTGCCTTTACTTTTACTTATAAAGGTTACCTCAGATTACTTCCACAATGGCAATCATATTGAATATGGTAAATAGGCTACCTTATAGTGTTCCCCCCCTTTTGCCTTCATTGCTGCATAATAAACGAGATGCATCTTTTCCACAGAAACCGCCTGCCATGCACTTGCTATGTACAGCGTTAATATTATTCATTAAAAAACTAATAGCTGACTTCTTAAAGCCTGTATTGTTCAACACCTGGGTAGCTAGCTTCTGCTGAAAGTTATTGGATTTAGGCATAGAAGAAAGATTTGTTCCTTAGTGGCAGGTCTTCTTTTATATCTTTAGGCTTGTCACAAATTATTTGGCAATTGGTTTCACTGCTCTTACATGACAGCTCTGAGCTGTCACGTTAAGAACTGTCTTGTGTCACTGTTCCATTGGGACAGTTCAGTGAACAGCTTGAAGTTGAACTCCATTCGGTATGTTTAAAGCTTTCTACTCTAAGTATCTAAAATGACGGTCCCCCCTTAAAAATGATGATTTAGCTCAAGAATGGAGAACCTCTGGCCCTACAGATGTCGTTGAACTCCCATCAGTCTCAGGCAACATGGCTAATGGTCAGGAATTATGGGAATTCAAGCCCAGTGCCAACTCAGGGCCACTGGCTTGTCATGATGTGTGAAAGTTCTAGTATAACTCCACTACTAATACACCACAGTGGTACCTCAGGTTACAAACACCTCAGGTTACAAACACTTCGGGTTACAAACTCCGCTAACCTGGAAGTAGTACCTCGGGTTAAGAACTTTACCTCAGGATGAGAACAGAAATTGTGTGGCGGTGGCAGCGGGAGGCCCCATTAGCTAAAGTGGTACCTCAGGTCAAGAATGGTTTCAGGTTAAGAACGGACCTCCGGAACAAATTAAGTTTGTAACCAGAGGTACCACTGTATTATGGCAACAATGACATGTAGCAGAATATATCCACCACCTAATACAGCCAGTGGAGGCTCCTCTGTGGGGCAAAGTGGGGCACAGTCCTCCCAAGATTCTGAACCCCCCCCCCCAAACCTCCACAGTAATAGCCCGGTCTTTCTCTTTTCACCCAAATACAGTGGTACCTCAGATTACAGCCGCTTCAGGTTACAGACTCCGCTAACCCAGAAATAGTACCTCGGGTTAAGAACTTTGCTTCAGGATGAGAACAGAAATCGCATGATGGCGGCGCGGTGGCAGTGGGAGGCCCCATTAGCTAAAGCGGTGCTTCAGGTTAAGAACAGTTTCAGGTTAAGAACGGACCTCCAGAACGAATTAAGTTCTTAACCCGAGGTACCACTGTACATTATTAATACATTTACATTGACTGAGAGGCTCCCTAGATGCTTCTGCCCATCTCCTCTGCTTAGCCATTCAAAATAATCACTACCATCAGGTCGTGCCACCCTCATCTACAGCAAGGACACCCAGGGAGCATCATAGATGAGCAGGTACCTCTCCTGCAGGTCACTGCTGCATGAATAATGGAAGCCAGGTATATACACTACACAACTCTGCCAGTCCCCATGCTAATCACCACTTGGCCAGAGAGGAGGGTCAACACAGAGTGAGCTCACAAAACCAATAACAGAAGGCCTGTAATATTTCTTCTCTAGAGTACCTCCTGTTTTTCTTTGAAGTTCCTGTTTGCTGGCAGATGACTGCTGATGGATGAAGCGCCCCATATATTCCATTCTTCTTTGTCTTTTGATTTCCCAATTTGCTTAAAATACAGATCTCCCCCTTTCCCGGCCCGTCAGCTTCTCTCAAGGCAAGCTCTTCTTTAAGTATGAACCTCAAGCTAACTAGAATTTCTCATGTGTGCTGACATTTCGTACCCACAGTGTCACAGACAAAAATGGTGGTGACTGCAGAAATGAAACTAGCTACTAAATGTTTACAAATCGTGTTTGTGCAGAAAACCACCTTTTTCCCCCTATGAAAAAGTCAACATATGAAATCTACAGAGAGTTTTCCACTCGAGGAAATTGTAGGCACATGTGGAATCGATAACGCATCTCCCTGCATGCATGTCTGTGGTTTGCTTTTATATATATCAGCAAAATTCTCTTCATATGCTACAATAATTTTCAATTAATCTGCTTTAAACTTTCACTTTTATGTAATCTGACATACAAATCTTGTTACATGGTTCTTTTAACGTTAGTCAGGATGTTCTACTTTATGAGATCTTGACCAAGGAATATTTATGTTGGATGGCTCTCAGCCAATAATGCACCTTTTGTTTCATAAAACTGCACTGTGAATGGTTTTAATAGGTGCCTGCATTGAACGGTGAGTGAAAAAACACCGGCTGGGTATTTTCTTCAGCCAAGTTGCTGTCTAGTTTGAGGTGAGAAATAGCACAGAGTGCGTTTTGTGGTCTCAGACCAAATTGAAATTAAAGACCTAAGAGAATGTTCCTGGTGAAGCAGTTCTGAAATGTGAGAGAGCATGTAGACCAAAAACCATGAGCAGAGTGCCATGAAGAACAATAGTTTTGCTGATTCCATAAGGCTAACGGAGATCCCCTATTTACGATAGGATGTAAAGAACCCATAGCTCTCATTTAAACCAACAAAGGATGCTATTCCTCATGGCCACCCAGATGGTATTTAGACTCACATGGGATTGAGCTCATAGATGGGATTCAAGGATTGTTCCCGTATCTTCATCTGAACTAAACTCAAACTAAATGGGAAATCTCTAAGAAAAATGTGAAGTTTAACCTTACACTGAATCGGTGGGAATCTGTGGGCTTTATCTTCTGTTACATCCCATCAACCAAATAGTCATATTTCAAATGCTACTTCTTATTAATGATGGTCTTATTGGTGTATTTTTCTTCTTCTAATGTTCCTTGTCAATGGACACCTGCACAGCTACAGATACAGAGGTACCTCGGGTTACATACGCTTCAGGTTACAGACTCCACTGACCCAGAAATAGTACCTTGGGTTAAGAACTTTGCTTCAGGATGAGAACAGAAATAGTGCTCTGGCGGCGTGGCGACAGCAGGAAGCCCCATTAGCTAAAGTGGTGCTTCAGGTTAAGAACAGTTTCAGGTTAAGAACGGACCTCCGGAACGAATTAGCTACTTAACCTGAGGTACCACTGTATAGGCTTTCAATAAATAATGCTGCTGTGTGTGCTGCTTCTTTGAATGGGTACAATATGTGGGCTGGACTAATTGCCCCAGTGGGGATGGTATGGGAAAGGGATAATTAGGCACAAATGTGTGTGTGTGGGGGGGTGAAGCAGCAAGAGAGGTGGTGACTGGCAGTGTAACACACAGTGGGAGGTGGAGGATCAACAATGGTGGTGGATATGGGAAACAGTGATTGCCAAGGAGGTAATAAACATCTCTTTTGTTGGCCTCTTCTGTCAACTGCTTTAAGGTTTTCTACAGTCAAGCTGTGGACGCAGGTGGCGCTGTGGGTTAAAGCCTCAGCGCCTAGGGCTTGCTGATCGAAAGGTCGGCGGTTCGAATCCCTGCGGCGGGGTGCGCTCCTGCTGCTCGGTCCCAGCGCCTGCCAACCTAGCAGTTCGAAAGCACCTCCGGGTGCAAGTAGATAAATAGGGACCGCTTACCAGCGGGAAGGTAAACGG
The DNA here is from genome assembly GCF_951804945.1 of Podarcis cretensis. Classification (NCBI taxonomy): domain Eukaryota; kingdom Metazoa; phylum Chordata; class Lepidosauria; order Squamata; family Lacertidae; genus Podarcis; species Podarcis cretensis. The sequence continues at coordinate 80,224,271 of NC_137172.1, read as the reverse complement.
CGTTTCCGTGTGCGGCTCTGGCTCTGGCTCTGGCTCTGGCCAGAGCAGCGATGTCACGCTGGCCACGTGACCCGGAAGTGTCTCCGGACAGCGCTGGCCCCTGGCCTCTTAAGTGAGATGGGCGCACAACCCCAGAGTCTGTCAAGACTGGCCCGTACGGGCAGGGGTACCTTTACCTTACCTTTACAGTCAAGCTGTATATAAATTTTATGAAGCAAATATCTCTCTCTTTCTCTCAACTCCACCCACTCTAACTCTCTCACGACCATTTCACTGCCATCATAGGAAATCACATTTTATGAGGAATTCAAATTCTGTACCTTGCCTGGGGTTGGTGGTCCCCGATAGGATGTCATAGTTGAGTGAGTGCAGGGTGTGGTGAATGTGTTTTTGCATGAGGAGGTGGTGCCTGCTGCCTTGATGGAGGTTGTATTGTGACCACTCCACGTGGGGGAAGATGGTACTACACATCTTCAATAGTGGTGGGGTGCCATTTTGCAATGTCTTGTGAAGCTTGATATGTGAGGAAGAGTGCAACATCAGACACTCTTATTCACATAACAAACCTCATGTGTTTCTCAAGATAATAATGTAGACAATAATGGTTGTCCAAGCTGACACATATAAGTTACTTTATGCATCCTAACATCACAGATACACCTTGATTCAAACTGTTGGAAGTAAAGCAGCAACACTTGCAATAAGTTACCTGAACCAGTTTGGGGGCAGGGGGCGGGGAACAGACAGAAAGGCAACCTGTTCTTCCCTCGCTAATTCCTTCTTGTAGATTGTTTGTATCTCAGGCTTTACTTCCTTCCTCCTTCCCCTCCTCCAGTCAGTCTTTCTCTGTACATCCTGGTGTTAAAGCCATTTTGTTTAGCCTCATGACACTGTAATGACCACAAGTGAGCTTGTACTCAGAATTGCTTTGTTTTGCCAGGAATAATAAACCTTACATTTCTTTATTCTTTCAACCAACAGTCTTATGAGACTATTTGTTTCTGCACTCCGCTGCAATGTGTGTGTGTGTGTGTGTGTGTGTGTGTGTGTGTAATAACAAACTCCATTGGGCACATGTCCTTCCATACATATGAAATGGAATATATGTCTCAAGAGTCATAGACAGTCAGGATTGTCCAGTTCACAAAGGCACAGCATAACATTAATGAATATCTTGGTTTGATGTGTCCTTCCATACTGACTGCCACAGAAATGAGCATGTGTCATGATTGCCTGGAATACTCATAATGAAGCTGGTATATGCATTTATGCAAAAAGCCAAAGTGGCATATAAAACAGATGCATGCAAATATCCTGGATCAAATGTAATGTGTGAAAAATGGCAAATGGGGACCTGTCTTTCAAACTGACACCACATAAAACCCCTCTCCTTTACTGCATTATGCGCCTTGTGCACATAATATCTTGAAGGCCGTTGCTTTTGACAGATTCAGCATACTAATCCATCAGAGAGGAACGGCCAAGGTGATTTGGTGAGCGCCATCTGTTTGTGTAGGTCCAGGGGATATGTCTGAACATTAGGATTCCAAATTTGCTAGGACAGTGCACCATGCGCAGCAATTCTATAAGCCACCCCAAGTTGTGAATATCAACACTACAGTTCTTAGACAGCCAAATCCCATACATTTAGTATTGGGAGGAAAAGGAAATAATATCTCTCTCTGTAATGTTCATTATTTACTATAATTTCATAATCACATTTTTATTTAGTTATTTAATTTACATCCTGCCTTTCCTCCCAAAGGAGCCCAATGTTAAAACAGTGCTTGGGGAAAATATTCTGAATTGCTCTGTAAAATTGTACATTCTATAAAGTCAAAGTTTTACAAAAGCATGGGTTGCCTCTAGTCTAAGTACGTTAACTTAGGTTCCAGGCTCTAACTTAAGTCTCATTTACTTCAATGGCAACATGATACTAACCATGTCTACTTGGACTAAAGTCCTACTGAATTCACATGGACTTATTCCCAGGTATGTGGGATAGGAAATGCAGTTAATTTAACCTGGATCCAACTCAATATCTTTGGATTTTGTATTGTGATGGGTGGGACCCTCTCATATAACATTTGATAATGTTAAGGGGGAAAACACAGGAAAGTGAAACATTTATATTGGGATGAAAAATTGAACCCATTAGCCACATGTAAACCTACTGATTGGAGTAAAGAGATTATGTATAAATAATATATGTATGATTTTGTTTTCTTTCAATAATCATTTGCCAGTGATGAAGATAGCAATAGACCATCCTAGGTAAAGGGACCCCTGACCATTAGGTCCAATCGTGACCGACTCTGGGGTTGCAGTGCTCATCTTGCTTTATTGGCCGAGGGAGCTGACGTACAGCTTCCGGGTCATGTGGCCAGCATGACTAAGCAGCTTCTGGCGAACCAGAGCAGTGCACGGAAACACTGTTTACCTTCCCACTGGAGTGGTACCTATTTATTTATTTACTTGCACTTTGACATGCTTTTGAACTGCTAGGTTGGCAGGAGCAGGAACCTAGCAACGGGAGCTCACCCCGTCACGGGGATTCAAACCGCTGACCTTCTGACTGGCAAGTCCTAGGCTCTGTGGTTTAACCCACAGCGCCACCCGTGTCCCAATAGACCATCCTACATAGGGGATATTCTAAAATTCAGCATTGAGTGCATTCTTAAATATACTAACCAAGGATTTATTCCTATTAAAATCTCTGGGCTTTATTTCTAGTGAAGCTCTCCAGTCTTTTTCTGTAAATAGAAATGATACTTCTATTACTTCCAATAGATTCTGGGTGTGATGGGGGCATCATTCCAAATGCATCAGTGCAATTAAGTGATCAAACAGCCCAAGACTGCTGCTGTTCCAAAATATATTTCGCTTTTGTTGCACAGGAAATCTCAGCTCTTGCTGTCATTGCATTCTTTGGATTTCCACAGTCCTTTAGCTTTGAATGGCAGAAAGCCAAGGGCCTACTCTGTGACATTCTTCTAAAGCCCTCTTTGTATTTGTCATGTCATATAACATGAGAAATATCGGGCACATAATATTTTAATAATGAAGGAATTAATTCCACTGTTTGCAGCATATAAAAATGAACCTTTGAATGACATTGTTGGCCAGCAGCTTAGGCAAATGCTGCATATGTTATAGTAAAACCTTAGCTCAGATAAGTCACATTAGCACATTAATAACAATTAGCTCCTCATAGCTGTTATTCTCACAAGAATTTACAGGGACAAATAAATTTGACCTACAGTCAGGAGGAGGATGAAGGTGAAGTCCACTGGTGCTCGACTTACAATATATTTATATTTTCAGGTGTTAAGAGTCTGATGGATATGACTAGTGTTTGAAACATTGCCGATTAGTAAATGAAAACAGCAAGGTAGCACCATATGCAGATAGAACCATTTAATTCAAATACATGCATATAGCTCAGGATGTGATGACGTTGTTTTCCAGAATCAAAGTTTCAGTGTTAGCAATTTACATTACCAGCCCTAGGTTGCAGTTACTGCCTATAACGGATTAATCCACTTCAAGAAAGTGTAGACGTAGAATTGTTGAGGGTTCAGTTTAGATTTCATAAAACAGTATTTTGCAGTGTTAGATAATCTTGAAGTTCACTTTTTATTTGTATTAATAAAAATAAATGCCTCTAATAATACATATATAGCATCTATATATAGCTCCAAATGAAGCACATTTGATCAAAAGCCTTAACAGAAACTAAAATGGCAGGTCACTTACATGGAGAGAGGAGACTTACTGCAATGGTCCCACCAAATTGCTTGTAGCATCAAGTGGCGAATGGCCATGGAAAAACTTCAAAGGCTACGCTTCCAAGCCCTAGAAGGGACCATTTGTGAGCTGTATCAGGAGATAATTAAGGAATTCAGACCACTCCTGATTTCCACCTCCCAACTTAAAACTCCTGCTAGCACTTGGAGCTGGTTTAACAGGGACTGCAGGTCCCAGAAAAAAGAACTGACCAAATTGACCCGACAAGTCCAGTTTGTTCGATCAGACGAGGCCATTACTCTCTTACAACAGAGATGACGAGAGTACCAAACTCTGATAACGGAGGGGAAAAGGGCATACTATGAAAATAGCCGGAAATGTCTCAGCCTTGCTCTCATCAAGGGGAACAAAGCTAAGTTTTGGAGCCTAGTTCAAGGAGGCCTATCAGATAAACCTTTCTGCCTTGTACCCTTCATAACATCTGAAGCATGGGTGACCCACTTTAGTGACATCTATGGCAGTGAAATGAACTTAATCCTTTTCAGGTCAGAAAACTCTTCAAGCGACCCTGGCTGGCCACCTGTTTCCACTACAGAGATTGGAGAACTGATTATGTCGCTGCATCCTAGGAAAGCACTGGGTAAAAATATGATCCCTTCTGAGATATTCTCCTCAGACGTAAACTGGTGAGCCCCAATTTTGGCCGAACTATTTACTCACATAAACATGACTGGAGAAATCCCCTTGGGGTGAAGCAGCAGCATAGTCATGCCAACCCCCCTCCCCAAAGGAGACAGATCAGATCCCCATAACTATAGACCCATTAGTCTCCTAGATGTGGCTTCCAAATTATATTCACGGTATCTACTAAATAAAATTCTGGACTGGGCCAAGCCATCATCCATGAAGAACAAGCAGGATTTAAAAAGGGCAGGTGCACCATAGGCTAAGTTTTTGTTTTGTACCACCTAAATTCACCAAAAGCCCACATAAGACTCTCTATGTTGCCTTCATTGACTTCTCCTCAGCCTTTGATTTAATAGACAGGGAACAGCTGCGGAACAAACTGGCGCATTCAAATATCAATAAAAGAATTCTCAGGCTCTTCCAACAACTCATGCAACCTCATGCAAGTGAGATTGGGCCTTCAAGGCACCCTCTCACAAGCAATTCCAATTAACAGAGATGTCAAGCAAGGCTGTATACTGGCATTCTTCCCATTTAATTACAACATAAACAATCTCATTCCTGATATGGCATCCCCATCCTTCTTTGTTCCCACCCTTGGGAATCGTAAAGTGCCAATTTTGCTCTACACCAATGACTTAGCTTTGTTATCCCAGAATAAAAGTGGATTTAGAAAGATGCTGGTTAAATTTGGACAGCTGTGTAAAAAAAGAGCACCCAAAAATTAACTACGATAAAACCAAGGTCACTGTAATTGGCAAGAAGACTACCAAGTCCAGGTAGACTCTAGACGGTCACACCCTTAAGCAAGTACCCAGATTTAAATATCTAGGATTACTTATCAATGGGAAGTCATCATGGAAATCCCATCTGGAAGCAGTTAAGCTAATATCTTGCCATTCTACTGGGCAGCTATATAGGTTCTTCCATTCAAAGGGTAGACAGTTAACCAACCCAGCTATTAAGATATTTGTCTCTAAAATCATCGCTCAAATGCTCTATGGGGCTGAGATATGGGAAATTGGTGTCAAATCTGATATAGAAGTCCTACAAAATAAATTTATGAGGCGGATTTGGGGGCTTCCTTGTGGGACACCAGCAGCCCACCTGAGAGCCTAGTTGGGCCTTCCCTCGCTAGCAGTCAGAATTGATCTAGTCTACCTGAGATACTGGCACAGGCCAAATGCCTTTGAAGATTATACTCTTACTAAGCTCTGCTGGTTAGAGAAACTAAGGACATGGAGCTGGGCACAAAAGTGCCAAGATAAGTTTAGGGCTTATAATCTCCAAATGGATAATTACTTAGCCCTTAGCCCATGTGACCTCAGAAATCGGATTTTTGATCAGGATGCCAACCAAGACAGAGTATCTGTCATTGCTGCCTGTTACTCTACTTGGTACCCACAAATTAAGGCCAATCACTCAAGGCCCCATTACCTTGAGACTCTGACCTTTTCATAACTATGCGGGGACTTTGTAGAGCTAAGATTTCAACAGATGACCTCAGTATATTTAGAGCGGAGTTCTTAATTGGCTTCCAGGTTGATCCGCACAGGAAGTGACAGTTGAATTCCTAGCAGATAAATATCTATATATGACACACCAGGTAGCAAAATTTGCACTGGCAGCCAAGAAGCTCCATTTCAGCTTTGTGAATGCACTCCAATCTTAAGTCTTAATGTTGTAAATTTATTTTATATTGTAAACTGCTACAGGTTACGTGTATGATTTTAGATGGAAGTTTCTTTTTATTCTCTGTCGTCCATTGTAAAGGCCTTTGGCTATATACAATAAATATTGACTGATTGACTTGAATCTATATATAGCTTAAGGTAAGCAATAGTACTACTTAAACATTTCTTGTTCCAAAGTCTAGATCTTAAGAATTCCATTGTTCAAAGTAGGAGAGCATTCCAAGTTTCTTGGCCTTGCTCTCTCTTGTAAGATGCTGCAAGCATAGGCTTAGGCAAGTGAGCTTCATATCGTAGGAAATTGGTAGTTCAAACTTTAGAGCATATTTATAAAGTTTCTCAGAATCTTATCATGAGAAAATAATAACTCACTGTCTCATAAATTAGGCTCACAATCCACTCTAAGCTATTTTATCATTTATAAACATTCTCAGAACTTTAACATCAATACATCAAGTTTTACAACTATCCTTATCGTGACATTCAGCTTATCATGATTACACATTCCTTAACCTAAAATTTATTGACCATTCATTGATAAACAAAACCTTTAACTACAGTTATGTCCTTGAATGAAAGATTGAACTTTCCCCAAACTTCAGACAAACCTTTAACCTCAAACATTAGTTTTATGATTTAATGTTCTTTCTATTTAATAAAAATGAAACATTCTGCCTTGTGAATGATGCTAATATTAGTTACTAAAATTCATTATGATCTTGCTTTGAGTCTGTGTCCTTTCTTAACATAATGATTGCTTTTATTTATGTAGCTCTACAAATTCTTATAAATTTGTCGCAAACCATTTCCATTGGTTATGACTTGTTTCCATTAAAACAGAATGCATTGTGTTCCTATGGAGATGAATTACTATTATTATCAGTAGCCATTGTTGGCAATTCCAGGAGAACTAAAGCTGGCTATACTGTGATATCTGCTATGACAGACTGGGATAAGGTGGTGCTCTGTTTTTGAAGGGTTATACTGATATGAGTATTATGCATCAGAGCACACAATGCATTTCAGTTAATAGTAGAATCAACAAACTGTACTCTGGGTTATTATGCAAAGGAGACAATCTATTACTGTGTCATAGTAGTAAAGAATAAGTGGACAACTTCTGTATTCTCATAGGCTGTCTTATTCTGCCCTTCTGGAACAGAGAAACACCAAACGACTGAGAAAATTGTTCCACCTTACAGGCGACTGCTAGGTTATCCCTGGTCTAGAGCAATAATGCCACTCCCATGATCTCTGTTTTTACCAGTGTTTTAAGGCTCCAAGCACTCACAGCAGGATGAAAGTTTCATTGAACTAAGTGAGACTTTTGGATTTGCTGCATGAGTAAAATAGAAAGAGATTAAAGAAGTACTTAGGTTTTGAGACAGCTGGAAATAAAGATAACAACTCATTCATGTTGATAGATTAATATTTTGATCTCATCCCACCACTTTAGCAAGGATCCTGATGCTTCCTAGCCCTAGAGCTGGAGGAGAAAATTGTTTGAGTTTCCATTTAAAGGCCAGCTTACCCAATTCTCTGAATTTTGCAGTGCTGATCTCCAGCCAAGCAATGTGTACAGAAAGATATATATCCTGGGATAAAGTGCACATAGAAATGCAAATATTATCAAAAATAACATACCAAAATTGTTTTGTTAAGCAAAATTGCTTTGCCAAAAAAAAAAAAAAGTGTGCTGGGCAAAATTGCATATAACAATGTATACATTAGGTAGAATCCATACTAAAATGCTGGTGAATTTTCCTGAAAACTTTCTTGTTTAATTGCAACCTGATATGGAGAAGCGAAGTTATGACTGGAAAAATGAGAAACCGAGAGAACCCAAAAGTGTCAGATTTGCCCTTCCTTCTTTTCCCTCTCTCCCAGAAAGTGATACCATCTTCATAAGATGTAAATACAACATTCACAGATGGCCATCATCTCTGTCTTTCGATAGTGTGTGTATAAATGAGCTAATGCAGCACTTGCTTTACTCTGTCTTAGTGCATAGGATCTGTTTTTGGACTGTCACTATTCTGACAGACAAGGAAGAAGGACAAAAAAAGGAAATCAATAAATAATGGCTGCATCTTATTGATTCAAGAATTGCTTAACATCATCAGGAAGGAGTGGTGAGAGTTGGTCCCTTTTTCAATATCCAGCTGACAAGAGAATTCTCTGGCATGGTTGCTTTATCAAGTGTCACCATCTGTATTTCAACCTTTTTTGTTTGGAGCTCTATATTGCTTTTAGGCAAAGCACTAAATTCTAGAAATTGCCCTTTGGCAGTCTTTCTGGAGATAGCATCCTTGCAACTTATACCGCCTCCTTTGAAATGATTCTGGATCTATAGTGTGCATTAGTCTACTGGTGCTTCCAGACTGTTGCTATTTTCATGTAGGAGTAAATCACATGCCGGCAAATTTAGGTCCCAGAATTATAGGTGAATGGGAGTTCTTGTGCAACAAACCCACTTCTCCACTCCCCCAAAAGATCACAACTTTTTGCGATAAGGAAAAGAATGGAGAAATACGCTGGAAAGTGTGGAATGACACTTGCTATGATGCAACATCAATTAACCCACAAACAACTCAGAATGAATGCTCTTTAAACAGCTAACATCATCTAATCTCCCCAGAAACAAATTGGAATGAATACTCAATAAATGAGTTTTCTGGAAGCACTATGTGAATCACAATCCTTATCTACTCCCCACCTCCCTCAGGACCCTTCTGAACGCAACTCAGATGCGGTACTGCACCAGTGCTCATTCTGTTCTATGGAAACAAGGCTTCATCCTGCTGATAATTTCCTGTCTCTTTCTGTTGGGGTTGCATACTGTTTTTAATGTATTCCATTTATGCCTTGGGCAGGGGAGTTCAGCCTTGGAGCATGCTGTGACTCTTCTGGTTTCGCAGCCCTATAGAGATGGGGGAAGGTAATGGATGGGTCTGAAGCTCCAACAGAAAAGGAAATGTGTTCCTCTTCAAAGTCTACTCTATTAAAACAACTATGTATACTTACTTGGGACTAAGCACACTGAATGCATTAACTACTTCTGAGTTCATGTAGGATATGCAGTTCTGTTGAATGATTGCACCATATAAGTGGCATGGATATAGTTCTCAGAAAGGCTACAAAAAGGTAGCCAAATTTCAATGCTCCTGTTGAATAATCACTTATGATCTGAAGCACAGAAGGATATTCCTTACATTAGTACTAATGTAAGGAATATAATTGACATTATAGAAATGTTGACAGTGAACATTAATACAAAGGCAGTTTTAATTTTTGTGGACGCGGAGAAAGCCTTTGACAATATATCTTGGAAATTTATGAAAAAGAATCTCCATGGGATGGGGGTAGGCCAAAGGTTTGAAAATGGTATAAGTGCAATCTATTCTGAGCAAAAGGCGGAGTTAATTGTAAATAATGTGGTTATGGATGAATTACCTATAGAAAAAGGGACACGTCAGGGGTGCCCAATATCCCCATTACTTTTTATATCGGTCCTGGAGGTCCTGTTAAATATGATTAGGGGAGATCAGCTGGTAAAAGGGATTCAGGTCGGAGCCAGACATTACAAATTAAAGGCTTTTGCAGATGATTTAGTACTGACCTTGCAAGAGCCAGACACTAGTACCAAAAGAGCTCTGGAATTAATTCAAATATTTGGCCAGGTCGCAGGATTTAAGTTGAATAAACAAAAAACCAAGGTACTGGAAAAGAACTTAACAAATGTTGAAAGGGAAAGATTCCAAGAGGAAACTGGGTTAGTGGTGGCAAAGAGTGTAAAATACCTAGGGATTAACATGACATCTAAGAATGTGAACTTATTTAAGGACAACTATGACAAGTGCTGGACTGAGATAAAGAAAGATTTAGAAATATGGTCAAACCTGAAGCTTTCCTTGTTAGGTTGAATTGCTGTGATCAAAATGAATGTATTGCCTAGAATGTTATTTTTGTTTCAGACATTACAAATTGTTGATAAACTGGACTGTTTCAAGAAGTGGCAGAAAGACATATCTAAATTTGTCTGGCAGGGCAAAAAGCCCAGAATTAAGTTTAAGATACTTACTGACTCTAAAGAAAGAGGGGGGTTTGCCCTGCCGGACTTAAGACTTTACTATGAATCGGCAGCTTTTTGCTGGTTAAAAGATTGGCTACTTCTTGAAAATGCAGACATTCTAGATTTGGAAGGATTTGATAATAATTTTGGTTGGCATGCATATATCTGGTATGACAAGGTTAAAGTGTATAAGGGTTTCAAAAATCACATTGTCAGGAAAGCACTATATAATGTATGGATACGGTATAAAGATTTATTGGAAAACAGAACTCCCAGGTGGCTTTCACCTATGGAGGCTAAGGAGGTAAAGAAACTTAATATGACAACCAATTGGCCGAAATATTCTGAGATTTTAGAACAAGAAGGTGGTGAATTTAAATTACAAAGTTATGAGAAAATAAAGTCCAAGGTACGAGATTGGCTCCATTATTTTCAAATAATGGAGGCTTTCAAACAAGACAGGAAAATTGGTTTCCAGGTGGAGAAATCGAAATTAGAAACAGAATTGTTAGAACCCAATACTAAGAATTTATCAAGAATGTACAACTTGCTGTTGAAGTGGAATACAATAGATGAGACAGTGAAGTCTGCTATGGTTAAATGGGCACAGGACATAGGTCATGACATTATGTTTGCTGACTGGGAGCAGTTATGGACCACAGGTATTAAATTTACGGCATGCAATGCCTTACGAGAAAACATAATGAAAATGATTTATAGGTGGTACATGACCCCAGTCAAGCTTGCGAAGATTTATCATTTGCCCAATAACAAATGCTGGAAATGTAAAGAGACTGAGGGTACCTTTTTCCACCTTTGGTGGACCTGCCCAAAGATTAAGGCCTTCTGGGAAATGATTTATAATGAAATTAAGAAAGTGCTTAAGTGCACCTTTAACAAGAAACCAGAGGCATTTCTCTTGGGTATGGTCGGCCAGTTGGTGCCGAAGAAGGATAAGAATTTCTTTTTGTACGCTACTACGGCAGCAAGGATTCTTCTAGCAAAGTATTGGAAGACACAAGAGCTACCCACGCTGGAGGAATGGCAGGCGAAAGTGATTGACTTTATGGGACTGGCAGAAATGACCGGCAGAATCCGCGACCAAGAGAAAGAGACTGTGGAAGAAGATTGGAAGAAATTTAAGATGTATCTTAAGAATTATTATAAAACTGAGGAGTGTTAAAATGCTGAGGGAAAAGAAGACGTAGAATTGCAGCGATAATTGGGTTTAAAATTTAGGGTGGAATAGAGAAAGAGGATGAATTTATATTTAATTGGGCAAGATAGGTTGCTGAATAATGGTAGTAAACTAAGGATGCAAAAAGGGAAAGGTATGGGGAAGTCCGGGAAAAGAGGGTTATGAAAATAAGGTTATGAAAATATGAGTTTTTTGTTTGTCTGTTTTTTGTTGTTTTTTGTTTCTGTTAAAAAATTGGAAATTAATAAAAATCTTTATAAAAAAAAAAATGAAGCACAGAAGGATAGATGATTTATTTCATAGTCCACCTTTCCTTCAAGAAGTTCAAGTTGGTTCTCCCCTTCGTTAGTTGACCCTCACAACAGCCCTGTGAGGTAGGTTAGGCTGGGAGACAGTAACTGGGCCAAGGTCATCCCAGTGAGTTCCATAGCTGAGTGGGGATTTGAACCCTGGTCTTCCATGTCCTAGTGCAGCACTCTAACCACTACACCATGCTGGCTTTCTCTTACTCTTCTGAAACAATGTCCCTGATTCCCTAGCTTCTTGCTTTCCCAACCATTTCATGAAGTTTGGCTACTCCACCAACTCAAAGGGAAATCCTGGGGCTACAGCTCACTAGCCTTCACAGGTGGGTTATCCTGCCTGCATGACTTTGGGTCTACTGAGCCTCTTGAAACTCTCATGTCCAGAAAAGTGAGCAGAGGATGAGGTCATGGTGAGGTCAGTGTGGTGCAAACACACCTGTAGAGCCAATCCAGTGTTCCCATTTGTGCATCTGCATTTTGCTGGCTTCACCTATCCACATTCCCATGTGTTGCAGCAATGCAGGCTCTGCTTCTGCAAATACTCTTCCCACTTCCCACTCAGAGGGTAAGCCTTTCAGAAATAGCCCTGAATTCACTCTCATTAATAATAGCACAAAGTACCTGATTCATAGCTGGTTGTATCACTTCCTGTGACGTGGAGAGTTACCCCATCTGAGAATGCTCACTTAAATGAAAGAAACACAGTCAAATATAAATGAATCCTAAACTGTGGATTGGCTTGAAATTTCAAGTAGCTTTATTGACTTACCTGTTTAGTAATCAGACATGATAGTGATGCTGAGTAGACAGTGTTAGATACCCCCTCCAGCCTCACTTCTGATTAGCATGCTATAGGAGATGTTCAGGTGTTTTTAAAACATGATTTACTCTTCCCCATTAGAGTACTGCTTGGAAAATCTTTTTTTTATTCCAGTACATGAAATCATATGCATGTCGGGATACTGTATCTAAGAACTACATATGCAATATGGCTATCTCTGCAAAAGCAGAACAAGCATTGTGTCACATACTGGGTGATACTTTTGCTTGTAATGGGTTGCTTAATTTAAAACAATGAGATGCACTACATACGCATTTCAAATTCAGATGCCACCCATAGCCAATTGTATCATTTTTTCACCATAGGTAAAATATACGACCCAAACTTCTTGATAATAAGCTTAACCTCTTTGTAATTGAAAAGTGATTCAAAATGTCTCCCTCCCATGTTTTCTATTAGCTTCTGTTTAACATATAACATATCAAATACCCTGTTTTTTCCATCACTCTCTAGGTCTCTGCTCCTTTTGGCTTCAGCAGAACAGCTCATACATAAACATATTCACATCCTAGATTGGTAGTGACAGTTTATTTCTACTATCCTGATGGATTGTACAGGATATCTACAGCTTTCTTCACTAACTAGACAACCAAGCGTGGACTGCAAAATTAATCTTGAAATGGCAAGATACCTTAGCAGGCAGAATCACTTCCACACATGTTCACTTGCTTCAACGAGATAGCTTTTCTTTACAGATTCTTCTGTATCAAGCAATTTTAAGAGAATAGACTGAATACACTGCAACTTGCTTTGGGATTTTTCAGGCACCTGGCAGGCAAGCAGGCAGGGTTGATTCGTAGATCTACTTACATTTGGGGGTCTACTTTCATTTGGGGATTTGGGGATAAAGGTATGTAGGTAGAAGTTTGGCATCAATCTTGAAGGGTTGTGTGTCAAGTGAATCTGTTTTATTAAAGAGGTGGTGCTGGGCAAAATCCCCCAAAACAAGGTTTTAAAAAGATAGAATTGTTTTACATATAAAATGGCTTTTGATTGTTTTTACATCTTGGGGGGTTTTATTGACTGTGTGGTGGTCTTTTCTTCTTCAGTTGTACATGTTATTGTTGTAACTATTGTGGAGGGTGGGGTGATTTTAAAAAAAAATCAATCCTCTTGTCAGACTGGGAATATCTCCTTACTCACCCAGTTTAGAATATTCTACCATTCTTCAGCAGAGTTTTGTTTCTTTCAGCAAAGTAAGTGGCTCACGTATATGTCAAACAAAGCTTTAAAAATAAAGAAAACTGTAATGTAACACAATAACATACAGTAATGTCTGAGAGAAACTAAAACAACATGAGGCAAGAATGACAGTTGATCTCTCTAACTTAACTTAACTGAACACCTGAAGGGAGGGGCTGATTCCAGAGCATAACACAAAAGCCCTGCCCACCAGATGCCAGACATCCAACTGATCAAATTAGGCCCCAGTGTTTTTCTTATAGTGACTCACATGGGCAGGTAAGAAACCTAAGAAATAAATACATGTACAGTGATATCTCAGGTTAAGAACTTAATTCGTTCTGGAGGTCTGTTCTTAACCTGAAACTGTTCTTAACCTGAGGTACCACTTTAGCTAATGGGGCCTCCCGCTGCCGCCGCGCTGCCAAGTGATTTCTGTTCTCATCCTGAAGTAAAGTTCTTAACCTGAGGTACTATTTTTGGGTTAGTGGAGTCTGTAACCTGAAGCGTCTGTAACCCAAGCTAAACAGGTAAACCCTCTTCGTTGAACTGATATGAAAGTCTCATCTTTGGGATGTTATATCTGTAATTACACATTCACACATTGCAATTACCACTGGATACTAAAGTGATGGACATGTATGTATGAACTAAACCCTTGATGACTGGAAGCCAGTATGTGCAACTGACTCTTTTGGACAACTGTATCATAGGATACAAATGTTCTGTTTGTCCCGTTGTGTGTGTGATGGTTCATTCTCATATGCTGTTACCGCTAAATGCTGCAGTGGTTAAGTGATGAATGTACATATCTACACCAGGTCTTAATTGGTACTGAGTGTGCTAGTGTGTGGCCCTCGGTGCCCAATGATATCATCAGCCTGTGTGTTAGCTGCTAGTCATTCTGAATGTGCATAGACTGCATTGTGCAACACTTGCCGTCTTCCAGCTTCTTCTGCCACCATGCAGTATCCTATTGCTCTCCCTTCTTGGTCCCTTCCTCCTGTGAAGTGGTCAGGTAATTTGCTCAGGACCACCAAACACATTGCCACGCTTTCAAATAACTGCAATTTCAGATGAAGAG